>NC_138983.1:100450380-102850380 GCF_964341445.2 Mesoplodon mirus
TGCCCTTCATGTCTCAGTGGCCTCACCCGCCCTTCTTCCCAGAGACGTTTGTGTGCGTCCTTCCCAGTCTTTCCTGCTGAGCTTGGAGACGAGAACTCGGTGTGGCTGATGGGGAGCAGGGCCTGAGCCCCAGATGATTCCGAAAGCCCCCTCCCCCCACCGCCTGCCTCCAATCTCAGACCGACCGACGGGTCTCTTCCTGGAGCACCCGGGACATGGCCCAGTGAGCCATGAATGGCCACCATGGGAGGGCAGGAGAAGGGTTGGGGAAGGTGAGGGGCTCCGTTTGAAAGATTGGGGCAATGGAGGTGGGTTCCCCACCCACCCTCTGTCTTGTAGAGACGTGGGGTTTGTAACTAGCTGGTCAGGAAAGGTCACCTGAAGGGGCCACTGTTCTTACCACGGCCTCCACATCCAAGGCACAGCAGGTGTTCATTCCATTCAGCTGGATATGAACGGGCCTTCTTGTTCTTGGGCCATCATGTCTTGAGCTGATACGGGCTCAGGTCCTTCTCATGGGTGTCGGTGTGGCCGAGAGCCGAGCTGTGAGCACATGGGAGCTGGGGCGGGGATTTGGGGCGGGCAGGGGTCCCAGAGAGGGTCCAGGATGCCTTCAAGATGCCTTCCCCCTTCTGAGGCAGCCCCTACCCATGGAGGGACCAGGAGCTTCCAAGGTGGTGGGTGCTGTTTGCGTGGCCCTGGTTGTCCTGGTGCGGGTGCATCTTGTTGCTAGGGGCTTGTTTAAAAAAGAAATTAACTTGAAAACACAGTGGCCGAGACACTCATTTATTCTTTATGATCACATGGGTGGCTGAGTGAAATTTTTATTTTGGAAGTTCACCAAATGAGTTTGGAGGTTCCTCAGACTTGGAAGTTCATCACTAGGAACCCTCAGTGGCATTTGAAGATGGGGCGGGGCAAGGAGGCATTGGTCCCTTCCTTCTCAAACTTGGAGTAACCATCTCCCTTGCCAACCACTTGGCTGGGACAGGCCTAGGACCTGCTCAGTGGCAGTGCCTGGCCAGGAGCTGGAGGAAGCCTCAGTCGAGGGGCTTCATGAAACTTCTTTGCTCAGGGAACTCTTCCAGCTGAGCACCTGCACGTTTGTAAACTACTTTGGAACAGAGATCCCCTGCACCCCTTGTGTAGCGGGTGTAACTTTGATCAAGGTTAGCCCTGACTGGAGGTGCTACTATAGTTAAGCTACAGAGAAGGGGATTTTAATCCTGGGGAGCCTTCCAGCGACTCAGAACCCTCTCACCTCGTTTAGGCCTCACTGGGCATGGCTCAACAGTGGTGAGGGTGCTTTGCTGCCACAGTGACTTGTAAATGTTGCTGTGGTGATGCTTCTGTGAGGTGATGCTGTGGTACAACCATAATGCATTTGGGATATAGGTGCTGTGAGTCATAGGACCATGCTGCAGGGACCACGTTCACATCTTGCTTAGACTGGGTGACCAAGGGCACATGGCTTCCCACTTTTAGAAGGGCCAAAAGTAGCAATGATGGCAAAGCCTGATGGTTAGGATCCCCGTGTATCTATTTATCTCCCCATCTCCTTTGCCCTCAAGGGTCATCCTCCTGTGGGTCGTGGTTAGAACAGTCTTTGAGAAGCTCCAAGTGACACGGAGCCTCTACCCCATAGCTGGTGGCCATGGGCATCTTGGGCAGTCGGGGTGGGTGTCCTTCAGGGTTATTAGTGGCCTGGGTAAGGTCACACTAGCGTAAGGTCTTGGGGGGCCTTAGCTGAGGGGAATTGAGATCTTTGCCCTAAAAGGCTCCGGGGTTGGGGGAAGGGTGGATGGACCTAGTTTGGAAAAAGAAACTTTCAAATTGGACATGGGGGTTCTTAAGGTAGCCCTTCCATTCCTCCATGGATGCCCTCCCACGGAGCTTTTAGGGAAGGCTGATTGGACCAGATTGGACCCGAGAAGTCCAATGGTGTAACCAGCAGGGCTCACCTCTTAAAATTTCCTACATTTCAGGCCTGAGATTCAGGCTGGTCTGAAAGTCTTGGCATCTTTTGGTTAAAGGGATTTTTCCAGCCTTTCTCTGTGCTGAGCCCGGCCCGTGATTATGAAGCCCACCCCTGGAGGGAGGCTAGCAGTAACATTCCCACTTTACAAGTGAGGGGGGCCGAGTTGTAAAGTGGCGCCATTCCTGCCCGAGTGTTTAAGAGGGTCACAGAGCAGCCGGAGTGAGAGTTGCAGCACGCCGTCTTCACCGGGCCTGCGGTAGCCTGGGCTGCATCACCCGTAAGCACAGGCCAGGAGTTTGGGGCAGGAGACCCTCGCGGTTGGGGTGATTCCACCATTCCGGCAAGAGTAGATGGGGATCTGCCCCACCTTGGGATACCCTTGGAGAAAAGCTAAGTGTGTTCCACCATTGAGAACACAGGTCAGGCTAGCCCAGGCCAGGGTGAGGTTCATCCCCACAACTGGCTGCCATTAAATGCTGGGAATGCCCCCAAGAGAGGCTGATCAGGGGACCAGCCGGCTGGGCAGAAGTGGGAGTGATACTTGAAGTGGTCTAGGGAGAGGAGGAGAAATGCGAGCAGCATGTGAGGGGTGTGTCCATGATTTCATCTAGAAAAACGGGCTGTGGGAGCTTAGCTCAGGTGTTAACGAAATACCAAACTCATACACCCACCCCCACCCCCGGCCGGTGATGGACACAGGGTCATCTTCGGGGAACTCTTTAACAGCACAGTGATCATTATGGAATTCTTTGTGTGTTAGAAACAATGTGACTAGCAAAGCAGTTGAACTGTTTCTTTGGCTAGAGCAAAAGTGAGGAGTGATGTTAGGCTGGGCTGATTGGAGGAAAAGCCCCAAGTGGATGCTAGATTGAGCAGAGGGGGCAGGAGCAAGCAGTTCAGCCCTGCCCGCCGCACCCCCCCCTCCACCCCATCCCCATGAAGGGGGTTGGAGTCTTGTCTTTGAAATGTCCTTAGATGCTTGTTGCCTGGGAAGGAAGGCGTGGAGACGTGCCAGGTGGGTGACTGGTGTCACTGAGGGCCTTCTTCCTAGACAGGAAATAGGAGCAGCCCCTCGATGGCAGTGAAATGCTTTTCCCCCCACGGGTGTGGAAAGAGGACAGACGGACTTGTAGCAATCTGGTTGAGTTCTTTGAAATTGCCCTTGACCCTTGTGTGTGCACCAGGAAGCCTTTCCTTTCCCTTTGCCAGGCTCCTCTTGCCTTGGTCTCCCCAGCTTCCCAGCCTCCCAGCATTCTTTCCCTACCCTTTTTCTTCACCCTCGCCCCTGCTGACCCAAGTGAACATTGGTGCTATGTCTGTGTAGATGGCAGTTGGGGGCTATTTGGTCTCTTGATGACATCAGCCTTTTTTGTTGACTAGCAGCTGTTTCCATAGTCATTTGTAGCTCTGCCCTGATTGGTTGGATCTTACTGTGAGGTCACTCACCCCCCTTTAAAAGTAAGCCACCTTGGAGAGTTAAGCAGTTAGGGAGTGATCTCACATGCCTATAGACGTATGGTGTAGATGCCTCACATTGACCCTTGAAGGATGGATTGTGAGTGGACTACGCGCCTCATTTTCTGCTTTCTTTGCTGGTTGTGTTCAGCTGTCCTTCCTTCGGGACGTCTTTCTGAGGGTTTTGTGCTTCCGGCGTGTGAGGCCCCTGGTCTCCAAAGGGGGGCGGTCTGTTGGTAGCAGATTGCCTTGGGCATGGGGGTCCTGCCTGCTCCTGGTGACCTTTGTTCCCTCCTTTCCGGGTTGTCTCCCCTCCCCTAGGGGAGTGTTATGATGGAAGCAAACCTGACCGCTTTGAAGCCCCAGAAGACAGTGATCTTCCTGAGGACATGGACACGGGGCCCCCCAGAGAGTCCCCCGCCGACCAGGCGGCCCCGGACGCGTCACGCAGCCCCACCCTCCGGCTGAACAGAAAGCGCAAGGTGTCTGGCGATAGGAACCACACTGAGACCACTGGGCTCCCAGAGGACTCTCTGCTGAAAGCCAAGCGGAGACGGGTCTCCAAAGGTGAGCTTGGTTTGGCTTCGGGCCCGCAGGGCACCCTACGGAAGTCCTGGAGCGGAGCAGTGGAAAGTTCCAGTCCCACCCTGGAGCCCTGGGGGGAGCCACTCACACCTTCCCCACCCCCCCAAAGCCAGGTGCAGGGGCTGGAGCCCAAAGGTGGCCAAAGGCAAATAGGCCCCCCCCCGAGACTTGGTGACAAGTTCCAGCCAACACAGTGACCACACCCGTCCCCTCCCCCACCCCTGTTAGTGATGTGTAAGACAGTTTGATCCCCACCCCCACCCCTGCCCCGGGGGGCTTCTTCATTAATTTGTAGTTACTTCTCCATTAGCTGACTGGCCTGAGAGGGAAATGACAAACAGTTCCTCTAACCACTTAGAAGAGCCACATTATAGTGAGCTGACCAACCTGAGGTGTGCATTGAATTAACAGGGCTCCATCCCAGAAAGCAGCGCCGCTTGCTGCACCTTAGAGAACGGGGGGAGCAGAGAGCAAACCTGGCCGGCAGGGCAGGAAGGAAGTGACCCAGGCGGTTCAGCCTGCGGTCACCCCCCAGGGCAATAGCATCTCCGAAGAGAAACCTGGCAGGAAAAGGGCAGAGGCCAAAAGCAACAGCAGCTGGTTGGAGGAGTCCCTTAAATGCAGTGACAATGAACAAGGTACGCACGGGGCGGGGGGCGCTCCTGGAGGGTGGATCACTCGCCCTCTGTGGGAAACGGCCCTGGAGGGGACCTGAGCGCCATCCAAGTTGACAAGAGTAGCGTGTGGCGAGCGGGGAGTTTTCTTCATGAGGTCCTTTCAGCCTGCACACTTCCTTATGGAATGGACAGTGAGGCGGGAGCTCGACTTCCTGGGCTGCTCCTCATCACCCAGCCCGCGGCTGGGCAGGAAGGGAAGTCTTGGGTGACCCCGGGCGCTTGTCAGTGCCCTCATTCCAGCCTCAGGCTGTCCCCAGTCGCCCTGTCCCGAGCACCCAGGCCCCCCACGGGTGGGGACGGGAGCGCAAGAAGGGCTGGCTTCTGCCCTCTCTTGCGGCCCTTTGAAGCGACTTGCCATTTGGCGTTTCGTGGGTTAGCCTATTTGCCGGTTGAATGTGGGATGATTAAAATATTAGTGCTTTGAAAACATAATTGGTATATCTTTAAAAACTGAAGCTGCTCCAACGATCAGTGCTAACAATGGGCTTTTCTTTCCTCACCGGCTACAACTGTGTAACGCCCGCTGCTTCTCCCCCTGACAGATGTGCTGTGCACGGACGGAGAAATGGATTGGCAGCCTTCGCCCCTGCCGCAGAAATACACCGACAACAGCGAGAAACCATCCGGGAAGCGACCGTGCAAAACCAAGCATTTGATCCCTCAGGAGCCCAGGCGGGGCTTGCCGCTGCCAGGGGACTCCTACGTGGACAATGCGGATGGCAAGGTACCTCTTGCCCCTGGCTCTCCCCCGCTCCCCGGGCCTGTGCAGGCACATCCTGCCTGCTTGCTTCTCTGCTTCTGGGGACAAAGCTTTCCTTTTCCTGAAGCCCTCCCCACAAAACGTCCCTGCCCCTTCCTAGGGGACCTGTCTCCTGGGTGGTGGTGAAGTTTCCAGCTAGTAAAAATGCAACCCCTTCCTCGCGCCCCGCCTCCCCCAGACAGAGAGGAGGAAAAGTGCTTTCCTCCACTCAGGTTTGTAACTCAGGGAGGAGGCGAACCAGGCGGGTGTTGGAAGGACAGCCTGAAATGTGTGCGCTGCCTGGTTTCGTGATAGGTGACCGTCCGGAGATTTTGAAAGCGGCCTGAGCCCAGTTCCGACTATGATCTTTCGCCAGCCAAGCAGGACCAGAAGCCCTTGGACCGTTTGCAGCAATTGTTACCAGCTTCCCAGGCCTCGCAGCTGACATGCTCAAGCTCCCCTCCAGAGACCACCCAGTCCCGCCCGATGCCACCGGAAGCGCGGAGACTTATTGTCAGTAAGAACGCGGGCGAGACCCTCCTACAGCAGGCCTCCCGGCTTGGCTACGAGGTGAGCATCCTTGTGGGTGCCCCGGATCAGGATCCGCCGGCTGCTGCTCCTTGGGTGGGGGACACACTGGCTGGGGATGGGGGGCGGGTCTCAGAGCCCAGCCCCCTCCACGTGGCGGGCTGGGCTGGGTGTTCCAGCAGGGTGTTTGCGTTGGCCCCGCTCACACTGCGGGCTCTTTGGTGGCTTGTTCAGTCGTGGTGTGAAAAGAAAGGCAGGCCTCTCTGATGTTCCGTTCCCGTTCAGGCAGGTAGGCTGCTTCGGCCAGTCTGGCTCACTTATCTCTGATATAAAATCTGACCTAACCCAGGGCTTGGCGACCAGGGGAATTTTAATGAGCCTTTTGGATTCTGAATAGCAAGAAGGAGAGTAGTTATTAGCTCTACTAACTTGTGCTGTTTGGGGCAGAGTGATGCCCCTGTGGGGTAGCGGGTGGGAAGCGTCTGTGCAGAGTAGGGGTGGGAGTGGGGCAGACCTGAGCAGTCTCTTTCTGAGAGGGCACGGGAGCCGAGGGCTGATGGGCGGGGAGCAGGGGTTGAGCCTTGCACAGAACTCCCTGTCCACACTGCTGTATCCCAACCCAGCACGGCTGATGACAGTGATGGCCTCTATTGCTAGAGCAACATAGAAAGAGAGCTGATACCTGCCTAAGCCCGTGTGATCTGTAGTAACTCCTTTCACCCTGTTAACATCTTCACTTGGGAGTAACGAGTACTAGCCCACTCTCGGATGAGGAAACTGAGCCTCAGAGGGGTTAGCTGATCCCCGTACAGGTAGCAATCCAGCAGTGCTCCACAGCCCACCACGCTCCTCAGCAAGACTGGCTCACACTGGAATTGCCCTTTTTACAGTTCAAAACCTCTGTGAGACAGATGCCTCTCCATGCCCTGTGCAGTTCCCCCACCATACTTGTCAGTAGCAATTGTGATGTGATAGCCCACAGGGCAAAGGCATTTTTCTGTGCTGGCATCAGCCCTCTGGGAGTTGAATGGTGACAGTAAAACGCGGTTCAGCAGGCTGAGCGTGGAGGTGTGGCTGAGCACTGGGGTGGCAGGACCCAGGCTGGCCCGGAGCCCTGGCGCCCACACCCTCAGCCAGCTCTGTGCCCCTGTCCCCCGTCTCCCGTCGTGTCCCCCCACCCCGGTCCATAGTGCTGTGAGCCCTTGGAAGTGTGCCTGCCTTGGCCCTAAGGCCTGACTGTGGGTGGGAAGTTGGAAGCACTAGGGCTATGCTTAGTTTGGGGGTGTTTTGTTGTTGTTGTGGGTTGAATGTGCTCTTGTGTATATCTACACGTCTCTTGGAGACCTCTCCATTAGCTAGAGAGCACTTTGTGGTAGTTATCGCAGTTACTTGCAGGTGAAGTCCAAGGAGCACCCAGTTGGTTTCCCAAGAGCTGAGAGCGGGCGCCTAGGAGGACAGAGCAGATGTTGCACATAGTGTTGAGCTAGACCCCCCGTGGTTGAGAAAATAGTCTCCTTGCTTCCAGCAAACGCTGGAGGTGGGGGGGAGACCCCTAACCCCAACTTTTGGGTTAGGGTTGAGAAAGTAGACTCCCGCTTCCAGCAAATGCTGGAGATGGGGGTGGCGGGGTGCTGCTGCACCCGCCGTGGAGGGCGGGGCTCCGAGCCCCACCTGTGAACTTGGCATCATTTCCAGCAGCCTCCCTTTGGGACCAGAGACGTCAAAAGACCCTCGTTGGTCCTCTAAGACAGTTTCCATTTTGGTTTGGTGGCTCTGAGGCCTGGACCAAGGGGCACTTGATCCATACTTTTTTAGGCTACCTGGCCTTTGATTGCACAGGAAGCCTTGGGAATGTTTACGGTGGGATTTGTTTTTTTCTTCAAATGTAAATTTCAATATGTAGATTCCACAGATCACCAGTGTTGATGCTGAACATTGTGACAAGTAGATGAACGCTTTCAACTTTGAATCCAACTTTCTGGGATTTCTCTGGGCAGAATTTTAAATGTTGGGATGATGGCCCAGTTGGGAGATGTGGCAGCTTCAACCTTTTAAAATTGAAGGACAGTTTGCTTAAGCAGATAAGGGTGTGGTTTGGGAGGGTTTTCCTGAAGTTTTGTCTTCAGCATTCTTGGTTATTTTCTTCTGCTTAGCCAAAGATACCATGTGCAGTATAAAGGCTGTCTGAGCTTTATGTCATGATAATCTGGTTCTGGAAGTTTAGAAACACACTCTGGCTTCAGATCCGCGTTAAATAGATCACGTGTGTGGCCAAAGACCTCAAACCATTCCCTCCTGGGAAAAAGGCTTCTATTTCTTAGGCTAAAATGCCCATGTGCAACCACATGCTTGTGCCTTTAGCGGTGATGATTAGATTTTCTATGAATTGAATAAGTCATGTTTTTTTAAAAAGTTAATGAGGCATTTAATTAACTAACAACGTCGGGCTTATGGCCTTTATGGTTACATTTTGCAGGTAATGGCATTCGGCTTATAGCCGCTGAACAGAGAGCTGTCCGACAAAAGCAGTTTGACTTTGCTTGGGAATGGCTGGGCTGCCCTTCGGACACTCCCGTTTATTTCTAGCGGAGAAAATAAAACCAAGGAATGTGTTGCGTCGACAGACTCGCCCCGCCTCTTCACCTTTCAGTTAGAGAAAGTGTTGGTGGCGACGGTTGCCATCCATTTAGAGGCCATCACCCTCTTAGCTAGGAGAGTGTAGTTAGCCCACTTGACCCCCAACAGAGAAGGCCTGTGGGATGCTCGTCACAGCTGGATTGCATCCCTCTAACTGGGGCCCTCTTGGGCCTTTTGAATCTTCCCAGCTGACCAGGTACCAAAGACCTGAGTTATAGGTCTAGTACTTCATGTTAATTGAACTTGGGGTTTAATATCTCTGGGCCTCAGTTTCCAAGTGTTGAATGAGGATAGTACTACCTTCCTTTCCTGCTATCTCCTGGGTTCCTGTGGGTGACAGAAGACGTCCTCATCTGGGGAAATGAGAAGCACTGTGTAAATAGTGGGATCAACGTGGTTGAGTTAGGACAGCCCGTGGCAAAAAGTCTGACCTGGCCGTGGGGCTACTGCTGCCTTTGCTGCCATCTTCCAGGAGAAGAGAGTTGACTTACCCACCAGCTTGGACGGCCTTTCATTTTTAGGTACCCTTGAATCTGCCCTAGTAGTGATGAAGGTTTCCAGGTGAAGGCCATGATTGTTACAGCAAATAAACCCGCGGTTGAGTAAATTGATGTGTGCACAGCAGTTGGTGGCCTTCAGACCTGATCCCAGAGCCACGTGACAGGGCCTCTCCCTGGCTGGGGCACACAGCTCATTAGCTTGCAGCCGTCCACTCAAGTCTGGCTAGTGAGGGCCTGCTAAAAGCGCAGCAGCTTCATGCGGTATCCTGGATACCAGGGCTCGGGGCAGGTGGCCTGGGAGCCCAGAGGATTGTGGGCTTTCTGGCAGGTTGGGATGTAAATGGAGAAACGCATTCGTGGGCGTGCCTTTTCTCTTCCTCCTCTTGTTTTGGAAGGGAGCTGCTGCAGTGACCTGAAGTAACAGGGCACCGATGGCCAGGTTTACCAGCATGCCCCATTGGGTTCACGTGGTAAGCAAATGGAACATTCTAGTTCGCTCCCAAGTGAGTGGTCACCTTTGATTGGCGTGTCCTCCAAAGGGCATAAAAGGTTTTACAGAACCCATCTCGCACTTATGGGCGGCTAGAATGACGCCCTTTTTGGGTTTAACAGATGAGTTACCTGAGAGATGTCACAAGGAGGCCTGTTCTGACCCCATCGCATCCCCCCTTACCCTGCAGACCATGTGTTGGGCCACATGCACGTTCTGCCTACTCCCAGCTCTCAGAACCTGCCGGCTCTCTGCTGGGCACGACTTACCCAGTATAAACAGTATAACGTGTTTTCTGGTGGCAAATGCTTTCGATGTGTCTGAAAACTTTCTTAAGGTAATAAAACATTGAATAAGTTCCTGCTCTGCTTACTGGGAGTGGTTCATATTAATATTTTAACAAGCCAAAGAAAGAAGGTTAATAACAGTGATTCTAATGCACAGTGTTGACACAGAACATCTCTGGGGGGGTGGGTTGTGAACGTTTTATTTGATTCTTGAAATGTGGAGGTTGCAGCCTGTGGTGTATCAGGTTCCTGTCATTAACTTGAGTAAATATGAGAATATTAAGACTGATTCTGCCCCGAGAGGGTGGAGTGAGGCAAAATAGAGGGTGGGGTTATTGGAGGCATTTTGTGTCATTCCTCGAGAATGGAGGGAGAGAGCTTCTCTTTAACTCTACTTAACGTACAGACAAGAGCATCTGAGGCCCAGATTCTGATTTGGGGTCTTAACAAGGGGCGCGAGGATGTAGCTGACCTGCATGTCCCTGCTTCTCTAAGCTGGGGAATGTTCTCTGGCTGATTTAAGCTCTCTTTAAGTGTTGGTCATCCATACTTTGATCTAAACTTGTGTTATCGTCCACTGCCACTGACCGAACATACCCATCAAGTGAGAATGGTCTGTGCTTGGCAATGTGTCATCTAAGATGTTAGCAGCCGTGACACCTCTGTACTGGTCACGTCGGCCCCTGGGCTGAGGGCTTTCATCGCTATCCGAATGCGTCCTCTCAGCAGCCCTGTGGAAGCTTGGAGAAGTTCAAGGGTAACTTGCCCATGGCCAGGCCACTGGTGCAGCAGAGCCTTAGACAACACTGTCTGCATCTCCAAGCCCTTCTCACGCACTCTCGCCCCCCAGCAGGATGCCTGCCGCCTGCCCGCGCCATGGTGGGCTTTTGGCCCCAAGGATGTATGCCTTTGAAAGTGGGCACCGCCAAGCTATGGGGAGGTCACCCTTACAAGGTTCACTGTATGGTGGTCTGATGGTCTCTCCTCTCCTCTCCTCTCCTCTCCCCGTAGGAAGTGGTCTTGTACTGCCTGGAGAACAAGATTTGTGATGTGAACCACTGCGACAACGCGGGTTACTGTGCCCTGCACGAGGCTTGTGCAAGAGGTTGGCTCAACATCGTACGACACCTCCTTGAATATGGCGCCGATGTCAACTGCAGTGCCCAGGATGGAACCGGGTCAGTGGCGGTCTTGCGCTCTTGGCCTGGCCCTGCTGGGGCATAGGCAGTGGTTCTCAGGGTGTGCGGGGAACCCCAGAAGGAAAGATGGAGAGTGAGTGCCATGTAAGCACACTGATGGCGGAGTCCTCTAGAATGGAATCGGACAGATCTTTCTGGCAAATTTACATAGAACTTTAAAAGTCTGTGACGCTTTTATGGACAGAAGTCCCTGAAAATGTTGAGCCTGCATGAATAATCAGGGGTGTTCTCTTTTAAGACCCTGGACTCTTCACCAGCGTCTGTTGAATCTCAATCTTGAACATATATGTGAGTTGAAAGTTGCAGGAGTACAGACAGGTCCAGTGGCAACTGGCTTGATAGGACCTGCCACGTCCACCCACATCCCCGGGCCTGGCCCCCACTCTGTCCTTGACCTCGGTTTATTGGCCAGAGGCCCAGGTCTGAGTCAGCCCAAGCATCTTCCCGGTTGTACCTGGGATGCCACCACGAGGCAGGGCACTGGGGCTTTCCTGACAGTCATAAAATGAGCAAAACCGTAAGGTATTTGGTGGTTCGTGGTTTCCAAATAGCATCCTTTCTGGATGGGACTGCGGACAGTGTTCCTGACCCCAGCGGACACGGGCAGGAGGACTCTGTATCCTCCTGAGAACTCGCCCTGCCTGTCGACTGCTTCTGGGCGAGAGGGTTGATCACTCATCTCCAAGTTGGTTTCAGGAGAGGTTCCACTTTGCCCCTAGTTTCTTTTACAAACTGCACTTTTTGGGTTTTGTTTGTAATGGTGTAACAATGGCTTCTCGTATCTGCTTCCTTGATGCTGGGGTTCTTCCCCCCACCCCGCCGTATGTTACCTTCTTACAGTCTGTCACTGTTTAAGTTCATTGGAAACGTTTTCATCGTTGTCTGAGTTCCTCCTTGGGCCATGCATTAAGAGAGATTTGCATTGAAGAATTAGGCCTGAGATGGTCCCTTCACCTGTCCCGTAAAGGGTTATGTGTTGAAATAACAGAGTAATTTGTCGCAGCGACCGTAAACTCACCTCCTCAGTGAAATAGCGCGCCTACGAGCCTTGGCCGCACACGCTCGATTTTGCCCCGTGTCCTTAGAAGCAAGCGTCGCGTGCACAGGTGTAATCCCCCGCACCTCTCCTAGGCCTCTCCACGATGCTGTCAAGAATGATCATCTCGAAATTGTCCGCTTGCTCCTCTCCTACGGTGCTGATCCTACCCTGGCTACGTACTCAGGTAGAACCATCAAGAAAGTGAGCCACAGCGAACTTCTGGAGAAGTTCTTAACAGGTACGGCAGAGGTCAAGACACGGTCTTGTTCAAGCATCTAGACGGTGACTTCACAGCCTTTCACCTGGGTTCCCCCTACCCCCACCCCCCGTTTACTGTAAGTGACCCTTTACTGGGAAAAGCGGCCCAACGTTAGTCTGTCAAAGAAGAGATACATACTTTGAGTTTTGCAAGGTGGGGGGCTGGAAAACTCTTAGCTAGCCAGGCTAGCTTTTGTTTGGCAGGCTGGGGCGGTGAGGCGGGCAGTCCCTCAGGAAGGCGGGTGGACGCGTGGGGAGGTTTCAGTCAGATACCTGGAGGCGTGTGCAGTGGGACTTATCAGGAGGTGACACCAGCCCCAGCGTGAGATGTTCCCGAACTCCAGCAGCATTTGCCTCTTACCAGCAGGCGTTATCTTGTTTCTGTTTCTCTCTCTCTCTCTCCCCCTCTCTCTGCAGACTGTTTAAATAACCTGCAGGCTCCTGACGATGGTAGCCCCGGTTGCTCTTCGGAGTTCTCTGGCAGCTGTGTGTGTGGTGAGCAGCCTTGTTCGTTTCAGTTGGGCTTGTGGGGGTGGGGGTGGTGCTGTGAGCAGGACTTGCTTGGGAAAGAATTTTTCCAGGGTCCTTTTTGGCGAACAGCTGGAATCTTGCTCCAGCTTACTGACCTCTCTCTTGTTTGCCCCCCCGGTTAGAACCAGATGATGAAAGTGGTTACGATGTTTTAGCAAATCCCCCACGACCGGAGGACCAGGATGACAGCAACGAGGCCTATGGTGACCTATTGGAATCTGAATTTTCCGAAGACCCCCTTTTGCCGTGTTATAACGTCCAGGTGTCCGTCGCTCAGGGGTGAGCGTGGCCAGCGTGTGGTCGAGAGCCAGCCCAGCTGCTCTGTGGGGTGGCAGGAGTTAGAAATCCCCTTCAGCAGATGAGGGTGGCTGGGTTGGGGGGTGAGTGAATTCCTCACCAAGTGTCCACCGACCTCACATAATGCAGTGGAACTTTTCCAGAAAAGTTTGGGGTGTGGGAGGGTTCCCCAGCCAACTGCCCTCATTGGAACACACCCCTAGAGCCCAAAGGACACGGGAGTCAGCGACTGCAATTGCACAGTTTCAGTCAGTAAACTCTTGGGGAAGGGATCCTCCCCAAACGGCTACCATAGGGGCCTTCCAAGGCGCGTGAGGTCCACGGGACGATACTGATGTGTACCCTCTTCTCGTATAAGATTAGAGAAAGCCGTATGTGGCACCTGGGATCTTATGTGTCTTCAGATTTGCTTAGATCGAGTCTTGTCCCCACGGTCGGGCCACTGTGCCCCATGACCAACCCTTCGGAGTGAACACATCAGGAGACCTTTCTCTGCTGTGTGTTGACCCTGGTGCTTAAGGAGTAGCATCCTCCTTGGACTCTGAGGCTGGGAACGTGTCTGCCTTTGTGGTGACATTCTATTTGGGATAGAGATCATAAAGCATGGCAGGGTATCAGGAAGGATTTTACCACCTCCCTTCTCGAAAAAGCCTCACTCCCGGCAGCAGTGAGGGGCGGCTTGGAGGTGTGGGAAAGGAAAGGAAAGCCAGGTGACCTCGAGTGTTTCTCATGCTCTCTCCGTGAGGGCCGGAGGAGAGGAGAGGTCAAAGAGGTGTTTGCCATCTCCCTTGGGTTGGCATACAGACTGGTTTTCCCCAGTGACTAGAACGGGGTACACTTACTTGGAGAGGGGTGACCTGAGTTGTGGCCAGAGCCAAGGCAGCACTGGGGTGGCCTGCAACGAGGCTCGTTCAGGGGCGCTGCTCCTGCTTTTGTCTAAGTTGGCTGATCCGCCCTAGGTGGCCTCTTAACACATGCACCTGAGTCCAGAGTTCCCCCGCTAGAAGTAGATCTTCCGGGCTTCCCTGGTGGCACAGTGGTTAAGAATCCGCCTGCCAGTGCAGGGGACACAGGTTCGAGCCCTGGTCGGGGAAGATCCCACATGCCACGGAGCAACTAAGCCCGTGCGCAGCAACAGGCCCAACGCAGCCAAAAATAAATAAATAAATAAAATTAAAAAAAAAAAAAGAAGTAGTAGATCTTCTAAGGACAGTGAGAAGTGGGGTGGGGGTGGGGTAATCAAAGTGGAAGTAGCAGGCCCTTTCACTGCCAGGAGACGGGTAGTTCATAGTTGGGAGCGCCTCTAATTTTGCCGGAAACTCAAACCACTGTCCTTTCTCTGGTGTAGGCCTCATAACTGGCTGTTGCTCTCAGACCTGCTCAAGAAACTGCAAATGTCCTCCTGCATATTCCGCTGCAATTTCCCAAATGTGGAAATTGTCACCATCGCGGAGGCCTAGATCTACCGGCAAGTGTCAGCAAGTCTCTTATTCTCTTGCCCCAAGGACCTAGAGTCCTTTAATCCAGAAAGTAAGGAGCTCTTAGATCTGGTGGAGTTCATGAACGAGCTTCAGACTCTGCTGGGCTCATCCGTGGAGTGGATCCTCCCCAGAGACCTGGACTCAGACGACGACTGGTGAGCTCGCCGGGGCCCGCCGTGTACAGTGTGTCATGGTGTTAATCCTTGTGCATATGTGTCCTAATACGACTATTTCTGTAAAGAAAGGACACTATGAGACACGACTCCAGTCGGAAGGACTTCAAAACATGTTTTTTTCTTTTTAAAATTTGAAGTCAGTTTTTATGAAGTTGTTAATAAAGTTTCTTTACTTTTCAATGTACACATGCTTTGGAATATGTTTGATTTTACTCGGAACAATTGTTTCTTTTCTTTTTTAAGGAGAAAAAAAAAAGGCAAAGGAGCTCCACACTTTGACTTAATTTCATACAAAGCTCCGACGACAGAGGCCATAACTGTTGAGAGTTGCTTTTGGGGCAAATTAAACCAGTAAAATTTTAAACTCTTCCTCCATATTAAAGGGATTGAATAAATTGGCCACTTTGGTGCACCTGTGTCCTGCGAATTGTCCAGTTGGCGATGGAGGTTTAGAAAGTGAGTTTCAGTCTTGTTTAAGTCTCTTCCCATCAGACTGGTCTCGTGATTTCCTACACACCATGTTACTTCCTGTCTACCTTGCCTTGGTGTTGTTCATGCCTGGATTGTCTCCTGTACCTGCTCAAACCTTGGTCCATTCTCATTTGTACCATGGAAGTTTGTCATGCTGGATACTGTCAGAACTAATTTTACTTAAGTTTGCGTTAAAGTGCAAAGCACACGTTTTGTATATTTTCTGTTTTTTGTGTTTGTCTATATTTTATGGTTTCGCTTCAAGAAATATTATGGGAAGGGAAATAGCAAGATGTAAAGAGCAAAAAAGTCATCATTCTCTTTCAATTGTTAGAACATCTATCTGCAATCATAATTATGATGCACTGTGGTATGTGTTAAAATAGGAAATACATGTAACGTCCCGTAGGAGCAGCAAACTCAGTGGTGTTGGTGAGGGTGTGTCATGGAAGTAATCACAAAGCAGGTGACTGTTGGTTGGGGTCCTGAAACATTAGTGTGCCTTCCCTGTGTCCAGTAGTGGTCTGGAGGGGTCAGGAAGCCTGCCTTTGAATTTGAGGGAACAGAGGGTTTGAGGTCCTCTCTCTTCCATTGCTCTAGTACACTGCACAGCAGCAGTATACTGGGTTTATAGTTGACGTTGAAATCGCTGATTGATCATTAAGATTGGGACGTATCTTTGGAAATGAAAATAGGAAGAATCGTATGCTTTTTCTTTTTTTTCTTTTTTTTCCTATATCTGAAAAAGTATGTAGTACTTTGCTGAGTGGTTGGGAATAACGTTTGCAGTATTCAGTGTATTCAGTTTTAGTATCTAAATAGAATTAAACTCTTGCTGTAAACTGGAATAGCACTTTGTTACTGACAAGTTTTAGAATGCATCTGTTCGTCAATTACCTGTTTGGGAAGATTGTAGTTAATGATTTTGAGAATGTGGCTATAAACCTCCAACTGACTCAAGAAAAGCAAATAAGTCAAGATTGACAAATGTATAGGCTCTTCATCTTATTGTGTGTGTGGGTTTTTTTTTTTTTTCCTTTTAGTTATTTGTCAAGGTATAAAGAATTCTATCACACTTAAGACAAGTTAAGTAAACTTCACGGGGTGTGTTCTGACATGGCATGGAGCAGATCCCATGGCCTAGATCTTAAAGGTGATTTTATGTTTAAACTTTCATGAAAACATATGTGATTGAAACACATTAATATATTGATACAGAGGGCAGTTAATTTTTGTCTTTTTTTTGTGTGTGTGTGTGGTACTGTTGTGGCCTCTCCCGTTGCGGAGCACAGGCTCTGGACGCGCAGGCTCAGCGGCCATGGCTCACGGGCCTAGCCGCTCCGCGGCATGTGGGATCTTCCCGGACCGGGGCACGAACCCATGTCCCCTGCATTGGCAGGCGGACTCTCAACCACTGCGCCACCAGGGAAGCCCTAATTTTTGTCTTTTAATACATGTGAGCGCAGCTTTCATTTTGCTGAAAGAATATGACCAGTTTTCAGTTTGGGATTCTACCATTTAGTAAAGATAGTCCACTTAATTTTAGAAATAAGAGATTTAATATATAATACCTAATAATACTTTTATGTATGTTTTTTTACTGAAAACATTTATTGTAATACTGTGAAGAAACTATGCCATTTTAGTCTTCAAGACTTAAATGAATCAAGTGTTTATTAGCTGTTGTAGTTTTTAAACTAATAAAAGTCAGTACATCAGCAATTTGTAAATACAGTTTTTAAAATAATGCCTTAACAACTTTACAGTGGTTATAATGACTGTATTTAGGCCTAAAGTTAGTTAATAATTTGACATGAAGGCTTTTTAATAGTTTGATGGTGCAGATCAGGGATAGGTAAACTCTGGCTGGTGGGCCAGATCCAGCCCGTCGCCTGGCTTTGTAAAGGAAGTTTTTCTGGAACAGAGTCGCACCCATTGTTTACATGGTAGTTGTGGCTCCTTTCACCCTACACCAGTGGGGCAGAGTAGTTGCAACAGAAACTGTATAGCCCACAAATCTGGAAATGTTTAAATTTAGATTTTAAAAATTGAAAAATTCTTTGAGCCTGTACAGGGCAAGTCCATTGACCCCTGAGGTAGAAAACAGTCAGGAACTTGGGTGCGGAAGCCAAATGGCCTAGGTTCAAATCTCCTTTCTCCCATTTCTTTTTTTTTTTTTTTTTTTGAAATTTACAATCAACCATTTTTAAGTATGCAGTTCAGTGACATTAAGTACATGCATGTTGTTGTGCTACCATCACCACCAGCCATCCACAGACTCTTTTAATCATGCAAAACTCTGTACCAATTAAACAGTAATTCTCCATTTCTCCCCCTTTCCCAGCACCTGACAACTACCATTCTTTTTGTCTCTATGAATTTAACTACTCTAGATACCTCATATAATTGGAATCATACAATATTTGTTCTTTTGTGACTGGCTTATTTCTCTTTACATAATGTCCTCAAGGTTCATCCATGTTGTATCATGTGACACAATATCTTTACTTTTTAAGGCTGAATAATGTTCCATTGTATGTGTATACCACATTTTGTTTATCCATTCATCTGTTGATGGACACTTGGGTTGCTTTTGCATTTTGGCTATTGTGAATAATGCTGCCATGAGCATGACTGTGCAAATATCTCTTCGAGAGCCTGCTTCCAGTTCTGGTAGAAGTGATCTGTCAGCCACTTTTGGTAGAAGGATGGCCCACTGTAGACACCAGGAAAATTTTTTCGACCACAGCCATATCCGTAACTGGTAATTCCCATTACAACATATCGTTTACGTTCTGGTAAGTAGCACATGAATGGTCCACCACTATCACCCCTGCAAGTATCAAAAACTCCATCTTCATCACCTGCACAAAATGAAGTGTAAGGAATTCTATCCCCATAGCTCTTGTCAGAATTACAAAAACTTCGAGAAATATAATGCACTTCTGCTTCGTGTAATTTTTTTGTAATATTACCTTCTTCTTTTGTTCTTCCCCATCCACTTATAAAACACTTCGTGTTTCGGTTCAGTCTTTGGAAAACACCAAAAGGTAGACAGATAGGCTGAATATAATCATTATATCTCACTGCTTTCTTTAAATGAAAAAGCGCAATATCATTTTCATAAGATTCCACATCGAAGTCTGGATGGATAATGATCGCTTTAACTTTCATCATCTTGGAGTGTGGCTGACGCCCATCTATGTTATTAGTTCCAATCACAGCTCTCCACATTACAGGATCTCTATTTTTCATCAACCTTATTTCTCTTTTCAGTTGGGGGTCATCTGTCTTAGTTGTCTGAGATGTAAAGGTTACGGGAGATGTCATCACCACGGTTTGTGGTAGCGAAGTAGCTGAAGGTGTGGTACGGATCTGATATGTCTGCATATCTCCTGATGCAGTTTGTACAACCACCTGGTTGCTGGGCACAAGTATTTGCTGTCCATCAGAGGTCTGTGCATACTGGAGAATTGTTGTACCTTGTTGAGTACTACCTGAATTTGTCATGGTTAATGTCTGAAGCCCCTGTACTCCATCTGTGCCTGGACTGGCTGTACTGGCTCCATTTGGGGCAATGGCAATGTACTGTCCGGTGCTAGTCTGATAGATGGGAGTTGGAACAGACATAGAACTGACAGCAGAAACTCCAGGACTTTCTCCGTCTCCTTTTCTGCCCCGTGTATCTTCAGAAGATAGGTCTTTCAAAATTTTTCTGTAAGATGGGCGCCGTGCTAGGATCCCGTGGGTTTTCTGTGAGGAGCCTATGCTGTCAGATGAGTCCTGAGACTCTTCACTTTCTGATAAAGATGATACCGTTTGCACGTGTGGTGGGTGAATTACAGAAGACTGAGCTGTCTGGATGACCCCCTGAACCTGTACTTGCTCTCCAGGAAGAGGTACAATTGTCACTGGCGCAGATCCTCTTAATGACATCTGTTGAGGAATATGAGAAATATGAGCTCCCTGAACTGTTGAACCAGACTGAGGTGCTGTCTCTGAAGCGTTATTCTTGTGAGAATCTTCCATAATCAACTGCGGTTCCTTTTTGCTTCAGGAGCTCTGTCCCCACTGCTCCCACACGTGTTTTCGGAGGCCAGCACCTGCTCGGGGTGTCAGGAGACCGCTCGGTGTGGGGCAGTTTTCTTCGGTTGGGGCGTCGCACTCAGCCCTTACTTGCTGTGGCCTAGAGGTGTCGTCCTCTCCGGCCTTGATCCACGCCTGACCTGCCCGCCTCTTGTAGACAGAGTGAATTCCTTTCTCCCATTTCATAGCTAGTGACCATGGGCAAATCACTTAACCTCTATGCCTCATTATGAGGTTTAAATGCACTTATTTGTATAAATAGTGCCTGGCACATACTAAGCACTGTGTAAGTGATTGCTGTTGTTTCTGCTTGGAGCTTTAATAAGTTATTGTTAATAGAAAAATGACACTAATGATTTTCCTTTTAGAGTAACAAAGGCACTTTGAGTCTTTTACTTTTTCAGGAATGTAATAAGACTTTTTTCATTTACAGTCAGTGTTCCCTGTTACCAAAATTTACTTTATGAACATAAAGAATTGAATGTCGGGCCTCCCTGGTGGCGCAGTGGTTGAGAGTCCGCCTGCCGATGCAGGGGATACGGGTTCGTGCCCCGGTCTGGGAGGATCCCATATGCCGCGGAGCGGCTGGGCCCGTGAGCCATGGCCGCTGGGCCTGCGCATCCGGAGCCTGTGCTCCGCAACGGGGGAGGCCACAACAGTGAGAGGCCCGCATACCGCAAAAAAAAAAAAAAAAAAAAAAAGAATTGAATGTCTTCAAGACAGTACTTTTGCTTAAATGTCAAACCATTATTTTCCCAAGGCACATCAAACTGGCTCTGCATAGTCCAGGCCTCTAAAGCTTGTGTGCACACCCAAGGTAGCATGTGAGATACATTTTGTAAATATAGTTTTTAAAATAATGCTTGAGACTTCCCTGGCGGTCCAGCAGTTAACACTATGTGCTCCCAATGTAGGGGGCTTGGGTTCGATCCCTGCTCAAGGAACTAGATCCCACGTGCCTGCCATAACTAAGAGCCCACATGCCACAACTAAAAGATCCGGCATGCTGCAACTAAAGACCCGGCACAGCCAAACAAACAAATAAATAAATACATAAATCTTTATAAAAAAATAAATAAAATAAAATAATGCCTTAGGAGTTAGGAAAAGAAAATATGAGAACATTTTTACCTTTGTATTATTTTTAAAAATCTGTGTAGTTTATCATGTACATAAATTCTATGTATGGAACTTTGTGTATATAATTTGTTAATAAATAAGATGCATATTAAAAAGTTTTCTTATGGTTTGCCCAGTGAGGTGTTTGGAGGCCATTGGAGGACAGGATGATGAAATATAGGGCCTCAGCAAAGATAGGATTTAGAACCAATTCCCTGACTTAGAAGATAAGGAAAATAATTCATAGACTGTAATTGAGTTGTCCAACTTTACATAAGTGTTCAGAAACAGGAAATGCAGTGGCTAGAATCTAATCACTGACCGAGCAGAATCTGGGTCACTGGACTCGTAAACCAGAAGTGACTGTTGAATTTCTCAGGTTGATGCTCCTGGCATATATGCTTGATCTGTGTGTGTGTGTAAACCTCTGACAGAATAAGCCATACTCAGGCACACCCTGTTTCCTTATTCAAGCATCTTAATTTCATCCCATTAAATCTTTGAAGTATCAGACTACCAGAAGGCATGAAGAAACCTGGGCTGAGAGTCTTCATTCCAGGAGACGTGATCTTGACTGCATGACTGGTTTGAGGCGCATCACTCTGAACTGCAACATGCTCATTGGTGACCTGGGTGCAAGTGCTTTGGCAGAATCTCTTAGTGAGGATTTATGGCTTAGAGGGAAATTCTAAAATTGAAAATATTGAATTTTTAATATGAAATATGCTTAGCTTTTGGCATGATACTATTGTGATAGGATTTTTTTAAAGCCTCATTTTACTGATAGCTTTTATTTTGCTTTTAAACTTTCTCTAAGAGTTGCATATATCCTTTATAGAAAATACAGAGTAACAAGAGAACAATTACCTATAATTTTAATACCCAGATATAATCACTGTTCATTTTGACGTATATACTTTCAGTCTTTTTTTTTTCTACAAATATATATGTACACTTAGGGATTACAAAAATAGAATTGTAGTATACCTGCTATTTCATATTCCTGCTTTTTTCACTTAATGATGTATCATGTAGTATTGTGTCGTATTGATGTCCCATAGTTTAATCGATTCTTTGCAATTCTATTTAGACAGTTTGCTTTTCCCTGTCAGAAACAATGTGAATACGTTGTATATACATCTCTGTGTCCATCGGGATTACTTCTGTAAAATAAGGTACTACAAGTGGAATGACTAAGTGTGACCTATTTTTAAGACATTTGATACACATGGCCAAATTACCACCCAGAAAGGCTATGCCAATTTGTAGTCCACCCCAACAGTAGATGCGAAGCCTGCCTCTCACAAACACTGGCCTGTAGCACTTGTAAAAAAATGTAAAACTACAAAAATGAGTACCTCTCCATTTTCTATGCAAGTGGGATTACTCCAAATTTTATAACTTTTTTCAATTAATTTAGTATGAGCATTTTAGCAAGTCAGTAAATTTGCATCTCCTGCATCATTTTTTGTGATTGTTCAGTATTCCATTATATGAATATGCCACAGTGCACATAGCTTATCCATTCTTGTATATAAGCTTTGCCCAGTTTTTCAGTTACAAATAGTACTCTGATATATATCCTTACCTATATCTCTGACTATTTCTTTTGGTTAAATTCTTAGAAAGAGAGTTGTTGGATCCAAAGGGTATAGACATTATTTAAAGGCTTTTCTTACAGAATCTTGGCTTCATCTGATAGGAGAATAACCACATTGTGTTTTATTTTGTATTCATTTGATTGACTGGTGAGGTTTACAGGCTGTTTGTATTAATTTGGCTATTTGGTTAATTATACCCTGTGTCCATTCTTCTGTAGTGAGAGCTTGTAAGGGTTGTATCATATCCTGTCAGATCCGTATGTCTGACTTGCTATTTCTGTGTGTCATGGGGGTGTTGAAAGACTCCAGTTATTTTAATGTGATGGTCCACACAACACTTAAACAAAAGACTCATGATAGTTTCCTTTCATGTAATATTTTTTAATCCCTGGGCTTTAGTGATGATCCCTTTGGTTTAAATGAGTAGTAGGTTGTTCAGCCCCAGAACTACTAGAATTCATGATCCGTTTTTCTGGGTTTTGTCTGACCTTTTACTGCGAGGGTTCTTGACCATCATACTTTCATGATAGGTTTTTAGTATGTATTCTGTATTCACACATTGTTGAAAGTTTTTATTATTTGTATCCTCTTAGACTTGTCTTTTTTTCCTCTAAAACTAACAGTTATTACATTTCTTCTATTTTGTTTTCCCCTTTGAACTAGTTTCAAGTGTGATTTGGAGCTGAAGATCATGATCAGAAGAATGCAGTGCATTTCTGAGCTCCACCAGGTTTTGCTTGTGAGGTTTACACGCCCCTGCCGCCCTTGCTAATTATGAACTGAGATTCATTTTGTGATGCTTTTTGCTCATAGGTTATATACAGTTATTCTTCAGTTCTGTAATTGTAAAATATGTTGTCTGATTTATTGTTACTTAAGCCAGGGTTATCATTGCACATCCAAGAAGAGGTTTTTAAATTGGATTATGCATTATGTGTGTGCGTATATGTTTCTGTTTTTTTCCATACCCAAAATTACAAACCTGCCATGACTTGTCTTGTGCAGGACTCTTCCACACGTGAGAAAATGAGAGTTTTCTATATGTTAAATCTGTAGAGTTAGCAAGTGACCTTTTGTCTTTCATCGAAAAGCACTTGACCTGCAGCAGTGCGGCCTCACCAGTGAAGGAGCAAAGGCTTTCCTAAAGGCCCTTGAAACCAACAGAACTCTGCTCGTTCTGGATATAAGAAAAAATCTGCTTGTTGGTATGTGGTCACTTTTTTTAAATTGATAAACACATAGCAAAACAAAAAATTTGTTCAGGTATTGACAGTTTTTTAAAACTTAATGTGTTTAACTTTCCTCATCATATACAGTGGGCCCTTGAACAACGTGGGCTTAGGGGTGTCGACCCCTACGCAGTTGAAGATCTGGGTATAAGTTTATAGTCAGTGGTTCCACATGTGTGGATTCAACCAACCTTGGATCATGTAGGACGATAGTACATATGTATTGAAAACTATGCGTGTGTCAGTGGACCCGTGAGGTTCAAACCCATGTTGTTCAAGCTTCAACTGTACTTTTCTAGTGTTGCACTTCCCTTATGTTTTTAGCAGCTAAGGTACTAATTAAAGTGAATTATACTTGTCAATTTTTCTTATCTCTACTCTGAATAGAGGTGAACCTAGATACTAAGCCTGCTTCCACCAAGAGCATTCTTTCTTTCCTGTGCAACCTCTGAATTCTTGCCAGGAGTACTTTATTCATTTGTCAGATTCACAAGTAATTTTGTAATCATCTTCTGTGTGCCAGAGACGGGTTTAGGGACTAGGGATAAAGCAGTGAACCAGACAGACAAAAGTCTTGCCCTCATGGAGCTTACATTCTAGTGAAGGAGATCAGATAGAAATGAGTAAATAGATAAGTCATATAATTTTAGAGAGTAGGAAGTGCAAAACTATCTTAATGTAAGGAGAGTGAGGGAGAGCAGGTAGGACTCCATTGGATAGATTTGTTAGGGGACAGCTTCACTGGAGAAGTGGCATTTGAACGGAGACCTGAATGAAGAGAGGAGCAAGCCATGGAAGATGTGGAGTAAGCACATTCCAGGACAAGGAGGCAATGAGTATGTAGGCATGTAGGTGGGTGGAGTATTTAAGGAAAAGCAAGGAGGCCAATCTGGGCAGAGTACCGAGTGAAGAAGAGTGTGGTATGACATGAGGTCAAGGAGCTAGCCAGGGGTCTGCTCTTGTAAAGTCTTGAAGGCCAGAGTAAAGATGTGGATTATTCTAAATGAGTAGAGGGGTTTGAACTGGAAAAAGGCATGATGCAAATCGTATCTGAATAAGGTGACCTGGTATAGAGAAGGGACTTGGGAGGATAAAGAAGAGGAACGGGGCTTTCCTGGTGGCGCAGTGGTTGAGAATCCGCCTGCCGATGCATGGGACGCGGGTTCGTGCCCCGGTCCGGGAAGATCCCACGTGCCGCGGAACGGCTAGGCCCGTGAGCCATGGCCGCTGAGCCTGCGCATCCTGAGCCTGTGCTCCGCAACGGGAGAGGCCACAACAGTGAGAGGCCCGTGTACCTCAAAAAAAAAAAAAAAAAAAAAGAGGAACAGGGTGACCAGTTAGGAGACTATCCCAGTGCTCCAAATAAGAGATGTTTATGGCCTAGGTTAGGTTGGAAGTTTGCAGCAAGTGAAAAGTGGTTGAATTCAGGTTGTGTTTTGAGGGTGTAGCTATCAAGACCTGCAGATAGATGTGAGGTATGAAAGAAATAGTAACAAGGAGACAAGTCGTTGATGATTATGTGTGCAACTGGGTAGTATCCCTTAGAAGAAGGGGGCTGATGGGAGGAGCAGCTTTTGAGGGAATATCAGGACTTGGTTTGTTATCTTGGATGCCCTGGTTTGATATCTTAGATGCTCTTTAGGTATCTAAGCGTCTGGACGGTGCTCAGACTGTACTTTGTATCCAAAGGTATCCAAAGCCACTTTAGATGCAAAATGTTTCAAGTTGACCTTTGCTGCTGCCAAAATAGTAGCCACTGTGGGCAGTCTGCAAGATGGCATCTTAGGTTTCTGAGGAAGAAATTAGAATACACAAGGGGAAATAAGTGTATAATTATATAATGTAGATTTCATATTTAAATGTATGGGAAAAGCAATAATTAGTTGGCTTTTGGTTTTAAATGGAAATAGCCACTCACTGGAAAATAATTACTCTAATTTCAATTCATTTTACTTTAGATCATTCTGTGATGAAAACAGTTACCAAAAAAGTTCTCCAGATGGAAGGAGTGCCAAGTCAGAGGTATATAACATGTTTCAGTTCTCTCGGAAGAATTTCTCTTTAATGGCTTGGTTTTCTTTCTTTCTTAAAATTATCAAGGTACTTTCTGCCATCTTAAAACTAAGATTTGAGTCAAATCAAATGGCTTTTCTGTTTTTGAAAATGTTGTGTGATGCTTTAATTTAGGTTCCCAGATATGCAGATTGAAAACCTTTTAACTTTTTATTTTCTGTAACATATTATCGTTAGTCACAAATAGTCTTTTTTTTTTGGTGATAAGAATGAATGGCAGGAGCAGCATTTGTGAAACCAAATCTAATATGAAACTGTTTCTTGTGAGTAAATTTGAATTTTGAAACAGCAAAACAATAAGGTTTAATAAAAAGCAAAATAAATTTTTTATTTTTATGATCTGCCAATTTCCCAGAAAGAGTTTTGTGGTGACTTTAGTTATATACCAGATACATTAAAATCACCAGTGGACAGCACATCTTTTATTCAGGTGCCCTCTGAAAGTTTTAAAAATTTGTTGACTTCATATCACAGAACGGTCCACTTTAAAATGGTTAAAATTATAAATTTTCTGTTTTGTGTAGTCTACCACAATTTTAAAAAAATGTGTTGTTTGAAGATTTTTGAGTTTTATAAAGGTATGTATTAGCATAAAAATGAAAAATTTAAAAGACCACCTCTAATCCCATTATCCTATCAAGCAATATTTACATTTTAATTTTCTCTTCCTGCTGTCTATAAACATAATTCCACATAGCTTCAATATAATTTGCCATTCTTTTCATACTAAATTTAAATTCAGTGATTCATAGTTATACTTTTTAACATTGCATTCACAAGGTTTCATTGAGTAGGTCAGTTTCTTAAATTGGTGAAAAATTGGAAATAACCTCAAATAAACTATTGTAAACATCTTCATAAATACAGCTTTTTTTTTTTTATACTTCAAGTTGTATGTTTTTGATTCTCTATTAACTTGCTTGGACAATAGTGTATTAAATAAGTTGTTAAGAGTGTTTATGAAGTCAAAAAACTTATGATCGTCTGCCAATTGTTATTTCAAGAGAGTGATATTTTAATAATCAAATAGTACATTCAAAGAAGTTAAGATTTGTGATATCACACTAATTAGATATTATTATTAAAAATTTATATCCTATGTAAAGCATTCTTAAAATAGCTACACTGACTTTTGCTATGATATTAGAAATGGAAAGATATATAAATAAAACATGTATATGTAAAACATATTAGGAATTCTGTAAAATTAGTACAGAATAATAGGGCATCATGGAATGAGAACAGTTAAACATTTTTTTTTAGTTAGCATGATTAAACAAAGTGGAAATGTAACTGAAGTATACAAGCTCATTGAGCTCTTTTAAGAGTAATTTTATTTCTTGGGCTTTTTTTTGTATTTGCCTCAGTTATTTGGAGACATAGAGGTAAGCCAAATCAGTATCTGGGTATATACCTAGATCCAGGTGAGTATAGGAGTGAAATAATGGTGTGAATTGTGTCACATTTGTATTGTACTTATGTATGCCTAATAAAAGATGGGAACTTTTATTAGAAATTTTTTAATCTCCTAACAAGAAAAGTGTAATTTTAAAAAATTTTAATACAAATGTATTTGCATTAGTTTCTGAAAGTAAAGGAAGGGTATACACATACAAACCGTATGCATACAAACATTTTTTTTGATGGCAATGAAGTTAAAAAACACAATAAAATAGCACAAAATGAACTGAGCTCCTATATATTTTTAAGAGGCATGTAAATCACACAGGATCGTGTGGTGATTATCAATAAGCTACACTCTATGAAATATTTGTCCTATATTACCACATACACTCCATTTTACCCTGCATCCTAATGCTGCTAAAATATAGTAGAAAGCAGCAGCATAGCACAGGGAGATCAGCTTGGTGCTTTGCGATGACCTAGAGGGGTGGGATAGGGAGGGTGGGAGGGAGGCTCAAGAGGGTGGGATATGGGGACATGTGTATGCATATATGGCTGATTCGCTTTGTTGTGTAACAGAAACTAACACAGAATTGTGAAGCAATTATACTCCAATCAAGATCTATTAAAATAAATAAATAAAATAAAATATAGTAGCTGTGAAGGATAAATATAACCATTTTAACCTATGATGTTTGTTTTCAGTAAATTCAAATTAAATATTTAAATGTGAATTTTAATATATGGCTTGTTCTAAGTAAAATATTAACACGTAGGTCTAGTTTCTGCAACCAAATGTTTCATATAAAGATACTTGCCTCTTTACTACTGAAATATAGGGTAAGTCTCCACATTTCACTCTTTCATCCAGTGGGTTTCATTTGGTTTTTTTGTGTTTTCTATATGAAATCAAAGGAGCAGTGAAGGTTGACAGGCTTATAGGAAGGTAAAATTGACTCACCTACCCCCCAGCAACTTGCAGCCTTATAACTTGTATTGTTTTTACATAGAAAAATTCATCTTAAATTTAACTTTTGGTCTACTTCTGAAGATTCTGTTTGGCAGAAGTCATGGGTATATCTGTGTTTCTGTGTCCTTGAGATTCAGAAATGCCAAAGGTGTTCTACGATTCAGGAAACTTGAGTGTTTCTGCATGATACATAAAATGTATCATACTTTGGGATCTTTTTTTAAACTTTATTTTTGCATTTCTGCACATGTCAATACTTTTGTTTTAGTTAAAATAACTTGTTACTGTAGAGAACTTATATTTTTTAAAAATGCTGGCTTAGGGCTTCCCTGGTGGCGCAGTGGTTGAGAGTCCGCCTGCTGATGCAGGGGACACGGGTTCGTGCCCTGGTCTGGGAAGATCCCACATGCCGCGGAGCGGCTGGGCCCGTGAGCCATGGCCGCTGAGCCTGCGCGTCCGGAGCCTGTGCTCCGCAACGGGAGAGGCCACAACAGTGAGAAGCCCGCGTACCGCAAAAAAAAAAAAAAAAAAAAAATGCTGGCTTATGTAAAACCTTTGTACAAAACCGATCCTCTTTTTAAATGGGCTTGGCATCATTGTCAAGTGCCTTTTTGATTCCTTTCGACGTGTGCACGTGTGACAGTTGCTCTGTAGACCTTTGGTGCATCTTGATTCCTTGTTTTCATGCTTTGTCAAACGTAGTCTTGGCCGCAAAGAAGCCTGTAAGTAATGGAAGGAAACACTCTGCTGGTAAAGAATGCTACCCTCCTGAAGCACTACCACCTGGAGTGTCTGGTTTCCGGCCATTGTGTCCTGCAGAAAGTGCAAAAAGCAACAGGTAAGCTGTTTGCATTCCCTGTCTTTTTCAGTCATTTAGAGTTCTTTATTTTGGAACTTGTATTATGTGGGTGGTCTCTGGTGCTTTGTGTAGAGGAAAAAAGGTAACTCACACATGGCTTGGCTTCTGCCTAATGAGCCCTCTAAGGAAGAAAAATTAAAAGTAATTGGGAGTTTCAAGTTGTTTCTCAAGTGTCACAACAGAGGTAACTCCGTGGGAGTCTTGAGGAGACTAAAATGATCACCAATTGTGCATGTGAGAAAAGTTTGATTAAAGGCAGGTGTAGTTGAGCGAAGCCCTACAGCACAGAAGTAGGAATTTGGATACGTACGAGTGGGAAAAAAGACATTTTAGGCATGGGAAATAGTTTAATGCAGAATGGATGAAAAATATGCATTAGAGCTATTCTAAAGGAACTGGCTTATTAACTCAGTAAATCAGATTTAGTGAGTCAAACTAGCATTACCTGATTTCTTATCCAGGGGATAGCTGTTCATAGTAATTTTTGTCACAGAACAGTAAATAAAATGGTTGAATTATAGCTTTAGGCTTGCTAAGTGAAATAGATGGCTCTAGATGATCTTCAGGTGACTTACTTGGTAGTAATCAGGAAATTGGGGATTAACAATTGCTTAAGAAAACAAAGAGAATTGATTTTAAATAGTACTTGAAGTAGTTCCTGTGTAAAATATCTGTTCAGTTGCTCATGTTAAATGGATGTTTCTACTCCCCACTGGACAACCGACTACTTTTTTGCAAATGGTAATGTGAATTGCTGTTGCATAAACTATAGTGTTGAATCCCCAGTGTTTGCACTTGAGTTTCACAGCTCTGTGGTTTCCTGTCTTCTTCCTGAGACACTTAATCGCAGGTCCATCCTCGTCACACAGGGGGGTAAATTAGAGAACGATTAATATCACCATTTAAAGAAGAGAGACTGAAATCTCAACCATCCTGAACATAGGAGCTGAAGGGGCCTCTCAGCAGTTCAGAGAGTGATTACCAAGCCAGTAGGCTGAATTCTGTTGTGTTTTCTCCGTAGCAGAGCCCTCCAGGTCCTTGTTTTGAGCTTATTTATTTTTATACACAATTCTGTATGGATACTGTTCATACTACTAAATAGTTGTATTAACTGGGTTTAACTGGTGATGTATTTACATGAAGATCTAACTTCGTTTTGTTGCTATCTTTTTAGGGGCTTTCCATTCATCAAAGCTGGTGATGTATGTAATCAGTTGGTGGTGTGTAGCTATCATATTTATGATATATAGGGCTTGAATTGGGAAAGGTGGATGGTCATTCTTCTTGCTTTTTAAATTGACAGAGCCTTACAAGAAGCATTTCCCTCTCTGAAATAAATCCATGTAAAACATGTTTGGTCGCTCTCCCAATGCAACTGTGTAGTTGTGTGGATTTGGCACACAACGGGCAGCCTTGTGGCTATGTCTGTAAACAAGGAAGCCTGTTTTCCAGTCCGCAAATCAGCTGTTACCCAGTGAAACGAACTTGACTGCCATTTCTGACCCCTCACATGGAGCTGTCATACTCAAGAATATTCTCATGTTTTCAAGAAACGTTGTTTGCGGGCTGTATGTACAAATTCCTGATCTGAAAGCCAATATAAAGCAACATCTCCCAAACCTCTGCTCTCTCACCAAGGCCACACACATTCCCTCGCTTATGGCCTCGTGGCAAGTGAATACTGTCAGTATCAGATTCTCCTTCCCAGTGGTCTTGGGAGACTGCCTAGTTGCTCTGTGAAAGGCACCACTGCTGAGGTTGAGAGAAGAGCATCTTGGGTGTCAGTCCTGGCCTTGCGTTCCCGGAGAGAGGGGTGTGCACCTCGTTCTCCTTTAGGGTTTTCCTAGGCTGCAGGGTTTGCTGCTTGTTGTCAACATGATGTCCTAGTGACTTGTCTTCTGCGTGGTTATATAATCCCAGCACAGCTCTTTATGATGTGTAGACTGTTATGGGGTTGTGGCCAGGTCAGTTTTAAATGTTTGGAAATGTCCTGTTGAACAACACTGCAGTGGCAGTGAAGCTTGCTGGGAGAATTGTTGCCCTGGTTTTGGCTTAAGGGTGGTGAGAAGATGAAGTTTTTGATGGGTCAGTTTTAGTTGTGTGTGTGTATGTGAGTTATCTTTTAAAATTCTAATGTCTGTTATTCACAGCTTAGATATGTTGACTTCCTGATTATTCATCAGTCCCTTTACTGATGTATTTTCCTCTGAAAAACTACATTTTCTTCCAGACTGTTTTTGTCTGATGGTGAAGAATAAATTTTTCATTTGCAGTATAAAGTTGATCTGAGAAGAAATGTTTACCTTGGATCTTCACTTGGCTTCTGTGAAAGAAACTTAATAAAATAATATGGGCAATTCCCATTACTAATCCTAACCACGTACAACAGAGGTCTGTACAGTAACATAGCAAAAATAAGTTCCTGTACTTTTACTTAGTCATTGCCTGTTTTACACTAAAGAGCAGTGAGAGACATTTATAAATAATGATACCTCAGATCACTTTTGTTAAATGTCCTCTAATATTTGGATATTTGGTATCTGGCTTGTGTTGTCTTTTATACAATCTTGTCTTCTTTCTTTGCACTTTAGTGTAACAACTCTGTGGTTTCCTATCTTCTTCTTGTGACACTCAGGTCCATCAGAATTTCCTGTGACTGTGACAGTAGAGAGTCCTTCCTCCTCAGAAATCGAAGAGGTCGACGATTCCTCAGAACGTGTTCAGGAGGAGCCAGAGAAAATCCGTTTGAAACAAGAAGCATTGCAGGTACAAAGTTATCACTTTAAAGCTATAGAGAAGATTATTTTTCAATCGGAAGGCTGATCGCAACACAGCACAGCTTGTGTGAGGGTTCTGTTTTCTCCTCCCACCTGCATTGTATCCCCTTGAATGGTTCCTTAAGCTTAGACCAAGGTGAATGGTGGACATTTGAACTCTAAGAAACGGAAATCAAAACATGTCGTTAGTAATATATTTTCCTTTCCTTAGAAGCTTAGTATATTAGATTTAGGGAGAAGCTTAGTGATCATAAGATAAGGAAATTGAGTTCTGAATGACTACAGTCAGCTGATTCAGTGCTCTTGTTTTACAGATGAGAAAATTGACAGTTCTAGTTGAACTCTCTTTTTATAAGAGGAAAATATGGCCTCATTTTAAATAAAAGTAAAGTTGAAAAAAGTTTTGATGTTGATATTCTCCTTTCCTAAAATCAAAAATATCAAGAAGCTACGTTCTATTACCAAATAAACCTGACCTCTAATGTCATTCCATACTTTTGTTTGTATGGACAGAAAATAAAAATTGATTTTTATAAGAAATTTTTGCACCTCAAAGTTAATATATTTATTTTATTTCAACCTTAATGCAGAGCTGAACATTTCTAGTAAATAAAGGAACACCATTTCGGGGGGACCTTGTCTTTGTGCTACAAAGTCCACGTTTAATTTTTTAAAATTATTTAATATGATTTTCTCTTCATATGAAACATGACACTTGACAGGTTTCAGAACTAATTATCCCATTATTGTAGGACTACGGGAATTACTGTTTGATTTTGAAAAGAGTTAGTTTTTTATTTTTTAATTAAAATTAATGATAATATAGAGAAATTTTAAGAAAATAACTTAGAAAATTATGAAATGTTAGAGTAGGAGAAATCTATAGTTCATGTAGAGTTACTCCCTTTCGTTTTATAAATGAGCACCTACAATTTGTAGAACGTAAGTGGTTTATTAGTAAATGGCAGAGTATGACAAGACCCTAAAGCATCTAACCCCCATTCCTTGTCCTTTTAGTTGTGGTGTATTCATTTCCTTCACGAATAGACCACGAGATTGTATTTGTAAAAGCAGTAATAGACAGTGGGGAAGTCCAAGAAGTTTAAACACTGGGACCACAGAATAGCAGATTCAGAATACACTGAGAACCCTTTTAGCTCTTCTCTGTTTTGACAAGACACTACAATGATGGTATCAAAGTGTTTAAGTATATATGCCCACAACAATCAAGAGATTTCAACATAGTTTTGAAAGAGAGAAGACAGGTGGAAGAGTGTGAAACTGAAGCAGTAGAACAGAGGAAAAGCATCACCTAGAATATGCACAGGGACCACGTGCAACTGAGGAGGATTCTGACCCCACCTGCAGAAGTAGCTCCGTGCTTTGATGCGCATGTAGGAGAGAGTGTGGAGTTAGTTAAAAGTGTGACTGAAATAGGGGAGCTCATTGAAGGGTTGTGTTTCGAGGAGTGGACTCCCAGCCCCGCCCTCACCCTCCTGAAATGAGATGATTTCATTTTGAAAACAGTGAAACTGGCGAGAACTGGGGCAGCTAGTGTGTTTTTACACGCTAGAAAATTGTGTTTGGGGGAGATCCTATTACAGTTACTGCCCGCTTCTTCCTGCATAAGAAGCCTATCAATCGTTGACTTCAGGGAGCTTTCTGCGCTCATTCTTAAATAGAAAATAACTGTCATTTGCCTGTTAGTTGAGTAAAGCTTACAACATGAGAGAGGGGGAAAAAGAGTGAAAGCATATCCTAGTAGGACCAGGGACAATTTAGGGAACAGAATAATTTAAGAAAAAACCCTAATTAGTATCCTGAGAGAGGTTTAAAAAGAGCTAGCAACTATAAAATAAGACTAGGGTATTAAAGAAAAGGAGAATGGTCAGAAAGCAAAAGAGTTCTCCTGGAAATGAAAATATGGTTGCTGAAATAAATTCAGTAGGAATTTAAAAAATTTCTCAGTATATAAAAAAGAAAGACACAATGGAAAATGTGATAGAAATATGTTAGAGAGGCTGCATCTGGGAGATCCCACATGTTACTATTAGAAACTCCAGACCCAGAAAAAAAATGGAGGGAAGCTGTCAAAAGGCAACAAAATTCCCCACAGCTGAAAGTAGACATCAGGCCTCAGATTGAAAATAGTTATGCAAGATGAGCAAGAATAGACTCATACCTAGGCACCCTTCCTTGTGAAACTTTCAAATACTGAAAAAATAAATTAAAATAGAATAAAATACTGAGAGGATACATCCATTCCAGAGAGAAAAATACTGGTCACCTAAAAAAAAGGTTAAAATCTGACTTTATCATACTTGTCATGAGCACCATGGATCCTGGAAGGCATTAGAAAGATACCTCCAAAGTTTTTCAGGCACATAATTTTCACCCTAGGGGTTTGTATCCAGCCAAACTATCAGTCATACGTGGAGGCTGAAGAAGATATTTTGTACCCAAAGAAATTTGAAAAATTGACTTCCTGTGCTACACCTTAAGCTATTTATAGAAATAATCCAGCAAAATGAGGCAATAAACCAAGAAAGAAGGTAATAGGGGATTCAGTGCAGATTGCAGCTAGTCTAGAATGGAGAGGCTTCTATTGATTGTGTGATTGAGAGCTTCGAAACACCTTGAGGCATATCGTACTTACTAGGTGTTAGGCACTGTTGGAAGGGAGGAGGGAGAGGAAGAGGAGAAGGAACTTGAACTCCAGAGGAGAAAAGGCTCTATGGACATAAACCTGAAGCACACTAGACTATGGTTGATTTTTAACCTACTATTGGTGAGGAAGGGAAGAATCCACTTCAGCTTGACACTATAGATGTCCCCCTTTTCAGTGACACACAGGGGTAATGACCACCTATCTAATTTGTTGTCCAAACCGGAACTTGTCCAAACTCCTTACACTTCAACAGTGTAAGGAGGCACTCTAATGCTGTAACATCAGGACAACAGGTATAAACTGGAACAGCCCAAGGCGGCTTGGGGTATGTGGTCACCCTGCACAAGGGCAGTGACACTGGCACAGTATGGAACGAGGTGTAGTCTATACACAGAGACACAGTACATCTGCAGTGGGCAATATTAATTTCATTGTAATAATGGCAATACTGTCTTGGTTTGCAGCTTTTATTGTCAACGTGCATGTAATCACAAATAACTAAAGTAAACTATACTTAGTATGTGTTAGTATTAACTTGGTATGTACTGAAATGTATTGTGTACTGGTATGTACTTAGTATATATTAGGCTCTAAGTGTTTTTGCATATATTAACTCATTTAATCCTCTGAATAGCCTTATGAGGTTGGTGCTAATATCATTCCTACTTTTGAGAACAGGAAGCTAAGACAGGGAAGGAACTTGCCCAGGCTGTACCTAATTTAAGGTTGGATCGAGGCTTTGAGTTTAGGCTCTCTGCCTGTTCTCTTAAACCTTACTCCGTACTGACTCTCAAATAACAGAAGACTTAACTGCACATAGAATAGAATATAAATTTCAACTTTGACAATGTAAGAGCTAGGTTTGGAAGGTAGACAGGAGGTTGAAAAAAGGGAAGATGGTATGAATGTCCTTATTTTACAAAGCGTGACGTTGAGAGAGTTTCTAGTTGATCAACAATGTAGGTTTTTAAGTATATCACTACATGTCAAAGAGATCATGAGCAGTGGAATAACTCATGATGACATAACTTTACTGAGCAGTGTGGACATAGGAAAGAATGTAGAGGAACTAAACCCTTACTTGTTAGTAATTCAGAAAGTGAACAGATAATGCCTCCAATTTAGTGAGAAAATAGTCATGTGAGAGTATTACTTGGAAATGCAGAAAAATTCAAAATGACAATAGTTGGATCTCCCAGGTGGCGCAGTGGTTAAGAAACTGCCTGCCAAGGCAGGGGACATGGGTTCGAGCCCTGGTCTGGGAAGATCCCACATGCCACGGAGCAGCGAAGCCCGTGCACCAGAACTACGGAGCCTGTGCTCTAGAGCCCGTGAGCCACAACTACTGAGCCCATGTGCCACAACTACCGAAGCCTGCGCACCTAGATCCTGTGCTTCATAACAAGAGAAGCCACCGCAATGAAGAGTAGCCCCCACTCGCCGCAACTAGAGAAAACCTGCACGCAGCAACGAAGACCCAATACAGCCAAAAGTAAATAATAATAATAAAATAATAAAAAATAACAATATTTGACGTAAACCTCATAAAAAAGGAAATCCATACAGCCAGTAAACAGAGAAAAGTGTACAACTTCATTAAGTAATAAGTGAAAAGTGAGTCAAAACCAAGGAAACTACATGTCAATCAGATTGACAAATACATAAATAAAAAGTCTGGTAGTATCAGGTATTGTAGGCCTGAAGTACTATGGGAATCTTCTACCCTGTTTATACTGGAGTATAAATCGACACAACTACTTTGGAAAGCATTTAGCCCTCTCCATCAACTGAAGGTATATAAATAGCCTGTGAGCCAGCAGCCCTCACCCCCGCCCTGTGTAAATGCACCAGAATAACGGGCACAGCAGGATTCCTGTCCATGATTTGCATTAGCACAAACTGAAAACAAACCAAATGTCCATTAACAGTCAAAAATAAATGATGTGTATTTGTACAGTGGGAAAACTATCCAGCAATAAAATTGAATGAACTAGAGCTACAGGCAGCAATGTGGATGAATTTTTTAAACCAATGTTGAGAGAAAGAAATAAGATAGAAAAGACTTCATATACTATGATCCTGTACATAAAGTTAGATGTTGACACAACTAAACTCTTTTGTTAGGGATGCATGCAGGTTAAAGGAAATGACTGTCAAGAAGTGAGGTTGGTGTTTAACCGGGAAGAGGGAAGGAGCTTGTGATGAGAAAAGGATATGGGGGGTTTTTGCGATGCTGACAAGTATCAATACTTTCAGATTCGAGTAGTGCTTATGTAAGTATTCTCTTTTTATTTGTCACATTCACAGTTTTGTTCTGTGCACTTCTCAGTATACATATCGTATTTTACAATTAAAAACTGCGTAAAGAATCGGTCGCTTCTTGAGTGCTGGATGTGGGAGTGGGATGAGACCGTTTCATTTTAAGCCCTTCACTACTGTTTGCATTCGCATGTTCATTCATTCAGCATTAATTGCACATATTCTATGTACCAAGCACTCTTCTAATTTTATATGTGTTTTAACTCATGTAATTCTCACAAGAGCTCTGTAATATGGGAGCTTATCTCCATTTTATAGATGAGGAAGTTGAGGCCTAGAGTTATAGAACTTGTCCAAGGTTATGTAGCTAATGGGTAGTGCCAGGCCCATTTGCCTCAGAGAATCTGAATATTTACAATATAATCTAAAAGAGAAATTTAATGACTAATTATAAGCAAAAAAATTGCACACTAAAGAAGATGACAAGTTTTCATCTATCCAGTTAGAGAAAAACACACAGTCTGTCTTTCACACTCGTACATCTTATATGTACGTGTGTGGCAGGGATTTTCCTTATTAAGCAATTATTTATTGACCGTCTACGTTGTGCTAGGCACAGGTGCTGGGGATAAACACTTAATAAAATACACCCCCTATCTTCAAATAACTTGCACTCTAAGTGAGGAAGTAAGCCAACAGTTATAGTAGAGGTTATATACCAAGTGATACATCGCTGATGGCAGTGTAAAATCTCAGAAATCTTTTGGAAAGAAGTCTGGAGATAGGTACCTCAGAGCCTTAAAAATGTTCATTTGCTTTGATCTCAAACTCATTTTTATGGATTTATTGTAAGAATGTTATTCTCAATATGGAAAAAAGCCTTCATGCATAAAAACGGTTATTTTGTCTGATAATACTGAAAAGTTGGAAAGAATTTAAATGTGTAAAATGGTTAACCAGTAAACCCACTCAGTGGAATATTTTGTAGCCCGCACAAAAAAATCAAGGTTATGAATCCCCTGATTATATGAGAAATGATTGATTTCAATGTTAAATGGAGAAAAGTTGAACATAAAATTTGATATCCAATATGATGGGAGCTTTGTCCCAGAAAAATCACCCTAGCTGGTGTACAGAAGGGTGGAATGGAGAGCAGACGGCAGGAAGGAAAATTATTCCAAAGCCTTATCATTAGTCTTACTTAAGTAATAGAATATCAAGCAATTTTACTTTCTAACTTTTTTGGTTCCATATTTCCATGTAAGGGACATGAATTCTGAATACTTTGTAGGAGGAGGGTACACTTTTTCACAAAAATTGAACACTGTGTTCTAATTCCCTCCATTAGAGGGAGAAACTGTTGCATGTAATTGCACTTTGATGTGCTATTTAGAACCAGTCAGGAATTTTAATCTACCTTCCTCTGACCGTGCTGAGGGTTTTTTGTTTTTTTGTTTATTTGTTTAGAATTTCTTTGAAATCAGTTTTAGAAGATTGATTAAACCATTATATTAAAAGTAGAGGAATTTTGCAATTTTTTTCCCTTTTTCCCCATTGAAAACTTGACTGGCTTTAGTAATGAACCATTAAAGAATTTGAAGTTCTTAGACTCTCAATTTTTTAAACATGTTCTGAATATAAAAATATATGTTCATTGAGCAAATATTTGAAAACAATGAACTTCTTGAAGGAAATAAAAGCCACCTCTGCATGTACACACACCTAATCTGCTCTTTTGTCTTAAAAAAGTATCCGAAATATTTTGCCATGTCACTAACTACTCTTCTACATCAGAGAATTTGATTAAGCTTATGCATCATCTCCCAGGAAAAACGCACAGATATATTTTGAATGTAGCACTCCTGAAGCCCATTCATGAACTCTGGTTGAGACCTCTTGTCATTCTTAGTGGCTTCATAGCGCATTCCTTCAGACGATGAGCTGTTTTTATTTAAACCAGTTCCAATTCGGAGGCTCTTAGCTTTCTTCTAGGGTTTGGTTATAAACAATCTTATGACATCATGTTGGTAGATAAATCTTTGCCCACATCTTTGATTTCCTTAGGGTAAACTCCTGATGTAGGATTGTTGTTAGGTACCAAAAGCTACTGTCCAGACAGTGATACCAGCTCCTCTCCCAATGATGGCAGGTAATAGAGTTCCTCATTCTTTAAGTGATTGTTCAAAGCAGTTAACATGTATAAATATACCTTACTGTTTTCATAAGTATAGGTATTATGATTGTTTATCACTGCATAAGAAACCACCCCAAAACAGTGGCCTAAAACAATGACAATCATTTATTTTGCTCACGAACCTGGAGGTTGAGTAGAATATTAATTCTTTTACTACACTCTTACTGACTGAAAACAATACCTATTTGACTAGCTCAGAGTTCTGTAGGTCAGAAGTCCAGGCACAGCGTGACTGGGCTTCCTGCTCAGATACACATGGGAACATGTGGGTTCCCTCCTGAGAGTGTTAAAGCACGTGAAATTTAAGTGTAAGATATTGAGCCCCAAACGTTGGATGTTCACCATAGTTTGTGTGGGCCACAGAGCTGAAATGAAGATGTCAGTCTGGCTGTGTTAGCGTCCAGAGGCTCTGGGAAAGAATGCCTTACAGGCTTCTTCCGGCTTGTTGGCATAATTCAGATTCTGCAGTTGCAGGACAGAGGTCCCCATTTCCTTGCTGGCTGTCAGTCGGGGGAGAGTTTCAGCTCCTAGAGGCCTCTCGCTTGCCTTCCCTGCCGCAGCATTGGACCTCTTCAGAGCCAGCAATGGAGAGTCTCCCTCTTGTCCCTTTTGTACTTCAATTCAGGAAGAGTTCAGGTCCTTTTCATGGGGTGCCTGAGTAGGCCACATCCACCTAAAATAATCTCCCTATCTTAAAAGATCAACTGATGTTGAACCTTAATTCCATGTGCAAAATCCCTTCACTACAGCACCTACATTTAGAGTTTGATTGGATAAGTGGAAGGTTTGTGTACTTCAGTAAGTGGTCATCTTGGGGGCTCTGTCAGAATTCTGCCTATTGCAAGCAGTGTCCCCACTTCCAGGACCGAAGTGTCTTAGTTCCTAAAACTCCTAAGATAGTTTATCAGTGTTCATTTTATTTCAGTGACCTTGGTGAAGGGAAGACTACCACCTCCGTGAGCAGGAATGGCAGCCAGCTTCCTGAGTCCACAGTGTGGCTCTGCTACTTAGTGGTGTGACCTTGGCTGTGCTGCTCTACTTACTCTACTTCTCTGCCTCTGTTTCCCTCATCTGTAAAATAACATGGAGTTAGTGATCGTTCTTTCCTCGTAGGGTTGTTTGTTTTATAAATTTATTTTTGGCCGCATTGGGTCTTCGTTGCTGCTCGCCAGCTTTCTCCAATTGCGTCGAGCGGGGGGCTACTCTTCGTTGCGGTGCGGTGGCTTCTCTTATTGTGGAGCACAGGCTCTAGGCGCGCAGGCTTCAGGAGTTGTGGCACGTGGGTTCTAGAGCGTAGGCTCAGTAGTCGTGACGCACAGGCTTAGTTGCTCTGCGGCATGTGGGTTCTTCCTGGACTAGGGCTCGAACCCGTGTCCCCTGCACTGGCAGGCGGATTCTTAACCACTGTGCCAGTAGGGAAGCCCCCTCTTAGGGTTTTGATGATTCGATTATTTAATACCCAGGGAACTCCAGGAACAGTGCTTGACTGTAAATTGCTTTAAAAGTGATTACTTTTTTAAAACATGCTTTTGAATCTGCAATTATGCAATTCAGGTATGCTAAGCAGGTTCGTTAATAGGACTTCCTGCTATAAAGAAACCCACAAAAAAAAATAGAATTTTTCTTTCTTGGTCGTAACTTCTTATTTCTGACTTACTATGTTATATGCATATGCCTTTTATGGTGGGCTGCCACAAATTTATGTTGGAAAGAGTGGAATTTAAATAAATCTTTGCAAATTTGATAGATTTTGATCATTCATTTCACTGGCATGGTATGATATGACCAGTAGCAGACTAAAATCTGAGTTCACTTCTGCCTCTGCCCCTAAATCCTGATGAGACCAATAGCTGGAAAGGCTTTTGGATATTATACTATGAATTAGTTATAATATTGACTCTGTTTGCTTAGGAAACCCTGGAGGAGTGCCTAAAGCAGTTAAAGGAGGTAAGAGTAATAAGACTGAAGGCTGATAGACGAGTCAGTGAGGTAAACACGTTTCATCTGCTTTTGAGAGTGTTTTGGTTTTATTTCGATTTGATTTTAAGCCATATACACATATTTTGTAAGCTTTAGAACTGTAATATGTTGCAAATTGGTGGTATCATATGGACTTTTGCATGTACTGGTATTTAGTGATCATATGATCTATATTCCAGAAAGCATGTTTTTAAAGATGTGAAAATCTGGTTTTGTGTATGTGTGTGTGTTTGTGTGTGCTTTTATATGACATTAGCTTATTTCCTGTTCATGATTCTTTGATTCAAGAAGGCACCTTCTGTGCATGTATTGTATATACAGTAACATAAAAGACATGATGAGACTCTCCTGGCAATGAATTAGGAAAGTGAATCATTGAAATAAATTTAAGATATTGGAAAACTTCTAAGAATGCAATGAAAGATAAAAATATATACTATGAGAATTACATTAGGTAATGTGCATGAAAGCAGGGCATAATCTAAAAAGTACTATCTAAATATAATTTATCACAGGGTGAGTGTAGGGAGGAATTTTTGAAAGTGCATCCATTGGATTGGCAGACACTCATTCAATAAATGTTGAGCACCTGCTCATGTAAGGCAAAAGGGGCATCATGAACATTAACGGCCTTTCTGAGAAATACGAGAGTTGAGCTTACAGGGGGTTTTAAGTGCGTAGATGATGAGCAGAAGGGGAAGAGTGCACGGGGGTGAATATGTTGAAGAAGCCAAAGAAAATATTGGTGATCGTACATTTAATAAATTGGGTTGGGTATGATTTAGGACTTTTAAACGTAAGCATTAGATATTTTACTCACTAAAGTTAATTCTTAACATTCAGCAGAGTTGTAATATGTTTTGTTCAAATCAGATTCTATAACTCACTTTCTAATTTAAGGGAAACTTAAAGCAGGTCATTTTCTAATGTGGAATGAGGCTCCATTATGAATTGAACCAGTTAGAAATGTGATCTTTTGTGAAAGATCATTAATAAAACGATAGCTTGGGTTTATTTATATACCACCTAAGTGTTATATAGGAAACTTTGTTGGGTGCCTGTGAGTTTTGGTTATTATGTGATAAGGTCTCTGTCTTTACTGGCGGAGGGTTACATTAATTATAAATTAATTACATTTTGAGTGTTTTAGTTTTGTTCCTTGAAACTAGGCAAGACTACTTTTTGTTTGTTTGTTTGTTGTTTTGGGGGGTTTTTTTTTGCGGTATGTGAGCCTCTCACTGTTGTGGCCTCTCCTGTTGCGGAGCACAGACTCCGGACGCACAGGCTCAGCGGCCATGGCTCACGGGCCCAGCCGCTACGCAGCATGTGGGATCTTCCCGGACTGGGGCACGAACCCGTGTCCCCTGCATCGGCAGGCGGACTCGCAACCACTGCGCCACCAGGGAAGCCCAAGGCAAGACTACTTTTGATGACAATGAGAAAAAATCATGTCAGACGTTTTCAGTCTTCTTGTATAGCTGGAACATGAAAATGCCCAGTTAAGAAACACAACTTTCTCTTTGTCTGAAGCCCTTCATGCCCACTCATTGACAAGCATGATCCTGGATGATGAAGGTGTTTTGGGCAGCACTGAGAATTCTCTTCAGAAGTTCCATGCTTTCCTGGTTCTCCTTAAAGATGCTGGGTTAGTTCATTTCTCTTCCTGGCATTCTTCTCTTTGCGACTCTAATGGTAGTTTGCTGAGGAACTGGAGCAATTTTCATCACTTACGTGGCTATATTTAGCCAAATTTAGTGTAATTATAGGTAATATAGTTGACGTTTTAAAATGAGGAATTAAATTTTTTAAGAAATGCAAATAGGGAGGCCTGCTTTGGTAGAGTGGGGAGCCCATTATAAAAGAGTAACCTGTAGACAGAGTAATTAGTAGGTATAGTTGTTTTGTAAAGACTAAATTAAAGGCAGTTTTCATTGAAAATATTCGGGAATGCATAAGAATTTTCCTATCTTTCACTTCTTTTGCTTGTTTGATAAGTTTGAATTAAAGTTATCTTTGCCTTAGACATAAAAATGATTATTAATCTGCAGGGGAGATATAGGTCAGTGGTTCTCAACCGGGAGCAATTTTGCTGAAAGAGGGAAGTGGAGATTGATAGTTGGTTGATGGAGTGGTGTTTTGTCAGTGAATGAATTGGTGTTGGTGTTGGGAAGGAAGGAACAAACACATTCTTGGAAACTGGAGGAAAGGTGGTAAAGAAGTGTGGGAATGGAGGTGTGACAGGCAGTGGACAGGGTGCACGGTACATATTGAAGCTGCTAGTGAGACAGTGGGATGTCTCCTAGAGGATGAATCTGGAAAGGGCTGAGGATTTGGGGGAGAGAGAGGCTTGTAGTCTGGAGTAGGATGTTGGCTTTTAAGATTTTAGAAGTAAGGCTTCCCTGGTGGCGGGGTGGTTGAGAGTCCGCCTGCCGATGCAGGGGCTAAGGGTTCGTGCCCCGGTCTGGGAGGATCCCGCATGGCGCGGAGCGGCTGGGCCTGTGGCCATGGCCGCTGAGCCTGCGCGTCCGGAGCCTGTGCTCCGCAACGGGAGAGGCCACAGGAGTGAGAGGCCCGCGTACCGGAGGAAAAAAAAAAAAAAAAAAAGATTTTAGAAGTATTTCATGATTGTAGGTCTGGGGAAATCTAAACTGCTCTTCTGTGATTATAATAACCTTTGTCTTTTCTCCTTTCCTCCTCTCGTCTAGGCTTGGGCAGTTGGCCACAATGGCTGGTATAGATCAGTCATATTTTCATTTACTAGGTCGTCCCCAGGTGAATTCTACTGTTAGTAGTCCACCTAAAGAAGAAAAGAAGGCACTTGAAGAGGAAAAATCAGAATCAAAGCAGAGTGCCCCATAACAAATGCAAAATATCCAAGTAAATGGACAGAACAGCACTTAATGATTCTAAGAGTGATTAGCAAAAAGGAAATGACCAAGTCAGGGAGAAAACAATAATGATCAGTCTCTAATAGTTCACATGCTCGGGAGCTAGAAGACTCTGGAGTCCTTTCCAAATCTGAGATTAGTAAATGTGTGCCCATTTCATGATACTGTACTTTTGTAAATAAGGAGACTGGAAGTTCTTTAGAAAATTTATGAGTTAAAGCAAACGATCCTTAATGAAGAAAGAAGACATTAGAGAAAATATTCCAGATTTTAAATTGTATAAATGTCTATTCTGTTCATATTTTATCTAGGTTTCTATTTGTATGCAGTCAGCTTACGATGAAGGAACACTAATGAAGGTACACATACTGATATAATTTTTAAAATAAGTAATCCAGACATAGCTAATAGGTAACATATTAGAGTGAATCACCTGGTTATGGGAATGGGAGGGGAAAACCTGTCAGCTTTTCCTCTAGCCTTACTTGGAGCCCCCATCAGCCAATCTCAGAGTGGCCTTGGGAACTGACAGCTTGAGAACACAGTCTGGTCACAAACTATATACGGTTTACATGTGCCTGGAGGATAGCAAAGAAATTAATTATCTTACAGAATAGGGTTTTATTTTTAGCGAGGGAAAGGAAATGGGTAATAACTACCCCAATCACCAAAGTCTGAAAACGTAGCGGACATAGCCTTGGATATAGCTAGGTTAAGCTGAGAATCACTTGGCAAGATATAATTACAAAAAAAACTGGCTCTGAAATCTTCTGATTAATCAATTGACTGTGTTAATAATAAGATTACAGAGTAACATTGAAGTTTTGAACTCTACTTTTTAATGGTTGGCTTTGTTCATCACTGAATTTTTGTCTTGTCTTTTGTCTTCCCCTCCACTTTCCGAAAATTACAGGTGATGCTAGGATTCCTTTGCCTCTCGACTCCTTCCGTGTCCCAGCGTCTACTCAGGAGGCCTTAGAAACTTCCAAAGACAACCTGGGGGTGCCAGTCACAGAGCAGCGGCAGGAGTCTTTTGAAGATTTCATTGCTAGAACATGTTCTCCTTCAGCAGATGTCATTTCTGGAACTGGAAGTCAAAGAAAAGAAGAGGAATTATCTAGAAATAGCAGGTCTTCTTCAGAGAAAATGAGCAAAGCAGGTGAATAGACCAAAAACTACTCTGCTAAGAAACAACCTGGGAAGGACCTGCATTCCTGCTCTGACTCACCTGTAAAGCAGAAAAGCAAAGGAATTGGGCAAAATAATTCTTTGGTTAATAAACCAATTAAAAGTGAGTCTTCGAAAAAACACATTTCTGTTAAGAAAGAGAGTAGAATAGTGACTGTTTCATCAAAGACAACTAAAAGTAAACTCAGTCTACTAGAACAGTCTGAAAGTGATACTCTTGGATCTGATTGTGAATTTCAAGAAAGCATCCATACTCTATCACGCCTAACATAGGTCTAAATCTTTTAAAATTATGTTTTTGCCTTCAAATTTTCATAAATTACTTATGTTTTTATTATAGCATATGGTGTTTTCAGTTACTTGACTGGAAGCCATTAGAGAAAGATTTTTTTATCTATACTTTTTTATTATAATGAAAGTTTGGGTGTACTTTTCCTTGTAACACTTTGCACCATTCATTCAGCTAGTGTTTACTGAGGGCTTCATATGTACAGTACTTTTCTGGGTGCTGTTGCTTTCAGCAGTGAACAAAATAAAGCCTTTACTCTCCTGGAACTAGCACTCTGTGGTGGGAGAAAACATAAACAACAAAGCAGGCTAAGGGTTAAAAAGAGATGGGAATAATGAATAGTTTTACCATTTGGTTAAACATCAAACTATTATAAATCACACGGCCAGAAGCCATTGACATATTTTAATTCATAATAACCAGAGAGCCTCAAACATTTACCAAGGCACTTAACCGTGTTTATGGATTACAGCAATGCTCTGAGGTAGGGAACTCTTACCATCCCCATTTTATAGATGAACAGTCTGAGGAGACATTATGTGGGTTGCCCAGAATTACACAGCTATAAGTAAGTGGGAAGTTGCAATGTGACCCGAACCCATGCTCTTTTTTTTTTTTTAATGTATGGACTTTATTATCTTTCATTTGTTTCTGATTTATGTGAATTTTTTCTTTAAAGATTTTTTCTGATGTCAACCATTTTTAAAGTGTTTATTGCATTTGTTACAGTATTGCTTCTGTTTTATATTTTGGTTTTTTGGCCTCAAGGCATGTGGGATCTTAGCTCCCCGACCAGGGATTGAACCCTCACCCCCTCCATTGGAAGGCGAAGTCTTAACCACTGGACCACCAGGGAAGTTCCCCTTATGTGACCATTTTTCTGGCATTTTTTTTTAATTTTATTTTTTATTGACATACACTTGAATTACAGTGTTGTGTTAATTACTGCTATACAGGAAAGTGACTCAGTTACACATTGATGTACATTCTTTTTCATATTCTTTTCCATTACGGTTTATCACAGGATATAGAATATAGTTCCCTGTGCTCTACAGTAGGACCTTTTTGGGGTTTTTTTAAATACATGCACTTTTTAAAAATAAATGTATGTATGTATGTATGTATGTATTTATTTTTGGCTGTGTTTGGCCTTTGTTGCTTCACGCGGGCTTCCTCTATTTGAGGGGCACATGCTTCTCATTGTGGTGGCTTCTCTTGTTGCAGAGCACGGGCTCTAGGTGCCTGGACTTCAGTAGTTGTGACATCCGGCTTAGTTGCTCTCTGGCATGTGGGATCTTCCCGGACCAGGGCTTGAACCCATGTCCCCTGCATTGGCAGGCATATGCTTAACCACTGCGCCACCAGGGAAGTCGCATGTAGGACCTTTTTGTTTCTCCATCCTGTATATACACCAGTTTGCATCTGCTGATCCCAAACTCCCAATCCAACCCTCTCCCACCCCCTCCTCCTTGGCAACCGCCAGTCTATTCTCTATGTCCTTGGCTATGTTTCTGTTCACACACAGGCTGTAACCAGGCTCTTAATTACTTTGTTATCCTGTTTCCTTGTTAAGAGAAGAAGGGTTTAAGGAAGGCACTGAGAGAAGCCAGTGACCACTAGAAGTGCAAAAACAGTGGGGCTGTCAGAAAGCACACCTGTCTCCTCCCCCATCTGAGCAGAATTTTTAAACGGCAGAGTATGTAAGAGTATGTGATGACACATCTCTGGATTAAATGATGTCTCCCTGGTAAAACATGTACAGATAAGTCTTTAGTTCAATCAGAGTGAAAGGTGAGATCAGAGAAAAGCTGGAGTGTCAGATTTCTGGTAGAAGGTCCTGCCTGATTGTTACTAAGAGGGCTACTACAGTACTAGTTAGTTCCTTAGTCATGGGTTGAGTGTTAGAGGAGTGAAACAACGAGCAAGATGTAGTGTTGGCCCTTTAGCAGTGGAGTGAGAGGGGAAGACGCACAGCAGATGTCTCATCCTGCACGTGACCTGCTGTGACGGGCATATTCAGGGCGTTTAGTCAGTGTTTGTGGAAGAAGAGGGGGAGCCGTGAGGCAAAGAAAAGTCATCAAAAGAGGCAGTCCCTAAGCTAAGTCTTAAAGGACTCATGAGAAACTGGTGAGTCAGCCGGTGAAAGGCAAGGATACTCAAGGCAGAGTGGACAGCGGAAGTCCAGAGCCGTGAGTGTGCGAGGGGTGTGTCACAGAGCCACAGGCACAGGCTCTGGAGGATCAGTGCAGTGTCCCCAGGCAGCGGCAAGTGCCCCTAAAGGAGGCAGCGAGGAGGAGGAGAGCGGGTCTTAACCACCCATGTGTGTGGAGCTGGTTTCCTCAGAAAATAGCTAAGAATGGAAGGGACAAGTTCAGGTGGCATTTTAGACCACTGACGTCAGTATGGATGAGGAATCTGAAGAAGCCTGGAGATAATTATGCCAGACTCTTCTGAGGAGCAGTGCTTTATATTTTCAAGTGGGATTTTCATGCTGCCACCTCCTCTCCTGTCCCTACTGAAAGGTTTATAGGCCGGCAGAAGGGAGAACCTGGCTTAAGTAAAGTTAATCAGGTTCCTTTACTGTACAGCTTTTCGGGGCTGCTGTAGGCTAATGTTCATTCTGGATCGTCACAGCAGGCGTATGGTACACAGCCATCCTCAAAGCTATTTGAGTCTAGAGTCCTTTTTTAATAGAATGTCTAACAACTGGTTCCACCAAACAGCAATTTCGTAACTTTTAGACCAGGTAACGGCAAGAAGAAAGGGGTCTGAAATAAGGTATAGATGAAGGGAGGAAATAAGTTCTAATTGTATTTAGGAAATTACCAGCAAGACTTGACCTTGGGAAGTAAGGAAGAAGTAGGAGGCGGAGGCTGAACCCCCATCTGTGTGACTAAGGTTGGGTGGTGGTATCATTGAGTTTGGAAATAGGGGATAAAGAACTGAAGTGGGGAAAAGACTTTAGTTCTGGACATGTAGAATTTGAAAGCACCTGTAGAATTCCGAAGACAAACTGGTAGATAACTGGACATGCACGTGAAGACATGGAAAGATAAAAATTTGAATGTCATCAGCACATAGCAGCCATTAAAATCATGAAAATGGATGAGATTTCAGAGAATTGTGAGTACTGACAACGTTTAAGTAATAAGCAGAGAAAGAATTCTGGGAAGGAGAGAGGTGATAGAGTTTCAAGAAGGAGGAAGTAGATGACAGTGTCATCCTTCAGAGAATGTAAGTGTCCATTGGATTTGGGCAGTTAGGTCCCCAGTGACCTTAGAGCAGTGCAGTGAAGTGGTGGACGAAAAGCCAGATGGCAATAAACTGAGGGTGTAGGGCTGCCTGTCGGGGCCAGGCGGGGCTAGTGAGGACAGTGGGAATAGGCTACTCTCAAGGAGTTTGGATGAAAAGAGAAAATAATTAGCAAAAAAGAATTTTTTAGAATGAGAAGGACTTCTATTTTATATGTTGAAATGAAGGAACCAATAAAGGAGATCCTGAAGATGTAGACAATAATTTAGAGAATTGGGGAAACATGGACATATGAATAAGAAAAAAAAAACCTTGCACAGTATATAAAAATCACTTGTATCCTTCGAGCTGGATGGATACTGGTAAGTTTGGGAGGAAATAAAGGTAAGAAGAGATAGAAGTTAAAGAAGTTTATACTGATAGCCTCAGTTTTCTTTGACACAGATTTTTCAGAGACACATATATACGCATACATAATTACCGTTTGAAAATTCTTTCATAGTTACATGTTTTATTAATCACGTCTGAGAAAAGTCACTGATTTTCATTTTGTACAGCATTATCTTGTAAGGACAAGATACAGTGACAACTTCCATGCTTTTTGCATATCAGAGCTGACACTGAAAGTATCTGCATAATTGAATTTTCACTTCTTATTTGTAATAAGTTTATCCTTAGGAGGATACTTTCATAGTGTTTGATCACAGATGAGTTTGGGCATTGCTATCACTCAATCATGTTAAGCATCTGTCAGGTTCTCTCCTATACTATATATTAATTTTTTGTCCCTTAAGCAAATATTTATTGGCGGCCTGTGGGAGTAAGATACACCTAGGTCCTCTTTGCTTGGTATATTCACAAAAGCCTCTGAAACTAAATTTCCAAGTCAGGCCATACTAAGGCCTGGCATAATAAGTTTTCATTGTTAACAGTTTTTTTGTGTTTGTGGGGGTTTTTTGTTTTTATTTTTTTGAAGCAAGGATAAGACACTGTCTTAACTCAGTAGTTGTCCATTCATTAATAAGTCAAAGAAGACATTGATGAAGCATGGTGTTTTGAATATCCTTTCCACAGAATAGGTAATGGGCCATCCTGAAACTCTGGTGAGATGCTTATCATTTTCAGATTTTGGAGTGGCTGAGAAAACCCTATTACACCTTGAATTATCACTAGAAACATGAATTCAGCCAAATAAAAACAGTGCCTCTGCCTACTGAGGTGGTCAATTTCCATCTCAACAAAAGTGACCATTTCTCCTTTAGATTAAAATCAAGAAAATCCCCTCTGTCCAGGATGCAATAATGGGGTGCACGAAAGAGGAAAACTGGAGCTATTCCCTCTTTACACCTGAACAGTGAATTCATTCTGATATCAAATATTTGTTATGATTCTGTTATGACCAGGTGCTTTATTGTTTAGAGATCAAGTTACTGTTCATTCTTGGTAAGTAAGAAAAATCCACGTTTTAGGACTCTGAATAGTAACTTTATATATATTATATATATATATATTAAAAATAAATATGTATATTATATGTAATATATATTCCACCTATTCAACAAAATTGTAACTTTCATCATCTCTTACGAATGATGAACTGTATTCACTCTTTGGAAAGGGCTTATAGGGAATTAAAGTCTCCATATACTTTTTATATAAGACCGTGGAAACCAAATTCTCAACTGGGAGCAAACTTAGGTTTTGCTATGAAGGCTTATGCTTGCCTGGCCTTAGAGTGGTAGGCCAGGAACTCAAGTTTTTTTCCTCTAAGTTACTTTCATTGATGCCACCCTGAAAAAATTTGGAGGGAGTATTTTTGAAATAGCTTTATCTCAGTAACCCTTTAAAAATGCTTCAGGGTATGGGGAACATAACTGTCAAAATGTTCAAGCAACTCTTGTTGATTTAAGTGTAACTGATCAGGAGCAATACAGGAAGGAGCTGGGTACAAAAGACAAAAGGCGTGAGGCTATTTCATGTATTGTTTTTGGCTTATTGTCCAAAACAGAGAAAGTCTCATACACTGGCGCAGCCAAGGTCCCCTACTGTTCTCTCCTTTTAGTAGAAATAAAAGAGAGCTCGTTTCTCAATAGCAGCATTCTATCCTTAAGTGAGTACACAGTGATATTCTGATGGTCTCTGGAGCAGAGAATAATTCCGTGGCAGCTCTGACCTCCAGTCACCGGGTCCTCTGTAACTTAGTCTTTCATGGCCAAGGACTATACTCATTATTTCGATTTATATTTAGCATCTCAAAATGGAAAGGATTCCATGGACAACAAAGCAGGAAGTGATTTCATGAAGTGTTTTAGTATGGATAAAACAATAAACTATAAAAATACAAATCATCAGTAAAGCTTTTTCTTTCCAGAGAACTATATTCAGAAATTAATGTAAGCCTCTAAGGTGCGCATGTGTGTTTTTTCACCCATGATCATGTCTGTATGTGTGTGCATTCCACTGCTACAGGAGACATGCACAATGATATCAGATTTGTACTGGTTTCTCCCAAGAACTGTGTGCTCGCAGGGTTCGTTCAGGAAGGTGAGTGCCCTACCACCACATCACAGTCATATCTCATCACCTTCGGCAGGAATAGTTTAAACTTTAACCTCATATGCAGGCTTATTAAATTAGTATTACTCATCAGAACTTGCTTACTAATAAAACAAGCTGAATTAGCCACTGCAGAATCATATTTGGAAATTCAATGAAAATTTTACATTTTTAATAAAGGCCCAGAAATATTATTTCAGAGCAGGTGGTACAGAAAACTGGTCAAATTTGACATTCATTCATCACTGAAGTGTGGAACGTGACAGGTGAAAATTGATATTGATTTCTTTCCTCTAATATTTGGAAGAGTTCTAACAGGTAAATCAAATGAGATAACAAGACATATCAAGTCTCACTCATTTCTATGATCACATCCTCCCCACATATCACTCCTTCGCCTGCCATGTTTTGAATAATTCAATGCCCATAGTCTTTCCAGTCCAGTGTATTATAAGACACACTCAAGCTGGGTTTCAATCATATCAGACTGAAAGCTGAACATTTTAGGAAGGATTATTTAAAACCAAATGCGTCTTGAGCCCAACAGCCTTTGAAACCAAACAATCCTGGGAGTTCAGTTGGATTCAGAAAATTCAGTAATCCTATTTGATGTATGTTAACTGTATCAATATTAACAACCTTCTGCTGGATTTCAGCACTGATTTGAGAGCTGAGTTACTACTGGTCTTGTATTTTACCTAGTTGTGAAAGCACTGAGAGAGTTGTTCTTGGGTTGAACTTGACCCGCCTCTGGGAATGCTCTCTGTTCTATCCATCTTGAAAAGCTTTATTCAAGTGCATTTCTCGGCCTTCCTTCTCTTCCCTTGCACCCCTTGGGAAAACGAAAGATGCTCAAATATAGATGTGAACACGGCAGGTGCTCTGCTTGGCAATGGTGTCTTTCAGCTTCCCAATAAAAAATTATATTGCTGACCACCCATTTGACTGAAAAGTGACGCATTTTACTGACAGATATCTGGATTGAGATGCCAAAAGAAATAGGTCATTTCAAATTTCCTTTTTAAGTCATAGCTTTGTGTTGCCACACTACTTGTTCAAAACTTAGATCATGAAGGTTCCTTCCTATGACCTGCGAATAATTAAAATGTTCTTCAACAGGCTCTATGAAAAGCAAGCAGAGGGGCTTCCCTGGTGGCACAGTGGTTGGGAGTCCGCCTGCCGATGCAGGGGACACGGGTTCGTGCCCCGGTCCGGGAGGATCCCACATGCCGCGGAGCGGCTGGGTCCGTGGGCCATGGCCGCTGGGCCCGCGCGTCCGGAGCCTGTGCTCCGCAACGGGAGAGGCCGCAGCAGTGAGAGGCCCGCGTACCGCAGCAACAACAACAAAAAAATAAAATAAAATAAAGCAAGCAGAATATTCCTAATTATCAATCTTTCTCTTGAGTCATATAGTTCTTGTAATTTCAAGGAAGAGAAACTCAAATGGAAAGTGTTACAATAGCCAAGCATACCAGCACTATTATCTAACCATTCAGCAATTTTCTCTGCCAAGTCACTCTGAACCTTAGACTACTGAGGATGTCTTCTTAATTAATTTTTAAAATTCTCCTCTTTTGAGTTAAAAATGGTCACAATTTTATAAGTAAAATTAAAGAAAAATACCAAATAGAACATCTGAGATGTTTCCATTAGGCATTATATATATATACATAAATTTAATAGATATACATATATAAATGCACTGGGATACATCTCCATCTTCTGTGTCAGTCGGACATAGGTCCATTTTCTTAGGAATAGGGAACTCCTTTCACAATGGAAGTGAGGAAATTGGCAAATGTACACCATATAAGTACTTTTGGATGGTAGTGACCAAGTTCTCAAAACACACACACACACACACACACACTAAAGAATATCAGAACACTTAACATTTCAAAGACACAGGAAGAGAAATGCAAGTTTCCCCTAGAAAGCCTTTTGTTTTTTTGAAGTCAGAATTCTGAAAAGACGTTTTTATCAAGCCAGCTTTTTCTAACTTAACTGCATATGCAATAAAAGAGTCCTATCTTAGTCATTTTTAGGGCAAGATTTTCTTTAAGTACCAAGAAAGTAAGCACTTGTAAATGTAAATTTTGTATGTACATAAACCTGGCCAGGATATCCGTTGGAAGCTGGAAATCTGTTGTTGTTCCTTTTCCTTTTGTATTGAAAGCTAAGTTCCCCATTCTGAATTCAGTTTGTGAAGATCACTTTTATTTTGACAAACTCTATTAAAGTAGCCAATTCAAGGAAGACACGTTAGTCTTCCACCTAATTACCCAGTCCAACTTTTACTCAGTGTCTTTCACCTGAGCAAAGTCTCCCCAGTCTTCCAACTGAGGATAAACCACGCAGTGTCTAAACTGAGCAAGATCTTCCCAGTGTCTTTTAAGTGAGGCTAACCCACTTGAGCAAAAGTCTTCCCAGTGTTTTTCTACCGAGGTTAAACTCTCAGTGTTTAAACTGAGTAAAAATCTTCCCAGTGTCTTTCACTGAGGATGACCCAGGTACTTCTTCTTGAAACCAAGTTTCAAGGATAACCTACTACTCAAGAGAAGAGTTTAACACCACTGAATAAAACTTAGGATCATCAACCAAAACTGGAGATCCAAGAACCAGGAGATACTCACCCAAATTCGTCTGGACTCTCGGAGAAAGCGGACAGGCCCAAGAAGCCTCTGCTGGTGCCAGGACTCTGGATCCTCATAGAGTTCAGGCAAAGAAGAAAAGTCTGCTCTGGGCCCCTTCATTGGTTGCCAAGACTGCTGACTGAAAAATATGCACAACCCAAAAGGAGAATTATGTTTTATTTGGCAGATTTTCTGAGGACTTAAGCCCAGAACACAGCCTGTCAGATCACTCTGAGGAACTGCTCAGAAGACCTAAGGGAGCAGTCAAGAAAAACCAGGTAGTCAGAACATCAAAAGATTACTATTAATTAAAGAAAACTAGACGTCTCAAGTTAAGGACTTTAGCATTTTTCTATGTATGAGAAGATGAAAGAATCTGGGCTCCGTGAAATCATTCCTTTGATATGCACCTTAACTCTAGAACCAGTACCCTGTTTTTCTCCATCCCGAATCCCCTCAAGGTGCACAGTTGAGGGTTCCTGCTTTGACGTCTGACTTGATGACTGCAACATCCTTTGTCTACTGATATGGCAGGGAACATTTTTCATCCACGGGTAAGAAATTGAGAAAATTAACATAATTCAAGATATAAAACCATTACAATACTAAAAATTCCCAAATGTCAAACAAACATAAGTACCCTTGACCTGTAAAATGGAAGATGCCAAAGAAGGGAAAAAAAGAAACAATAAAGAAAATGTAGAAAATAAAGCATAAAATAAGATGGCAGAAATCAATAACAGTAGAACAATAATTAAATAAATCAAGGTAAATGTTATCATAAGATTTTTAAATTTCAAAAAAAAAAACCCCATCAAACAAAACATATTGAAAATAAAGTAATAGAGAAAATTTAGAGAGCAAATATGAATGCAAGGAAGACCTGTTAGGTAGTTAGTCAGACATTAGCAGCAAGGAGGTGACAGTGGTGAGAAAGACAAGAAGAAGAAATTGAGTCACACCCAGCCATCTGGGGACTCTCCCTTGACTCCACCCAGAACGGGAGAAACTATGGTCGGGTGGTGGGCAGCTTATCCTGTTAAAGAGAGGCACAGTAACACAAGGGGACTTCTCCAGGCTGTGCATGCCCAGACCAGACAGGCGTATAACCTATAGTAAATCCAAACTCATTATACCATAATTACAATAAATTACATGTGGTTTTGCCCCTCCCCCCACCCAGTAGGCATTTCTTGGGGATTCAAGGATGAGAGCATGCGCAGCAGAAAACTTGTTCCATAGCTCAGGACTGTCAATCAAATAATGATCCTTGTCACTCACCCTCACCTCTCTGCAAAATGCTCCTTAAAAGCGCTCGTAAGCCTTTATAGGAATGCTGCTTTCAATTTGCAGAAACAGTACACCCATCCCGCCCCACCCCGAGAGTGTACCTTTGCTTCGATATACTTTGCTTTGGGCTTGCTTCACTTCGCTGAAATAGCCTGTTCTCAGAAACAGCCTGCTCTTTCTCTCTCCTTCTCTCTCTCCCTCTCTGAGAGTGTACCTATGCTTAACTAAACTTTGCTTTCTGCTTAAGCTTAACATGGGAGTTTGCGATCCTTTGCTTACTATCATGGAACCAAGATAGCTGGTCCAGGCCTTCCACTGACCTCCTCGGTTGAAGCTATTTTGTTACAAAGCATGTCCACATGGTGACAGACCTAAGTCTAAATTTTGATAAAAGGTGGAATTAAGGTGAGACTATCATATGGGAGGAAAAGACTGTAGGAAAAATAGTAGATGTAGGAGATATGTTTGTGAAAGTGCACATTCATGGCAATATAGCCAAATAAACTCACATGCCCACGTTCCCACTAAAACTGTATAAAATTATGACCAACAAGCAGAGAATACACATTATTTTAAAGCCCTCATGGGGCATTAAGACATATTTACCATGTGAATCCTTCAGTGAATCTTGTGTTACTGCTAAGGGGTAGGAAGTGGTGTCATAAGGGAGTTTTGTGTAAGACTCAAAGCTCCCTTTCTATATGGTTCAGGCTGGACTTGAAGCTTCAGGGGCCTGGGAGGATGGGGCAGGAAAGGCAAGGCACACTCAGAAAAGAGAATACATACATAACACACTAGGGATATCTGAAGAGGCTGCTCAAGACCTGGCTCAGCCCCAAGGGTTTGACCCCTAGTCCTACTCTTCACCCTACAGCCCTTTAGGGTCAGGACCTTGGCTCACCCTAACCCATTCCTAGCTTCCGGGTATAGAATGAGTGCACATATCTGAATGTTAGTGTTCTCTCAAAATTTACATGTTGAAATCCTACCTCTTAAAGATAGGAGGCCGGGCCATGCAAAAGTGCTTATGAGCTTTCATGAATGGCATTAGTGCCTTATAAAAGAGACTCCAGAGATATCTCTAGCCTCCTCCCATCATATGAGGATACAGAGAGAAGGCTCCAGCTGTGAACCAAGAAGAGAGCTCTCACTATGAGGTGGCCATACTGGTGACTTGATCTTGGGCTTCCCAGCCTCCAGAACTGTGATAATAAATGTCTGTTGTCTTTAATCTACCCAGTCTATGGTATATTGTTAGAGCAGCCCTAATGGATTAAGACCACATACTTCAAAATTTATCTGGAGAGTGGGGACTGTCTTATCATTGCAAACTAAGAAGTTGGGTTGAGACAACATATGAAAGATTTTTTTAAGTAGAAAATTATGGATTATTGGATTTGAAAGTACTAGATTGGTTAAGGAAAATGAGTACGTGTGTGTGTGCGTGTTTGCAGTGTGTCCCAAAAGTTTTTGTGCAGTTTAAAGATTTACTAACTCCAGAGTTATAAACACTACAAATTTACAGAAATATCATTTGAAGGTTTAACTGTTACCAGATGCAAGTCTGTGTGCCTGATGCACAGTGAGGCTAAATACTGAAACATCAGAGTTTGGAGCAGAGAAAGGTTTACACAGTGCCATGCAAGAAGACACGTGGCTCATGCCCAGGAAAAACCCCAAACTCCCTGAAGGCTTTCAGCAAAGCCTTTTTAAAGGCAAGGTGAGGGAGGGGCATGGCTAATTGTTGCAAATATCTTGGTGTTGGATCCTTTGTTCTAGCAGCTGGCCAGATGGGTCAGATCCTGGTCAGGTCACGTGTTCCTGTAAACCTCCAACAAAACAATTATTATTTTCTGTTCTGCAACTTTTTATCTCCAGGAATGGGCTCTTAAAAGTCAGAGCCTTAGAAATAGGCAATCCTGTATATTTCAGGCTCTAGGCAACATTGTTTTACAAAAAGTGCAGAGCCAGCCTGGGTCACAGGGATGGACAGAGTTACCTCAGGCAACAAAGCATAAAGATTAAAGTAAAAAAGATCTGATGTGGAGTCAGATTTGTTCTTCCCTATTATATAACTATTTATAATTCTTTCATACTTATGAATTTTGAAAAATAAATTATTTTAATTTTTGTGTGTAGTTCCCTCTGATAGAAAATGAGGCAAAACATACACTATTCAAAATTCACAAAACTAAATAAGTGTAAAAGAAATTCAAGTTCTATCCCTGGGTTTACACAAGACACAAACATGACGTGGGAAAGTTGGAGCTGAGGACAAAGGAAATCCTGAGTAAAAATGTCTGTGAAACAGCCAGTCTTCCAGGGTCAGCTTAAGATGTTCAAGAGTTATCAAGTTGGTGGGCCTCAAGTAAAGGTCTCTAATGGATGAAGGAACCAGGTTCCAGATGGAATGAACAGAAAATTGACTAAGGTCTCTCTGACAGGATGAGAGTAGTTGGAAGGAGGGATCTGGAAGCCCCAGGAGGGTGCAGGTGTCTGTGGGTCTGGATGGGAAGGAGGGGCAGTGATTCAGCCTCTTTCTCTTATTGCCCCTCCCCCACACTCAGGAGCCCTCTGTGACAAGGCCACAGCTCTGTGATGCAGGCCTGGGGTTCTGCCATCAAGTGAACTCCCAGTGCTCTGTTGCCTGAGGGCAGCAATGCAGTTCAGAAGATGGAGAATCTCTTTTCTTTGAAAAACACGGTTGCTATCTGGCTGAGATCCAGCCCAACTTCCTGGGTGATTGATATCATCCTTGGGTTCCTGTGTGGACTGGGGCTCTTCCTAATGTTACTCCCCTGCTTCCAGAGTAATCCATTCTTAGCACCACCTAGGAAACATAGAAACATCAGGAAGGTAAGAAACCTTTGGCTTAATCCCAGCAGAGATTATCTCTTTTTTTCTTATTCTTATTTCCACTTTTCTAAACCACCTAGAGAGACTCCTGAGATGGGAACTCTCAGAAAAGTAGAGAACATCACCCTTCTAGGGAAAAGCCAGGCCAGAGAGGGGTTAGAGTGGGCATGAGGATTTCTAGCCTAAGATCGTAGACCAGGAGTTCAGGTATGGTAGAGGGCTCCAGGGCAAGTCCCCAATGCAGTGACTAATGGTTAAGGACTGGATTACTAAGAGTTCAATCTCTGCAGGAAGGCTGACCCCTGAGCCCTGGTTCACCAGCCACCTTCCCACAGCGGGTGTCTCAAGTGAGACCTTCCTCTGTGTTGGGGCTGATCTAAGGGCAATGCTGAGCCCCTGAGAGCCTGAGAGAAGAGGCTGGAGTGGAGGTCTGGCCTTGGGAAGCAGAATCCTATCTGACAAAGCTCACGTGGGCATTTAGGTCTGAGAATGTGTGTGTTTCTTGATCAGAGGAACAGTGACAGAAGAAATCTATGGTGATTAAAACTTAAAAAATCCTTCTTGGGCTACCCTGGTGGTGCAGTGGTTGAGAGTCCGCCTGCCAATGCAGGGGACGTGGGTTCGTGCCCCGGTCCGGGAGGATCCCACATGCCGCGGCGCGGCTGGGCCCATGAGCCATGGCCGCTGGGCCTGTGCGTCCGGAGCCTGTGCTCCGCAACGGGAGAGGCCACAACAGTGAGAGGCCCGCGTACCGCAAAAAAAAAAAAAAAAAAAAAAAATCCTTCTTTGCACTCTTCAAAGAAGAAAAACTGAAAATATTTTTATCCACTTTACAAATAAGTAAAAGGGGAAAAAACCCCACAGAGTTTTAGTTAAATGTAGAAAGTCATGTTGTTCATGAACACAGCTTGCCTAGATAGATGACAGTGAGAGTTGGGTGTTAGCCCCTCATTTTTTCTTCTCTCTCAGCATCAAGTAGAGCTGAAGGGGAGGAGCAGGAGTAGGAAGAAAAGTGGATCTTTGAAAGGTGAGCCTTTGCCATTCAGTCCTGCGTGCCCCCGAGAGTTAGCTTCCATCTCTCCTAATCCTGAGGGCCCAGCTTCACGGTCTCTGAGGATGCCAGTGGCAGAGCTTATTCTTCAGGAAACAGAGCCTTGGGAAGGCTCGTTGGAAGGAGATCAGAGCCCAGATACTTCCCAAAAATTTGTGCTTAGAATGAAGCCATGAGGACCTAGAAATGGGGTGTGTGGACTGTGGTGGACCATTGGTGCCTGGGTTGGGAAGTGGGACCTCCAAGTCCAACTGTGGACAAGTTGTTTAACTTTGCTCAGATTCCTCTGTGTGATGACCACTGACCTTTCTCCCCTACACGGCAGTTGTAAGGGCTACAGGGGTTAATTAACGTGAAGGCACTTTGCAAAGGACAAACCCTTTTCAAGTGAGACTTAGCATCACTGTCAGGGACATGTGGCCTTGGACACTGATACTTGGGCTCCAGAGTCTAATCCTCCAAAGATTTCCCTTAAAGGGCCATTGCACTCAGCCTCCTGAAAGACTCTTAGGCCTCTGCCTTCACCACCATGACCCAGTCTCCTGATTTCCAGCTTGCAGAGATTGCCTGGAAGAACTGGAGGGGACTCACAACCTGGTTTCACTTCTGCAAAGGTAAAGAATCTTTCCCCTTCTCTCCTGGGTCGTCCTTCCTCCCAGAGCCTATAATGTGACCCCAGCCCTGGGAGGGGGAGCCATGGGAGGGCGTGGCTAAAGCCCTAGGGTGAGGGAGAGCAGGAGCATTATGAAGTCAGTGTGGGGGCAGAGGAGGGTTCTTGGGCTGCAGGTGCCCACCCCTGCCTGTCCTATCCAGCCATCCTGGCCCCATCTGCTCTCCTATAGCTGCCTGGGGAGGCTTCCTGGCAAGGGCAACTTTCATCAGCTCTCATGTCAAGACCCTCCTAGTGAGACGTGCAAAGCAGTGCCTGCTGGAGCCTGTGGAAGATACTGCTTGAAGGGTTGGGAACCCTGCATGAACACCTCCTGTAGGGTTTCCTTCCTTGATCCAGACACTCGAGAAGTGCTGGAAGCACACATTAGAAGGTTTTGGGTAAAGCACAGGTGGACCCTCCCCCTCAAGGTCCTCAAGCCCATAAATCTCTTGAAGCGGAAAAAGCTCCAACCCTCCACCGTTCTGCAGTTTGCCTCTTCCCCTTCAGCCACCTGTGTGTCTGGGTCCCACTCAACAGTCAAGTGTGCTGAGTTCCTGGAGAAACCTCCTCAGGCTCATTCAGGAGAGAAGGTGATAACAGAAGAGTCAGTTCCTACCCTGAAGAGGCCTCTCCTTGTCCCCTCAACTGTGTGTAAGGAAATCCAGAGTGCCCTGGGAGCGATTCCATCTGCTGACTACCATGGGCCCTCAAAGGCTTCTCTGACTGGACAGGAGGGCAGGCCACCTTCTCAGTCCCTCACACTCAGCCTTGTGGGCAGAACCTGGAAGAGTGAGACTGTGGAATGGGTCAAGAGGGACAGCCTAGAGCCAGGTCCAAGTTCAGCAATGGTCAGGAATGAGCCAACAGAGGAGAGTGGTGGTCAGGCCTCAGGAGACCCCTGCCATAGGGTAACAGTGATGGAGGTGAACTTAGGATCCCAATCTTTGAGAGGTGAAGAGGCCAGGGAGGCTGTGGAGGCCAAGGAGTCTCCTGCTCTTCAACCACAGTCTAGTGTTATCTTGGAAACCAAAGTGTTGACAAAATCCCAAACCACAAATGTACATATGAGGAGTTTAGAGGTGCCAGGGGCCAGTAAACGTTTCCTACTACCTAGAATGTCTGTTTTCCAACATCCAGGTGAGCCATGCCTTAACATGGGGGTTGCCAGTGAGTTTAACTCCAAAGTAAAGATACAGTCAGACAACCAGCTTCAGGACTTTCCCAAACACATGTTCCTTGCTGCAGACAACTTGGCTTCTCAGGTGCCTCAGTGCCATCCCCAGAGAGTCCCCACCAGAGACAGGTTAGCTTCCCAGGAGACAAGTGGCCTTATGGAAGCCCAAAGGAGCAACCTAGGGCAGCAGGAGCCCAAAACTTCAAAACTCCAAGACTCATGGAAGAGCCAGAGCAAGATGATTGCCCCTACTTACAAAAGAGAGGACTGTAGGAGGCATAAACCAGGCGAGCATGAAGAAAGGTTTAAAGAATTAGGGACCTCTCAAGCTGGAAGTATGAGCCACCCTGCCCAGGTCAGGGGAATAACAGACTCTATTGGGAGCAGATGTCTCCAGCTCATGCCAGAGAAGAAACATAGCCCTCCAGAAAGCCTCTTCAGAAAAAGGATGAGGCTATTTTTAAAGTGGATTTTCCCCAATAAAAAAGTCAATGGTCAAGATGCTCTGCAAAAATTCAAGCCCATATCAGCCACTGCCCAGAGTCACGGATCAGTCAAAAGCAGATCAATCTTGAAGAGTGAGACTGCTGAGGGTCAGGCACTCATGACAGCTGTTGGACAGATCCCAGAAGAAAAAAGAGCAATTCACCATGGACTTCATGCCACAAAGTTAAATGAACACAAACTGGAATTCCAAGTCCCAGTATGTGGGTGTTTCTGCTGCCATAGGCTTACCTCCTACCCAGAGCAACGGAGAATGATGGGTTATACAGCCTGCAGTCATAAAGCCACCTCCAAGGGCCAGAGTTGTTCTTTCAGGGAAAGGGAAGTCAGACACCAACATAGTTTGAAAAGTGTAAGGTTCGACGATGAGCAGCTGGGCCTAAGGTGCCTCCCATCCTTGCCCCCCAAGAAGAGTTTGTTTCCAGTTAGTACCTGCCAGTATGGGCCAAGGATTCCAGGTGCCCCAGCCCGCCATCAACACTGTCCAAGGCATTGTCATCTTTGGGGAGGTGTCTTGCCTGGTCGACAGTAAAATCCTTCTTTAGTCTTCCCTTTAGTAGGAAGACATGTCTCCAAGTAAACATTCAGTCCATGTAGAGAGAATGATTTTCTCCTTAGCACGTCCAAGGTATTTAATGTTCCCCAATACATGTATATATATATATATATATTTTTTTTTTTTTCTAATAAAAGCAGAGTGTAATGGCTGCTGCCTGTGCTGTGCACTTTGTCTTCTAGAAGAGGGGGGCATGGAGGGAGGTGGACAGTAGCATCACAAGCTTGCTCCTTGTCTCGTGTCCCTTCATTGCACCTTATGATACTGTCATTACACAGACCAAAATTACTCTAACAATGAGACGGGAAAAACCTATGCAACCCACACCCAAGGATCTGGTTCAACCAGTCTTTCTCCTCCTTCTATGCTACTTTGAACTTTATGCAACTGTAGTGGATAGGTTTACACGATAGGGCCGGACATTCCAATTCAGGCTCCAGGAAGTGTCAGAGCCAAGTGGATGGAAGTTTGGGGGGAATAGAGTATGGGCTCTGAGTTCAGAAACAGGAGAAATCTTGCCCCTGGATCTCTTGGTAGGGAATATACAACATCTGCTCTTAAGAGTTCCTTCTCTCTCTGATGAAGGTTGGGATTGAGGTATGCCCTATGAACCCCTTTTAGCTTAGCCATAATAAAAATGTACAGCATCACCCTCCCCCACCTCTGTTTTTCCTACACTTTAGAGCAGCAGCAAGGATGGCATTTCCAGCTCTGTGTGTGTAGGTGGGGGGAGTATCAGGGAGGCTGCTGAGGGCTGTGTTGAGTCCAGTCCCATATAAATGAATGGCTGCGTTCATGGGTCACCTACCTTCCACTCTATGTTAACCCCAGAGAAGGAGTTTTGGATGAATGGAATAGGGGTGTGACTGTGGGTAGTAACTATCTGATGGTCAAACACTGTGAATTTAGGGTGGGATGTAGGTGTAGAAAAATCATTGGATCCAAGGAAGGAGGCAAAGTGGTACCAGATTCCCATAAATTGCAGTTCTGAAAGAACAGCCCCCTGACATACAACCACCATCTAAAGGCCTAAAGGGGAGGAAAAGTTAAGGGTCCAGTAGCTCACCATGGCCCCACGCCAGGGTCTCTACTCTATTCCAACTCTAAGATCACAGACCTAGAGAAACCACCTTTAGGTCAAAACAGAAGGTCAAACTTAGAGAAGTAAAGCAAATCAGGGAAGGTGAATCTCTTAATACTATATTTAATAAGCTTACACATCATCACCTCTTGACTTTTAGAAAGGATAACTTAACAATAGGTGTAAAAGCCAGGACTAGGGAACTTGGGATGTGACTCCTAGTCTGGTGACCTTCACATAAACACATGGCCCAAGGACTGCTCCAGGGGAGAGGTGGGGACTGGCTTGTGATTGTGTAGTAAGCCTTGCCTGTCTCCCAGTCCTTGATCACCCCAGAGCCTGGCAGGTGAAGAAGCAATCAGACAGGATTCGTGGTGGTGTGGAGGTGACCTGTGCAAAGTGGATGGGGCAGGGTGCAATCCAGGAGTGTTCCACTGATCTGCTTCTGGCACAGCTTTTCTTGTCTCCTGACCCCCGTCCATATGGAAAAGCAGGGAGATGAGGAAGAATTTCTCTAGAGTGATTTGGTATTTTCTGCCATGTGCAGGGCGCATGGTGGACACAGCTCCAGGTGGTGTCTTTCTCATTGTGGAGATTTCGGTTCCAGCTGATGCCCCTGATCCAGATGACAACAGAAATGGACCCCATCCCCCATACCGGTCAGGTCCCTCAACACGTGGAAATGCTGTGACCTGGGGTGGAGGGGGCAGAGTGAGCACAGGACTGCTCACACCCCTGGTTTCTCCCTGGAGCCAGGCCCTACCTCTGGGCCCCGATTCCCAAGGCAGCCTCCAGAATGGGCAGAGCAGTGAGAGTGAAGCCAGGACTTGTGGGAGGGGTCGGTACCCAGAGGAGAGAGTTGACAGGGCTGGGACCTGAGCCTGGCTGCTGCTGGGTCCTCTCAGGGGCACCCAGAAGTGAGTTCTGGGAATATGGGGAAGCTGGACTTGGACCCCCCTGGCTCCTGCTGGGAGAGTGCCACAGACAGGTGATGCTGATGGAACAGCAAGAAAACAGAAAGAAGCAAGTCCCTTTGCCCTTCTCTTGCTGCTCCGTCTTCCATAAGGTACAGTAAGACAAGAAATTGAGAGACCAAAAGAAAAAAAGAAATGGAGAGACCCAGAGACAATACACAAAGACTTCACGGACACACCTCTCGAGAGACTTCTCACGCAAACACCTTTCTCAGAGATCACATACTGAGACCTCACACAGGGACCTCATGTTGCTTCACAGACCCTCAGACAGAAACCTAGCACAGATTTAACAGATTTCCCAGAGATACCTTCCAAAGGGACCTCATACAGAGACTTCACACAGAGATCTCACCCAGAGACAACACACAGAGACCTCACATCTATTCTTCAGTATCCATTGACAAGTTTTTCTTAGTGAATATGAAACCACTTAGCAAACTGGCAGCATGATAAATATATTATCAGTTGTGCCCCTCTGAGATCCACCAGACACTCACTGTCAGCATTACTCTAAAGGGGGAAATGTTGGAGAAGTTTTGTTCTTTTGGAATGTCACTGCCTCTGAACAAAAGAATTATACATTCCAAATGTAGATTTTCAAATTTCATTCTTAGGTGTTCATTAGCTTGAAGATCACATATTACATTATTTTATTTTTATTTATTTTAGAGGAATGAAGAAAATAATGTTTATTTCTTAGAAATGCATGTAGTACTCTATTTTTTTATTTTAAAAGATTTTTATTGGAGTATAGTTGAGTTACAAATTTGTGTTAGTTTCAGGTGTACAGCAAAGGGAGCCAGTTATACATATACATATGTCCACTTTTTTTTTTTTTTTTTTTTTATAAATTTATTTATTTATTTGGCTGTGTTGGGTCTTCATTTCTGTGTGAGGGCTTTCTCTAGTTGCGGCGAGCGGGGGCCACTCTTCATCGCGGTGCGCTGGCCTCTCACTGTCGTGGCCTCTCTTGTTGCGGAGCACAGGCTCTAGACGCGCAGGCTCAGTAGCTGTGGCTCACAGGCCCAGTTGCTCCACGGCATGTGGGATCCTCCCAGACCAGGGCTCGAACCCGTGTCCCCTGCATTGGCAGGCAGATTCTCAACCACTGCGCCACCAGGGAAGCCCTGTCCACTTTTTTTAAAGATTCTTTTCCCACAGAGGCCATTACAGAGTATTGAGTAGAGTTCCCCGTGCTATACAGTAGGTTATTATTACCTATTTTGTATATAGTAGTGTGTATATGTCAATCCCAATCTCCCAATTTATCCTTCCCCCCTTATCATCTCCTGGTAACCATAAGTTTTCATTTGTACTCTTTTTTTAGGAGAATCACAAATTTTAAGCACAGCTAAAACACTGTCAGTCTCCAGTGAGAGAAAATATTTGTCCAGTTTAGTTATCATCCAGTCAAATGGTATCTGGCACATTTTTTACTTTATTGAGGACAGAACTTAAACTTGAGATGGCTTACTTGTTTCCTTTGGAAACATAAGAAAAACCTGCAACAAAGGTACTCTAGGAATGAAATAAACCAAGAAAGAAGCATCCGGACTCACATTCACTTCCCAGAGGGCTGTGTAACTAGCACGTTATTTTGCACATAATAGCTTGCATCAGGTTTGTGGGGTTTGCTTTAGTTTTTAACAGGCCAATAATCATGTGAGGATTTTTCACAAGTCAAATTTCTGGTTTTAAATTTTACATTCTGGCAAAATTATGCTTCTGAATATTATTTTATTTCTTAAAATGTGGTAATGCCCTAAAATGATATTACACAATCATAACGTTCAGCTAACATACTTAAAAAGATGGGCTATTAAGGATTCATTCTTCAATAATTCTATGAAATGCACATTTTCTAAGACATGCAGTTAGGATCCATTTTATATTCATTATAGGGTTAACACATTGCTTTAAAAAGTTTTGAAAGATTATAAAATATATGACTTAGCCTATGCTTGACATTATACATGTTACCTCATAAAATTACTGAGGGAAGGATATCTTAATATCTGAATTGAAGGTAGTGTACATTTAATCTACATTTGGCTTATAACAATGAATAATGAAAGGCTTTCATTTATTATATAGCTCACACTTTCCAAAGGGTACACTTCTAAAAGACTACTGATTTCTCATTGCTAATAAGCAACCTATTGTCCTTGCCTTGGTAAAATCTATTTTAATGACAGCTGGTTCTCTCCCAGATTATCCATTGGTATTACAGTGCCACGGTCTTTTAAGAGGAGCAGGGCTGACACGAGGACTCTTTGGGCTTATTTCTACAAGAAATTTAGTTTTTCTATTCTCCTAATTAAAAAATGTATAATTATTAATTTTTCACTTTCTTATGTCGTTGAATCAGAAAACAATGGACTATGGTCATGTATGTCATCTAATACTCTATCAGATCACTTTTTTTAAAATAGTGCAGCTTACTCAGGTAAGTTTACTGATCAGAACAAAATGGAATCAATTAGGAAAAAGTTCATACAGGAAAATATCCTTTTCAAAGTTGACTATTTTAACACAGTTAAATAAGCGATTATTTTTTAATCCTTTGAGTTAAAATTGTTCAGGGTGGCCAAGAAAGTCTGGAAACATGAAAAATGTCCATAAAAGCACTTTATTACTATAATACATTGAATGTGTTGCTCCTCATTATTAATTCACAGTTCATTAAGCTGGGCAAAATTACAACGAACAATGTGCATTAAAGCAAAATTCCCATCAATCATTTTCCATCTGTCATACATTCTGTCAGATGATTTGTGTGTCTAATTTTCATGGAAAAACTTGTACCTTTACTCCAGAATAAGAAATCAAGGGGGATCAATCTATTAAAAAGATATTAATATTCCCAGACTCTGTGGCCTTCAGTATTTTCTTTTTAAGAAGATTCACCTAGTGCAAATCTTATAAATATTTTTACCATTTAATATGCCCAGACAAAATGGATACAAAAATTAGATAAAAGAGAAAACAACAAAAACAGATCCCCTTTGTTTCCAAAACATTTGATGTTTACATCAAAATATTTTGTTGAAAATGAAGTGATTTTTAATCTATAGTTAAAAGACACTATAATGATATTTAGAACATATTACAGATCCGGATTTTTACAAATAGATTTTTATTTAAAACAGGTCTCACACTGATATCAATAAACCAGGCACTCTAGAACAAAATGTGGAGAGATGGCAATTATGAGATGACTTCTTAATACTCCAAGGGAAAAAGATTTTTTCCAAAGTAGTCCATCTACAATATTAACCCTTAAGATCTACTCCCCTTGATAGGTTTCAATATTATTTTCTCTTTTATACACATTGACTTTATAATTAACTCCTACAGGAGGACATTTCTGGAAATGTTCCCAGATATCTACAGCCACACTTTCGGTCATGATCACACCATGGAAAAAGTAGGGAACATCCAGATCCTGATGATCCAGGGGTTTCATAATTACCCCTTTGAGGTCAGTCAGAATCATCATCATTCCCAGAACAGGGTCGGTCTTTACATTTGTGCCCCGAGACATGCAGATTGTAACACTACCCACCCAAAGGCAAGTTGTCTTCCTTACTCAGGTTTGCAGGGGCACCACTCACTGTGGTAGCTAGAAGAGTCCGTTGCCCCCAGCCCGGACCTGCATTCTGTACTCTCCACACACACATCGTACCACAGATATACCAGTGGTGCTGATGAAACTTCCAGAAAGCTATAAAATAATGCATGCCAGGCACGGTAGATGAGGATTCAGAAAATGCTAACATCTTCTCTAGGAAATAAAGGTGACATACCTATGTGGCTTTAAGCATTTTTGTGCATTAGCTGGCCCCCGGGATCTGGGAAAAAGCATCTGATTTTAAAGTTTCTCAGCCTCATTCTCTGCAGTGAAATCTGAAGCTCTTCCTTCCTTCTCTGAGTCCAGAAGCTGGAACTGATACAGTCTGCTCTCTGTGATTTGTCTCTACCATTTGTTTCCAGTGACCACTTCAACTCAGATATCTCTCAATTCAGGGATCACTCCTAAACTTCAGGACGAAGGTCACTGCCCTTTTTATTCCCACCACAATTTTATGCTAGTAACCCTTTACCGTGTCAATAAACTTATTTTGTAGAATGTGCCCCCTGGACTCCACCTGGTAAATCTGTTTTTTGGGCAAATCATTTGTTACTTAGCTAAACAAATTTTATAAAATCATATTTCATAAAATTGTATTTTATAAAATGTTACTTTCTTATTTTATAAAATTGGTAAATCCAGGGATTTAGGCTTAATTATTATTTTTAAAAATGTTGGTACTCATTTTGCCAATTTTTCTCTTTTTACATATATCAGAAAATATGTTAAGAACTCAACTGTGAAGATACCACTATTTTTATTTTTTCTCACTTTTTGTACACAGGAAACAAGAAAGTTTGTTCCTTGGAAAACATCAGTCCTAAGAACGTACTAAGTTAAAGCTTAGCATGTTAGATCTCCGAGTAGCCTTGTCTTTTTTTTTTTTTTTCTTTTCGGTACGCAGGCCTCTCACTGTTGTGGCCTCTCCCGTTGCAGAGCACAGGCTCCGGACACGCAGGCTCAGCGGTCATGGCTCATGGCTCCAGCCGCTCCGCGGCATGTGGGATCTTCCCGGACCAGGGCACGAACCCGTGTCCCCTGCATCGGCAGGCGGACTCTCAACCACTGCGTCACCAGGGACGCCCAACCTTGTCTTTTTTTTAATGATGCTTTTTTCTGAATTGGTTAAAAAAAAAAGAAAAAAGCCTTAAGGCTTAGGAACAGAAGCAAATTGAGAATTAAAATCCAAATCATTCAAATGAAGTTTGTCAGAACAGTTTGTGTGTGGAGAGGACAGCTTCTAGGCACTTCAGAGAAACCAGCAGGACAGAATTGAGAATAGCCAGCACCTTACAGGGCTTCTCACAGAAATGCTTTAATGCAAAGAGGTGACTGGATTTCACAGCGAGACCAGGGAGAGGATGCAGAGATAATTAAATCACATTCAAGCACCTGTTTACCTGGGAGGTAAGTTCCTTCATATTGTGGTCAGATGCTGTTTAGGGGGACACTGGTGCAGGGGAGGTGTTGGGAGGATGAACTCTTTTCTGAGTGATTTTGCAAGTGTGAAAATTCATCCAACAGAGATGCTAGAAAAATTTGCTCCTAGTAGCGAGCATCCAACATGATATTTTGGGACAAAAATGTGTATTTGGAAGAATTTTTCACAAAAGAGCAGTGATGGGAGGAAAAGATTCATATGGGCCTGGCTAGTAATATTCTTCCTTCACAATTTTCTTGTGGGTTCCTGAGGCCTGTTGTGACTGCTTGGAGACCTGGTCCCCAAGCAATGGCCCTCTTTGTCATACTCAGGGTAACCCAGGAAGTTGCTTGTCTGAAGCAGAAAAGGTTCTCCCTTCCACTCATGTCCTCTTGCTGATCAGATGAACACATGGCATCATCTACAGCTGAGAGGTGTTTGTTAACTACCTTTGTTTCATAGGACACAACTCATATATACTCTACAGTAATGTTTATCACTGTCTTTTATAATCTCAAGGTAAGAAGTAATCAGTGTTAAAATCATTCTACTGGAATAACAAAGCACATGATTTTTTTTCCCCTAATAGTGATTGTATTTGTTTGCTAGGGCTGCCATAACAAAAGACCACACTGGCTACTAGGTGGCTAAAACAACAAAATATATTTTCTCATAGTTCTAGAGGCTAGAAGTCCAAGATCAAAGTATCAAGTTTAGTTTCTTTGAGGTCTCTCTCCTTTGATGGCTACCTTCTCGCTGTGTCCTCACATGGTTGCCCCTCAGTCTGTGTTCTAATATTCCCCCCTTATAAAGATACAAGTCATATTGGATTAGAGTCCATCCATATGATCATTTTACCTTAATTTTCTCTTCCAAAGCAGTATTTCCAAGTAGAAGTTAAGCTTACTGGACAAGCAATCAGGTATTTAATAAGAGGCATTGCTATGGAGACAAAAAAAAAAAAGGTTAATAATTGAGGCAAATTTCATATCAGTTTTTGAGTTCTGAGGGTAGACAGTTGAGAAGATCTCTAAATGTCAGGGTTAAAGCATCTTTTGTAGTTTGAATGTCCATCAGATGTTCAGGTAAACTTTCTGAGTGGTCCATATAGCAACAGGAACGAAGAAGACTGTCTAAACATGAGCTGCTGTGGAGATTTCTCTGAAGTTTATATTAAGATATCTACCTTCAGTATGCAGGACTTCAGAAAAAAAGGCAGTTTTAGTTTCAATTATTCCAAGTCAAAAGGGTGGGAGAAAATTTGGAAACATTAGTTTGGAGAGTTGTAGTCAGGTAGTGGAGGAAACTAGAAAAATTCAGGATACAGCCCAGTTTTCAGGTAATTAACAAAACTTCAAGGAAAATTAATAGCACTAGAATCTAATATCCACAATATGTATTTTGGTTTCTATCGAAAGATAATTTTTCTCTCTAAAATCACCCTCATTTCTATCAAAGATAGCCAAATTAAGACAAATTTGTTTGCAAAATAAGTCTAGATTCAATAAACTTGGTCTTATTTATATAAGTATAGCAAGGATTGTGACTGACCATATAGGCTTATTTTTTATTTTTATTTTTTGCTTTTATTAAGAGAATTTATTGCCTCTCTCTCCTCCCAATAGCTCAAACATGAAGAAGCAACATCAGAGGAAGACAGATAAATGACTCTTTGAGTTTGTCCTGCTTGGCATTGGTGAAGGAAGAGGCAGCTTTCTCAAAGTTTTTATCTGCTTAATTGGATGTAGTAGAGAAAGGGAACAAGGAAAGTCAGAGGATAAGTGAACAGGCTCTGCACCTACCAAGGATGTGTTATCCTCCTAATCATCCCAGTAGGAATATTCCATTCATGTTCTTTGATCTGATCCTTGCATTGGAAGACACTTCTTTTTTAATCTCTCTTTTTTTTAATTTAAATTTTAATTTTATATTGAAGTATAGTTGATTTACAATGTTGAATTAGTTTCAGGTGTACAGCAAAATGATTCAGTTATATATATACACATATCCATTCTTTTTCAGATTCTTTTGCCATATAGGTTATTACAGAATATTGAGTAGAGTTCCCTTTGCTATACAGTAGGGTCTTGTTGATTATCTATTTTATATATAGTAGTGTGTATATGTGAATCCAAACTCCTAATTTATCCCTCCCCATACCTTTTCCCTTTAGTAACCATAAGTTTGTTTTTTAAGTCTGTGAGTCTGTTTCTCTTTTGTAATTAAGTTCATTTGTATCATTTTTTCAGATTCCACAGATAAGTGATATCATATGATATTTGTCTTTCTCTGAATGACTTCACTTAGTATGATAATCTCTATGTCAATTCATGTTACTGCAAATGGCATTATTTCATTCATTTTTATGGCTGAGTAATATTCCATTGTATATATGTACCACATCTTCTTTATCCATTCATCTGTCAATGGACGTTTAAATTGCTTTCATATCCTGGTTATTGTGAATAGTGCTGCACTGAACACTGGGGTGCATGTATCTTTTGGAAGTATAATTTTCTCCAGATACATGCCTAAGAGTAGGATTGCTGGATCATATGGTAGTTCTATTTTTTAGTTTTTTAAGGAATCCCATAATATTCTCCATAGTGGTTGAACCAATTTACATTCCCACCAACAGTGTAGGAGGACTCCTTTTCTCCACACCCTCTCCAACATTTTTGTGGTCTACAGTTTGTAGACGTTTTGATGATGGTTACTCTGACTGGTGTGAGGTGATACCTCATTGTAGTTTTGATTTGCATTTCTCTAATAATTAGCGAGGTTGAGCAGATTTTCATGTGCTTTTTGCCCATCAGTATGTCTTCTTTGGAGAAATGTCTGTTTAGATCTTCTGTCCATTTTTTGATTGGGTTGTTTGCTTTTTTGATATTGAGCTGCATGAGCTATTTGTATACTTTGGAGATTATTCCATTGTCAGTCTCATCATTTGCAAATATTTTCTCCCATTCTGTAGGTTGTCTTTTTGTTTTGTTTATGGTTTCCTTTGCTCTGCAAAAGCTTTTAAGTTTTATTAGGTCCCATTTGTTTATTTTAGTTTTTGTTTTCTTTCCTCTAGGAGGTGGATCCAAAAAGATATTGCTGCTGTGAAAGAGTGTTCTGCCTGGATTTTCCTCTAAGAGTTTTATAATATCCAGTCTTACACTTAGGTCTTTAATGCATTTTGAGTTTATTTTTGTCTGTGGTGTTAGAAAATTGTTCTAATTTCATTTTTTTACATGTAGCTGTCCAGTTTTCCCAGTACCACTTATTGGAGAGACTGTCTTTTCTCCATTGTATAGTCCTGCCTCCTTTGTCATAGATTAATTGACCATAGTTGTGTGGGTTTATTTCTGGGCTTTCTATTCTGTTCCATTGATCTATATTTCTGTTTTTGTGCAAGTACCATACTGATTACTGTAGCTTTGTAATATAGTCTGAAGACAGTGAGCCTGATTCCTCCAGCTCCATTTTTGCTTTCATAGTATGCTTTGGCTATTTGGGGGTTTGTGTTTCTATACAAATTTTAAATTTTTCTGTTCCAGTTCTGTGAAAAATGCCATTGGTGGGGGCTTCCCTGGTGGTCCGGTGGCTGGGACTTCACCTTCCAATGAGGAGGATGCAGGTTCGATCCCTGGTCAGGGAGTTGGGATCCCACATGCAATGCAACCAAAAAAAAAAAACCAAAAAAAACAAAAACAAAAACATAAAACAGAAGCAATATTGTAACAAATTCAATAAAGACTTTAAAAATGGTCCACATGAAAAAAATCTTAAAAAAAGAATTCCACTGGTAATTTAATAGGGATTGCATTGAATCTGTAGATTGCCTTAAGTAGTATAGTCATTTTGACAGTATTGATTCTTCCAATCCAAGCACATGGTCTGTCTCTCCATCTGTTTGTGTCACTTTCGATTTCTTTCATCAGCATCTTAGAGTTTTCAGAGTACAGGTCTTTTGTCTCCTTAGGTAGATTTATTCATAGGTATTTTTTCTTTTTGATGTGATGGTAAATGGGATTCCTTCCATAATTTCTCTTTCTGATCTTTTGTTTTTAGTGTATAGGAACGAAAGAGATTTCTGTGTATTAATTTTGTATTCTGTGACTTTACTGAATTCATTGATGTGGTGTATCACACTGATTGATATGAGCCTGTGAGCCATGGCCGCTGAGCCTGCGCGTCCGGAGCCTGTGCTCCGCAACGGGAGAGGCCACAACAGTGAGAGGCCCGCGTACCACGAAAAAAAAATCATAAAATGGGGCTTTCCTGGTGGCACAGTGTTTAAGAATCTGCCTGCCAGTGCAGGGGACATGGGTTCAAGCCCTGGTCCAGGAAGATCCCACATGCCGCAGAGCAACTAAGCCCACGTGCCACAACTACTGAGCCTGCGTTCTAGAGCCATTGAGCCACAACTACTAAAGCCCACGAGCCACAACTACTGAAGCCCATGCACCTAGAGCCCATGCTCTACAACAAGAGAAGCCACTGCAGTGAGAAGCCCATGCACCACAACAAAGAGTAGCTGCCATTTGCTGCAACTAGAGAAAGCCCACACACAGCAACAAAGACCCAATGCAGCCAAAAATAAATAAAATAAATAAATTTATTTTTAAAATCATAAAATATCATAACCATCTTCTTTAGTTTACTTAGTCCCATGTAATTAATTCTTGTTTTGGTTGATCTTTTGTTAGAAGTTTTATGAAACCATCAATTTCTCCATTAGGGTTTTGTAAATTCTTACTCAGTTCAGTGTAATGATTTGAAATTCATCAGAAACTTGTGTTCTAGAATACTTGTTAGATCCTTTTCCATGAATTTCTCTGAACATGAAACACATTTTCAGGAAGCTTTTGTCAAAGCATCTGAGTAAAACCATTGTCTAAGTAATAAAAGACAAATATCCATTACTAAAAATTTGATTCATTCTAATGGAATTGACAAGAAAATTTATCTCTGTGACACAAAACATTTAAGATAATAACTAGAATTATGACTGATAACATTATACTAGGACATATCCAATTTTAGGAATTTCATATACTTTCGAGAACATTTATATTAATAACATTCACCCTTATGATATAACCTAGAGTTTATGATCATTTATTTAGCAATGCTTCCCATGTAAGTAACATACCAAATAAGCCTAATGAGTTTCATAGCTCTCTTTTCTAATAAGATAAAACAAATCTTTTAAGGTGTTCCAAGGGGCCTCTGGAAAACCTGAACGTTATTTCCAGGTCAATAAAACTTCATTTAGAATTTGACTTGGGGGAAAATCTACTTTTTCAAAAATAAAAATGTTTTAAAACACTTTGTCAAATATGATCATATGTTACTGTGAATTAATATTTAGTTATCAATTTAATCAAAGTGACAAAGATTCACATGTAAATACAGATAGTTAAATAGTGTAAAAAGACAGCTCTTTTAATATTGAAAGCACTCAGTTTTTCTTCAAAATTATCAAAGATTCATAAAGACGAAATGTACAATATTTGTTTTGCTAGACAGATTAAATTGAATGTAAAAAAAAGTCTTTGTTTACAATTTCTCATTAAGAGCAGACCAATAATTAAGAAAATTTTGCAAAAAGAGAGAAAAAACAAATTTTAATTTTCTACCAGCTTACTTTGGATATTAAAACTCAATCACTTTATTAAATTCATTCCAATTTTAGACCTGACTACACATAAAATTCCTTTCTAAAGATTCCTTTTTAACAAACCTCTTACAACTTTCTCTGTCCATTTTGATTTGTCCCTTGTTCTCTTTCCCATTTAGAAGTTACCAGCTTTAGGACAAAAATCACTTAACAAAGTTTTTACATTAACAAAAACATCTCCATACCTTACACTTTTTCTTACCCCAAAATATATTCTAATTTCCTTATAATTCCTAGTAGCTTTAACCACATCTATTATTTACAATTCTTAATCCTTTGAAGCTTTAATTTTTTTGTAAAGATAAAGTTAAAAATTATGAACTGTGTAAGTATTTTGTGGCTTGGCAAACTTATAAATACATTTCATAATTTCTAGAAACATATTCTACTTCATAGTACAAGCTTTTAATGAAGCACAAGACATGTTTACTAATAGAACCAAACATATTTAGTGTGTAATAAGAGGTCAAAAGTAGGTAAACTTAGACTCGTTCAGCAATTAATATTTCAGTATTTTGTCTTAGTTGGAAATGATCTAGACATTCAATTCATTTAATTTAACTTAGCAAAACTCTAAGGGTACAATTTATCAAAGACATTTAGAAAACTATTTAAGTTGACATAGCAAAAACAATTATTGCTAAAAAAAGTTTACCTAAAAGAATTCTTATCTTATGTCTATTTAATTAATTTGTTCTTAACAATCACTCAGATTACTCATGACAATTTCATAAGATGTTAAAGTAGTGTTAGCCATCATCTTAAATTATTATTATTATTACTTTTTTCTGAGAAATTTTGTAAAAGAGATAACATGAGCTTATTTGACTTTTAGTAAAACTACATAGCATAAAGCTATTATACTTAATGCTGATAACTCTTAAGATATGTCTGTATTAATTAAACCATTAAACCTGAACTAGATTTTACTTACCAAAAATTATCCTAGATCATGTGAATTTGAAAAATATTTGTATTCGTTTTTGTTATATTTTTGAGAATTTTTATATTGCTTGTTGGAATAAATTAAGTTTACTCACTCAGATAGCTACAGCCTTTTATTATTTATGGAGAAGACTTTTAAGTCTTCTTGCCCTTTAAGTGTACTTGCCCTTGATAAACAATTCTAAGGAGACTGTGATTTAGAGTTTGAGCAAGAGAGGGTTTTTCTGGTGGTTTTTGTTTAAAAAAAAACCTCTTTCCTTTTTTTCTTTAAATTTTAGTTTCAGGTTCTAACAATTGAGATAATCTGGGCTCAGTCTCAGGCAATGTGGCTGTGTTTACATTTCAAAGACATGGTAAGATTTATAAGTTTAAGGGACAGAGAAAAAAGTGTAAATTTTCTTCTGTGAGTTTTGGAGTGTATTTTTCTATTATCATAAGTTTCAGGGTAATTATTATTTTAAAAACTTTTTCTTCTTAAGTACAGGACAATTTTGCTCCAATTATCCTCAACTTTTATAATATCTACAAGAATTTGAGAGGAATAGGTTTCAGGGTTGGTGAAGATAAATGGGCCTTGACTTGTTCCTAAGTTGCATTTCTGGTTTTGTAGAGATTTGGAAGACAAAGATAATTGTTTCTATTAGCTCTTGAATATTGGCTTCCAACTGATCTTTTCCTAATTATTTGTAGGAGGGCCTAAGGAATTGCTGAGGAGATGGGGCAATTTTTAAAATTTTTCTTAAAAAGGGGAATTCATGTTGGATCTTTAATTTCTGTTATTTCATCTTAATAACGATTCCCTAAGGCTAGCTGTTATACATGATTTTTCCTTTCAATTTGATCCTTCCATAAATATCAATATGACAGCTGTTTATGATGAGAGCTCTCAAAAAGGGAATCTTTTAAATACAGCAAATTTAAAGGATCCATCATCTGGCCATTGAGGAGTAAGACCTTTCATTAATTTCAAATAGTGACTCAAATCAGTAAGCCTTTTTATGGAACGACCCAGAGGTAACTTTTCAGGCTTAGAATAAATCCTTACCATGGATGAAATAAGCATACTTTCAGATGGAGAGGGCACGGATGATATAGCCCCTATAATGTGAAAATTCATTTCCAAGGATAATCTAAGAAAGCAAAGGCCTTCATTGCACAGGCAGTAAGGGTGGTATAATGCAAACTGTGTCCCTGGTCTCTCCTGGGAATTTGAGGCACCTCTGATCCCAAACCTACTAATCTGTGACATCAGGCACATGCTGCTGGAATGGGACTTTTCCAACACTAACAAGGCAATGAAGGTTGAAACAACAAAGGCCCCTTATGGACTGGGTCCCCTTAGGACAAACTCCTCTGACAGCTGGCACAACAAGACTAGAGTGTGCTGTTTATGACTTTGTGTCTCAGAACCCCAGTCGATTCAACTGGTTACCAGATGCACCCCAGTAAATACACCATCCAGATGGTGGAGACCAGAGAGAATATTCTCACTGGACAAAAAGTCAAACTCTCAGGACACAGAAAAATACAGAAGGAAAAATCTCATCCAGTTTTTATATAGAGGACTGACAGCAAAGTTTGTCTTAATAGGCACTGGACTGGAGAGAACTGGTAACTCACCAGTCTGTGAGGCTATCTCAAACAGCAGGCTTATAGGGCCTATGCCTGTATTCTGCCCTATGGTTCTTTCTTCTTATGAAACATGACTCAGGAGACAGAGACAAAGAAAAACAGTGACTGTCTCTGGGAGGAAAGGATTAAGAAAAACTGAGACGAGATTACTCGTTTCCAAAAACCAGATTTTCTATGTCACAAGGATCTTGCTCCATAAGTATTTTCTTCTGCTAATCTAAATTTAGAGATAGAGAAAAGGAGACTCTTAAGCACTTTCCCTCCCACCAGACCTTACAGGCCTGGGAAGTTGAGGAGAGAAGAAATTTTACCTTCTGCTGGCCTTTGTCATGTGTCCTAGGATCTCTCAGCTGCAGCAGTCTTGTGGTGGGAAGCAGGGTTTAGCCAGCCTCCTGGTTGTCTTGTCAGCTGTTGAGGAGGAAGAAATGTCCCTGCCAACCTTCTTGAGTTAAAGAAGTAACAAGGTTTATACAGCCTTCTTGACCCTGCATTCCCTATCTCTGGTGCTAATGATGTCTTTCTACCTCCTGGTACAGGGAGGGCACCATTCACATGAGATATTAATTTCCTGCTTTCATGGAGACAGATAGGAAGGTCAGTGTGTCTCTCTTGCATCAGTCATTTCTTCAGTAACTTTAATTCAAAGTAATATTCCACTGAGGCATATTTTGGAGCATCCTGCCCTGGGCACCAACAAAGTCAAATGGTTTAGAGAGAAAGCAAGTCCCTTTGTCAGCACTGACCTGTGCTCATGGTGATTGTTATTCCATCTCCACAATACCACTGGGCTGGGTGCTCAAGAAACAGAGCTGTGAAAACATGGCTCCTGTCTCTTATAATTTATAGTACCAATGTTTCAAAGAAAAAATTTTATTTAGTGCCTCCTTTGTGTTAGACAATAATGCTGGTATATTTTCAAGATATACAAATAATAGAAAGAGACATGTATGGTACTTGAATTGTAGTGAGACATTAAAAATTCCCCCCCCCAAAAAATCTTTTTCTTTATACTTATAAGGAAAAAAAATGTAGATTCATTTTGGATAAGATAAAGAAAATTTATGAAGTGATAAATCTAACCTGAGAAAGTAGAAAAGAACACAGTACACAGGCTCTGAGCATTCTACTCACAGAAAATATTGTCCTGTTCTTTTGCAATATGGACTTGTTCCCCTGTCCCTATGTCTGTCTCTTCCCCTCTCTGTTTCTGCCCCTCTTCTCTCTCTCCCTCACACATACACACATTCACCCCCCTACAAAAAAACCCATTGACTAAATGCTAATTGGCAGACACTGTGCTCAAACTGAGGCTACAGTGGTGAGTTAAAAACAGAGATAATTTTTCCATCCTCATCAAACGTATATTCCAAGATGGAGAAAGTGAATACTAACCAAAGAGTCACACAACCATAATATTGCAACCACAACGAACAACCATAACCGCTGAGTTAAGCTAAGCAAGCCACTATTGTCAGCTTTCTCTCAACCCTCAGTAGAGTGTGTTCCACTTAAAGGCCTTGAGTAAGTCACTATTCTGTTGAGAAAATCCAGGACATTTCTCAGTCTTCCACATCTGAAATTATGCAGTTTGGAATGTCAGGAACAAGAGTGAGGGGAAAGGTCATTCAGAACTGCAACTAACCAGTTTCTCTCTTTCTGACTGCTGCAATAACCTCCTGGTCTATCCTGTGTTTACTCCCATTCCTCTGGCCTGTTCACAGAGCTGCCAAAGTGGTCCCTTAAAATTTAAGCCCGATTGTGCCACTCTATACTCAAAATCATCCAGTGAATTCAATTTAATTACAATAAATCCAAAGTTCTCACCAAGGCCTCAAAGTCCTTTTTGATCTGTTCTCCCCTTCTCCCATGTCTCTCTTGGCCTCATTCCTACCACTCTCCCCCTTGTTTTCTGTAATCCAGCCAAACTTGCTTCTTCTCCAGCTTTTACTAAAACACTACTTAGTAGACAAACAATTTAATTTAAATTGGGCAAAAAATTTAATAAGACACTTAACCAAAGAAGATACAGGAATGGTAAATAAGCAACATTTAAAAATGTTCAGCATTATCAGTCATCAAAGAAAAATTAAAACCACAATGCAAATAACTTCACATCTACTAGAATGACTAAAATTAAAAAGATTGATAGCATCAAATGTTAGTAAGGATGGAGAACAACCAGAAGTCTCATACATTCCTGAAGAAAATGTGAAATGATGTACTACTTTGGAAAACAGTTCGGCATTAATACAACCCCCTAATTTCACCCCCTAGGAATTTAAATTAGAAAAATATGTCCACACAAAATTTGTACATGAACGTTCATAGAAACAACTTTATTCATGATTGTGAAACTGAGTAGGATCCTGTGGGGCCTTCCCAGTGACAGACTCCCAGTGTTCCCTGCTTCTTGTTTGTAGAACAAAGCTTTAGTCTCCTAGGCCTCCCTTGATTTCCAGAGAGCAGTTAATGATTACAGAACTGACAAAATTCAGAAACAAAGGAAAAGCAGTCAAGCAAGAAAAGTAACAATAGATTGAAAAACAGTGTTGTCTATATCCCTTTCTCCTCAAGGGATATAGATAACAGTCTGACACATATCCTTGATGTGGTGCTCCAAGGACAATGGTGCTTCAAGGACAAAGGACAACCCTTTCTGAAAAAGTGTCAGCGTTACACCCCTTATCAGACCCTTAATTGCCCTCCCCACCATGTTGTGATGGTTATGAAATTCCTGAGCCCAGCTGGGAGATGAGACCTGTCCCAAATAAGAAAAGGCATCTTCCCTGTCCCACTGCCACCCTATAGAAGGAAAGTATATGTGCCTCGACCAATTAGTAAACGAAATTTTCACCTTGGAGCATTCCTTTGTTTTCTGGCTATAAAAACTGATCAATAGCACATGTTTGGCGTCCACTCCCCCAGACTACTAGGAAGTCAGCCTGCTGTTCTGGCAGAGATACTTTCCTCTAATAAAGTCTATCTTCTTTACATTCTGCCTTGTGCCTGGAAATTCTTTTCCAACCCACGTATGGACCACGACACTTGAGCGTTTTTTGTAGACACTAAGGCTCTCCACCTGATGGAGGATTTGACTACATGCTGATCACAAGCATGTAGGTCCCAGACTGGTTGGAACAAGAAGGCTGATGATTAAGGTTCCCAAAATATCACCCTGTCACCTCTCCACCAACTAATCAAAAGAATGTCCATGAACTGATAATTCACCCTGAGACCCTCACTCCTAATGTTGTCTTTAGAAACACTTGCCCAAAAGTCTTCAGGGAGTTTGGGTCTTTTGAGCATTAGCTGCTTGTTATCCTTGCTTCGCATCCTGCAAATAAACACTGTACTTTCCTTCACCACAACTGGTATCAGTAGATTGGCTTTGCTCTGCATTGGGTGAGTGAATCTGTGTTTGGTTTGGCAATAATTTGGGCAACCATGAAGGGGCCACCATCCCTAGTGGGCATCTCAACCATAGCACACTGGCCCCTGACCAGTGGCAGCTCATGGATACTACTCAGCAGCTGCTTGAGCACCTTTGTCTCAGAGATGGCCCTGAACACTTGCCACTGACCAGGCATCATTGGCCCATGGCACTTTTGATTTCTGTGGTAAAGGGAAAAAGACACATGCTTTGCTGGTTGAGATTTCTCTAGTAAGTAGTGGAACTAGTGTGTGATAATACCAGGGTATTCATTCTCTTAGCCATTTGGGTCTGTCAGTGGCTAACCATTTGGTGGGATTTTCCCTTTTGGGCTGAGGAGTTTGAAACCCTGAGAGACTACATTTGTTTGTTTGTTTGAGATTTTAAGATTACCAGCCATAAACAACTGAGAATGGGTAATCAGAGCTCTGTTTCATCTTATATTCCCTACGGTGTATTTTGCAGAATCGGGAAATTCTTAGCTCTTAGTTTCATGGGCTCGTACCCATGAAAAGGAGAAGGTGATATTTTTCTAAAATCATGTGGTCACAGTATTCTTTAGGCTCTGGAGAATAATGACCCAGATGGGGCACTTTTTGACATTCTAAAACTTGTTTTTGCGAATGAAAAAGATGGCTTGTTAAAAGTATCTCTTCACTATTCTGACCAGAAGGAAACAAATCTTACTAGGAGGAACTTACATTTTTCCCCCTGTGCCTTTGAAATGTAAATGTTCTACCCTGGGCTCTAATGTACTCTCACTCACTCTTGTCTATACCATCGCCAATTCCTGAGACTGAGGGGGGAAAAAAAGGGAGAAGAGTCCTTTTTAAACTCAGGCAGGAAAACTGTGAGATCTCTGTTTGTCTGGAATGTATGTATGTCCATGTGTACATTATAAATATATCTCTTTTCCTTTGGATGGTATTATCAAAGTTAGTTTGTAAATGAGCTCTATTTAATTGACTTAAAGGAAATTAAGCACTTACAGAAATTCTCAGAAATATAAAAGAAACTAACTTGAATGAATTTCAGATTCATGTGATCTGAAAAATATTCAATATTAAATTTGGGATAATGGCTGACTTGGTCTAATGTCTCATAAAGTTTTCTTGGGTAATCTAAACATAATTTTTGAGAACAAGTGAATAAAATAGAGGTAAATGAGACAAGAGTTTTTAGGTGAACTCTGGGAATAATTATGTTTTAGGAATGCCTACTTAAAAATAGCTTTTCTGGACGTTTTAGTCACTTGAAATTTTAGAGTTTAACTAAATTAAGCTAAATGATGAGAATTCATTGAATATCGAGGTCTTTTCCAAATAAAATAATATACTGAAATATTAATTACTAAACATTGGCTTCCTTTTACAGAGAAAGTAAAGATATTTAAGACTATTAATAAATATGTTTGGTGTCACACTGAGACATTTTCCATAAGAAAGCACATATTTTTAGAAATTATAAATAGCATTTATTTATAAATTTGCCAATCTACAGAATGCTAATGTAAAGAACAGCTCATAATTGCTTACTTCTTAATTTTCACTAGGAATTTAGGTTTTTAAGACTTGAGAATTCTAATTAAATATGTAATTAAAGCCACTAGAAATAAGGAGAACATTTTAGTATACAGGGTAATAGGATGTGTGTTTTCATTAAAAGAAGGTATGAAGAATAGGAATTTATTTTGTTAAAGAAAAAGGAAGTAATTTTCTCTTAAAGTTGGTTATTTCTAAATAGGAAATAAAATAAAGGGCAAGTTAATATGAATATAGAAAGTTGTAGATTTCTGGGGAAAAAGTAATCTTTAGAAAGAAATTTTATGTGTTGTCAGGACTCACTAAGATTAGAATGAATTTAATTGAGTAAATGAATTTTAAGATTAAAAGTAAAGTGGTACAAAAACTTAAATTTTTTTTCTCTCTCTGTTAAGAGAAAAAAGTTTTCTTGGAATATTGATTTGCTTTTGATTACAGATGGTAAATTTTCTTTACCTTTTAAATAATCTGTTATAACTTTCTGTACTTGCTTTTAAAATCTTTCATTGTAACTTTAGTTAAATGGATAAGCATTGTTTCACAGTGATCTGTAATCCTATTTGACCAAGTGTCTTGAAACTTTTTAACATTTTGGATAAATTTCTCAAGGATAGAATCCTAATTAAAGATATTTTGACCTCTAGATAGCTTTGGGATGTTTCAGAGGACCCCTAAGTCATCTCAAAGAGAGATATTAAACTAATTAGGATTATTTGGTATGTTATGGGAGGCACTGTCAATTGATTAGGGATAAATGTATCTCCAACCTTCTTAGGTTATACATTTAGATTATACTAAATATCATTAATATAGATATTCTTAAGTTATATGAAATTAAATAAAATTTCTAAAATTTGAATATGTCAAATTTGTATGTTACAGAAGTAAACAAAAATTTTTTTGTCAATTGCATTTTAACCAGCTCTTTAACTGTGTCTTTTTAAGTCTTTTTATCATTCATAGATGCTTTTGCAAAAATGCTTCATCTTCAGGAAGATTCATACTAAAGACTTTCTGACAAGTGCAGGTTTCTGATAACTTTCAAATCATACCATTGAATTGGGTAAGAAATTAAAGAATTCTAATGGAAATCCCGATGGTTTCATAAAGGTTAAGGCTGCAAACTGTAAACAGCTCAAATGTTCATCATCAAGTGAATGAGTAATTCACATCAGCAATAAAGGGGAATGAAATATTAATATACATAACATGGATGAATCTCAAAACATGCTGAGTGAAAGAAAACAGGAACCAAATACACACTGTTAGATTCTATTTATGTAAATTTGAGAATGGGAAAACTATAGTCACTGAAAGCAAATCATCATATCACTTTTGTAGGAAGGTGAGGATTGACCACAAAGGAGCCTAAGGAAACTTTCTGGGTAATGGACATTTTCTGTATCATGATTGTGGTAGTGATTACACAACTGTATATATTTGTCAAAATTTATCTAACTGTGCTGTACACTTAACATGAGTGCTATCAGTTGTATGTAAATTGTACCCCAGTAGGGGTGATTAAAAGGAAATATATATTATGTATGACATATAAATATATGTTTACATATATTACATATACATCATGACAATAGAATAAAACATGTTCTTAGTGATTAAATTGCCATTTAGCCAACATCCAGAATGCCAAACATCCTTATTTTTTTCTTGTTTTTCCTTTCTCTAACCTTTCAAAAAGCATCATTTTTAATAGTCACATCAACATTGCTGATTAGATTTGCAGTAATTTGAAAACACAGAAGACATTCCTTTTAAAAATATAAACAAAAGCTTCTTTCATCTGCTCTCTAGATCTTTTTATTCTTATACCACATTCTTTACACCAGTTGACCAACTGAGTTAGGCACTCATTTACTTTTTCACAAATCTTTGTTGTGTTTCTGCTAGTTCTGCATTAGGGACTATTAAGGAGGAAAACCACTGACACAAAATGGTTTCATTTGTGCTGAAGCCCACGATACCACGCATATATTTAATACCTAACCTACTTGCAATTTCGACCTTCACCAGAAATGTTATCTTAATTCTGAAATCTGGAATCTTCTGGTCAGCACCAATGTGGTAATCTATCACAGGGGCCCTCTCCATCTCCCCCAACCCAAGAAGAAGAGGCAATCTGCAAGATAAAACTCAAGGCTTCCCTTCCCTACAAAGAGAAGATAGTACTGGTCCCAAATAACCTTTTTTTCTTTTGCTAATGACTTTCTTGCCCACCCTCCTTTCTATAAAAACCTTCCACTCTGTGTAACTTCTCAAAGTGCTCTTCTATTTACTAGATGAGATGCTGCCCAATTCATAAAGCATCAAATAAGGCCAATCAGATTTTCAAATTTACTCAGTTGAATTTTGTTTTTTAACAAGACATGACCTTAAACAAGATAAACATTGCCCCTGTTTTCATCTCAGGTGGCCTCAGCCTGCAGCTGCTTGAAGCAGGATTTGGGTTCCTGGCCAGAGATTGAAGTCAGGCCGGGGCAGTGAAAGCACTAAATCCTAGCCACTAGACCACCAGGGACTAGTGGCCAGTGACAAGGTCCTGGCCTGTCTGCTGTGTAGAAATGAATTTCCACAGAGATGGAAAGTAGTGAAACAAGTAAAGTGTTTATTAGGAGGACAAAGAATACATGTGGATAGACACATGGGCGGGCTCAGAGAGAGAGTTGCGCTCGCAGGGTAGTTTGAATCACTTTTATGGGGAATTTCTTCCAGGTTTCCTTTGACCAATCATCTTGCTTTGCCTGGTTCTGAGTCCATATTTGGTATACCTCAGGGTCCTCCCGTGTTCATGTGCATCTCTTAGCCAAGATGGATGCTAGCGAAGAGGCCTATGGGTAGTTGACATCACTTACTATGGGGTGGTGCCCTCTCCCTTTTTGACCTCCAAGGAACCCTTCTGCACATGTGTCGCTGGGAAGGTCTCCTTGACTACGAGAATGAGGAACATCTAGTCTTTTATCTCTTATCTGGGCAGGGCACAGCCTCCTTTCTCGATTGCCCTGTTATTGATATTTTGGAGTTTCTGTCCAGAGGGAATGAACTCCTGCTGCTTACCCTGGGGCCCATCTATCTCCTGCCTCACTTTCACAGAACTCACAATCTGCTGTGAGAGACAGTCAGAATATGAGCACACACACACACAAATAATTTTAAAGCCCGATAGATTTGAAGTCAATAGAAAAGACATTGAGGGTCTCCCTGGTGGCACAGTGGTTAAGAATCCGCCTGGCAGTGCAGGGGACACGGGTTCAAGCCCTGGTCCAGGAAGATCCCACATGTCGTGGAGCAACTAAGTCCGCGAGCCACAACTACTGAGCCCGCATGTTGCAACTACTGAAGCCCATGAGCCTAGAGCCCGTGCTGCGCAACAAGAGGAGCCACCACAATGAGAAGCCCTCACACCGCAACGAACAGAATCCCCTGCTTGCCGCAACTAGAGAAAGCCCACGCGCAGCAACGAAAACCCAATGCAGCCATAAATAAATAAATAAATAAATAATAAATATAAAAAAAAAAGAAAAGACATTGAAAAAGAAATGGGCCTCCTTTTGATAAGGAAGTCAGAGGTTTCTCTGTAACTTCTTTTGAGAACAATAAGCCATGTCTTTTCCTTCTTCTACATTTTCTCTCCCCACTGCTGACCCCAACAAAATGCTGAAGACAGAATTTGCACTCAATAGATTACCTTTTAAATTGATGTAAAAGTATAAAGTATATTTATGTGCATTAAAGTATGGAAGGGCATACATTTGGAGCATAAAAGCTCAGTACCTGCTGGAAATATCACATAATTGATGAATATAAAACTAATTATATAATAGGGAAATTAAAAAGAAATTTCAGGCTGTGTAGAGACTAAATTAAGAGAACAATATCATATATAATAGCTGAATATTTTGGCATTTGAAATTGGAATTTAAAAAATAGATAAGAGAGGAAGAAATAGGAGTCTTAATTAATAACTGAAGGACAAAGGGGGGATAGGTACCTTATTTAGCTTATTTCTGCCTTTTTAGTTGCAGAAAATATCAGTTTTGAAACCAGATATGGTTGCCATGTATTAGTTCTGCACAAAGTGCTAGGATGAGTTTCCCCACACCCACAGTTTGGGGATAGTGTTTACTCATAACTCATCTTTCATGCATTTGCCTAAATTCTTGTGGAATACAGCTGGACTTGCAGCTCATAAATGTGACCTTTGGATGTGTTTTAAACACTACTGAACTCCATTTTAATTTTACATAGTAAAGCCTCTGGGCTCTATTTACTCTTTCATTATATAACATTCATTTATCTTATGAAAAACGCTGTGATTCACTGTTGGTCTAGCTTTTTTTTTTTCACTTATTTGGATGATTTTTAGAATCCAAACTGTATTGTTATTTATCTTGGAAAACAGAAACACTTTCGGGAGTCAGTTCTCTGAGTCCCAAACCCCTCACCTGACACCCTCTTGTGGTGCTGTGCCCTGGGGGGAGGATACAGCAGGATCTGCAGGTGGAGAGGCCTAGAGAGCTGAGGGTATTATGTGTCTGGTTTATCGCCAAGATCAGTCAAGCCCCAAATTATAGTGTTGAGGGAGAAATTTTTCACGTAATGAGGTATGGGGAAGTCATTTAGGCTTATACATGGTTCAGTGTAAACTTTGTGTGAACTGAAAGAGCCTGTCAAGCACACAGAGCCCATCTGCTTTAACCATTAAGGAAAAGAAATGCCTGATTCAAAAAGAAGGATAAGTGACTCCCTTCTTACGATGCCCATGTTCACACCCTCTCGAAGACGAGGCTCCTTTCCCACGTGCCAGGATCCCACTGTCTCACTAGACAGGTCCTCAATCTGTCTCTTTTGAAATCTTCAAGGAATAGACCCCTGTCATGTTGGATGTATGTTCTTTGTTCTGATAAAGTACAAGACTACCATGCTTCAGTGGAGAAGCTCCTTAGAGCCTTTTGAGGGGCTGCCTCCCAGATTATAGCCCTCAGCTTGGCTCAAATAAAACTATTTTCTGTTCCTATTATAAATTCTTTATTATTTCCCTCCACAGTGTGTTATTCCTTATGAAGTCCAGCTGTTCTAGGCTGACACCAAGCCACCCTGAAGCAGCCATCGTGTCTTCATTGCCTCTTTCTCACATCTGGGTCCTTGAAGGTTGCTGAGATCACACTTGCTTGTCTGTGTCCATGGAACCCAGGGCAGAGCCCAGGTCCTCCCACCAGGGCCCTGGATTCTGGTACCAAACCCAGGAGAAGGTGTGCTCTAGTTATATCAGCCTCACCTGGCACCAAGGCCAAGATCGTCATGTGTTTTTTCCCAGACTTCTTCTGTGGGAAAGGGTTTTGGGACGTTTTGTTTTCCCTAGTTCACCCTAGAGAGATGCAAGGAGGAAGTCTGATGCAGACTTTCCAGCTTACAAACATCTGAGGGCTGTGTCTCAGGTCAGGATCAATGTTCCCTTTTCCATGGGCATTCAAGTCAGTGAGGCAGCCTGACTTGAGGGCCAGGACTCTGCCTCTGTAGTCCTGGAGGTGATGGCTGAGGGCTGGGGACAGGGGCGCTGCGGTTCTGCCCAAGGGGAATTAAAGGCCAGAAAGCCCTGGTTTCTGCAGGAGTCTGATCATCGCCTGGAATGTATGCCAGTTAACATATAATTTCTTTATCCTATTTATTCATTATTGTTATTTCTCATTGTACTTTGGGACTCAATTTTTTATTGTTATAGAAATCCAATGTTTTCAAAGATTCTCCCTCAAGGATTCTACTGTTAACATTTTTCATTAAGAGAAATGCCTGTCTATTCCAATCTTTCTTTCCCTCCATTATTTACTGTGTCTTTTCTAGGTCTTGTCCTTGTCTCCTGGGCCACAGTCAGTAATGTCTCCACTTATGTATTCTGAGTGTGTGATCATTTGGTCCAAGGGATTCTGCTGAATGAAGTATAAATTCTGATATCTTTCTCTTGCAAACTTTCAAAACCTACAAATAAAATGAAGATATGGGCAATACAAAATGAAAATATGATTTTCCATTCTTATTAATATCTATCTCTATATTTCAATAGAATTCAATTATTGGCCCCTGGTGACTATATTTTTCAAAAGAATTCCCTAAATAATTACCAGGAATTCACTACTCCAATGTAATGTAGAAGATATTCTTAGTGTATTCTTCAAATTCATGTTGATGGAATGCTCAAGTTCCCTATATCAAATTGAGCTCCTATATTCCCTCTGAATAATAAAACTAAGATATGTTTGCTAAAGATTGTTGAAAAACAACATTTTAGCTTGACATGGACAGTACAAATACAGTATCACTAAGGGTGAAAATTTAGTATATGTCCTGTGGACTACCAATTTCATGTTCCACAATCACAATCGAACCATTTAAATACAGAATTATTTCCTAATTCTCTATTATATAAATCTCATTATAAATAACAAGCATTTTAAAAGCTTTAAATTTTTAACTATAGCTCATAAATTTGTACCTTTTCTCCTCTATCAACAAAAATTGACTTTCATGGTTAACTCAGTTAAAAAATAAAACAGCACAATAGGAAAGAAGTAAAATATCTCCATTGCCTACAATATATAATAATATATATAAATATGCTGATGACAAAAACGTGGGTCTGCTCTCCCACGTGCAGTAAAGCAAATCTACTGACACCAGGTTATGGTGAAGGAAAGTGCAGCGTTTATTGCAGGTGCCAGGCAGGGAGTTCAGGTCAGCTAGTGCTCAAAACCCCTGAACCCCCTTTCCTGATGGGTTTCATGAAAGCATTTTTAAATACCAGGTGAGAGAGGGGAATCACAGGGTATGTGATCAGCTCCTGCACAATTCTTTGGTTGATGTGAGGTAACAGAGCAGTGTCACAGGGGTTAACGTTATCAATCCTCAGGCTCCAGTAAAAGATCTCCTACTTAAAACAGCTTTAAAAGTTAATAAAAATAAACACTAACTGAGTAGAGGGCAGGTGTCCTCAACTTCAGAACAGCGTAAAGTCAGCAAATATCACAGCTGGTACACCCCTCGAAGAGACTGATCTGGACTGGTTGCAAGTTTTAAGAAAACACATTTGGGTAAAATTAACTCTGCACTTAAAAAAACTGACTCACAGGTTTTAGGTTTTCTAAATGCTCTAAAAGTACTTATTTTTCCTTTCCAAGAAGGGACTTTCAACCTCCCCCAAAGTAAAAGGGCAGTGCCTCTTGGATTGCTTTCTCTCACTGAACACACCGAAGAAAAATTGCATCATGTTGGTGTCTATCTGAACAATGTGCTCAGGGCTCTCCCTGAGTCATTGCATGGTTCTCATTTGCACGTGGGAGCCAATGGGTCTAAGTGCAGGCCACCACAAGACGTGCCACTATGGCATGTGGATTATTTTGAGCTGAAAACAATCAAGGCCCAAGATTCAGGAAGAGCCTTTGAAATTCCCCCTTATTGCCTAAAATAATTTAAGACAGGAGGCCTGTCCCAGGAAGAAGCTATCACTAGAGATAAATGTGGTATAATATTAGGTGTGGTAGAACAGGAGGAACATTGAAAAGCCCATTTGATCAAAATCCTCTCTGTGGGGCTTCCCTGGTGGTGCAGTGGTTGAGAGCCCGCCTGCCGATGCCGGGGACACGGGTTCGTGTCCCGGTCCGGGAAGATCCCACGTGCCGCGGAGCGGCTGGGCCCATGAGCCAGGGCTGCTGGGCCTGTGCGTCCGGAGCCTGTGCTCCGCAACGGGAGAGGCCACAACAGTGAGAGGCACGTGTACCACAAAAAAAAAATTCTCTCTGTGTCTCATTGTCTTTGGATGGATCAGCAAACATTTGCTTACCAAACATTAACTCTTTTTAACTTCCTGTGAATTACCTTACTTCCCCTTGAAATTTCAGACCCATACCTCCTTCTGATGCCGAAATTTGGTCTCTGTGCACTGGTATGGAATCGAATTCGGGGGCAGAGTTTGGGTGAAGTAGAAAAGAATAGGTTTATTGTGTTGCCAGGCAAAGGGGGACACAGCAGGCTAATGCCCTCAAAACTATGTGTCCCAACCTGGGGGGATTTGGTGAGGAGTTTTATAGCAATGGTTCAAAGTCAGGGTTGCTGATAAGGATTATGGTGTGTTCAGGGCCTGCAATCCTTTAATCTGCCCTCAGGTGGTCTCCTGATGAGCTTCTATGCTTCTCAAGGTTATCAAACCGTGACCTTCTCTCTACAATGAAGGATGCTTCATCAAGTAGTTAACATCTTCCATTTGTTGGGGGTTTTAGTTCTGTAGAAGAGCTCAGTTATTGGTATATGTTTCCCTTGAGGCAGAACCAGGATCTTGTCCCAAAGCTGCACTATTGTTTCTTGGCAGTTCCTCCCTTGTCTCTGCAGCCCCTCCCTTCCCTGATTAGCAACTATTTGACCCTACCCTTTGGAATTCAGGGAAGGTTGTGGAGGCTGAAGCCTAGTCCCTGCAAACAAGAAATGGGGGACACAGAAAGACTTTAGTGCCCAGGAGCCCCACAGGGTCCTGCTCAGTTTCACTTCTCTTTAGTCAAGAATATATATATGTCACCTTGTCTTGCTGTCTTTGGAATTCTTCATACTTATGTGAATTCCCCATGTGCACATAATAATTTAATTTTCTCTTGTTAATCTGCCTTATGTCATTTTCATTGCCAGCCAAAGAGCTAATGTTACCCCAAAACCTGGGTTTGCCTCTTGGTGGGTGTCAAGCTGAAAGGCACAACATAAACAAAGATTGGGAGAAGAAAGGATTTGTTACTTGCAGCAAGTAAAGAGAACACCGGGGGTCTTTCCCAAAGCAGTGTCTTCCTGAACAGCAAAATTGGGGAATTTTTAAGCTAAGGGTATATGCATATTCATGAAGGGGTTTGGGTGGTCCACAGAGTCCAAGCTTTAGTGGACTGAAGTCACGAGGGTCAGAAAAGGTCAATATCATCATTCCTTATGTTCCCAGTTGATCAGGCTAATCTTTACCATTGAAAGAGAACTGGGAGTCTTTACAATTATCTTTGTTATTGTTACTTCTTTTACCTGAAAACAGTCCTTTGATTCTGCATTATTTTGTTCCCTTAAGATCATTAATTACTGAGACCCTTTCAACGGCAAGCATCCTGGCCAGGCTTACGTTGCAAAATGGCTTAGGCCAAAAATGACTCCTAGATATACATATTATTAAACTTTTGTTTTATTTTCTCCTGTTAATCAGTCTCACGTCAATTTAATTCTTAGACCAGCTAAAAGTGTTACCTGAAACACTTCTTTTGTTGAGCCAAAAGACACAACCAAGCCAAAGGGCAGGAGAAGGAAGGCTTTATTACTTGCAGCAAGTAAGGAGAACACCAGGGATTTTCCCAAAACGGTGGCTCCTTGAACAGCCAAATTGGGAAAGTTTTAAACTGTCAACTGAAAAAAAAAAAGCACAAACTGAGAGTTGTGAGTTAAGTTTTATTTGGGGCAAAATGAGGACTATAGCCAAGGAAACAGCCTCTCAGATAGCTCTGAGGAACTGCTCGAAAGAGTTAGGGGGAAGGTCAGCATGTATGTGATTTTGGTGAAGGGGGACACATGGAATAAGGGACACATTTTGGCAGAAATTTGCTGCTAGTCACAAAATGGTGGCTGCTAGTCACAAGGAGCAGATGTCTCCATGAATGATTTTAGTGCTTTTCTAGATATGAGAAGATAAAAGAAACTGGGCTCATAAAATCTTCTGAAACTATCTAACTATCTGAAGGCCTGTTCTGCCGGGTTTTCCCAGAGCATAGACTGCCTCATTCCTGATCTCTGTCCTGAATTCCATTCAGGGTGTGTTGAAGGTTGTGAAACAAAATTTATATTTTATGGCAAGACAAGAGAAATTTAAACATAAATTCTTCTCTGCCCTTTGGTCTCCTCTCTCCCCACACTGTGCATTGTGCATCTGCATTATACATTGACCAAACCTCCCCCATAGGCAGGGACACTTGCTCAACCATAAAGAGCAACATTCTCCTAACATCAACAAGACAACTCCCTCCTTAAGAGATAACATTTCTTCTTGACCTTGTAAGGGGTTACATGACCAGCAGGATGGCACTTAGATCTGAATTATGTAAACGTTCAATAACATGTCATTTGATGTACAGCCCTCGGTCTCAAAAAAAACTTATACACCTCCCTGGGTTTCTAATGGGCAGAACAGCTTTCAGAGTTTTCTGAGATGCTCTTCCCAGGTTATAATCCTCAAATTTGGCTCAAAGAAAAATTTCCAGTTCTCTTTTCGATCAAGTGATTACTTTTTTGTCAAGGTCAGAGACTACAGTGGCTAGTGACTTCATTCTTATAGAACCAGATGGTAAGGGACCATTTTATTTCACAAGATCATTAATTACTGAGACCTGTTCAAGAGCAAGCATCATGACCAGGCTGAGATCACAAATGATTTAGGCTTAAAATGGCTTCTCTTATGTCAAAAAGTTATATTTGATTCTTTTTCTTTGGGGACCCCCTGCTCCATTTGCCTACAGAAGGGCAGAGGAAAAGTTCTTCCTCTCTGACAGTCTTCATGACTGCCTGGAGAAACAATGATGGACTCAGGAGTTCTTCTCAGCCTCGATGTGCACAGAAATCTTTATGCCTATGGTAAAGGGGCATGGAAAGGAGAGGGTTCTCAATGTGTAGAAGTTCAGATGCTTTCAAAGGCAGGCAATGTGCCCTGCACTATAATGCCTGTTGGGCAGGAAGAAAGTTTCCTGTACCCTTCTAGATTTTTCTGGTTAGTCTAGGAATTAAATTGACATGAGACAGATTAAGATTAACAGGAGAAAATCAAACAAAATTTAATAATATGTATACATGGAAGAGACCCAGGAGAACTCAGTAAATCTCCCAAATGGCTGAAATCCTCACCTTAAATACCACTTTCAACTAAAGACAAACATGTTGGGTGTAGTGGTTTGGGACTTCAAAGGGGAGGAAGGCAATTCTTCCCCGGCCCTCATACCTGAGGTCACCATACCTCAAGGGGAAATTCAGCTTGCACTGCAACTTCAACTAAAGAACAGTTCTTCGTGTAACACTGCCGGATACTGGAAGATACACTGGCCCCTCGGCCGACCGAAGGCATTCCTTCATTGAGGCCGTTCGCTAGTCGCAGAACACCCTGCTTTAAAAAGTTGATTCAGTTTAGGGCACAGTGGGTAGCTTGTGTCTCTTTTACTTGTTAGAAAACACACGTATTTAGGCTGCGTGTCAATCTACACATGGCGTCTATAGCGAAAAGCCTGGTTTTCCCATTTTGAAAGCTCCATTCTTGCAGCCAGAAAAAACCTGAAAAACACTGTTGTTGCCGTGTTTCTAGTCCCTGCAGGCATGGCTCTGAGAAAAAAAAGAGTTTTCTCGAAAGAAAGAGGGTGCTTCCAGGTCCTGGGTGGCAGCTCTTCCTGCCCTGCTCTAGAGCTAAGGGGAATCTCAACGGGGGCCCTAGCCTCAACGTAAGGTCTTGATTTGGCATCCAGAAGGGTAGGCGTGAAGCAGGTTCCCTGAGGCCTTAGTCGCAGTTCTGCATTCGTTTAATGGCAGTAAGTGTCTAGAGACTCGTGGCCCCGTCGCGTCAGCGCCAGTTTCAGGACAAGAACTCTGAGGACCCGCCGGTTCCCCTGGGCTTGCTGGGCCACACTCAGACCCGTAGGCCCTTCAGGGTGCCCCAGGGTAGGCCGAGGGAAGGGTAACACACTGCAGTCTACCTTGGGGGAGCTAGATGTTGATGTTCCAACTACCGGGTTTGTTTTTTTTTTTGCAAAAACCCCTAAATATCCTGTGCCCTCCCTTACCTCTTCAGAACAGTCCCTCAGAGCTATCTGAGAGGCTGTCTCCTGACTTAAGTCCTCAGTATGTCCTCCAAATAAAACATAATTCTCAACTTTTAGGTTGTGCATTTTTTTTCAGTCAACATTTAATTGTATGGCTCATGTAGGTACTATGCCTACATGTAATGGGATGAGCTGTAAATTATTAAAACTAGATAAATTCTGTCAGCTCTACCACTAGCTGAGATCAGGCTTTCTTCTCTGGATACTTCTGTCATAGACCTTGGCAGATATGGGGTCTGTGTTGGTCTTAAAATTCTTCTTAGAATTGTGGGGACTCATTCATTCTTTCAACAAATTTTACTGCTTATATTCTATGTGTCAGTTACAGTGCTGGGTCTTGAAATACAGAAGTCAACACATGAAAATACAAGGATAAAACACATTTTCTACCATATTAACTTTTTTCATTCATTAATTCATCCTTAAGTCATTCAACACGCATCTTCTTATTGAATACTGATGAGGGATCAAATGCTATGCTAAACACTGAGTATATAACTGCAAATGAGATGGACAGGCCCTGATTTTGATGTCACTACTATCTTTTGTTGTGCCATATAGTGGGACAGCTTCATTATTCCCTTTACCGTAAGTTTTGGTTTTTTTGCGCTACGCGGGCCTCTCACTGTTGTGGCCTCTCCCGTTGCGGAGCACAGGCTCTGGACGCGCAGGCTCAGCGGCCATGGCTCATGGGCCCAGCCGCTCCGTGGTATGTGGGATCTTCCCAGACGGGGGCACGGACCCGTGTCCCCTGCATCGGCAGGCAGACTCTCAACCACTGCGCCACCAGGGAAGCCCTACCCTAAGTTTTTATCACAAATTGCTAATGAAAATAAAACTGTTAGTGGAGTTTCAACATGCATAGGTAAATGAGAACACAGAACTCCCCTTTCGCGTGCCCCATTCTCCTCCTTCTAACTCCCTATGTGAACTCACTTTGTGCCAAGACCAAGATGTGCCCCAATAAGAACCAAGCTGATTTCCTCACACTCACAGGGGCTATTGCTCACTTAGAAGACTTGATGCTTAAGTTTGATAAGCAACTAGAAGACCATGGAGACAACCTATAAAAATGATTTGTCTTGGGAGAAAATACTACAAAGGGTTAATGTGCTGTTCCACATGTCTAACCTCCTGGGATTAAACCACAGGCACCAAGGTCACCAAGGGTACTTGGCAACAATGAGCTAAAAATGAAAAGAAAAGCATCATACTGTTATTGTATTCATCTTCCCCCAAGGCACTCTCTGATAAACACCACAACCACTAAGGGAATTGAGAACAGCTTCCTTGTGGGGCAGGTTATATATGCATCTTTTTCCAAGAAGTTAAATCATATGCAGCTATCAGCACACCTTACTTAAGGTGATTGCAATGTATGAGATTAAATGTTCCTACCTGATTGGAAAACTTCTTGTCCTCAATTCATTGGCTATACTGGATTATTTTTCTTGGGTCAGACCTTCAGACTTCTACCAGAAATCGTTCCTTTGGGGAAACCAGGCCTTCCCAGAAACTCAGGAAACTGAAATGGAGACAGAAAGAGAGAAGGAAATTATTTGGACATATAGACCTCAATTGTTTGGTTTTAAGTAAACGTCCCAGCAAACATCTTCTAAATGGTATAATAACTTGAGGGAAATTCACAGTTTATAAGTTTGTGTACTCATAAACTGAACATATTATGATAAGAGTACAGGTTGCATTTTGTGTCTTCAACTCAAGCAAAGACTTCAAAGAAGTCCCAGTTATCCTTTGTTCATTAAGACACAAAGAAAGGGCAAAAAGGGCAAGTTTCTAAGTCTTTTTCTTTAAAATTTACTTCCTTTCTTCAGTCTTCATCAAGATCTTCAGGAAATTAACTTTACTAAAGTTAATTATTCATAAAATAAACATAGGAACCTGCAGAAGACTATTTCAAAGAGACCTGTAATGTACAATATTCATTGCATACATGCACCATGAGCTTGTCTTTTCTAGCACTGGCATACACAAAACTCTGTGTGTGTGTGCACATGTGTGTCTTTTTTTTGTGATGGAGCCATAGGGAGAAAATAAATCTATTGGCTGCAATTCAGTGATGTAGAAAGATTTAAGGGTAAAGGAAAAGGCTACATCAAGTGAAGCAATAAAGTCATGAGGTTGTGCTTCCATAATAATAACAATAGCAGTCTTCTGTAACCAAGGGAGCAGGCTCCTCAAATTATAGTCACACCTGTTAGACCATCTGCCCATAAATTTCACACTATCATTAATGGAAAACAAATGGCACTGTCTCTCCTTCCCTTTATCCATTGGCTATTCTCATATAAATGATTTTTCTCTTCAAGGTCGTGCTCTTTCCTATCTGTTTAAAAATATTAGGATTTAGGAGGGGTGATACATAATGTGCCATGCCTTGGTACTTGTACCAGTGATGGCTCTGTAAGGAGCACTGGATTGTTAGGAGGCTATAAATTGAATTCCCCTAGAAGCAGAACCTGAGGCAATAATTTGAATGCAAACTGTTCATCTGGGAGGTGCTTCCAGAAGACTCAGAAGTGGAGTGGGAATTGAGAATGGAGGCACGGAAGGAAGCCAACAGAGGTGCATTACTGAATAAATTACTCCTGCAGGAAACTGCTGCCAGTACTTCAGGGGAGTTCTGTGAAACTCTATAGAACATGTCTCAGAGTTATCCCAAGAATTGGTGAGAAACTTGAAGTACTTATCTTCCAGTCCCCTCTGTCCTTGGTTGAAAGCTACACCCAGATATATTAACTCCTGTACATTTCTGGCCTGCCCTAAGGTGGATAATTGCAGGTGGTAGCATGAGTCTATCAGCATATACTGGAATGATGAGTGCTGGGGAGATATGAGTGGAGCATTGAAACCATCTAATACAGTCGGGGCAGGAGATAATAATTATTGGCTTGCAAGTCCAAATGGGTAACCTTAAATTCCTGGGTTAATGGTTTTACTTTGAGGTATTTAAGCATGATGTATGAGTAAAAATTTCCTCTATTAAATCAAGTTGAAGATCCTAAGTCCCTAATCTTCTGGAAAACTGTGGGTATCTTTTTAACAGATTTTTGAAAAGTAACATGATTAAGATTTCAAACTGACCATCCATTCATTCATTCATTCACTCATTCAACAAACATTTATTGAACACCTAAAGTATGCCGTGGGTTAAAGTAGGCACCAGTGTTACTGTTACTAAAATCATTATCGTGCCACCTAGAAGTCAATGTATTGTGACACTCAAATAAGAAAATCCATAGTTACCGTAAAAATTATTACAGAGTGATATAGGAAGACACGGTAAGACCTTAATTCATGCTGTGGACAGTAGTATATGGGGGATATCAGTAGGGCTTCCTGTAGAAGGCAATTGAAATGGATATGTAACATGAAGGAAGGGTGAATTTTTGAGGAAAAGAGAAGATAAATTCATGTTTGCCAGAAAATGAATGGTTAAGGATCAGTCCAGAAAGGAGTTCCATTCATAATCAGTATAAGAAATGTCACTGGGGCTTCCCTGATGGCGAAGCGGTTGAGAGTCCGCCTGCCGACGCTGGGGACACGGGTTCGTGCCCCAGTCCGGGAAGATCCCACATGCCGCGGAGCGGCTGGGCCCGTGAGCCACGGCCGCTGAGCCTGCGCGTCCGGAGCCTGTGCTCCGCAACGGGAGAGGCCACAACAGGGAGAGGCCCGCGTACCGCAAAAAAAAAAAAAAGAAAGAAATGCTCACTGGAGTGTAAGAAAAGAAGACAATGGAGAGGGTGGTAGAAGCCAGACCATGAATGGTCCATGTATGTATACTAAGTGCTATGGTCTAGTCTTTGTGTTCCCCTCCAAATTTATACGTTGAAATCTTAATTTCCGGAGGTCATAGTAGTAGTAGGTGGGGCCTTTGGGAAATGATAAAGGTATTAGTGCTCTTATAAAAGAGACCCCACAGAGCTCCCTAAGCTCTTCTGCCATGTGAGGTTACAATGAGAAGTCTGTGACTCAGAAGAGGGCCCTCATCTGACCATACTGGCACCCTATTCTTGAACTTGCAGCCTCCAGAACTGTGAGAAAAAAATTCCTGTTGTTTATGAGCCACCCAACCTGCAGTATAATCTTACAGCAGCCCAAAAGGACAAAGAGAGTTGGGATGTGAGATTTTACTCCAAGAAAGATGGGAATCCATTGAAGGATTTTAACTGGTAACTTAGAAGAGAGAAAAGTTTCATAACACAATCAGGCATTTTTATAAGAAAAATTTGTTTCATTTTCAGAAAGATCACTCTGGAAATACTGTGACTAGATTTTTGGAGAAGGGTGATGGCAGTCTCGGATATAGAAACATGAGTTAGTAGTCCATTAATGTAAGTCAAACAAGAAAGTGGAGATAAAAAGTGTGAATTTGTGGCCGAGAGTTCTTTTCTTTTAGCACTTGAAAAATGTTACGTCAATGCTTCTGACTCCAGAGTTTTAGACAAGAAATATGCTGTCATTGGAATTGGTGTTTCTCAATAAGTAATGCATCGTTTCTTCCTGTCCACTTTCGAGATTTTTTTTGTCTCTACTTTTCAGAAGTTTAGTTATGACACGTCTTGGCAAGGATATCTTTGCGTTTTTCCTCTTTGGGTTTGTTCAGATTCTTGAATTTGTGTTTATGTCTTCTAAAAAATTGGGAACTTTTTAGCCATGATTTCTTTGAATACTTTGTCAGTCCTACTTGCTCTCTTTTTTCATTCTGGAACTTTGATGACATGAATGTTAGTGCTTTTGTTACTGTTCACAGGTTCTTGAGATCCTGTTCTTTCTCCCATCTTTACCCCTCAGTCTATTTTTCTCTGTACATTTGGTACATTGTATTGATCTCTTCTAAGTTCATGATTCTATGCTTTGTAATCTCCACTCTATTCTTTTTTTTTTTTTTTTTTTTGCGGTACGCAGGCCTCTCACTGTTGTGGCCTCTCCCATTGCGGAGCACAGGCTCCGGACACGCAGGCTCAGCGGCCATGGCTCACAAGCCCAGCCGCTCCGCGGCATGTGGGATCCTCCCGGACCGGGGCACGAACCCGTGTCCCCTGCATCCGCAGGCAGACTCTCAACCACAGCGCCACCAGGGAAGCCCTCCACTCTATTCTTGAGCAATGTTTTTTGATTGTTGTATTTTTTCAGTTCTACTGTTCTCATTTGTTTTTATTGTTATAGCTTCTAGTTCTTTGTTTACATTTTCTATTTTTCCCATTTCTGTCAAGGAACACATAATTGCTAATTGAAGCATTTATGTGACAGCTTATTTAAAATCCTTGTCTGATCATTTCAATGGATGTTTTATCTCAGTGTTGGTGTATGTTTATTGTCTTTTCTCATTTATTCTGTGATTTCCTGGTTCTTGGTGTCATGAGTATTTTTCCATTGTATTCTAAACATTGTGAGTTATTATATGACTCTGTAACCCATTTAATTTTATTATTACTTTTTAGAAGGAAGTCATCCTATTTGAGGCGTAGTATGAGGACTGGGGGGTTACGTACAGATTTCCATTGGGCCCTACTGACAATACCCCAGCAAAAGTGGGCACTTACATTGTCTCACTGCAGACAGATCAAGTAGAAGTTCAGCTATCCTATTGGCCCCTCTGACACCTTCCCCCAAAAGTGGGAACATTAATATCATTGTGTTGCCTTTTAGTAGGAGTGGAAGTTCATCTCCCCAGTAGATTTCTTGACACAGGGGAGGGGAGAAGCGAAGTGTTTGCTCTCCTTCCTCCCACTTCATTCCTTCTTGTTGACGCCGGGTGTGGGTAGAGGGTCAGCTCCCTGCTGGCCCCACTGACGCCAGGGTGAGAGGAAGAGAACTGACGACTCGCCCTGCTCGTGCCGTCTCATTCTGTCTTGTTGCCTCAGGGTGGTTCTGGGGATTCAGCACCCCAGTGGGTCTCACTGACACCATGTGTCGGGGGTTAGTGGGGTGCCTACTCCCGCCAACCTGTAACATCCTATTCTTATTGATGTCCGGGAGAGATGGACGCTAAGTCCCACCATTGGACCCCACGACTGTGTGAGGGCAGCCCAGTGTTAACAAGCCTGTCAGGCACCACTTTTTTTTTTTTTTTTAATAAGTAAATTTATTTATTTATTTGGCTGTGTTGGGTCTTCCTTTCTGTGCAAGGGCTTTCTCTAGTTGTGGCGAGCGGGTGCCACTGTTCATCGTGGTGTGCGGGCCTCTCACTGTTGCGGCCTCTCTTGTTGCGGAGCGCAGGCTCAGTAGCTGTGGCTCACGGGCCCAGCTGCTCCGCGGCATGTGGGATCTTCCCAGACCAGGGCTCGAACCTGTGTCCTCTGCATTGGCATGCAGATTCTCAACCACTGCGCCACCAGGGAAGCCCAGGCACCACCTTTTAAAGTCTGTTTGCTAATGGAAAGGGGTGGAGGCTCAGCTCACCACTGGACCACACTGAAACAACCCTGGTGAGGAATCAGAGCGCTGCCTCTTCTGGAGGGCAGGAGTGGGGTGGTGTGGAAGATCAAATCCTACCTTGGCCCAACTGAAACGACAGGACATAGGGGATGGGTGCAATATTCCACTGGCACTTGGCTCGAGTAGTGTGTATATTCCACTGGCACTTGGCTCGAGTAGTGTGTATATTATTGCCCAAATGGTCTTCTGTCTTTAGCAACCCCTTTCCTCATACTTTGGCTAGGGGGAACAGGGTTTTGTGTTTTTTTCTGAAGCTTTTTTGTCTGTTGTTCTGTTGGTGGTTATTGATTGGGGGTGCCTGTAATACCCTCTCCAGGATGTATGGGAAGCAACAGGAAACACAGGGGACTCATCACCATGTTATTCCTCAAGTCCCAAAGTCCCTAGTTAAGTCTGCCTTCTCATTTCCACCTTTCAGCGTCTTCCTATGTTTGTTTGTTGTTATGTTCAGGGTTTTAGTTTTAAGTGGGAGAACCTGGGAGAAATGGGCTACTTCATCTTCTTGGAAGCAGAGGTCTGGAGGCCTTTTGATGTTAAAAAGTACTGCTGACTGTAAATTAAAATTTGATGATATACACCTTGCCCTTTAAGAATTATTCTACTAGATGATGTGGCTTCCCAAAGTTGCTACAATTTGCTTTTCATACTTCTAAAAGCCAAGTGTTTTGCTGGAGTTGAAATTTAAAGATAAGCAAGAGATGAGGCTAAGATGATCTATGTGGTAACAGATTAAAGTTGGAAACATCAATATACATTCATGTTTAGCTTAATATTGCTTCATATTACCTTAATACACATGGCTATGTAGAGAGATACTTATAGATATGTGCGTATACATGGGTAATGTACACACATATTATCTCTTTGCTCTGTCAGCTGTGAAGATCTAGAAGCAATGACATCCGAGCAGCAATTAGCACACCCCACACCCAGATCCTGCTGTCTAATACCGTTCTCCACTAAAAAGACCTAGTTATCTTTGAAGAAATAGCTGATTCTAGGACTAGGGCAGTAAATATACAAGATTTATATACAAGACCATCTTATAGTGTCAGAAAGTAAGGAAGTTCCAAAAAAAAAAATACAGGATGGGGATACCTCAGAGTGGCACAAGAGCCAACTGAAAAGAGTTCACAAGGGTCAGGACTAGAGCAATTTGAGGAATAAAGTAACTAAAGTAGAATTAGATTATAACCCACAGTATAAAATAAAAATCCATGAGTTCTTCTGATATAAATAAATAATTGGATACATAAATGCAGGAGAATGGATAAATCTCCCGTGCAAAGGAATTCCAAATAGTTTATGTAGTACTCCATCTTAAGCATAACTCCCTATTCCTTAGTTGTGGGCTGAGCATATTGACTTCCTTCCAAAAAAGTACAGTATGAAAAAGGGAAGACAGTTATCTTACGATGGAGAAACCTGAAAAACACTACCTCAGCCTGGTGATCCAAGTCGACCTCAGCATTCATAATGCATATTCATACTTTGTACACTTGATGTGATCTGACAAAATAACCCTTCTACTCTGTGGTCTTCCTCCCCAAAACACATAATCCCAATATTATCATGAAAAATGCATCAAACAAATTCTAGTAGTGGGCATCCTACAAAACCCTAACTACTCAAAATTGTCAAGGTCATCCAAGGAAAATCTGAGAAGCTATCAAACCCAAGAGGAGCCTAAGGAAACATGGCAACTAAATGTAATGTGATGTTTTGGATGAAATCCTGGAATAGAAAAAGGACATTAGGTAAAAACTAAGGAACTGGACTAATGTATGGACTATAGTAAATGATAATGTATCAATATTTGTTAACTGATTGTAACAATGTAACATACTAATGTAAGTGGATCATCATAGAGGGAAATGGGTCTAGTGTATATGGAAACACTTCATACTATCTTCTCAATTTTTCTGTGAAATTAAAACACTTCTAAAAAATAAAGTCTATAAAAACGCTGTGTTTTCTTGTTTTATGATTATGTGCCTGTATTTCCTAATGAATATGTAAATTTGCTTTACCTTCCTTGATACTGATATTACAGAAAATACTAAGTAACTCTGAAAGAATTTGTAACTCCAATTCAACAAGCAATAATTCTTGTATTAACTTTTTGGAAGAACCCACTGAATAAATCAAAGCAAATTGTCCTTAAAGGCTGAATTTCTTTTCAGTGTTTAATCTTTTATATGATTAATGCATACCACAAGCAAGATTCTGTTTCAAAGGGCAGAAAACATTGATCGTAGGCGATGTCTAAAGTACAGTGGAATATTAATGCCTGATGCTATAACAACTTTAATGTATTTTATGTTTTCAAAATGATGAATTGTTATTTCAGTCAATAAAGTATTCACTTTTATACATTTCTTACCCATCTTTTCCCAAGACACCCACAAGGAAATGACACTATCATCTGACATTAGGTTCATCAATTTAAATTGGAGTTTTTGGTAGCTGTGGTTGCCAATGGTACTGGAATGTGTGATACTTTTACAAATCCTCTCCATGGCAAAATCTGATCCTCACAAGGTAAATCACAGTAGGTGCCTAAAGCCAAATGACATATAGCTTTGTAGCTAGATTACCAAGCATTTTACTTAGAGGCACAATAGAATGTAGAAAAGGCCATTTCTCTTTCTGTCTTTTTCTGCTCAAAGGTCACTCACCATCTTACTTTTTATCAGCCATTTCAGAAGTTTTCCATAAATTTAGACTATATAATGTCACTTAATGTGAATGTAGCTCAACATTCTGTTTTAGTACAGCTAATCTCACATTATTTTATTGGTGCTAAATATGTAAATCATCAGCAAATTTTTGTACTTAACTTTTTTTTTTTTTGGATGTGGACCACTTTTTAAAGTCTTTATTGAATTTGTTACAATACTGCTTCTGTTTTATGTTTTGGTTTCTTGGCTGTGAGGCATGTGGGACCATAGCTCCCCGACTAGGGATTGAACCCACACCCCCTGCATTGGAAGGTGAAGTCTTAACCACTGGACCGCCAGGGAAGTCCCTGCCTGTACTTAACTTTTTTTTTTTTTTTTGCGGTACACGGGCCTCTCACTGCTGCGGCCTCTCCCGTTGCGGAGCACAGGCTCCGGACGCGCAGGCTCAGCGGCCATGGCTCACGGGCCCAGCCGCTCTGCGGCATGTGGGATCTTCCCGGACCGGAGCACGAACCCGTTTCCCCTGCATCGGCGGGCGGACTCTCAATCACTGCGCAACCAGGGAAGCCCCCTGTACTTAACTTTTAAAAATAATTAAAATACGCTATTCAACACATTTTTCCTTAAAAAAAAAAAAAAAAGCAATTCTCCTTAGGCTGGCCCTGGGCACATATGTGACTTTGTCATTTTTTCCATGGACTATTTTCTTATCTGTTTTACGGTGTCACATTTGTTCTACCTTCGCAAAAAGAAGCATTTAAAAATTCATCTACGCGTTCATGCATTCATACATTTATTAAATAAATCTATTGAACACCTACAGACGGCACAGAAAAAAAGGCAGAAAAGTAATCTGGGTTGCACAGAAAGTAATGAACTCAGTTAAAATTTTTGGTGAAAATAGGTATTACTCAATCTACTGGAAATTACATTTCATTATGGGGACTCACAGACTCAAGGAAAACCAAGACCTAAATAATAATAAAGTAATAAAAGCACTAGCCATTTACTGAGTGCCTGCTTGTACCTGACACTGAAACTCTAGAATCATTACGGATGTTCTGATGATTGTCTGATATAATTGTAATCTCCATTTTACAGATGAAAATAACAAGGTTCAGAGACATTAGGTTACTTGCCTAAAGTGAAGTGGCCCAGAAACTACAGAACTGGAAATTGAACCTTAGACTTCATAATGCCAAAGTCTGTGCTTTTAATCACAATGTGTGTGTGAGAGAGAGAGATAGAGAGAGAGAAAGAGAGAGAGAGAGAAAGAGAGAGAATGTGTTTAATAGAGAACCTCTGAGAAATGGCAAGAAAACTGCCAGGTATCCATAAAACAATAATTTAGGAGCTTCTTACTATACAAGTAATTGTTAATCATATGGCTGAACTAAGGATCTCTCACTTTTGAACTAAGAAATCAAAAGCTTCCAGAAGTTGAGTCTAAATTTTACACTTACATAAGATACTTCATACAGAATGCTCAAGTATAATAACTAAAGAGCTCTGAAAATACTGGAAGCATTCATATAAGTATGATTTCATAATGTGGATAATAGAGGATTTAAGAAATTGGCAGATGCAACTGCAGACTCATTTGTTATCATTTCTGTGAAGGGCAAGATAAACGAATAAAATGAGAAAAATGAAAAAAGAATGGCTAGCAATTTTAGGTAGTTTGCTGAATCTCCATACTAGGAAAGACTAAGCAAAAAAAAAAATTCTCGAAATATTATTTTGAAAGCACCTACAAGTGTATATGGTCTTTGTATACCAAATAACTTGGAATTATGAACTGTCAAATAAGTCTAATCTTCTCTGATGATAAAATTGCTCACTTTATTTGAAACTATGGAATGAAAAATGAGGTAATAATCAGAAATTCTTAAGAAAAGGAGTAGAAAAAACAAAATTATAAGAGTTATGTTAAAAAATATTTTGAAACAAACATAAAATCCCCATTACTGGTACAGAGCTTTTAAAACTTTATTTTGGTTTTAAGTTTTAATAAATATTTATATGTTTACATAATTACTGTCATAAGGAAGACACAACTGTAGGTCAACTTTCTTCATTCTTTCTTTATTAAGCATTATTCTATTTTGCTCCATCATCTTGTAATTATAATATAGTAACTGTGTAACTTTCTACTAAGTGGATATTTCCTATACTGTTTTCCTATTGTTAACAATTAAAGGTGTTTCCAATTTTTTGTTATTACAAATGACATGACAATGAGCATCTTTATATAATAATTTTCTGGAGTATAAATTATTTATTGGCATAAGCTTCCAGAACTAGAATTAATGTGTAAAAAGCTATTAACATTTTTATCTTGCTAGACATTGCCAAATTACTTGTCAAAAGATGGAACCAAATTATATTGCAAAAATCTTTGCCAACGGAAGACATTATATATAATTTTTGATTTTGCTAAATTAATAAGTTGGAAACCTATGTTCCATTTCTTTGAATTCTTTGATAACAGAGTGCTGCTGGAGGCTGGGAGGGCAGCCATGTCCGTGAAGGCTCCCCAGAGTTGGAGCGGGGAAGTGGAAAAAGGTCAAAAAAAAATACTAATTGTATTTTCCCTCCATTGTTATCTCTCACTCTCTTCTGCCTCTGTGTAACTTATATCCAGGTAGCTGGAGAAAAATCATGTGGCAGGGCAAATTGGTATTCCAATAAATTAATAATCACCAGCTTCAAATGGATTTTCAAGACTGGAAATATTGCTCTGACTTACAGTAAGCTCTTTCTAATTCTCCTTAAGGACTATTTTCTTAGAAGCTTTACTTAACCTCCATCCTCTCTACTTCCTTCACTCTGAGCCGGTGAGGTGCTTCATAGCTCATTAAGAACACAGAGGTCAGTAAATAGTCCACTGCCAAATCCATTAATTCTTTAGCATTTGCGTTGACCTTTGTATTCCCTTTTACTACAGGAGTTAAAGTTACAAGGCCGTGTGCACTACAGAGAGCATTTCATTCTCCCTCATCTTCTCAAGTACTTCACAGCCCTGCATCTTCTACAGCCCATCTACTCCTTAGGAAGGATTCTTGCCAAAGTTCAACCTCATTCTAGACTAGTAACTCCACCTTAAAATGTTAAAAACTATACGTGTAACATGAAAGCCTCCCTCCTCCCCTAATCCCTGCATATCTTCTTTAGCCAATTCATGTCTGAACTTTTCAAAATTGTTATCTTCATATATTGTTTCCATTTCCTCACGTCCCATTTACTCTATAATTTCCACCCATCTGACTTCTCTCACCGTAATCTCACTGCCCACTGTCCTGAAATTTTACTTATGCAGGTCACCAGCGATCCCCATGTCAGTATAGCCAATGAATAGTTTTTGTCCTATTTCTAGGCTCTTTCCTTCTTTAAAAAAGAAAAAGAATAAGAAACACAAAAACCATTTTTTTCTTCTATGCTTTTACACTCTCATCAACTTCTGTCTTGGTATATTTTATTGGCTTTCTGTGTTTCATCTGCTTTCTAACATTCTATTCATTTCCTTTATCTCCAGTGGAATAAACCAGTATATGAAGGATTATTCTCAACAGGTAGTTCTCATAATAACGGTTCTAGTAGCAGCAGTCAACACTCTGTGATGCTTATCACGTGCCAGACACTATCCTAAGACACCGTTTAAACACATATATATAGACACACACACACACACACATATATGAGGGTTTCCTCATAGGCCTATGAAATAAGCCTATTATTATACCCATGTTACAAATGAGAAAACTGAGGCAATGAGAGGCCAAGGTCACAGGATCAGTACTTGGTGAAGCCCCGCCTGAGTTAATGCTGGAACTTTAGAGTAGACAAGTTAACAATGTCTCACAGATTGGCCTTAAATGTGAGCAACATTTAATTAATGACTTGTGAAGTATCAGAAAATAATGGAACATTTTAAATTCATTGGGAACTACTAAGTCATGTATCAGTAACTAAGAAGGACTCTTATTGAATGAAATTATTTTTCATTATTCTTTTGAAAGGAGAATATTCTTGTGTTAGTGTTTCAGTTTTTTTTCATTCACATATTTATTCATTTATTAGACACACATTTCCTACACACCTTCTATGTGCCAGTGTCTGCTGCAAGCCTTGGAAGATTCAGCGGTGAGCAAAAAATTACAAAGTCCTTGCTCTTAAGCAAATGTCCAGTGGTGGAGGAAGACAGAGTAAACATGTAAATAAATTTTGTACAGCGACAGAAATACGACTGGACAATGGGACGGAGAGGCAGTGAGGAGGCAGGTCTCTTTGGTCAAGATAGTAGTGGTGGCGTTTGAACCGAGACCTTAATGATCAGAGGGAAATTGGTCTGGGTAGAAGGATTAGCCAATCTAAAGCCGGGAGAGCAAGAAGTAGAGCTTGTTGCATCTGAGGGACTGAAAAAGACAACTGTGCCTCGAACCCCATGAAGGTCAGGGAAAGATGTAGTAAGTGACCAGAGCCCATGGTCCCTGTGAGCCTGGCTAAGTAGCTGAAAATTTAACCTCTTTACAATAGACAGCCTTTAGAGGTCAGAAGCAGTGCGATAATAGCATCTGATTTGTGCTTTTTAAAAGACTACTTTGACTGCTGAGTGTCCTACAAAAGCAAAACACTTGTGTCTCTATGAAGTGCAGATAGTAAATTTTAAAAAGCCCAATGAGCTCATAAGCAGTTGGTTTACTAAGTGTAATCATTTATCTTAACTAGACTTCATTAATATAAGCTTGGTGACCTTGGGGCCCTGGGACATATTAGATTAGGGAAACCCAACTATTTTCAAATAGTGTGATTTGAAAAAGTCTCGAAATTGTTCGGGTTCAGGAAGATTATTTTATTGCTGGGCCTGGATGGGAAGTTTAGAATAAGAAAAGAAAGTATGATGGCTGGCTTCCATCTATTCTCCCTTTCTGTGGGAGGAATATTGATGGGGTGACTACTTTGCTGTTGACCCAATGCTTAAATTTCAGAGCTAGTTCAATCCAGTAAATATTTGCTGAACAACTATTATATGTTAGGCACCTAGCTGAAACTGGGAATATAAAGAGAATAATTAATAATAAAAGCAGGTATTACTAACAAGAGACAGGCACTGTGCTAATGCTTAACATGCACCATCTCAAGTTACATTAATTTACACACTAACCATATGGGGTAGATGCATTTATTATACCATTTTCCGGGTGAGAAATCTAATCCCTTTAAGGATTAAGTTACTTCTCCAAGGTTACACAGCTAGTTAGGGGCATAGGCAGGATTTGAACTCAGGTCTGGTATCAGCACCAATTCTCTTAGCCATTATGCTCTATAAGGACCTTACTTGAGAAGTTCAGGATTATACATATATGGGTACAACCAACCCTAAGACCATCTGGCAAAACTGGCTGCTTGAGAAGTCCTGGATTTATGTAAGATGCTCTTGGAATGGAGAAGATCGTGAAGGAGGGTCCCCAAAACACACTCTCTATACTAAGGGGCAACAGAAGAGAAAAAGAATTAGCCTACAGCAGTATGATATTGAGGACGAAGAAACAGTGTTTTTCTCTTTTGTGAATAGTTATTAAATTATTTCTACTTCAAAATATCAGAAAGATATCACAGTACTATGGACAGTTTGCAGAGCCACCCTATCTTAGCGTGAATCCTAGCAGGTGTAGAGTTCATAGTATGACCCTGGCACCTAAGTGTAGTTAAGTAAGCTTTCATTTTTCTTTAGCCTTAAAGCAAAGTAGCTTTCTGATAGGTATAATTTAGGAAAGTCTTCAAAGAAAATATTTAAAGTCCACTATCTCAGAGAAAAGCAATTTTGCAAAAGATCTATCAGCAAAAGCAAGGCCAAACACACCAATTATTTAGTGAGACTTATATGGTTATACCATTGCTCATGTTGTTTCTTTATGCATTTACCTGGAAGAAGGCTTTTAATGTTCAACAATTCTCAAAGAGATAAAGACCCACACTGATGTGTCAGAAAGAGCTTTGCCCTGGAATTAGATCAGTTTAGGCTTGGCTACTTACTAGAATTAGGTAACATTCTTAATCTTTCTGAACCTGTTTCCTATCTGCAAATAGGGATAACACTATCTATTACAGAGGGATGTGGTTAAATTAAATGACACATGTAAATGAAATATATCCTTCCAGACTGAGAACATACCTAGTAAATGTTAAGTGATCTGCAAATATTCTGCTTTCTTGAAATGGATGAAACCTGTTATCATGTTCTTAACCAATGGTCTAAATATCAAGACAATATTTAGTTAAAAGTTATATTTGTTCTTTCACTGTCCATCTGCATTTTAACATATTCTAACATATTCTCCTTGATCAATTGTGTCAATATTAGTAACATTTGTCATTTAAGCTATTACTGTTCATATGTTTAAAATATTTCAATGAGATATAAGTCATTACTCAAAGGGTTGCCTAGCTGGCTTTGTCAAAGATTTACTTTAAGTAAAAATGAAAGACGCATTTTTCATTTTCACCAAGTTTTATTGAACAGTGTATTCATTAACTGTATGAACTTTGTGGCCAACCCAATACAGTAGCCAAGACATGGAAACAACCTCAGTGATTTTTGTGGATGAATGGATGAAGAAAATGGGGTGCATACAACCTACTATTATTCAGCCGTGATAAAGAAGGAAATCTGGCTATTTGTGACCACATGGGTGGATTTGGGGGGCATTATGCTAAATGAAATGTCAGACAGAGAAAGAGAAATACTTTAGGATCTCATATGTGAAATCTAAAATACTGAACTCACGATAGAAAGAATGGAATGATGGTTGCCAGAGCTGGGGGTTGGAGGTGAGGAAAATGAGTGAAGATGATCAAAAGATAAAAACTTCTAGTTATAAGATAAGTGAGTAATCGTGATGTCATGTACAGCTTGGTCGCTACAGTTAACAATACTGTATTTTATGTTTGAAAGTTGCTAAGAGAGTAGATCTTGAAAGTTCTCATCACAAAAATAAAATTTGTAATTATGTGAATTAAGGTTAACTAAACTTATTGTGGTAGTCATTTCACACTATATATATATATATATCAATCATCACATTGTACACCTTGGACAGATACAATATTATATATCAATTCAATCTCAATAAAACTGGAAAAATCTCATTTATAGTTTAGCATAAATATATCAAATGGGTTTCTTGACAAGATTAATAATAACTATAGATAAAAGGAAATAAGATATTGTTGTTGCTGTTGTTTGCTTTTCCAGAGTGCAAAACACTAAAAAGGGGGGAGGTGAGTATGGGCTTGCAAATGCTGCTTCATGGGCCCTAATGCTATGATACAGACATTTAGTCCAGATCTGAAAGAGAACTTGAGTCATTTCAACAAATCTGCAAAACAGTCATGTTCAAACATGAAGAGATATCAGTAAGTTCTTTTTCACACTGCAAGAAATCTGCCTTCAGCTTTCAGCAAAACCTCAGTTTTCGGGTTATGAGGGTAACAGTTCTTAAGCAAGCAGCACAATCCTTCCACCAGTGCTTTCTCCCTATGATGAATAAGTTTTCAGTCTCCCCACCAGTGCTCATCCCTTCTCCCCTTAATGTCTTGGCCAAAATTCAACCATCAGCCCAGAAAACTCCTTCCCAGTTTCATTGCCTGTACGTGACCACGTTATTTCAATCACCTTGGCACATTTATATTACCTACTTCCTAAGGTAGGTATTATATATATGAGATTTTAAATAAAAGAATGCCTGTAAAGTACTTAATGCCCAACTCCTAGCACAATATGAATATTCCGTAACTGCTGACCAGCATTATTATTATATCGTTTCCATTAAAACTAACCTGTACTTTCTTTCACACACCCATGTTCTTTGTCCCCAACTGGGGTAAAGGAAATAAATGAACATTTATTGATTATCTACAGTGAGAGTATAGAATGCAGTGTAGGCTATAGAATTAGTGGTGTTCAAGACTGAAACTGACCTGGATTTGAATTCCAGACCTCTCACTTACTTAGACTTTACGACGCCTCAGTTCCCTTACTGATAATTAGAGATAATAGACATTTTCAGGGACCACGGTAAGGATTAAAAATATTATAATGTTTGGATCCAGAAAGGGCATTCATTACCTCATTTAATGTAAACTCTTAGATAATCTGATTGAGTTTTGAGAATCTGATAACGGCTCTGCATCCTTTTGCTATTTGCTAACTATTCATAGCATTTTGCATATAATTCCAGGGCTTTGCTAATATGAAAATCAATCAAAGGCTTTAGTTGGCACAAAGAACTCAGAGAAATTGTTATGGGGCAAGAATTAGAATTCTTCTTGAAATACAGACTATCATCCTGGAGAAGAAAGAACAACATTTTAATGGGGTCAAATTTGGGTCAAAACTATGCACTTCCATAATGGTGTTTCTACCAGGTCTTGATTTGACTGGGATTGAAATTTCTGACATTACTGTCCCCATCACAGACTTGAAAACCTGGCAGACAATCAAGTGCAACCTACAGTTAAAGGTCGCTCATCTAAAAAAAAAAATGGGTATGTTACTACCATTCTGACAAGAGCATTATGAAGATTAAGAAAAAGCACAAATAAACTCTCCTAACACCTGACAGCCAAGTAATACATCTTTCAGCTCTTTCAATTCTTTTTCCTTCTTACCTGCCTTATTTCCTTCCTTGCTCTGAGTTCTCACTGTGTTTCATGTCCCACAATGCTGAAGTCATTGTAATGCTTTTACTCAGAAACCTCACTTAACATTTAGCATAGTAAATAAGAAAGCCTAAGAAGTGATTGAGGTAAACTGCCATTATTACATCATTCTGATAACCTGATTTGTCCAGAAATGTAACTATGTGATTCTCCTTTACTTCTAGTTGCTCACCATTCATGGGCACAAATTGAGTGTATATCAGATATATTAAATTCCTGCAAAATTCTCTGTGGTGTGATTTGGGGTTCTATTTGTGTACCACAGCTTTCCTAAAACTAAACTATTATCATTTCTACTCCTCTTCTGTCTGTACATCCTCAAAACATAATTTCTAATTAATAGTTATACTAATTTGCATTATAGTCATTCTTTTTTGCTTTTTCTCTGATTATAAGTATCTTCTGATGCTTAAGTCAATCAAATGGGTTCTCTACATATGAGGAAGTTCAAAGAGGAAAGTAGGAGGAGTAGGGTAAGAAGACATTCACACATAGAATTAGTGGAAGCCTTAGCAGTAACAAAGCTCGTGAAATTAGAGCTAATTAATTAGCAGTCAGGAAAATTTCATCATGTGTTGTCATTAATTGGTCAACGAGGGTAATTAGGCTTACAAACAATAGAAAGCAAAGAATGGAAAATCTATTGTTTCTGCCAGCTTCTCCTGCTTGTTATAAGCGTAATTTTCTCCTAGTTTATGAAACAATAACGGTTTGGTATTAGAATTTAAATGCCATCAATATAAGATATGGAGATATGTGAAGCCTACTACACTTGCTTCGTAAACTAGTAGTATAGCATCATAAATTCCACAGTAGAATGATTTAGTTGAAAGATAAAATTCATGCGGAGTACACTATTTGTTTAAACTTCAAAAGAATCAAAAAGGATTGCTATATCTTGGCACACTCTTCTTTGTAGAATATGTTAGAGCCGGCCTTTTTTTGATTAAGAGCTACTGTTCTGTAGAGAACACTTTTTTCATATTCATAATCATCAGGCAACTCAAGGATCTGACTTCCTTAGAATCAGTAAGTGTTTTTTTCCTCACTTCTTAAGAAAGAACAGAACAGCTGATAAGAAAACTAAAATACCTCTTTTTATTGATGTATAAATGATTTACGATATTATATTAGTTTCAGGTGTACAACATAGTGATTCAATATTTTTATAGATTATACTACATTTAATTATTATAAAATGATGGCTATATTTCCCTGTGCTGAACAATAAAATCCCTCTTTTGTTAAAAAAAATAGCAAATGATGGAATGTTAGAAAATTAATTTATTTCCCATGAATAATGATCAATAACTATGGGACACTGGCCCATGTAAATTAAGAGGCTTCTTTTTCCATGTGATTCTGAATACAAAATGTATCCATATTCAGGAATCGTTTTCAAAGTGAATTTTTTTTGGTACCTTAATAATCATAATGGGTAGTAAGATCAATTTGTTTTAACACTTATGTAGATAAGTGTTGAATATAAAATGATAAAACGTAGGGTCTTTTCACTTTTTAATTTTAACTCTGTATATGAGACAAAGAAAACGAACTGCTTTCTATCATACTGTAGTTTTTGCTCAACTACTACGACCAAAATCCTTGAAAGAGAGAATTACCTGTTTGTGTCCTTTCAGAACAACCCCCTTGCATACCAGGGCCATAAAAAAACAATAGCCTTGGGCTTCCCTGGTGGCACAGTGGTTGAGAGTCCGCCTGCCGATGCAGGGGACACGGGTTCGTGCCCCGGTCCGGGAAGATCCCACATGCCGCGGAGCGGCTGGGCCCGTGAGCCATGGCCGCTGAGCCTGCGCGTCCGGAGCCTGTGCTCCGCAACGGGAGAGGCCACAACAGTGAGAGGCCCGCGTACCGCAAAAAAAAAACAAAAAACAAAAAACAATAGCCTTGAGAGACCATTCAAGGAAATCATTGTTATTGATTCATCCCTCAAATAGGACCCAATTGAGCAACAAAATGATGCTGAAGTTTATCGTTTCTTCTCAGTGAATTTATAACTCTGGAAGATTTAAATGTCTTTTCCTAGATGACAGAGGTGGCTTCTATACACATACACAACGGACACATACACACAAATAACATCCTCATATCCATTTTACATCTGTAATTCCACTCTGAATTCTCCCTGCCATTAACCAACTCAAATGCCACATTATTCAACTCCTTTCCCTTGCTGGTTGGATTGGGTTCAGGAAACAGGGAGTAATTTTAATGTCCTCTTTAGTAAACCTACACCCTATTTATGAACTAAGAGGAAGTAGTTTTGGTTTCTATTTTCTGATATCTTGAGCCTTTCGTATGGTTGCATCTCTCCAACTATACAGCTTGCAGAATTAGTATTATGACTAGAGATGCAGAAAAGTTCTGATGCCTAAAAATGTCTTCTCATCTACTAACTGATGGTTGGCACTCAACTCTCATCCCTTTATCTCGGAATCTCATCCCTTTAGCTTAAATCTTTTTTTCCCATTAAAATTCAAATACTGGTTGTGCTTTAAGATCGTAGTCATTTTTACCTCAGCCTGAATGATCCAAAAGCAAGTTTTGATGATGTGCAAGAGGGAAGAGAACTTGAGGGCATAAGTGTTCTGCAGAGGGTATCAGGGAATAGAGAAGACAGAGCAATAAATAGACTCACAGGGGAAACTCAGAAAGTGGAGCTTGATGAAACAAGCAAACATCACGGTTTTGCTAAGGTCTATTCTAATTAGTTGTTATTCGTGTGTAAAAGTTTGCCTAAAAGGCAGAACCTATGGGGCCTCCCTGGTGGCGCAGTGGTTGAGAGTCCGCCTGCCGATGCAGGGGATACGGGTTCGTGCCCCGGTCTGGGAGGATCCCATATGCCGCGGAGCGGCTGGGCCCGTGAGCCATGGCCGCTGGGCCTGCGCATCCGGAGCCTGTGCTCCGCAACGGGAGAGGCCACAACAGTGAGAGGCCCGCATACCGCAAAAAGAAAAAAAAAGAAAAAAAAAAAAAAAAAAAAGCAGAACCTATGAGTGATTTGTGCCCCTGCATATTACGGATGTATAATATAATTCAAACAGTGCAAGGAACACACAGATTACCACATGGCCTCAGCCATGCTCCATTTTGTAGTCTGCCCACTTTGAGCATCAGAAAATGGATTGTAGAAATCTGGTTCATCTTATTTTAAACTTCTCATTCCCCAAATTTGAAATAGTATTTATTTAAAAACTAGGCTCTTTATAAAGATCGCAAAAACACTATAAAGTATTCATTGAAAAGAACCTAACATTTACTACTGTAGTACATTATGTACAATTTATTGACTATTTCTACTGAATATACATTTATGTATTACATAATCTAACGTTTATATTAAGTATAACTATAATATGATTCTTGTGTCAACCTTGACAAAGCTGGTGAAATCCTTTGCTACGAAAATATGTCTCTGCCTTCTATTTCTGTTTCAGTATTAGTTTCCACATTTGCCAGCAAGATACTTTTCATCCTACTAAACTAATAGGCCACTTAGTTGAATACTGGATAAAATACAAATTGCAGAGAATTCTCCATTTTTGTTTATAATTTTAAAAATTTCAACTAAAAGTGCAAAACTTTTATCAATTTCTGTAGCTTGCTCTCTTCCTAAACCTACTTGCTTCTTCCATCAATATTTAAGTTTCTGGTTTTAAATAACTGTGACTCTCCCTTAATGTGTTCTCTGTTAAAGGCTTTCTCTCCCTTTAGAATTGTTAGTAGAAGTGGTATTTTTGTGGGAAGAAAACTGCATCTTCTCTACTACTCAGCTGTCAGGACTATAGAGCTACATCCTCAGTTGTATAATCAAAAACCTGGCCTGGCATCAACTAGTGAGATTAAAAACCACTTTTTCAAATTCCTTGCAATTAAAATATTTACATCAACTTCTCTTGGTTTTAACAATAGCATATAGAACCCAGTGTGGGTGTGGCTCATGATTCTGCTTCTCTGACTCATGATCTTAGACTTCTTGCTTCCAACTTCCTAATGAATGTGCCCTTTAGCAATGGCTGGGGGCCAGGTTTGTTTACTGCTACTCCTTTCCAACAGTTCAAGGCCATGAGGCATCTCTTGAATGTATTTCTTTGCTACAAAGTATTTCTCTCCCCTGCCCTCACCCCACTCTCAGGTTCTGTTGCTTATTTAAGATTTGCATCTGTAAAGAGTCCTTTGGGTTTGTTTCCTTGGTGGACTGGCTGTCTTCCAAGATTTTGTTGTTAATATCGTCTGACATTTTAAAGATGACTTTTCGGTGTTGTTATAAAACTTCTCAAGGAAAGGAAAACAGAAGTGCTCATCTAACCCTCTTCTAAAGACTATGCAAAAAAAGCCAGTTGTTTTAAAACATTATGGCTGGTGATATAAATGCCTGCAGCATATTATATCTACACCTGCATGTTTTTAACTTCCAGAAACTAAAAATCACCTCTGCAACATGCAATCAGCCATGAAGAAAGAAAGAAACAAACAAAAACCCAGTATTGAAAATCTTCTGCCTGATACTTGAATGTATTGGCGAACAAGCCTGCTACTTCTAGTATTTACATAAAGACAGTAGTCAAATAACCAATGCAGTCAAACAAACAATTCTTCTGTGAGAAAAAAGAATGATGCTACTTAAGAGTTGATGGACATGAACTTTAGGAATTTTAGAGCTGAAAATAATCTTGGAGGCCTCCTTTTAGAGATGAGGAATATGAGGTCTATGGTGGTTAAGTGAATAATTGTCCAAGCCAGAGATGGGACTAGGGTCAAAGTTGAGGTCTTCTGCCAGGATGTTGAGCTTACTCTTTGAACTTGCTGGGTGTTTACATATTGCATCAACAGAGCCCAAATGTACTGGATTTTCTTCCATTTACTAATAGAAGGAAGTTAGTGCCTTTACAGGTATTGTTGTATAAAATCAGCCCATTCAGCCAAAAATTAGTCAATCTAGGAGTCCCAAAGAGACAATGCTTTGCAGGCTTTTTCTTTTCTTTTCTTTTCTTTTTTTTTCCACTGGAAATGGGAATTAGATAGATAATGCATGTTTGTGTGTATGTATGTATACATATATATATATACACTTATATCTTGTTCAAATTTAAAAGAATACAATTTTTATAGTCTACTTATGTATGACATAAAAATAGAACATCGTTAATCAAATACATTTGCAGTATTTATTTTTGTAACTTCCTTTCTTTATATATCTATACAGTTTTAAAGATAATGGGACGACACAGAAATATTATTCATTTTCAAGCTAACACTGATAAATAATGTTTTGTAAGTGCCCTAAATTATGTAAAGACTAAAAGTTCCATTGTTCTATCTATCCTATGGAAAGTGGTTGATGTTTAGCTATGAAATAATGTATCAATCTCAGGAAACAATTCTTAGGTTAAAAAACTCATTTTCCCTATGATGTCCTTTCACAAAGATTTAATTCAAAGAATTTGCCTTTGTAAGATCTCCATCACTTTTCACCATTGTTCCCATGCATGTTCCTGTTAAGAGTGCCTGATTCTGTTGCTAAGCAACCTTGCAGTCTTATTGGGTCATGATGGTGAACTAATAATTATTTAAAATGTGTGTTTGGATAGGGTCTTTTAAAGAATATCGTGATACTTTTGTGTAAGAGGCTGGGTAAGAGGGTTCTTCATTTCAACTTACAGTTCTACAGGAATATAAGTGATAGAATGATGTTTTCCAGAAGAGTTGGAAGAATGCCAAGAGTACACTAAAAAGCACTAGCTCTTACTTCCTCCTGTTATGCTTTTTTTCTAGAAAAGGGTAAAAGTCAGTCAGGTGATGTCAAGAAATTTAGCAAAGGATTTCAAAGAAATAAGAGGAACATCAATATTCCTTTTATTGACTAGATTAAATTATTGTTTTTCCTTCTCATCCCAAATTCTTAAGAAAAATTGTCAAGCCATATTATGTTGAAAAATAAGTCCCATGTAAGCGAGACATGGGTATTTGAATTTTATCAGGCTTCCAGATAAAACTAAATTGTTGATTAAATCCTCTCCATCCTGCTTGCTCTTGTCCCAGACATCCCTCTCCAGTTCAGGAATATCCTCCTTTAAATAGCTTATTTAACCATACGGGACTGATGCCAGTAGCCTTAATATTTTCTGTACGGTATACTGGGATATATAAGGGGACTACCATCATATCTCTAGCATGTAGTGAGAGTTGGTAAATAGCATTCCCAGTGTGTATCTGGAAAAACAAAAAGGTTGTTCCTTTAAACAATCTTTTTTGGTGATAAAGCAAAGAATCAAAGGTATTTCATTACTAAAGAATCAGAGAATGTCCTAACTCTAAGAGAAGAGCACTTCTAACGTCATCTCAATATCCATCCAATCCAGAAGCAGAGCTGATGGTGCCACCAAGAGACAGAGTCTCCTTGTGGTGACACCACCTTCAAAAGTTTTGGAAGGTACCCCCAAACATCACCCGTTTTCCTTACACCCTTGCTTGTCTCTAGTATTTAAAGATACATCTGATACTTATTGATTCTATTTATATTTTGAGGGTGATCCCTTCTTAGGGATATCATCTCATATGCAAAGTTAAAAGTATTGATCATTTTTCTCTCCTAAACTTAAACTATTATAATTTACGTTTAAGGCAGCCACGTTTAATAGCTTTATGACTTGGGGCCATAAAGGTGAGTGTTTCAATCTTGGTTCACTGTTCTGTAGGTGGTATATGGCCACTCCAGGAATCAGTTTTCTTACTTATAAAATAGGGTTTGCAGTGCTTTCTTCACAGATAAACGATTCAATTTGATATGCTAACATAGTGTCTACCATATAGTGTACATTAAATGTGAGCCCTCTTTCCTATCTCCACTGGGTGTGGCCAACTTCTAGTTTTCTAGGAGTTACTAGAAAATTTCACACCTTCTAGGAATATATGGCTTCTGATCATATTCCCTTACCATCTTCATTTTACTAAACTAAAGGCTCTTAATTTTTTTGTAATTCCCACATTCTTATTTCCTATCTCAGTTACTTTTCTGTTAATTTTATAGAATTCAGTTTATTTTAGCAGGCATTCATTGAGGTAAGGGGAATTACAGTAGGTCCTATGGTTACAAATGTAAACAGGATCCCTGTTCTCAGGTACCTTACAGTCTAGTGTCAAGAGTAGTAAACAGACAAAAAATTGCAATTTGACCCGATAAATTCTGTGATATTGGTAAGCCTGTGACAACACAAGTGAAAGACCTAAATCAGATTAGGGAGGATGGGAAATTAAAGGTAAAGGAGCTGGTCGTACTTGTAGGCTTTTCTCTAGAGTTGGCAAACATCTGTACCTGTGTTCAAGGTTTAGATTGACCAAGACAGCCTTAACATTCCTTTCAGCTTAATAAAACTTTAGACAGGTTTCTTCCTGACTTATAGGCCCTTGACCTCCCCTTATTGAGAACATTTACTCTAAAAAACATGCAAATTCTTTTTTCACCCCTTTGACACGTAAATCTTCTTCTAGTAATCTTGCCAGATTTACAACCCAGGAATGTCTTTCTCACGGACATGGGAGCCATTTTTCGAAATGTAATCATCAAGAAAGATAGCACCACATTCTCTGTGGGACGGCAAGAGTCTAACTTCAATAAGTGCTGATTAGCAAACACAGATGGCCTAATCACATTAACCAGTCTCCTCCTAATGTCCTCCAGTACCAGTCCACTAGCTCACTCCAGAATTGATAAACTGTCCCACCTTTTGTTTCAGCAGAGTTTAGTCCAATCTCTCTCTCCAACTGCAATCGTTTGCAATCAACTTTCCCTTGCCTGTTTAAGTCTGTCCTTGGACAGGATGCATCCAGGTTGTGTACAAGGGGAAAAAACGGATTTTTGCCCAATAATCTACTCACTGATGCCTGGCACTTGGTCAACTTTTGTAATTGCTGATTAAAATAAGTCCATCATGTCAATGTCTAGGGGGAAATGTTTTCAATGGCTCTAAACACTTTGAGCAGTGATAAATGAAATCTCTGAGTTCACTATCTTCTAACTGGAACTAGAATTATTTTTCCAAAAATATATTTCTTTACACTTATGCACAAAATGAGTCTCTGCCTCAAAGAGACTCTGAGCAGGCTCAAGTATCCACTCGTCCTAATAGCTTTATACTCATTCTTTTGGTACTTCAATTATCTCAAGTGTTCAGAATCATGAATAAAGTTGGGAGCAATTCGTGAGGATGTTAATCAAGTATAAATTACTCAACAAGGGCTCCCCTTATTATAGTCTCCATGAAGCTCTCTAGAGGATCAGCTCAGGTACTGGCCTCAGGCACAGTCTAGATTGAGAGAGGATTTCAAATAATTGATGGTTTTAGCCAAAATTTTGAACTCTAAAAATGGATGGAAATTTGGAAATTCTAAATCAGTCATAGCAAATTACAAATTATCATCAAGAAAGACTGCATAATAAAAATTTCTAAAGGTTACTGTAGAAATTAAGCTTAAATTCAAATTTCATTCTAAGGTAAATAAAAATATGTATTCCATTTTCTTTTTTCATTATAAAATTTATAAAACCAGAATTTTCCTTCTAATGTGCACATTTGGTGTACTTGCTTTTTATTTCCAAAAAAAGTTTCCCTAACTTAAGGACATATACAACATACGGTACCTTAGAATTAAGGAAATATGGGAGAATGATTTTGATTACCTCCTCATGCTACATGAAAATTCATTACTTCAAACTTTCTTGAACAGTTTTTTTAAAAGATGCCAGTTACCTAACTCATACAAACACCCATATACATATGTACATCTTTCTTGTTGGGGAACAGACTTATATTAGTGTAAATAAGTGGTCATTAAAGTTAATGTGTTCATTTTATATAGTTATAATTTAAGATATAGTAGAAATTCGTTTGAATATGATATATACCTTTTTAAAATATATTAGAGACTTATAGAACCACCTCACAGTGACTATATTTGTCCATTATGAGGTTTAGAATATACTTCACTACTTAAATGAGTTGAGTATGATATTTTATCATTATACCTTTGCTTTTATCATATATTGTGGATGTAGAGTCTTTGGTCAGAAACATACCCTCTATATTATAAAAACATCATTATAGAAAAATGTAGTATTCTTTTTTTTTTTTTTTTTTTCTTTTTGCGGTATGCGGGCCTCTCACTGTTGTGGCCTCTCCCGCTGCGGAGCACAGGCTCCGGACGCGCAGGCCCAGCGGCCATGGCTCACGGGCCCAGCCGCTCCGCGGCATATGGGATCCTCCCAGACCGGGGCACGAACCCGCATCCCCTGCATCGGCAGGCGGACTCTCAACCACTGCGCCACCAGGGAGGCCTGTAGTATTCTTTTAATATATAATTTAACATGAAACTAGGACAGATTTTCAGCAAAAGAAGGGAGCTGCATATAGTTGGCTTTTACTGGCAGGCCTCTTTCTGCCCAGTAATTACCCAGTCTTTACATACATGTTACAGTTAGTTCAGTGCTTTTAAGGAAATCCAGCTTTCTTTGCTCTCTGATCTTTTCTTCTCACAAAATACTTAGCAAACACATAGCTATTAGCTCCATAGGAACTGGTTGTATACATCAGTATTTTTCACAAGCCCACTTAACCAAGGTACCAAGTAATTTGACTAGAATCCAAACCAAATCAGTTGAAGAGCTAAGTGTGCAAAAAATCCTGTAACACACTAGATTCCAATGAGCCACAGTTTTATTAACACTGCATCACTTAGCAAACTCAGATGGGGTCTTTGGGTCTTCATGTTGAGTTTCTTTAATTGGCAAATGCTTAAGAGCACACTTTATTTATTTATTGATTGATTTATTAAAGACTCATCTTTTTTAAAAATTTATTTATTTTTGGCTGTGTTGGATCTTCGTTGCTGCACGTGGACTTTCTCTAGTTGCAGGGAGTGGGGGCTACTCTTCGTTGCGGTGCGCGGGCTTCTCATTGCGGTGCCTTCTCTTGTTGCAGAGCACGGGCTCTAGGCACGTGGGCATCAGTAGTTGTGGCGCATGGGCTTAGTTGCTCCACGGCATGTGGGATCCTCCCGGACCAGGGCTCGAACCTGTGTCCCCTGCATTGACAGGCGGATTCTTAACCACTGCGCCACCAGGGAAGTCCCTAACAGCCCACTTTAAATGCAGTTACACAATGACATCATGATAAGAAATGCTATAGGAATATAGGCATAGAAAAAAAATTATCATCACTCACATATGCCCTGAGCATTTTCTGCTGGAGAATCTGAACTTCATAATGAGGGTACTAATATATTACCTGCTTCTGATAGTAAGTTCTTATCACTTGAGAAATATCATTAAACGTTATATCTCTGCAGCTTAATCCTTCTTAACCTGAAATATACCTTTAGAAATAATATTTTAACAGTTTGAGAAAATTCAGCTATTACATAGCTATTTACCTAAATATTCAAGTGAGATAATTATGAAAGCATTCTATTAATAATTTTTGAAGACATTGTAATAACAATTTAGTCTTAGAATTTTAGAAAAAAAAATAAACCAATAAAGGTACTTCTTCTGGTTCAAACTGTACAAATGAAAATTCTGAAGCTAAGTAAATTGGGCAAAGTATGTTACTGTTTCATAAGTTAATGAAAGTAAATTTATTTATTAAATTTTTATTTATTTATATTTTCATGGGTTTATAACACATAAGGTTCATGTGTATAATATTATATTTTGACATTTATATAAACTACAGTGTGCTCACCACCAAAAGGTTGTCAACTGTCATCGTATTGTTGACCCCCTTTACCCATCTTGCCCTCACTCCACCCCCTTCTCCTCTGCTAACCACTACTCTGTTCTCTGTATCTACTTGTTTCAGTTTGGTTTCTTCATTCATTTTGTTTTGCTTGTTTTTATATGCCACATATGAGTTAAATCATATGGTATTGGTCTTTCTCCATCTGGTTTATTTCACTTAACGTAATACCCACATGGTCCATCCATGTTGTCCCAAATGCCAAGATTTCATCTTTTTATGGCTATTATTCCATTGTAAGTGTGTGTGTATCTTCTTTATCCATTCATCCATCAGTGGACACTTAGGTTGTCTCCATATCTTGTCTATTCTAAATAATGCTGTGATGAACACAGGGGTGCATATATCTTTTCAGATTAGTGTTTTTGTATTCCTTGGATAAACACCCACAAGTGGAATAGCTACATCACATGATAGTTCTATTCTTAATTTTTTGAGGAATCCCCATGTGATTTACCATAGTGGCTGCACTAATTTACATTCCCACCAAAAGTGCACAAGGGTTCCCTTTTCTTCACTTCCTCTCCAGCACTTATTTCTTGTCTTTTTGATAATAGCCATTCTAATGGGTGTGAAGTGATATCTCCCTGTGGTTTTGATTTACATTTCCTGATAATTAGTGATGTTGAACATTTTTCACATGCTTGTTGCCCATCTATATACCTTCTTTGGAAAAATATCTATTCAGTTTCTCTGCTCATTTTTTAATTGGATTGTTAGCTTTTTTGTTGTTGAGTTGCATGAATTCTTTATCTATTTTGGATATTAGATACATGATTTGCAAATATCTTCTCCCATTTGGTAGGTTTTCATTTTGTTGATGTTTCCTTTGTTGTACAGAAGCTTTTTAGTTTGATAATAGCCCCATTTGTTTAGTTATGCTTTTGTCTCCTTGCCTGAGGAGGCCTATGCAGAAAGATATTGCTAAAACCAAAGTCAAAGCGAATACTGCCTATGTTTTCTTCTAGGAGTTTTATTGTTTCAGATCTTACATTGGAGTCTCTAATCCATTTTGAGTTGATATCTATGTATGGTATAAGATAGTAGTCTAGTCTCATTCTTTTGCACGTGGCTATCCAGAAAAACTAAATTTAGATGCTCTCCATCCTTTCATCAAATTTTAAACCCATTCAGATTAATCTGCAAAACTTCATCAAGAGGTTTGAAGGTAGAGAACTTTTTACTGTCTAGCTGATTTTTAAGAGTGATTAGGGCAGAGTTATATATCAAATTACTGCAAAAAACGTTCTGGCTAGTCCTTGTCAGTCACTTTCCTAAATTTCAAGGTTATCGATTGCTCAACTTATCTTATGACTTTAAATTTGAAAGCCTCAAATTAGCAACAAGTTTTCATAGGATTCAAAGCAGTAGGGGTTTTACAGAATGATTCTATTAAATTAATCTTTTCCTCATTTGAAACATACATGATTAAGATACATATTAATTTATTCAGAAAAGTCATACATTTTTTCAATGGAAAAACTCTTCCCTTCTGTGCTCCCTAGGGCTATTTGTGTGCAAAATTTAACAAATATTGGTTCAACTCTTTTTTTTTTCTGATTCAAAACTTCAGCATGAGTGATGATTAGTTGGATGGCTAACGAGACAGTAATCTCCTCAAACATCTTTTAACCCACTTGTACATTCTACATGAAGCAGCAGCTCAGTAAATGTTGAATGAACGAGTGGACAGATCCCACTTACCCAGAAGACTGAATTCTTCTTTAAGAATCTGAGGTTTAATTTTGTGGTCAAATGTTTAGAAATGGAAATAGAACTCAAAGTTCCACTTGACTTATAACGTGACTTCTGTTCTCAGCAGATGGTTAGAAAGGTTAGTTCTACCAGTGGCTTCAGAAAACATACAAAAGGTGTTAGCAGAACCATGATATTTACGGTACATATTTGATTGTTTCAAGAACTGAGCGAACAGGTATCACTTGTAAGGGCGATCAGGTGCCAGTTTCAGTGATCAGGCCTGAACCGCAGGGGTTTCCCACTCCGCCCGCTGCTTGTGAATTCTGGCTTCACTCATTATGCCTCCTGATGCTGCCACACAGCTCCTTATTTTGAGGTCACAGGTGATCTGACTACGCTTTTTTGTTTGTTTGTTTTTCTAACGTTACACAGAAAGCTAGAGTCAAAAATGTGTGTGTAGTCTGAGAATGATACTTTGGATATATTGCTATTTATGATAAGCCCAGACTGACATGTTTACCTCGAACTGGAAAAAAATTGCTAACTAGAATATCCCCCGTAAAGGTAATTACTGACAATGTCTTCCTCCTTAACCACATGGACCTACATCAAGGCTGCTTATCTGTGCAAGATACCAAAGTTGTTACCACAGGACTATGCTATCAGAAGCAGATTTTCTGCCAGTGGGCTGGGCCAGCTTTTGCAAACTACAGGAAACCTGGGTTCATAAAATAACCTAAGGGACACTCCTGGTCTAAACTCAAACAGAATGGGCTTAATACATAAATCCTTGCAGGAAGTTTGGACACTGAAATGATCTCTCACTGAGGATGGCGATTCAGCTTAACAAATGAGGCAATGAGACTGATGGAATACGCCCTTTCCAAGGAAGAAGTTACAATGATTTCCGTTGATACTATCAGTATTTCCACAGTCCTGTTTCCAGGAGGTTATATATAGTATCACAGAAGAACCCTGAGAACAGATAATCAAGCCTTCATTATAAAGAATCAGAGAAATATATGAAATGTCTCTTAACAAGGAGAATTGAACTTTTTTACTTATAATAACCATTATTATCATTATAGAGTTATTATATTGTTCTTAATATTTTATTATTAAATAAATATTATCTGCATGGAAGGCAAATTGGCATCACATACGTGTTACGGCACTGAAAACTAATCAATACACACACACAAAATAATGTGCTAAGGCTACACTAGGGAGTCTCACTTCTGATCTCAAGGTTATGCCAGTTTATCCCAAGTTCTCAACAAAACTCTTTATCAAACTTATTGTATCTTATCCCTCACTGTATCAGAACTGTTTCAAAAGGGATCTTGTTAGTCATTTTCCTTAAAAAAAAAAAAAAGAGAAATCCAAGTCATGCCTTTTCTATGAAATCTTTGGAGGTTGCTATGACAATGTTATTTGTAGCTCAGCCCACAATTCATATTCTTCAGCTTTTACCCAAAGTAACCTGGTTCTGCTTGCTAGGTATCATCTTCTAAGTCTCCAAGAGATATTGCCAAAGTTTTCTCCAGAGACTGGGATTGGAAAAATGACGGCATTATTAAATGCTGCATTTTACAAAAATCATTTCTATTTTGAGCACCCTAACATAGTTATCTTCATTTTGATTAATCCTTTTTTTTAAACAAGGATGTACATTTTTACATGGTTGCAATTACAGCAAACACAGGGTTTTGTGTTATTCCTTCACTATTTCCAATAACTAAAGCATTTTTCATATATTACAATTGGGGGATTATTTTAACGTTAAAGAATATATGATATTTAATGGATACAATCTATATTTAATTTAATCAGATTCCTATTACTAGCCATTTGTCTTCATTTTTTCCTTATTACAGATAGATTCACAAATAACATTATTATTAATATTTTTTTCCTCTACAGAATTGTTTCTTTGAATGAGACAGGGGTTATGGTTGTTTGGCTTGTATCGACAGTATTTATAAAAGTGTAAATCTGAATGTGTTTAGGTGAGGCAAGTACAGTAACCTGTATTCCTATTGCCTTCCCCCCCAGGCCAACATGGCACATTTAGATTACTTGCTTGACCCTGAAAGCATGTGAATTTTTGACTCCTGGATTACTGGGTCAAAGGCGTAAGTGTCTTTATGACTTTCAATAACACTGATCATTTAACTCTTCTAAACCAGTTATACATGTATTTCAATGTCACCAACTTTCATTTATTTGAGTACTTTCCAAACCTTAGGTGCTGTATACGCATTGGGGACACAATGATGAAGACAATGAACAGGGAGTTACAATGCAGTCTGAATTAATAGAACTTAGAATAGGGTACTAAGGGAACCCATAAGAGGGGCAGAAACAAGTCTTCTCCAAATCGGGTCATTACATGGGGAAGTGGTGGCAAGTACAAGAACGGAGGAAGGAGAGAACTCCAGGCAAAGAGAGCACCACATGCAATGGCCTGGAAAACATAAGGCAAGCATATTTTAAGTATTATGAGAATGTAGAGGGTGAGGTTAGTGTTGAAAGACATGGATATATATGAAAAGGCATATATATATATGATTTTGTAACGTAGTCATCATTAGGCATCACTTAATAATTTTTTGTCAAATTTATTAACTATATAAACATGTTATACATGTAAAGTAGATTTAATATGCATCACATCTAAGAAAATCCAATTCCTGACATAATCAGCAGAATGAAAAGTGACAGAGATTAGAAAACTCCCCAGCACTTGAGAGAAGAGAGGTTTGTGCAGTTTGATGGCAGCACAGGCCCATGTGTAGGAGAAGGGGAGGTGATGGAGCAGCAGGGATAGGTTAGAACAGTTGGAGTGCCTGGAGGGCCAGGCCAAGGAGTTCACTTTGTATTAACTCAATGGTCAATGAAATTACATAGCAATTTTAGAGAAACAAAACTATAATTAAAACTGTAGAGGAAACACTAATTCGTTTCACTAAAGCAAAATTCAGAACATCCTGGTGTCAGCACTGGAAAACAATCTCCAGGTAATTGAAGCAGGAAAACCACATCCATTTAGGCGTTCTCTCATTTTCATTATGACTGCTACCACCATAGCAGCCTCTAGGCTTCCATTCTAACACTTTTGTCCAGGTATGGAGCAATCAAAAACATCTCGCTTTGTTTCACTTTAGTACAAATGATATAGAAAAGACATCAAAAGAATTTATTAAGTGATAAGAGAGAATAACTGGGAAACAGAGGGTGTATGAAATATATAAACAGTCTAGTTTACAAAGAACTACTTTATTCTTTAGAGAACATTGTTAGCCCATAGTCCATGTTATTCTACACTGGACACCAAGTATCTCTTAAACCTATGAAATAATATGTAAGACATTATGTGCATTTATATAGTCTTTGTATAAAGGATGTCATGGAAGAGGACCTCTACCAATAGATAGAAAAGAAATTCTTGCCATTGTCTGTTATGCAAGCCAAAAGCAGATGGGGTAATTTGCCAGAAATAATACTATAAGGGATATAAGTAATTTGGTCCAAGTACACCGCTCTCTGGGTTGCATTATTCAAGAGTAAATTTTAGAATGTCTGGAAGCAGAGGTCTTACCCAGTGTTTGAGACATATGAGGTCTCTGAGAATTTCTCTGAAATCACACTGAACATCTTGTGTACATGTATGTGTGTGTGTATATCTCCTGGGAAGTCTTTAAAAGGCTCATAAGCTCTTTTATGGCACTTCTTCATTTCACTTCTGTGCTGGGCCTCCCCATTTATGAAAGCAGAAGTTTCAGCCTCGAAGACTTTGGGCACAAGTCAGCAGGTGGTGACAGCTTTCTCTTCCAACACTGCATCTTTTAAGCATTCTTAAGAAAGCAAGCAGCCATCAGTTATGAACATCATTCAGGTGACGTTCTGTATGTATGAACGGCATTTGAGATTAAAAGACGGGGAAGAGATGGGAAGTGAGTAGACATGAGACTATTATAGGGCTCAGGAGAAAAGTGGCAGAATCTAATTACGATGGGATGAGTGGGAATACAGAAATGAGGATGGGCAGAGGATGCACATCTTGGTATTTGGTATATGCCGCAGGGTTTTTTTCACCAAGTTGTCATTCTGTGTTTGGAAAACAAAATTGGGGGAAAAATGAAATCAAAGAGTAAGTCAGTGCTTGGCATATAATAGGAATGTAATAAATTTTGGAAAGACTCACACTACCATGGTGAAACTTTTAGTATTAAACATATATTCATTTGCAGAACAGACAGTAGTTGGACTTTTATATTACTAATGCTTACAATACTTCAACTTCTGGTCATCTTATACAAGTTCATTAGACCACTGATCGTTGTTGCAGTAGAGTTCTGAAAGTTTAATTTTGAGACGTGAATGAGAAATGAGGTCATGGCATAGATGCAGACAGGCAATGAAACTATAAAATTGGTAAGCTTGGTCTATGAGAACCTATATGAGCAAAGAATCTGAAAAAGAATAGATATATGTATATGTATAACTGAATCACTTTGCTGTACACCTAAAACTAACACACTGTAAATCAACTATACTTCAATAAAATTAATTTATTTTAATTAATTAATTAAAATTAAAAAATGGTAAGCTTGGTGAACTGTAGTTGACCTCGTTCAGGAAAGTAGAAGTGGGCACTGGTTCTGGAGGATACAGGAGTGGTTTGCATAGAGAGAGGGCCAACTTTACTTCCTAACAGTAAGTTAAAATTAGGGGAATGCAGAGATCATACAATAATAATCAGAAAGTGGCAGAAATGTAAGAAGCAGCCTGGCTCTTCTTATACTAGAGAAACAGAGAGGTAAATTTGTGGTGGAGATGGTAGGGGAATCATTTGAAACAATCCAGATTTCAATTGAAGTGAAGAGGTCAGAAAATATTAAGGATAAATAAAGCTTAGTTTATTCATTAGGAACATGGAAGTTAGAGTTAGTAAAAACCAGTCTCAAAATGATAATTCTCTAATTTGATAATTCTGAACTAATCAGAAAAAAATATGAACTATAGTGCACATTAAGTCAATGTTGAGGAAAACGATGTATTTATTTGAGTACAATTCAGTTGTTATTTTACAATGCTTTAACAAAAGTACACGTTAAATACATCGAATTTTATATATACTGTAAGTATACTTTTTAGCATAGAAAATTACAAAATTATCTAATCACTTAAAAGAAAATAGCATTATCCTTCTCACAAAGTTCTGAAATTAAAGAAAAAAATTATGAAGATATCAACTATTCACTGAAGCTTCTGAAATAATCAGAAAGCTTGAATCAAAGAGAGATTACATTTAAGGAGGATGTGTTATTGTTTAATTCAGTGGTTAAAGAAATAGAAAAATTAAATGGGAGCACTTTTCTGTTAAACTTTCCCCTCTGGAGGCTGGTATAAATAAGGGAGCTAGTATGGACCCTCCATTTCCCTTGAACAGGTGTTAACTTCTTCCTAGAGGGTTTAACTTCATGGTTAAGAGCATGGCCTCTGGGCTCAAATCTTTTGTGCCTGAATCCTAGACATGTCACTTGTTAAGTTTGCAACTTTTGGCAAGTTTCTAACTTTCTCTAAGTCTCAGTATTTAACTGTGTAATGTGGATAATATTTGTGAGGGTTAAATGCCACTGACAAACGGTAATTGGTATACATTTAAGCGCTCAATAAATTTGTCTATCAGGAGGAGTTTGGACATAGAGGGAGATGGTAGATAGATTCTGAAGGGAAATGTGAGAATTCGTTTAGAATGAACAGTTTCGAGGAAGACAACAACTGAAACGGGGGTCCTCCTTCCTATTCAGCTGCTAGAAAAAGAGGTGTGTTTAACAGGACAGAGAAAACAGGTTGAAAACTGGTGGCCCTGTGGGCACTGGAGTAGGGGAAACAGGTTAGAAGTGTTTCACACACAGACTGAAGAAGCTAAATACTACACATGCAACAGAGCTGCGGATATCTATTTCAGTATGTCTGTGGGTCTATCTGTACAATGTTTCTCTTGAAAAGTCAGCAAGCGCTGTGAAGACAGAGCTCCAATCCTCTCTGACACTTGTTTAGGGGAGGGTCAGCAGCAGAGAAATCTCAGAGTGGAAGACAACCTACAAATACCTGCAGGGACATACATGACTACTTGCCACTTTCCTCCTGGCATCAGAGCTCTCAAAGTAGTTTATCCCCTTTCATTGCCTTATTCATTCCCTTCATGCATCTTCCACAATCAGGCTTCTGTTTCACATTTTTTACTTCATTTTCCTCTGTAATGTTGTCATTGCAAAAATGAAGTGAACTTGCCTCAGTCCTCTTCCTTCTTGTCCTCAATAAACTATGAACTGGTAAATATATATCTTCTCTTTCTCTTATCGAGAAATCCACCCTTTAGGGCGTGAAATCCTACAATGTGTAAGACAAAATTGTTCTCTTATACTTAACTGTGTATATATAAACCTTCGCATTCATTATATACATTTATTATATTCAGTTGTTATTCATAATATATTTATTATATTCATATATATATATATATAATGAATGTGAACATCAATATCCCCTTAAATTTAAGCCCTCCAGGTAATAAATATTTTTGTCTTTATGAGCTACATAGGTCTGTAACACATATTCTTTCTTTTTTTCCTTTTTTCTTGTTCTTTTCTTACAACCTTTTCAAAATGTAATAACCATTCTTAGCTCAAGAAGAGATTTCACCTTTAGGCCATAGTTTGCTTACTGATGCTTTAAAATAAATAACTCTGAATTTGAGAAAAATACAACAAAACTCAATAATCAGTTATTGATGTTGGCTATGGTCCACTTTAATGCAAGTGAGCGACAACAAGTACTACGGTGAGAATATGCTTATCAGTTCCCAACACATCTGAGGAGTGAAGGTAAGTTGTGTGAAAGGAAAATAGAAATGGAGTCATTACTGGTAGGGAGAGCTCTCTCACATGGAGCCTCTGAGGAAGCCACTGAGGAAGTGTGACTTAGGCACATCTCAGCCGAGATGGAATCTGAACTTTGACTACCTATTGCTTTGACACAGGCATCCAGAGCATCTGTCCACGTTCCAGAAACTCAAGATACTTACCGGACTCTTACCCTAAAATAACTTGTGACAGAGAATCCCTTAAGGACAAATATTTCCTTTCCTGCGTCACAGTCAATCATAATCCCTGACAGACAGCTTTAACAACCTTGTACCTTTTATCTTTATAAGTCCCTGACTCTTTCTCTTCCACAGAGCATCTCTGGGTTTTACCTGAATCTGTGTCTCCCGGATTGCAATTATCAAGACCCTAAATAAAACTTTGTTCTCTGCAGCCTCGATACTGATTATTGTTCGACAGTTGGGCCCCATAGTTTACGAACAAGTGAGACAAGTTCTTATCTCTTGGTTCATGCCTCTGATCTCCTTTTACTTGTTCAATTTAAATGTTATTTCCTAAGAATGACTGCCTCCTTATATTGAGATAAAGTTCTAATTTTCACCTTAGATCTAGTCATGTGACAAAGGAATTATTTTATTCCTTTGTCACATGACAAAGGAATGAGAAAATATACTCATTTTCTCAATCTCTTACGGATTGCTTTCACTTTGATACAGCAAAAATGTTACTGTTGAGAAAATTGTTTCTTTTGCCTGTTAATTTGATCCCCTCAACCTTTTCTTGTACATTTTCTATGCTACATTTAATCAATTTAAATTACTGACAGTTGATTTCCAGGCCTACCAATATACCACTTCTGCCTTTCAATACTCACTCACCTTGTTTCTTTGCACTTCTCTTTTGTCATTTTTGCTCCAAATTGCTCATATTTAAAAAGTCCTCTTGCAATATCATGCATAATTCACTCACAGATGTGAGGAGGAACAGCTGGAACATCTTTCTGCCAAGGCATACACTCATTCACAATGCCCAGTGGTTTCTCAGTTGTGTGTAGGATTTTTCTGCTGGGATGGGTCTTTTATCATCTTCAAACATGCATGACTCAGCCACACATACTAGCTTCACAGAGTCTTCCCAGCTATAAAGTTTAGAACAAGCTTCGACTCCCAAGTATCTGCTATGGTCTGAATGTTTTATACATTGAATTCCTATGTTGAAATTCCTATGTTGAAACCCTAATGCCCAATGTGATAGTATTAGTAGGTGGACCTTTGGGAAGTGCTTGAGTCGTAACAGTGGAACCATCATGAATGAAATTAATGCCTTACAAGAGGCTCCAGAGAGATCCCCTGCCCTTCCTACCATGTGAGGACACAGGGAGGTGGTGTCAGCTTATGAACCAGGAGGAAGGTCCTCACCAGAAGGCAAACATGCTAGTCTTGGACTTCCCAGCCTCCAGGACTGTGAGCAATAGTTGCTGTTGTTATAATCTACCAGTTGGTGGTATTTTGTTATAGCAACACGACTGGAGTAAGATCGCATCTTTCTACCCTAGAGGAATAATTCCTAGACTAATTACCTAGTAAAATTTGTGCATTACCTCAACATACACCAAGTGATGCTGGATGAGGTAAAATCCAGAAACAAGGTTGCTGAAGAGTTCTGTCATGATCTACTCTCACATACTATCACATACCTCAGAGATACTACATACTTACTCGTGTTAGGAGCTTCACATGGCAGTGGTTTTCTCCATGGCAGTGTGAACACCAGCATCACTGCTACTTGCTACTCCTAAAGGAGCTTGAATGCCTCACTCCTCTTCCTTGTTTGAGAGCTATTCCACTTTTCACTTGGCTGACCTTCAAGCTACTTATCATAAGTGCCCATTCTCTTGATTTTCAGGAACACTCATTACTATTATATCCCTCGGGGCAATTTTAGAAGTTTAAAGCAAGGAAGAGTAGCTTCTTGTGATAAGAAAAAGAATAAGGTGGATTGTTGTTCATTTATTGATCATTTATGAGTAGCTGTCATATGCCAGGCATTGGCGCATTGTGCTTTTGATGTCAGAAGCAGTCCCTGCTTTCAAGTGGTCTCTGGTAAAGCTGGAAGGAGTTTCAACTGGACAGAATAGTATAACATAATGAGTAGGTAAGTGCCAGGACAGGGTGCCAGGGTGGGAAGGAGGACACAGAGAAAGAACAAGTTTATCATGAAATCTTTTTGAAGAACAGGACACCTGATTTGTGTTTTGAAGGAAATGTAGAAGTGTGAAAGACAACAAAAAAGTTTCAGAAATGAACAGCCTAGGCAGAGGCTACAGCAAGATTTAAAAAGCAAGAGGGCACAAACCACAGAGCTGATCTCCCTGTGCTATGCGGCTGCTTCCCACTAGCTATCTATTTCACATTTGGTAGTGAGTGTATATATGTCCTGTGACCACCTAGAGGGGTGGGATAAGGAGGGTGGGAGGGAGACGCAAGAGGGAAGAGATATGGGGATATATGTATATGTATGGCTGATTCACTTTGTTATAAAGCAGAAACTAACACACCATTGTAAAGCAATTATACTCCAATAAAGATGTTAAAAAATAAAATAAAATTTTAAAAAAGACACGAGGGCATACAGAGCAATGGTGGTCCTAAACAACTGCCAATAGGTACGTATGACTGGAGTATAAGATCATTTGAGCAAGTAATGCAAAAGATACCAAAATTGGCAGTGGATAATCTAAGGTCAGGATATATCACCTTTCTTTTTTTCACTCTAGAAATATTTACTGAGTGACTCTTATGTGCCAATGATTGTTGTAGGTTCTGCAGTGAAAAAAATCATGACTCTACCTGCACAGAATTTGCATTCTACCTAGGGAAGAGACCGAAAATAAACCAATACCAAAATATTGATATATTGTTTGGCAGACGGGAACAAACATATGGAGAAAACGATATCAGAGATGGCATGGAGCATGTGTAGGTTAATGTGTGCACCTGCATGGGGATGCACAACAGCTGTTTTTTATAGGATGATCAAGGTCTCCCTGATGTGGTGACATCTGACCAGAGACTTGAAGGTAGTCATATCCTATCTATTATCATAACCTCTAGTATCATATTCTATTTATATGTGTATGGATTACTTTTCTAGAACATTTCCAGAAGATGAAATCGTAAATGCAAGGGCCTTTGGATGGGAGAACGTTGAGTGTTGAAAGTACAAACTAAGAGGCTGGTGTTCCTGGTGTGGCAAGAGTGAGAAGAGCAGTGGATAAACTGGAGAGCTGGTGGTGGCGAAGGGGGTGCAGAAAAGATAGGGCTTTTTAGAGTCTCTTTAAGTACTTGTTCCCGTGTGGCTCCCCACCTCTTAGACAGAATCAAGGAAATGTCTAGCCCCAGGCAGTGGAGAATAGGCATTTGGTAGTTTTTGCTAAAGAGTTAAGCTTAAAAGCCTAAAATCTTTATGGACAGAGAGAAATTTTGCTAAATTTCTTCTTTACTACATCAGAGTAATAGATGGATAAATCCAAAGAATTTTCCACAAAGGAAAAGCACCATCAGGATTTGCATAGTTTTTGTTTTGTCTTGTTTTTTAACAAGAGGGAAGGGAAATCACCATTACTAGTTTGAATCTGAGAAAGACTGGGGTAAAGAGAGGTTAAATGGCTCATTCACGGCAAACCTGGGCTTAAGAGTAGGACAGTCAAGAGTATTCTACATGATGCCCTCGGCCAATCACTTACTCAGAGGAAGGCCAATTATTATTTTTTTAATTAAATTAAATTTATTTATTTATACAGCAAGTTCTTATTAGTTATCTATTTTCTACATATTAGTGTATACATGTCAATCCCAATCTCCCAATTCATCCCACCACCACCACCCTTGCCCCGCTTTCCCCCCGTGGTGTCCATACGTTTTTTCTCTACATCCATGTCTCTATTTCTGCCTTGCAAACCGGTTCATCTATACCATTTTTCTAGATTCTACATATATGTGTTAATTTACGATATTTGTTTTTCTCTTTCTGACTTACTTCACTCTGTATGACAGTCTCTAGGTCCATCCACATCTCTACAAATGACCCAAGTTCATTCCATTTTATATATGTACTATGTCTTTTTTATCCATTCGTCTGTCAATGGGCATTTAGGTTGCTTCCATGACCTGGCTATTGTAAATAGTGCTGCAGTGAACATTGGGGTGCATGTGTCTTTTTGAATTATGGTTTTCTCTGGGTATGTGCCAGCAGTAGTGGGATTGCTGGGTCATATGGTAGTTCTATTTCTAGTTTTTTAAGGAACCTCCATACTGTTCTCCATAGTGGTTGTATCAATTTACATTCCCACCAACAGTGCAAGAGGATTCCCTTTTCTCCACACCCTCTCCAGCATTTGTTGCTTGTAGATTTTCTGATGATGCCCATTCTAATTGGTGTGACTTTCAATACGCTTCCCTGGGGCAGTAGTGATTATCTTCCCAATAGCGTGGGCAGCTTGGTGAAGAAGATCAGAAGCTGACTTCAGCTTTTCATAGCTCTCCATCTTTCTACTTCCTAAATTCCCATTCCGTTTACTTGAGCAGTGGTTCATCAAATATGTAACAGCAGCAGAAGTTTCTCCTAGAAACTTGTTAGAAATGCAAATTCCCAGCTGAGGCTCCGGAAATCATTGTTTTGACAAGCCTTCTGATTCTCACTAAAGCTTTAGACCCCTTGCTCTCCTTCTGATCTGAGAGAGAGGGAGAGGGGGAAAGAGAGAGAAAGCCCAGGAAAGAATGCTGGAAAGTAAATTCAGAGAGCTTTTTATAGGGGCTTTTTACTGTGGTAACTCACAAATGGTTGAAAAAACCCCACAAATTGAAACATGTAGCTACTTTAAGCACTCTTTAGCAGAAATCAATCTTATTCCTGATCTATTACTTACTAGGTCATTTCCTCATAGGGATGACTAACAGCAATTCATCAGAAAATGCTTTTTATATTTAAATAACACTTTCTGTTCCAAGATGTCAAAATGTTTGACAAGTGGGCAAAATGCAGCTCACTAATATTCTCAACCCCATGGTAGTAAATAACCCACATCTACCATCACTGCTGTTTACTGGTGATTGCTTGTCTGGGAAAGTTGAAGCGCCTTTGTTATCTCTGTAGAAAGTCAATCACTAAAGGAGAAAACGTCCTTCATCTTGGTTCCCATAGGAAACCAAATTGATAAATTACTCACTGACTTCTATTATTGCATCTCAAGGATAGTTAACAATGCTCATCAAGGAAAAATCCCTAAGAACACTCTTGCCCTATCTCTGATTAAACCTGATTTGGGAAAATCATCTGGCTCAATCTACATTGAATTACAATATGAATGCTACTTAATTCCCTATTACTTCTGATTACACAGGATCAGTGCCTCTTGAAGAGTAAGAAGCAAAGGTTCACTACATTGGGGTCTCCTTGACAGCCAAGCCTGTGCCTTAGTCATTTTGACTCCCTAGTGACCAGCCTGGTATGTGGAATAGTATATGCGATCAGTAATTATTTCTTGAATGTATGATGTAGGAAGGAGTCAAGATATTTTTAGAGTTGGAGTCATGGATCAAGAGGAGAAAACGTGGTTTAAAAGAAACTACTACAGGGCTTCCCTGGTGGCACAGTGGTTGAGAGTCCGCCTGTCGATGCAGGGGACGCGGGTTCGTGCCCCGGTACGGGAGGATCCCACGTGCCGCCGAGTGGCTGGGCCCGTGAGCCATGGCCGCTGGGCCTGCGCGTCCGGAGCCTGTGCTCCGCAACGGGAGGGGCCACAACAGTGAGAGGCTCGCGTACCGCAAAAATAAACACAAAAAACAAAAAAACTACTACATTCTCAGAAGCCGGTGCTGCAATGAATGCTAATAACAACTTGACAATGTCCTCTGTCATTGCAAATAATGTGATACCAACATCTACTAATCAATCAAAAAAAAGACTTTCAGAATTCAAAATTGGATAGGATTTTGAGCTGGGGATTCCTCTCACCCACCTTTTCTTAGGATAAAACTTGGAACTGTAGTGTCAACAGATAATATGCCAGTTTTCCACTTAAAATTGGAAAATTTAATCTAGTTTCGGAGGCATGAAATAAAAACTGATGGGCAAATATTAGAATTTCCATCAATGAAAAAGCTTAATTTCTAAAATGCTGAAGGTTAGTTTATCAAAATACTGAAATTGCCTCATATCACAAGTCAAAGCACCCTCTCTTTACTAAATAAGGAGCTATAAAGTTGCACAATTACTGTCCATTTTTTTACTTGGTTTGAAAAAAGGTTGCTTGTTTTAAATAAAACAAAGTTCAACTGAAGTGACTATAATATCATCAGTCTTGTAAAACTCCTTGTGTTAGATTTCTTCTATCCCCAAGATGCCAACCATGCATATTAAACTGACTCTTGTTTTTTGCGTATGATTTCTGTACATCTTTCCTATTGGAATTTTCATGTTAAGTACCCTTGCTTAGAGTGTGGATTGTAACCACTCTGTTTAACACTCTATCACCAGTACCTAGAACAGTGCCTGCCACATAAGAAACACTTCATAAAATTTCTAAATTATCTTGATTAAAATCCATACTCATCCTAGCTTTAAGCACATGAAGACAGAAATAGGTTCCAACTGCATAAGAACACGTGAATAATCCAGAGAAAATGTTAACTATAAGTACAAATTATCTGTTGATTAAAATACAGAACATGTCTGAGATTTGGAATTACTTCCTAATAACCCTGAGTCAGAGCTGTGGTAAGGGCTTACTGGGGGCATGTTACCATTTTCTGAGTACACACTCAGAAAAGGAAGAAGTTGATGAGAGAGCATGCAAGATTTTCCAGGCTCAAAATGGAACTTGACTCATCTGCATGGAACCATCCGGCGAAACACAGAAGAGCTCACTCTTCTGCTGGATTAAGCTCACCCTGGTGGAACGGAATGGAACAGAAATGAGAGACTGAGGTCTAGGTTTTGAGGATCTTCACTCCACTTACCTGCTTTCACAGGACCAGGCAACGGACAAGAAGAAATGTGCAACTGTTGCTGTGTACCTCTAAACAAATACAGTCACCCTATGTAATAGAATGTGTCCTAAATCTGACCAATTAGAATAATTCCTCCATTCTTAGTGGAGTAGCTCTGATAGAAATGGACAGAGCTGGGCTCGGGGTGGGAAGGGGGTGGTTTCCTTCTGTTACAAGCTCTAAACTTTCTTCAATTTTCCTATGATTTAAGCCTAACTAAAATTTATGGACTTTTGAAAAAAAGTAGGTACTAAAATTAAATAAGCTGAGAGTGTTGAGGGTGAAAAAAACGATAACAAATTTAAGAAAATGTAGAATTATTACTATGAGAATTACCAGAACTGTGTTTGTTCCAAATACGAGCCTGCTGTAGCATTTTAATTATGAATAGAATTAAACAGAAATTCACTTGCTATCACCATCTGATAATATTACCAGAGACTTCCCTTAAGGAAATTTAAAATTATTTATTCTATGTAAATCTCTGCAAGTCCTTAATTTCAACCTTATTATAAGAAATAACACACAGTATCAACAAGCTGGCAGAATTTTGACAATTCTCCTGCCTCCCTCCATTCTGCCTGCTTTTCCTCTTTCCCTCCCTCCCTTTCCCTCCTCTTCCCTCACTCCCTTTCTTTCCACAAAGCAAGGAAATGGGTATATAGCAAATAGTAGGGATCACACGCTTTCATCACAGGGCTTGGGAATGTGGACTCTCACAAAAACAGACTTGATTTTAAATACTGTATCTGTGCCTTACTAGCTGTGTGACCATGAATAATTTAATCATTCTGTGCCTCAGTTTGTCTGGCTGTAAAATAGGTGCAAACAGTACCTACCTCTTAGGATTGTTGTGAGGGGGGATTCCAACCGGTTTTAAAATAGTATTTAGCACAGAGGAAGCATAATAATTATTATTTTTCACTTCTCTGAATATATAACATTTAGTATTGGGATTCATAGTCTCAAAATCTAACACTCACTGATGTGAATATCTGATTAGCTAAATGGAGAAAAACATTGTTATAGTAATTATTTCTTTAGTTTCTCGTTTTGTTTTTTTAACTGAAAACCAGAATCACAATTTCTTGTTATTATCTGTTATCAATGAACAGTATAAGACTATAATATTATTTTTGACAAGGCACTGAATATTTGAAATGAAGAAAACTAAGAAATAGTAGTAAATAAAACTTTTCTTGTGCTAATCCCAAGTGAAAGATGAAATTAATGATGATATATATGTGGAAACTCTGGAGAAGTCATACAGAGAGAACCTCAAGTACTTGAGGCACACTTGAAATTCAAATGACACTAAATGACTAAGTCTTAAATCAAGAACCCTTCACTAAAATTAAAAACACAAATGCTTTCTTTTTCTTGATTTCTTGTAGGAAGTGAAAGAGTACTTGGTAGGTGTCAGACTATTTTAAAAAGCAGGTTATAGAGATGATATTTCAGGAGTGTAAAAATACTAAGGCGGATCTCATAAATGATTGGTATATTATTTAATTCAGGTTAGCATCAGAACTGTCAATGTTTGTTTATTAAGCAATGCAATCCTTTAGGTAGGAAGCATGGTTCTTTGGAGAAGTTGATAGACACAAGATACACAAACTGGAATATGGTGAAAAAACACACAGTATAGATTTTTTAAAATTAAACCTAGGAATTATTTAACATGGCCATTTCTTTGGGTTGAAGAAAGAAATTCATATAGATTTTCCTGGTTCAGGCTCCAGTGAGGTCTATAGGCAAATTTGCAACTAGAGCAAGATTCAGACCTATTTCCATTTTTGTGCTTACGTCTTAAATATGTCCAGTTCCTAGAGCATAGAGGAAAGCACTAGATTGGCCATGGCATGAAACAGGTTAGAATTCTGGCCCTGCCACTTAATAACTGTGTACGGCTTAAATGGGCAATTTGCTAAACTTCATGAATTTCAATTCCCACCCTCCAACCCCCACCCTGGGCAAAATGAGTCTAATCCTTTTTCTACCAACTCTAGAGAGTTAGGATGGTCTGAGGAGAAAATGTACATAAAAGTGCTTTGAAAATTATTTAATGCTTTAAAAATATTATTTATCATTATTATTTCAAGATGAGGGAAAACTCCCCCTCCGCTAATATATTCAGTTTTTTATGGCCAGCTAGATCTTCCAGAAAGCTACATAAAAACTGAACATTTTAACAATACTCGGCAATGTTTAGATGTTAAAAAAAAATTATCCAAACTGGGACATTTCTTCTTAAACGGTTCTAAAAGTAATACATATATATTGCAATGAATTTGGAACTACAGAATGAGAACGGGAGGAAGTAAAGGTCACCCTGACTCTCTTATTTCTTGAGTTAACCATTGATAAATAATTTTTAAATTTTCTTTGGGTCTTTTTTCTCTATGTGTGTGATATTCAAAACCAAGTTGTGAATATGCTATATTTATTATTTAACATTCTTCTCTTCTCACTTGATATTTTACAAAAAACAATTTTAATTTGTTAGTTTCTGTATTGTTTCCGATTCTAAGCATCATAAAATACTTAATAGTGAAGGTTACCTATGAGCTATTATGTAAAAAAAAGTTCAGCATATATAACCTAAATAAATATATTAGAAATTCATATACTTTAAAGCAGTGATCCCCAACTGTTTTGGAGCTAGGGACCGGTTTCCCGGAAGACAATTTTTCCACCAACAGGGTGGGCGGGGGAGGATAGTTGGTTCAAGCTGTAATGGGAGCGATGGCGAGCCATGGGGAGCAGCAGATGAAACTTCGCTCGCTCGCCTCCTGCTGTGCGGCCCAGTTCCTAACACAGCCAGGGGGTTGGGGACCCCTGCTTTAAAGGATATCCCTATGTTTTTATGTGATTCACCATTTCAAAAGTTTCATAGACAATTCCAATATTTATATTTAATTAAAGACCATGAAACTTTTTTTTAGTATTTTAAAATAAAAGACAGTTAAAGATTACTTCATTTAAAAGCTAATAACAAACCTCTAGAACACTTCCTTCTACTTAAGTGAGGTGTTAGATTAAAAAAGCACTATAGAAATATAGATTATACTTGACTTTAAATAAAAATCTGAATAAATACTATAGAATTGTTATCTCCCCTTTATTCTGTTAATAATTGGTAATAGGAATATTATGGAGAATGATTGAAGCTTAATAGTCATATGTCAATTACCAAGATCACATTTGTGTGGTACAATGAATTTGCAAAGGTAGACTATCAAATATATTTTATTGTCAAAGGTGGTCTGCCAACTGGCAAGTCATTTAGTAAGTTATGCTCTAAAATATATCATTTACTGATACCCAAGAGACATCTCGGTATGTCATTAATAGTGCAGAAACTCGAAGCCAGGGATATTTTTGTCTTTATAATTAATTTGAGACAGCAGCTAAGAAAAACCAGAATAATAACAGTAATAACCTTCAAATTAATTTTGACCCTAAGCTATAGCAATTTCAACGGAAGTTAGTATATTTACATACAAATTAAAATTCCTAAACTTGTATTACAATTGATGCAATGTTTTTATGAAATACTACCTGTATAATATTTCATTAAAATAATAAAATGAGAACAATATAGAAATGTCATAAATGTTTGTGTCCTAGAAAGTATTTAGAGGGAATTTCTGGTAGTATAAATTAATACATGATTATTATTATTAATCATATTACTTTTATTTATAAAGCATCCAAACATACACATCTGTAATCTTATATGTCTTTACCATCAAGAGAAATATATTCCAGAATTAATTTTAAAAACACTGCTTTTACTGTGCTTATGTTTTCTAGTTGAGAAGTCTGGACCTTAAGCATTTTTAAATTATAGAACTAATCAGAAAGCAGGAGGAAACCAACAATACAACTGATGGCATTTGTTAATATAAACCTTTGTGTAAAAATGTTATGAAACTAAGAATGGAAAAAGAATAGAATTATTCATCAACAAATGGCTATTTTTAAAAATCTAGTTAATAGTATACTACCTGGGTTATTCTCTTACTTGAAAAACTTACAGTATATTAGGTTGTCCTAATTTGGAACTATGTAACTGCCACTCTCATGTTTCTAGTTTTACTAGAAGAGTGCATTTTTTTGGTATAAGCGTAAGAAAAAAAAAAAAAAACTGGAACATTCCATAGTGCAGTTTCCTTCCTCCCTTTCCCCAACAGAAAAAATAAGAAATACTGTACCTAACCAACAGATCTGATGATTCCAAAAGGGACAAGTCTCTATTCTGAAACACTATTCAAGTCAGAACATTCCAAATTACGATTTTGCGAGACACTGGAAAATTATGGCATGAAAAAGAGAAGAATATTTCTAATGCACTATAAAATGTATTCCTCAAAGCAAAAGAGCTAATGGAAGGCCAGAGCACTTAATGGATAAAATATAATCAAATGAAACAGAAGCGTGTTCCAAGCTGAAAGGCAACAATATCACTCTTCTCACATAATTGGATAGTAGACATAACCCAGTAAGATCAGGTTTAAAAACATTTAAATATATATAAATACACATATGTATAAATAACATATATAGCACCTGAAGTAAATACATATTCGTATTCATATATTAAAGAATCACTTTGAAATTTAAAAATATTTTTTTAACTATTGAAAAATAAACAGCTAGTGAAAAAATAAGTTTTCTTTGCAAAACTTGACTCTGGAAACAAAGATTCTTCAAATGCTTCTCCAAGAACTTGTCTCTTTATTTTAAATATAACCAAATAAAAAAATAAAAAATATAATCAAATATTTGAAACAGAAGGCAAATGTTCATGAAAGCAGACATATATACATGCACATATATGCATATATATATTTATACACATAATTGGATAATATAATTAATCTATATAATACACATAAAACACACATCTTCCTGAACTTACTATGGCATTGCATCCTGATAAACCCATCATCAATTGAAAATATCATAAATTGTAAATGCTTATAGTACACCCAATCTACCAACCGTCATAGTTTAGCCTAGTCTACCTTAAATGTGCTCAGAACACTCACATTAGCCTAAAGTTGGGCAAAATCATCTAACACAAAGCCTATTTTATAATAATCTGTTGAATATCTCATTTGTTTTATTGAATACTGTACTGAAGGTGAAAACCAGAACGGTTGTAAGTGTGTCAGTTGTGATCGAGTCGCTGAGTGGGAGGAGTGGCTTGCTGCTGCTGCCCAGCATCACAAGAGAACATCATGCTGCATATCAGTAGTCTGGGAAAAGTATAGTTTCTACTCTAAATTCAAAGTAGACTTTGAAAAAATGAAAAAATTCAAACTATAGTTTCTACTAAACGAGTATCACTTTCACACCATGGTAAAGTTGAAAAATCGCTAAGTCGAACCATTGTAATTCGGGAAATGTCTGTCTATAAATTTTTGTATAATATATGTGTATACGTGTATGCACATGTATATTTCAAACAGGAATTTAGACTGTTTGCTACATCTCTTCTTAGAAGCAGACTATGCCCAAAATCTATGCCTCAAGCCTTTGGTGAATAGCTAATGAATTCAGTATTCAAACAGGGATTAAAAATATTGACTTGGAAATTCAGGACAAACTTACTACTAAAAAGGTTTTACACTTTTTACTTAAAAGAACATAGTTAGGTACACATGATTAGACTCTACCAACTGAAATAAATTATTGCCGATTTGGCTAGAGTTGTTGATCACCACAAAATTCTCTCTTGTGGACAACTATGGCTTACATATTAAATGGAAGGCTTTAGGCAGTTTTTGTACTTGTTTCCTTAGACCTAAATGGTCCACATAATGATAAAAAGTCAAATAAGAAAAAAAATGTAAAATGATGTGCTTTTCAAGCCCAACAAAATTTTTTTGTTTTTTTTTTGCATTACGCGGGCCTCTCACTGTTGTGGCCTCTCCCGTTGCGGAGCACAGGCTCTGGACGCGCAGGCCCAGCGGCCATGGCTCACGGGCCCAGCCGCTCCGCGGCATGTGGGATCCTCCCGGACAGGGGCACGAACCCGCGTCCCCTGCATCGGCAGGCGGACTCTCAACCACTGCGCCACCAGGGAGGCCCCAAAACTGTTCTCATACTAAAGCTCATCTGTGTGCTAACAGTGCAGTTTCCATAGGCAGGTGTTTCTGGTACTAAAGTTTTCACGTTAACTGAGGCTCTATTTCTGATTTCAGTTTAAAGGTGTCGCTAGTGATTGAATCTACTCAGTAGTGCACGTTTATGAATAAGACTCTGAATGTTAAAATTCTTACATGTACTCTCTAAATTCATTGAGATTCAGTCAAATAGAAAGATATCATATACCAAGAAGATTCCTTTGTATATGACGTACAATGGAGTAACAGATTAATTTTCCTTTCTGGACAACTTAATGATACTGATTAACATTAAAAAACTTCAACAGTTACATATTTAAAAAAAAAGACTGGGGTACAAGGCAGATAATTAGTAGTATTACCTTTAAAGGCTTTTGTTAGAGGAAGTGAATGTTAACAACTCTTCATAAATTAAAGTTGCCCTCTCCCAGGAACTTCAATACTGTATCAGAAAAAAATAAAATAAAATTGTCAACTATTGCTTTGAAGAAAGGGAACAATTCCCATTTTCTATAACATTACTTCTGAAATCAACACCCTTATTCAACAACCTTGATATCATTTCTGATAATGAGTCAGTGAAAAGAGTGATTAGACAAATGGTACAATTCAGAAAGAAAATAAGATGCAGAAAGAAATTCAGAAAGAAAATAAGATGCCACGTGAGTTCTCCCGGGTCATCCAATCAACTCCTGGAAGAGTTAAAAATAGAAGCTAAGACTAATTCCCACAGCTACTGCCAGATCAGAGCCTGACAACTTTGCATTGTGGTAGCTTCAACCTCTCCTGCTACTGGGATTACCTGCATTGAGACATCTTCCTATGAGGTTCAGTCATTTCAAGGTTTGCTTTAAAATGGAGAGGGGTGGGAAAAGGTTCATAATTTTAGGGAAAATCTGTGGTAATGAGATCTCATTGTAAACTGCTCACGAGAATTAGAAAGATAAAAACTGGAAATGTTTACTAACCCTTACTATGTCTCAAACACTGCAATAAGTTCCCTTTTATGTTATCTTCTTTAATCTTCGCAACAACCCTGTGATTTTCCTGTTTTAAATATCCAGAAACAATTCACAGTGGTTAAGTAACTTACCCTAAGTCATAGAGATAGAAAACAATAGAGGTAGGATTCAACTAGGTGAGGTTCAAAGTTCAAATTCACTTCCTGAAAAACATGATTAGAACATAAATGGTAGCCAAAACTCCCCAAAATAAACTAAAAGATTAAAAGAAAGAGAGAAAGGAGGGGAGGAGGGCCTTGTGAGCTGCATACCTTAAAAATAATGTTTAGACTTTTCGATTGATCTTAAAAATGACCAAAAGCTAGCTGCCTGAGAGCTCTAAGAATAAAATTATTAACAAACTAAACAAAAAACATTGATTTTTATACTCACTTTGAGATCAACCCAATTGCTTTCCTTTCATAACACTGTACTGCCATTTTATTTCATTTTCTATTATATTTATTAAGGGCTATTTTAAAGACAAGTATTTTGCCTAACAGGTTAATGATTTTTTTTTCTTCTAAACAATGACCAAGATGCCAATCCTCCTCCCCTTATTCAATGGACTAATTAGTGTCAGATCATTTTAGGGTCATATTTAATTTTTGTGGTGAAATAGTGATTTCACAAACCCTGTGAAGATGTTACACATCCACTATAACATGCATGCAGGTGGAAAAAATTTTCAACTGATGTAGATTTTGCTTTCTCTCTGAGTGTATTCTTCACAATCAATGAGATAGAAAAAGACATAGAGATAAGAGAACTGTTGACTAATATTTTCTTATTAAAGTCGGTATCTTGGGCTTCCCTGGTGGCGCAGTGGTTAAGAATCTACCTGCCAATGCAGGAGACATGGGTTCGAACCCTGGTCTGGGAAGATCCCACATGCCGCAAAGCAACTAAGCCCATGCGCCACAACTACTGACCCTGTGCTCTAGAGCCCGCAAGCCACAACTACTGAGACCGTGCGTCGCAACTACTGCAGCCGGTGTGCCCTAGAGCCCATGCTCTGCAACAAGAGAAGCCACCGCAATGTGAAGCCCGCGCCGCAATGAAGAGTAGCCCCAGCTCCCCACAACTAGACAAAGCCCATGCACAGCAACGAAGAACCAACACCACCAGAAATAAATAAATAAATAAATTACTTAAAAACAATAAAATCTGTATCTTGCATTTTCAATTTTCTAAAAGTTCAAATCCATTGTGGTTGAAAAAAGAAGAGTAATGTCATATGTTTTCTTGTCCTGGGAAAATGGACTGTGCTTGGTTGAGTGTGTTTATTTATTTATTTATTTTATTGCCAAAATTTATTTTTTATTATTTTTATATCTACTAGTACTTACTTGAATTCTACTCACTGTTTTTTTTTTCATCTTTGTTGGAATACAATTGCTTTACAATGGTGTGTTAGTTTCTGGTTTATAACAAAATGAATCAGTTATACATATGTTCCCATATCTCTTCCCTCTTGCATCTCCCTCCCTCCCACCCTCCTTTTCCGACGCCTCTAGGTGGTCCCAAAGCACTGAGCTGATCTCCCTGTGCTATGCGGCTGCTTCCCACTAGCTTCTATTTTACGTTTGGTATATATGTCCATGCCACTCTCTCACTTTGTCACAGCTTACCCTTCTCCCTCTCCATATCCTCAAGGCCATTCTCTAGTAGGTCTGTGTCTTTATTCCCGTCTTACCCTTAAGTTCTTCATGACATTTTTTTTTCTTAGATTCCATATATATGTGTTAGCATATGGTATTTGTCTTTCTCTTTCTGACTTACTGGTTGAGTGTCTTGAACTGCTCAAACTTTAAGGTCCATCACCTCTAATTTGCACCTTACCAAAACCTCAGGCAAGAAACAGGAGAAAGGGTAGTGCCATCCATAATTCATTCCCACCACACTTACAAAAATAGTCACAAGGAACTTGTGCAGAATACCAATTCTTTTGTATTAGGAAGGCAGTTTTCAAAATTAACTGGTATTGGTTCATTCCGTTGTTTAATAAATATCTTGCAAATGCCTATAATATATATGCCTATAATATAAAGCCAAATACCAAACTGACCATTTAAGTTGCAGGAATTTTTACGGTCTTGATAGTTTACTATTTTAAAGTAACAGTTTACATTTGAGTGCTCACCACAATATATAATACCAATGAGCTCCCTAGAAATCTAAACGTTTATAGAATACACCAAATGCTACTGTCTCATGCCTTGCTTTGCAATCCTGGATTGCTTTCTCCTAGGGAGATGATGTAAGAAATATAAGCTAGAAATCTCTTCTACGGGATCACCAGCCATGTCTCAACTAACTTTTATCAGTGGAGACTCTCAATACATACATATTTATTTATTATAAAACTCTTCGGTACTGATCATTAGGTAATTCTGGTAAATGTGGGCACGTAATAATAGTTAAGAATGTCAGCCCCATTTCATTTCAGCTTGATCCACTGCAGAAAAGCACAAATTAGATGAAAGCAATTTCCCCAAGAACAACTCACTTCCTTGAGATGAGAGATAGATAAACTTGGGTGAACAATGATTTGTCACAATTTATTTTTGAGGGTAGTGGTTTAAAAAAAGTGCTAATGTAATCTTTTCAGAATGAATCCTTTTAAAAATGCATTAATTCTCCAGTGAATATAGCTTATAATTAAAAAGCTAAACATGTAATTTTACTTTTCTAAATTTTTACATATGACCATATATAAGAAATATTGAAATCTTAAAATCTTCATTATCTTTAAAATTTGATGGCCTTTAAATCTGAATTTGGATTTGGTGAGTCTGACGGATTATTCTTAGTGACTCTATTGGGTACCACCAATTCAGATTCGACATATTTCTGCAAGTGTCAGAAGCATTAAGTTGTGTGAGTGGATAGAGGGTATTAGCATCCTGGTGGTCTTTCACTACCCTGAGATGACCAGAGAACCTGAGTGTGAAAGAGCATGGAGGGGAGTGTAAGGAATGGCCTAACGGTATCACTGGCTTCTCTCTATGCTCAGACTCCGCAGTGCACAACAGAGGGAACAAAGCAGGTCGTGTTGCTGCCACTGTTGCAATGACCAAGCATCCTCAGTCTCATCGCCATTGCAGTCCAATGTTTAAGATGTGAGCTTGTTGGTGCTTATTCGGCAAAAGTCAGAATGCTTATTTGTTTTATGTCTGTTTTTTAATGAGGGTTTGATGAGACAGCAATAAAGACAAAAGTAAATAGGAGAAATGTTTATTAATAGGTCCCTCCATCCCTATCAACCAAAGAAAAGGCATACCTTAAAATATTGTTGTGAAATGTCGAGGGTGTGTCTCTCTGTGTTCTTGCAACCCTTCACCTGTAAGTAGCTTTGCAAAAATATGTTATAAACATGTTGCTTCATCCTTGCCCTTTTAGCCTGTTAATGTCTAATTTAAGTAAAGCAGGATGCAATCCCCAGCAAGTTATCTGTTTCTCCTTTCTTGGACCATGCAAATCAAAACAGTCTTCTTCTATGGAGGGTAGTGAAAAGTTGTGCCAATTGTGTTCATACTTCAGCTATTCCAACATTCTTTAGTTTAGCTTAAATGAGACATTCTCATCTTTGGGCTTTAATTATTCTGTTTAAAAATAAATTTTAAAAGATACTCTAAAGAGAAACTAAGAAAAAAAAACAACAAGATAAAAGATTTACCATAATGCAGGTACATAAATATGAACTAAAAATAGTTTTAGATTAAAAATTAATCTTTTTTATTTTAAAAATTAATCTAATTAAAATTTCAGATTAGGCTGGATAGAAATGATCCATTGCTGAAGCTTAAAAAAAAACTAGCTATAAATGTTACTAGTTTTCTACACTGTTGTTACAAGACTTGACTGACATCCGTGATGTACTCCGCAATATTTTTGAAATGATGAAATGTGTGATCCAGAGACTTGAAATATTTCAATACTTGGGTATAGGAATTTTCTTCCATGAACTAGAAATGAAAAAAGTGAGAATGTTTCCTTGCTCAAATCACACGAAGTGGATTCCCTTATATTACTTGCATTCATTTTTAAGATGGTCATAAATGGTTACATAAATTACAGGAATATTATCTGTTGAAGAAGTTGATGGTTTTTATAGTAAATGTATGTATTCAAATGATAAATGTTTCTGCATAATCTCTGACCTAACAATACCATTCCATGCCACTCCAAGAATTCTTCCGTCAAAAGTAAAAGCTCCAACACATAAAGACATGAACCTCTATGTCCATTACCACATTTCTTGAAATCATAAAACTGTTTGGAACTTAATAAATGTTTATCAATGGGTTTTGACTGAATGAAATTATGGCTCACTCATAGTACACATTACTGGGCATCTACTAAAGGTAATATGGTAGTGATATAGGCTAGATATCATTAATATAATAGAAACACAATGTACTAAAAGTGTTTTGCAACTAAAAATCACTATACATTGTATGGCTTTAAAAAGGAATGAAATGCTGCTACATGCTATAACATGGATACACTTTGAAAACACTATGTTAAGTGAAAGAAGCCAGACACAAAAGGACAACTATTGTATGATTCCACTTATATGAGGTAGTTAGAATAGGCAAATTATAAACCCAGAAAACAGAATAGAGTTAACCAGAGGCTAAGGGGCGGGGAGAAATAAGGGGTTATTGTTTAGTGAGTACAGTTTCTGTTGGGGATAATAAGAAAGGTCTTAAAATGGATAATGGTCATGGTGGCTCAACATTGTGAATGTACTTAATACCAATAAATGATACACTTAAAAATGGTTAAAATGGTAAATTTTACATTATGGGACATTTTACCAAAATAAAAAATAAAAATATACTATAAAATAAAGTAAAAATTTACCTCCTACTAGGCATTCTATGAAGTTTGCATAAAATTGCACTTATTTTAGGAGCTTATATGGTTATTATCATATCTGGGGACATGTAAAGAAAGCAACAGCTTAAGTAGTCCTCTTGAGTTCTTTCTCTCCATCTTTCCAACCCAGTTTCTTCCAGATTAATGGTTTTGTCATGCCTCTCTTTGAATGCTAGCATCAGTAGGAATGCTAGCTAGTACTGGTTTCCTTAAGTATCAGCGAAAAATTTTAATGTATTTTTATGCTGGTAATTGTTTTAGAACCTGGGAGGGATGTCATTGTTTTCTTAACTTGGCAAAAGCAAATATATTACTGTAGACAGCATTACTAGAAAGAAATAGTAACTTTGAAGTAGACATATGTCCATCCTAAGAAAACTGAATATATTTCAAAGCAGACCACACCACTCAACTGCTGGCAATGTTCTTCCACGTACTTGGCAGTATACTACTCTAAGTCTGAGAACTGTTTCTTTTTTGTAAAAATGATTTTGATTGGAAAACCCTGAATAAATCCTTTGGAATGTGTAACGTTTAGAGCTCCTTCTGGGATTCCTTTTCCATGAATCAAGGTTCTTTGATTCACTATCCTCCTTGGCACTTGCTTCCTAGTCATCTCAGCAGCCTTTGTGCCAGTGCTAAGGAAGAGCTCCCATTTTAGGTCCTAAAGCAGGGAGAACAATAAAAGGAGAACCTCATTTCAAGTACCAGAAATGTCTGGGCTATAAAGAACACACATATTGTCAAGGTAAGCCCAGAGTGGGGTGACATCACCAAGGTCATTCCTGGCTCCGCGTCCCCCCCAACCCGGAGGAACAACTAACAATTATTTGGAAACAGGACACTAGTTGAGAGAATCCTAGAACGTGGAGGTGAGGCTGAAGCACCCCCGTGCACCACAGAGACCAAGACAGACTGCATTCGAAGGGTGAGAGAAGGGGCTACACGTTGACCACGCTGCCCCTCCCCCAGGCCAGTGGAGCACCATGGGTGAGGCCTCCCGTGAACCTCTGGTTCCTCCAGTAGGAGAAGAGAACTGGGGGACGGCAAGCTCCACCACTAGCATCGGGGCTGCTTTGTGGGAGCCACTGCTCTAACCTGCTCCACTGGGGCTGCAGGGGAGTCTGCAGGGCTTGACCACTACAAGTCGGGCTGTGATGAAGGGGGAAGGGGCATGCAGCAGCCAGCACGTGGATTGTGACCGATGGAATTCATACCTGCAGTGCCCAAGTGGGGATCACAACGGGCATCTTTGCTTATCTACAGAGCCAGGTCGGCGGGGCACTACAACCAGGGAACTCAGGCTACAGATCCACCTGATACGCATCTGGCCCTTGAACCTGGTTTGCCCATAGCCAGGGAAAGAGCAGAGTCACAGCCCACCCACTGTGGACAGTGTCTTCTGGCCATCTGACCAAAAGGGCTGGCAATAAATCCTGGAAGCTATTTGGCCCAGTCGTGCTCCAGCCAAGAGGCAGGCAGCCAGAGCTCATCACTGGCTCTGGTACAAAGCAGAGCCAGTATCAGGTGTGGAGGGATCCGGTACCATGCACAGGCACGGAGATTAATTCATATCCAAGGCTGAGAGGAGCTCCCAGCTCCTCCCAACTGGGGAGCCTGTTTGAGAAATTAAGAGTAGCCTAGAGCGGCCCCTCCTCATCCCACCCAGGCAAAGGAACTGGGACTAGCCCCATCCCATCTGCTGTGGAGAGTGTCTTCCTGGCCCAGCTGACTAGAAGGATTGGTGACAACTCCTAGAAACTGTGCAGCCCAGCAGTGCTCAAGCCTAGAGAAGGGCAGGCAGAGCTGATAGTCTGCAAAGCCAAGCCAGTGGCCTTGTTCAGCCACAGAACGTGGAGTGTGGATCAGCTTGAGTTAAGACAACAAAGAGCTTTACTGGCTTTAGAGCTGCTTCTCCTGCTGCACCCAGGCAGGAAATCTAATTCATAGCCCTACTCATCACTGAATACAGCCTTCAGCATGTCCAACTGGGGAACCTAACCAGAGAACATGGGAAGCTGTACAGCCCATTAAACAGCCCTAGATACAGTGGCACTTGAACACACAGCACAGCCTGTGGCCTCCCCCATCTGCAGGGCAAAACCAGTGCCCTCACCTGACCAGGGAATTAAGTGCACACTCTGGCCTGATTTGGGTTCCCAAACAATGAACTATACAGGCTCTGGGTCCTGTCCAGAGCCAGGTCCTATACAAGCTCTGATTCTCTGCCAGGAAACTACTTCATAGCCCCATCTACTACTACTACTGAATATAATACCCAGTAAAGTCTGGAGGAAGAGCCCAATTACTCAGATATGCAGATACCAAAGTAAGGAATCAAGGATCACAAAAATTAGGCAAATATGACACCACCAAAGGAAACTAATAAAACTCCAATAACTGACCTTAAAAAAATAAAGATCTGGGCTTCCCTGGTGGCGCAGTGGTTGAGAGTCTGCTTGCCGATGCAGGGGACGCGGGTTCGTGCCCCGGTCCGGGAGGATCCCACATGCCACAGAGCGGGCTGGACCCGTGAGCCATGGCCGCTGAGCCTGCACGTCCGGAGCCTGTGCTCCGCAACGGGAGAGGCCACAACAGTGAGAGGCCCACACACCGCAAAAAAAAAAAAAAAAAAAAAAAGAGTATCTATGAACTGTCAAAGAATTCAGAATAATCCTCCTAAGGAAGTTTAGTGAACTACAAGAAAGCACAGACAGCTAAGTGAAATTAGGAAAACAATGCATGAACAAGACAAGAAGTTTGACAAGGAAATAGCAACATCAAAAAAACAGGAGCACTAGATTTTAAAAATACAATAACTGAACTGAAGAATTCAATAGAAAGTTTCAAAGGTAGATTCGACCATGCAGAAGAAAGAATCAGCAAACTGGAGGATAGAACTTTAGAAATTACCCAGTGAAAGGAACAAAAAGGAAAAGAATAAAAAGAGTGAAGAAAGCCTATGGAAATTATGGGACACAACAAAGTAAACAATGTTCATGTTATGGGAATTCCAGAAAAAGAAAAGAGAGAGAGAAAGGGAAAAAAAGTATATTTAAAGCAATAATGGATGAAACCTTCCCAAACCTAGGATGAGAAATGGACATCCATATCCATGAAGCCCAAACAAGCCCAAACAGGTTGAACTCAAATAGGGCTACTCTGAGACACATTGCAATTAAATCACCAAAAGTCAAAAACAAAGAAAGAATTTTAAGACCAGCAAGAGAAAAGAGAGAAGTTACATACGAGGGAACCCTGGGATAATTGGATATTCACATGTAAAAGAATGAAATTGGACCAATATCTTATACCACTCACAAAACTAACTTGAATTGGATTAAAGACTCAAATGTAAGACCTGAAACTATGCAACTGCCAGAAGAAAACATAGGAATAAAGCTCATTACATGGGTTTGGTAATGACTTTTTGGATATGACACTGAAAACACAAACGACAAAATAAAAAATAAACAAATGGAACTACATCAAACTAAAAAGCTTCTGCACAGCAAGCAAAAACAAAAACAAATCAACAAACTGATTGAAAAAACAACCTATAGAATGGGAAAAACGTGTTTGTAAACCATATATCTGATAATGGTTAATATCCAAAATAAATTAAAAATTCATACAAATCAATAGCAAAAAAGCCTGGAGGGGTGGGATGGGGAGGGTGGGAGGGAGGGAGATGCATGAGGGAAGGGATGTGGGAACAGATGTATGTGTATGACTGATTCACTTTGTTATAAAGCAGAAACTAATAAAAAATTAAAAAAAAAAATTAAGAACATTTTAAACTGTAGATACTGCCAAATGTTCTTCTAAATGTTGTACCAATTACATTACCACTTATATTATGAGTGACATTTCCTCCTTAAATACACTGGATGTCAATTTGCCAAACCTCTTTTATTAAAAAAATGAATTAAAAAAAAAAATCTAGAAACAATAAATGCTGGAGAGGGTGTGGAAAAAAAAATAGCAAAAAAAAAAAAAATTACCCAATTAAAAAAATGAGCAAAGGACCCGAATAGACATTCCTCCAAAGAAGACACACGAAAAGCCAACAGGTACATGAAAAGATGCTCAATACCACTAGTCATTAGGGAAATGCACATTAAAACCACATTGAGATATTACTTCACACCTGTTAGAACGGTCATCCTCAAAAATGTCAAGAGATAACAAATGCTCGTGAGGATGTGGAGAAAAGGGAAGCCTTGTGCTGTTGGTGGGATTGTAGATTGGTAAAGCCAGTATGGAAAACAGTATGGAGGAGCCTCAAAAATTAACACTAGAACTACATATATCTAGCAACTCCACTTCTAGGAATATATCCAAAGAAAATGAAAACACTAACTCAAAAAGATATCTGCACCCCCATGTTCATAGCAGCATTATTTATAATAGCCAAGACATGGAAACAATCTAAGTGCCCATTGATGGACAAGTGGGTAAAGAGGTTGTTTTATATATTTATAGGTATATACATATTATAGGTATACACACACACACACACACTGAAATATTATTCATCTGTAAGAAAACAAAGAAATGCTACCAGTTGAGACAACAGAAATGGACCTTGAAGGCTTTATGCTAAGTTAAATAAGTCAGAGAAAGAAAGGCAAACACTATATGATCTCACTTATGTGTGGAACCTAAAAAAAAAGAAAACAATCATAGAAAAAGAGATCAGACCTGTGGTTACAGGAGACAGAGGGTCAGGGGAGGGGAAGTTGGAGGAAGACGGTCAAAGGTACAAGCTTCCAATTGTAAGATAAATACATACTATGGACATAATGTACAACATGATGACTATAGCTAACGCTGACGTGTGATATATAGAAAAATAGTTAAGAATAAATTCTAAGCATTCTCTTCACAGAAAAGTATTATTTGATCTCATTTATAAATGTGTGTGTTTGTGTGAGAGAGGACAGAATACAAAAATGCAAAAAGAAAAGTTGTAAAGTACGAAGCTGCTTAGGTTTATACCTCAACTATAACAGATAATAATTTGTTTAATTTTAATAGGTACAAAAATAAATGTTAAGCATAGAACAAGCAAAAAGAAAAACTGAGCCCAGCGTAGATGTCCTTAAAGCATTTGCAAAGGAGGGCTTTATTAGGTCCGCAAACACCTGCAATTACAGGCAAAATTCTGTGTGTGTGTGTTGTGTATGTACTTGGGGAGTGGATGCATAGCCTTTATTGAATTATTAAAGGGGATGTTAAGACCCAAAAGTTTAAAAAGCACTGGAAAGCCTGATCACAAAACCATTTTAAACTACTCTGATTATGTTTTATAGTTTTCCTTCACTCGTTAACACTTCAAAGAACAGCATGTGAATGTGGAAAGAATCTCTGCCATTTAGGTAAGATCTCTGAGTCTCAGCATAAAATTAGCATATAGTAGCAGGATGAAATTATACACCATAGATGAAAGTACCTAGCAGAGCGCTTTAAGACTAGTACTTACTTATGCAAGACATCTTCCCCTGCTTACTTGTTTTCAGTAGAATGAAAGCATACTGAAAGCTGGTACAATGTCTTCTTTGAAGTTTTCTTTTGTAATGCTTACTATGCTTTTTGATACGGATGAGCCAATATCCACTTAAGGGCATGTAAGCTCACAATAACTTTTGTTGAATATAACTGTTTGAATGTACTTTCACTATATTATTATATAGGGATTTTAAACTAAAATGTACTTGCACACATTATTTAGAGCCTAACTTGGATATCAGAGTAGGTGGATATACACCCCTGGAAAATAATAGCTAATTTCTTCACTAACATCAAACTGCTGAACATCTACTTTGCATATACATAGCTAGGCACTGTATTATGAGTTGCAGGTAATAAAAAGTCGTTAGTCAAAGACTCTGCTCTCTAGGGTTATTTTACAACAGCAAATCATGTTCAAACTAAAGGATAGACCAAAATAGGAAGTGCCATAGGAATTTAGACAAGGGAGAAACACATCTGAAATGAGAAGGAAGGTGGGTATGGGGAAGGGTTCATGGAAGAGGCAGTGTATGCTGTGAGCAAGGTTGCAACGTGTAGCAGGGTGAGTGAAAGGAACAAATGAAGACATATAGTCATGATATCATGAGGCACAAACTAGAAATAAACAGCACTTGTTTTAGGCTGGTCATGAGGTAATTTAAGGGGATTAGTGAGAAACTAGATAAAGAGATATCTCTTTATATATTACTTATTAACAATACTTTTGAACACAAGTATTTAATTTAAAAAAAAGAACAATATAGGGATAGGAGATTAGGAGGTACAAACTATTATTATAAAATGAGCTATAAGGATATATTGCATAGCACAGAAAATATAGCCAATATTTTAGAATAACTATAAATGGAGTATAACCTTTGAACATTGTGAGTCACTATATTTTACACCTGTAACTTATATAATATTACACATCAACTCTACTTCAATTAAAAATGCTATTTTAGTGAATAAAACACTAAGCAGTAAAATTTTTAAAAAAGAACTTAGAAGAGAACTTAAAAATAAAGACATAAAGAGCAGGTTGAAACAGCGCAGAAATCTGGCAATTAAGAGGCCATTGATAACTTTCAAAATAGCACTTTTTCTACCTATTCTCAGTGGAGGCAAAGCCTTATTAATCCTACTATCTTTTTTTCTGTTTTTCAAAATCTCAGGATAAGTCTATTTCAATTGTAGCTAATGGCAGTAATGCAGCACCAGAAAATGCCTTTTGTAAGGAGAAGCAACTTTGAATCCTAAATCGGTACTCAAGTCTTAAATTACTGATAACACTGACCACCCACCAGACTAAATGTTTTTTTTTTTACGTGATTGGAAAGCAACAGATTGATTTCAATTCTATCTTGTCAAATCTACAAAAAAGTTCCCACAGTTCATTTAGCAACTAATAGCGTACATCCTTCTATTTGGTATTACTCCTCCTCCTTAACACCGGGCAATTAATTTTGCCTTTCTCTGGGAAACGTTTTTAACAAAGGAAATAGAGTCATAAATCAGTTTCGGATAGGAAATCATACAACTATTTCTACCTAGGGCTTTGAATTTAGAAAATTTCCTCAGAAATTATTGAAATATAACAAAGTCCAAACTCAGAAACAACTTAAATTTAATTATCTTAGTTGCACTAAAATAACAAATTCTATTTTCTATCTTGTTTTCTTTCTTCCCCAGAAGGCTTCTCCAACCCTAATCCATAACTTAATGCATTCATCTCACCTATAAAATCACTGGCAGGTATGATGCCGGCTTTGGCGGCTCCAGTCCCCTAATCCTGACCCATTTCTTGCCAAAGAATTCAGTTTCTTCAGAAACCAAGTAACAGACATTTCAATTTCTAACCATCATTAGCATATTTTCATGTACTAATACTCAACATAAAAACACCTTTTAAAATTACAGAAATTTTTACTGTACTTAAGATCAATTGCACTAACCTGTATTTCATAAACCTTGGGCTACTTTCTTAAAAATGAATTATTATTTTAATATGTTTTTCACTTATTATTCAGAATAATTATTCATATAATTAAATATTTTACAATTAGGTAAGAAAGGTGGAAAATAGTTTTGCTATTCTTGTTCTTTGTTCTCTCTTCTACTTGGTGTGCCTGAGTCAAAATTTTAGAATATTGAAAATTTAATCTTTCAAACCCAAACCAAATTTAAAGGTAATAATAACAACCAGCCAAAACAATTTCGGTCCAGAGCTTTGCATGGTCCGGGGAACAGTTCTCTGAGTGGGCCATTTGGAGTGGGATTTGCCCACCCGCCTCCACTCCTTCTGCCTCATATACTGAAGATAGAGACAAAGAAACCAACTCAAGTCTTTCCAAAGTGTATTTATAAATAGAGAATTTGTAATCAGAAAAACAATAACGATATATAATAGAAGTAACATGATTCTTCAGAACCAGTATCTTGTTCTAAAGCAATATTTAAAAAAGAAGGTAAGGGGCTTCCCTGGTGGCGTAGTGGTTGAGAGTCCGTCTGCCGATGCAGGGGACACGGGTTCGTGCCCCAGGCCGGGGAAATCCCACATGCCGCGGAGCGACTGGGCCCGTGAGGGGACACGGGTTCGTGCCCCAGTCCGGGGAAATCCCACATGCCGCGGAGCGACTGGGCCCGTGAGCCATGGCCGCTGAGCCTGCGCGTCCGGAGCCTGTGCTCCGCAACCGGAGAGGCCACAACAGGGAGAGGCCCGCATACCGAAAAAAAAAACCCTAAGAAGGTTAGCTATAAACCCTGGCCCTCTTTTTTATTGATCTCCTATTTTAATTTGTTAAAATAAAATCCATGGCCTTTTGAGTCAAACCGTCTCTTTAATTTCAGATTTAAAGATAACAAGCCTCTTTTTAAATGGAATATTGGCACACAGACACCACACAGTCTGGCTTATTACAACTGTTCTCTGTTGGTGAAGTGGCACATTTGCAATCCCCACCATAGCAATCTTCACCATTTCACAGAATATCATTCAATTGTACATCCCTAGGTGAGCAACAAGAATGGGCACTTGAGCTCAGGAGCAAAGCGTTTGTGGGGAAATCCTAGGTCAGAACCCCTAAAAGGGGAGACTAACTTGAGGATGCCCAAATAACCTGAGGTTTACCTTGGCCACCACCCGTGGCTTTCTGACTGCCTGTGGGAAAAGTCTCTCTGGAAACTCTTTTGAGGTTATTGGGGGAATCCTAGGACAAACACACTGCTTGCTTTTGCAGGAGGGCTTGCCCCATACCCTACCCAGCTAGGTGTCTCACAAGCTAGCTGGACTAAAAAACCTTCAAGAAAAACGGGATAGACTGACATTTGCATTTCTACTTCCACCTATTCTTATGCACAAAATATGTAGGTAGAGCCCTCTTTCTCACACCCCAATAGATTCTGCTGTCCTTGAAACCCATCTGGTAGCTGCAGTGACTACAATGAAGGGAGTTATCGGAAACCATATTGGTACTGGGCTTAAAGGATTTTTCATGCCATGCATTTTGGGGAAGGACACAGATAACAGTCCAAACGTGGTATAAGGCAATGCCCTTTCTGGGTCCTTGAAAAATCAGTCACGGAACACAGGTGGTGGACAGGAGCTGACAAGAGCTGGTTTGTTAATGAGCACAGCATCCCCGGCGGGGGTGGGGGTGGGGGGAAATCAATGAAATGATTGACAAGAGAAGATGGTAAATGAAGGGAGAAGTGGGGACAAGTGCTGCTCAACCCAAGCTGAACTCCAGGAGGTAAATTTCTCCTCTAATTTGAGATTCTTTCTAAAGGTTCAGTATTGAAGTGGATGTTTGACGTTGAAATGTGCAGACCCATTCTGATAACTGGAAAGGGAGGAGGCTGAGGAACGCAAAAGGAGAAGGAAGATTTCCGATTACTTCCCCAGGCTGCTGACAAGAACCTGCTGCTCGCAAACCACAAATTAACCAAGCGAAAGTTGAAGGTAGCAACGTCGGAATCCTCTTCAATATCTAAGCGAGTGTAGCACAGCAATGGTTGATTATCTTAAGATTACAGAGGCTGACCGCCTTCTTTGTTTGCCCAGTAACACCGCTCCTCCAATAATCTCAAGCACTTGGCTGATTAACATTTCAATTTCAGTTGTTGCTCCTTTTCCCATTGCAGAAGGCGGCAGGGATATTCCCCTTCTTCCCTCTGTATTACAAACCCCATTACTAACCAAGCAGAAAGCACCGCGCAGTGTGGCCGAGGCTAATAATAGCCGGGCTGCTTACCTTCTCCGGAGGGATCGAATCAGCGCATGTCCCCGGCGCCGGCTGCCCGGGGGCCGCAGCGCCGCCGCGCCGCGTCTGTGTGTGGTCAGCTCGGCCGGCCCCCACCCCACCTGCCAGCTGCAGCACCTGCTCCCGGCGCTGAGCTCCGGCCGCCGGAAGTCATCCCCCGCCCCTGGCCGGATCGCCACATTCCGCGCCAGCCGCGGGGGGAGAGGGGCCTCTCCCGGCACCGGCTCCTGGAAACTGCGCTCAACGATCGCTACCGTTCCCGGTTGTAGGGTTATTTTCTAGGAATGCTTTTACAGAAGAAGCGTCGCCGGCTGGTGGACCGAGAGAGAAGAGCCAGAGTGACTTTCCCTGCAGAGCGCCTTTCCTCTGAGCGCTCCCCTGTCACTCCCGCGGCATGGACGGCTCCATTCCGCTGTGTGGGTTTTCCACCCTCTTCATCTTCCTTATCTGTATTGTTCATTTCGCTGAATTTGAGAGTGGGATTAGCTCTTAAGATATTCAAACACTCCGAAAATATTTTAAATTGGCGACTAGTTTTTCTAAGCCCCTTGTAGCGAGCTCCACTTCCCCCCACCACACACACACAGTTACTCGCACGTACACACCCAGCCAAACCACTCACAATTAGGAAAGCTGGGACCTCTCGCCCTCTTGCTTACGTAATGGAACAGGAAACTCCCAAAGGAGTGGGGAAGTAGGACCGGCTAGCGAAAGCACTCGAGGAAAGAGAGAGGGGTCGCCCCAAGATTTTGTTGCTGTTTAGTGGTGTCCTTAGTGGACAGATGTTCCCCCTCTAACCCCCTGGCCTCGCCCCAAGTGGAATGGCTGGTCTGGTGACAGCTGTAACATCTGAAAACAAAGAAGCTGAAGCCACATTAACAGATGGCTGCATCTCTTTCTTTCCCGAAGGATTGATCAGAATTGGCTTTAAGAATCATATTAGCATATACGTATATAATAAGCCCTTTCCTTCTCTCTTTAAATTGGCACCAGCTATTAACAGGTTTCTCTCTCTCTCTCATCTTCCTCCCTCCCTCTTTCCCTCCCTCCCTCTCCTAAACTGACCAGATCATCAGTTTCCGGATTTAAGGGGGAAAAAAGGCCAAGGATGTGCTCTCTTTACAGCTGAACCAGGGTTTATTTTCCCAGTGTTGAGCCATTCCCAAGTAGAGAGGCTCTTTGACACTAGGGTTCTCTGTGAGTGAACTTCTCACATTCAGCTTGCTTTTGGAATTGCCCATCACTAGGTCCAGGCCAGTTTTATCCTTGGATTTGTCCAGCAACCTAAACAGTATAATTGCACAAGGCCAAGGCAGTACTTTTACTCTAGGAAGCCTTCCCAACTCTCTGTTTAGCAGTTCCAAAATTAGGAGGTAGTGTAGCAAACAGTTTCAACAAGGCTCAGTAAGAATTCTTGACCCTAGAATGCGGGCTTTTTAAAAGCTGGAACAACCTAATTCATCTCTCTGTGTTTCACTTTCATAAAATTAGACCTCACCAAAGAGCAGGGGATTCTTAATATGTATCAAAGTGTATGTGGAATCTGGATGGGAATATTACATCTTTAATTTCACTAACCTCTAACTGCAATTTAGTATTTAGCATGTCCTTTAAATCTAAATGCAGACAACAAACCACAATAATATTAGGAGTACCTGTGCCTATATCCCCAGCAGATATCACAGACAATTTCCTAAGGCAGTTTTATAGATATCTCAAAGTATCACTACTCTGATGTCACAATCAAATCATCATTACCTTTTTTGTTTTATCTAACAGACTATATCTATTTTAGAATGGTTTTAGATATACAGAAAAATTAAGGGGATAATACAGAGTTCTTATATATCTCATTCCCAATTTGCTCTATTATTGACACCATACACTAGTGTGGTACCTTTTTTACAATTAATGAGCCAATATTAATAAAATAATATTAACCAGAGTCTGTACTTTATTCAGATTTCCTTGGCTTTTGCCTAGTGTCCTTAATTCCATTTCAGGCTTCCATCCAGGACACCACATTACATTTAGTTATCAAGCCCTCTTAGGCTCCTCTGGGCTGTGGTAGTTTCTCAGGCTTTTCTTGTTTTTGATAACCTTGACACTTTTTATTTATTTATTTATTTATTTATTTATTTATGGCTGTGTTGGGTGTTGGTTGCTGCGCGCGGGCTTTCTCTAGTTGCAGAGAGCGGGGGTTACTCTTTGTTGCAGTGCGCCGGCCTCTGATTGAAGTGGCCTCTCTCGTTGTGGAGCACGGGCTGTAGGCGCCTGGGCCTCCGTAGTTGCAGCACATGGGCTCAGTAGTTGTGGCTCACGGGTTTAGTTGCCCCCTGGCATGTGGGATCTTCCCAGGCCAGTGCTCGAACCCGTGTCCCCTGCATTGGCAGGTGGACTCTCAACCACTGCGCCACCAGGGAAGCCCCAACCTTGACGGTTTTGAGGAGCAGTGATCAAGTGTTTTGTAGCATACCTCACTAATGTAAACTGTCCAATGCTTTTCTCATGGTAAGGCTGGGATTATGGTTTATTGGGAGGACAACCAGATAAAGTGCCTTTTTTATAACATCTTATCAAGGGTCCATGCTATCCACGTGATTTGACTGTTGATGTTGACCTTGATAACCTGGCTGAGGTCGTGTCTCAGATTTCTCCACTGGAAAGTCACTCCTCCACCCCTTCCACACTACACTTGTTGGAAGGAAGTCACTATGTGAAGCACAAACCCAAAGAGTGGAGAGTTATGATCCACCTCCTTGAGGACAGAGTATGTACATAAAGTATTTGGAATTCTTCCACACAGAGTTGTCTATTTCCCCCCAAATATTAATTTATTCAATTATTGATATTTATTTATATCAGTATAGACTCGTGGATATCTATTTTATCCTTTGGGTTATAATCCAATACTACTTTATTTTGTTGTTTGAATTGTTCCAGCTCTGGCCATTGGGAGCTTTTGCTTTTGGCGCCTGTGCTCCTTTGACATACTCCCTTTGGGGTGTGTGAGTTTGTGTGTGTCTGTGTATCTGTGTGTATATGTGTTTAGCATGCATGTGTGTGTGTGTGTTTAACACTTCCTGACTTTCTGGTACCACAAGGTGCTCCAGGCTCATTTTGTGTATTTCCTGCCCCAGTCCTAGAACCAGTCATTTCTCTGAGGAGCCCTGATTCCTTCTATTGGAGAGTAGTAATAGAAACCAAGAGCTGGGCTCTAGATGTGCTGTTGCTAATGGGGTATTATTTGATTAGGCTCTCTTAACTGAGAGAACAAAGAAATAGATACGTATAGTAACCCATGTATATACACATATCAGTAAACATTTCTATATATAACTATCGATATCTATATTGAGCTGAGTGTATACTGATGTCTGCAACTATAATCCATTAATGCTGAGATTAGTTTAGCTTTCTCCTCGTTTATCTGTAAATTCATACTTCAATATTGAGAAATGTGGCTACCACCATCCACCATCTATTTATTTAATTGTTCAATTTCAGTACACATGTATCAGAATTGTTAACCCATCACCCCAACATCACTATTTTTAAGTATAGTAGTTAGTAGAGTCTCTGTTATAGCTTGCTATTTAATGAGTTTAAATACCCATTCGTTTCTATATCACAAATTTGCTTTTTAAAATATTCTAATGACTGCATTTAAAACATAGTAACTAGTTTCTTTTGAGATTCTATGTATTATATTTTATGAAGTTAAAAGTGTTATTTTAAGACTATTTAAATGGGCTACTCCATATTGTCAAAGGATCCACAGTAAAAAGAAGGTGAGGATCTCAACCTCACAAGGATTATTGTCAGTTTATAAGGAGATGATGTGAAATTGCCTGGTGCAAATGTTGGGAGCTCATGCTTGATAGGTGTTAGCTTTGTCCACTTGGGCAGGCTTCTTTCTCCTTTAAAGTTCTAAATACCTTGGAAGAGAGAACATGCTAAACCTTATGGTTAATAATTTATAATGTAGTGGAAGGATTTGCTAGGTATCAGTGTTGGAGGTAAAGGTCCATATAAGGTTGACAGAGGATGAGAAGAAGACAAGGATGACCCTGAAGGTCAGGGGTTTTGTAGTTGAACAGACTGGGGATTGGATCCTTCCATTCACAGCCTGACTTTGTCTCATTTTTGAAATAAGGAGAACAATGGCTATTACATAGGCTTGTCCTTAAGAGTGAAAGTAGATGTTTAATCTTTTCTTTCAATTTGTTTGAGACAGTGGGGATTAAGTGTGGCGATTTGGGACAGTTACATAACATATTGGATTGTCCTTCCTTGTATAGTTTTCACTCTGTGAAGCCAGACTCACTGGAGGTATAGATAGTTTCTCATGATAATTCAGGCTCCTTCATCCATGAAAGTACTCTTGCCAGGTGCTTTTTACTCATAGAAGACAATCAATGTTGATGGTGCTTGGGATAAAACAAAAATTAAAGATATTAAATGGCAGGAATTAACTGCTTCAGATGCTATACCATGGCGAGAGACATAGGGGAAAGAGAAAGAAAAGAAATGAAATGAGAAATGTCTTACGTCAACATGTACGGTTTGAATCTATCTGCTTGGAACTTGACATACACCAGTATGCCAGATAATTTAATTTAATGAATAGTGGCTAGGGTGAGGTGAAATAGATCAGTTTTTTAATCTATGACTTTTCATTGAAGAACCCTTTTTGAAAAAACAATCTTCGGATCATGACTTTGAGGTCTGCAGTAATTCCTTTCTGATATTCTGGAATTACAGATCAAATGGCCTCATGATATCATGCGTCTCCGCAAAGGACAATATGAAAACCTGAGCCAGAGGCCCTGGGTGCCTGAAGCTGTCAGCATTAGAACCACTCCTTTGGTTTAAGGAGTCCTTCCAGAAAGGACTCATTTAAATGCAAATATACTATCAAGAGGGGTAACCATGCATCCAGTATCTGATTAGCAGCCATTAACAATTTAGCAGAGATTAGCTTCTCAGATTTATTATGGAGAGGAGTTGTCAGGGTGATTTGGCCCAGGCATCTGTCATCCACTGACTGCCAGGTCTCCTGCCCTCTTCACTACATAGGGATCTGCCTAAAGCTGGGAATTTAGTTTACTAGGAAAGAATTGGGCACTCACCGCATGACAATCAATATTGTTTTACATAATTTTGACTTATGAGAAAGGGTAGGAGGAGAATTTCTATAATAATAGTACCTTTGTGTGTGTGTGTGTGTGTGTGTGTGTGTGTGTGTGTGTGTGTGTGGTAGCTGCTCAGCTTAGGTTGATTAATCATACTCTACAGAAATCTTAAAATTTTATGATAATCATCTACCCTTTCAATGAGGCCAGAAATTATATCATGTAAAATATGCACAAATGTAGTCTAGGGATGGCAAAGCTATAGTAATAGAAATAGAATTGCGTTCAAGTAATTATAGCTGGACTAAAAATTTCCTGCATTAATATGAAAGCACGGATACAAGAGTACAAGAAAATGATCATTCATATGAAGATTGATATTTCATATTGAATATCTGTAACAGAAATAGGAAAATGGAAGAAGGGAAATGACTACAAACAGAACAGTAACTGTTTCTTTAGACATCGCTAAGAATTCACCTTGTTTTTACTGGTAAGGAGTTCACATATAATACCAGACCTATAGAATACAGGTAGTATTCTATAATTGGAAGCCTAGATTTAATTGAGAAATGTATGTGTACTTAAGTGAGATGCTTGGTAAATGGCATATGATACATTCAATAGTGTGGTGTAAGTAATTCTCAAATAAACCCTTTTAAAAATAAATCATCATGTAGAAGTCATGAAATAAAACAATGTACTTAGGCATTGCTCTTTAAATTTTTTAACCTTAAGTTTTTAAACAATCTAAGAGAAGACGCGGAGATCACCTTCCTCCCCACGGATACACCAGAAATACAGCTACACGTGGAACAACTCCTACAGAACACCTACTGAACGCTGGCAGAAGACCCCAGACCTCCCAAAAGGCAAGAAACTCCCCACATACCTGGGTAGGGCAAAGCGGAGAGATCCCCACACAGAGGATCGGTGCCGAGCAGCACTCACCAGCCCGAGAGGCTTGTCTGCTCGCCCGCCGGGGCACGCAGCGCTGGAAGCTGAGGCTCGGGCTTCGGTCAGAGCGCAGGGAGAGGACTGGGGCTGGCGGCGAGAACTCAGCCTGAAGGGGGCTAATGTGCCACAGCTAGCCGGGAGGGAGTCCGGGAAGACTCTGGAGCTGCCGAAGAGGCAAGAGACTTTTTCTTCCCTCTTGGTTTCCTGGTGCGCGAGGAGAGGGGATTAAGAGCGCTGCTTAAAGGGGCTCCACAGACGGGCGCGAGTCGCGACTGAAAGCGCGGAGCCCAGAGACGGGCGTGGGACGCTGGGGCTGCTGCTGCCGCCGCCAAGAAGCCTGTGTGCGAGCGCAGGTCACTGCCCACACCGCCCTTCCGGGAGCCTGTGCAGCCCGCCACTGCCGGGGTCCCGGGATCCAGGGGCGGCTTCCCTGGGGGAACGCACGGCGCGCCTCGGACTGGTGCAAAGTCACGCCGACCTTTGCCGCTGCAGGCTCGCCCCGCACTCCGTTCCCCTCCCTCCCGCCCGGTCTGAGTGAGCCAGAGTCCCCGAAGAGGCTGCTCCTTTAACCCTGTCCTGCCTGAGCGAAGAACAGACGCCCTCCGGCGACCTACACGCAGAGGCGGGGCCAAATCCAAAGCTGAGACCCAGGAGCTGTGAGAACAAAGAAGAGAAAGGGAAACCTCTCCCAGCAGCCTCAGAAGCAGCGGATTAAAGCTCCACAATCAACTTGATGTACTCTGCATCTGTGGAATACATGAATAGACAACACATCATCCCAAATTGAGGAGCCAGGAGTCAGTGCTGTGCCTCTGAGGTGGGAGAGCCAACTTCAGGACACTGGTCCACAAGAGACCTCCCAGCTCCACATAATATCAAACGGCAAAAATCTTCCAGAGATCTCCATCTCAACACCAGCACCCAGCTTCACTCAACGACCAGCAAGCTACAGTGCTGGACACCCTATGCCAAACAACTAGCAAGACAGGAACACAACGCCACCCATTAGCAGAGAGGTGGCCTAAACTCATAAAAAGTCTGCAGACACCCCAAAACACACCACCAGACGTGGACCTGCCCACCAGAAAGACAAGATCCAGCCTCATCCACCAGAACACAGGCACTAGTCCCCTCCACCAGGAAGCCTACACAACCCACTAAACCAACCTTAGCCACTGGGGACAGACACCAAAAACAACGGGAACTACGAACCTGCAGCCTGCAAAAAGGAGACCCCAAACACAGTAACATAAGCAAAATGAGAAGACAGAAAAACACACAGCAGGAGAAGGAGCAAGATAAAAACCCACCAGATCTAACAAATGAAGAGGTAATAGGCAGTCTACCTGAAAAAGAATTCAGAATAATGATGGTAAAGATGATCCAAGATTCTATTTCCCAGATCCAAAATCTTGGAAATAGAATAGACAAAATGCAAGAAACAGCTAACAAGGACATAGAAGAACTAAAGATGAATCAAGCATCGATTAAAAACACAATACATGAAATAAAAAATACTCTAGATGGGATCAATAGCAGAATAACTGAGGCAGAAGAACGGATAAGTGAGGTGGAAGATAAAATAGTGGAAATAACTGCTGCAGAGCAAAATAAAGAAAAAAGAATGAAAAGAACAGAGGACAGTCTCAGAGACCTCTGGGACAACATTAAACGCACCAACATTCGAATTATAGGGGTTCCAGAAGAAGAAGAGAAAAAGAAAGGGACTGAGAAAATATTTGAAGAGATTATAGTTGAAAACTTCCCTAATATGGGAAAGGAAATAGTTCATCAAGTCCAGGAGGCACAGAGAGTCCCATACAGAATAAATCCAAGGAGAAATACGCCAAGACACATATTAATCAAACTGTCAAAAATTAAACACAAAGAAATCATATTAAAAGCAGCAAGGCAAAAACAACAAATAACACACAAGGGAATCCCCATCAGGATAACAGCTGATCTCTCAGCAGAAACACTACAAGCCAGAAGGGAGTGGCAGGACATAATTAAAGTGATGAAGGAGAAAAACCTGCAACCAAGATTACTCTACCCAGCAAGGATCTCATTCAGATTTGATGGAGAAATTAAAACCTTTACAGACAAGCAAAAGCTGAGAGAGTTCAGCACCACCAAACCAGCTTTACAACAAATGCTAAAGGAACTTCTTTAGGCAAGAAACACAACAGAAGGAAAAGACCTACAATAACGAACCCAAAACAATTAAGAAAATGGGAACAGGAACATACATATCAATAATTACCTTAAATGTAAATGGACTAAATGCTCCCACCAAAAGACACAGATTGGCTGAATGGATACAAAAACAAGACCCATATATATGCTGTCTACAAGAGACCCACTTCAGACCTAGAGACACATACAGACTGAAAGTAAGGGGATGGAAAAAGATATTCCATGCAAATGGAAACCAAAAGAAAGCTGGAGTAGCAATTCTCATATCAGACAAAATAGACTTTAAAATAAAGACTACTAGAAGAGACAAAGAAGGACACTACATAATGATCAAGGGATCGATCCAAGAAGAAGATATAACAATTGTAAATATTTATGCACCCAACATAGGAGCACCTCAATACATAAGGCAAATACTAACAGCCATAAAAGGAGAAATCGACAGTAACACACTCATAGTAGGGGACTTTAACACCCCACTTTCACCAATGGACAGATCATCCAAAATGAAAATAAATAAGGAAACACAAGCTTTAAATGATACATTAAACAAGATGGACTTAATTGATATTTATAGGACATTCCATCCAAAAACAACAGAATACACATTTTTCTCAAGTGCTCATGGAACATTCTCCAGGATAGATCATATCTTGGGTCACAAATCAAGCCTTGGTAAATTTAAGAAAATTGAAATTGTATCAAGTATCTTTTCCGACCACAATGCTATGAGACTAGATATCAATTACAGGAAAAGAGCTGTAAAAAATACAAACACATGGAGGCTAAACAATACACTACTGAATAATGAAGTGATCACTGAAGAAATCAAAGAGGAAATTAAAAAATACCTAGAAACAAATGACAATGGAGACACGACGACCCAAAACCTATGGGATGCAGCAAAAGCAGTTCTAAGAGGGAAGTTTATAGCAATACAATCCCACCTTAAGAAACAGGAAACATCTCGAATAAACAACCTAACCTTGCACCTAAAGCAATTAGAGAAAGAAGAACAAAAACATCCCAAAGTTAGCAGAAGGAAAGAAATCATAAAAATCAGATCAGAAATAAATGAAAAAGAAATGAAGGAAACGATAGCAAAGATCAATAAAACTAAAAGCTGGTTCTTTGAGAAGATAAACAAAATTGATAAACCATTAGCCAGACTCATCAAGGAAAAAACGGGAGAAGACTCAAATCAATAGAATTAGAAATGAAAAAGGAGAAGTAACAACTGACACTGCAGAAATACAAAAGATCATGAGAGATTACTATAAGCAACTCTATGCCCATAAAATGGACAACCTGGAAGAAATGGACAAATTCTTAGAAATGCACAACCTGCCAAGACTGAATCAGGAAGAAATAGAAAATACGAACAGACCAATCACAAGCACTGAAATTGAAACTGTGATAAAAAATCTTCCAACAAACAAAAGCCCAGGACCAGATGGCTTCACAGGCGAATTCTATCAAGCATTTAGAGAAGAGCTAACACCTATCCTTCTCAAACTCTTCCAAAATATAGCAGAGGGAGGAACACTCCCAAACTCATTCTACGAGGCCACCATCACCTTGATACCAAAACCAGACAAGGATGTCACAAAGAAAGAAAACTACAGGCCAATATCACTGATGAACATAGATGCAAAAATCCTCAACAAAATACTAGCAAACAGAATGCAACAGCACATTAAAAGGATCATACACCATGATCAAGTGGGGTTTATTCCAGGAATGCAAGGATTCTTCAATATACGCAAATCAATCAACGTGATACACCATATTAACAAATTGAAGGAGAAAAACCATATGATCATCTCAATAGATGCAGAGAAAGCTTTTGACAAAATTCAACACCCATTTATGATAAAAACCCTGCAGAAAGTAGGCATAGAGGGAACTTTCCTCAACATAATAAAGGCCATATATGACAAACCCACAGCCAGCATCGTCCTCAATGGTGAAAAACTGAAACCATTTCCACTAAGATCAGGAACAAGACAAGGCTGCCCACTCTCACCACTCTTATTCAACCTAGTTTTGGAAGTTTTAGCCACAGCAATCAGAGAAGAAAAGGAAATAAAAGGAATCCAAATCGGAAAAGAAGAAGTAAAGCTGTCACTGTTTGCAGATGACATGATACTATACATAGAGAATCCTAAAGATGCTACCAGAAAACTACTAGAGTTAATCAATGAATTTGGTCAAGTTGCAGGATACAAAATTAATGCACAGAAATCTCTGGCATTCCTATATACTAATGATGAAAAATCTGAAAGTGAAATCAAGGAAACACTCCCATTTACCATTGCAACAAAAAGAATAAAATATCTAGGAATAAACCTACCTAAGGAGACAAAAGACCTGTATGCAGAAAATTATAAGACACTGATGAAAGAAATTAAAGATGATACAAATAGATGGAGAGATGTACCATGTTCTTGGATTGGAAGAATCAACATTGTGAAAATGACTCTACTACCCAAAGCAATCTACAGATTCAATGCAATCCCTATCAAACTACCACTGGCATTTTTCACAGAACTAGAACAAAAAATTTCACAATTTGTATGGAAACACAAAAGACCCCGAATAGCCAAAGCAATCTTGAGAACGAAAAATGGAGCTGGAGGAATCAGGCTCCCTGACTTCAGACTATACTACAAAGCTACAGTAATCAAGACAGTATGGTACTGGCACAAAAACAGAAAGATAGATCAATGGAACAGGATAGAAAGCCCAGAGTTAAACCCACGGACATATGGTCACCTTATCTTTGATAAAGGAGGCAGGAATGTACAGTGGAGAAAGGACAGTCTCTTCAATAAGTGGTGCTGGGAAAACTGGATAGGGACATGTAAAAGTATGAGACTAGATCACTCCCTAACACCATACACAAAAATAAGCTCAAAATGGATTAAAGACCTAAATGTAAGGCCAGACACTATCAAACTCTTAGAGGAAAACATAGGCAGAACACTCTATGACATAAATCACAGCAAGATCCTTTTGGACCCACCTCCTAGAGAAATGGAAATAAAGACAAAAATAAACACATGGGACCTAATGAAACTTCAAAGCTTTTGCACAGCAAAGGAAACCATAAACAAGACCAAAAGACAACCCTCAGAATGGGAGAAAATATTTGCAAATGAAGCAACTGACAGAGGATTAATCTCCAAAATTTATAAGCAGCTCATGCAGCTCAATAACAAAAAAACAAACAACCCAATCCAAAAATGGGCAGAAGACCTAAATAGACATTTCTCCACAGAAGATATACAGACTGCCAACAAACACATGAAAGGATGCTCAACATCTTTACTCATTAGAGAAATGCAAATCAAAACTACAATGAGATATCATCTCACACCAGTCAGAATGGCCATCATCAAAAAATCTAGAAACAATAAATGCTGGAGAGGGTGTGGAAAAAAGGGAACACTCTTGCACTGCTGGTGGGAATGTGAATTGGTACAGCCGTTATGGAGAACGGTATGGAGGTTCCTTAAAAATCTACGAATAGAACTACCATATGACCCAGCAATCCCACTACTGGGCATATACCCTGAGAAAACCATAATTCAAAAAGAGACATGTACCAAAATGTTCATAGCAGCCCTATTTACAATAGCCCGGAGATGGAAACAACCTAAGTGTCCATCATCGGATGAATGGATAAAGAAGATGTGGCACATATATACAATGGAATATTACTCAGCCATAAAAAGAAATGAAATTGAGCTATTTGTAATGAGGTGGATAGACCTAGAGTCTGTCATACAGAGTGAAGTAAGTCAGAAAGAGAAAGACAAATACTGTATGCTAACACATATATATGGAATTTAAGAAAAAAAATGTCATGAAGAACATAGGGGTAAGACAGGAATAAAGACACAGACCTACTAGAGAATGGACTTGAGGATATGGGGAGGGGGAAGGGTAAGCTGTGACAAAGTGAAAGAGCGGCATGGACATATATACACTACCAAACGTAAGGTAGATAGCTAGTGGGAAGCAGCCGCATAGCACAGGGAGATCAGCTCGGTGCTTTGTGACCGCCTGGAGGGGTGGGATAGGGAGGGTGGGAGGGAGACGCAAAAGGGAGGGGATATGGAAACATATGTATATGTATAACTGATTAAATTTGTTATAAGGCAAAAAATTAAAAAAAAAAAAAGAAAAAAAAAAGAATATATATATATATATATATAACTGAGTCACTTTGCCGTACACCTGAAAATGACACAATCTTATAAATCAACTGTACATCAATAAAAATTTTTTTAAAAAGAAAAAAAAAAAAAAGAATCTAAGAAAACCAAAAAATCCCTTCTGGAGAAAGGTATACTTCGAATAAAACTTTTGCATTGTTATGAATAGATTATTAAATAGTATTTATAAAGAATTATGTCTCTATAATTATTCATTTTTTAACAAAAATGAATATTCAACTTTTCAAATCAAATTTAAGCTTATAAGAAGAGGAAATTGAAATCTGATTAAAAAGTAAGTTTCAATGAACTGTGTTTGGTCATCAGGCAAGTGGATGTTCATCCATTCAGCAGATATTGATGGAGTGTCTAATATGTGCCGCTGTTCTAGGCACTAGAGCAGTAGGCTCTAGGAGTGAACAAATAAATCTCTTCTTTATGGATCTTATGTTCCAGTGGAAGGAGACCACCATAAATACATAAATATAGCATGTTAGTGGAAGGACCACGAAGGAGCAGCGTAATGATGCAAGGTTTAGGGCAAGTATATAGGGTGGTCAGGGAACATTTGAGCAGAGATTTGAAAGAAGTATGGGAGCAAACCGTATGAATACACTGAAAGAGAGGCTTGGTGTATGCAGGTGGGTGGGCTTATACTTTATGTGTTCCAAAGACTAGGAGGTTAGTTGGTTTGTAGTGAAATGATCAAAGGGGAAATTGTTAGAAGGTAAGGTTAGAAAGCTAGGTTAGCGAAAAATCACTTAGGGTCTTTTAGGCGATGGTCAAGAGAGAACTTTAGAGGATTAAGAATTTGTTTTTGGACATACTAAATTTGTGATGGCATGTGTGGACATGTGAAGTAGACAACTGGATATACTAGTCTGAATTTCAGCAGCAAGAGATTATCATGGCTGTAGATGAAAATTGGTAAATCATCATGGTATTTAAAGTCTCTAGATTTAAAGATGAAATCACTTTATAAGTAGGCATAGGCAGAGAATACATGATGTTGAAGGACTGAGCCAGGAGACACTCCATCCTCTAGAGGATTCGGCAAAGGATATAAGAAGTGAGCAGGGAGATAAGACGAACTGTCTCATGAGCCAAGTGGTAGGTGTTAGAAGGAAGAGGGAGTTATTATTAATCCTACTGGTAGATTAAGATGAGAACTGATCACTTAATCTAGGACTTGGCAACATATAATAGATATCACTAATAACCTTAAGAAGAGTAGTTTCTGTGTAGTGGAGAGGACAAAAATAGGTAAGTGGGAGATAAGGAAATGAAACGTTAAGTAGAGCTGTGTTGTTTGAGTCGTTTTGCTCTAAAGAGGAGCAGAGCAATGGGGCAATGGTTAGAATTGGACATGGGAAGAGAGGAAGACGTTTTCCCTTTAAGAGGAGAGGTATTAGACCTTTGCATGCTAATGAAAGCATCTGGTAGAGAGCAAATAATGGAAGATACAGGGAAGAGGAGACACAGTAGAAGAGAAATCCCTGATTCGGCCAGAAGGGAGGGATCCAGTGCAGAGTAGAGGGTTCGGCCTTAGAACAGAGGACAAACATTTCTTCTACCAAAGGAAGAAGGAAGGCAGCACACGTGGTTTCAGATAGATCCAGGTAGGATGGTAGACTTGGTGTTTGGAGTTCACGGATATTCTATTTTGATCCCTCCTGTATTCTCAGTGAATTAGGAAGCAGCTGAGAATTTAGAGGAAGACATGTTATAGACGTAAAGAAAGAGGAGTTATGAAATTGTTCTCTAGGACAGAAGAAAAGAGAATTGATTCAGCAATCAGTTTTCTAGTAAGTACTAAGAGTTCACATGGGGTAAAATGATTATGAATTTAAATGAGGCAAATTAGAAAGGTTGCTCATTTTTTTCTCCAGCCATGTTTAGTTGTTTGGCCCAAACGCTGAATTGGCATAAGTTCTATTTCACTAGGGCTGGCATTTTGCACTGCCAATATGACTAAGAGTGAGGGCCAAGGGACTTCACAGTGTCTCTGCAAAAGAGTGATTCTAATGACAGACCATGGGCTCTAATCAGGGTAAGCAGAGAACTGAGGAATTACGCCTTGAGCGCTACACTTGATTTTAACTGCAGGTTGGAACACAAAACTGAAAATCTTGACTGATAATGGTAATGGTAAGGGCAAACACAGCTAGAACCTCCACATTTCACTCTGTTACACAGGAATTCTCCATGTTTCTTTCAGCTGAATTCCTGTCTCTCATTTCTTGATCCTTAATTCAGTGACATTATCTGAGGGGAGGTATGCATTTTTGATAAAGTCTTTCAGAAATGCATTTTACAAGACTACTTTTAATTTTAAAGTTGTTAGACTAGAAATAAGTTTAACAGAACTTGCAATGTTTTCAAGTGCTTTTCTTTTCTCTAAAGAGACATTTGTTTGACTATTACACCGAGCACCATCCTTCAGGTGTTCTTCCTCTGGCATTGAAAATAGGAGTAAAATGTAACAATTAAACAAACATCTTATCTTCAAACAGATATGGATCACTGTTTTCTTTCTAATATGGGCCAAATCTTGCTATTGACACCATGTCCATTTTTTCCCCAGTGTAACTAGTTTTCCCTTCATTGTGTGTATGAGACATGTTTGCCCCCTCATGGATGAATCTGGAACTGTCACCGTGAACTTTTTCTTGTTTTTATAGGGAAAAATAGACTGAAAGTATAGATATTGTGGTCAATGGGAATTATTTTTGAAGGAAATGTTGAGGCTGACCAAAAGAGGTTGAAATCACTAGATGTTTAACCTTCAATTAGTTTCAGAACTTGGGATTATGTTAAGAACCACACTTTAAGTGAATCTGGAAGAAGATGATAGACAAAAAAGTTTAAATTTTGACATCCTTTTAAAATATGAGAACACAGAATTGTGAAGAAAGCTAGTCTCACTCTTATTTAAATATTAAAATGCTTAATGTTTGTAACTTAACTCAGAAGGATGAGATGGCTTTTCTTAAATTAGTTTAAGATTATATAAATATAAATGAAGGAAAACCTGCCATTGATTAATCTTCACTTGCTACATATAGAATTATACAAGTTATGAGAAAGTCCATTCTTAGGACTGTGGGAACAACAATGAATCTGACTTTCCCTTAAGTGTTTTCCCTAACATTCTAGAAAAAATAACTTCAATGTGCCGATTTAGACATTTATGACTTATTTGCTTGTCACTGTTTTCGTTTCTAGGAATAAGACCCAGTTTCTTTCCTCAAAAGAGTTGCAAGTTGATATAGAGCCAAAAATTGCAATAAAGTGTAATCAATTCCACTGCAGAAGTTTGTACTTGATATAAATTAATAGAAGTGCAAGCAATGTATTTTAAGTTCATTCTAGAGGAGTAGTTCAGAACAGCTTCATAGAGGAGAAGACCTGAGCTATCTTGGGAGATGTTTAGACAGATGAGGAGTGGAGCCGGAGTTGGGAAGGCAAAGGCAGTGTAGCCTTAGAATGCAAATGTTCACAGACATGATCTTGTGGCTTATTCACCATTCTTACCGACCTAAGAAGGACACCTGCTGGTAGCTTCATCATCATCATCATCACCATCATGTTAATAAAGAATGGATATTTTTGTCAGGTAGTCAAACAAGCTCTTTACATGTAGCACCTAGATGTTTTCTACGATCCACCTTATGAGTTCAATCATTGTAATTATTCTCATTTTTCACATACAAAAATGAAGACTCAGAGAGATTAAGTAATTTGTTCAAATCTTGGTGTGTGCCCTTTCAACTCCATGCTCTGTACCTCTGTGCTTAACAGGCTAGGATGATTTGCCCATATTAAGGGCTCAGATATTGGTTGATAAGTATAATAATCTCATAAAAGGTAAAGTGAAGTAATCTGCTTTGATGTTTATGATGCAGTTTGGTGAATGCACTTAAGTGCCAATAGATGAATAATAAAAGTTAGAAACACACAAAACATAGAGAATAAAAATTCATATATGTATGTCTGTTGGGAACAAAAAATCCTCTTGAATGTCTAACTTCTTAGTAAATATCAGGATATCACATACACATCATTAGGCAGCATCAATGGAGTATCCTCTGTACCCTGCAAGAGGGCACTGTTACAGATGCACAGAAAGAAAATTCATATTTCCTGCACATTATAAATAAGGACATACTATGATCACTCTTTAAGAATGAAGTAATTTGAATTTTTAACTTTTCCTTATCAATTGGTGTATATGAATCATGTTAGGTGAAGAATTATTGGTTGATTGGACATTTTATGTTTTAATTCTTTTCAGAAAACAGTAAACAAATCCCTTTAGGATCAAAATATCACATTCAGCAAATGAGCTATTATACTGAAGAAAGTGATGAATTCAGTAAAGTGTCTGCAATCTAAAATATTGTTATAGAAGAAGTAATTGAAGGAACTGGGAATAGATGACATGAAGCAAGACCAGGAGAGAAGTAGGTGGTCGCTCTAAACTATTTTAGGAGTTGTCCTATGAAAAAGGGTTTAGACTGTCCCACACTGAAGATTTTAGACCAAGTAGACAGGTTTAGGTTGATAAAAGGATGAATATTTTGACAAGTAGAACCTTTCAACTCTAAAATGGACCGACTGCATTTTAAACTCAAGAACTCGCTGTTACTGAAGTGCTTTAACAGAGGTTGAAGTTAAGCAGTTGGAAAAGGAAGAGCCTTTACAGTGAGAAAATTCTATGATTCTATGGTTTTCAACTCATAAATTTGTGTAGTTCATCCATTTTATTCATTGTATACACTTAAGTATATTGTTCCTTGAAATGGCCATTCAAAGTTGTTTCCTGTGCCACACACTATGAATGCTAGGGTTGGTCCTGTGTAAATCTTACCCCCATTGAATTAGTATTAACCCTAAACAAGCAGCTTTCTTCCATAAGGAAACAAGAAAAGAGGTTCAGAAATGTCCAAACTAAGTTTCTATAAAACGGTGTTATCGAATCTTATTTATCAAAAAACTTCAAACAGGGGCTTCCCTGGTGGCGCAGTGGTTGAAAGTCCACCTGCCGATGCAGGGGACACGGGTTCGTGCCCTGGTCCGGGAAGATCCCACATGCCGCGTAGCGGCTAGGCCCGTGAGCCATGGCCGCTGAGCCTGCACGTCCGGAGCTTGTGCTCCACAACGGAAGAGGCCACAACAGTGAGAGGCCCGCGTACCGCAAAAAAAAAAAAAAAAAAAGGGAAGATGCAGACCTGTGTGCTTCAGGATTTTCTCACCAAAACCCCACACAATTTCTTTACTATTCCAGCCAAGTATGGCCTAGCCCTACCCTCATCCCTGTTTTTCTTGGTTTAGTAATAAAGAAAGAGATGGAAATAAAGAAGAGATATTAGGTAGAAAGATATAAAATAGTGGGGAAAATAATATAAGTGAAGTCATGTACCACCACCATTTACTAGAAGTGGACTTTCAGCACCAACATTAATATTTTTTCCTGTTATATCTGTAAATGATAATAACTAATATGTGCATAACAATTTTCAATTTAATCAAATCTTATTTTTATAACTAACTACTTCGCAACAAGTAACACGCTAAGGCAACATCAATAGATGAAAAAAGGTAGTCCCTGGCCCCAAGGAATGTTGCCCAGGACAACACAGATATATGTAAAAAATACAATCACAATACAGTGTAGCGAGTGCAACAACCAGGAACGAAGAAGTGCAAGGGTAGCAAAAAGGAGCGTGTGATCACAACACTAAAAAGAAGACTGCACAAAAGACATAATATGTAAACTGAGGTTTGAAAAATGAAGTGGGTTGCCCAGGTACCCCATAGGGAGAAAGGAATTCTTGGAGGAGGGAAAAGCATAAATGAAGACAGTGAATTGTTCATATAATCCAGAAGTGAAGTAGGCAATGGCAGGAGAAATGATTGGACACAGGCGTCATGAATACTTGCAGGTCTGCATTTTAGCAAGTCCATTCTAAAGGAAACTATGAGGATCAACTCGGGGGTGGGGGGCCGCGGTGGGGACAGAACTAGTCATTCCTGCCAGAAACACTGGAACCAGTTTCTACCAACCCACCAAAATAACGACTTCAAAGGCAACATGGTATCACAGAAAGGGTTTGTTTTTTTGTTTGTTTGTTTTTAGTTCATTAGGCCTCACTTAAAATTCTGATTCCACAATGCGTTTGCTTTGGGATCTTGAACAACACTCATAACCTCTGCAAGTCTCAGTATAGTAAGTTTATGTGATTACCTTCATCTGTAATATCTCTGCGATGCAATTTTAATGGAAACTCAAGTTCAGGTCAAAGACAAGTTTCTCTGTGACTTCTCCTCCGAATTGATTCAAAAGCCGTCTCTCCCGTCCTCATTTGGCTTCTCTTATGGAATCTCATAAAAACTTCTAAGACCTCTTTGGGTTTTTTTTGTTGTTGTCTGTTTGTTTGTTTTTTAATTTAAGTATAGTTGATTTACAATGTTGTGTTACTTTCAGGTGTACAGCACAGTGATTCCTTTTTCACATTCTTTTCCCTTATAAGTTATTACAGAATATTGAGTAGAGTTCCCTGTGCCATAGAGGAGATCCTTGTTGTATCTATTCTACGCCTTCTTTGAATGACCGTAGCACTTGTTGTCTGTATCAGTTTTATGTCTCTGGTTGCTTTGTGACTGAAAATGAAAAATTTCTATTTGTTCATGTCCTGGCCCTTCCTTAAAAATCTGTTCATTTATGTATTTCATATTTATTGACTGCATCTTAGACACCGTGTTAACTGCTGGTTCTAGATGTTAGTAAAATATAGACCTTCCTGCTCAAAAGGTCACAGTATTTGTGGGAAAACAAAAAAATGAACAACCTATGTCTCAAAGAGCTTTGTACTTCCCAAAGAGAACACACCTAGTAGGTACAATAAATACATGTATCATACATAAATGTATAAATAGTTAATGGGATTAAAAAATAGAGATAACTGCTTTTCGATTCTGAGGAAATGATGATTATATTTCACCAGGAGCTCAACACCACTCTGAGAATGAGGGCTTAACCTCCGTCCTGACTCACTGCATCGCGTTTCTGTATAAAAACACACGTCTGTACATACGCTCTAGAAAAAGGCTTATCTGGCATGAATTTCAGATAGCAAGAAGAAAACTTCAAGAGGTTCAGAGAAGCATCCGGAAGCTCACATGATTATCTGGCACTAATATAACTTGCTTGACAGGAAAATAGAGCTGTAAATCTCACAAAATTAGATCATCTTTGAAGAATTTCAAAACCTCCTGCTATTAATTGGAAATCCTAGAAGAACCGCTTCTTTTAAAGCACACTGATAATATGCTTTACAGCTTAATATTCAGAAGCCTATGTTTTGGCTAAGTGAGCTTCAGGAAAGAAGGAAACTTGAGGTTCAGTTCCATCTACTCTGGAACCTCTGGTCAAGACATCTACTTCTGTGCTCAGCCATCTTATCACCTGTAAAATGGAGGCAACTCTAAGAACACATAGTTACACAGATGTTGCACAGTTTCATGTGTCATTGTCCTCATTTGTTTCAGAAAAACCAGTAACATCTAAGCTACGACTGCAAAGAGTGCAGTGTTCCTTGGGGTCATCTAGTGCAGCTCTGTCAAAGGAAAGAAAAGGAAAGGGGCCTAGAATAACTATAATTTTCCCAAGAGGACACTATTATTTTATGGTAAATCTGAGTCAAGAACCCTGATCTCTTTGATGACATTCCATTGTTCTTTCATTGGGTTGTGAACAACCCAGAGAAAGAAAGAGAAATAAAACTCCTATGTGCTGTGTCACTGGTACAGGACGTGACAAGATTGGAATTGGAGAACTACATATTAACAGGTATTTGGGAAATTCTTCAAACTAATTAAGATGTATACCAGGTCCATAAAAAACAGTATGTTTTCTCAAGATGATTCTGTGGAATGAACAGAACTGGTAACTGAAGGTGTCTGTGTGCTGCAGTTCCAAACAGGATGGGTGAATGCTTGTTTTCTGGCACCTTGAAGACTCCACCCCAACATACACATTAAAATAAAATTAACATTTCAACTGGGTCATATTTAATTCTGCATGTTCTTGTAAGTCAGCAAAATATTTCATATATCATTTAAGTTGTCACTCAGTTTTTTTTTTTGTGGTACGCGGGCCTCTCAGTGTTGTGGCCTCTCCCGCTGTGGAGCACAGGCTCCGGACATGCAGGCTTAGCGGCCATGGCTCACTGGCCTAGCCGCTCCGTGGCATGTGGGATCTTCCCGGACCGGGGCACGAACCCGTGTCCCCTGCATCGGCAGGCAGACTCTCAACCACTGTGCCACCAGGGAAGCCCCATATCTGATTTTTGTATTAGGACTCGTCTAATTTTTTATATACATTGGAAAATAACTCTTGTCTTTCTAAGGTGTATATCTTTGATTATATTTTCTATTTTCATAAAGCTTCTTGTATTCTCTACTCAAAACAGGTATAAATAATGGCTGCATATAACTAATCAATAATCAGCCATTTTGTCCAGATTTTCAAATGTGTTGGTATAAAGCTACCATAGTATTCTTTTATAATTAAAAAAAACTCTGTTTTATAGCTAGTCCCATCTCTATCATATTTGCCAAATATTGCTTATTTTATTGATCTTTGTAAAGAACAAGCTTTTGGTTTTATTTGTCAAGTTTACTGCTTTTCTTCTCTATTTTTGACTTTCCTCTTGATTAATTTTGTCCTTCCACTCTTTGGGATTTACCTTGTCCTTTTTCTATGTCTACTGTCCATTTCCTGTAGCTTCAAGAGCCATTTTCAACAACTCAACGAGCTCTGCCGGCTGTGTCATGGCCACTTCATCATACGCCATTAAAACTTAATCTCATACACTGGGTGAAGACTCAGCAGTCTTATTTTGTTTTCAAAATTGTTCTATGGCCTTGGATCCTTCTTCTTCTCCTAAATTAGCACTATCATTAGGGAAAATTCTAGTGGGCCTAGAATTCTAGGCTTGCCTTTCCTGCAGTTTCATAATCAAAGAAAAAACATTTCCACTCTTTTTTTGATGTTGATCGAAAATTTAGCAACACTTCTTTGCACTGTATTCAAATCCCAAAATATAAGCAAGCCTTCATGCACACAGGCTCACTGAAATGTCATAATTTTAAACTACGTATGACCTTGAACAATGACCTTTCCAGATACTCCACACTCTTCCTAGGTGTTCAGACTTTTTCATTCCTACAACATCTTTTACACATGGTCGATTTGTGTCATAAGTTCCTCCTCACTCCCACTTCTGAGTATGTATCCAAAGGAAACATCATCATGATTTGAAGAGATATCTGTACTCCCATGTTCATTGTAGCATTATGCACAAGAGCCAAGGTATGGAAACAACCTAAGTGTCCATAGTAGATTAATGGATAAAGGAAATATGGTATAGATATACAATAGAATATTATTCAACCTTAAAAAAGAAGAAAATCCTATCATTTAAGTCAAAATGGATAAAACTGGAGGACACTAGGCTAAGTGAAATAAGACAAAGACAAGTAGTGCATGATGTCACTTATATGCGGACTCTAAAAAAATAATGAAATAAATCAACTCTTCCCTACCTGGACATTTTCCTCAGCAGAATCTAGCAGCCTCTATTATGAGTCTTATCTTTTTTTTTATTGTTTGTACCAGATCACAATCCCAGGGAACCTATGTATTTACCGATGTGTATCTACATTATAGTTTACCATTGTTCTTTTTCTTTGTAATTCATTCCTTCCACTTCTGGCATCAGAACCTTATTTTTACTTTGGAGAAGTCTTCGTGATTCAGGTAGGCTGTGTGTCTCCTCCCTAGGCTGTGTGACTTGCGGCTAGCTAGACACAGTGTTTCACATATACTCTATATGTCTTAAGTACCTACTTCTCTGTTTTCCATCATTTTCCCTCCAAATTTCTGTGTAGTTATTTTTTAATTGACATTTGTATTCCTTTCTTTTGTTTGACTAAGGTACTCTTCAACCTATCTTCTGAGTGCTTAATTTCAACTTTTTTAATTCTAGAAGTTTCTTTTGGTTGCATTTCAGATAATTTTTTGCTTAAATTGTACATGTTCTCCATTTTTTAATAATTAATCATAATTTTAAATAATAGTTTCATTGAGATATAATTTACTTTCCATATTATTTAAAGTGTACAATTTAGTGTGTATGCATCTACCACCACAATCAATTTTAGAACTTTCATCCACCCTCAAAAAGAAAAAGAATCTATTATAGGTCACTCACTCCCCCATTTCTCCAAACCCTAGGCAGCCACTAATAAACTTTGTCTCTACAGATTTGTCTAGACTGGACATTGCATACAAATGGAATCATACAATTACTTAGCATGTTTTCAAGGTTCATCCATGTTGTAGCATGCATCAGTACTTGATGTCTTTTTATGGCTGAATAATATTCCATGGTGTGGATATTACTATGTTTCATTTATCCATTCACAGTAAATGGCCATTTGGTTATTTCCACTTTGGGGCTCTTATGAATAATAATGCTGCTGTGGTTGGATTTATGTGCAAGTTTTGTATGCAGGTCTAGATTTGTTTTTTAAATTAACAGACTATTTAGGAGAAGTTTCTGGTTTACAGAAAAATTAAGCAGAAAGGACAGAGTTCTCATACCTCCTTACCTCTCTAGCCAGTTTCCCCTATTATTAACATCTTACATTAGCGTAAGACATTTGTTATAGTTAATGAACCAATATTGATACATTATTACTAACTAATGTCCATGGTTTACTTTAGACTTCACTCTTTGTTTTGTACATTATATGATTTTTGACAAATGTGCAATAACCTGTATCCACCATTACAAAACCATACACAGGAATTTCTTTGCCTTTACAATTCCATGCTTCACCCATCCTTTTCTCCCTCCCCACAACCTCTGCCAACCACTGATCTTTTGACTGTCTCCACACTTTGGCCTTTTCCTAAATTTCATATAGCTGCAATCATATAATATGCATATAGCCTTTGCAGATTGGCTTTTTTTCACTTAGCAATATGCATTTAAGCTTCTTCCATGTCTTTTCATGGCTTCATAGCCTTTTCTCTTTATTGCTCAATGCTATTCTTTTGTACCGATATACCATAGTTTGTTTATCCATTCACCTACTGAAAAACATCTTGGTTGATTTCAAGTTTTGGCAATTATGAAAGAAACTGTTATAAACATCCATGTGCAGGTTTTTATGCAGACATAACTTTTCAGTTCCTATGGGTAAATACCAAAGAGCAGGATTACTAGATCACTGTATGGTAAAAGTACGTTTATTTTGTAAGAAACTGCCAAGTATCCCACTAGCCACAAATGAGAATTCCAATTGTTCTGCATCATCACCAACTTCGGTATTTCAGTTTTGGGATTTTAGCCATTTAAATAGGTGTGTAGTGGTATCTCATTATCGTTCTAATTCAAAATTCACTGATGACATGGAATGTGTAGCATCTTTTCATATGCTTATTTGCCATGTGTCTGTTTTGTTTTGTTTTTTAACCAACGCCTACTAACTCTTGTCCTCCTGTGTCTATTTATATTGTCTTTTTTCTTTCTTTCCTTCGAGCTTTTGATCATTTAGTCTTTTTCCTGGTATGTCCAATTATTTTGTATATTAAAATTGGGCTGGGCTTCCCTGGTGGCGCAGTGGTTGAGAGTCTGCCTGCCGATGCAGGGGACACGGGTTCGTGCCCCGATCCCGGAAGATCCCACATGCCGCGGAGCGGCTGGGCCCGCGAGCCATGGCCGCGGAGCCTGTGTGTCCGGAGCCTGTGCTCCGCAACGGGAGAGGCCACAGCAGTGAGAGGCCCGCGTACAGCAAAAAAAAAAAAAAAAAAAAAATTGGGCTTATTTTAGGAAACTGTAAAGATACCTCCGTATTCTGGATGTTGTTATCGTTCTCTTGAAAAGATTTCCTTTTGCCCATGGCAGACAGTTACTATAGGGACTGGAAACCTTAGTCCATTCTCAGTTTGAGCTCATTCAAAGCTGTTTTTCAGTCTGTGTGAAGGGTGCTCTATTTCTGTCTTGTCCTTCCTCTACGGGTGTTGCCCTCTGGGATTACCATGTGAAAGTCTGGATTCTCCCTATTCCCAACTACCCTTGTATTTGTTAGGCTTTAAATGTAATGGTTCCCCCAGCCCTCTGAGACTAAGGATACGTGTAGCTTGTCATTCCATTAGTTGTTGCTTTTAGCTTGAGCTCTTGCCGTTTGGCTTCTCTGGTTACGGTCTTTTGAACTCCTTGGCTTTTCAGCTCCTAGGCTGTATGAGTTGAATCAGCAAATGCCCCAAGGAGAAAAGCTGCACCAAATGTCAAGCTTGCGTCTGTGTTTCCCTTCTCTCCAGAACTTGGCCCACATGTCTTGGTGTCTCTCTAACATTCAGATGCTGGCGGACAGATGTTTTCTTACTGTATCCAGGTTTTCTAAAATTTCTTTAGACTTCACCTGATCTTATGTTATTATTGAAGTATCATCTCAATTATTCCTAGGAAGAAAATGTACAATTTTATGTTTTTTTAATTTTCTATATTACCTCAGTTTCTGTAGAGACCTTTTACCTGATTGTTCAGTCTAGTTCCTGTGTTACCAGTGAGTTGGAGATAGGTGGAGTCTAAGAATATTGGGGGAAAAATCACTGATGAATGATATGGCTCGTTCTTTTTGTTTATCCTCTCCTTATTTACCCTGGCAGCCTACATTTGCCCTTCTTGATTTGACCCAGTTGCCCAAATAAGCAACCCACTCTGGCAAAGACCTGACTTTACTCTCATAAATGTCTGCATGTTAGGATAAGTTAGATGATGAACACCATGCCAAAGTTCTTTCTGTGACCAGTCAGAATGGCCATCATCAAAAAATCTACAAACAATAAATGCTGGGGAGGGTGTGGAGAAAAGGGAACCCTCTTGCACGGTTGGTGGCAATGTACATTGATACAGCCACTATTGAGTACAGTATGGAGGTTCCCTAAAAAACTAAAAATAGAACTACTGTATGACCCAGCAATCCCACTACTGGGCATATACCCTAATAAAACCATAATTCAAAAAGAGATATGTACCACCATGTCCATTGTGGCAGTATTTACAATCGCCAGGACATGGAAACAACCTCAGTGTCCATCGACAGATGAATGATAAAGAAGATGTGGCACATATATACAGTAGAATCTTACTCAGCCATAAAAAGAAATGCAATTCAGTTATTTGCAGTGAGGTGGATGGACCTAGAGACTGTCATACAGAATGAAGTAAGTCAGAAAGAGAAAAACAAATACCGTATGCTAACACAGATATATGGAATCTGAAAAAAAAAATTCTTCTGAAGAACCTAGGGGCAGGACAGGAATAAAGATGCAGACGTAGAGAATGGACTTGAGGACACAGGGAGGGGGAAGGGTAAGCTGGGATGAAGTGACAGAGTGGCTTGGACATATATACACTCCCAAATGTAAAATACAAACTAGTGGGAAGCAGCCACATAGCACAGGGAGATCAGCTCGGTGCTTTGTGACCACCTAGAGGGGTGGGGTAGGGAGGGTGGGAGGGAGACACAAGAGGGAGGAGATATGGGGATATATGTATATGTATAGCTGATTCACTTTGTTATAAAGCAGAAACTAACACAGCATTGTAAAGCAATTATACTCCAATAAAGATGTTAAAAAAACAAAAAGTTAGAGAGTAAAAAAATTCAAAAGAATTGGCCACACTCCTCCAACAGATTCTCTAACCTTTAGCAGAACAGAATTCACACTGAATCTGGTTTATGAGTAAAAGACAAGTCAACTTTAAAGTGGATCAGAGATGACAACATTTCTTTTCCATGTGCCTGCTTTGGAGCCATATTTATGCTGACCACTCAAAACCTTCCTCTTGAGTATTCTGTGATATATTAGAACCAGGAATAAGGGGTGTTAGTGCTGCAAGGGTCAGCCAGTGGTCTGCGATTTAATTCACATATCCTTTCTGCACCAGACTCTTTAAGATCATTGAGTTAGCCTAAGAATTTTGAAGCTGTAGAATTCAAGACAGTACATTACAATAGGCCAATATTACTATTCTCCTGCTCTGACATTCTCCACTGATGGACAGATGAGGGAGAAGGAAGGGCAGTCACCAGTAAGTGAGAGTAAATGAAACTGGGATATTATAATTCAGTATCATTTGAGTGACTGAATTGGCTGGCAGAGTGTTCTCCAGTTAAGGGTGAGGGAAGATTAATTCTGCACATGACACCACTACTGTATTTATACAAGTCTACTGGGACAGTTGTTTGCCTTGAATTGTTTTCTTCATTCATTTCAGTCAGACAGTTGTGTTGACTGATTTTCCTTTTTGATGTATGAAATGACTGTTTGACTGAATTTACCATTTAATTTACACTAATGCACTGTAAAAATGATACATTAGTCAAATTGGATTGGCAGGTATGAAAATGTTTACCCCAGAACTAGACAGAAATATAATATTGCCTTCTACAGAAATTAAGTCATATGCCCTGGATTCTGGGGAAATGTTCCAATTTTAATGATTTTACCACGTTTCAAAAATGTAGGGTCACTGATCCCATAGTAAAAATAAGAAGATCTGTGAAGTCCAGAAAAACACAGTTTTGTGTGACTCTGACAATCACATAACACAAAAGAAAAAACTATGATGAAATAAATTTTACTGAGTTTCATACTTATCAAGAGGTGTTTCTATGTTAAACTTCTGAGTCTTATTCTAGAAGTTCTTTAGGAACAAACACTTCAAATATATTCATAGAAAACCCTCTTTATTTGTAATTTCATTCTTCCAATATTTATAGTTACTAAGACAGGCCATTTCTCCACGTCCCATACCATGATTCTCTGCTCCTATTGAACATTTGGAAATTGGTGGCATGAGCAGGAAAGTGAAGCAGTTTTTGAGATTATTGAATAATGCTGATTTTATAAAGACTGCTTTCTTCCATACTTGACAAACTTATGATGGTACCGACGGTTGGATACTACTCTTAGAGATGAAAAAGGTCTTAAGGAATCTTCCGTATTCCATTCACCAATCTGTGTTCTTGTTGAAAGCAAAGTTAATTCCTTTCAAAATTAACGTATTAGCTTAATAATAATTTTTAATCTTAAAATAATCTATCTGTGAGAATGGGAAGTTTGGGTAGGAAAAAGTGACAGAAGATGGGACAAAAAGAATTCATAGAAAGACAAAACAGAATTGTTAAAATGGTGGGTATGAACTTCTGTTTCCAACTATATCCGTTTACATTAGGCCAGATAAATCATAAGCAACATTGGACTGTGAGCGTTAGAAAGCTACTGAGGTAGCCATTACCTAGAAAAGTAAAATAGAGAAAGAAACTCACTGAAGTGAGAACAATATTCTGCACATGCTTTTCTAGCCCAGTCATTTAGAAACTACTGATGAAAAGCAAAAGTCTGAGAAACCAAATGTGGCTCCTAAGAGATAGAAAAGCCAGTAGATCTTAGGACAATGTCATAGGACTAAGGAAACCAGAGTTGGAATTGAGAAATAACAAGGCAGCTAGAATTTTAAGGACCAAAATTACAAAGAGAGTAAAGATTCAGTGAACGGAGCTGGATTCAGCAACAGTGTTCCCTTGCAGTATTTTCCATGCATAATAGGTAGACAAGGCAAGATGCTAAGAAGTCAAACAAAAGCTAACTGAACTCAAAGCAAAGACTTAGTTGGCTCAAAATGCTGAAGAGACAAAATTGGGGTTCAGAACCTATGAAAGATTGGTGGGCCAATGGAAAGCTAATGATATGAATTAGGACATTGAAAGTCTCTACATATGTGTGTGTGTGTATGTGTGTCTGTGTTTGTGTTTGTGTGTGTGTCTGTGTGTTAGGAAGGTTGATGAACATCTACACTGAACCTTATAAAGAAGGAAAATGAGTATGAAGTTGGTCCAGTGACTGAGGTGATCTTCCCCTCTGCTCCCTACCTAAGAATAGGAAATTCTCTCCTCAAGAAAATACAGTTGACCCTTGAACAAGGTAGGGGTTAGAGACGCTGACTCCCTGTACAGTCAAAAATCCACATATAACTTTATGGTCGGCCCTTCTTATCTGTGGTTCCGAATGTGAGGATTCAGCCAACCACAGATCATGTAGTACTGTATTACTTATTGAAAAAAAATCCATATATATGTGGACCTGTGCAGTTCAAATCCAGGTTGTTCAAAGGGCAACTGTAATGTCATTCAGATTCTCTACGACTTGTCATATCCCAAGTCTGGTATTCACTGAAGAACCACCAAGACTACCAAGAAAAGGAGAATTAGAATAAAAAACAAAACAGAATCAGAATCATAGATGACCTAAACATTAAAGTTCATACATATTTTGGTAAATATTATCAAGTTCAAGAAAATAGATGACAAGGTGGACAACTTAACTTGACAACTAGAAACTATAAACTGATTGAAGTTGAACTGATGGAATTAAAAATTATATGAAATTTAAAACTCGGTAGTGGATTGGACACAGGTAAAGAGAGGTAAGTGAACTGAAGATAGAATAGTAACAATATTAAGACTAAAGCATGGGAAACGAAAAGAATAAAAAGTACACAAGAGCGCATTTGAGACATATGGGCCACAGTAAACATTTTTATCATATGTGTAAACTAGAGTCCAAAGAAAAAAGGAGAGAGAGATTGGGATGAAAACAATATTTCAGAAATATTAACAGCTGAGAGTTCTCTAAAACTAAAAAGAATATATGGAGCCATAAATTCAGTAAGCACTACAAAATGCAACAAGAACAAATACAAAGAAAACCACACCTAAGATCACCACAGTACAATTCATGAATGGTAAAGAAAATCGTGACATCTTAAAAGAAGCCTGAGGAAAAAGAGAGAGATTACTTTCAAAGGAATAATAGGATTAAGATTACAGCTTTCTTCTCAATGAAACTGACTGGATACTAGAAAATAATGGAATAACATTTTTAAGTGCTAAAGAAAAGAACTGCCCATTGGGAATTCTAGAGGCAGAGAAAATGTTGTTTGGAAGGAAAGATGAAATAAGGAAATTTGCAGACAAACAAAATTTAGAAAATATGTTCTCATCAGAACTGACTGAATTAAATTATAAAGGGATACCCGCAGGCAGAAGGAAGATTATCACAGATGAAAATAAGGACTTTATAAAGAATTATGTATAACAGAAAGGATAAATAAGTGGATAAACCTAAATAAAATCTAACTGCACAAAAGAGTAATAAAAGTATATCAAAAATTAGAATGCATTCAAACAAATAGAAGAGGAAAAAGTAGTAAAAGAAATTTAAGATCTCAGCATTGCTTGAGAAGCAGTAAAAGAGCTAATAAGTCATGGTACATGTGTAACTGCTACTTATGTAAAAATAACAAGCTAATACAAGGGAAAATGGAATTTGAAGAAATCTAAAAGGAAGAAAGAAGAGCAGAAGGAACATAACAAGGTGAGACAAATAGTAAACGAGGAGTAAACGGTCTATAAGAAAATACATTAACTGTAAATACTCAAATTGAAGGACAAGGATTATTGAAACAAAAAACCTAATTCTATGCCACCTACAAGAGACAAGAGTCACATTGAAAATTAAAGGATTCAAAAATGATGTCATAACAACAATAAGTAAAATTGAAGATTTTTTAATGTTAACATAGATTTGAAAGCAAAAAGTATCACTGGTGATAAGGCAGGATAATAAAACCCACTGTTACTTTACAAGCAATATATTATAAATCTACACTTCAATGCAATAGATGAAAGGAAATTCTAAAAAACTAAGTAGAAATAGAAAAATCTAAATTACCTAGATCAGTAACATAGAACCAGAGCAACAAATCAGCAGATTAGAGAAGATCTGAATAACATCATTAATAACTTTGGTCTAAGTTTACATAAAACACTGCACCAACAATGATGGAATATATACATTACGCAGAAATTTTTAGGTGCACATGGCACATTTATAAAATTGACTATATTCCGGTTATAAAACAAGACTCCGAATAAGCAAGAAATTTAAAAATATGTAGCCAATACTTTACCAAATAGTTGGATATTAAAAACATACTTCTGATCATTATGTAGGTCAAAGATAAAGTCACAATGGGAATTAGAATTTTATTAATTGAATGATAATGAAAATATGCCATAACAAAACCTGTGGGTTGCAAATAAAGCTGTGGTCACAGAGAAGTTTATGTATTCAAATTAGATTCTCTAAATGTAAAAGGGACAGGAATAAAGCAACTAGAAGATAACCTATCACCCTGAGGTAGGCAGCTCCTGGACTGTACCTGGTGGGGAAGGCAGGGCAGAACTTCAGGAGGCCAGCTGAGAGCACGGTGAACGCCACGTCAGGAGCAGTCTCCAAGAAAGAGCACTTCATGTACAAAGGGATGACTAAAATATATTTAAGAGCTAGCACCTGACTCCTCTTAAGGATGACTTAACGTTGCTGGGGAAAAAATAAGAAGTGCTCGGTGTACAAGGTGAATAGCTTTATAATTCCCAGGAGAATCTTGGTACCAGGACCACACAATGAAGAACTTGGAGTCCCCGTGGCTAATCCAGCAGAGAGAAAAGGAGAAACAGAGATGCGAGAGAAACTAAAGGGAACTCTTGGTGCAATTTGGTGCTGCTGCAGGCCCAAGTCCAGGTATGTGCTCTCTAGCTCCCCATCTTAAATAAAAGCCACCATGTTCCTCAGTCCTTCAGGTACTTAGAATTTCTCTTTACAACCTGAAAATGGGGTCAGGTTTCCTGTCTGCATTGCTACAGTCCAAAGTAGAGGCAGGATGTTTGAAATAGTTCTCCATCTGGCAGAGGAGGCCTTGAAGCTGTGAGCCACTCACTGCAAACCAGCAGGACATGAAGGATTCTTGAGCAGATCTGAAGCTACTGGGAGGCCTTTCAGGAGTTAAATCCCATAGTAAATACTGTACCTTCAATTCTCCCTCTCTTTCCAGTCTTCCTCCACTCCCATGGGGGCCCAAAGGGGCTAAATGAGCACCCTTTGACTTGTACTTGGTGGTCCCAGAACTTGACTTGGGCTTGGAGACTTCCATGAAAAGTCTGCCTTCCACCTACTGGCTTGGGTTTCTTGGTCTCTCTGCTCCAGGCTAATCCCTTCAACCTGATTTTTCCATTTCTGCCAATAATCCCCCTCTCCAGACCTTCCTAATGCTCTTCTGGGGCGGGAGGAGACTTACTGAGGGCAATGTTTATTTCTAGAGGGAGAGGTGACCACATGACTTCACAGTGGTCGTCCCCTTGATTCCTCAGTTTCTGTCTAGATTAGTCGTGGGTGTCTGTGCACCCCAGCCTCACCCCTGGAGGCTGTAGAACACTGTCCTTATCTCAGCCCTGAGCCGCTCTCTATCCTCCTTCCCTCTCTCTCCTTACCCTTCTTTACCCACAGACTCGCAGGCTTTCTGGACCTCTGAGGAAGATAAGCACGTCACAGAACCTCTGCTACAGAACAAAACATACTGAAACAAAGCTATTGAAACAACAGAAAAAGAATACATGAGGATTGTTTCTCCTGAGCGTTCAATTACCTAGGGGGCCTTTAGCAAACTTTGATTGATAAATAAATCAAAGTTTCTTTCCTTGGCAATAATAGTTGATCACACTGTGAGGAAAACAAGTTAGAGAATGGAAAAATAATATTGGGATTTCAATGAAATAATAAAGATGCAGGGACTATCTTTGACTTTTGCAAGGTGAGAAGAGAGTTTACATTTTGATTATAGATGGCAGGAATCCCTTTTAAAACAGGGCCAGTCTGCACATGATGCATTTAAAAATCAACCTTTTCAAATATAGCCATAGCCCCCACAAGATTTCTTGATTTCTCTGGGGTCAGATAAACCATCACATTTCACAGTGGTGCCCTGTATATGAAAGTGATAAACATAATCTGGAAGCATGGCAGTGGCTAAAAATATGGAGCTGGCAGCCACACGTTGAAAGGATTTTTTGCTTTTAATTCATTGCATAAAATGCTAATGTCCAAATTCAGGCAGGTAGATCTTACCAACCATCAAGAGCTTCAACCCTGCTAACAGCTAAGTATGCACTTTTAAACCCTACTTTGACTGCTCCAGAAACTTACTGGATTTCTTTAATGCCTCTGTTACTATTTCCTTTGTGTCATTTTGTTTTTCTTTAAAAACATAGCTGTGTGACCTCGGGGAAGTTAGATTATTTCCTTGAGACTTGGTTGCCTTCTCTGTGAATATCTGGGTATAATTTTAGTATTGCTCAATAGAATTTTGGGTGATAATGAAAATATTCTATATCTGTACTATGCAAAGCAGTATTCAATAGCTACATGGAGCTAATAAACATCTTTGAAATATGGCAAATGCAACTGAGGAACTGAATTTTTAATCTTAGTTTTAAATTTGTTTACATATAAATAATGCCACATAGCTAGCATCTGTTGACAGTACAGATCTACATAATATTTTAAGGACACTCTCCACTCAAAAACTCTACCATTCATTAAGTCAATCTAAATATTTTTGCCCTCTGACAAACAGAAAATAATTTATGCTTCCCTTGAAATTATCTGTCAAGACCTTTATCAGTTTGGGGACATTATATTCTTTTTTTTTTTTTTTTTTTTTTTTTTGCGGTACGCGGGCCTCTCACTGTTGTGGCCTCTCCAGTTGCGGAGCACAGGCTCCGGACGCGCAGGCTCAGCGGCCATGGCTCACGGGCCCAGACGCTCCGAATCATGTGGGATCTTCCCGGACCGGGGCACGAACCCGTGTCCCCTGCATCGGCAGGTGGACTCTCAACCACTGCGCCACCAGGGAAGCCCGGGGACATTATATTCTTAAAATTGACTTTGCTTTATGAAACTTTAATAATGTTGGAGTTCCCTGCCCTTGCTATCACCTTTGTGATGATGGGAAATATTGTGGATGATCAAGGACCATTTCAAGAGATCATGGAGAGAAACCTCCTTCTGGATTTAATTTCATTATGACGATGTCAAAATGCTTAATTACTTAAAATAAAACCCATACCGTTTTTATGCTGTTATATTCTACATGTAGCTGGAAAAATGTTTAAAATATTTTTAAAGAACTGCACATCTATTTTTGAAGCTGATTTGGCTGTTCAAGGCTTGCTAGCACTTTATCCATCTCAGTACTATTTCACTTAGCAAACAAATGCAGTTGCCATAATTGCTGCACATGTGTCTGTGTTCCCTTCTAGGTTATATGTTTTTGAAGTTAGAAATTATATTTATATCACAGCCCCTATGTATAGCACAATATCCATTGCTAATTCAGATTGTGTTTTAAGATATGAGACAAAATTTAAGACTTTTATTATAGGCATAAACATCTAGCAAACCAACCAGAAAATAAAAGCTAATTTTCAATTGGTTGGCCAAGAACAAAAAAGAGAGGAATACCTAGTGCAAAACCATATCTCTAATAACTACTGTTGGATTTAGAGCATGCAGATGCTAAACTTCTTTTAAAATATCTTCTTATCAAAGATTTGAGGTTGGACCTGAAAAAATTATATCAAAAGTGAAAATAATCCCGTGGTCTGACCAGCCTGGATCACACAAAGTAAGTGTATACTATATATAAAGTAGATAAACTACAAGGTCCTACTGTACAGCACAGGCAACTATATTCAATGCCTTGTAATAACCTATAATGGAAAGGGATCTGAAAAAGAAATATATATATCTGAATCACTTGGCTGTACACCTGAAACACAACATTGTCAATCAACTATACTTCAAGTAAACAAAACAAAACAAAACAAAACAAAACAAAGTAAGTGGAAAGGGAAGTATAGTTTTATAAATTCACCTCTGATATCCAATGGACCAACTTAAAGACAACAGAAACTACAACTTTCTAGGAGACAGGACATGGCCAGCAAACCAGGCCATTACCCTCGGCCATACCTGCCCAAAAATATACAGACTAGCCTGCATTCATGAGTACATAGGAAATCTTCATTTATCTGGCATTATTAGGCAATGAGGTATTGTATGTTAGGAGAAGTTTTTTTAAAATGACAAATTTAAGAGGAGTTATTTTAACCTTCACTCGGTAATTTTTTTCTAAAATTAAGAAATGTATCCACTGGTGTATCTAATGTTTCCGTGATAACTCGGGGTCATCAGTTCAATCAACGTTTGTATGAATAATGCAAATGGAAACAAGACAGGCATGCTTACTGAAACTGAAAATGACATATCACTGGCTGGAATAACTGAGGAGAGAGCAAGAAAACAAAAATGAAAACAAACCGTGATCAAGAAACAATCAGTCAAGTTCTGACTTTCTGTACTTACTTTCAAAAAGAGATACCACAAATCCCAGCGAGAGACTCCAGCAGCCTTAGCTGTCTTTCTCCTTTGTTTCCACCTTCCTTTCCTTTTCCTTCTACCCTAGATGGTTCCAGGAAATGTTTATAGCTGCTTCCAAGACAAATTCTAATACTTTCTCTCACACAAACTTCACAATATTTCCACGTGATAAGTAGTGTGGAGGTAAAAGACAATTCATCACAGGGACATCTCCTATGAAAATAAAATTAGAAACTAGCTTCTAAACATGCAGAGAGAAGGGCGTGGTGCCAGGCACTAATTTCCTTGAGAATTCCTCTCCATTTCTAATAGACCTTCTTATTTACCAAGATCCCTTTTTATTGGTGTCCTATTCCAGACTGTTCCACTCTGCCCATCCTCATCCTGTCAAATACATTCACACTCTTTTGTGACCCTACTTATTTGCCCATTAAATAATCAATCATAGAACTGTCGGAATTAAATATAGAGTGAAATTAAAATACTGGAGTCACTTGGAGGGTTTAAGCAGCTCCACCAGAAAATACTGGGCATGGATTTAAAGAGGCTGTGCGGGACTTGCTCTTGTCCAAGTTCTTTCTCAAGAAGTCTCTGAAATAAGCCTAAATTCAGAGTTAATCACATTGGCCTGCTTTCTCAGGTGGACTGGAATTCACTGCTCTTTCCCCTCAACTCCCTGATGTCAGTGGCACTTTCCGGAGATGAGGTGGACTTCTCTGCCTACTGCAGAAGCTCAGTTCCCCCCGGGCCCACTCCCTGTCTGAATCCCACACTTGAGGCCAGATGCCAGCCTTCCCAGAACATTCGTGGTCTCGTTTCCGTTTTTGACCTGCTCAGATTGAGTCCCTGTAGACTCTTTCTCAGCTTGAAACCTGATCTTCAACCCCTTTCCCTGACCTCGATGGTTACCTTCCTACATTAGGCCTCAGGTGCTTTAGCTATAAAATGATATAGTTGCCCTTAATTCTAAAGTCTTCTTCCTAAAGCTCTACAATGTGCTGGCTCCTTGAAAATGTTTCTCTTTGCTGGTTTTCATTTTGTAGAGAATTAAAACCACAGCTACTCTAAAAGACAGTAAGTTACACTGGATAAGGAAAGTGTCCTTTTGTAGTTAGATTAACAGGGATGGAAGACGAGTTAGTATGTTTTAAGATACTCATGATCCATTCTCGTGAGAGTCAGGGGAAGAAGGGCAAGAGAGTTAATAAAATACCAAACGATTGTGACAAGTTAAGTTCACAAAGATGTAGCTGATTAGTTACTACTTGAATAAGCCACACATATCCAATTCAAGTTTTCCTTTATTTTTCTAAGAAGGGATCCCAGTGAACTGAGTCCCATGTTCAGGAACTCCACGTTCAATGGCTTAGTCTCTAAAAACTGTTCTGTTGCTGGAAGGTGAAATATTGCCCATCAGTCCTAATTGATGTTTAGCTACCACGCACATTTGAAATAAATTTATTACTTTGCCTGATCTCAGCGTAATACATTCCAAAGGGGCAAAGAGCACACGAAAATTTATGGAGTCTCCATCTTCTACAATAAAGTGTGCCATAAATTACATATTATTTGGCCATGAAATTCACAAGCCATAGAAACCACGCCATTAGCAATGTATACAGTGGTAAACAGCAGGTAATGATAATGATATAAAACAAAATAGACTGTGTATGTTGGCACAGCTGCCAATAAAGCAATCATTAAATACATTCATATGCATCTACGCTAGGTAAGCTCTTTGAGGGCAATTGCTGTGAATTCTACATACCTGTCAGGATATTATATATAGCCCACTTTCTATGGCCTTTATTCAGAGACGCTGAGAAAGGGTTACTGTGGGTAAATTCAGACCTTTTCTCAATATAGAATTTGGTCAACATGCATTCTGAACAGCAAAATTTCACACTGCTTTCAATTTTCCTACAGTAATTGCCACCTCAACAAATGCAGGATTAAGTAGAATGGATTATAAGAAGTTAGAAAGGAAAGATGGAAGAAAAGAAGGAAGGTAGAAAAAAGGTGGGTATGGAGTACTTCAACATTTACATAAAGAGTGGACCTAAAACTAACCTGAGGTTACCCTAAACTATTAGCGTATGCTATAGAAACTTAAATGAAAAAATAAAAAAAACCCAGCAAGGGAAACTCAAAGATTCTTTGTTTTTTTCACTCTATTGCATATACACGTCCAACTTAAATAATCTATATGCTCATGTCCAATAAGAGAGCATTGTTTTGCAAGGCTATTTGGGTTCTATCAGCATGTAAAGGTCGGACAACTCAACTTTAGCAGAGCTAGCCTTCAGGTGAATAACTGCTTCTTTCAGTTTGTGAGCATCTGAATTTTCCGGAACTATTTCCAAAAAAATGAAAACTAAAAGAGTCCTAGGACAGCGTCCTTTAGAAGTTTTATAGTATCAAAGTTTTTGGAGGAAGAGTATCTTTGTCGATTATCAACACGATGATTCCAAGCAGGTCAATTTATGCTGAGAAGATTATATAACAGAACCCACTTCACCTCCATTATACTGACAATGGTCTTCCTTACTTCAACCTTGTGCTTCTTAGTAAAGTTGAAAATACTAAGCCAAGAACAGACAGTGACAATGCCAGAAACTCAGATGTACCTATAGGTGCCTTCAGACAACATCGTCACCCAGGCTAAAGTCCTGGTTTAAAACATCCCAACATGAATGACTCTCAAAAACCGTATGCTAAGCAAGTGAAGCCAGATCAAAAGGGCACCTACTGTATTATTCAACTTACACGAAATTCTAAACTGGGCAAAATTCATCTCTAATGATAAAAAACAGATCTGTGGTTGCCTTGGGTTGGGAGATGGGGATACTTTGGCAAAAGCCCAGGAGGAAACTTTCTAGGGTTTTAGAATTGTTATCGATCTTTATGGGGGTGGTAGTTATACAAATGTATACATTAATTAAAAGTCACTGAACCGTTGACTAAAAATGTCTGCATTTTATTGTATGTAAATGATACCTTAATAAGGTTGATTACAGAATGAACCAAAACCAAAACAAAGCAGAAGAAAAACCTCTCAAGACCTCAAAGGAAATACACTGTTTTCTTCCAGGGTACCAGATTGGAAATGAGGCATTGGTCTGTTCTACCTCAGATTATCCCTAGGATTATCTAGTCTATTTTAAAGCACTAGAGTCCCATATCAGAAAAACTCACCCCATGTTTTATTACTTTGATTTCTTCTCTGCCTCTTCTCCCAACATGGTGAAGTCATTTACGGAAGAAAAACCAGCTTTTTCCAACTTTGCATCATCACATATTCTTTCCAAAGCTATTATTTATGGAATAAAATTTGGCTACACTTTGTAAAAATCTAGCTTTTTGAGCCTTACAAATCTTAACAGTTAACCTATTGCCTCCATTGGAATTTGGAAAAAAAATATTTTGAAAATGAATAGCTGAGATTTGACACTTTTGTTTTTTGTGATTTTCTCTTCCCCTAAGTGAGAAAAGTGAGTAGGAATGAGAAACACATACATAAAGAAAAAAAAATTATCTTGCTGCCTTTGCATGGTTATAATTTATAGGACGCCCTTTTCAACAATAATCTATTATCAGAATCAATAAAATATAATCTCCATGAAGCCCAGGCCAGGATATTTGTCTCTTTTTCAGCAGATTGCAATACAAACCACATTCATGGATTTGCTTCTTGATGATCTTTGTAATACTGTAACAGCTGACCATTTCCTCATGCCTCTTCACCTTAACTTAAACCTGGTTTTTCACTAATGACCTCACATTTCCTTCTCGATCACTTGGTTGTCAGCCTCTTTTCCAACTCCAACTCCAACTCACATTTCGCTCTGGAACCAAAGGAAGACTCCCACCTTCCTGCTTTTTAGTGATACCTCAAGGTCATTACCATATTGTGATCACCCTGAAGAATAGCCAGACAATTGCTATTGCAGAGCCATCTGACAGTTTGTAGCTCTAAGAATTAACTAAGGACCACATTTCTCCAAAATATCCTAGTTTAAGATTTTGGTAATACAGCAACAGTAATTCCGAAGTCGTCTATGACAATCAGTGTGGGAAGCACCCTCCTTCAGGAAGATCCTGTGCCATACAATACTCATTCCCTGTCAGGTAATAAGGAAGCACGGCCGTGGAAAGCAACCTCCTGTGGAAAGAAATACTTGGCTTCGAGACGGCTTGAAGTTCATACATTTTTCTTGAATTAGATTCCCCATTAATTACTTTATCCACAAAGAGTTAATTATCAGAATTCTGTAAGCAATTAAGGAGATGCTACTGCACATTCTTTCAGCTTGGTGACCTTTCTCACTTTATTTCATGTGGCTATCTGAAACAGCAGTGATTTACATGTCTTTCTTTTTTTTTTAGCAGATTTCTGTGTGTGTGTGTGTCCCCATGATGAAAACATCATTAAAATAAGATATCATGAATAGATTCTTAAGAAGCAGAGTCTACTTAAAGTCCCGGAAAATGTGAACGCGCTAACATTCATGGACAACTCTACATTCTGAAAGTTACTCCAAATTTTATTGATCTCTATTTTGTCTAGGAGTTTTTCAATTTTCTACCATGATCATTTGTTAGTTTTATAATTACATAATAAAGGCATTACATCATACAATCTTTTGTAATCCATTGCCGTTTTAAAACTATTTGTTTCCTTGTCCTCAGCAGATATGTCATAGATTATTAGTACACAAGCAAAGACTTTCAACATAACAGTACTTTATACTGAGAAGAACTATACTGAGCTATCTCTATCCTAAGACAATGCACTAGGAAAGCACCAGGAATTCTTAAGCACTAGGAATACAGACACGATCAAGGGGCAAGTTTCTTGCCTTCGAGTATACATAATCATTATAGCAAATGCTTAAATAGCACTTAGTATATAACTCACCACAGCAGTCTTATTATACTCCTTTTTAATAGGTGAGCAGAGGAAGCCACAGGGAAGTCATAGGGTAAAGCCAGAATTTGAACCTAGGTAGACTATAGTACACTCTCCACTGCTTTAATTACTACGTTGAAATATGTATATATAAAAGTTATATATATATATATAACTCCAAGTATTTGAAAGTTACAAAACACTTATCTTCCAAAACTCAAAAAGGAGCACACAAACTTGCATAGAAAATAAACATGTAAAAGTTCATGAATAAACCACAATATAACCTGCTCCACATAATATACTGACTGCAGTGTCCTGGGCCTCTCCCATCCTTAGGTAGCTGGAAATTACAACAAAATAATACTTTTCACCTTTGGAAGCCACATCATCTCTCATACCAACCAACCAATTACTTCCTTAGAGAGAATAGGAAATTAACCTGAATATCATAAATATATATATATAGCATTACTGATGTAGAATCTTTGTTTAAAGACAATAACTTCAATAGCAGAGGGAACTTTACCATTGCAGGCTTCAGATAACCTCTATATTTCTCAGGTTTTATGCTAAATCATAAAATGCCATATTGTGTCTGAAGCTATTTTTTCAATAGTCCATTTTCTTAAATGGACTAGCAAAGCAGTAAATACTGAGGAACATTTTGGCTCCCAAATCCTAACAAACAATAGAGCAGGGGTCAGTAAATTATGGCTAGTGGGCCAAATCTACTCCTCTACCAGCTTTTATAAATGAAGCTTTATTGGAACACAGCCATGTTCCTCAGTATATGTATTGTTTGTGTCTGTTTTCACATCACAGCAGCAGAGCTAAGTAGTTGCAAAAGAGATTGTATGGCTTGTAAAGCCTAAAATATTGACTGTCTGACACTTTATGGAAAAAGGTCTCCAACGCCTGCAATAGTATTTAATGAAAGTGATGCTATGTAACATCTAAGACTAGGTCATAAAAGGTCATGCAGCTTTTGCATGATTCTCATGGAATGCTTGAACCCTGGACACTCATTCTTGGGATACTCTACCTTGAATCCTAACTACCACATTATGAGAAGTCCAAGCCACATGGGCAGCCATCTATAGGCACTCCAGTCAACAGTCCTTGTTGGGCCCAGTCTTCAAGTCATCCCATCTCAAGGGCCAGAAATGGGAATTAAAATTATCTAGATGATTCCAGCCCCAGCCATTTCAATCCTCATGAGCTGAGGTTTCAGACATCAGTCATGGAGTAGAGACAAGCCATCTCCTCTGTGTACTGTTTGAATTGCTGACCCACAGAATCTGGGCACATATTAACATTTTTTTTTGTTTCAACACTAAGTTTGGACTTCTTAATTATGTAGCAGTACATAACTGTGTTATCTATTAGATAACACAGTTAGATATCTATTATCTAATAGATAATATAGCACTGTGTCTGTACACAGGAGATCTACATTTCACAGAGCACATACTTTTAGATGTGAATGTTGACTGCTCAATTTCTAAGAAGAACGTATACACACATCTAGGTAAAAAATGTTTATGTATATGTAAATATTAGACCTATATAAACTAATCTATATTATCCATAAAATGAGGGGCCCTTGATAATGGCTAACATTTCTTTCTGGTATTTATTGTGTTCCAAGAACTGATAAATTCTTTCATTGTATGAATTTTCTCTTTTAACCCTCATAGTAACTCGCTGAGAGAAGTAATGTTATCTCTATTTTATAGATGAGAAAACTGAGGCAAAAACAGATAACATGCTCAAGAGTACTCAACAAGTAAATGTGAGAGTCAAGATTTGAACCCAAGTTCTCAAGTTTTAGATCCCTTACTCATAGTCACTAAGCTATATATTGAGGGAGGGGATGAAAGCTGAAGCCATTACCTCATGCTCAAGAAGTTAGACAGAAACTTAGCAGGTATGGTTGAAAGAAGACAGGACTTGGAGTCGTTAAGTCCAGAGCCTGAGTGATGAAATGAATTCTCCTCTCATCTAGATCTAGGTTTGTGTTTAGAAAATGAAGAAGAGCACTGCACATTTGGATTGTTGATTTCTGGACTTAATGATGACCAAAGAATGAAAGTTTACCAGGGAGCTATTTTGCAATGACATAAATTACTGATTCAAAATCAAACCTTTATTATAAATTACTGATTCAAAATCAAATCTTTATCATGTCTCCCTTGCATCAGAAGTCTTTCCCACTCTTCATTTCTTTTTAAACCCTTTCCTGTCTACCCTTGGCCAAAGCTTGAAGCCTGATTTAACATTTGGAAAGAAAATAATGAAATAGTCATAACACAGCCATTCCAATGCCTACTGAAACAGAAGCTCTAAATAATTTTTCAGATAATTTAGGAAATTAAAAATATTTACATCATAGATGCAAAGACAGAAGTTACTTGTGTAATAAAATGGTGAGACAAAAGGTTTCTGGTCAAGTAGATTTGTTTAAATAGGAACACTAATCTGAGTTCTACCCCTGTGCTAAAACCCAGTGACAGGTTGCATACAGCTTCTAAAGGGATAGTTCAGTGGATTGGGTCAAATTCATGCCCCAAAATGTGGTATTATTAGTAGTACTAGAAGACAGAGTGTGACTGTCTTCTTTGGGACATAGATGAAGACCCCAAGATAGACAATATCAAGGACAAGTTATGTAGAGTAAGATATTATCTCAGTCCTTGGGACATGTCATCCAGGATAGAACAAGAAGTAGATTTATTATCAAGTACATGAAGCCAGAGACAGTAAGCAATGAGTGGTAGTTGGTTAAAATAGACAGGAGTTAGAAGTAGAGGCACGGATGTAGAAAACAAACTTAGGGTTACCAGGGGATTGTGGAGGGGAGGTTAAAATGGGAGATTGGGACTGAAATATACACACTACTCTACATAAAATAGATAACTAATAAGAACCTGTTCTTCTTATTAGCACAGGGAACTCCACTCAATACTCTGTAATGGGCTATTTGGAAACGACTCTAAAAAAAAATACAAGTGGCGCTTCCGTGGTGGCGCAGTGGTTGAGAGTCCGCCTGCCGATGCAGGGGACACGGGTTTGTGCCCCAGTCCGGGAAGATCTCACATGCTGTGGAGCGGCTGGGCCCGAGAGCCATGGCCACCGAGCCTGCGCGTCTGGAGCCTGTGCTCCACAACAGGAGAGGCCACAACAGTGAGAGGCCCGCGTGCCGCAAAAAAAAAAAAAAAAAAAAAAAAAGTGGGTATATGTATATGTATAACTGTTTCACTTTTCTGTACACCTGAAACTAACACAACACTGTAAATCAACTATACTCCAATAAAGTTTTTTTCAAAAATAGGTTTTAAGAACCATAGTCAGGGAGCAGTGTGGATTGGAAAGACCTGACAAGAAATATTTCTGCATCCTCAGACGGTGCTCCCGTATCAATATTGATACCTAGATCTATATCCATATCTATATAAAGATAGAGAAAGAGAGAGAGAGATTTTAAACAATTGGTTCACACAATAATAGAGGCTTGGTAAATTCATAATCTGCAGGTTAGGCTGTCTAGAGACTCTAGGAAGAGTTGCAGTTCAATTTCTGTAAGTCTTCTGGCAGAATTCCTTTTTGCCACAGGGAAGTCAGTCTTTGTTTTATTAGAACTTTAACTGATTGGATGAGGCCCACCCATATTATGGAGGATAATCTGCTTTGCTCAAAGTCCACCACCAATTTAAATATGAATTTCATCCAAAAACACCATCACAGGGACTACCCTGGTGGCACAGTAGTTAAGGATCTGCCTGCAAATGCAGGGGACACGGGTTTGAGCCCTGGTCTGGGAAGATCCCACATGCCGTGGACCAACTAAGCCCACGCACCACAGCTACTGAGCCCGTGCACCTAGAGCCCATGCTCTGCAACGAGAAGGCACCGCAATGAGAAGACCGTGCACCACGACGAAGAGTAGCCCTCGCTTGCTGCAAATAGAGAAAGCCCACGGGTAGCAACGAAGACCCAACACAGCCAAGAAAGAAAGAAAGAAAGGAAGAAAGGAAGAAAGGAAGGAAGGAAGGAAGGAAGGAAGGAAGAAAGAAAGAAAGAATTTAAAAAACACAAAAACGCCATCACAGAAATATCCAGAATAATATTTGACCAAATAACTGGGCATGGTGGCCCAGACAAATTGACATGGAAAATTTACCACCTAAGCCATAGTTTTGGCATCTTTTACTGAGAAATTTGACTTATCTGAACTATTTTCATACCTAGAAGATACCTTCTACAGGTAACATGATTTGGTGCCCAAAGCCATAAGCTAGAGCATTTCATTCCAGGTCCCTCCTCAAATATCCATGATAGGTAGAAATTGGACATCAGTAGTTCTTGAAATCTCCCCAGTGAATATAATATGCAACCAGGGCTGAGAATCTGGAGATGTAGAGAGAATTTAAATTGAACTTTAGTTAAACAGGAAAACAAGCTCTGACTCTACTGGCTGGAGCTAGACAAGGGATATGCATTTAGTGGGATGAGAAGATAAAGAACACTAGGGAGTAAATCAAATGCTTTACACCTGTGCTTAGCTAATTGTTACTCAGATAATTCAGACAATCTTACAGCATCTGAACCCTGAAATTCCTTAGTTCTGTTTACAAAAAAGTAACTCTTCAAGTAACTGAACTCTGAGAATCATGTAAATCATAAAGAAAAAGAAGAAATCTTATTTTCTGAATTCGTTGATTTCATATATACTGTTTCACTTGCATGATATTAACTAGTTATCTTTCTTTCCATTTTATGTTTGAGGAAAGTAAGGCTTTAAAAATCTCAGTCATTTTCTCAAGGTCACTTGTTAAGGGTGTGGTAGGCAGCATAATGGCTCCTAAAAATGCCCTCACCCTAATCCCTGGAACCTATTAATATGTTACCTTACATGGTGAAGAGGGCTTTGCAGATATGACTGAAGTTATAGACCTTGAGATAGAAAGATTATCCTGGATTACCTCATGGAACAAATCTAATTGCATGAGTCATTAAAAGCAGAAAACCATTCCCAACTGTAGAAAGAGAAAGATAGAGATGACTTAATAGAAGCAGAATCACAGCGATGCAACATTTTGGGTTTTGTAGGTGGAGAAAGGGGACTCTGAGTCAAAGACTATAGGTGACCGCTGGCAGCAGATAAAGTCCAGGGAACAGAAACACCCCTAAGAGCCTCCAGAAAAGAATGTAGCTCTGCCAACACTTTTTTTTCTTTTTTAACCATCTATATTGGAGTATAATTGCTTTACAATGGTGTGTTAGTTTCTGCTTCATAACAAAGTCAATCAGCTATACATATACATATATCTCCACATCCTCTCCCTCTTGCCTCTCCCTACCACCCTCCCTTCCCTATCCCACCCCTCTAGGTGGACACAAAGCATAGAGCTGATCTCCCTGTGCTTTGTGGCTGCTTCCCACTAGCTATCTATTTTACATTTGGTAGTGTATATATGTCCATGCCACTCTCTCACTTCATCCCAGATAACCCTTCCCCCTCCCTGTGTCCTCAAGTCCACTCTCTATGGCTGCATCTTTATTCCTGCCCTGCCCCTAGGTTCTTCAAAACCAGTTTTTCTTTTTTTTTATATTCCATATATATGTGTTAGCATATGGTATTTGTTTTTCCCTTTCTGACTTACTTCACTCTGTATGACAGTCTCTAGGTCAATCCACCTCACTACAAAAAACTCAATTTCATTTCTTTTTATGGCTGAGTAATATTCCATTGTATATATGGGCCACATTTTTTTTGTGTGTGTGTGTGGTACGTGGGCTTCTCACTGTTGCGGCCTCTCCCGTTGCGGAGCACAGGCTCCGGACACGCCGGCTCAGCAGCCGTGGATTATGGGCTCAGCCACTCCGCAGCATGTGGTATCTTCCTGGAGCGGGGCAGGACCCGTGTCCCCTGCATCAGCAGGCGGACTCCCAACCACTGAGCCACCAGGGAATCCCTGTGCCACATCTTTATCCATTCGTCTGTCGATCCTGCCAACACTTTTACTTGACTCAATTGAGACCAATGTCAGACTTGTAAGGTAATAAATTTACCTTGTTTTGAGTCACTAAGTTTTTGGTAATTTGTATGAAAGCAATAAAAAACAAATACAGAGGTTCTACAAGAGCCAGGCTATATATTTATACTTCAGTATTTCTGAAATGAATTTAACATTGTGACTGACAGCAACAGCAGCAGCTTCCATGGGATCCCATCACACACCTGAGGAAAAGCAGCCTAATACAAAGCAGTGACAGCAGCAGGTCATTGCCCCACACTTGGAGTAGAGGGGCACTTGCTCTACTGTAGCAGCAGCATAGCCTGAATGGGAACCCATCCTCCTGTGGCACTAGTCCCATCAACATTAGTGTAATCTGCTAGCATCTGCTGAGCCAACAGGCGCCACATATACAAACCCTCCAACTCAGCAGCATTAAGTGAGCCAGGCTCAGGGTTTCCTGAAACTCATATCCAATGGCACTGGAAAGACCAGATATCACCTACACTTATGAAAACATAAAAAAAAAAAAACAGAACACTGGGAACTTCAGAAAGAAAAGGGGAACAATGGAATGGGTGAAAACAAATGGGGTAAATAGAAGAGACTATCATTAGTCTCATGAGTTTCTTAAATACTATATGATGGTCCAAGCAAAAATTAGGACACCATCTGATGTGGTTCTCAATGTAGAGAAAGGAAATACTACAGAAAATCATACTTTAAAACTGGGGAATATTAAGAGACCTAAGTGGAAGTAAAATTTTGAAACTTCACTTGAAGTCATAAAACACTGATTCCAGTAGACTATGATACAGTATACATATGTATACTGTAATGCCAAAAGCAACCACTAAGAAAACTATACACACATGATTATAAATAAATAAATTAAAATGGGCTTATTAAAAAATGTTTAAGTAACCCACAAGAAGGCAAAATAAGAGAAACACAAGATTCAGAAACTAAGGTAAAAGACAAAACAAAAAATAAAATGGTAGACCTAATCTTTAACATAGCAATAATTACATTATCTGTAAATGGTCTAAGTAACCAAGTCAAAGACAGAGATTGGAAGAGTAGATTAAAAAATCACAAGCATGATCCATGTATACAATGTCTATAAGAAGCTTACTTTAAACATCATGATATAGGTAGTTCAGAGTAAAAGGATGAAAATGATATATCATATGAACATTAATCAGAAAAAGCAGGAATGGATAAATTAATATCAGATAAAGTAGATTTCAGAGCAAAGGAAATTATTAGGGGCAAACAGGGTCATTACATAAAGATAACAGGAATAATCCACCTAGATGACCTAGTGATACGAAATGTGTGTGCACCAAACAACAGAACTTCAAAATACATGAAGCAAACACTGAAAAAGGTAGTAAAAGGAGAAAATTTTAAATCCACAATTATTATTGGAGACTTCAACACAGCAATTAATAGAACTACCAGACAGAAAAATCAGCAAGGAGATGGAAGAGCTGAAAACATCATCAATCAACAGGACATAACTGACATTTAAAGAACACACTCAATAAGAGCAGAATACATATTCAAGTGTCCGTGGAACATTCACTCATATACCATGTACTGGGTGATAAAAAAACATTAGCAGATTTAAAAGAATTAAAATCATAGAGAGTATGTTCTCTAGCCATAATGGAATCAGACTAGAAATCAATAACAGAAAGACAACAGGAGAATCTTCAATCACATGAAAACTAAACATCACAATTCCAAAGAACTCATGGGTAAAAAAGACAGCGTCAAGGAAAAAATTTGTAATGCATAGAATAAAAGAAAATGGAGATATAACAGATCAAAGTTTGTGGAATGAAGTGAAAGTAATGCTAAAAGGGAAGTTTATAGAACTAAATTGGGAAATAAAATATTTCAAAGCAATAATCTCATTTTCTATATTACAATAGTAAAAAAGGAAGAGGAAAAAACACTAAACAAGCAGAAAGGAGGAAATAATAAAGATGAAACAGAAATCCATGAAACTGAAAACAGGAAAATGGGGGGGGGGAAATCAATGAAACAAAAGGCTGGTTCTTGGAAATAAACAATTTAATCAATAAAGATCTAGCAAGACTGATAAAGGTAAAAACAGAGATGGCACAAATCACAGATATCAGATATGCAACCAGGGATACCATGACATATCCTGCAGGTTAATAAGGGACAAGTTATTATGAACAAGTCTACACTCTAAATTCAAAAATGTAGATGAAATGGGCCAATTCTTCTACACCCAAAACTACCCAAACTCAGCCAAGATGAAATAGATAATCTCAATTTTCCTGTAACCATTAGAAACACTGATTTTTCATATAAAAACTCCCAAAAGAAATATGCAGGCTTAGATGTTTCACTTTTACCCAAGACTTAAAGAATGAAAACCAATTTTACATGATTTGATAAGAAATAGAAGTAGAGGGAACCGTTCCTAATTAATTTTATGAAGCCAGTATTACCTTGATACCAAAACCAGACAGGAATAGTATAAAAAGAAGAAGACTATAGACCAATATGTTTTATGAAATTGCCTGTAAAGATCTTCAGCCAGATATTAGCAAATTAAATCCAGAAATATATAAAAAGAATAATATATCATGACCAAGTGGTATTTATTCCAGTTATGCAAAGTTGGTTAAATATTTGAAAATCAAACAATGTAATCTACCATATCCAACAGATTAAGGGGGAAAAGTCATGTGATCCTATCCATTAATGCAGAGAAAGCATTTGACAAAATCCAATCCCATTCATGATTTGGCACATATATACAATGACATATTACTCAGCCATAAAAAGAAACAAAATTGAGCTATTTGTAATGAGGTGGATAGACCTAGAGTCTGTCATACAGAGTGAAGTAAGTCAGAAAGAGAAAGACAAATACCGTATGCTAACACATATATATGGAATCTAAGAAAAAATATGTCATGAAGAACCTAGGGGTAAAACAGGAATAAAGACACAGACCTACTTGAGAATGGACTTGAGAATATGGGGAGGGGAAAGGGTAAGCTGTGACAAAGCGAGAGAGAGGCATGGACATATATACACTTCCAAACGTAAGGTAGATAGCTAGTGGGAAGCAGCCCCATAGCACAGGGAGATCAGATCGGTGCTTTGTGACTGCCTGGAGGGGTGGGATAGGGAGGGTCGAGGGAGGGAGATGCAAGAGGGAAGAGATATGGGAACATATGTATATGTATAACTGATTCACTTTGTTATAAAACAGAAACTAACACACCATTGTGAAGCAATTACACTCCAATAAAGTTGTAAAAAATAAAAATAAAGTTAAAAAATTTAAAAAAAGAAGAAAAAAACCCCCAAGCAAACTAGGAATAGAAAAGGAACATACTGAAACTCATCAAGAGCATCTACAAACAACCTATACCGACATTATATTTAACTGTGAAAGACTGAATGCTTTCTCTGTAAGATCAGAAACAAGGCACCGATATCTGCCCTCACCACTTTTATTAAATATATTAATGGAGGTTCTAGTAAGAAAATAAAGCAAAAATAAATAAATACATAAATTTAAAAGTTAAATTTTTAAAACATTTATTTAAAAGATAAAAGGACTATTCCTACTACGTTGAATAGGAAGGAATATATCCTACTGAATGTTGAATAGTAATATATACTATTGTATTAAATAAGGAAAAGTAAAACGGTATCTGAAGAGGAGATGATAATCTAAATGGAGAAAATACCAAGGAATCCACAAAAAGCTTGAGAAATAATATTAGTTTGTAAATGTTTTTTTTTTTTTTTTGCGGTACGTGGGCCTCTCACTTTTGTGGCCTCTCCCGTTGCTGAGCACAGGCTCCGGACACGCAGGCTCAGCGGCCATGGCTCACGGGCCCAGCCGCCCCGCGGCATGTGGGATCCTCCCGGATCGGGGCACGAACCCACGTCCCCTGCATCGGCAGACAGACCCTCAACCACTGCGCCACCAGGGAAGCCCTTGTAAATGTTTTAGAGTACAAATCAACACAGTTTTATCAAATTATATATTAATAACAAATGTGTAGAAGCTTAAATAAAAATATGTGATGCCATTTACAACTGACCTAAATAAATACTTAAATATAAGCCCAATAAGACATTTATAGGTCCTCTATACTGAAAATTACAAAATGCTGATGAAGAAAAATGTAAAAGTCCCAAACAAATAGTGAGACATACCTTGTTCATGGATTAGAAAACACAACATAATAAAGATGTCAATTCTCCCCAAGTTAAGAGGCTTAACAGAGTTACTCTTAAAAGGCCCTCAAGGTTTTTGTGGATATAGACAAGCTTATTCTAAGATTTATATGGTAAGAAGAGGCTGAAGAATAGCTAAAACAATTTGTAAAGGAAGATTAAAATGGGAGGAATTCATCTACCCAATTTCAAGATTTTGCAGTAATGATGGAGGGTAGATACACAGATCAATGGAATGGAATAGAGAACCCAGAAATAGACTGACATAAATACATTTAACTTGTTTTTGACAGCAGTGTGAAAGCTATCAAGGAAGAATAGACTTTTCAAAAAATGGTACTGAAACAGTTGGACATCCCTCGACAAAAACAAACAAACAAAAAATGAACCTTAACCTAAACCTCCACACCTTACACAAAAATTAAATCAAAGTGGATCATAATCTTCAATGTAAAAGCAGGACATTTTTAGAAAAAAAATAGGAGAAAATCTTTGGCATCAAGAACTACGTGAATAATTCTTAGACTTGACACCGAAAGTATGATCAATAAAAGCAAAAATTGATAAATTGGATCTCATCAAAATGAGTTAAAAATGCTTCATAGAAGATCATTTTAAGTGGATGAAAACTCAAATTACACAGTGGGATAACATATTTGAAAATCCCACATGAGACAAATGACTTGTATGTATGATATACAAAGAACTCTCCAAACAACTTAAAAAAACCCAACTAGAAAATAGGCAGAAGACAGGAACAGACATTTCATGGAAGAGAATATAAACATGGCAAAGAAGCACATGAAAAGATGCTCAACATCATTAGCCATTAGGGAAATGCAAATTAAGACCATAATGAGATATCAGAGAATAACAAAAATTAAAGGATAGTGACAACATCAAATGCTGGTGAGTACATAGAAAAATGATATCACATCACTGGTGGGAAAATAAAATGGTTTAGCCACTCTGAGAAACAGCTTGACAGTCTCTTTTAATCCTAAAAGTAGATTCACCCTACAACACAGTAATTGTACTCTTGAGCATTTATCTAAAAGAAACAAAAACTTCATTAAGTTCCCACAGAAACTTACACATAAATGTTCATAGCAGTTTTATTTATAACAGCCCAAAACTGGCCACTACCCAAATGTCTTTCAATGGATGAATGTTGAAACAAATTGTGATAAAATCTTATGATAGAATACTACTGAGCAACAAAAAGGAACAAATTATTAATATGTGCAAAAATTGAAATGAACTTCAAGGGAATGATGCCGAGGGAAAAATTTTAAAAAGCCAATCTCCGAAGATGAAGTAATTCATGATGATATTTACATATTATTCTTAAAATAACAAAACTGTGGAGATGGAGAACAGATTAGAAGTTGCCAAGGGTTAGAGATGGGGGTAGAAAGTACAGCGGGGGATCTTTGTGAGGTTTTTGTGGTCCCAGTACAAATAATACAGCAATCTTGGTTTTAACCCCGAAAGATGTTTAAAAGCAATTCCTAATAAGAGGTGTCCAGATATTTAGCAATGGCAGCAGATTAGAGGTATAGCTACCCAACATGACAGCTTCAAAACAGATGGTACTAATTCAATGCATATGTTCATTTTAAAAAGGCCAATCACAATACTTAAATGGTATATATCTTAATGATATTATTCTAAGGATCCAGCTATACCAGATGGACTAGCAGGATTTTCTGTACATTCAATCTTATTTAAGACAGTAAATCTTATAATAAGACAGTTAAAAAAAGAAAAAGAAAAAAAAAACAAACCAACGACAGTTGGATATTCTCATAGGAAGATGAGGTGAAAATATGTAGCAGCGGTTCAAAAGCTTAAGCAGTGGCACCTAAATTTGGCTGCACATTAGAATCATCTGAAGCACTTTTTAAAAACCCTCACACCAACAGTTGGTCATCCTAAACCAATAAAATCATTTTAAATCTCCTCAGACGATGCCATTGTCTAGCCAGAAGTGAGAACCAGCGGACTAAGCAGAAGGGGATGTTTCTACAAAGATTTCTTAACAATAAGTTCTTTCACCCAATCAGATTTACCTTCCTGCAAAGGGGTAAAGAAGGCTAGATGTTGTCCATACTTGCTTAGCTTTAATGAGCACTTGTGATTTGCCCAAAACCTAGATCATGTTTCCCCTAAATTTCATGTGATTTCCTAAGTTTTTCAAATCCAGGGCTAAGGGGTTTGCCAGGATGAGATTTTAAGTGCTCACACAGGGGAAGTCCCTGGCAAACCAGGTCACTCTACATTGAAATGTAAAGCATCCTAAATAACCCTGCCACTGCCCCCAGATACTCGTCTGGGCCAACCAGTGGAGAAAAGGCATTCTCCATTACCACCACGGCAAATGCTGCTGTACTTGCCTTGGCTACTCCCTATCTTTTCCAGGCATCTCTCCCCTTCACCTGCTGGTGGACGCTTTGGCAGCTGCCAATGCAGATATTTTCAAACTTTAAGGTGAATAAAAATCATCTGCAGGGCCAGTTATAACAGAGATCACTGAGCCCCGCTAGAGTGGCTGATTCCGTAGGGCTGGGACAGGGCCCTAAAACTTGAATATCTGACACATTATCAGGGGACGCTGGTAAAGCTGGTCAGGTTGTTACCGAATGCACGTTCGTGTGTCTGAAGCACAGTGGGGCCAAACAAACCGAAAGGTTGCAGTCTGGAGCAGAGAAAGGTTTATTGCAGGATCGAGCAAGGAGAGGGGTGGCTCGTGTTCCAAAAACCCTGAAATCTCCAAAGGGTTTCAGCAAAGCATTTTTAAAGGCCACGTGAGGGAGGGACGTCCCAGGGAATGTGATCAGCTCGTGCACAATCATCTGACTGGCTGATGTTGAGGCCACAGGGCAGGTAACATTATCCATCCTTAGGTGCCAGAAGGTCTGGGGGCTGTGTGCTCATGATCATCAAAGAGTTAGTTTCTTCCATTGGGTGGTGGTTTTTAGCATCTGAAAACTCAAGAAATATGCCTGAGATACTATTATCTGAGGACTTCAGAGAGGAACTACAGCAGAGGCTATGGGGGATGGGTCTGTCCTAGGAAGGCCCCATAGGGTACTGCTTGCTTACAAGGTGACCATACTTTGAGAACCACTGCTCTAGTGGCTTGGAATGTTAAAGTAATGGAAGAATCCCTTCCCAGATCTAGATTCTAGTATCACCAGCTATTTTGGTGGGGGGAAGGGTAAGTTCTGTCCTTGCTTGGACTTCTTGTTCATTTATATCAAAGCCTATTTGAGGCAGTGCACTCGGCAGTCCTGCAGATCTGTCTTTGGCTTCAACGGTGTTTGGAATGAACAGACCCAGGGACGCTCCTTGCTCCAGCCCCCGACCACCCTCCAACATTTCTTCCTGTCGCAACCTTTGGAATCAGCCACTCAGCTATCCTCAGCCTCCAGGACAGGCCAACACCGTTTTTGGAGCTTAGCTCCTTATCACTGATCAACCACGAGTTCCCAGGTTCGTCAGAATTATTCCATCGAGGTGGAGGGCGCCATCCACCGCCTGTTCAGCATGCATCTGTGGACACTTACCTCTCTCTAAGCTTCTATTTCCACAGCAACAGTGGGACTCTGGACAATGGGGGCCACAGTTTTCGCCAACTGGCTGAAGAGAAGTGTGAGGGCGCCCAGCGACTCTTGGAAATGCAAAACAAGTGCTGCGGCCGCGCCCTCTTCCAGGATGCGCGGAAGCCTTCTCAAGATGAGTGGGGTAAAACCCAGGACACTGTGCAAGCCGCCATTCTTAGGGAGAAGAACCTGAACCAGGCACTATCGGATCTGCGCGCCCTGGGTCCTGCCCAAGCAGACTCCCACCTCTGTGACTTCCTGGAGAGCCGCTTCCTGGACGAGCAGCTGAAACTCATCAAGAAGATGGGCAACCACCTGACCAACCTCCGCAGGCTGGCTGGTCCGCAGGCTGTGCTGGGCGAGTATCTTTTCGAAAGGCTCATGCTCGAGCACAAACAGGAGTCTCTGAAGTCCAGCGGCCTCTGAGGAGCCACTCTGGCGTCAGAGCTTCTGCCTGAAGCCCAGCTCTGCAGCCACTAGGCAGCTTTGTAACCGCCCTGGAGCCTTCTCCCAAGCCTTGGACCAAATGGAAACAATAACACTTTTTGCAGAAGGAAAAAAAATGCCTATTTGAAACACAAACAGAATAAAGAGAAAAAAAGAAATATATATATTCATGTTCTTTTAACATATGAATTGCCCCACTTTATCTGTGTGAAATACGTTTGTTCCCGTTATTGGGCTGGTTCTCAAGCTTTGCTGCTTGTATGAATTACCTAAAGAGCTTTTTTTTTTTTTTTTTTTTTTAGTATTAAATATATTTTTAAATTAGTTTCTGCTTTATAACAAACTGAATCAGTTATACATATACATCTGTTCCCATATCCCTTCCCCTAAAGAGCTTTTAAGAGAAACTTTGGTGTCTGGGTCCCAGCCCCAGAGATTTTGATTCAGTAGGTCTAGGGAGGAGCCTGGGCACGGGGAGGTCTCAGAGTTCCCCAGGTGATTCTAATATGCAGCAACTTTGTGAACCACCTCTTGGCTTCAATCCAGCTAGTGATCAGATATTAAATCTAAGACACATGGGCTAGTGCGTGAGCTCTGCTGCTAGGCGTGTTCCATTTTCTTCCTCCTGGAAGATTCGTGCCAGGGAAAATGATTGATAGTTGTGTTACTTCTCTGAAATGGATAGAAATTTCCAATTAGCGTGAACAGGGGAGGGTGAATGGGTGAATGCAATAAGGTGTATCATTTATGTATTTCCCTATGTGTATGGCTAGAAGCTTTTGCAACTGACGTCTGCCCTACTTTTCATGCGAATGGTAATGCTTGTCCTCCTAATGCAGCTGTAAACTTTATCAGCCCATAGGTAGACCAGCATCACAAAATATTTACCCCTCCCCACTGGCCCACTCTCAAGCTTCACTCCCCTTCCCCAATACACAAATGTACATCAATGTGCTGGAGACCAATATCAACATACTGACCTTCAATTCTTCCACTTTGCAGCTTCCCTCTTATCAGGAGATGTCAGCATTTAGTGCCCAGAGGAGGCATTTCCAGTCATCTCAGCTTAGAGGTCAAATATCCAAATATCCAAAGTAAAAAAGGTTAAAGAAAAGAAGAAGAAGAAGAAAGCAAGGAAGAAAAGAAGGAAACAATTTTCTTATCTCATAGTAATAAGGCAGTTTTCCTTAAAAAAAAATAAAGACTTAAGCCTTAAATTCTCTTTCCTAATCAAAATGTGCTTTTCCGTCTTTAGACGATTCCTCTTATATCCTGTATTATTCATGATGTTTAATTCTTGAAATAGCACATGGCTGAAAACAGAAGCTAGCCTCTTGTCCACTATGAATTAAATCTTCTTTTCCTAGGACCCTTCTACAATGTACAATTTGGGGTTTGCCAACATAATTATTTTCTCTGAAATAAGGTACAGCATTTTGCCTTTTCAATATAGAGTTATACAATACATTGTGAACACAACATAGTTAATATAGTCAATACAACTATAACACACATGATATGATGCCACTTTGGTGGTTTTCTTCATCCATGTCATTCTGAAATTTGACAGTATGGTTTTCATATTCTAATGAGCTGAGTATTACCTTTGCAAGGATAGAAAAATAAAATAAATTCATAATATTCTTGTGTGGTTTGCCCCTGGGGTGGATTACCATAATGGGGGCATATTTGAGCCTTTCTCCAAGTCATTAAAAAACCTCCAGCGAGTAGCCCCTTGTCCTCTCCAGGAAATTGTGGGAAAGTATCTTTAATCACAATAATCCAGGGGGGAGAAATCTCAGAAATAAGACATCTGCTTCTGTGCCTTGTTGTTTTGCACAATAGCAATGATTGCTTTAGCAGCTTCTATTGCCATATGTGTATAGTAAGTAAATGAACATAAAATTGAATGAACGCATAAAAGAAGGATAAACCCACCCAGTTTAACAAATCCACTCTCTCACCTGCTGTGTCCTGAAACATGAAAGAAAGAATCACGGGATCATAAGGATTCATAAAAAAACAGTCTCTGTTAACAATATTGACAGGAGGTATAAGGATGATTTGTCTGATGTGGGACCAACAGCTTAACTGCTTAATTCTTTTTTTTAAGGGCAAATCATTCATTTATTGTTTAAAGATCGCAAGACAACATCTGAATTTTTGTAGCACAATTTAAATGTTTTACTTTTTTGATAAAGCAGAGTATAATAGAAAAACAATTAGTTTCAAGTAATATCTATATCTCTATTCAGAATTAAGTCTTCCACAGACATGTAACCTGGAAACAAAAGCCTGTTCCAATAAGCAAAGCTTCAACAGAGCGGCTACTTTTCGGGCCAGGGAAAGGTTCATCCCTATAGGATGATGACGTGCTGTGTAAAATGGCTGCAAGGTCACAGCCTTGAGGGCGTTGGGAGTCTGTTATCCTATTCCACATTAAGTAGTTTGGTGAACTTCAAACGACCGTTCGTCTGCAACCAAGCTGCCAACCTTTAACTGATATTTCAAACAGGTAAAAAATAAATGAAAAGAAATCCCTACACTGATGTTCCTCGATTTACACTGTTAAATGGTTCATTAACATGTAATTCTGGCTAAGAATTACATTTGAGACTCCTTGCTCAGATTCTGGTTAACAGTACTAATCTTTAGAAATTCAAGTTCTCAGTCATCAACAATTTGTCAGCTAGGATACCTTCAGGCATCAGCTGCAACTACAGAACAGGTGCCCTGCCTCAGCGCTTCGGAAAGACAGAATGTACACCACCACCAGCAGACACAATACCTGTCACTAGACGGCACGTGTGCAGGACAGCAAGACACAAACGTCTATTCAGATGTGCCGCGGAGCAGCCGGAGAAAGAGGACTTCACCGCCCAGGGTCAGGAGGGACGGGGTAAGGAACCGAAGCAGCACCGACGAATGCGGTCAGAAGGACCAAGACAACTGATGGTTGCAAGGCAAGTTTTATTATGCTCCGGTTGCAGATTATATAGACTAGAAATGGAAGGTTGCCAGATGGTGGTTTACATTATCTATAGACTGTCTCGGCTCAAGGTTAACTTCCCTGGGAGAAAACCCATAAGCCCAGAATCATCCAAAATAACCTGCATGTGCAGGGGGGAGACAGCTTTGCTTGTCTCATTTTACATTCTTTCTGATTTCTGGGCCCTGGTGATTTATCTCCCATGGAATGGAACAAGGAGGGGAACAAGTAGGGACAGTCCCTTCGAGCAGCGGCGGCATGCCTGGCATGTCCGTAGCCTGATCTCAAGGCTAACTGTTTCCCTCAGTTCCCCTTTTTTTATTTTTTAATTTTTGCTGCAAAATAATTCCATGAAGCGCAGTGCCGAGAGTAGTATATTGTTGCATGAGGATACGAAACAGACATGAGAAGATTATTATCAATAATAGGCAAATTATGGCCAGGGTAATAAATCCTGACAACCCTCCAGTTATCCACGACTGAGGGTTTAACCACTTTAAATGGTCCAGTAAAGTTTTAATTACATCTTCTTGCCAAATATCATCAAGATGTGCATTTTGTATATCCTGAATTTCAGCATTTAATTTCTTAAGATCAAGACTAATATTATTATCTGACCAAACACTCCGCAGATGCATTTTTACTTTTTCCCATTCCCAAATACAGTCATTGTACTTGTAAGGAGTAACACAAATCCACGTATACTTTTCATGACAAGCTAAACGCATCCTCAATTTTAATGCTGCCATCTGATCTCCAATCCCCCAAATTGCGTTTTTAAATTCATCTAACTTGTTATTCATCTGTAAATCTATGTGACTTTGTAAAGATAAAGCAAGACTGGTATTTTGACATAATTGATTAGCAAAGTGAGCATGATTAATACTCTGTGAAAGAGCAAGACGGGCAGTAGCCACGGTAGCAGACAGAGCAGCAAAGGCAAGTCAACTTACTATTAGCCACCCAATAAAGCGTCTCCTTCTCTGCAAGGCTTTAGAGAGTTCCACCCATGCCTGTACTCCAGTATCTTCATACCAAGGTTCTCTCAGATGTACAGGCGCCATAACATATATGGGTTACTTTAGTATAAGCACAGATTGTGTCCCTGCAGAAGGGAACATACAACTGTAAAAATACAATGAACACAGCTAATACTATATCCTCCTTTGGAAGAATTACCAATGTTAATAGAACCAATCAAAAGTGTATATGGAGGAGCAACACAAGTTATAACAGGTGTATTGGAATAAGTTAGAGCTAGTTTCCATATACCCCAGTTCTTTTGAAATGTGATAAACCTATCTATGACAGGAATAGAAGAGATAAGAATTTACCCCTTGGTATAATCTATAGTACACCATATTTGGTTATTATTCCAAGATGCATTGCAACATTCAAAATTGGATCCAGGAAAGTTAATGGTCATAAAAGGAGGAAATTGATTTTTTGATTTTCTCTTAAGAATAGTAACCATATGTCCAGCCATAAGTATCCCTTGTCCTCCAAGTAAACGCTTCATACACAAATAATTTCCTGAATCTTCACCTGTAACCTTGGCTATAGTAATAGCGGAATCCCTAAGTGGTGAGGCGTATGAGATTCGACCTCTAATATTAATAGGTTGCCCATTTTTATAGCAAATGGTGGTATCCTTAAGATCCTCTCGTCGGCTGGTAGCCGGGCATGTAAGAGTAATGTTGGTTCCTGTAAAACGAAGGATGCCTGGAGAGCCTGACAAACTAATTGATTGATCCGTTCCCTCATAAACATCTGTATGCTCATAACTAATAGCCTTTACACATCCAGTTTCCAGATTCAATGGGCTAAGACAGACAGGATAGGTACTAAACCAGTTAGTATAATTTACAGACATATTGATTTGTTTTATATTCCCAATAAGAGGCCCATAAACAGTATCATTGTAAAATACAGGAAACTCTGCTTCAGACCAAGATATGGGTTTTAATAGTGGAGGATCAGGTACATAGGCCCAGTAAGTTGCTGCATTAACAGAGGGAACACATGAAATGGTTGCCAACATAGCCAAAAATAAAGTCACAGGTGTAACAGGATTATTCTGTTGTTTCACTAACTCTTGAGCTCGTGAAACCAATTGTTTAATTTGTCCCCAAGTTGGAACATCACTCCTTTGAGTCGTCCTGGCAAGTGGTCTCCTCTTCTTCTTCTTTTGCTGAATCAACACTGTCAAATTTTCAGGAGAGATGCAGAGCTTCTTCATCTTCTGAACTAGTTGTGAGCTGTGGCGAGCCATCTATTTGCTTGACTAAGCAAGCTCTCAGGAAGCCAGAGAGGTCCAGGAGCTGATCTGGGAAATATACACACGTGACCACGTCCCCAAATCAACACAGGATCAGGACCACGCCAAGTGCTGGTTAGCGGATCTTTCCCGAGGACCTCCAGAGATTGAAAGGCCAATCTTGGCTCAGCCACCGACCTTTCCCCTGTCAACAGTGAGAAAATTTAAAATAAACAGAGCATGATTTATAAGGTTATGTAGTGTTGTTCTATATAATTCCCCCATTTTTATTTTTTCAATAGTTAGCTTTAAAGGTCTATTTGCACGTTGTATAATACCTTGTCCTTGAGGGTTACATGGAATGCCTGTAATATTGGTAATTTGTAATGAATTACAAAATGTTGCAAAAGCAACACTAGTGTGAGTGGGCCCATTATGTGTTTTAATAATGTTGGGAAGGTTCATGAAAGCAAAACAGTGTGATAAATGAGTGATAACATGTTTAGTAGCTTCTCGGGTCTGTGCTGTAGCACAGAGGAAACCAGAATAAGTATCAATAGTGACATGAACAAACTGTAATTTCCCAAAAGACGGGATATGAGTAACATCCATTTGCCATAAATGACTAGGTAATAATCCATGAGGATTAACACCATAATGTGGAACAGGAAGGTGAGGTAAGCACTGTGGGCATTGCTTAACAATTTGTCGGGCGGCTCCACGAGGAAGGGAAAATTGTTTGCGTAATGTAGCCGCCGATTGATGGTGTAAAGCATGCGATTGCTGTGCTGCTTGTGAAGCAGTTTGATCATAACTTACCATAATATGAGGGTGTCCAGGACATGGACCATGAGTACCAACAGTATGAAGATAATGAATGCAATACCTTAGCCATTCTTGACAGCATGACGAACGGAAAGGAGGAGGATGGTAAATTGGGATATGTCCTGCTTTAGGGAAAAGAGATTGAGGAGGAAGAGTAACTTTAACTTTATTTTTGGGAGGAAAATGCACAGGATAAAGATCACGTTTAGATCGAGTTAAAACATCTGCAGTCGCATTCATTTTAGACAATGGACCAGACAAGTTAGAATGAGCACGATATGCAGAGCTGCAACAGGACCATCGTGGGAACGAATAAGCTGTTGAAGTAAACAAAAAGAGGATGATAATTCAGGGTCATTAGTATATCCTCTGGTTGCAGTCTCCAGAAGAAATAATAAGCTAATAAGATATTTACTATCAGAAAACAAATGAAAAGATATAGAAGGCAAATGTTTAAAAGCCATAATGACAGCATACAGTTCAACACGTTGAGCTGAAGTCAAGGAAGTTTGTTTAATGAGTTTTGTTCCGTCGTCAATGATTACAGTAGCCACTCCTGAAGAAGAACCGTCTGTAAAAACCAAAGGTACATGAGGAATAGGCTGTTGCCTAATTATAGAAGGAAAGATATAAGAGTTAAGTTTGCTGAATTGGATCAATTTATCAGCAGGCTAATGGCATTCCAAGGTACCTGAAAATCCTGCAAGAACAAGACCCCATTCATTACTATGTTGAAAAAGCCAATTTTGTTGACTAACTGAATAAGGGATAATAATTTGAGAAGGTTCTATACCTATAAGTTGTAAGCATCTAGTTCTACCTTGCATTATTAACTTAATAATAAGTTCATAATAAGGGTTAATAACTTTAGAGGATGTAGTTTTCATACGAATCCATTCAATAATTCCAACAGTTTGCCATAAGATGGCAGTAGGCACATGAGGTGTTGGACAAACAACTAAAGACATGGGCAGGTGAGTATGTATTTGAGTTAATTGTGCAGAGCTGATAGCTCTATTAACTATTTGGAAAGCTTGAAATCCTCTGGAGTCATAGATCGTGAAGTAGAAGGATCTGAGTCACCTTTAAGAATATCAAATAAAGGCTCTAACTGAGCAGTAGTAAGTTCTAAGGAAGGCCTTAGCCAATTAATATCTCCAAGTAATTTTTGAAAATCATTTAATGTTTTTAAATTATCAACTCGAATTTGCAGTTTTTGAGGCCTAATGGTAGAGTTATCAATATATTTTCCCAAATAGAAAAATGGAGATTGTCTTTGAATTTTTTCTGAGGCAATGACCAGGCCAAATGATTGTAAGGATTGTTGTAAAAATTGGGAAGCAGTCTCTAATCAAGAAATATTATCAGTGGCTAAAAGTATATCATCCATATAATGTATGAGATATAACGTTGGAAACCTTTTTCTCACAGGAGTTAAGGCCTGAGCCACATATATTTGGCATAATGTAGGACTATTTGCCATGCCCTGAGGCAATACTTTCCATTGAAATCTCCTCATGGGTTCCTTAAAATTTAAGGAAGGCAAGCTAAAAGCAAAATGTTTTCTATCTTCAGGAAACAAAGGAATAGTGAAAAAACACTCTTTAAATCTATAACTAAAAGATGATAATTGTGTGGTATGGCTGTTGGAGAGGGTAGGCCTAGTTGAAGAGCTCCCATTATTAGCATAGTTTTATTAACAGCTCTTAGACCCTGTAATAACCTCTATTTTCCAGACTTTTTCTTGATAATAAAAATAGGAGTATTCCAAGGACTATTGCAAATTTCTAAATGTCCTAATTGTTCCAGTACTAATTGTTCTGCAGCTTCTAATTTCTCCTTTGTGAGGGGCCATTGGTCCACCCATACAGGGTCATCACTCAGCCAAGTAATTGGACCAGCAGTGAGTGGAGGAGAATCCAAGGCCCCTAAGAAAAACCCAAACCTTGTCTATCACTTTTTATTTTCACATCAATAGGATAGACAGTTCCTTTTTGATTTGTTCCCAGCCCTTTTGTGGGAAGAAATCCTTGATCCAACACCATATTAGAGACATGAGAATTTGGACTATAAAGTAATACTCCCATTTCCTTTAATATATCTTGGCCCAAGAGGTTTAAAGGCAGCCCAGGCAAAACATAAGGCTGGAAGTATCCTGAATGGCCTTCACTATCTTGCCATAATAATAACTGACTACTTTGCATAGGAGAACTCTGTCCTATTCCTTGAAGTTCTGTAATAATAGGACTAACGGGCCAATGTTTAGGCCAGTGCATCTGCGTCATAACAGAGACATCAGCTCCAGTGTCTAACAACCTGAAAAAACCTTTCCATTCATGGCTCATTTCATTTCTGGACATTCTTTCCCTATCTTCTGAATCCAGTAGGCAGCACTAGATGATCCAAAAGCCTTTGTTTCTCTCTTTTGATGTTGTAAAATTTGTCCATGAGGTACAAAGGGCAAAAGTAGCAATTGTGCAATTTTATCACCAGGAGAAATCGTTATTATATTTTTAATAGTTGGTGCCATGATTTTTATTTCTCCTTCGTAGTCAGAGTCTATGAGTCCTGGCATAATAGTTAAACCCTTCATGGCGACACTACTTCTTCCCAATAATAGTCCAATCAAACCCTTGGGTAAAGGTCCATAGATGCCCATAGAGAGGGCCTGAGGACCCATTGCAGGAGTTAATACATATCGGGCGGAGGTACTGAGGTCCAGTCCTGTGCTTCCTGCTGTTGCTCTGGAGAGCGAAGATATTGTATGTTTTTGTTTTTGGTTAATGTCTGATTGATAGTTTGAGGAGGATACACAGACGTTGCCCCTACTATTTGTTGGGGCCGGGGAAGGCCCCGGGAGGAGTTTCCCGACAGTGGTGTCCCAGCCCTGTGGGCCACTGAGCGACAATCTCGTGCCCAACGTTTTCCCCTATTGCATTTAGGGCATAAACCAGGGATTTTCGGACCATCTGGAGGTTTTTGAGTAGGGAAGGAAGGAGCAGGGTTACAATGAAAAGATCCACATTCTCCAGCAAAATGACCTGCCTTTCCGCATTGAAAACTAGTCTTTGTTCTCTTTTGATTGTTTTTAAACCCCACTTTAGTTAATGCTGCAGCCCTAGCAGCACCCTGTATATAAGCAGGCCCAAGGTCTGCACAAAGGCGAATATAATCCTCCAGTGTTCCCCGTTTTCTCCAAGGTCGAATCGCAGCCTGACATGCATTATTAGCATTTTCAAAAGCAAGTTGCTTAACTACAATTGTACCAGAGAGTCCATCCACAATGAGTCTCCCCACCGCCTGTAACAGTCTATCTCCACAATGAGTCTCCCCACCGCCTGTAACAATCTATCTACAAAATCAGCATATGGTTCATCAGGTCCCTGTCTCATTTTTGAAAGATCCTCAGTTTTGTGTGTAGAAGGTAATTTCCTCCAGGCTTGTAATGCCAAATGATTTATTTGAGGATAAGCAACAAAGGTATAAGTTAATTGATCTTGTAAAGAAATATATGGTCCTTCCCCAATCAGCATATGATAATCCACTGGAATATCATGGGTAGCATTCTTTTCTGCTTGTTCAGCAGCCCGTTCATAAAAATCAAACTTCCATATTAAATAATCTCCACCATTTAAACAAGCTCGTGCAATAGACTTCCAATCAGCGGGGGAAAGAGCTTCTCCTGCAATAGTGTCAACCATAGCAGTAGTAAAAGGAGCAGTGGGCCCATACTGAGCACAAGCAGATTTTAAATCTTTCAAAACTTTAAAAGGAAGAGCCTGATGCTCCCTAATAGCCTGTTGAGGATTATTAGGATCAGGTCTTTCTATGACAGGACAACAGAAAATAGGATCTTCTCCTCGTTTTATTGCTGCTTATACAGCACGTTGCAAGAGACTGAGCATTTTTACAGATGTAGATTTTTGAGGAAGACAGTCCTTACTAATTTGCAGCTTTTTCACTGACTTATCTATCATAGCCATTAGAAAATCATCCTCAGGGTGATTCTCTCTTTTATGTTTTTTTTTTCTCTCTCTTTTATGTTTAAAAGCCTCATCGGTTAAGTCAAAATGTTCCTCTTCATCTGAAATATTTAAATTAATTAGCTCTTTTGGTTTAGGAAGTGGCGACACAGTAGCTAATAATACAGTCTTGTCTTCTGTCAGAGGCTTATGTTTTTCTGACTTTACATTCAAATCAACACTATCATGAGAAGAACCTAAACATATTTTTATCAGATTCCACAAACTAAATGTAACAACAGCAGTATGAGTAGGCCCTCGAGACTCATAATAATTTTTTAAATCTTCTCCAACTTTCTGCCAGATTTCTGTGTCACAGAGCCGCCATCAGGAAACCAGGGAGATACATCATGGATATGCTGCCAAAATTCAGTCAACTGTGAGGTAGAAACTTTATTACCCCGAGCTATAAGCATGGAAAGTAAAACCTGAGCAAATAATTCACGCTCCTTGGAGCCCTTTTGCCCCATCTTCTTTTACTTCTGACTGTTGCCTTATGCCTCTATTAGTTTCACTTTTACTCGTGGCCACACATATTTTGCATAAGGGTTCTCTTACCTGCACTTTCTTTTCCTTTTAATTGCCTTCACGCTTCAGGTCCCTGTTCGGGCGCCACTTGCCATGGACCAGCCTCAGAAAGAGGATTTCACCGCCCAGGGTCAGAAGGGACGGGGTAAGGAACTGAAGTAGCACCAACGAATGGGGTCAGAAGGACCAAGACAACTGATGGTTGCAAGGTAAGTTTTATTATGCTACAGGTACAGATTATATAGACTAGAAAAGGGAAGGTTGCCAGACGGTGGTTTACATTATCTCATGACTGTCTCGGCTCAAGGTTAACTTCCCTGGGAGAAAACCCATAAACCCAGAATCATCCAAAATAACCTGCATGTGCAGGGGGAGACAGCTTTGCTTGTCTCATTTTACTTTCTTTCTGATTTCTGGGCCCTGGTGATTTATCTCCCATGGAATGGAACAAGGAGGGGAACAAGTAGGGACAGTCCCTTCGAGCAGCAGCGGCATGCCTGGCATGTCCGAAGGTGCTCTCAAGGCTGACTGCTTCCCACACATATGTTGGCTTGTTTAAGCCTCAAGCCCTCGATCCTTTGTTGAAATACAATAATTTCATTCCTATGGTTTTCAATACCAAAAACTCTACCTCCAGGAGGGTTAAAGTCTAATTTGTACTCCAAACCAAGTAGCAGTGCAGTTCGCTACTACTGAGGCTGAATCCATAAAGACTTCAAGACCACGACCAGAAGACAAGTTATCATATATAATACCCTAGAAGGCCTGAAACATAATTATCATATACATAGCTGGTCCTTCAGAGCTTTTTACCTATAACATGTTTTTTGATGAAAGTTATTGAATGTACTGGAGATAACTGTGAACTACTGATCAAATATTTGAATACTTATACTTACCTGGAATTTCATTTCTGCTGAAAGAAAAAGGAAGAACAGGACTCACCTAAAACAAAACAAACTTTAGAAATGAAAGTAAACATCTTATCACACACTATCACTTTTGGAAGCAGCATAGAGGGGCAGTCAACAGGAAAACACTGGTGAAATAGGACAAAACTCTAGGCCAAAAATCCATTATTATTATCATCAGTCACAGTACCACAACTGTGCCCTTCATAATTAATAAGCACTCCTAAGAATCTTCATTTGGCACCAGATGATGTGTTTAAGAGAAACACTCTGGGAGGTTTTGAATCAGACTTGGTTTTTGTTAGCCAAGTTACAGGAGAATTTTTAAAGTGGGGGGAAGGGAAGAAGGAAACGGACCAGAAAAAGAATTGAAGCCATCATCTACAAACCAACAAAGCACTGAGAGTTCCAAACGTTATGTCAGACACTAAAATGACTGACACAGGCTCAAGCGGTTTATAAAACCTAGAAAAAGACTACACCAGCAAAGTCCCCATTTATCTGTAGAGTTCAGAAACTAAAACAAGGAATATTTCAGCTTAACACCTGATCTCAAGAGAATCATATACACTTCACATGAATAAAAATACCTGAAACCAAACATTTTTAAAAGCTCCAATACCCAAAATAGAAAGAAAAAAATTAATTCAGAAGACTCAATCCATCCATGATAATCACAAAACGGCTGGGCAATCTCTATCTCCCTTCCACACTAACCATCCATCCCCTGGAAGACCAAGGGAGATCAGACCTTCCAGACTTACCTTCCAGACCTTCCAGACACCTGGCTGCGGCAAAATTCGATGGAATCTCCTTGTGGAACAGCAGTTTCCCATCTCTTGTGTCTCTCCCTGTCATGATCATGCAGGAAGCAAGTCTGGCTGTGCTATTTCTTATCATTGTGTGTCACCCATCTGCAACATGATATTGAAAAAGTAGTTCCCTTTCCCCCAGAAGGCTGAGGCTCAGCTACAGGGGTAATTCTCCTGGGCACACAGTCATTATTTAGGCCGACTCAGTGACTTCAACAGGCTTAATCATGTGATCAGGCTTGTTGCCAGCTGCATAATGCTCCCACATCTGTAGATAGAGCCACTCTAGTTCCATCGTGTATTGTTTGGTGTTGAACAGAGGGCTAGATGTTCTCTGCTTCCAGACTTTGCCACGAATTTTCTTCAGGTATTCTACATCAGTTCCCAGTTTCACAGCTATCTCTTCATATTCTTGTCTATTTTTAGCAATCAGCTCAAGACAGCCTAAACAAGTGAGCTGGGAAGCTGCAACTCGGGAAGCAAGAGTCTCTCCTGGCATAGTCACCATGGGGGTCCCTGCCCAAAGGACGTCCATCCCTGTGGTGTGTCCATTACAGAGTGGAGTGTCCAAGCAGACATCAGCCAGCTGGCCTCTCCGAACATGTTCCTCTTTAGGAGCAACAGGGGAAAAAATGAGACGGTTCGGGCGAAGGCCCATATTTTGTGCGTACTGTTGAATATTAGCTTCTCCTGCTGCTGGAAAACGCAACAGCCACAGTACACTATTGGGAACACGCTTCAGAATATTTGCCCACACCTGCAAAGTAGATGGGTCAATTTTGTATAACTGATTAAAGTTACAGTACACAATGGCATCTTCCGGTAACCCGTACTGAGAACGTGTGGTTACAATAATGGTACGGGGAACCTCCTCTCCAGTGGCAGCCTTAGTGTTGATCAGGGTAGTTGCCAGTCCATTGCTAATATTGAATCCATTAATTGTAATCTGAATTTGTCCTCTGTTAATCATTTCAATAACTGCTTCTGCAACAGTATTCATAGGAATGACAGGCATATTAAGAGTTGTATTATTGCTGTCTGCGTTGTCTTCTCCATCAGGACATTTCATCTTGACTATTTGCACATCTGATAGACTATCAAGAAATGCTTGGAGGTCGATGCCATTCAGCACAATCCGATTGTCATAAATGTGCCCATTGGACTTAAAATCGATGACGGCTTTTTTCTTCAGGTGAGGGAACATATTAGCATGGTCACCAATAAAGAAAGTATGGGGCATATAAGCCAGTTTCTCAGAATACTGCTCAGCAACTTCAGCAGGTGAAGTTTCCTGATCAGTGATGATATAATCCATGAAAAGCGCGCCACTAGTCCCAGGGTACCCCAGCCACATTGCCTGAATAGGAGCTGGCCTGAGAGCAAAGAGTTCATTTCGAGCACCCCTGGTATAACCATTCAGATTTACAAGGATGTGTATACCATCTTGATGGATGCAATCAGCTGCTTTCCCATTGCATGGAATCTGAGAAAGATCAATGAAATGATTGGCTTCTGCCATCACCTTCGCTCGGAAGTTTGTGCCATCATGTGGGCTCAGGGCATAACAGAATATCTCAAATGTATCAGGATTGTGCATGCCTGGAATAGACTGCATAAGATGAGAAGTAGGATGATTCCCAAAGTCAGAACTCACGTATCCTACACGCAGTCGACCATCACTGAGCTTCAAGTCTTTTGGATGTTCATACGGTGGTTTATGAAGGACACTTATATTAGCCAAGCAGAGGTTCCCATGCCTCTCAGCAATAGCCTTCCTGAAGCCATGAGAAAGAGGATAGAGCATACTATGATGAGGCTGCACAGAAGGCAACCTATTCTTCTCCAACTGGTCAGCCACAATGCTGACCAACTTCTTCATTCGCTCATCATAGTCTGTCCAATCACAGACAACCTGCAGGCAATGAGCCAAATTACAATAAGCGTCAGGAAAGTCAGGTTGAAGCTTCAGAACAGTGCGATAAGAAGCAATTGCTTCTGGAATATTCCCTGAATCGTGGTGAATGGAAGCCAGATTGCTGTGGGCATCCGCAAATGCAGGGCTGATCTGAATGGCATGAGTATAACACTGCAAGGCTCCCTGAACATCCTGCATCTCCCGTAGGGTGTTTCCCATATTGCAGTAGGCATCAGCAAAGGTAGGACTGATTCGAATAGCCTCCTTATAATGCATCAGAGCTTCATGCAGTTTTCCCTGCTGCTTCAATACACTTGCTAAATTTGAATGGGCATCAGCAAAGTCTGGGCAGAGCTCTAATGCTTTACGATACAAGCGAACTGCCTCTTCACTGTTTCCCTGTTCTCCTTTGATATTGGCTAGGTTATTCAGAGAGTCTGCATGGGTGGGACACAGCCGGAGAGCTGTATGATAACAAGCTTCTGCTTCAGCAACACTGTCCTTCTCTTTGAGAGCGTTTCCTAGGTTGCAGTAAGCATCAGGGAAATGTGGTTGCAATTCAATAGCTCGCCTGTAGGTGTCTATTGCCAGATCCATCAGGCCTTGCTCATGGTATACACAAGCCAGGTTGCCATGTACCACTGCATGATTTGGACTCAAGCTTAGGGCACGAAGGTAAGCTGCCACAGCTCTGTCAAAAATCCGTGCCTCATTGAAGACATTTCCTAAATTGATATAAGCATCCAGAAAATTGGGGTCAAGGGTGACAGCCTTTTCAAAGTGATGAATTGCAAGCCAAATCTCCCCTTGCGCATTGAAAACACAGCCAAGATTACTCCAAGCTACTGCAAAGTTCGGTTGCGTCTCAATTGCTTTCAAATAACATGCCTTGGCTTCTTCTAAGCCACCCAGGGCTTTGAGCAGGTTCCCCAGGTCACTGCGAACACAGTACAAATAAGGATTGTACTGAAGAGCAGACACGTAAGCTTGTACTGCCCCTTCCATGTCGCCTGCTGCTACCAATGCGGCTGCCAGGTTAATATAACCATCGATGAAATCTGGTTTGAGACGCAATGCATGCCGGTAATGCTCAGTTGCTTCCTGCAACTGCCCTCTTTCCTTGTACACATTCCCCAAATTCGAATAGGCTTCTGCCAGAAGAGGGTTCTGTTTAATTGCCAGAGTACTAAAGTGGGCAGATCTGTCCAGCCTTCGACACTGGAAGTGTATAGATGAAAGTAATAAAAGTACACCAGTATTGCCTGGCTCTTGTCTCCAGAGCTGCATGCAGTGTCTCTCAGCTGTCTCAAAATCTCCTGCCTGATATTCTCGATGTGCCAACTCAGCTAACCCTTGGAAGGAAAGCATGCGTTTCGTTGGTTCTGTGCTGTCGGCCACGTTGCCCACGGAAGACGCCATCTGGAGCTTCTGGAGAGAGTGAAAAAAGGGGGTAATTGAGTCCCGCTGCCGCCACTACTGGCAAGAACGTTTCTAGAGGGAGCAAACACGAGCGCAGCAGCCGTACCACTGCTTTGGCAGGCTTAAGCGGCGGCAACAGTTACAGGCACCGAACCTTAGGAACTCTGGTTGGCCATCTACCTCTCATGCTCTTGAAATCTTAATTCTTAACCCTGCCCTCTTCCACCATTTTTCTCCTAATCAGGGAATAAAAATTACCTATCCATTTGCCTTAGAAGAAATCAAAAGTCAGTAGTCCAAACACTTTTTAAAATATTGTTTTCTGTCCAGTTGGAAATGAAATACATGATTGACTTTTCTTCATCATTCATATAGTCAACGTGGAAAACATTAGGGCCATGAATTTCAATACAGTAAGATGAGAAAATTTTAAATTGGCCTTCCCAAACCACAAATAAGTAACCGATGTTGTATATAATGCTAAGATCTTAGAGACTGAGTTTGATATTTTAAAAGTTCTGAAAACATTAGCTAATTTCTCCTCATCAAATTTCTCATGACTCAAACCTGAGTATTACTTTTTAAGAGATAAATCTATTTATTTTTATTTATTTATTTTTATTTTGGCTGCATTGGGTCTTCAGTGCTGCGTGCAGCCTTTCTCTAGTTGCGGCGAGTGGGGGCTACTCTTTGTTGTGGTGCCGGGGCTTCTCATCACAGTAGCTTCTATTGTTGTTCCACAACTCTATGGGTTCCTTTTTAGGTCCTACGAAGAACCCTAGAAATTAGTTCATGTAATTATAGGTTTTTGCAAAATTGTCAAAAGTGAGATATTTTAACTTCCATCAGGTAAGACCAGCGTCTATTTCTTTGCCAATTTTCCTTCTATCATAGTCCGCTATGTTGGATCATATTGGATTGGTCACAGGCTTTTTTGAAATCTGGCTAAGGACATGTTTTAAGTGAGGCTATTATGTGATTTTCAGACACCACCATATGTAACTGACTGTATAATATCCCATTACAGGAATAACTTCCAGTACTCTTACTGACTACTCTACTGACTTAACTAGCACAAGACACAGAAGCGTAAGGACAAAAACCACCTTACAGTATAGCCATGTCTTGCACTTCACAGCTCTCAAAGCATGTGCATTTGAAGAAGAAAAAAAGAACTGAAAAATATAAAACCAGAAGTTATTCTGTGGAAAATTATTTCAATCACCAGGCATGTGAAAGATAAGTCAAAGATTCAGTTTTCTTCAATGCTTAGTCAAAACGGAAATTTCCTGCTGTCAGGAATATACTCCAGGGCTTCCCTGGTGGTGCAGTGGTTGAGAGTCCACCTGCCGATGCAGGGGACACGGGTTTGTGCCTCGGTCCGGGAAGATCCCAAATGCCGCGTAGCAGCTAGGCCCGTGAGCCATGGCCACTGATCCTGCATGTCCGGAGCCTGTGCCCCGCAACGGGGAGAGGCCACAACAGTGAGAGGCCAGCATACCGCAAAAACAAAAAAACAAAAAAAAATATACTCCAGGGGCTTCCCTGATGGCACAGTGGTTAGGAAGCCACCTGACAATGCAGGGGACACGGGTTCGAGCCCTGGTCCGGGAAGATCCCACATGCTGCGGAGCAACTAAGACCGTGTGCCACAACTCTGGAGCCTGCGCTCTAGAGCCCGTGAGCCACAACTACTGAGCCTGCGAGCCACAACTACTGAAGCTCGCGTGCCTAGAGCCCGTGCTTTGCAACAAGAGAAGCCACCGCAATAAGAAGCCTGCACACCACAACAAAGAGTATCCCCCAGTCGCTGCAACTAGAGAAAGCCTGCGCACAGCGACGAAGACACAACACAGTCAAAAATAAATAAATAAATAGGGCCTCCCTGGTGGCGCAGTGGTTGAGAGTCCGCCTGCCGATGCAGGGGATACGGGTTCGTGCCCCGGTCTGGGAGGATCCCATATGCCGCGGAGCGGCTGGGCCCGTGAGCCATGGCCGCTGGGCCTGCGCATCCGGAGCCTGTGCTCCGCAACGGGGGAGGCCACAACAGTGAGAGGCCCGCATACCGCAAAAAAAAAAAAAAAAAAAAAAAAAAAATAAATAAATAAATAAATAAATAAAAGGATATACCCCATCAATAATGTGTGTAATGGAATGGTGTGAATGAGTATTTTATCAGAATTCCTGTAATGCACAATCCTATAGCAGTACTGAAATCAGTAATGCATTTTTAATAGTAAATATTTATGAGGAAGTAATCCATAGAGGTTTTCTCAAAGTTAACAATGAAAATTAATGTGACATTATCAATAATAAATTGTGACGCTGAAATAAACTTTTCTAAACTATTAATAACTAAAAGCAAACTCTAATCAACCATGTTAAAAGAAATCTATGTCTATAAACTACAAAGTTTATTTCTGAAAATTTTATTTCTAAAACACATAAACTGTCATATGAGGAGGCAGTTAAAGAATATATAGCTACAAGAGTGGGGAAAAAGTTTTATAGAGACACATCTGGCAGTAGTTAATTTTCAAATGTCATTTTTCTAGATTTTGTGACACCTATAGTATTGATATTTGAAAGCATTTAAAAAATTGTAATTTGAAGATTTGCTACTTCCAGGTAGAGTAACATATTTTGAAGCAAAACAACATTTCCACTGAGAAAAATTTAAAAGCCAAATAAAATAGTCAGCATTCAATCAAAAAGTTCTAGACATACCAAGAGATAGAATCATATGACTAAAATTCTAAGAAAGGAACAGATAATACAAAAATAGTTATATAAGATATTGTGTATCTTTATCAGGCAAAGTCTTTATCAAGAAAAGACTTTAAAATCATCAGAATTAATATTATATTTTATTTATTTGTATATTTTATTTATATATTTATATAAAGGACTTAAAGATAAAGCCCTAGTTAAGGCAGTGACAAAAGCAGTAGCAGTGGGAGTGAAAAGAAATGGTTATATTCAAGGATATTTTGTCAGTAAAAGTCCAAGATCAAATGTCTGACTGCATACATGGGATGGATAGACGGAGTGGGAAAAATCAAAGTTAACTATGGAGGTTCTAGTGAAGATGGGGTTGCAAACACCCAACCCAAGGGGTTGCGATCATCCCCAAGGTCTAGGAGACTCAAAGGGAAGGTCATGGTCGAGGAAAAGTTAATTGCTGGGAAAATAAGACTCCCAGTCTCTCCATCTCCTTATACTAGTTTTTTTTTTTTAACATCTTTATTGGAGTATAATTGCTTTACAATGGTGTGTTAGTTTCTGCTTTATAACAAAGTAAATCAGTGATACATATACATATGTCCCCATATCTCTTCCCTCTTGCATCTCCCTCCCTCCCACCCTCCCTATCTCACCCCTCTAGGTGGTCACAAAGCACAGAGCTGATCTCCCTGTGCTATGCGGCCGCTTCCCACTAGCTATCTATTCCTTATACCAGTTTTGTTTTTCTGCTCATATACGTAGCAGCATTTCATTCAAGGGGAAAGTCATTGATCTGACTGGTCAAATGAAACACCATAGTTCAAGGCACATTTACAGTGGTTAGTTCCTCCACAATTTAGAAAGGAACGTTCACAATTTCCCTCTTCCTACACCGCAGAACACATTGGCCATTCCTCCAAAGTTTCCACTCCATAGAGTGGACCAGAGATGACGTTAGCCCAGAACTGAGAGCTTGGCATGAGATGGTGTCAACCCCACCTAGAGCTCTGGCATAAGTTATGACCCAACCCAGTTCTACAGAGAGCTCTGCGTGGAATCTTGTCTCAGCCATAATAATGTGATTCTGCTTTTCATTTGGTTGTCTTCTTTGCTTAACTTTCCCTGGCCACTCTGACAAACAAAATTTCAGGCAATCCTGGGCCACTCACTAACTTTATTCCATCTAATGTTATCCAGATTCCCAAGAAAATTACTAACAATAAAGGGGGAAATTTGGAACATGGTGAGTTTTAGGTGCCTGAAATATACAGGTAACTGAATCCACTTAAGTAGCAAATTATTTGGATCTCAAATATGCCAGTAGAAGAGCAGACTAAGCTCAATTTAATGTACTCTTACTGGAGACACATGTAAATTCTGGGTCAATTTTGAAAAAGTTAAAAGCACATAGCTGAGATTAAAAGAAAGAAAGGAACACCTGCATGTTTCAGAAAGTAACAGAGAAATTAAATCCAGAGAAATAAGAGCAGACTGATGTCTATGGGTTCCGTTCCTTAGTATAGGCCTTATGTAAATAGGGGCTGGAGCTAGAAATCTAACATTACCTTGAGGCCAGGAATTTAGACTCAGGATGGAACAATATTGAGAAGTTAGTACAGATATCCTACAGAAATTTCATGAGGAACTGCTTAGTCCATTAAGAGGGCCAAGGGAGGTGGTGAGGAAGACTGATATCTCTTGAAAACCTTCAGGTACAGAAAACATCAACACCTCTGAAAAGTAGGCCTGTCCTTCCCAGAGTTGTGATGGCCAGCTTGTCACTAACCTGGAAGGCCCTGTAGGAATCAGAAACTGCAAGGAGAGTAATTCAAAGAAAAACAGATGCAGGATGGGTGTGGCAATAAATCCTAGGACCCTACCAGAAACAAAATTAAAACCACTCTAGAGGGAAATTTTAACAAGCCAGGGCAGAGAGTATCCTAACCAGAATAGAATAATAATTCTGAGGAAGTTACTTTACTTATTTAAGTAATATTCAATGCATTTCCATGGCCAGGCCCTTTTGAAGAATTCTAAAACATATACAAACAATTCATTTACATCTTATATATCCCACCATCCAGAGCAAAATTCACTTAAGAACTGTACTGGTGGAAATTGGGCAGCACTATGGAGAAAATAAAATGTGTTTACCATCAAAAAACATGAAGGTAAGAAAGGGCCTCCCTGGTGGCGCAGTGGTTGAGAGTCCGCCTGCCGATGCAGGGGATACGGGTTCGTGCCCCGGTCTGGGAGGATCCCATATGCCGCGGAGCGGCTGGGCCCGTGAGCCATGGCCGCTGGGCCTGCGCGTCCGGAGCCTGTGCTCCGCAACGGGGGAGGCCACAACAGTGAGAGGCCCGCATACCGCAAAAAAAAAAAAAAAAAAAAAAAAAACAAAAAAAACAAACAAACAAACATGAAGGTAAGAAAGATAATGTCTAATTTTTTAATTATCCTGTGGTTTCTTGAAATCTTTTGAAACCCAAATTAGAGAAACCTAGGAGGAAATGAAGATTTAAATATTTAGAGATTTATCAACTCATCTCTAAAAGCTTTATTAATCTCTTCTTTTAATAACATTCCTGAGAGGTATAAATGTGTCCAGTGATAGGGTTGAATAAGCCTGAGAGAATTTCAATTGTTTACCATTCTTGGTCAGCTCTTAAGACCTTTCAGGAGCATCTTGATTTTCATGGCCTCATCCAACAAAAGCAGGATATTTTACAGAAAGTCCTGGGCCACTTTTTGGCTTGCTTTTGTGTCTATGTTTTTGGTTTTTTCACATCGGGTGGTACATTAGGCTACCTATTGCATACTCCCTCATTCATGCATGCATTCATTCAAACAATATTTACTGCGTTGAGACATTTAATTAACACTCAATAAATGATGTTTAGATGAATGAATGCGCTTTCTATCAAAGTAAGTGTAAGTACTGAGAAAAATTACAGAATGTATGATCCCAGCCCCACAAAAGCTTATAACTGTGTTGAGGATATAACAGATGCTGATGAAATAACTAATATATCATATTGGACAGTTTCTAAGTTCAAAAATGAGTTTTTATAAATAATCAGAGCCTAAGGAGGACAAAGAAGGGACAGTTCATTATGGGTTGAATCTATCAATAAATGTACATTTCAGATGAGATTTGAGATTGACCTCAAAGAAGAGGACTTAGATATATGAACAGGGAACAAAAAAGGCATGGTGATAGCATGTGCATAGATAGTGTGGCCGATATTTATGTTCTTCATTAAAGATAGTCAGAGATAACCCAAATGTAACTGTTTCCATGGGTCCATTCTCAGTATCCAAACAAAACGGCCAATCCTATCTTAGTCAAACTAATGAAAAACACAGTCTTTAACAAAGAGATTGTGAAGGAAAGGGGGAGAGAAAGGCTTGCATCCCACACCACACAACAAAACTTATTGAATTCTTTGTTTAATTTTCTCCCTCTGAAAATTTCCTCTCCCCCCTCTGTACGTGTCTCTTCTCCCACATCTGGCCACACTCTACCAGCCATCTTTCCAGATCTTTCCAGAACTCTCCATCCTAGTTTCATTAGGCCACAATTTAAACATCTCACAGGTCTCCAGGATGCATCCCCATCACTTATTCCACAAAGACAAACAAAGGACACTTCTCAGGATCACGTTTCTTTGAAGGAAGAGGTCATGAGGGTGATTATAAATAATATAAGGTGGAGAGCAGTGACTTAAAATACCATTTTTCAGCTTAGAATGTGAATACAGGGAACTTTGGGAAACTAGAAAATCTAGAAAGGATTCACTGATAATTATTTATGTTCAATGAATAAAATAAAATGTAATAATACGGCTAAACTCTGACAGATAAACTTTTTCAAAAGTTGCTTTCACACACCGTCACTATTGGGATGTTTGATAAACACACCTTTCCTTCTTTACTTTCTTCTTTCTTTGCAGATACTGGCACCAAACTTTCAAACAATAAGAACCTTCCCATAAGTCCCTTGCCAGGCAAGATTAAGGTATAACAATCCAAACAAATTTTTGAAGAAGATAACTGGTTGAAAGCATAAGAAAAGAGCTGGGTTTCTCTTATTCAACAGTCACATAATGAGTAATGTGGGAATTGGTTTAAAAAGTCTCTCTGCATGAAGGGCTAAGGTTAAGATTAGAACTTCTGAGGCCAGAAGAGCAAAATGACTACAACAATCCACATATTTTCAAGAGCCGCCCTTTGGATGTGAGGGATTGATTTTTCCCACTACTTTTTCAGCAACCCAACTGGTGTCTTTATTAAACGACATAAGAGAATACAGTGTGGCCAAGAAGGCTTAGATTTCCTTAGCCCCAAGTCAGATATTCTCCAATGACTGTCCACTCTAATTAAAAAGAGAGATTTACAGAAGGAAACTGGATACAACTGAGTGTACCTTAATTTCAACCCTTTACCTGAGTTATTTGTTTTGCTTTCAATTCTCCGCTGAAGTGCCTACATTAATATATTTTTAAGAACATTTCCTTAAGTTGAAGTATTCATTCAGTATATTCATTTACTATAATTTAGAAAAGCCAAATGATTTAGGCAAATTCATTTCTATATTGCCACAGCAGTGTACTGTGAACTAAATGACACCTGGCAGTTCTTTACTCAGATACTAACTCAATTAGAAGGCAGAACAAGGATACCTACCCATTCAGGGAGGGAAAGGTCACTTAGCCTCTGTAGCTGTCTTAGGTCTCTTAGCATCACAGTAACAAATTGAAGACTAAAAACCATATGATCATCTCAATAGATGAAGAAAAAGCTTTTGAAAAAAATTCAATATCCATTCATGGTAAAAACTCTCCAGAAAGTGGGCATAGAGGGAACATACCTCAACATAATAAAGGCCATATATGACAAGCTCATAGCTAACATACTCAATGGTGAAAAGCTGAAAGCATTTCCCCTAAGATCAGGAACAAGAAAAGGATGCCCACTCTCACCACTTTTACTGAAGGTAGTTTTGGAAGTCCTAGCCACAGCAATCAGACAAGAAAAGTAAATAAATAAAAGGACTCCAAAATGGAAAGGAAAAAGTAAAACTGTCACTGTTTGCAGATGGCATGATACATAGAAAATCTGAAAGACACCATCAAAAAATTATTAGAGCTCAAAAATAAACTTGGTAAATTTGCAGGATACAAAATTTATATATAGAAATCTATTGTATTTCTATACACTAACAGTGAACTATCAGAAGGAGAAATTAAGGAAACAATCCCATTTACAATCACGTAAAAAAGAATAAAATACATAAGAATAAATCTGCCTAAGGAGGTAAAAGACCTGTACCCAGGGAACTATACGACACTGATACAAGAAATTAAAGATGACACAAACAGCTGGAAAGATATACCATAGTCACGGATTGGAAGAATTAATATTGTTAAAATGACCATCATACCCAAGGAAATCTACGGATTCAATGCAGTCTGTATCAACATATCAAGGGCATTTTCCACAGACCTAGAACAAATAATTTTAAACTTTGTATGGAAACACAAAAGATCCTGAATAGTTAAAACAGTCTTGAGAAAGAAGAACACAACTGGAGGAATCATGCTCCCTGGCTTCAGACTGTGCTACAAACCTACAGTAATCAAAACAGTATGGTACTGGCACAAAAACATCGATCACTGGAACAGAATAGAGAGCCCAGAAAGAAACCCATGCACTTATGGTCAATGAATCTATGACAAAGGAGCCAAGAATATGCAATGGAGAAATGTCTGGGCTTCCTTAGGGATGGTTTCATCAATTAATTTGTTTTCTTAAATGGACCATACTTTTCCATGTCTTTGTATACCTTGTGATTTTTTTGGTTGAAAATTTGTCTTTCAAATATTATAATGTGGTATCTATGGAAATCAGATTCTCCCACTTTCCCAGGGTTTCCTGGGCTTTTGATTGTTGAAGGCTGTAGTAGTCTGTTTAGGGACCTTTCCAAACTATTTTTGTAATGACTGTTTTCCTTATCGTATGTACGCACTGAAGTCTCTGTTCCTTTAGTTCATGTTTAGCTAATGTTTTGACAGAGATTTCCTTGAATTCCTGCACCTAAAACAAACAAAAACAAATATACACAAGCACATCCACATGCACACTCAAAACCACACACCTCTGCCCATTGTGCAGATTGCTGGATCACTCCTTCAACATTTAGCTGACCCGCATTGAGTTCAGGGCTCAGCCCATGGTCAAAGCTTAGAGACTCCTCTGGTGTTTTCAGAACATGCATCTTATCTTGAGTATGCATGTGGCTTTCTTAATTTCTCTGGACACGTGTGTACTTTTTGTAGGTTCTAATTTCCCAAAGAATCTCCCCCAACTTTGGCTCCTGCATCTTCTGTGGTCTATTGTATTTCAATGCACAGTCTTCTGCCCCAGCCATCTGTGCTTTGTTAGTTCACCTTGCACTTTCTTTGAGCAATGACCGCTGCTTTTCCAGACTGTGTTCCAAGTTAGCTAAGACAGAGATAAGCATCTTGTGTCAGTCCTTCAGGTAGCTCCCAGACAGGTTAGAACAGATACACATGATAATCTGACAGTACGGTCTCTTCTGCTCCCTCCTGAAGCAGGATTGAGGGTCCCATACTAGGAATGGTCTGCTGCTACTTTAAGACTATCACTGCATTAAGACTCCACCACTTTAAGACCATCACTACACTAACAGTGGATGGGGCAAGGGCAAGTAAAAATGCCACAAAGCTTTCCTGCCATTTTCAAATTGCCTCTTCCCTGGTTCAGTATGTGTTTGCTTGCTATAAATCTTTGGCTGATTTCAGGACTAAGAGAAACTCAAAGAACTCCACAGCAAAAAACAGTATAATCAAACTCTCAGAAGCCAAAGGACACAGAAAGAATCTTTTCTTCCAAAGGAGAAAGAAAAAAGAAATTTGTTACAAAGCAGGGATCCTCAAAAAGATTAGAGCTGGGCTTCCCTGGTGGCACAGTGGTTGAGAGTCCGCCTGCTGATGCAGGGGACACGGGTTCGTGCCCCGGTCCGGGAAGATCCCACATGCTGCGGAGCGGCTAGGCCTGTGAGCCATGGTTGCTGAGCCTGTGTGTCCAGAGCCTGTGCTCTGCAATGGGAGAGGCCACAACAGTGAGAGCCCCGCGTACCACAAAAAAAAAAAAAAAAAAAAAAAAAAAAGATTAGAGCTAATTTCCTATATGAAACCACGGAAGCAAGAGGCCAGACATATTTAAAGTGCTGAAAGAAAAAAAATTGTCCACCAAGAATTCTATATTTGGCCAAACTGGTTTCAAAACATAGGGAGAAATTAACGCATTCCCAGATGAACAAAGGCTGAGGGCATTTATTTTACAACTTCCTACCACTGCCCTATGAGAAATGCTAAATTGAACCTTCAGGTTGAAATGAAAGGACACTAGACAGCAACTCGAAGCTGTAGAAAGAAATAGAAATCTCCAGTAAAGATAAATACATGGGCAAATACTAAAGCTAGTATTGTGTTATTGGCTTGTAACTCTACTTTTTATTTCTTACATGATTGAAAAAACAAATGCATAAAATAATCATAAATCCATGTTATTGGGCTCACAAAGTATCAAGGTGTAATTTGTGACAACAATAATGTAAAGAGGAGGAATGGAACTGTAGAGGAACAGAGTTTCTGTGTGCTACTGAAGTTGGTTTCAATTGAAATTATATTGTTTTAACTTTAGAATGGTAAATGTAATCTTCTTGAGAACCACAAAGAAAATATCAATAGACTATATGCAAAAAGAAATGAAAAGGGAATCAAGAGTTCACCACAAGAAAATCGGCTAAGCACAGAAGTCAGTAATGGAGTAAATCAGGGGCAAAAAATGCATAAGACATACAGAAAACAAGCAAGAAACAGACAGAATTAAGTTCTTCCTCATCAGTAAGTTTTGAAAAAGTAAGTGGATTAAGCTCTCCAATAAAAAGATAAACATTGGCAGAATGGACTTTAAAAACAACCATAATCCAAGTATATGCTGTCCGCAAAAAACTCACTTGATTTCAAAAGACACAAGTTGCTTGAAAGTTAAAGCATAGAATAAAATATCCCATGCAAATAGTAACAAAAAAGAAGGAAAGAGAGACAGAAAAAGAAAGGAAGGAAGGAAGGAAGGAAGATAGATCTGGGATGGCTATGTTACTATCACACAAAATAAACTTTAAATCAAAAACTATCACAAGAGGAAAAGGAGGCCACTATATGTTGATAACAAGTTCAATCTATCAAGAAGATATAACAACTATAAACATATATGTACCAAACAACCCCCAAATATGTGAAGCAAACATTGACAGAATTGAAGGAAGAAATAGATAGTTCTAAAATAATAGTTGGAGATCAATACCTTGCTTTCAATAATGGAAAACACATCTAGACAGAAGATCAGTAGAGAAGTAGGGGGACTGAATGACACATTTAACCAACTAAACCTAACAGCCGTATATAGATCACTCCACTCAACAACAGCAGAATACACATTTTTCTCAAGTACACATGGAACACTCTCCGGGAAAGACCATATTTTAGGCCACAATACAAGTACCAATACATTTTTAAGAAATTGAAATCATACAAAGTATCTTCTTTAGCCACAGTGAAATGAAGGTAGAAATCAATAACAGAACCATTGATAGCCATTTCCCATCATGCCTGCCACACATGATATAAAGCAATGAAGGGAAAAACATAATTTACCACTTAGAAAAGTGGGAAAGAGGACATACCATTGACCCAGAGTGTGTGCTGTTTCCCGTTGTCAGGGAGAGAAATAAATTAGCATCATTTATTCATTAGTGTGTAAATTTCTTGGTCAATCATTGGGCAGCCAGTGTTTCTGCCTGATGGGAAGATTTCCTATACTCAGTGTTGAGTGGAGCCAACCTTGAAAGGGACATTTTAAAGGATTATACTGTGATGGGCTTCGCAGTACCCTTCCTCCTATGCCAGTATTTAGGCTGGGGTATTTCCATGGAGTGTGTACAATCGTAGGCCCCAGTTCACCAGAATTTAGTTTGACTCGTTTTGTTAATACATTCCCTCAGTACTTTGTCTTTTGTATCCTTTTGCATTTACTTCATTCTTTATTATCACTGCAAAACAACTTTGTTTCCTGTTCAGATGCCAAAAAGTGGATATCAATACCTCCTGAGTTTTACACATCACAGATCATTTTTGGATATCAGGGACAGAGACAACAGCTATTTCCAATAACTTTGAGACATACTTTGAACATGTGATTAACATGTTGAGTGTTGAAATGTGTGTCGAGCTCATTATACGTGCTCTAAAAGGTTTCAAACTGCAAATATTTAAAACTCTCTATCTTTGAATAGTTTTCCTGTGCTGTCCCTTTGTGTCAGACTGTTAATGTGCAGTCTGGCACCTTCAAATAATGTGGCTTTGTAACCAATTACTTACATGTTGTTTTATCCACAGAGAATCTTTTTTTAAAAAATAAATTTATTTATTATTTATTTTTGGCCATGTTGGGTCTTTGTTGCTGCACAAAGGCTGTCTCTAGTTGGGGCGAGCGGGGGCTACTCTTCGTTGTGGTGTGCGGGCTCCTCATTGCTGTGGCTTCTCTTGTTGCGGAGCACGGGCTCTAGGCGCTGGGGCTTCAGTAGTTGTGGCACGCGGGCTTCAGTAGTTGTGGCTCATGGGCCCTAGAGCACAGGCTCAGTAGTTGTGGCACATGGGCTTAGTTGCTCCGCGGCATGTGGGATCTTCCCGGACTAGAGCTCGAACCCATGTCCCCTGCAGTGGCAGGCGGATTCCCAACCACTGTGCCACCAGGGAAGTCCCCACACAGAGAATCTTAAGGTCAAAACATACAACTCGATTAACTACACTTCCTCCTGTTCACATTTCCCTCATCTTTTCTTCATCTTCTGTCTATGTTTCCTTGGCCCTGTTTATATTAAGTGCTTTTGCCATTATATTTGATTGTCTGTATTCCGGTGAGTTACCACAATGCTTTATGAGACACGCTAGGATATAAATGCATTTAAGTAATATGTATATATATATATATATATATATGTATATATACATATATATATACACACATATATATACATATATATATATACACATATATATACATATATATATATATATATATACACATATATATGTAGTTTGCTTGAGTGCAGTGTTTTTTGTTTTCTGTACTGAATTCATTAGCATGGGTCAGTATAATATTTAGCATAGGTCGGTATGTAATTTGTAAACTAATAAAGTCTTAAAAGTGAGGAAATAAGTCTTTCAAATTTAATTATTTATTTTAAAGAGCAGAATAGCATACATAAACAGGTGCCTAATGAAAACTTGTATTCTAATTTGGAACTCTCATGAACACATATTTTTTTGTTCTCCTAATGGTATGATAGTAGGCCATTTGATTATTTTTATTTTTATGGCTTTAACTTTAGAACAATGAAACATTCGTAAATTTTAGAAAGTATTTTTCTTTATTTGATGGGGTTGGGATACTGGAGAAATGAAAGGTCAAACACCTATTGAGGAATCCATACTTGTCTATATAGTGTGTACTTTTATTTCAATAACTGATTTAAAATTCCTAAAAGGATGCTATAATAAGTTATTATGCCATTTTACAGACTGAATTAAGTGAATTTCAGGGAGGTATGAAACTTGCCTAAGGCTATCCAGCTGCCAAGTGGTAGAAGTGAGAATTAAATCCAGGTATACCTATCGCCAAAGTTTCTGCTCATCTCTTTACGTCATCCACTTTTTTTTTTTTTCTTTTTTGCGGTATGCGGGCCTCTCACTGTTGTGGCCTCTCCCGTTGCGGAGCACAGGCTCCGGACGCGCAGGCCCAGCGGCCATGGCTCACGGGCCCAGCTGCTCCGCGGCACATGGGATCCTCCCAGACCGGGGCACGAACCCGTATCCCCTGCATCGGCAGGCGGACTCTCAACCACTGCGCCACCAGGGAGGCCCACGTCATCCACTTTTAATAGCAAATGCTTTTCTGCTTACAAATATGACTGAGGTTTCCAGACAGTCAACATTGCTTTTTAATCAGATAGAAAAATTACTGTTGCTTCTCTAAAGACATATTCCTTTTCCATTAAGTGACTTTAGTTGGTCAGATAATACTTCCAGACAGTAGTCATCATACAGTTGGAGACTAAGAACAGAACTCAGGGATGTGTCTAGCAGTCAGTAAAGACCAACTGGGCTCACTGATGGTACCTACGGTCATTTCCTCTAGACTAACATAATCTTATTAATAAGACCCTAATAATTCACAGTACTGCCCTTGCCTGATTGTTTGTTCTTCTCCCTCTATCACTCTCTCCTTCCCCATATTATTATTATTTTTGACAATTTTTGGTGAATTAAATTCAGGGATTAGTATTCAGGAGCGCTAGTCACAAAAGCAGAGAATCTTAGCTCACACCAAAGGAAGAAAATAGAGAAAAAGTATAAATTATATGAATACACACATATCACACATGTACCAAATATATGTTGCACTTCTCCAAAATCTATTCGGTATCTGCACATTTATTGTATATTAGCAGTAAGACAAGAAATGAGCGTAACGCTCTGTTTACAAGATACAGAAAACAGACCCAAATATGGAAATTACTAGCGATGAGAATGGGGAAGAAAGACTACAACAAGGAATGTAGATGATATTTTTGTTTCTTAGCAATGATGCCAAATATTGAACTTTCAACTTGAGACAAGGAGGCCATAAAAAGTTGTATTAGTTTCCTAGAGCTGCCATGACAAAGTACCAGAGACTGAGGAGGTTAAACAACAGAAATTTACTCACTCACGGGTGTAGAGGCTAGAAATCTGAGATAAGGTGTCAACAGGATTGATTTCTTCTGAGGTACCTCTTCTTGGTTTGTAGATGCCATGTTTTCCTTTTGTCTTCACATGGTCTTCTCTCTGTGCATGTCTGTGTCCTAATATTTTCTTTTTATAAGGACACCAGTCATATTGAATTAGAGCCCACCCATTTGACCTCATTTGACCTCAGTTACCTATTTAAGGGCCTTATCTCCAAATACAGTCAGATTACGAGGTATTGGGAGTTAAGACTTCCACATATTAACTTGAGCAGGACACAGTTCAGGTGATAATAGAAGATAAGAGTAATTTAAGCAAGTAAGTAACTATTGTTTACAGTGAGTTGCTTAAGGATATGAATTTACTCAAGAAAAACAAGAAGAAATTACATAACACTGCGTGTTATACAAAGATATTAAATTAATCATCATAACATCCTGTGAGATGGGCATTAAATTAGACTAAGCAAGAGTAAGCAACTTATCCAGAATTGTATAGTTGGTACTTTCCAGAATTTAACCCAGGTATTTTCCCAGTTCCATTCTACGTTATATATTCATTTCATTATTTGAAATGAATTTTGAGTCTTCATTTTGCTTAGTTCCTGAAGTTATATGGGGATAGAATGGAGTTGGATATTTTCAGTGACATTCACACATGGGGAAGGAAATTGAGTCCAGAAGCTTCAGCAATGTTTCCATGGAGAACACTAACAACAGAACCAGAAACACCATTATCCTTTTGGTTCAGTGATCTTTCCTAAAGCACTACAAGAATCAATTTTAAGAAGTCCAATGTTTTCCAAACTTTCACCAATGGGCTCTGTAGGGTCCTCTAACAATATCTAAGAGACTAACTAGTTTCACATTCCAAGCCACTTAAGACAAGGAGTTCTGATTGTTCTCTGTGAGGAAATCAAGTGACAATCATAGCTGGTAATTTAGGAGAGTTTCTTCAGGGCCCAGGCAAAACCTAATACACAAGTAATAATCATTGTTAAGTGCATCTTTGACAAGGATTCATCAAGTATCAAAGAGGTCTATAAATTGGGAGAAATTATGATCAAAGACAAACATAGACCACAGATATTTAATTAATGCTCAATTATTTATGAGTTTAACTTTGGTTAACCTCATTTTCCTTCTTCTAGACAATTTCCAATTCGTCTCCACAAAGAGACCAGAATACTTACCTTCCAAAACAAGATTTATTGTGTTCCTTTAATTCAAAGCATACAGTGACTTCTACTTTCACTCCACCAAGTTTTGCTAGGAGAGAAAAGGAGACATTATATTTTGTCTTGAACTACATATGCCACCATACTTGACTTAGCCCATCCTACTGGAAGCACTTTGACGCAGATTCTACAGTGTTGTCTTACATCCTCTACGGAATCAAGCCAAGGGAATCACACATAGTTACAGCTGGAAAAACGTTTGTTCTGGGTTGATACTTTTAGCCTTTACCACCAAGACGTTATCACCAGGATCTATCTTTACAGTCTCTGAACAGGAGACCTTCTTGCCTTCCATTTTTATATTGACAAGGAAGGTAAAGGGAAGAACTGAGAAGTACCCAAAGTCAGCTAGCAGCCAGCACAGATAAATCATCTGTGGAGATATTGTTTCTTTCCAAAGATATAAACATGAGAGGAAGTCCTAGTGTTTGAAACAATTGTGCATCATAAAATTCCATGAAAACCTAGAAATCCAGATGCAGATCAGTAACATATTGGCTAAATAAGCTGTTATGTTCATGCAATGGACAAGTGTACAGACATTAAGAAGAACGAGATACTCATTTCTATGAGATTCTCTTTTCACTGAACTCATCAGTGCTGCAAAAACAATGTTACATAATACTTTTTCTTTAACATTATATCAGGCATCCTCATCTTGTCCTGCGTTTATTGCCAGTGTTACTAAAGTTTATCATTTACCTCTTTCTCTTTTAGACATATAATTTCTTCTTATTTTGGAAGCATTCATCAATCCCTATTTTACTCTTTCTTTTAAATTACAAATGAATATTGAATTTTATAAACTATCTTTTGGGGGATATTTCAAGTGATTGTATAGTATTGCTCTCCTTGGACCTTGTTATATGGTAAATTATATTTTGTTATTTTATATATGCTATTTATTATATTTCATATTATGTTTACTAATTACATTTATTATATTATAATTACATTATAATTAAGGTAGCATTTTGTTTTAGATAGACAAAACAACCAGTGGAATAGGAAGCATCTTAAAATTAGATGCAAGAGCATAAGGGAATTGAGATTAAACTAAAATTCACATTTTGGATCAGTAGGAAAAATTATTCAACAAATGTGGGAAAATATGGCTATCATTACTAAATTCTAGATACAGCAAGTAGTTAAAAGTTAAAAAATAATGAAACTGTAAAAGTATCAGAAACCTGGGAGACATGAAATAAAGTATTCATGAGGAATACCTTTCTAAGATACAAAGAAAAAAGGATACATTTAATTATATAAGAAATAAAATTTGCCTCATGGCAAAATGCACTACAAAGTTCAGAAAACAAGCAAAAGAAATTGGGAAATATATTAAGAAATGGGTATGCTTTCTTTACAACTTTTGAGAGAAGCACATGTTTCTTTTTCCTTTAACCTGTTATGGGGGTATTAATCTATAATGTAAGTGCATGGTTCCTTTCCTTTAACCTGTAATGTGAGATTTAATCCATATGGTAAGTGCATGGTTCCTTTCCTTTCATCTGTAACGTGAGTGTCAACATGGGGCAGTGTTTCCAAGCACAGACTTTGGATGTTCCTGTACTGGTCCCATCACTGACCATCCACAAAACTTACAAATGTTGCTTCACTTTCCTGGGGGTTAGAGTCTTAGCTAAGAAATGGAAGCAAAATAGAATTTTCCCACAGGGATGATAGAAGGTTTAAAGGAGTAAATATGTAAGTGACTTAGCACAGTGCCTAGTACAAGAGAGATCAATATAAGTACTTATCAATTTTTTAAAGAGACAGATGAAAGAAATAAAATGTGGTGTTTTCAATCTATTGATATATATTCTTGACATTAAACTACCTTTTCATTCATTGGATGACCTAACTTGCTCATGCTTTTTCTTACTCTAGTGAACTTGGGTAGCTAATATCATAGTTTAAAATTTTTGCTTTTATATTTACAAGTAAATTTGACCTGTAAATTTCTTTTTCCTTACAGTCCTAATCTATTTTCAGTATTAGGATTATATAGACTTCATAAGATGAATAAAGAAGCATTCTTCCTTCGCTATCTCTAGAAGTTTTTCTTTGTTAATATTGATGTTATCTGCTTAATAGAAGTTCAATAGAATTCACCTCCCAAATGATCTGGCTGGGTCTGGTATTTTCTTGGTGAAAGATTGTAAACTATTGACTTCATTCCTTTGCTGGTGAAAGAACTCCAGCTATAGATTTCCTCTTGTGTCAGTTTTGGTAAACTTTAGGAGCTAGGAAATTGTCCACTTTACAGAAATGTTCAAATTTACTGGCATTTTATATATTCTCTGTTTGTACTCTCTGCTATAACATTGTCCTGATTCTTTCTGTATATTATTTACTTATGTTTTTGTTTTGCTTAATCAAAGTGTGTTTTTTAAATCTTTTCAAAGAATATTCTTTTGACTTACTAAATCACTTCAATTTATACTTTTTTCTGTTTTATTAAGTTCTGCTCATATCTTTATTTTCTATTTTTTCTATGTTCTCAGGGTTTATTGTTTTACTCTTCGGATGTCAATTAAAACACTTGGTTATTAATTTTAAGAAATCTTTTTAGTTATAAATAGTTGAACTTTTTGAAGATTCCAGCTTAGTTGTAAGTATCTAAGGGTCAGCTCGTCCACATTGTTGCTAGCCTAAGGCTAAGTTCACCCTACCGCAAGGTATATATTGACATTTTTTCCCCTCGACTTTCTGTGTTTTGCTACTTCTCACTTTTCTTTGGAGAGAAGCCCTTTGAAATACCCTTAACTTATTTTACAGCCAATAAGTCTTTAAAATAATGTGTATTTTTAAAAGATAAATCTACTTATATAATTAGGCAGGGCTTCCCTGGTGGCGCAGTGGTTGAGAGTCCGCCTGCCGATGCAGGGGACACGGGTTCGTGCCCCGGTCCGGGAAGATCCCACATGCCGCGGAGCGGCTGGGCCCGTGAGCCATGGCTGCTGAGCCTGCGTGTCCGGAGCCTGTGCTCCGCAACGGGAGAGGCCACAACAGTGAGAGGCCCACACACCACAAAAAAAAAAAAAAAAAAAAAAGGCAGAAAATCTGACCTGCCATATTTTTAAAAACAGCATAAATTCACTCTTCTCCATGATTAATCTGCTGTATTACACAACCTTCGAGTTTTTAGCTTTATCAATGACATGTACTTGAAAAATGTTTTAGAGATCCTACCCAGTCTTTTAAAACATCCTTGTTCCTTGTTTCAGTTCTAGTTTTATGTATATTTTCTGCCTTGCACCTGATTATTCCAACATCTGATGGATGGCCTTGGGAAATCTAATTCTGCTATTGATTGGTTTTTGCTGATTCTCTCCACTTCTAGCTGATTTCTTCATTATTGTGTAAATTTAGATCATGAGCTCATGTTTACCTAAACTTTATCTGTGGGAATGCTATAGGCCTGTGTTGAAGGTCTACCACTCCAGAAAGGGTTTAGTTTTGTGTTTGGAATACCACCGATTTGGGAGCATTTTAAGTTAATTTCTTAGCTTCTGTTTGCAAGACCGCACAAAAATTTGCAACCCAAACACTGGGAACACGGATTTGGGGTTCAGAATTCTCAAGATTTCCTACCTGTTTCCTACCCAGAGCAGAGGCCAAGAGAATTTGGTCTTAGTCTCCCTTTGCCAGCAGATATGTTTTCTCCTGGCACACCCTTTCATTGAAGGTGAAGCTAGGGATAGATAGGTTTAGTTCTAACTTCCCATCTAGTAGGGATGGAGTTTTACCTCCTGCCTCTCACGTGGTTATGGCCATTTAAAAACAAGTCTCTATGTCAGGTGTGTCATTAAACCATGGCCTGTATTACAAATCCAGACAGATGCCTATTTTTATGGCCTATGAGCTATGAATAATTTTCACATTTTAACTGGTAACGTTTTAAATGGTTACATAAGTACCTAAATAATATCCTCAATTTTGCTCTTTGGTCTACAAAGCCTAAAATATTTGCCACTTGGCTCCATAAAAACAGGATTTCCAGCTTCTGTTCTAAGCTATCAAGATCTTCAATCCACTCCTAATATAGCTATAACTCTCACACATGTACCACCCTTCTTTCATGGGTCCTGGAAATTTCTACTGCATACTTCAAAAATCAACCACGCACTTAAAAATAAGTTGTGTACATTTAACCTAGCATACCTAACCCTTTTCCTTTAGGAGAGTTTTTCAAGTAATCTTGCCCACCATATTCTTTAGAGCTTCATTAATAATGGCAAAAAAACTAAAACAACTTAACATTCAACAAATGGGAATTGTTCATAACAATTATAGAAGCACATACAGTAGAAAACTATACACTGTTATTGAAACAGTGAGACATAACTAGTTTTATTCTTACAGAACTATGTTTATTTAGGTCCCTTTTGTTTAAATAAGTATATTTCTGTGTATGTATGTATATAGTCATGTATTTATATACACATACATTATTTGTATGATATAGTTATATAAACGTATGAAATACCTACCTATACACATACCTTTGATTTATATTTGTATACATACACAGGAATATAATTACATATATTATATAGTTATATACATTGAACTGAAAAATGGTAGTATACATATATATCGTGTATAAATGTGTGTCATCTATGTGCATGTGTAGAAAAGCAGGTTGAGAGATATGGAAGCATGAGTTAGACAGGGTTCACGATTATAAAAGTACTTATGTGTAGATAGTGAGGTTAAGGCCCATTTGATTGAAAATATTGCATATTTTTAATCAATTGTTATGATGAACAGATTCCTATGCAAATAAAATTATAAATAGCTATACATACTTGTATGTGTAATGTTTAATTAAAATATATATAGTATTATAGATGTATTATATTTATATTACATAATATAATTGTCTTATACTCATACATTATGTATTGTGTTATATAGAATATATTAACTATAGTGTATTATATCAGATAATAATAATTATATATTTATAATATATATAAATATATATTTATAATTTATATATTATGATATAGTTGTTTTATAATCAATATTACAGGACATATCATATTAATATTATGAACATACTAACCATATAAATATACTTCATTACCCATATATTTTGTGTATAATATATGCTAGGCAAAAATATATATTAATATAATACATAATTGTTATACATTAATATAAATATTAGTATATTAAATTTATATATCCATATAATATTTAATATTGGTATATTTATATTATATTTAATATATACATAGCTAATGCTCTTTAAAGCCATCTGCTACAAGTAGAATAAGACCAGGAGTATGGCCAAAGCTAATTCTAAAAATATTAGATTACTTATATTCATTTATATGTCATTTTCCTGGAATCTGCATCTGGCTATTAGAGAGGACACACAGCAAAATCAACAAAAAGTGCCCAGGAGGACATAGGATCCTTTATTTATCGGAACCTCAAAGGAAACACAGTGCTATCCAGTCCCCCATCAAAGAGCCAAGAGCAAACCTTGAAGCACCCAGTAAAAGCCCATTCAAACAAAAAAGCGTTCCCACTTAAACTGGAAAAAGTTAAGTTCCCAAGAGACCCCCTACATCAACCACCGAAGCTCATTTGGTAGTAAAAACAATAATGTTCACCGAACAACAAGAAACCCAAAACATTAGTTGTTTTAGCACAAACACAAAAAAGCAGCTAATTAGTGTCTCCTGTTTGAAAGAAGGGGGTGGGAAGTGGGCAGAAGACCTGATAGGAAAGATAAAAAGAAAAGGAAAAGGAAAATAAGTTTCCAGTTTGTCACTCAAGCTGTCTTCTGCATCCATTTCGTCAAGACCACCAAGTCAATGTGGAGGCTTTTTCCTCCTTCCCTTTCTTTTCATGAGACTGATCACAACCAGCACTGCAGAGTCCATCGAATTAAGGAATGCTGTTGCCTACATGTGTGAATGAGCTGTGAGTAAAGTACTGAAGTAGAGGACACCTAAAGTGAAACGTCTTCATGAATGTCCACGTGGCTGAGCAGGAAGTTAACCTTTCATAGATGTGCTAAAGAAGAAGAGTTGGCTTTTATTTTATTTACTTTTCCCTGGACTGTGTTGAATGAGTATCATCTACAAGTTTAGGCTACTTTTTGCTGAGGATTAATGCACTGGGAGAGCTGAGAGAAAACTGAACAGTAGAGCTGTCTTTTTCTTGACCAGTTCACCTTACTTTCCCAAACTCTAAGTCTTTCCCTAATTCTTTCTCCTTTTTAGTGTAGTAAAATGAACAGAACACAAAATTCACCATTTTGATCATTTTACAATTCACTGTACCATTCAGTGGAATTTAGTAGTCACAATGTTGTGCAACTATCACCACTGTCCAGCTGCAAAACATTTTCATCCCCCCAAGAGGAAACCTACACCCATTTTAAGGACTCATTCCCTATTTCCCCCTGTTCCAAACCCCTGGCAACCACTAATGTATAATATTTGCCATGTGTATGGATCTGCAACTGCTGGACATTTCGCATAAATGGAACCATACCATATGTAGCCTTTCGTGCCTGATGATAAGTTGTGCAGTGGTGGGAAAAACTAAAATGCGATGTACTGTATGATGTATGTTTTACTGAAGTGGCTTGGTCAGATTATAATGATTTATGATAAAATCACGTAAAGCAAGCATCACAATTCTCCAGGAATGTTCTGAAGAATGCTAATGTTAATTATGAATATGTGAATCCCAAATCTTTCATTTGTATTGACCTTATCTCATTAATTCTTCTCCCAACACTGCTATAACTAGAGTTGAGTTCTAAAATATACCTTCCTCTTTTCCCATAGAAATTGTCCCACAATTTCAAAAAGTTCTCAAAGGTGAAAAAGTGCACACGACACTTATCACGTTTGCAAATGCCAATGGAAATGCTAAGCTAACGCTGTCCAAAATGCAATATTCTTCTGTGAGAGCACCCAACTTTAAACAAATACACATATTCTAAATACAGCTTAGATCTGTGACATGTTTTGGTCACTGAAGTATGAGCAGACATGATGGCCTTAAATGAGCAGAAGAGGCCTTAAATGGGCTTGTGCGGTTGGGCTCACCTCTTATGTTTCAGTGAACTTTTTGAGAAGACAGGGCCTGGGAGCTGAGGCCTCACAGTTGGGCTCCAGAGGAAGATGTGTGTGAGAGACCTCAAACTGACCCAGGACACGGAGCAAAACTAGCCATCTAGAGGTCTAAAAGAGAGCCACTGCAGCTAGCCCATAGGTCCAAGAAAAATAAATTCTTGTTTATGTAACTGAGTTTGGGGTGATTTGTTCCAAAGCATTATCACAGCAAGAGCTGACTAACACAACATCCTCCAAATCATTGCTATGTAAATGGATGCCACCATGCCTACATTTAAGGCAACTGTGTCCTCAAATTGTGAGAAATCTTGAACTCTTGGTGCCTCTCCAACACAATGTACATGGCTAAATTTCCACAAATAAGTTCACTAATATGCCACAAAGATCTCCCTAAACTTGTATTAAATGTAATGCAAAGTTCTTTCTTTTCATTTTCTGCTTCTACATAGTTAAAATGCTGTTTATCAATGGAAAACGGTTCTTGCCGTTTGGCTTCTGTTGTTACAGTCTTTTGAAGTCTTTGGCTTTTCAGCTCCTAGGCTGTAACATTTGAATCAGCAAATGCCCCAAGGAGAAAAGCTGCACCAAATGTGAAGCTTGCGTCTGTGTTTCCCTTCTCTCCAGAACTTGGCCCACATGTCTTGGTGTCTCTCTAACATTCAGACGCCAGCGAACAGAAGTTCTCCTACTCTATCCAGCTTTTCTAAAATTTCTTTAGACTTCGCCTGATCTTATGTTATTATTCAACTATCATCTCAATTACCCCTAGGAAGAAAATTTACAATTTTTAGAGAAAACGGAATCCTGGTACACTGTTGGTAGGAATGTAAACTGGTGCAGCCTCTGTGGACAAAAGTATGGAGAGTTCTCAAAAACTAAAAATAGAACTACCATATGACCTAACAACTCCACTCCTGGGTATAAATCCAAAAAGAACAAAAACACGTGTTTTCAAAAACATGTATTTGAAAAGATACATGCACCCCAATGTTCAGAGCATCAGTGTTTACAATTACCAAGATATGGAAGCAACCTAAGTGTCATCAAGTGATGAATGGATAAAGAAGATGCGGTACATATAACCAATGGCATACTACTCAGCCTTAAAAAAGAAAGAAATGTTGCCATTTGCAGCAACATAGATGGACTTGGAGGACATTGTGGTAAGTGAAATAAGTCAAACAAAAACAAACACCGTAGGATATCACCTATATATGGAATCTAAAAAATACAGCAATCTACCGAATATAACAAAAAGAAGGGGAGTCACAGATATAGAGAACAAACTAATGGTTGCCAGTGCGGAGGGGGAGGAGGGGGCAATACGGGGTGGAGAAGTGAGAGATGTAAACTAGTGGGTGTACGATAGGCTCAAACATGTATTGTACAACACAGGGAATAGAGCCAATATTTTGTAATAACTGTAAATGTAAAGTAACCTTTAAAAAGTATATAAAAAATTTTTAAAACAGAAATCATACTGAAAATTGGAAACAATTTAAATGTCCATCAACAGGAAAATGCACATATAAATTATTGTATTTCCCTACATGGGGATCCTACATAGTGAGGAAAGTACATGAACCAGACAGATCTTTACGTGTCAGCATGGATGAACCTAGCAAAGATAACACTAAAAAAAGCAAGTAAGAAGAGAAAACATAGCAGAATACTCTATGAGGTTTAAGAACACTTAAAAATGTAGCCTAAGTAGAAAGACATCCATGCAGTGATGGAGACCAAGTTCAGAAGAGTGGTTACCCAGGGTCAGCTGGGGAGTGGCTGTGTTTGGGAAGGTGGTCACAGCAGGCTCTTCAACAGGAATGGTCATGTTTCAGTTCACACGCTGGCTGGAGGACGGAGGAGTGTCTGCGATGTTATAATGTGAGCACGCTGCATGTGAAAGCCATTGCTGACCACATCTAGGGGATCTGATACGCGGGAGCTGGTAGTGGGTGGAGGCATCCAGAAGGTGGTGGTAGAAGAGGAACGTTGTATGCATAACGCCTAAGGCCTGACCAGAGGACGACCACTGTTCTAGAAACTGGACACAAATCCAACTTCTACGGCCAATGTTAAAAGACAAACTGAGGCATGTTTAAAAGAAGACTTTACGTGAGCAAAACTAGATTCAATTCAGGCACCGCCAAAGCGGAAGTGGTGAGGAGCGCTCCAGCCACAGGAGCTGCAGAGATTTTTAGTTTCAAAGGGCAGAAGCAAAGCAAGGAAGTGACTGACTTGCTATCGCTTTAAAGCCTAGTTGGTGGTTTGTGACTGGTTGTCCTCAGCGGTGTGCGTCACCCTGAGGCGTTGACAGGCTTAGATTTCGGTTGCTTTACGTAGGCGGCCGCATCACTAGAGCCACCGCAGGCTAACGGCCTCCTTGCAGGGTTCATTTACTAACACCAGTTGTCTGAGTCCTTACTCTTACTCGGTCACTTCACTTCCTACGCCTCACTTTCTCTTCTGTAAAGTGGATATTCAGTAGTAAATTCTCTGTGGAGTTGTCAGTACAAAACAAAGTGATTATTAGTAACCACGATCATGTCCTGAATGCATGGAACACGTCACCATTTGCCAACTACCGTGTCAAGTTAGCAGAAACTACAGAAGTTAAGAGCTCTCCGCATAAATTCACACACCCGTGCACCAGGTAAGGGACCACAGGCAGACGTTCACTCAGCCTTTCGTGTGTCCCTCACGGAATACACGCTCTCTCCTGGGCGGGGGGAGCACAGACACTTACGGGAGTTTACTTTTCAAATGCGTTGATACAACCAGGTCTCACTTTTGTTTGGATGAGTCAGCAAACGCTTTTTGGAAACCCCAAAGTCTCCACACCTCCAACGTTTCGCGCTGCCTTAGTCTCAGAGCTCAAGCCCCTACTCTTCAGGCCGCGTCACCATGGGAGACAGGCTGCTTGCGGACGCGACGCACGGCGAGCGTGCTGACGTCCTCGAGCCCCGCCCCCACGGTCCCGCCCGCTGACTTAAACGGCAGCCCCGCGGCGTGGAGGGCGTAGATGCGTGCGCCAGCACCAGGCCCTGCGGGGTGTCCGGAGCGCGGCATGGGGTGGGGGGTTGGCGTAGCTGAGGCCCGTGGCCCTATGTCTTCTGGCTGCGACGCCGGTCCTGCGCACGCTGCGGGGCCGCAGCCGCCGGGCGGTGGGCGCCCGAGGGGCCAGGAGGCGAGCCGGGGCCCCCAGGCGGGTGTGGGCATCGTGTCCGCAGCCAGCGTCCCCGAGGCCGCGCTCGGGCCATGATCCCTTGGTGAAGCTGCGCCGGGACAGCGTGGCCGATATCTTTCCGCGCTCTGAGGACCTGTGCGCGCTGCAGGACTCGGTGCCTCTGCCCTCCGTGCGCGCTTCCCTACAGGAGGGCCTGCTGGACTTAAGGCCGACCGCCTCCGCGGGGTGCACTGGGCGCCGCTCCTGAGCACCCGCTGCCCCTGATCTGTATCCAGAGCTTCTTCCAGCCACGGCTTGTTGAGACAGGTTTGTACTTCCCGCTTCCAGGGCCCCTCGTGTGGGCGCTGAGAAGCGGGGTTTTAAATGGTGCAAGGTGGAGGGTGGGCACTAGATCTAGCGCTCAGTGACCGGGTGTGCGTGCACTAGACGGGGCGTGCGGCCTAGGACTCCTGCCAGCTCGGTGACCCCGGCCGAGTGCCTTAAGGCTTCAAGGTCTCAGTGTTCTCATGTGTAGCGTGGGCTTAACAGGACCCAGTCTCTGTGGCGGTTACAAGGATGCACTGTGTTAATGCTTCTAGACTCTACAAAGTAGAACACTTAGCACAGTTTGGAGCATCGTTAATTGTTGCACAGATGTTACCTGGTCTGTTGAATGACTTTGCCTGGTACACACCGAAGCGATTAGGAAATGGATATATCCCAGCTTCATTTCCTTTCCATTAGAACAGGGCTCAGGAAAGAAAAAATCTGTTTTTCAGTAGTCGTATCATATAGTGGAAAGAGCACTGGTGTGAAGGCAGCCTAGGGTTTGAATTCCAGGGCTTATGCTGTCTGTGGCCTGGGCAGGTTTCTTTTGCACTACAATCCCCACACTTGTAAAATGACATTAATAACCACTCTTTCTGTGGGTTCTTAGAATTAATTAAGCAGGTTATGTGTGTAAAGTAGCCTGGCACTTGAATGAGTTGTCAGAACCAAGGGCTGCTGGAGACGATGCTTCTGCCCTAGGTAATCTTCCCTTCTACTGGGCAGCAAGTAAACACAAGCACAGTAGTCAGTGCTCTGGAAGACGTGAGTTCTGGTGCTATAGAGCACAGAATCTTGGAAGGGAAAGTTCAGGGTAGGATTTTTGGAGGAGGTGCCATCCTTTCTAAGGATATGTAGAAGCTCCTGGGGTGGCAGGAGAGAGCAGTGTGTGTTGAAGTTTGAGAAATATAAGAAAATATGGCAAAACTACTGTACAGGACTGGAACTCAGGGTTTGGGAAAGAAATGAGAGTTGATACTGGAAACTTAGTGGGGCCCAAGAGAAGGGGGCCTTGTTTGTCCTGTCAGAAGTTTGGATGTTTATCCTGAAGGCTGTGGGAAACACCAAAGAACAGTGAGATGAACTTGTGGTTTAGAGGCTCACTCGGACCTCCATGTGGGAGGCAGTTGATCTGGTGCAGGGTGAATTGTAATCTGAGGGTCCCACTGAAGTTATGAAAGGTGGGACTGGGTTTTGCAGATCTGAGAGAGAATGGGTAGGGCCTGGTGACCAGTTAGAAAAGGGAGGGCAGCAAGCGTGGGTGACAGTTTACAGCTGCATCTTTTTGAGAGATACAGAGCCCAGTAGGAAGGGATTGGGGGTGGCGAGAGGATCTTACTTCATCTTCAGTGCTTTAGAGGGGCCTGGTAGACGGGTCTGGACCCAAGGTACAGATCTGGGCTTTTTGGGAGGACAGGTGTTTGAAGGCATGGTAGAGACTTAGGTTATCCACAAGAAGATCCAAAGAATCATAGGTCTGAGAGATTTTTAAGTGGGTGTATTTGAGGATGTTTATAAGCTGTGAGAAAGTAGCCAGCAGAGGAAGGGTGTAAAGATCTAGGACAGGAAATGATTGTTCATTTGATTTTGAAAAGCTGAATACTTATCGTGTGCCTGGCCCTTTTCTAGGATCTGGGGTTCACACCATCTGTTATCTCTTCTGCAAGGATAGTTCAACTCCTCCCCTGGTGAAGAGAAGTCAGATTATTCTTTGCGTCCCATTCAGGTATAAGAACTGTTCTGTACCTCTGAAGGGACTTGACTTAACCAGAGTAATAAGTTAGAAATCAAAAGAAATTAGAGCTGGAAGGGACCTTAAAGGCCACTGTACTTAATTTTGCCTGATATTTGACATTGAATGTAAGAAAAATTTATTGTAGAGCCCATTCTCTTCAGAGTTCCTTCACTGAACTTTCTTTATGTCTTGCATCCAGTGGGTCTAGCTTGTAAATTTTGGCCTCCTCCTAAATTTGCTTCTTCATCCATATTACATTTTGCCCAGGCTATGGCAGAAACTCCTGGGTGGTTTCACGGCCCCTGGGTTCAGTTCCTCTAAGTTCATCTGCCTCCTCGGGTTAAGTGATCTTCTAACAGAAAAAGATGTGCTTAAAATAATGCTGCTAATGGCTTTCCCACACAGAGTTAGTGCATACTAGCCGCCCAGCATGTGCTCTGCACGGAGGCGAGTAGTATGAACTGTGCTCGGCCAAGCCTTATAGGGCTCTTTGCCCTGAGGAAGGGGAGCTTTTTGTGATCACTCCCTTTATCTAGTCGGTCCTTCAGCAGCGGGGAGCCTTTTTCTAATCAGCAGAGAGCCTTTTTCTTACTCAGCTAGTGGTAGCCCCAGGTCTCACCACCTGTGGGATACAAGCCATGCTCTCTCCCAGGCTTGCTTGGACCAACATCTCTATTTTCATTTCTGTCTCTTCTCACACTTGGACCCCTGGCCTTTAGTCATCCCCACCTGCAGCATTTACAGTGCCCAGCAGGAGTCAGGCTTGAGTGTCTTTTCACACATGTTCCCTCTGCAGCTAATGCACCTCCTACTCCACCTCTGCATAGCCTCATCTTTCCAGACTGTACTTCAGGGTTATCATGAAGCCGTCACTTAGATATAACTTTTTGCCTCCATAGGAAGCTCTGTGCATAAAGGTTACGTTTATTTATCTCATGTGATTGAAATTTTGAGTTTATACATCTTCCTCCTTAATGAAGGCTTTAAGAGCAGGAGTCGTTTCTAATCCTTAGCCCAGAGCAGATGCTTTTGTTTTTATTTAGATACTTTTTAATGATGATAAAATGTATGGTTTAAATCACTCATTTTACAATAATTTTGCTTTAGGTTGTGACAGAAAAAGAGTTTACAGAAGTCGTGTTCCTGCGATAAGAAATAAAAATGTGACCTTTCAGTTGTGTAAAGCTCATAAATGCTGTGTATGTGCGTCGGGTGCTCTAAGGAACATGGAGCTAAGTGGGCTAGTTGTGTGAGAGAGAGACTTCACTATGTTAACAAACGTGAGCCTTCATTGTGTCCTGCCAACATTTGATAGTTGCTTTTGGGGCTAACTAAGCCAGTAAAAGTTTAAACTGTTCCTCCCCATTAAAGGGATTGAATAATTGGCTTCTTTGGTGCACCTGTGTCTTGTGAATTGTCCAGTTGGGGATGGAGATTTAGAAAGTGGGTTTCAGTCTTGTTTAAGTGTCTTCCCATCAGACTGGTCTCGTGATTTCCTACACACCATGTCTGTCTACCTTTTCCTGTCTACCTTTTGTTGGTAGTGTTCATGCCTGGATTGTCTCCTGTACCTGCTCAAACCTTGGTCCATTCTCATTTGTACCACGGAAGTTTGTCATGCTGGATACTGTCAGAATTAATCTTACTTAAGTTTGTGTTAAGCCACAAACTACATGTTTTGTATATTTTCTGTTTTCTCTGTTTGTTTATATTTTTATGGTTTCTCTTCAAGAAGTATTATGGGAAGGGAAATAGCAAGATGAAGAGCAAAAAAGTCATCATTCTCTTTCAATTGTTAGAACATCTATCTGCAGTCATAATTATGATGCACCGTGGTATGTGTTAAAATAAGAAATATATGTAACGTCCCGTAGGAGCAGCAAACTCAGTGGTGTTGGTGAGGGTGTGTCATGGAAGTAATCACAAAGCAGGTGACTCTTGATTAGGGTCCTGAAAGATTAGTGTGCCTTCCCTGTGTCCAGTAGTGGTCTGGAGGGGTCAGGAAGCCTGCCTTTCAATCTGAGGGAACAGAGAGTTTGAGGTCCTCTCTCTTCTATTGCTCTAGTATACTGCATAGCAGCTAATAAAATACTGGGTTTATAGTTGACATTTAAATCGCTGATTGATCATCAAGATTGGCATGTATCATTGGAAATGAAAATCGGAGGAGTCTTATGCTTTTTAGGTTTTTCTTTTTTTTTCCTTTGTCTCAAAAGTATGTAGTACTTTACTGAGTGGTTGGGAATAAAGTTTGCAGTATTCAGTGTATTCAGTTTTCGTACCTAAATAGAATTAAACTGTTGCTGTAAACTGGAATAACACTTTGTTACTGATGAGTTTTAGGATGCATCAGTTCATCAATTACCTGTTTGGGAAGATTGTAGTTAATGATTTTAAGAATGTGGCTATAAACCTCCAATTGACTCAAGAAAAGCAAATAAGTCAAGATTGACAAATGTATAGGCTCTTCATCTTATTGTGTGTGTGTGTTTTTTTTCCTTTTAGTTACTTGTCAAGGTATAAAGAACTCTATCACTGTTAAGACAGTAAACTTCACAGGGTATAATCTGACATGGCAGGGAACAGATCACATGGTCAAGATCTTAAAGGTGATTTGATGTTTAAACTTTCATGAAAACATATGTGATTGAAGCACATTAACATATTGATACAGATGGCAGTTAATTTTTGTCTTTTCATACATGTGAGTGCAGCTTTTGTTTTGTAGAAAGAATATGACCAAATGGTGATGTGAATTGCTGTTGCCTAAACTATAGTGTTGAATCCCCAGTGTTTGCACTTGAGTTTAACAACTCTGTGGTTTCCTATCTTCTTCCTGAGACACTTAATCTCAGGTCCATCCTCGTTACACAGCGTGGTAAATTAGAGAACAATTAATACCACCATTTAAAGAAGTGAGACTGAAATCTCAACCATCCTGAACATAGGAACTGAAGGGGGCTCTCAGCCGTTCAGAGAGTTATTACCAAGCCAGTCGGCTTAATGCTGTTCAGTTTTCTCCATAGCAGAGCCTTCCAGGTCCTTCTTTTGAGCTTATTTATTTTTATACACAATTCTGTATGGATACTGTACATAATACTAAATAGTTGTATTAACTGGGTTTAACTGGTGATGTATTTACATGAAGATCTAACTTCGTCTTGTTGATATCTTTTTAGGGGCTTTCCATTCATCAAAGCTTGTGATGTATGTAATCAGTTGCTGGTGTGTAGCTATCACATTTATGATATATAGGGCTTGAATTGGGAAAGGTGGATGGTCATTCTTCTTGCTTTTTAAACTGACAGAGCCTTACATGAAGCATTTCCCTCTCTGAAATAAATCCATGTAAAACATGTTTGGTCGCTCTCCCAATGCAACTGTGTAGTTGTGTGGATTTGGCACACAACGGGCAGCCTTGTGGTGATGTCTGTAAACAAGGAAGCCTGTTTTCCAGTCCGCAAATCAGCTGTTACCCAGTGAGACGAACTTGACTGCCATTTCTGACCCCTCACATGGAGCTGTCATACTCAAGAATGTTCACATGTTTTCAAGAAACGTTGTTTGAGGGCTGTATGTACAAATTCCTGATCTGAAAGCCAATATAAAGCAACATCTCCCAAACCTCTGCTCTCTCGCCAAGGCCACACACATTCCCTCGCTTATGGCCTCGTGGCAAGTGAATACTGTCAGTATCAGATTCTCCTTCCCAGTGGTCTTGGGAGACTGCATAGTTGCTCTGTGAAAGGCACCACTGCTGAGGTTGAGAGAAGAGCATCTTGGGTGTCAGTCCTGGCCTTGCGTTCCCGGAGAGAGGGGTGTGCACCTCGTTCTCCTTTAGGGTTTTCCTAGGCTGCAGGGTTTGCTGCTTGTTGTCAACATGATGTCCTAGTGACTTGTCCTCTGCGTGGTTATATAATCCCAGCACAGCTCTTTATGATGTGTAGACTGTTATGGGGTTGTGGCCAGGTCAGTTTTAAATGTTTGGAAATGTCCTGTTGAACAACACTGCAGTGGCAGTGAAGCTTGCTGGGAGAATTGTTGCCCTGGTTTTGGCTTAAGGGTGGTGAGAAGATGAAGTTTTTGATGGGTCAGTTTTAGTTGTGTGTGTGTATGTGATTTATTTTTTAAAATTCTAATCTCTATTATTCACAGCTTAGATATGTTGACTTCCTGATTATTCATCAGTCCCTTTACTGATGTATTTTCCTCTGAAAAACTACATTTTCTTCCAGACTGTTTTTGTCTGATGGTGAAGAATAAATTTTTCATTTGCAGTATAAAGTTGATCTGAGAAGAAATGTTTACCTTGGATCTTCACTTGGCTTCTGTGAAAGAAACTTAATAAAATAGTATGGGCAATTCCCATTACTAATCCTAACCACGTACAACAGAGGTCTGTACAGTAACATAGCAAAAATAAGTTCCCGTAATTTTACTTAGTCATTGCCTGTTTTAGACTAAGGAGCAGTGAGAGACATTTATAAATAATGATACCGCAGATCACTTTTGTTAAATGCCCTTTCATATTTGCATATTTGGATCTGGCTTGTGTTATCTATTTTACAATCTTGTCTTCTTTCTTTGCACTTTAGTGTAACAACTCTGTGATTTCGTATCTTCTTCCTCAGACACTCAGGTGCATCAGAATTTCCTGTGACTGTGGCAGTAGAGAGTCCTTCCTCCTCAGAAATCGAAGAGGTCGATGATTCCTCAGAACGTGTTCAGGAGGAGCCAGAGAAAATCCGTTTGAAACAAGAAGCATTGCAGGTACAAAGTTATCACTTTAAAGCTATAGAGAAGATTATTTTTCAAACGGAAGGCTGATCGCAACACAGCACAGCTTGTGTGAGGGTTCTGTTTTCTCCTCCCACCTGCATTGTATCCCCTTGAATGGTTCCTTAAGCTTAGACCAAGGTGAATGGTGGACATTTGAAATCTAAGAAACTATAATCAAAACATGTCGTTAGTAATATATTTTCCTTTGCTTAGAACCTTAGTATATTAGATTTAGGGAGAAGCTTAGTGATCATAAGATAAGGAAATTGAGTTCTGAATGAATACAGTCAGCTGATTCAGTGCTCTTGTTTTACAGATGAGAAAATGGACAGTTCTAGTTGAAATCTCTTTTTTTTTTTTTTTTTTTTTTTTCTTTTTGCGGTATGCGGGCCTCTCACTGTTGTGGCCTCTCCCGTTGCGGAGCACAGGCTCCGGATGCGCAGGCCCAGCGGCCATGGCTCACGGGCCCAGCCGCTCCGCGGCATATGGGATCCTCCCAGACCGGGGCACGAACCCGTATCCCCTGCATCGGCAGGCGGACTCTCAACCACTGCGCCACCAGGGAGGCCCTGAACTCTCTTTTTGTAAGAGGAAAATATGGCCTCATTTTAAATAAAAGTAAAGTTGAAAAACGTTTTGATGTTGATATTCTCCTTTCCTAAAATCAAAAATATCAAGAAGCTACATTCTTTTTTTTTTTTTTTTATAAAGGTGTCACATTTTATTTATTATCTTCGGCTGTGTTGGGTCTTTGTTTCTGTGTGAGGGCTTTCTCTAGTTGTGGCGAGTGGGGTCCACTCTTCATCGCAGTGTGCAGGCCTCTCAGTGTTGTGGCCTCTCCTGTTGCGGAGCACAGGCTCCAGATGCACAGGCTCAGCAGTTGTGGCTCACGGGTCCAGTCGCTCCGTGGCATGTGGGATCTTCCCAGACCAGGGCTCGAACCTGCGTCCCCTGCATTAGCAGGCAGACTCTCAACCGCTGCACCACCAGGGAAGCCCCAAGAAGCTACATTCTATTACCAAATAAACCTGACCTCTAATGTCATTCCATACTTTTGTTTGTATAGACAGAAAAGAAAAATGGATTTTCATAAGAAATTTTTGCACCTCAAAATTAATATATTTATTTTATTTCAACTTCAATGCAGAGCTGAACACTTCTAGTAAATAAAGCAATACCATTTGGGGGGACCCTGTCTTTGTGCTACAAAGTCCATGTTTAATTTTTAAAAATTATTTAAATTTAATTATTTAAATTTAAAAATTATTTAATGTGATTTTCTTTTCATATGAAACATGAAACTTGACAGGTTTCAGAACTAATTATCCCATTATTGTAGGACTATGGGAATTACTCTTTGATTTTCAAAAGAGAAAGTTAGATTTTTATTTTTTTATTTTATTTAATTTTTTTTTGCAGTACACGGGCCTCTCATTGTTGTGGCCTCTCCCGTTGCGGAGCACAGGCTCCGGACACACAGGCTCAGCAGCCATGGCTCATGGGCCCAGCCGCTCAACCGCATGTGGGATCCTCCTGGACCAGGGCACGAACCCGTGTCCCGTGCATCGGCAGGCAGACTCTCAACCACTGTGCCACCAGGGAAGCCCGATTTTTATTTTTTTAATGAAAATTAATGATAATATAGAGAAATTTTAAGAAAAGAACTTAGAAAATTATGATTTAGAGCAGGAGAAATCTTTAGTTCATGTAGAGTTACCCCCTTTCGTTTTATAAATGAGCACCTACAATTTGTAGCACGTAAGTGGTTTATTAGTAAATGGCAGAGTACGACAAGACCCTAGAGCATGTAACCCGCATTCCTTGTCATTTTAGATGTGGTGTATTCATTTCCTTCACGAGTAGACCAGGAGATTGTATTTCTAAAAGCAATGATAGACACTGGGGAAGACCAAGAAGTTTAAACACTGGGACCACAGAATAGCAGATTCAGAATGCACTGAGAACCCTTTTAGCTCTTCTCCATTTTGACAAGACACAAAAATGATGGTATCAAAGTGTTTAAGTATATAAGCCCACAACAATCAAGAGATTTCAACATAGTTTGGAAAGACGGAAGACAGGTGGAAGAGGGTGAAACTGAAGCAGTAGAACAGAGGAAAAGCATCACCTAGAATATGCACAGGGACCACGTGCAACTGAGGAGGATTCTGACCCCACCTGCAGAAGTAGCTCCGTGCTTTGATGCGCATGTATGAGAGAGGGTGGAGTTAGTTAAAAGTGTGACTGAAATAGGGGAGCTCATTGAAGGGTTGTGTTTGGAGGAGTGGACACCCAGCCCCGCCCTCACCCTCCTGAAATGAGATGATTTCATTTTGAAAACAGTGAAACTGGCGAGATCTAGGGCAGCTAGTGTGAGTTTTTACAGCCGAGAAAATTGTGTTTGGGGGGGATCCTGTTACAGTTACTCCCCGCTTCTTCCTGCATAAGAAGCCAATCAATCGTTGACTTCAGGGAGCTTTCTGCACTCATTCTTTTTTTTTTTTTTTTGCTGTACGGGGGCTTCTCACTGCTGTGGCCTCTCCCTTCGCGGAGCACAGGCTCCGGATGCGCAGGCTCAGCGGCCATGGCGCACGGACCCAGCCGCTCCGCGGCATGTGGGATCCTCCCAGACCGGGGAACGAACCCGTGTCCCCTGCATCGGCAGGCGGACTCTCAACCACTGCGCCACCAGGGAAGCTCTCTGCACTCATTCTTAAATAGAAAATAACTGTCATTTGCCTGATAGCTGAGTAAAGCTTACAACATCAGAGAGGGGGAAAAAGAGTGAAAACATATCCTAGTAGGACCAGGGACAATTTAGGGAACAAAATAATTTAAGGAAAAACCTTAATTAATATCCTGAGAGAGGTTTAAAAACAGCTAGAAACTATAAAATAAGACTAGGGAGTTAATTAAAAAGAGAATGGTCAGAAATCAAGAGAGGTCTCCTGGAAATGAAAATATGGTTGCTGAAATAAATTCAGTAGGAATTTAAAAAATTTCTCAGTGTATAAAAAAGAAAGACACAATGGAAAATGTGATAGAAATATGTTAGAGAGGCTGCATCTGGGAGATCCCACATGTTACTATTAGAAACTCCAGACCCAGAAAAAAACTGGAGGGAAGCTATCAAAGGGCAACAAAATTCCCCACAGCTGAAAGTAGACATCAGGCCTCAGACTGAAAATAGTTATACAAGACGAGCAAGAATAGCCTCATACCTAGGCACCCTTCCTTGTGAAACTTTAAAATACTGAAAAAATAAATTAAAATAGAATAAAATACTGAGAGGATACATCCATTCCAGAGAGAAAAATACTGGCCACCTAAAAAGAAAATTTAAAATCTGACTTTATCATACTTGTCATGAGCACCATGGATCCTGGAAGGCATTAGAAAGATACCTCCAAAGTTTTTCAGGCACATACTTTTCACCCTAGGGGTTTGTATCCAGCCAAACTATGAGTCATAAGTGGAGGCTGAAGAAGATATTTTGTACAGAAAGAAATTTGAAAAATTGACCTCCTGTGCTACACCTTAAGCTATTAATAGAAATAATCCAGCAAAATGAGGCAATAAACCAAGAAGGAAGGTAATAGGGGATTCAGTGCAGATTGCAGCTAGTCTAGAGTGGAGAGGCTTCTATTGATTGTGTGATTGAGAGCATAGAAACACCTTGAGGCATATTGTACTTACTAGGTATTAGGCACTGTTGGAAGGGAGGAGGGAGAGGAAGAGGAGAAGGAACTTGAACTCCAGAGGAGAAAAGGCTATACGGACATAAACATAAAGCCAACTAAACTATGGTTGATTTTTAACCTAGTATTGGTGAGGAAAGGAAGAATCCACTTCCACGTGACACTATAGATGTCCCCCTTTTCAGTGACACACAGGGGTAATGACCACGTATCTAATTTGTTGTCCAAACCAGAACTTGTCCAAACTCCTTACACTTCAATAGTGTAAGGAGGCACTCTAATGCTGTAACATCAGGACAACAGGTATAAACTGGAACAGCCCAAGGCGGCTTGGGGTATGTGGTCACCCTGCACAAGGGCAGTGACACTGGCACAGTATGGAACGAGGTGTAGTCTATACACAGAGACACAGTACATCTGCAGTGGGCAATATTAATTTCATTGTAATAATGGCAATACTGTCTTGGTTTGCAGCTTTTATTGTCAATTTGCATGTAAACACAAATAACTAAAGTAAACTGTACTTAGTATGTATGAGTATTAACTTGGTATGTACTGAAATGTATTGTATACTGGTATGTACTTAGTATATATTAGGCTCTAAGTGTTTTTGCATATATTAACTCATTTAATTCTCTGAATTGCCTTATGAGGTTGGTGCTAATATCATTCCCACTTTTGAGAACAGGAAGCTAAGTCAGGGAAGGAACTTGCCCAGGCTGTACCTAATTTAAGGTTGGATCGAGCCTTTGAGTTCAGGCTCTCCGCCTGTTCTCTTAAACCTTACTCCGTACTGACTCTCAAATAACAGAAGACTTAATTGCACATAGAACAGAATATAAATTTCAACTTTGACAACTAGGTTTGGAAGGTAGACAGGAGGTCGAAAAAAGGGAAGATGGTATGAATGTCCTCATTTTACAAAGTGTGACGTTGAGAGAGTTTCTAGTTGATCAACAATGTAGGTTTTTAAGTATATGACTACAAGTCAAAGAGATCATGAGCAGTGGAATAACTCACGATGACATAACTTTACTGAGCAGTGTGGACATAGGAAAGAGTGTAAAGGAACTAAACCCTTACTTATTAGTAAGTTAGAAAATGAAGAGATAATGCCTCCAATTTAGTGAGAAAATAGTCATGTAAGAGTATTACTTGGAAATGGAGAAGAATTCAAAATAACAATAGTTGGACTTCCCTGGTGACGCAGTGGTTAAGAAACTGCCTGCCAAGGCAGGGGACATGGGTTCGAGTCCTGGTCCAGAAAGATCCCTCATGCCGCGGAGCAGCGAAGCCCATGCTCCACAACTACGGACCCGGCGCTCTAGAGCCTGCGAACCACAACTACTGAGCGCACGTGCCACAAGTACTGAAGCCCGTGCGCCTAGATCCTGTGCTCCCTAACAAGAGAAGCAACCTCAATGAAGAGTAGCCCTCGCTCGCCGCAACTAGAGAAAGCCTGCACGCAACAACGAAGACTCAACACAGCCACAAATAAATAAATAATAAAATAATAAAAATAATAAAAATAATAATAAAAAATAACAATAGTTGATGTAAACCTCATAAAAAAGGAAATCCAAACAGCCAGTAAACAGAGAAAAGCGTACGACTTCGTTAAGTAATAAGAGACAAGTGAGTCAAAACCAAGGAAACTACATGCCAATGAGATGGACAAATACATACAATCTGGTAGTATCAGGTATTGTAGACCTCGAGTACTATGGGAATCTTCTACCCTACTTATACTGGAGTATAAATCGACACAACTACTTCGGAAAGCATTTAGCCCTCTCCGTCAACTGAAGGTATATAAATAGCCTGTGAGCCAGCAGCCCTCACCCCTGCCCTGTGTAAATGCACCAGAATAACCGGTACAGCAGGATTCCTGTCCATGATTTGCATTAGCACAAACTGAAAACAAACGAAATGTCCATTAAGAGTCAAAAATTAAAGATGATACAAATAGATGGAGAGATATACCATGTTCTTGGATTGGAAGAATCAACACTGTGGAAATGACTGTACTACCCAAAGCTATCTGCAGATTCAGTGCAATCCCTATCAAACTACCACTGGCATTTTTCACAGAACTAGAACAAAAAATTTCACAATTTGTATGGAAACACAAAAGACCCCGAATAGCCGAATCAATCTTGAGAACGAAAAATGGAGCTGGAGGAATCAGGCTCCCTGACTTTAGACTATACTACAAAGCTACAGTAATCAAGACAGTATTGTACTGGCACAAAAACAGAAAGATAGGTCAATGGAACAGAATAGAAAGCCCAGAGATAAACCAACACACATATGGTCACCTTTTCTTTGATAAAGGGGGCAGGAATGTACAGTGGAGAAAGGACAGTCTCTTCAATAATTGGTGCTGGGAAAACTGGACAGGTACATGCATGTAAAAGTATGAGATTAGATCATTCCCTAACACCATACACAAAACTAAGCTCAAAATGGATTAAAGACCTAAATGTAAGGCCAGGAACTATCAAACTCTTAGAGGAAAACATAGGCAGAACACTCTATGACATAAATCTCAGCAAGATCCTTTTGGACCCACCTCCTACAGAAATGGAAATCAAAACAAAAATGAACACATGGGACCTAATGAAACTTCAAAGCTTTTGCACAGCAAAGGAAACCATAAATAAGACCAAAAGACAACCCTCAGAATGGGAGAAAATATTTGCAAATGAAGCAACTGACAGAGGATTAATCTACAAAATTTACAAGCAGCTCATGGAGCTCAATACCAAAAAAACAAACAACCCAATCCAAAAATGGGCAGAAGACCTAAATAGACATTTCTCCACAGAAGATATACAGACTTCCAACAAACACATGAAAGAATGCTCCACATCTTTAATCATTAGAGAAATGCAAATCAAAACTACAATGAGATATCATCTGACACCAGTCAGAATGGCCATCATCAAAAAATCTAGAAACAATAAATGCTGGAGAGGGTGTGGAGAAAAGGGAACACTCTTGCACTGCTGGTGGGAATGTGAATTGGTACAGCCACTATGGAGAGCAGTATGGAGGTTCCTTAAAAAACTACAAATAGAACTACCATATGACCCAGCAACCCCACTATTGGGCATATACCATAAACCATAATTCAAAAACCATAAATTCAAAAAGAGTCATGTACCTAAATGTTCATTGCAGCTCTATTTACAATAGCCAGGAGATGGAAACAACCTAAGTTTCCATCATCGGATGAATGGATAAAGAAGATGTGACACATATATACAATGGAATATTACTCAGCCATAAAGAGAAACGAAATTGAATTGTTTGTAGTGAGGCGGATGGACCTAGAGTCTGTCATGCAGAGTGAAGTAAGTCAGAAAGACAAATACCGTATGCTAACAGATATATATGGAATCTAAGAAAAAAAATGTCATGAAGAACCTAGGGGTAAGACAGGAATAAAGACACAGACCTACTAGAGAATGGACTTGAGGATATGGGGAGGGGGAAGGGTAAGCTGTGACAAGGTGAGAGAGTGGCATGGACATATATACATTACCAAACGTAAAATAGAAGCTAGTGGGAAGCAGCCGCATAGCACAGGGAGATCAGCTCGGTGCTTTGGGACCACCTAGAGGGGTGGGATAGGGAGGGTGGGAGGGAGGGAGGGAGGGAGACACAAGAGGGAAGAGATATTGGAACATATGTATATGTATAACTGATTCACTTTGTTATAAAGCAGAAACTAACACCAAATTGTAAAGCAATTATACTCCAATAAAGATGTAAAAATAAAAAGTGTAAGCTGTTTTTATTATTGGATGCAAGCTAGTGATGCTGTAAAAGCTTTCAGCAAGTATGTGTTTCTTTCTTATATAAAGAACTGCCATTAAGGCTGCCCTAATATTTTTTAGATTACATTTACCTATAGATTACTTACAGGTTCAAATCTACAGTGGAAATAACTTTTTTTTTTTTTTACTAGTTTTGGAATGATGTTTTTAAACCAGTTCCTTAGAAGACTCCTATGTGACCCACACTAGTAAAATATACCTTCAGGTGCCTCCTCTGTCTGTAGGGAACAGCAGTGTAAAATATGTAAACAAATGAGTGTCCTTGTTTGCTAAAATTTAGTCTGTTGATCATGTTGTATTATTGCTCTTCCCCAAATTCTTTCTCTCCATCAGGTAACATTCCTTATTATTAGGAAGAGGAAGTTCCTTAACATGTTATTTCGACAGCATAATTTACCCAGATGATGGTCATTATGATGATGCTTCATTTGTTTTTGATTTATTTTACTTTTTTTGATGATGCTTTAGATTCATTTAGAGTCCACCATTCAGAGAGGAAGAATAGCTGGCCTACATTATTTCTCATACTTATTAAAAATTGCTGCATTCCCATTTGTGAGTTTGTTGAACGACTGGGTAGCATACCTCTTTATAAAGCTAAAATGGAGAGTAATAAATGAAAACACTCCCTAGCTATACTATTGATTTAATTGTTTATTAAAATAACCTCATATTGGACTTGTATTTTCCTCTTAGAAAATTGGCAAAGTGCTAATCTATTTAGTTTAACTGGACCAAGTACATGTCTTATTTAACTTTGATTCCCCAGCACAAACTCATTTATTAAGAATAACTGCTTGGGACTTCCCTGGTGGTGCTGTGGTTAAGAATCCACCTGCCAGTGCAGGGACACGGGTTTGAGCCCTGGTCTGGAAAGATCCCACATGCCGCGAAGCTGCTAAGCCTGGGCGCCACACTACTGAGCCTGCGCTCTAGAGCCCGTGAGTCACAATTGCTGAAGCTCACACACCTTAGAGCCCGTGCACCGCAACTACTGAGCCCACATGCTGCAACTAATGAAGCCCGTTCCCTCTAGGGCCCATGTGCTGCAACTACTGAAGCCCACATGCATAGAGCCCCTGCTCTGCAACGAGAAGCCACCACAATGAGAAGCCTGCACAGTGCAACGAAGAGTAGCCCCCGCTCGCCACCACTAGAGAAAGCCCATGCGCAACAATGAAGACCCAACGCAGCCAATAAATAAATAAAATAAAATAAAATAGAATAAACAGTCGAGAATATTGGACTTTATTTTAAAAAAAAGAGTGAATGCCTGTTGAATCGAATTAATCAGCCAAACAGTAGACAAATGAAAGTTGTGGTTAATAAGATGGGCCAGACTGAAATAGTATTCTTGTTGAGAAGCTTGCTTTAATCACCTTCTTATTTTCCAGCCTTATATAATCATGTATTAATGTGATAGAATATTTCTCATATTGAGAAAATAATAGTTTTGTATTACGCTGAATCTGCCTGGGAATAAAATAGACACCTTATCAAATTCAGTGGAGGTGTCATGAGAATTGATACCTAAGGGTTGTTGTGGGAACACATTTAAATTTTAAAAATATACAAGATTTTTGATATTGTCTCATGCCCACTATATTGTTTGGGAATCATGCAGTTTCAATTTATAGAATTGCATCATGTATTTTAGGGCTGGAGAGAAACTTGATAAGTCCTGCATTGAACCTAAAGAGGAATGCATTGCCATAAGGTGCTCATTCAAAAATCAAATAATGATGTGAATAATGTTGATCATCTCTGCTGGAGGAAAAACATGCTACACATTAAACACATTACTTATTATATATTTATTTAACAATCTTGGACTTTATTACTACAGTGTTTTGTAGTATGTATGCCTTATTTCTTTTCTTATAGTTAAATGTCTGAATTCTGAGAAATTTCAGCATGCTTTGGTGAGAGGAACAGGCATCTTATTTTCAAAAAGATGCAGGCACAGACTGTTTTTGACCCAAAGGTGTATTACTGACCAAAATTCAGCCATCTAGTCTGGAAAATAAATGAAGAATTCTGCTGCTGGTGAGATGAATACATAGGTAGAGGGAGGTGAAGAATATAAACTACTTAGCAGCCTTAAAGTTTCTCTTGACTTTGATATAAGTGCTGGAGAAACATCAATGTTATCATTCCCAGAGACCATTCATTTAGAAATGGAAATTAGAACAGATGGAAAAATACAGTGTTGGGAGTTACCTATCAGGAAACAAAATGGATGTGTGTGATATCTACCCACTGTCATGGTGAGGGCCCTGCATTACACTTACTGTCTAAAGCTTACTGTGCTGAAACCTTCACAGCAAAGGTTCCCGTTCCTCATAATGACCTCTAAGTGAAAGTGAATGAGGTTTAGCTACCAGGTGTGTGCTTCTGGAACAACACACGAAGGGCCCTATTTTTTTATTTTATTTTATTTTTATATTATTTTATTTTTTGGCTGCGTTGGGACTTTGTTGCTGCATGCGGGCTTTCTCCAGTTGCGGCAAGTGGGGGCTATTCTTCATTGTGGTGCATGGGCTTTTCATTTCGCTGGCTTCTCTTGTTGCGGATCATGGGCTCTAGGTGCACAGGCTTCAGTAGTTGTGGCTTGCGGGCTCTAGAGCACAGGCTCAGTAGTGTGGCACATGGGCTTAGTTGCTCCGCGGCATGTGGGATCTTCCCAGACCAAGGATCAAACCCATGTCCCCTGCATTGGCAGATGGATTCTTAACCGCTGCGCCACCAGAGAAGCCCACAGTGGGACCTTTTAACGTTGTTCCAAAGCTATTTTCTTTGGAATACTGTTCTGTGAGATTTGGTAGAAAAAGAATCCCATGATCAGAATGTTTGGGAAACACTGAATATTTTATCCCCACGTTATACATTCAAAATGTATATTTTTTACATCAGACCTAAAATTCCTAGAATAAACAAAAACTGAAAAAACAAACCAAAAAATCCTGCTAATTCGATTAATACAAGTTTTCCACTGAACACTTGTGAATGTTTTTGAGGCACTGGCTGATACTGAACACAGTCTTGGGAAGGTTGATCTAAGGAATTAAAATTCTGTAAATTATGAGGAAAACACTTTTAGGTGAGAAGAGATGCATATGGTAGCAGGCTTCAGTATTCTGTATTTCCATTCGGGAAATTGTTCTTATTTGATCCCTTCCACCCTTGATCCTTTTTCCTTTCAGTGGACTCTGTAGTAGGGATAAAGGGGAGAATGTCATTTACTACCCTAGAAGAGCTATTTACTCTAGTGTAAATACAGTGGAGGCTGGTAAAAGTGTGTTGATAATAAGACATATTAGCTTAGGTTCTCTTGGTAGCAAAGAACAAAAACTAAATCAAAGTTGGATATGTGAAACCCAAGGGCAGAAATACAGCCAGGCTCAGGAAAGGTCTAGGAAGCAGCTATATCATTTCCAGTAATGTGATCGCCGAACTGCTTTTCAACAAAGGGCGTCTTCCTAATGAACTTCAAAATGAGCTCTGCTGCTTGTTGAAGTTAAATATATATATATATATATATATATATATATATATATATATATATATATATGTTTATACATATATATATGTATACACACACAAGCATGCATATATACATATGATACAAAGAAAGAAAACATATATAAGTGGATGTTTTGTTATTACAACATGCATGCCAGGCATTGGTGACCATGGGAGGTCACCTCCGTGTTTCTGAGCAAGACAGCCTAACACTCATTTTTCCATTATCACTGTTGCCCAGAGTGAACTTGTCAAAGAGATACTCCACCATTCAGACTTCCAAACCCCTCCACCCCCCATCTTGCTACTCATACTTAACCATTAGTATTTGCATAATTAATGCACATAAACATTTCAGGTGAAACTGCAGACACCCTTTATTTTAATCCCTGCCCAATCCCATTCCCTTCACTTGTTCCCCAGAGGCAACTGCAATCATGATTTTCAGGCTATGGTTCTATACTTTCACTATGCACATGCACCCACGTTCACCAGGTACCCCTACCTCACCCCACCCCACCCCAGTCTACCCCCATATACCTACATTATTTATAAGGGGAAGACTGATTTTGTGTTTTCCAGGGCCCCATGGAACACCTTCTCCCTCCCACTGTGGAGATCCTGAGCTGCATCTGGTTGGGGTATGGCTGTGTTCAGAAACTCCTGGATACCTGTTTTAAAACTTAAAAAATGAGAGATTTGCCCACATGAATCAACCAGAGACCTTTATTTATTTATGAACCAATAACTTTATTGGAAGAAACGGAAAAACTGGAAGAAAAAAACTTAAGTGATAAAATAAAGTCCAGGAAAAGAGAGTCCTGCCCTTGTTGCCAAAAAAAAAACCAAAACCAAAACTTAAGTGAACTTCTTCTGCAAGGGCACTCTTGCCGTCTGCATGGCAGGCATGGTGACCAGGGCTCTGGTCACCCCGTGGCTCTGGGGAAGTCCAGTCCAGGCTCATTTCTTCTTGTCGCTGTCGCCCAGGGTGAGCTTGTCAAAGAGTTACCCTGCCAGCTCGATGTCTGGGGCCCCCATCATGCTCAGGGTGGTGACATGACCCTCCAGCTGTCTGATGAGCGCCACCTACTGGCTGAGGTAGTGAGTTGCCAGGAAGTGGAGCAGGTGGGGGTCGCACTTGTCGGTGGCCAGCTGGTGCAGTGGAGCAGGCTCCGGGTCGCTAGCTTCTCCAGGAACAAGGCGCACTTCATGGCCTTGAGGCCGCTCTTGCACTCGTCACTGACTGGCTTCCTGATGTCTTGGAAGTTGAGGCGGCCCCCCGCGCTGGTTCTGCAGGCGCTTCAGGCCCCGGGCCCACAGTGGCGCAGGAAGAACCGGCTGAAGTGCTTCAAGGCCACGTCGTCGCGGTGGAGGTAAAAGGCCACGGCCAGGCACACGAAAGAGGCGTGGAGCTGCAGGGTGAAATGGCTGTTGACGGCGGCCTCGCAGTCAGCGTGGTAGCTCTGGCGCACCTGCGAGGGCGGCGCGGGCAGCGTGGTGGGTGTGAAGGCCAAGGTGAAGGCGAAGCCGCGGGGCCTGCGGTACCTGTCTCGGAGTCCCTTTCACGTGATTTAGCAATTTCCTTCGTCTTGGGTAAGTGCAGACTTCTCTTTTGTTTGTCAGAAAACAAAAGGCTTAGGTGTATTCTTAGAGAAAGAGCTTAACTGTGTGGATGTATTTATCCCCTCCAGCCTCATTTGTCCTTTCACTGCCACTCAGCAAGCATTTTTTTTAACCCCTCAATGATGTTGTATGGAATGAGCCACAGTGGTAGGAAATACCATTGATCTCAAATTATCTTTCATTCATTCATTCAGTAAATATTTATTGATTACTTAGTATGGCCCAGGCACTGGTATGGGATTTGGGCATATATTAGTAACAAAGAAAGACAAAGTCTGTTCCCATGAGGTTTGTATTCTAGTGGAGAAGCAGACCAAAACAAAACAAAACAAAAAACTACTGTTTTTCTCCCTTTCTTGTCTCCAGTAAATACGTATAAGATATTACACATGTATAAGTCAATATTTTCTTAGAAGTTAAGGATGTTATAGTGGAAGACATAAGACCAATCTAGGTATTTATAATTAATTAATTCAACAGCCATTTCTAGACAGTATTTCAAATATGTGTCAGTGTTTGACTCTGGAGATACACAGAAGAATCAGACATGGTCTCTGTTCTCAAGGTACAAGAAAGAGTGATGGACTGTTTTAAGTGCTCTCAATGGTTTTAAAGTTTTTGGATAAAATAGCTGTTTTCACTTACAGTTTTATTACCATGACTTTGACTAATGTACTTTTTTGGGGGGTCCCTTTATTTCTCTTTGAAAGCTCATGCTGTGCTATAATCATTGTTTATGAAGGAAGCAAAGGATCAAATATCAACTGTCACTTTGTACACTTATCTGAGCAATTTTAGAGGCATTTAATTGTTGAGTCTGTAAAGAAATAGAATAATAACAATGTCTATTTGATAAGTTGATGTTAATGATAGGATCATACATTAGAGATGGAAAAGAACTACATGATCAGTTTCTCAGTGAGATAAAATTGTATTCTATGTTTGCTTAACACCAGTGTTTAGTCTTAATATAATTGCAATCTTTCAAAAATTTCCTTGGAAGAGTCCATTGTAGACTTCACTGGAAGAATCTATTTAAATAGAAGAAATCTTGATTTTGTAGAACATTTTCTCCTTATGTCCCAAGATCATTTAATAATTAATTTATCTGGACAACTTTACTCTTCAAATATTAAAATAATACTATTGAATGGTTGTATGTCTACTAAGGGGTGATAATGGTGTTTCTCAGATTTTTTATCCCTCATCATTACTCCCTAGGTTAGAAGATAATGTTAAAATACATGTTATAACTAAGAGAAACCTAAGGTTTAAAATCTAACTTTTTAAAGGGAAATCAATAAACTAGCATGAACTGGAACCTCAAATTTCCATGAAGGAAATATACATATATCTAAACAAAAACATTGCATCCAGTTTTTCTTTAATGAGGAATGTAAAGCTAAATACAAACACAGAATGAAAAAACTTCAGAGCAGATGATGTTTTTAGAAAAATTTTAAATTTTATTTTTTAAATGTATTTATTTTATTTTTAAATTTTTGGCTGCATTGGGTCTTTGTTGGATGTGGGCTTTCTCTAGTTGCAACGAGTGGGGGCTACTCTTTGTTGCAGTGCATGGGCGTCTCATTGCAATGGCCTCTCTTGTTACGGAGCACGGGCTCTAGGTGCTTGGGCTTCAGTAGTTGTGGCATGCCGGCTCAGTAGTTGTGGCACATGGGCTTAGTTGCTCCGTGTCATGTGGGATCTTCCCGGACCAGGGCTCGAACGGATGTTCCCTGCATTGGCAGGTGGTTTCTTAAGCACTGTGCCACCAGGGAAGCCCCCGAAATTAAAAAAATTTGATAATCAAATTTTATAGTTTATAATTTGGTCTGTGCTAAGATAATGTCTTTTAAAATATCAATATAGGACTATAAGATGAAGGTTTCTTTGAAATGTTTGTGGTCAGTGTTGGTATTATGTTAGGATTCTCCAGAAAAACAGAACCAATAGAAGATATATTTGTATATTATATAAAATAAGGAATTAGCTCACGTGATTATGGAGTCTGACAAGTCTCAAAATCTGCAGTTGCTGTACTTGAGACCAGGAGAGTCCATGGTGTAGGTCCAGTCCAAAGGCCAGGAGGCTCAAGACCCAGGAAATTCAAGTTGAAGGCAGGAAAAAACAGTGTCCCTGCTCCAAGGCAGTCAGGCAAGAGGAGTTCCTGCTTACTCAGAGGAAGGTCAGCATTTTTATTTTATTCAGGCCTTCAAATGATTGTATGAGGCTCATCGACTTTAAGGAAAGCAATCTGCTTTACTTAGTCTACTATTTCAAATGTTAACCTCATGGAAAAACACCCTTTCAGGCACAAACGATAATATTTGACTAAATATCTGGGTACCCCCTTTGAAGTTGACATATAAAAATTAGCTATCACAGTATTATGAGAAATGCAGAGTCAACAAATAAAAATTCTCATGCTATAATCTGCAAAAACTGTTTTGACTTTCAGTTCCCTTCATTAATTTACAAATGTTACAGAACTAATAGTTACACAACTGATATTAGACAATAAGTTCTGACTCCGTGTCAATGATTAGCTCTCATTCATTCATTCAGCATATTTCTATTGAGCACCTATTATATGACAGGTATTTTATAGGTACTAACATAAAAACTTGTTCTATAAGCTCCTCATATTTGTATTTCTTTGGTAGCTAAGTGCGAGTAAATGTTACATATAATTCCTTCTTTGAAAATTAATAGATGAAGTAGGATCAATGGTATAATCTTAAGGAAGTAGACCATAAGTAGCAGCAGTCGGTGGCTTATCTCACTCTCTGTGTTGTGTGTGTGTATACATATGTATAAATCAATCATTTAATGAGAGGTAGTGAAAAGTGATACATCAATATTCTATATCTCTGGGCTATTCACTCTGCATTACTTCATTATTACAGATACTGGATTATATTTGATTATTATTACCCATATTTTACAGATAAAGAAATTGTGAATTAAAGTATGTAACATGATCAAACACAGAGCTTATAAATAGCAGAGAGTGACACTCTGAATTGGATTCCGCTCTAGGTAGTTTGGGAAGTTTGGCTGGACCATGAGCTCCATTAGAACAAAGACTGTTCAACTTGTGATGCTAAATTTCACATAGTAGGGGCTCAAGATTATAAATTAAAATATTGAGTGGCCTATGAAAAGCTTTAGTCTCATTATTTCTCCAAATTAAAAAAATGAGTGGGAGTAGATGTTGAATATATATTTAAACTCTATTTCCTTTAGAAGGAAAAAAAAATCAAAGACACCCAATGGTGATAAATTAGTATTATAATTTTACTTTAATATGCATAAACATAAAACCAGGCATAGAAATTGGTATGCTTTTATAACTGTAAACCAGACAATTTGTAAATATATGCAAATACAACTATAAAACTCTTAACATTAAAGTTCAGAAGTTCCAATTATGCATCCGATTATGCTTTTTGTCTTAAACACAGTCCCTTGTCACTGAGAACATACTAGTTGACAAGATGCAGGTTGCCTTTCGAGTGCGCCGTGTCTGTGTCCCGACATCCGTGAAAGATCTTAGCGCTCTACCACCCTTCTTTACTGAAGACATGACGTATTTTAGCTCATATGATGATTCATAATATACTTTTGCTTTCAGGTAGTGGAAGTCATCATTCAAATAGTGTCTGTCCATGTTCTTTTTCATTAGTTTGTGAAAAGTAATTCTGATGCAGTTTGTTGATTTCATGAAATACCATTAAAAGCCTCAGTAACTTCAATAACTGAAGAGGCTGTTCAAACTGGGAATTGAGTGGGAAGAGAACTACGGACAGAATTTTAAGGGATAACACTCTTCCCTTTGAGTTTCATTCTATTAAACTATTTTTCACCTCCCAGTCATCACTTTAAAAGGAAATTTTAGTGTTTGCAGCTGGTAAAATGTGACTATAAGGGTGGACATGCGACAGTTGTCCTTTTTACACTAGAACATGCCAGCCTAGCAGCAGTCACACTCAGTGTGATTCAGAACACACACACAGGCATGGACAGTGAGTTTGTGCTGCTGCATTGAGCTATAGACAGATCCAGATAATTCTGAAAATGCTTCCAGTCATTTTTCATTTGGATGTAAACACAAGAACAGATCCATGGAATTCACCAATACAGGTAGAGAACACTGAGTTAGAATGGCATGGACACACCGTATATCTAGTCAATAACTATCTAGGACCTAACATATTCCAGCTTTGTGCTAAATGCTGAATGATTGCAACAGGCGTTGACTTTAATCTCATGGGCCCTAGAGTCGGTTTCAGTTCACTATGTTCACTGACAGAATGTATATGTGATGAATGTAAAATTAGATGCTAATGAGTTGATAATAGAATATGTATATATATATTGAAATATTCATATATATTCAATAATATTTTGTTTGAAATCTTTACTACTATCGTCACAGATACAGAAATTGCTACAGACGTTCTCATAGCTTTTCCTACATAGCAATTAGGTTTAGGGAAAATAATTTTGGTGGAATGGTGTTAGTCAACCTACAAATCCAGAATGTCTTGGTTGAAGGTGTAGATACTTTGTTTCACTAAAATCAAGTGTAAGTTTTTCCAAACAAGTTAGGAAAAAAATGCAAAATCCTTATAAAATGTTCCTTATGATTCCATACCTTACTATACTATTAACCCAATGTGTTAATAAGCTTGTATTTAATGTAATCATTATTCTTCATAATTTGACATGAGTAATGTGCTCTCACATTTTACTTTTCTAACCTTTTTTTTTTTTTGTGGGACGCGGGCCTCTCACTGTTGTGGCCTCTCCCGCTGCGGAGCAGAGGCTCCGGATGCACAGGCCCAGCAGCCATGGCTCACGGGCCCAACCGCTTCGCGGCATGCGGGATCCTCCCGGACTGGGGCACGAACCCATGTCCCCCGCAACGGCAGGCGGACTCTCAACCACTGCGCCACGAGGGAAGCCCTAATTTTCTAAACTTTTAAACCATATTCTCAATGACTTATTTGCTGATTTCCTTTTTTATAAAAATATGATACATCAACCAACCACTGTTAAACTCAGCAAAAAGCACAGTTTCCAAAGTAAATGTTTTGTAAAGTGTTTCCTGTGTATTATTCACATTTATTACTTTTCCTCTGACCTTGTTATATTTCAGTTCATACATGAAAAATAAACAATGTCCTTTTGACTTATTTTCTTGAAGTCTTTTGCCATTTTCCAAATATATCTGAGTAGTTAAGGTCAGTTAAACCTATTTAAAGTTTCAAATTTCTAGGAAATATCTGATATTTAGTAACTTTCTGCCCAAATGATTTTAAATCTCATTTATTATAAAGTGAATTAAAAGATTGGCATACATTCTTTAAATAGAAAGATTGTCAACCTGCTTTTGCTAATGTAGATGGTGCTCTTAAGTTCTGATTTCATACATGACAAACAACCCAGGATTAAAGGCTCATTAATAATCTGCCAAATACTGTCAGCTGTATGACTCAATGCTCCATTAGTAATGTAATCCCTTGATTTTCTTCTGCCAGAAAAGTGATTCTTTGAAACCACTGGCAGTAATATGAATTTATACATTATGTGTGTGTGTGTGTGTGTGTGTGTGTGTGTGTGTCTTGGAAGAGAGACTGAACGCCAAGACAAAACCTTGCATTCCTTTACAGGACGTGCAATGCAGATCTATTGTGGAGTAACTGCTGGATCTGGGAAGGAAGGTGAGGCTAAAGGCAGCCCATTAGAAAGGGAAGAGGCTGTTGGAACTGGGAGTTGAGGGGAAGAGAACTACTGACAATTTTAAGGGATAACACTCTTGCCTTTGAGTGTCTGTGTGGTAGAGTCCGTGGCCTGGAGTAGAAGGGGGAAGCTGTACTAGAGCAGCTTCTGGTGGCGGGAATATTATTTTCTTATACATGCAGCTATTGAAACATTGCTCAACATTCCTCAGATCTTAACTGTCAAGGACAAAAAACAGTAATGATAGCTGAAAATGTCAGTTCCACATCCACAATAATCTATTCACAATTGCTTCCCTCTTTCACGAGTTCTCTATCAATTATCCACGCTTTTATCCCCCCCTAAATCATCACTTTTTCCTTAATCACATGTATTCCTCACTTATGCTGTAGAGAACTGCAATTTTCCCTACATGGCCCTTCCCCCTTAATCCTTTTTTTTATTTTCCACATTAACAGTCCCTAATTTTTAGAAAAAAGACAATAGCATATAAATGAATCAAGGTGCAGAATTCCTCAAATTATAAAAATCAATTCCTGGAGCGTTATTCATTGGTAACTGTATTGATCACATCAATGTAGTATTTTAATCAGTCTGTCTACAGAGATTGCAGCTACAAGATAAAAAAAAAATCAGTTTATTCAGTTGTTACAAATGTAGGAGGCGGAAATGGAAATAGGATTAACAAGATTTTATGCAGAACCAAGAGTCCACTTCCTTTTCTTTCCAGAGACACTATTCTATAAACCATGGTATTGCTTCTCCTAGCCAGACTATGAAGCATGTTTGGTTAGATTACATTTTGAATTATACCAGTTCCTTGGAGTAAATGTCTCTATGGGACACTTGGGTTTATAAAACTCTGTTTCATAGCTGGATGATGTAGAGCATCCCTCAGACTATCTTGTTGCAAAAGAATGCTGTTGGGTCAAATGAACAAGAGAAAACAGGTAATAATATAATATTAGAACTCTCTACAAAATAACATCTCAATTCACATTTTGCGCTACGTTCAATGACATCTTAGAAAACCATTCTGTGTGTATGTATGTATGGAGTGCACAGATTCGTACGTACATACTGGGCTTTGATCACGAATGTTAATGTTCGCTAAAATTTGTACCTTAATGTGGATTGTAGTATGAATATATATGTAGTAAATTATTATAAAGAGATATGATTATTAATATAAAATAGTATTCTGTATTTTATAATTAGGGTTAGAGTGGTATAATTTAAAAATAATAATAATATTGAATATTTTTGCCTACCCTTCCAATATTGGACGTTAGTTAGGTAAAGCAGACACTAGTGGAAACATGCATCTTAGCTGATTGTGTATGTATATGCTTTGTCAATTTTTAATTCTTTAAAAAATACAAATGTTGTATTAGAAGCCATGGAGTATTAGAAGTCAGCGGTAGTGGAAAACTGAGGTTATTGATTATTTTGTGTTTTCATATCCACAATATGAAGTGATTTTGGAAGTTTTTTGCTAGCTACTAGAAAATAAGCTAAGATTTATGTTAGCTCTTTGAATGCATCTACCGAAGTTCCATCACTAGGAAAGTGAGGTCACCCTTCTTTGATTAAATCATCAAACATAACATAGTACCATTTACATGTCCTCAAAGTTTTATTATGACACAATTAATAGCCAAGATTTTAGCTATTTACAAGGTCTTCTAACTATATACCAGATAGTTTGATGTGTACATGGCATGAACTACCTTATAAAATAGAGCTGCCTCTTTTTATTTTCTAAATATTATAATCTATCTATATTAGTGAACTGGAGCTGTGGATCAGATGATAAGATATGCATAACTGTGTGCACTGAGTGATTGGAATGCCACTTGTTATCTTTTTTCTGGAAATGTCTATATAAGAAAATAAAAGGTACTTAATAGAAATATGAAAAACATAGCAGCCTGATACTGTTCATTCTTACCCTTTTTGGGAATTTGAATAAGTAATTTATTCTCCCTTAACCTCAAGTTCTCTATTTAAAAAAGTGACCTTGGACTAGATCCTGTTGCAGATACTGTGGTCAAATGATTTTATGCCCAGGGATTCCAGCCGTTGGCTGTGAATCAAAATCAGTTGAGGAAATTCTGATTCAGCAAGTTCGGGGTTGAACTCTGGCATATGTACAGTTGACCCTTGAACAACTTTGGGGTTAAGGGTGTGGACCCTCACACAGTCGAAAATTCAAGTATGACTTTACAATCGGCCTTCCGTATCTATGGTTGAACATCTTCATATTCAGTCAACCCCAGACTGAGTAGTACTGTAGATTAAGTGAACCCACCCGGTTCAAGTCCGTGTGGTTCAAGGATCAACTGTACTTTTAAGAAGTGCCACAAGTGATTCTGATACTCAGCCAGGATATGGAATATTGATTCTATGCTATTTGATGCAAAGAACAAAATGGGAATCTCTCAGTCTATATATTGATTATAACTTATCTAAATATCATACCTTACTAAGAAAAAATATCATTGGGTGTAGCAATGGTAAAATAGCTGCAGTGTATTTCATTATAAGAGAAGATGGTTACAGTGTTACTGGTAGAAAAATGATCAGAATAGTGTATTAGTTAGGGTTCTCCAGAGAAACAGACCTAATAGGATATTTATATTATATTGGATTGGATTGGATATATAATAGGTTATTGTATTTTATATAATAGGGTAAGCTATCGTATTGCGGTTGACCCTTGGACCATATGGGTTTGAACTGTGTGGGTCCACTTATCCACGGATGTTTTTCAGTAAATACTGCAGTGCTACACGATTCGTGGTTGGTTGAATCTGCGGACGCAGAACCGGATTATGCAGTTTTTAACTGCACTCTAACCCCCATGTTGTCCAAGGATCAAATGTATATATGTGGGGAGGGGAGATTTCTTTTAAGGAATTGTCTATTGGCTTTGGTTTATGTGATTTTGGGGCTTGGCAAGTCAGAAATCTGCAGGGTAGGTCAGCAGGTTGGAAATTAAGGTAAACGTTCATGTTGCAGTCTTGAGTCCCAAAGCTAGAAACTCAGACAGAGTTTCTCTATTGCAGTCTGGAGGCATAGTTCTTTATTCATGGGAGGACTTCAGTCTTCATTCTGAAGGCCTTCAACTGATTGGATGACGTCCAGCACACTAGGGAGGAATCATCTGCTTTTCTCAAAGTCTACTGATTTACAAGTTAATCACATCTAAAATACACCTTCACAGCAGCTTCTAGACCAAAGAACCAGGCACCATAGACTAAGTTCACATGTAAAATTAACCATCATAAATGGTAAACATGAGTGAGGGCTAGCTGATGCAGGCAGAAGAATGCCGAAGTGGGTTCATTCAGAGGGAATGTGATTGGGTGTCAGAGGAGGGCTGGCATATGCTGTGTGGGTGGAGGAGGCAGCAAGGTTGTGGACTACTTGAATCTGTTGGGGCTCAAAACTGGTGCCCTGAGCCAGCATGAAGTCTACCACAGTAAATGTGGTAGGCAACTGAGGGTGGGCAGAGACACACAGGATGTCATACTTGAGACCAATTAGGCTTCATTTAACCAGTGAGTTTCATCACGTTGATTTTCATAGTTTATTCTCATTCCCTTGTTCATCTGTTCATTATAGAACACTCCAGTCAGAGCCTTTCAACTTGCTTGAGCATTTGTTTATTAGCTTAGTGGTGTTGGTTTTGGTTGTCAGTACAGCACTCTTCATTTTTGGAGTAGTATCACTTCATACTAAGGCAGTTGTTGCCTATTGATTGAACAGGCCCGTTGTAATTTCTCTGCACTCCATAGCAATATCACTTTTCTTCAACCCAAGAAGGGTTGATTGAATAAGCAAGTTGCTTCCACTTTTAGTCTTTGAGCTGCCACTTGGATACTTACCATACTTTGAATCCACTTGCCAAACTATCATGACCCTGTTATCCTGTGTGCCCACCAGTTATATACATATTATCTTTCCTTACTATCTTGCATATGCTGAATTTTGACTTTCTTCAAATTTGGTTACCTTGGATAATACCATTACTACTTTGGTTTTTAAAGCCTTTAAAAGTCTTTTGGGACTATAAAAGGCACAGGGCTCTAGAAATGGAATCCTCAGATTTTGGTGTGCATAAGATTCACCTATAGCTATATGAAATGCAGGTTCTTGGCTCCATTTCTAGAAAATTCTGATACAATTTATATGGAGAGAGGGGGTTTTGCAAATCTGCACTTTACAGGAGCTACAGTTTCTACTATGCTTAATAGCTATTCTGTGTTGATTCATCATAATGCAATGCAACTATGCACTTAAACAAAAACTAAACCTTCTTTTGAGAATATTAGATTCATCAAACAGTTGCAGAAATAGTACAGAGAGTTCTCATATACTCTTCACGCATCTTACTCTAATGTTACTATTTTACGTAGTACATATGTTAAAACTAAAAAGACAGCGGTGCATTACTTTTAGCTAAACTCCAGACTTTATTCAGATTTATCGATTTTTTTTTACAATTATGTCTTTTTTCTGTTCTCGGACCTAATCAAGTATATCACATTGAATTTAGTTATCATCTCTCTTCTATGGTCTCTGACAGGTTCCCAGCCTTTCCTTGTTTCCCATGACCTTTATAATTTTGAGAAGTACTGGCCAGCCTTTTGTAGAATGGCCCTGAATTTGGCTTTGTTTGCTGTTTTTCTCATGATTAGACAGACCAGGGTTTTGGGGGTTTTGGGGAAGATTACCATAGAGGTGAAATGTCTTTCTCATCACCTTGTGTCAGTCATGACTTACTGGTGATGTTAACCTTGATCACTTGGTTAAGGTGAGGTCTGCCAGATTTCTTCACTGTGAAGTTACTATTGTTCCCTTTCCATAATCTATTTTTTGGAATCCAGCCAATACTCCGAAGAGGGAGCTTAAGCCCCATCTCCTGGAGGGAAGAGTATTTACATATGTTATTTGAAATTCTTTGTAAGAAAGATTTGTACCTTTTTCCCCATTTATCTATGTATTCATTTATTTCTATCAGTATGGACTCATGAATATTTATTTTATATTTCTCTATAACTTTAAAGTTTAATTAATTTTATGACTCAAATTGTTCCAGCTTAGGCCATCAGGTGCTCCTTCAGTTGGGTTCTTGTGTCCCTTTGATCTGCCTGTATCCTTTTGATTTTTGAGTGCTGCCTTATTTCCTGTCCCTACATAATGCTCCAGGCTGATCTTGTGTTTTCATTGCCCCAGGCCTAGAATTAGTCATTTCTCCAAGGATGTCTGGTTTTTGTCATTTTGGAGAACCATGTTTAGAAACTAAGGCCTGGATGCTAGCTGTGTTTGTTGCTACTTGGTGTCATTGTTTCTAGTCTCTCCGCAGAGTTATGGAATATATGCATGTATATTAACCAATGTATACACATATCTATAATCCTTCCTATAGGTGTCTATCTCTATACCTATTAAACTAAACGTGAGTTCATACTAATGTCTGACTCTAATCCAGTATCACATGGTTCATTCTAGCTTTTGCCTCTTGCTTATTTGTAACTTCTGTTACTAACAGTGAGAAACCTGACTCAAAGTATTTACCATTTATTTACTTATTTGTTCTACACTAGTGTAAATGTGTTTTCATATTTCTTAACTGTATTCCTGTGAGAAACAAACTTACCAACTAAAATGGTGTTTATGTACAGTTATTTTTGCACCTAGTCTTAGATTTACCAATCATAACATCATTTTCCAAAGTCACTTATGTCAGTTCCTTTTTCTCCACCCCCTTCAGTGCCGTTTTATCATATATTGGGAATACAGTTAAATTTATTTGTCCCAGTATGCATTACATCCAGGATACTCTGATTAAAAATTGCATACATTAAAGTTCACCCTTTGATGTACTATTCTACGTGTTTTGACAGATGCGTAGTCATGTATCTTATGCCTAGTACCATACAGTACAGTTTCATCAACCTAAAATATTCTCTGTGAGTGGCCTTTGTAGTCATTCACTCCCAACCTCTGACAAATGCTGATTTGTCTTCCATCCCTATAATTTGTCTTTTCCAGAATGTTGAATAAACGGCATCATACAATATGTAGACTTTTGAATTTGGCCTCTTTGACTTAGCAACATGCATTTAGGATTCATCCATGTTGTTCTGTGAATCTATAGTTTCTTCCCTTTTATCCCCTGAAGTATCCATCATCTCGAATACCAAGTTTGTTTATCCATTCACCTGTTGAAGGATAATATGATATGATTATTTCCCGTTTGGGACAATTATAAAAAAAGCTGCTATAACCATTTGGGTATAGGCCTTTGTGTGAATATAGGTTTTCAATTAGCTGGGGAATATGATTGCCTGATCCTATTGTAAAACTATGCTTAGCTCTGTAGGAAACTGTCAAACTGTCTTCCCAAATAACTGTATCATTTTATATTCTCACTAGCAATGAATGTATGTTCTTGTTGCACTTCAACAGCATTTGGTATTGTCAGTTATCGGATTTTAGCTCTTCTAATAGGTGTGTAGTTATATCTCATTGTGGTTTTATTTGTATCTCTCTAATGACATATGATGTTGAGCATCTTTTCATATGCTTATTTGCCATCTGTATATCTTCTTTGGTAAAAATATGTGTATATGTATTTTTCTTTCTTTTGTTCTTATAGATTGTGTGTGTGTGTGTGTGTGTGTGTATACACACATATATAAAGTTAGGTTGCTTGTTTTCTCATTGTTGAGTTTTAAGAGTGCTTTATATATCCTAGATATGAGTCCTTTATACAATATATTCTTTTGGAAAGTAAAAAAAATGAAATGGATACAAGGTACAAATAAAAGTTTTAACCAACAGTCATATGAAAAATTTTGAAGCTGCCCAGTTGAACTTTAGGATATTTTAGAGAAGTGAATACTCATTAGCTTGCTAGTTACAGTATTATTAAGGGAATGGTTGAAACATTGGCTCTTATATAAGTTCCTCAGAATTTTTCTAAGTAAGGAAGCTAAAATTATACCCTTATGAAAATTCTCTTACTATATAAATAAACATGAAATCTACTAAATGTCTTGAGACTTTAAAGCATATTCCTATAAATAAATGAAAATATTTGTGAGATATAAGAAGATCTCTGTGACTTTTGCTTCCCCTTTATGCGTTGAATATAGTTTACTTCTGTTTTCTAATTCTAATTATACTGTATGAAATAGCAATATTATACTGGATGCTTATTCTGAGACAGATAACATGCAAAACCATGTTACATAAATTATATTGATTTACAAATAACCCATTTGTTTGATTTCATACGAAATTTAGAAAGAATCTATATTGTGTCCAGTTTACAGAGGAAGAGCCAGAGGCAAAAGAGGCATTTATCATTCCTCATTCACAAGGAGAAACTAAGGCATACTTGTTAGTTAGGTAGAAAACATCATTCAGCTACATCTAACAAAGGAAATGATAAATATTCCCTTGACAAGTTAATAAACATGTTTAGAACAATTAATTCTGTCATGAAAAATACTGTGATAAAAGAATAATCCAAGATGAATCAAATCTTTAGAAAACAGCTTTTTCATGGGCATTGTTGTAAGCACCATGAAAGAGATAAAAATCTAACTGTTATTATTCATGGAAAAATCAAGGATTGCAGTTGGATCTATAGAGTAACAAATATAAATCTGTGATGTTAATCACCTACTGCTTAAGAGGTAAATGTCTCAGTTTCCAAAGTCTTGTGTATTTATTTATTTATTTTCTTTATTTTTAAAAATGTATTTATTTATTAATTTATTTTTGGCTATGTCGGGTCTTTGTTGCTGCATGCGGGTTTTCTCTAGTTGCAGCCATAATGTATTTATTTTTATTTCTTTGGAGATTTATTTTCTTCTTACAGATCATATGGTATCACCACTGTTTAAAATTCTCATATTATTCTTTCATTTAAAAATTATTTTGCTAAAGTACTTAAAATTTTTATACAATATTAAAGGTTACTTTCCATTTACGGTTATTACAAAATATTGGCTATATTCCCCGTATTGTACAATATATCCTTGAGCCTGTCTTACACCCAAGAGTTTGTACCTCCCACTCCCCCACCCCTATATTCCCCTTTCCCCTCATGTCTGGTAACCACTAGTTTGTTTTCTATATATGTGGGTCTGCTTGTTTCGTGTTATGTTAATTAGTTTGCTGTATTTTTAGATGATACATATAAGCAATATCATACAGTATTTATCTTTCTGTCTGATTTATTTCACTTAGCATAATGCCCTCCAAGTCCATCCGTGTTGCTGGAAATGTCATTCTTTTTTATGGCTGAGTAGTATTCCATTATATATATATTTGTATATATATATATATATATATATATATATATATATATCACATCTTCTTCATCCATTTATCTGTTGATGGAAACTTAGGTTGCTTCCATACCTTGGCATTGTAAATAACACTGCTTTGAATATTGGGATGCATGTATCTTTTTGAATTAGTGTTTGTTTGTTTGTTTGGTATATACCCAGGAGTGGAATTGCTGGGTCACATGGTATCTCTGCCATTCGATTTTTGAGAAAACTCCACTGTGTTTTCCACACCGATTTACTTTCTCAACAACAGTGTACAAGGGTTCTCTTTTCTGCACATCCTCACCAACATTTGTTATTTGTTGACTTTTTGATGATAGCCATTCTGACAGGTGTGGAGTGATATCTCACTGTGGTTTTTATTGGATGGGCCAAAAGCTTCGTTCAGTTTTTTCTGTAAGATGGCTCTAGTAGCACTTAGTTGTCTTTAACTTTCTTCAAAACAATTTTGTTAGATTGTATGTGACAGCTGTCATATCAGCATGCATATAAAGAAAGACTTATCAAAATTGGTAAATTTTTGTGTAGCCATTTTAATATTGAAGATGGAAGAAAAAAGCAACATTTTTGGCATATTATGCTTTATTATTTCAAGAAAGGTAAAAACGCAACTGAAATGCACAAAAAGATTTGTGCAATGTATGGAGAAGGTGCAGTGACTGATTGAACATGTCAGAAGTGGTTTGCGAAGTTTCGTGCTGGAGATTTCTCGCTGGATGATGCTCCATGGTCAGGTAGATCAGTTGCAGTTGATAGCAATCAAATCGAAACAGTAATTGAGAACAATCAACATTATACCACGTGGGAGATAGCCAACATACTCAAAATATCCAAATCAAGCACTGAAAATCATTTGCACCAACTTGGTTATGTGACTCACTTTGATGTTTGGGTTCCATATAAGTTAAGTGCAAAAAATCTTCTTGACCATATTTCCACCTGCGATTCTCTACTGAAACGTAATGAAAACGTTGCATTTTCAAAACACATTGTGATGGGTGATGAAAAGTGGATACTGTACAACAATGTGGAATGGAAGAGATCATGGGACAAGCGAAATGAACCACCACCAGCCACACCAAAGACTGGTCTTCATCCAAAGAAGGTGATGTTGTGTATATGGTGGGATTGGAAGGGAGTCCTCTATTATGAGCTCCTTCCAGAAAACCAAAGGATTAATTCCAACAAGTAGCGCTCCCAATTAGACCAACTGAAAGTGGCAGTCAACAAAAGCATCCAGAATTAGTCAACAGAAAATGCATTAATCTTCCACCAGGATAACACAAGACCACATGTTTCTTTGATGACCAGGCAAAAACTGTTACAGCTGGGCTGGGAAGTTGTGATTCATCTGCCCTATTCACCAGACATTGCACCTTTGGATTTCCGTTTATTTTGGTCTTTACAAAGTTCTCTTAATGGAAAAACTTTCAATTCCCCGGAAGACTGTAAAAGGCACCTGGAACAGTTCTTTGCTCAAAAAGATAAAATGTTATGGGAAGATGGAATCATGAATTTGCCTGAAAAATGGCAGAAGGTAGTGGAACAAATGGGTGAATATGTTGTTCAATAAAGTTCTTGGTGAAAATGAAAGATGTGTCTTTTATTTTTCCTTAATAACTGAAGGCACTTTTTGGCCCACCCAATATTTGCATTTCCCTGATGATTACTGATGTTAGGCATCTTTTTATATGCCTATTGGCTATCTGCATTTCTTCTTTGGAAAAATGTCTATTCAGTTCTGCCCATTTTTTAATTGGGTTGTTTGTTTTTGATGTTGAGTTTTATAAGCTGTTTATACATGTTGGATATGAACCCTATATTGGTCATATCATTTGCAAATATTTTCTCCCATTCAATAGGTTGTCTTTTCATTTTGTGGATGGTTTCCTCTGCTGTGCAAAAGCTTTTAAGTTTAATTAGGTCCCATTTGTTTATTTTTGCTTATATTTTCTTTACTTTAGGAGAGGAATCCGAAAAATAGAGCAGAAATAAATGAAATACGGTCAAAAAAAATCAATGAAACTAAAAGCTGGTTCTTTGAAAAGATAAACAAAATTGATAAATCTTTAGCCAGACTCATCAAGAAAAAAAGAGAGAGGGCCCAAATCAATAAAATCAAAAATGAAAAAGAACTTACAACGGACACCACAGAAATACAAAGGATCCTAAGAGACTACTATGAGCAACTCTATGCCAATAAAATGGACAACCTAGAAAAAAATGTACAAATTCTTAGAAAGGTACAATCTCTGAAGACTGAACCTGGAAGAAATAGAAAATATGAACAGACTGATTACCAGTACTGAAATTGAATCAGTTATTTAAAAACTTCCAACAAACAAAAGTCTAGGACCAGATGGCTTCACAGGTGAATTCTACCAAACATTTAGAGAAGAGTTAACACGGATCCTTCTGAAACTAATCCAAAAAATTGCAGAGGAAGTACCACTTCCGAACTCATTCTTTGAGGCCACCGTCACCCTGATACCCAAACCAGACAAAGATACTACAAAAAATGAAAATTACCAGCCAATATCACTGATGAACATAGATGCAAAAAGTCTCAACAAAATACTAGCAAACTGAATCCAACAATACATTAAAAGGATGATACACCATGATCAAGTGGGATTTATCTCAGGGATGCCAGGATTTTTCAGTATCCCAAATCAGTCTGACACACCACATTAACAAATTGAACAATAAAAGCCATATGATCATCTCAATTGATGCAGAAAAAGCTTTTGATAAAATTCAACATCATTTATGATAAAAACTCTCCAGAAAGTGGGTATAGAGGGAACCTACCTCAACATAATAAGGGCCATATATGATAAGCCCACAGATAACATCATACTCAACAGTGAAAAGCTGAAAGCATTCCCTCTAAGATGGGAAACAAGACAAGGATGCCCATGCTTGCCACTTTAATTCAACGTAGTTTTGGAAGTCCTAGCCACGGTAATCAGAGAAGAAAAAAAAAAAAAGGAATCCAAATTGGAAAGGAAGAAGTAAAAACTGTCACTGTTTGCAGATGACATGATACTATACATAGGAAATCCTAAAGGTGTCACCAGAAAACCACTAGAGCTCATCAGTGAACTTGGTAAAGTTGCAGGGTACAAAATTAATATGCAGAAATCTGTTGCATTTCTATATGCTAACAATGAAATGTCAGAAAGGGAAATTATGGAAACAATTCCATTTACCATTGCATCAAGGAGAATAAAATACCTAGGAATAAACCTACCTGAAGAGGCAAAGACCTGTACTCCAAAAACTATAAGACATTGATGAAAGGAATTGAAGATGACAGAAACAGATGGAAAGATATATCGTGTTCTTGGACTGGAAGAATCAATATTGTTAAAATGACCATACCACCCAAGGCAATCTGCAGATTCAGTGCAATCCCTATGAAATTACAAATGGCATTTTTTTCACAGAACTAGAGCAAATAATTTTAAAATTTGTATGGAAACACAAAAGATCCTGAATAGCCAAAACAATTTTGAGAAAGAAGAACAGAGCTGGAAGAGTCATGCTTCCTGTTTTCACACTATACTACAAAGCTACAGTAATCAAAACAGTATGGTACTGGCACAGAAACACACATAGATCAATGGAACAGGATAGAGAACCCAGAAATAAACCCACATACTCACAGTCAATTAATCTGTGACAAAGGAGGCAAGAATATATAGTGGAGAAAAGACAGTCTCTTCAATAAGAGGTGCTGAAAAACTGGATAGCTACATGTACAAGAAAGAAATTAGAATGTTCTCTAACACCATGTACAAAACTAAGCTCAAAATGGATTAAAGACCTTAGTTTAAGAGTGGACACTATACAACTTCCTAGAGGAAACCATAGGCAGAACACTCTGACATAACTTGAAGCAATAGTTTTTTGTAAAAATACTTTAATAGAATTTTAAAAATATGAACATGTGGTGGGAAAATTTTCTTCGCATTTGCATTTTTTTTCTTTTTTCACAGAATTGGTCATCTGACTGGGTATAAACTATTGGTATAAAATAGTTTTTATCAGGCATTATTCTGTTGACGTCTAGTATCCAGCAGTTCTGGTAAAGGGTTAGATGTACATCTGATTCCTTAGTAGGTCCCTTGTTTTTCTGCTCTGACATCTTTTTAGAAAGCCTTATACTTAAGTTTCTGAAATTTCATCAGCGTATGTTTCGCTATGAATCTTTTTTTAACACTTTGAACTCTGTACATTACTCTGTGGACCTATTTCAGTCTGAAAACTCAGATATTTGTTCAGCTAAGGGATATTATTTTATTAATGTCTCTGATGATTTCTTCTCTGTTTCTTATGTTAACTGATTTTAGAACTTCTGCTAGTTTTGTGTTGGACTTAATCACCATATTTCTTAATTATCCCTCATATATTTAATCACTGTAACTTTTATTTAACATTCTGTAGTATTTCCTCAATTTTATTTCCCTTTTGCCTGATTCATTGCATTATTCAGTTCATATACTGAAGATTTAAATTCCAGAAAGAGTATTTTAGTTATTTATTTATAATATATAAATGTAATATTGTGTTAATTTTTATAACTTGCTTAATCTGAATTGTAAACACAGATAATATTCTCTTATCTGGTGTATTTCCAAAGGATGTTCCACTTGATATTTGAGAGTTTAATAGGTATTACTTGAAAAAAAAATCTTTTCTAAAGTCAAATGAGTTTAGGAAACACTGCGCTTAACAAATATTAAATTTATTTCTTGAATCCGTTATTGTAAATGGCATTTAATGAACTCATGGGCATTGGGAAACTCTAAGAAGTGATTTTATAGGGCGAATTTTTCAGATTTATTTTACTAAAATATTTATAAATTAAAGAACATATTAAGGCACAGGGCCGTTTAAGAAATGGAACCATGTCACTTTAGAATATACAGCATTGGAAATACATTTTTTACAATCAAATTTTGTTAAATTTAATCTGGTATATTATTGGAAATTTCTAATATCTTTGTATTAAATAAATAAATTAAGAAGTACTTTATGAAGATAGGAGCAAGGGAATATCATTTTTTCCTCCATGCCCATTTCATTTCCTCCTCCAGGATTTTGAAACTAATTTATCACATCTTTATTTTGGTGACAGGTTAAAGTTTGGTTGTCTTTTTCTAGATGATAGTAATTATATTAAATGAAGGGAATTAAAGTACTACAGGAAGGCTTGACTAAGTTTACTTTAGCTTTCCTCCTTATCACTATTAGGAAAACAGTATTCAATCAAGATCTGTCGGTTTGGAGACTAACTGTTGACAGGGTCTAAAAAAACACTGTGTTAAGATTATTTCTGGTATAAAATTTATTATAATCAGATCAACAGTGGGCCACAGAAATAGCTTTTTAAAAGTAAAACCAATCAGTCAACATATGTATTGACTGCCTATATATTTGTAATAAGAAGAGCTGTATTGTATATTGACTGTTTTGTTGCCAAATTACAGGAAAAACCACAGTTGTTTACAGCAGTGACTTTTTTACCCAGCAGGATGGACAAAACATTCTCAGAAATGTTATACATATTTTCAGTGTAGTCAATTTTGTGGTTGCAACTGTATTTATTTTGATTGATTTAACTCATGGTTAAGTGTTTGCAAGGCCCTTTGTATGTAAGTCTGTGGTGCATTATTGAACTAGAGTTCATTAGGTAATGGAGTTTTATGAACTTTATTAACTTTTTCATTTTCTTACCCAGGAGTAAATAAATAAGGTTCTTGCTCTAAATAATAATTTCATGAACTATTGGTAAGATGACTTTAATTTTAAAAAGGCTAGCAAAAATAAATGAATGAAAAGCTTGTTGCTGTGTTCTGTCATCATCATCTTGCAGAACACAACTTTCATATTCACATTAAAAAGACATATTGCTCAAGTTGATCATTAACTGGGAAAATGAGCCATAGGGTATACACTATGCTAAAGAACAGTGAAGTGAGAAAAATTCCCAAGACATTTGCCTCTTGAAAACAGCCTATAAGTAAAACCTTTTAAGCACCATGCTGTCATTTGATAAACTGTTACACTGAAAAGGTAAAAGTCAATACCCAAATTTGAGATGTCACCACACACATATACTGTGTGACTTCACTTGTCTGTAAATTGAAGTCCTCTTTTTAATTTTAGTTATAATAGTCAATATTCTGGTAGTTAGCAGAAAGTTAACAATAATAGCTTAATGATAAAATAGCAGCCCTGGGAATTGAGATAATTCATGATCTATATATATTCTCAGTGTACTGCTCCTTCATTTAAGATATATAGGTACAAAATGAATGCAATAAGCAGTCTTTATTTCTTTCGCAGGTGTGAAAGACTTGGGCTTCTGTGTCAAAAAGTCCTCAGTTGAAAGCTTGTTCCAAGCTATGTGAACTTGCATATAGTGATTTAGTCATCAGAAGAATGGGGCTAATAATACCATATATTATAAGTATTAAGTTAGATGATTCATTTAAAATGATGCTAATGTTACACTTAGCTCATTGGCTTCAATGAATATGTGGTAGCAATTATTTTTAAAAGACTGACCTTGATAAAGTAGTCTATTCATTATGAAAAAACTCAAGTTCATTTTTAAACTTTAGGTTCTTCTGTTGTGAGTTTGGAAGGCTAACATAATACCTTTCCCCCCTTTTTTCTTTTTTTTTTCTTTTCCAGCTGGTCCCTGAAATCTCATTTATATTTTTTCTTGTAGAAGTGTTAGTAGGTAGCACATTTCCAGCATGTGAATAGCTTTTGGAATCAATAAATCCTGAAGATTAGTTTGAGACAGAGGAACTAAACTTCAAAAAGTAGCTTATCAAGGGCTACATTTATATGGCCTTTAGACATTTCTTATATTATTGTCCTGAATTTTTATTTAATTTCAAGAGTAACTGTCTTGTCTCTCTAAAAACAGCAGAAAAGGAACCTTAGATATTGTCTGTGTTTCCATTACAGATGTTTCTCTCCCAGAGGCTCAATAATAATGGTGTAATAAGTAGTAGATCTTATGGAGTTTTTTAGTCCACTGAATACAGATCCACTAAATATTGGTACTGATGCACTGTACTGTACTGTGAAAATTTTGAAGGTTCATCATGCTAAATTTGCTTTTTAAAAAAATTAGAGGAAAGATTGCAAACATACAATATATAGTAGATTTCAGTGGTTTTTATTTTTTATTTATTTTTTAAAATAAATTTATTTATTTATTTTATTTGTGGCCACATTGGGTCTTTGTTGCTGCGCGTGGGCTTTCTCTAATTGTGGCAAGCAGGGGCTACTCTTTGTTGTGTTGTGTGGGCTTCTTATTGTGGTGGTTTCTCTTGTTGCAGAGCATGGACTCTAGGCTTGCAGGTTTCAGTAGCTGTGGTGCATGGGCTCAGTAGTTGTGGCTCACGGGCTCTAGAGCGCAGGCTCAGTAGTTGTGGTGCACAGGCTTAGTTTCTCTGCGGTATGTGGGATGTTCCTGGACCAGGGCTCGAAACCGTGTCCCCTGTATTGGCAGGCAGTTTCTTTTTTTTTTAATTTTTGAATTTTATTTTTTTATGCAGCAGGTTCTTATTAGTCATCCATTTTATACACATCAGTGTATATATGTCAATCCCAATCGCCCAATTTATCACACCCCCACCCCCACCCCCCTGCAGCTTTCCCCCCTTGGTGTCCATACGTTGTTCTCTACATCTGGTCTCAACTTCTGCCCTGCAACCCGGTTCATCTGTACCATTTTTCTAGGTTCCACATACGCGTGTATGACAGTCTCTCGGTCCATCCACGTCTCAAATGACCCAATTTCGTTCCTTTTTATGGCTGAGTAATATTCCATTGTATGTATTACCATGTCTTCTTTATTCATTTGTAAGTCGATGGCCATTTAGGTTGCTTCCATGACCTGGCTGTTGTAAATAGTGTTGCAGTGAACATTGGGGTGCATGTGTCTTTTTGAATTATGGTTTTCTCTGGGTATATGCCCAGTAGTGGGATTGCTGGATCCTATGGTAATTTTATTTTTAGTTTTTTAAGGAACCTCCATACTGTTCTCCATACTGGCTGTATCCATTTACATTCCCACCAACAGTGCAAGAGGGTTTCCTTTTCTCCACACCCTCTCCAGCATTTGTTGTTTGTAGATTTTCTTATGATGTCCATTCTAACTGGTGTGAGGTGATACCTCACTGTAGTTTTGATTTACATTTCTCTAATAATTAGTGATGTTGAGCAGGTTTTCATGTGCTTCTTGGCCATCTGTATGTCTTCTTTGGAGAAATGTCTATTTAGGTCTTCTGCCCATTTTTGGATTGGGTTGTTTGTTTCCTTAATATTGAGCTGCATGAGCTGTTTGTATATTTTGGAGATTAATCCTTTGTCCGTTGATCTGTTTGCAAATATTTTCTCCCATTCTGAGGGTTGTCTTTCATCTCGTTTATGGTTTCCTTTGCTGTGCAAAAGCTTTGAGGTTTCATTCGGTCCCATTTGTTTCTTTTTGGTTTTATTTCCATTACTCTAGGAGGTGGATCAAAAAAGATCTTGCTGTGGTATCTATCAAAGAGTGTTCTTCCTAGGTTTTCCTCTAAGAGTTTAATAGTGTCCAGTCTTACATTTAGGTCACTAATCCATTATGAGATTATTTTTGTGTATGGTGTTAGGGAGTGTTCGAATTTCATTCTTTTACATGCAGCTGTCCAGTTTTCCCAGCACCACTTATTGAAGAGACTGTCTTTTCTCCATTGTATAACGTTGCCTCCTTTGTCATAGATTATTTGACTATAGGTTAGTGGGTTTATCTCTGGGCTTTCTATCTTGTTCCATTGATCTATGTTTCTGTTTTTGTGCCAGTACCATATTGTCTTGATTACTGTAGCTTTGTCGTATAGTCTGAAGTCAGGGAGTCTGATTCCTCCATCTCCGTTTTTTTTCCCTCAAGACTGCTTTGGCTATTCGGGGTCTTTTGTGTCTCCATACAAATATTAAGATATTTTGTTCTAGTTCCATAAAAAATGCCATTGGTAATTTGATAGGCATTGCATTGAATCTGTAGATTGCTTTGGGTAGTAGAGTCATTTTCACAATATTGATTCTTCCAACCCTGGAACATGGTATATGTCTCCATCTGTTGGTATCATCTTTAATTTCTTTCATTAGTGTCTTACAGTTTTCTGCATACAGGTCCTTTGTCTCCCTAGGTAGGTTTATTTCTAGGTGTTTTATTCTTTTTGTTGTAGTGATAAATGGGAGTGTTTCCTTAATTTCTCTTTCAGATTTTTCATCATTAGTGTATAGGAATGCAAGAGATTTCTGTGCATTAATTTTGTATCCTGCTACTTTCCAAATTCATTGATTAGCTCTAGTACTTTTCTGTTGGCATCTTTAGGATTCTCTATGTATATATCATGTCATCTGCAAACAGTAACAGTTTTACTTCTTCTTTTCCAATTTGTATTCCTTTTATTTCTTTTTCTTCTCTGATTGCCATGGTTAGGACTTCCAAAACTATGTTGAATAATAGTGGTGAGAGTGGACATCCTTTTCTTGTTCCTGATCTTAGAGGAAATGCTTTCAGATTTTCACCATTGAGAATGATGTTTGCTGTGTGTTTGTCATATATGGCCTTTATTATGTTGAGGTAGGTTCCCTCTATGCCCCCTTTCTGGAGAGTTTTTATCATAAATGGGTGTTGAATTTTGTCAAAAGCTTTTTCTGCATCTATTGAGATGATCATATGGTTTTTCTTCTTCAATTTGTTAATATGGTGTATCACATTGATTGATTTGCATATATTGAGGAAACCTTTCATCCCTGGAATAAATCCCACTTGATCGTGGTGTATGATCCTTTTAATGTGTTGTTGGATTATGTTTACTAGTATTTTTCTGAGTATTTTTGCACCTATGTTCATCAGTGATATTGGTCTGTAATTTTCCTGTTTTTGTAGTATGTTTGTCTGGTTTTGGTACCAGGGTGATGGTGGCCTCATAGAATGAGTTTGGGAATGTTCCTTCCTCTGCAATTTTTTGGAGGACTTTGAGAAGGATGGGTGTTAGCTCTTCTGTAAATGTTTGATAGAATTCACATGTGAAGCCATCTGGTCCTGGACTTTTGCTTGTTGGAAGATTTTTAATCACAGTTTCAATTTCATTACTTGTGATTGGTCTGTTCATATTTTCTATTTCTTTCTGGTTCAGTCTTGGAAGGTTATACCTTTCTAAGAATTTGTCCATTTCTTCTAGGTTGTCCATTTTATTGGCATAGAGTTGCTTGTAGTAGTCTCAGGCTGCTTTGTATTTCTGCAGTGTCTGTTGTTACTTCTCCTTTTTCATTTCTAATTGTATTGATTTGAGTCCTCTCCTCCAGACTCTTGATGAGTCTGGCTACTGGTTTATCAATTTTGTTTATCTTCTCAAAGAACTAGCTTTTAGTTTTATTGATCTTTGCTATTGTTTTCTTTGTTTCTATTTCATTTATTTCTGCTCTGATCTTTATGATTTCTTTCCTTCTGCTAACTTTGGGTTTTGTTTGTTCTTCTTTCTCTAGTTCCTTTAGGCGTAAGGTTAGATTGTTTATTTGAGATTTTTCTTGTTTCTTGAGGTAGGCTTGTATAGCTATAAAGTTCCCTCTTAGAACTGCTTTTGCTGCATCCCATTGGTTTTGGATCGTCTCGTTTTCATTGTCATTTGTCTCTAGGTATTTTTTGATTTCCTCTTTGACTTCTTCAGTGGTCTCTTGGTTATTTAGGAATGTATTGTTTAGCCTCCATGTGTTTATGTTTTTTACGTTTTTTTCCCCTGTAATTCATTTCTAATCTCATAGCACTGTGGTCAGAAAAGATGCTTGATATGGTTTCAAGTTTCTTAAATTTACTGAGGCTTGATTTGTGACCCAGGATGTGATCTATCTTGAAGAATGTTCCATGTGCACTTGAGAAGAAAGTGTAATCTGCTGTTGGAGGGAATGTCCTATAAATATCAATTAAATCTATCTGGTCTATTGTGTCATTTAAAGCTTCTGTTTCCTTATTTATTTTCATTTTGGATGATCTGTCCATTGGTGTAAGTGAGGTGTTAAAGTCTCCCACTATTATTGTGTTACTGTCGATTTCCTCTTTTGTAGCTGTTAGCAGTTGCCTTATGTATTGAGGTGCTTCTGTGTTGGGTGAATATACATTTATAATTGTTATATCTCCTTCTTGGATTGATCCCTTGATCTTTATGTAGTGTCCTTCCTTGTCTCTTGTAACATTCTTTATTTTAAAGTCTATTTTATCTGATACGAGTATTGCTACTCAGCTTTCTTTTGATTTCCTTTTGCATGGAATATCTTTTTCCATCCCCTCACTTTCAGTTTGTATGTGTCCCTAGGTCTGAAGTGGGTCTCTTGTAGACAGCATATATATGGGTCTTGTTTTTGTATCCATTCAGCAAGCCTGTGTCTTTTGGTTGGAGCATTTAATGCATTCACGTTTAAGGTAGTTATCGATATGTATGTTCCTATGACCATTTTCTTAATTGTTTTGGGTTTGTTTTTCTAGGTCCTTTTCTTCTCTTGTGTTTCCCACTTAGAGAAGTTCCTTTAGCATTTGTTGTAGAGCTGGTTTGGTGGTGCTCAATTCTCCCAGCTTTTGCTTGTCTGTAAAGCTTTTGATTTCTCCATCAAAACTGATTGAGATCCTTGCCGGTTAGAGTAATCTTGGGTGTAGGTTCTTCCCCTTTCATCACTTTAAGTGTATCATGCCACACCCTTCTGGCTTGTAGAGTTTCTGCTGAGAAATCGGCTGTTAACCTTATGGGAGTTCCCTTGTATGTTATTTGTCGTTTTTCCCTTGCTGCTTTCAGTAATTTTTCTTTGTCTTTAATTTTTGCCAATTTGATTACTATGTGTCTTGGCGTTTTTCTCCTTGGGTTTATCCTGTGTGGGACTCACTGCCCTTCCTGGACTTGGGTGGTTATTTCCTTTCCCATGTTAGGGAAGTTTTCGACTATAATCTCTTCAAATATTTTCTCGGGTCCTTTCTCTCTCTCTTCTCCTTCTGGGACCCCTATAATGCGAGTGTTGTTGCATTTAATGTCGTCTGAGAGGTCTCTTAGGCTGCCTTCATTTCTTTCCATTCTTTTTTCTTTATTCTGTTCCGCAGCAGTGAACTCCACCATTCTGTCTTTCAGGTCACTTATCTGTTCTTCTGCCTCAGTTATTCTGCTATTGATTCCTCTAGTGTAGTTTTCATTTCAGTTATTGTATTGTTCATCTCTGTTTGTTTGTTCTTTAATTCTCCTAGGTCTCTGTTAAACATTTCTTGCATCTTCTCAGTCTTTGCCTCCATTCTTTTTCTGAGGTCCTGCATCATAATCTTCACTATCATTATTCTGAATTCTTTTTCTGGAAGGTTGCCTATCTCCACTTCATTTAGTTGTTTTTCTGGGGTTTCCTCTTGTTCCTTCATCTGGTACATAGCCCTCTGCCTTTTCATCTTGCCTGTCTTTCTGTGAATGTGGTTTTTGTTGCACAGGCTGCGGGATTGTAGTTCTTGTTGCTTCTGCTGTTCTTGTTGCTGCCCTTTGGTGGATGAGGCTATCTAAGAGGCTTGTGCAAGTTTGGCATGCAGATTCTTAACCACTGTGCCACTAGGAAAGCCCAATTTTTATTTTCTTAATTAAAAAAATTTTCAACTTTATTGAGATATAATTGAGAAATAACATTGTATAAGTTTCAGGTATATAATGTGATGATTTGTTACCTGTATGTATTATGAAATGATTACTACAGTAAGGTTAGTTTATCCATTGCCTCACATAATTAAATGTTTGTGTGTATGTGGTGAGAACATTTAAGGTTTGTCTTAGCAACTTTCAAGTATATAATATGGCACTGTTAACCATAGTCACCATGTTGTATTTTAGGTCCCCAGAACTTACTCACCTTATAACTGGAAGTTTGTACACTTTGACCAACATCTACCCATTTCCCTCACCCACCAGTACCTAACAACCACCATTCTGCTGTTTCTGTGAGTTTTTTGTTTTAGATTCGACATATAAGTGAGATCATAGAGTGTTTGTCTTTCTCTGTCGGGCTTATTTCACTTGGCATGTCCTCAAGGTCCAGCCCTGTCACAGATGGTAGGAGATCCTTCTTTTTTATGGTTGAATAATATTCTTTTATATTTAGGTATATATGTATGTGTGTGTGTGTGTGTATATATATATATATATATACGTATATATATATATGTATGTATATATATATATATATATATATGTATGTATATATGTATGTATACGAGATAACATATTCTGCAAAGCCACTTGCCTATAGCCGCAGGATAACAACATGGCAATGCTGGACTATGAACTCATTTCTGCCTGGCTCAAAAGGCTGGGCTTTTAATGCTGTTTCATGCAGAGTGTCAGAAATGAAAAGCAATTTCCTTTTTCTTTATTAAACTACATATTCCTAGAACAAAATTCTCCAAAGGTTTTGTTACCCCTTATGTGACACTGTAATACAACTGATTATTATAATATTTGTATAATATACCAGCAACTTTAGGCACGTGGCTGGCTTAAAGTGGAGGCTCACATGGACACACGTACCACCAAAGGGAATTTTAACAGAGAGAAAGTTTGCTCCAGCCTACTGCAACCTATTTTCCTAACCTCAGCAAATCTTTATTTTAAAGAATTTTAATATGAGCATAATTAACCTGGTTAGCAATGTTTAATAATTACACAGTGTTTGTTTTCACTAGGGTTGTAGCAAATAGAAAATATATGTTTCAAAAAATAGGATGAGGTATAATATTTTCCCTTTTTTAGTAGGATACAATTTGATGTAAAAAGTTAAGTGCTGTGCACTTGGCGCAAAAAGAAGCAGTGAAAGGGCGATAATTAAGAAATCACAGGTTTCCATTTTGTAAGACATTAAATAACAGGAGTGGCTATTCATTACCTTTCAATTCTTCCATGTACTATCAGTTTCTTCCTCATGATGGAAATATGTGTTGAATAAATTATGCCATAAATATTTGCTTACTTAAAGGCATTGTCTTTATTATGCACAATAAAAGTTCCTTATTTACTCTAATGATAGATTGAAAGAGAACAATATCCTTAACTTTTTTTTAAATGGTGAAAGATCAGGAGAGCATGATACGAGTATGAGTGGCCATGCAGTCCACTTCCACCTTGTCTGTGGCTTTTACATCCAGAAAGGAATTTATCCCCCCTCCTGCCACATAACTGACCAACAACAGGCAAGATGAAAAGCAGGGTACAACTCATTCCAGAAAATGAAAGTATATCTTTGTGTTTTCTTTATTAGAGGCTCTGGTACATATGTTATTGCCCTAGTTTCAATAGTTGGGGTCCAAGGTTTCAAGATGTATATTTCATTTTTCATAATATTGCTGAATGTCAGTGTGGAAATAATGCACACAATTAGAAGACACTGACTCAGATCTCACACTTTAGGTAACTCAAGTTATCTGGAGTTTTCTCTGTTATTAAAATGAAGACAATAATACCCTCTGGTTTCTCTATATCGTTAACCTCAAAAAAACCAAAGATGGGCTTCTCTGGTGGCGCAATGGTTGGGAGTCCGCCTGCCGATGCAGGGGACATGGGTTCGTGCCCCGGTCCGGAAGGATCCCACATGCCGCGGAGCGGCTGGGCCCGTGAGCCATGGCCGCTGAGCCTGCGCGTCCGGAGCCTGTGCTCCGCAACGGGAGAGGCCGCAGCGGTGAGAGGCCCGCGTACCGCAAAAAAAACCAACCAAACAAACAAACAAACAAAACAAAACAAAACAAAAAAAACCCCAAAGATTGTGAATGGGCTTTGAAAACTTTAGGAGGCTACACTAACACAGATATATAAGGCTCTCCTGGTTTCTCTCTCCTAAAAACTACAGGTTTGAGGGCAGGTTATTTCTTAAAGTCTCATTGATGCTAAAAAAAAAAATCCAAAGAGATCAAACATTGCTCCTGTTTATTTCTATATGACAACTTATACCAATACAGGTAATTACAGCAATGGAAAAAACCACATAATTTCTCCAAGGAAAGTTTATTTCACTGGAAGTAGCCATCACCAATAAGCAATAGGAAGCTTTTCTAGTGACTCTCATTTTGCAAATACATTTTTTTCATCTTAATAGATAAGATTGACTGAGCTTTAATTGAAGGCTATCACACAAGATAAACCCCATTAAAGCTTTTTTTTTCTTGGGTTCTCTGTACCTTTTTGGAACTCTCCTTCCTTCCTCTCTCCCTCCTACTCTTCTACAAATATTTGCTGAGTATCATTCTGTGATGCTTGTAATATTAGGGACTTATGTAAAGTGATCATTTAATTCTCACCAAAGTTTGAGTTTGATGATATGGTTTCCACTTTATAGTTGAGTAAATGTGTTCTGTGAAATGCAAGGTCACGTAACCAAAATGTGGAAAAGCAGATTTTATGGGATGGAATAGTGTAAGGGTGAAAGCTGCTTCACAAAGTCAGAGGCTTGAATGAAGAGCCACAGAAACCAGATAATGCTGAGCCAGAGGGCATAATATTGGCCTCTTTGATGTGTGAGTAAATAAGTTTTTCAATTTCCTAGATTTTTTTGGGGGGGGTACGCGGTCCTCTCACTGTTGTGGCCTCTCCCGTTGCGGAGCGCAGGCTCCCGACGCGCAGTCTCAGCGGCCATGGCTCACGGGCCCAGCTGCTCCGCGGCATGTGGGATCTTCCCGGACCGGGGCATGAACCCGTGTCCCCTGCATCGGCAGGCGGACTCTCAACCACTGCGCCACCCGGGAAGCCTCAATTTCCTAGATTTTGAAGGCGTTAGTTACTCATTTGTCTGGAGTATTAGAATGAATTCTTCAGTAGAAGGCAACTGGCAAATGAGGGTCCTTGTCTAAAAACATAAGATCTTAATAAAACCAATCATAAAATTGGCCTCGAAGGAGAGAGCATTGAAACAAGATCACAGTGGCCTGAGTGAAACCCTAACAATAGGGAAGCTCATGTACAAAGACATAGAGGTATGAAAAGGACATGTTGACTGGAATCTGGAATGTAAGAGTGTGTTTGTGTGGCTGTGTGTGTGTGAGAGAGATGTGTTTATGTGTATAGGTAAGTTTAGATGAGCCTGGAGAATTAACAAGCATATGAATTTGACCAGATTTGCATTTTATAAAAATATACTTAAGAAGAGAGGCTAATTTGGAAATCATTGCATAAATAAGATACAGCAGTGCTATGGACTTAAGGTTGTGGTGAGAAATTTTAGATTAGAGAGTAATTCTAGGCTTTGGCTTCCAAAACTACATAGAAAGGACCTGGTTCTTCAGGCACACGATGCTCACAGGCAAACTTCATTTGAAATAGAATATTTGCACATAAACAGATATCCTCTGCTATAAGGATGAAATATATACATAAACTTCCATTTATAGATGAATTCCTTCATTAATGGAAACAGAAGTACACTTTAGGTCTGCACTATGAATTTTTCTAGCTACAAATTTTCCTGTCCCAGACAGTTTTAGCTGTTATTTTGGAAATGTAAAGGAGTTGCTTGATTTCTTAATGAGTGAATTTTAAATTGCTATTCATGAAATGCAAAGCATATGAATAGATTTCTGAGGATATTTGATGTTGCTGTGTAGTTTTGATCACAGATGTCTATTTTGCAAACTACATTTGCCAGGGAGTTGAAGCACCCTGCTGTTCTGTATCTGTGACATAGGATATGGAAATATTCCTTTGTGGTGAATTTTTATGAATATTGTAAAATTTAAAAATTATATTTAGTTGGGAGATAAGGTAAAATGGCATAACTCAAGTTTTACCGACAATTTAAGTAAGTAGTATTCAATCTGGTTTTGGGGGCTTGATGGAATTGTAAAAGGGGAGTTAATAATTTCATTATTAAGGAGAGTTAACATTGTTTTGACCATAGGTTTAAATTTTTGGTTAACAAAATAATTGTCATAATTATTTCATTACACTCTTAATATAAGTGGAGCTATACAATTCTCTTTTTACTCAACACTATTATTTTGAGATTCCTCCCATGCTGTAGTGACTTAGCAAGATCTTTTTTTTTTTTTCTTTGCGGTACATGGACCTCTCACTGTTGTGGCCTCTCCCATTGCAGAGCGCAGGCTCCGGACACGCAGGCTCAGCGGCCATGGCTCACGGGCCCAGCTGCTCCGCGGCATGTGGGATTTTCCCAGACTGTGGCACGAACCCGCGTCCCCTGCATCGGCAGGCGGTCTCTCAACCACTGTGCCACCAGGGAAGCCCAACTACATCATTTTTTTTAAGAGTAATTCTGCTTTTACTTATGGCTTCATTTTCACCAGTAATTGATACAACAGTGTAATGTTCATAACACTACAAAAATATGAGAGGAGTATATATGAATGTTGGTCTCATAGTTGATAAAATATTGATGAATCTGAAGCAAAATTCAACTTCTTTAATAGATATAGGTATATTCACATTGTCTTTATTCTTGAATGAACTTTATTAGTTTGTGTATTTCAAGGAATATATCTATTTCATCTATCTTGTCAAAATTATAGTCAAAGTATACATGTTACTTCTTGTTATCCTTTAGATAGCTGTGGAATCTGTAGAGTGATGTCACCTCTTTCGTTGCTGATTTTAGCAGTCTTTTTTTTTTTTACTAATTAGACTGGCTTGAGGTTAATATACTTTATTGGTCTTCTTAAAGAATCAGCTTTTACCTTCATTGATTTATCTCTATTTTTTCTGTCTTCTATTTGATTGAGTTCTCCTCCCAATTTTGTTCTACTGTTGACATCCATTTTGCTCTTATGTATCTTACAAATTCCATACTACCTAAAAAAATACCTTTCTTTAAATACTGAATCACCAATGATTTTAATATATAGGAAATCTTATTTACCCATGTAGTTATCAATTTCACTACTCTTTATTCCTTTAGATACTTATTTCCATCTGGTATAATTTTCCTTCTGCCTAAATGAAATTATTCAACTCTTTTGGGGGTACTTTATGTCTGCTGGTAATGAATTTGTTCATCTTTCGTATGACTGAAAAAAATCCCTATTTTGCCTTGGTTTAAAGAGATGTTTTCACTGTACATAGAATTCTAAGTTTACCAATTTTTTTTCTTTCTTTAAGGAGGCTGTCTACTTTTTCTCAGTTGCATTATTCAGATAAGAGGTCTGATTTCATCCTGATTTTTGTTTCTTTGTATGTAATGTGTCTTTTTTCCCTCTGGCTGCTTTAAAATTTTTCTGTTTATCACGGTTTTTGAACAATTTGTTTGCTATATGACTTGTCCTTTTTTTTTTATGTTTCTTGTGCTTGAAGTTTGTTGAAGTTCTTGGATTTGGGGACATAGTTTCCATTAAAATCGGGGAAAAGTTGCCGTTATTTCGTCAAACATGTTTTCTGTCTTGCCTTCTCTCTCCTCTCCTTTGAGACTCCAATTTTTTATATATATACATTAGATTGTTTGAAGTTTTCTTCAAACAGTTTACTGATGCTCTGCTCATTTTGAAAAATCTTTTCTTTTTGTTTGTGTTTTATTTTGGTTAATATTTCTTGCTTAGTCTTCAAGTTCACTAATCTGCAGTGTCTAATAATGTCATGGATGCCATTCAATGTGTGTTTTTTTTATTATCTTACACTTTGCATTTTTCATTTCTAGCAGTTTGATTTAGGACTTTAAAAAATATATTCCATGTCTCTAACTTAACTTTTTGAACCTTTTGAGTATAGTAATAAGAATTGTTCTATGGTCATTTCTGCTAATTCTAACATGTGTGTCGATTATGAGTTGGCTTTGATTGCTTCATTTCTTCATTACAAGGGTGATTACTGACTGCCTCTTTGCTTCCTTGATAATTGATTATTGGATGCCAGCCATTGTAAATTTTACCTTTTTGGGTGCTGGATAACTTTTTATTTTTACAAATATTTTTTACCTTTTTTTCTGGGATACTGTTAAGGTGCTTGGAAATGGTTTGATCCTTTTAGGTCCTTTTAAAGATTTGGTAGAAAGAAATATAGAAGTCTCCTGTTATATTATATGGCTAAATAATGTTCCTGTATTGTTCTTTTATAATATATGGTTAAATATTCCCAACCACCGAGGCAAGACCTTTCCATGTATATTGTCCATTGCCCTGTTAATCTTGAGGTTTTACAGTCTGGCTGATAGGAAAAGTCAGTATCTCAGGCCCTATATGAATACTAGGCACTCTTTTCTATAGTCCATTTAAGTGGTTCCTTTCCTGCCCTCTAGTAATGTACTCACACACATAAGCTGATCAGTAATCAGCTGAACAGTTAGCTGAACAGTAATCAGCTGAACAGTTAAGATTGCCAATCAGTGAACAGTAAACAGCTGAATAGTTAGGTGCAAGATTCTGGAGTTCCCTCTCTGTGAATCATTCTCCTCTCTGGTACTCTGTCTTGAAAAGTCTACCCACCGTGTTCTGTAGAGTCTCTCAGCCCTTTCTCCTTTATTTAGTGAGACTGCTGGTCTCTGCCTGGGATCCCCCTCCCTGAGCTGTGGCCTGGAAACTCAGGTAACATGAAGCAACCATAAGGCTCACATCATTTATTTCCTGTCTCTCAGGAATGAGTCTCTGCTCCTTGATGTCCAGTGTCTTGCAAACTGTTGTCTTATTTCCCTACCCTTTTTTTTTTAGGTGTTCCAGAGGGTAACTCTGATCCCTGTTACTCTATTTTGGCCAGAACAGAAAATGTAATTGACTTTTTCTTGCTTTGTCTCCACCTATTTGTCAATCTACCTTCTCAAAAGTCACCAATGACTTCCAAATCATCAAATATCGTCAGTCCCTGACTTACCGTGGTTCGACTTTGTGATGGTGTGGAAGTAATACACATTCAGTAGAAACCATACTTCAGATTTTGAATTTTATCTTTTCCCAGGCTAGCGATATGTGGTATGATACTCTTTCGTGATGCTGGGCAGCAGGAGTGAGCTGCAGCTCCGAGTCAGCCACGCTATCATGAATGGGAACAACTGGTACACGTAAAGCCATTCTGTACCCATTAACCATTCTGTTTTTCACTTTCAGTGCGGTATTCAATAAATTACATGAGATATTTAACTCTTTATTAAAAATAGGCTTTTTGTTAGATTATTTTGCCCAAATGTAGGCTAGTGTAAGTGTTCCAAGCCTGTTTAAGGTAGGCTAACAAACTATGTGGTTTGGTAGGTTAGGTCTATGAAATGCATTTTCAATATATGATATTTTCAAGTTACAATGGATTTCTCAGGATATTACCCAATCATAAGTTGAGGAAGATCTGTACCTTATTACATTCTTACTGATCTCCATCCTTAGAAATTGTAGCTCACACTCACATCATTGAAACCGAGTTCTCGCTTAACATCCATCCCATTCTATTTTCCTTTTCCCCCAATACTCATGAAATTTATCTACTTTAAAATCCATGAAATAAATACCAAACTCCTTAGCATACAACATTAGGTGTTTTACAAGTTTGATGCAGCATAGCTCTTCTTTTGCCATAGCCAGTAATACTCCAATACACAAATTACATATTAGATATAATTCTTCAACCATGGCTGCAACTCGTATCTCTTCTTAAAATCCATTTTTTCTTCATTTGTTTGCTCAACACATGTTTGTTAAGTTCCCATTTTGTGTCACAGTGTGCTGTATCCTCAAACTATTGCAATTAAAGATACAAACATTATGTTTTCCTATAATAAAATTTCTACCAATTCTTTGCCAGATGAAATAAATTTTGTCATATGAATTATTTCAAAGATTTTGTTCAAACTTCATCCTTGAAGTACATTCTTTTGGAGTAAGTTTTGAGTGGGGCAGGTTAAGATTGCAAATCAGTGAAATAGAATTAGATGTGTCAGTACAACCAGGATGACCTAAGATTGGTGTGCAGAAGCTAAAGTATGAAGCAAAGGAATAAAAATTTAGGTGACCGTGATTCAATGGGAACTTGGTTTAGTCTAGTGACCATTGTGTGTAACTGTTATTATTATTATTATTCCCTGCAGTATGAATCACAGGCAGGACATCTCCACTTAAGGTCAAGGACAACGTGACATTTTCATTTAAAGAAGAAAAGATGATTAGCAAATTGCCTACAGTTAATGGCCAGTTAGGAAAACATCTGATAATCAGATACCTTTGAAAGTTCACTATCTCCCCACTTTGTGATATGGCATATACTTTTTCCATATGATGAGAGATGTACAATTAAAATTACACACACCCATTATTACAATTATCAAGTGAAATGTAATGAATCAGCATCATGTGTTCCAAGTAATGCTTTCAGAGCTCACTTCACTCAAATGAAAGAGATTACATTACTGTATGAAAATCAGAGTCTTCCAATTATCCATCCTACTCTGGCCATGGAAGTCAATATCAGGAGATAAGGCTATTGAAAAGGAGCCTGCTGAGGTTGTTTAACATCTCTCAAAGCCATATTTCTGAAAAGTGATTATCGATGTAGGATCCCATCTGTTTGCTCAATTGCCCCATGTTTTGCTTCTTGAAGTATTAGGGAGCATGTTAATGTTGTATCTTAAAGGTAATTGTTACCATAATTTTGGTTTTTTATACCAACGCACAATAAAAACATTTTTGACACCTTGTTGTCTAGGAAACCTTTTCAATATCAGATTATTATACTAGCTTCCTCTTTTAGTTTTCATTTTGATTTTCCATTTTTTTATCAACATGACATTGTTAATTCTCTATATGCTTGGCTTCTATGTGTCACTTCTCTCTCTTTTGATATGATCAAATATTTGTATATAATGATGTTTCTACTTAGTCATCTGCTTTTCCAAGTTTTCCAAATTTCGTCTCCCTTGTTTAATATTTCTTTATAAATCATTCCAGGCATGCATCATTATGTTCATCTTCTCTGAACTTCAATTTCATCTAATTTTGCCCTTAATTTTCACTGTGGAAGCATGCAAAGTTTGTTCTTCCTGAAATATCAAGAAACTTCATATTTTATTACTTGAATAATCACATGAAAAGAACATGACTGTGAAACTGTAGATTCATTTCTGACCTAGCAAACGGAAACACAACCAAGAAGCTGTGTTGTGTAAAGTTTAACTATATAGGAGAAAAGTATCAGCCATTATAACATTGAAAGCATAATGTGACTAATCACAGACCAAAACTTTGTGAATTTTAGAAATTAAAGTGTTAAAAGATGAAGTTCAGCATTCAACTATCATGAGAGGCACTGATTCTTTCCTGTAATAATGTACTTTATATAGGGAAAAATAAAAAAGTACAGACTCATTTCTGATTCCTTAAAGAGGAAACACCTTTTATCTTTTCAGAAATATAAGTCTGATACATGTTAGTTTTCCTTCATTTTCCTGGATCAGATTTTCAGTGTGTCTCACCACAAAAAAAATACCATTCTCATGCTCTCTCTTACGTCAGGTTTGTACCCTCCACTTTCTACACTGATGGTAGAATATTACTCTTCTGTTTTTTAAATAACAGCTTTACTTTGATTATGATTCACGTACCATACAATTAACCCATTTAAAGTGAACAATTCAATGGCTTTTAGTACGTTCACTCAGTTGTGCAGCTATCACAACAGTCAATTTTAGAATATTGTCATCATCCCCAGAAGAAACACTATATCTATTAGTAGCCACTACCTTTTACCCCCATCTCCCTCAGCCCTTGGCAACCACAAATCTACTTTTTGTCCATAGATTTGCCATTCTGGACATCTCATATAAATGATTACATAGAATATGTGGTCTTTTGTGGCTGGTTTATTTCACTTAGCATGATGTTTTCAAGGCTCATCCATGTTGTAGCATATATCAATACTTCATTTCGTTTTATTGCTAAATAGTATTCCATTGCATAGATATACAATATTTTATTTTTTCTACTGTGAATAAGGCTGCTATAAACATTTGCATATACTTTTTTTATGTGACATACATTTTCAGTTCTTTTAGGTATATACCCAGGAATGGAATTTCTGGGTCATATGGTGGTAACTGTATGTTTAACTTTTAGAGGAAGTGTGAGATCATTTCAAAGCAGCTGTACCATTTTACATTCCCAATAGCAGTATATGAAGGTTCTAATTTCTTCACATCCTCACCAACACTTGTTGTTATGTCTTTTTGATGATAGCCATGTCAGGGTGTGTGAAGTGGTATCTCGTTGTTGTTTCAATTTGCATTTCTCTGATGGTTAATGACATTAAGCATTTTTTCATGAATTTACAGACCATTGTATATCTTCTTCAGAGAAATGCTTATTCAGATATTTTGCCCATTTATAATTGGATTATTTGTCTATTATTGATCTGTAAGAGTTCTTTATATATTCTAGATTACAGGCCCTTTATTATATATATGCTTTGCCAATATCTTCTCCCATTCTGTGGATTGTCTTTTCATTTTCCTGATGGTGTCCTTTGAAGCACAAAAGTCTTTTTAAAAAAATTTTTATCAAGTTTGATTTATCTATTTTTTTTCTTTTGTTGCTTGTGCTATGATTTTGGTATCATATTTAAAAAGTTACTGCCTAATCCAAGGTCACAGAGATTTACCCCTAAGAGTTTAATAGCTTTAGCTCTTACATTTCCATTTTGAGTTAATTTTTTTCTATGATATGATATGAGAGATGGGTCCAACTTCATTCTTTTGAATATGAATATTCAGTCATCTCAGCTGCATTTGTTGTAAAGACTATTCTTTCCCCCATTGAATTATCTTAGCAGTGCTGTTGAAAATCAATTAAATGTAAATGTGAAGATTTATTTCTGGGCTCTCCATTATATTCCACTGATCTATATGTCTAGCCTTATGCCAGTACCAAACTCTCTTGATGATTGTAGCCTTGTTTTAAGTTTTGACGTATGGAAGTGTGAGTCCTCCATTCTTTTCAAGATTGTTTTTGCTAGTCTGGGTCCCTTAAATGTCCATATGAATTTAGGGTCAATGTGTCAAATTGTGCAAAAAAGCTAACTGGAATCTTGATAAGGATTGTGTTTAAGGTGTAGATAAATTTGAGGAATATTTCTCCCTCAACAATATGAAGTCTTCTGATCCAAGATGTCTTTCCATTTCTTTAGGTGTTTAATTTCTTTCAGCAAGGTAATGCTACTTTCAGAGTATATTCTTTTGTTATAAGCCTCTGCCCTATGAGTAGAGGCTTTAAGTGGTTTTAAAAAAAATCATTTTCACCAGCTATGATTGTTTTGCTGGGGAATGGGTCTGCTTTTCATATCATCATTCCATAAGTGCTAACGTGAGAATAATCTTGAGGTTGATTCTGACTGCATCCATTTCTTCCTTGAATTATATTGCTTTCTTATTACCCTCTAAACAATGAATGATCATTTTCTAAATATGGTGATGTGCCATCTGCCTTACAAGCATTGTTTTTCATTTTTTCTCCATGATAATCTGGACATAGAGAATGACTCACTATGTCCTGAAAACCCCTGTACCTTTTAGTAATTTTACCTTTACAATGAACCTTTTTACATGGCTCTTTCCTCTACCTCTGTCAAAGAGTTTTCAGTCTTTGAAGGATCCTTCAAGTACCACCTTCTCCTTCATGAATCGTTTTGCATTCTCAGGAGGCAAAAGAAGCATTTCCATCATCTGCCTATATTAGCAATTTGAAATTCTTCCATAGTCCTTATCCCATTAAACTTTGCTCTAGAGTCATTTTATGTATACTTTTCTAATATACTATTCCATGAGCTCTTTGTAGGCAAGATTTCTTACCTTTTTATTAGTTCACTTCCACAGTACTTAGCCCAATTCCTTTCATATAATACGATCTCAAATTTTTGCTGAATCCAAGTGAATGTGTTCTGTGTCAAAGTACTATGCAGCTTTTATTCCCTTAAAGAATTCTATATATAAAACATTCAAGGGGCTTCCCTGGTGGCGCAGTGGTTAAGAATCTGCCTGCGAATGCAAGGGATGCAGGTTCGAGCCCTGGTCCGGGAAGATCCCACATGCCGCGGAGCGGCTGTGCCCATGAGCCATGGCCTCTGAGCCTGCACGTCCGGAGCCTGTGCTCTGCAACCGGAGAGGCCACAACAGTGAGAGGCCCGCGTACCAAAAATAAATAAATAAATAAATAACAGCAAAAAAAACATTCAAAATTGATCATGGAGCAATTTAAATTTGATCTCTTAATTCTTTTACTGGACCATTAAAGCGCTATATTTCATCTTCTAATTAAGGGATCTAGCAAAAGGAACAAAGCTGGCCTTTCAGTCTTTACTGTGACTGCAGCAACACCATGGATTACAGTGTAGATTACACTGATTTACTGCTAAGTAAATGGAGACTTGTGGACTAGTCAACACTGTGTATACTCTGCTCATTGGTCATATTAGGTCCCAGTATTGCTTCTATTTGCAATGGCTTCACTGACTTATGGGGAAAATAAAATCTTTTCCTCCTAGGAGCTTTAACAGATTATATTTACATTATTTTGGTTAAAATAAATACTTATGAAAAAGTAAAATTTCCAAGGAGTGGGTAGCATTAATAGCACTGATTTGCATTGATTTGATAATTTAGGAGCATGAAAAGTGGTTTGAGAAGTGTTATGAGCATTCATAGTCATTTAGATATTTTTTTCTAGAGCTTTTTGGAACTGTGAAATTGAAAACAGATGAGATTTGGACTTGATGGTAAACAGCCCTTAGATTTGCCATGAGATAGCATAGAATCCATTTTCTTCTTTAATACAAAAGATAATGGACAATTTGAATATCATACTTGCACAATCTTATAGACTTGTTTTCCGATCTGTACATTTTGTTTCTGTGATAAGGCATGATTCATTTCAAATTTATGTTATATTTTGTGATGGCTTTTTAAAAATTCTTGTTTCATATTGGTTGTTTTGGTTTTTTCCATCTACTAGGATATATATAGGACAGAGAATTTTATATATATATATATATATATATATATATATGACAGAGAATTACAACAGGGCATATGAGTACATATATATTGAGTATATACACACATACAGAGAAAAATACAAATAAGAGAAAATAAGGAAATTCTTAGGATCTTCCTAATATTATTCTAATGTCATTTTTCTTATTTTAACCTAAATCTGTGCTTGAACAAATTCATCAAATAAGATAGAATACTTCTTTAAGATGGGATCATATATTCTTTTCTACTTTAGTGTCTTATGACAAGAATTTTGCACTTACATTCCCAGATTGCCTTTCTGAAATTGGTAATTTTTATTAGTGGCATTTAATTGAGTTTTAAAAACGATTAAAACTATGACTTTATAAATAAATTATTTGAAATTTCTCACAACACATGCTATGTATGTAATCCATAGATACAAGGCAACAATAAGATGTGTGGGCTCCGGTAAAGCTCAGATTTCAATTTAAACAATTAATAGTTTATTTTCTAAAAGAATTTCTAAATATCTTTAGGATAAATGACACAATACTAATAAATTCTGTTGTTTGTATTTGTATGTATGTATGTATTTACTTATTTTTTACAAAGAACTGGAAGTGATACAGCATTGGTGGAGTTGTTCCTTTTTGAGCCCCTAGCATCTAATATGAGGGAAATTCTGCTCCGTGCCTCTGTTACCCCTAATTTCTTAGATTTATTTGACCGAACTTCCTATTCTTTTTCCTTTTCACTGCTCCATTTGTGTTCTTCTTGAAGGTGAGATCTTTAACAGGATAAACTTTGTACTTGTTCAAATAGTCTTTAATTCAATTAAAATAAAATTACCAATTGAAAGTCTTCATCACAAGAAAAAAAACTTTTGTAACTATGTATGGTGGTGGATGTTAACTAGACTTTTTGGGATGATCATTTCACAATATATACAAATATCAAATCATTATGTTATACACTTGAAATTAATATAATGTTATATCAATTATACCTCAATAAAATTTTTTAAGTATTGAAAGAAAGAAAGAAAAATCTGGACCTCAGTAGTCTCTATCATCAAGAAACTTTTCTTTTTGTGATACTTTTTGTGTCCCTGGAACTGCCTTTCAGAGTGGCTGATGTCCCTCACCTTGGACAGACCTGGGAACCTGCTGTGGATGCTTTGGTTGCTGGAAAGAGAGAGTATGATGAAGTCTAAAGTTGGCTAGATTGTGTCAGAGTGATCATGGAACATCCAACTAGGTAAAGAGGTGCCAGAAGAAAAGTTTCCAAATAACCAGCATCTTTCCTTGTCTTCCACAGAAAGCTTCCCCCTTCCTCAGTGCTGAATAGTGTATCTAGAGCAAAATGACCTGCACTCAAGTGCCTGCTTATTAAGAGAAGAGGTAAATATGCACGTTCAGGGGTGAGAATATAGGTATTAAGCATTTAAAGATGAGTTTCAACAATCCCTTTCTTGATCTTTTGCTTAGCAACAAATGGCTTTGACAAAAATCTCTGGGTACACACACATGCACGCGCACGCGCACGTGCGCACACACACACACACAAAGGGTGGGGGGGAGAGAGAGAAGCGTTTGTGTTATTGCTTATTTAGCCTTATTTAGAAGACTGTAAGAAGACCCTGTTTTTCTCAAACCTCACTGTCGAAAGAACCAGGATTCAGGTTATCTGCTAAAGAGTTCAGTATTTAATTACAATCAACCATTCAGTTAGTTAAATGTATATTTTGCTCACTAAATGCAAGGGGTTTTAGATACAACTTCTGGGTTGAATATTAAATTTCCATATTTAAGCTTTCTTCTTATATCTTGTATTCATTATTCAAAACTTTATCCTCGTTGTGTTGCTTATACTTAGAGTTATCCCTATTGCAAATTTCCTAGACTTTTCTTTCCCACCTCTACCCTACCTACTCCTAATTTTCTTCTTTCTCATTTTCTTTCTATAAATCTGTTTTGCAAAGGTGGGGTCAGAAAGCAAAGTAGATTTTGGAATCCTAGAGGTCTATTTCAAAGTTATTATAATTATTATATTACTATTATTTTTACTATAGTTTTTTGAGCTCATGCTATCTGCCAGATACTTTAAAAATGTTCTAAATATATTAGTTCATATAATCTCCATAAGAAAAAAAATTATCATCAAAGCAGCGTTCTCATTTTACAATCAATCACTCTCATAAATATAGTTTCTCTGGATCTGTATTCATCAGTTTAGTAAATAAATAGTTCGTGTGTTCATTTTGTACCGTGTAATGTATAAGTTACTGTTGTTAAACAGTGATTAGCCTCATAATCTTTTTCTTAATGAGGATAACAAATAAGCAAAGAAAAAACTATAATAGCAGGTAACAAATGCAGTGGTACAGATATCCTTGTCATCTCATAAGATAAAGATAAGGATGTCAGGGGAATGTTTTAGAGAAGGTAATATACTTTTCTTCTTGAAAGAGGAATTAATCAGATACACAAGGTTGGTGTGGACATGACCATGGAGAGAGTATCCCAGGTGAATGGAAGAGAATGTGAAAGATCTCAGAGACATAAAACCTATGATATTTTCAGGTAATTTAAAGAAAGTCAAGGAAAGGAAAATCAGAAAGAACAGAAAGTACCAGATCTTGAGAGCTGGCTAAAGCAGAGTTTCTTTTATTGAGGTATAATTGACCAAAAACATTATGTAAATTTAAAGTGTACAATATGATTATGTGACATACATATATATTGTGAAGTGGTTACCACAATAAAGTTAGGTAATGTGTTTCAGAAGTTGTGTAGCCTTAGTTCAAATCCAAGTTCTGCCCGCTGTTACCTTTTTGTGCCTCAGATTTATATCTGTATAATTGAGATAATAATATTTTCCTTATAAAGTTATTTAGGGGTTAAATCAGTTAATAGCTGCAAAGATTTTACAGTAGCCTCTATCATATAACAAATGCTATATGAATGTTGGCTGCTATTATGCTCTGCTAAAGAGACTGAAGGGACAGGTATATATTTAGATTTTCTTTAACAGGATCCCTGCAGAATAACTGAGATGAATGGATAGTGGGATGCATAACTGCCCTCATTGAGACCAGTATATAGGTTAGAAATATTGCATGAACCAACTAAGATGGTACCTGTGCCTATGGAGAAGAGGGCATGGATGTAGATTGTCCCTGACTCAGGACCTTTATTATATGGAGAAGGAAAATCTGTTTTGAAAAACTGGCTCTACTGTGGTTCTGCTTACAGAAATAGGAAAAAAAAAGTAGGAAGAGGTTTTTCAGTTGAACACCTTAAGTTGCCTATCATGCTTTGTAATGGAGGTATCTGGTAAGTGGTTGAAAATGTGTGTCTGGAGCTTACATTTAGATTTGTAAGAGAGTCAGCATGAGAAAAATTGGTAAATTTTTGAAGTATAGTTAGAAAAATTATGAATCATAAGTGCATAGCTCAATGAATTTTCACAAAATAAAACACCCATATCATCAGTATATTTTAATCTGAAGATAACTCACTTGAACACATGAAACATATATTCTAGTCTGAGAGTGGCATTTTAGTATAAGAAACAGACCATAAACTAAATGAACTTCAAAATAATTGGAGTTATTTAATTGTTTACAAAACATTAGCAAAGATATATGGAGTTTAGAGAAACCCTTATTAAAATGCCATTTTCCTTCTCTTATACTTCCTTTCACCCATAAAATTTCTCAGCTATCTATTCCAAACTCTTCAGTAGAACCCCAACCCTCTCTACAGTTCTTTTTAAAAACTCTGACAAAATATCTTTTCTTTAAGCAATAATATATTTCTTTTAATTGTTTAACTGTTCCTCTTGCCCTAATTTTATGTCCCATGCAACTCAAAGAACTAGGCTGTGAATGTTCAAACCCTTTCAGAGAATGGATATCAGCAAAAACACTAATAAAGAAGAATCAGAACCTCTTTTATAGGAAATTATTGGGAATGCTCACAGAACAATATTTCTTTTATATTGACATTTAAAAAGCTTTGAGAAGGAAGCTCTGGAAAACATCAAAAGTAGACATTGCAGCAGGAAAAATAAGCAAGGGACATCTGGAGAGGAGTCATAGAAATCAAAGGAGGAAGAAATTTCAGAGAAATGGAGGGTGGCAATCAGTATAGTAGGTTTCAGAAGTAATGTAGATGGTTTCCAAAAATTTTCAATTGGCTTTGACAAATTGGAAGTTTTGGTGATTTTAGTAATTCCTTCTAGTGGAGTGACTAGAGAAGCTAAATTCCAGTGGGTTGGGAAGTGCATGGGGATTAAAAAGTAGAGGTAGAGGGGCTTCCCTGGTGGTGCAGTGGTTGAGAATCTGCCTGCCAGTGCAGGGGCACAGGTTCGAGCCCTGGTCTGGGAAGATCCCACATGCCGCGGAGCAACTGGGCCCGTGAGGCACAACTACTGAGCCTGCGCGTCTGGAGCCTGTGCTCCGCGACAAGAGAGGCCGCGATAGTGAGAGGCCCACGCACCGCAATGAAGAATGGCCCCCGCTTGCCACAACTAGAGAAAGCCCTCACACAGAAACGAAGACCCAACACAGCTATAAATAAATAAATAAATAAATTTATTAAAAACAAAAAACAAAAAACGTAGAGGTAGAGAATTTAGATGACATTTCAAAAGAACTAAAGTATGAGGGACATGAAAGGAATAGTAAGATTTCTGGCAGGGTGAGGGAGATGCAGAATAGATGGAGAGTTGCTTTTGAAGATTTGAGTGGCTTAAATGAATATTTTCTTAAATTCTGAAGAGGAAAGAACCAGTAGATAGGAAGAAGATAATGATATATAAATCAGATGAATTATGCTGATTGAAGAAATGAAAGCATATGGAATCCAGAGCACAGATGGAAGGATTGTCACAGTCATGAGGAAGAATACTTCCTTTAGTGGGACAGGTAAGAGAAGTGGATATGACTGTAGATACATTACAGAGGGATCAGGGAGGTGAGCTATGCCTGGCTGAAAAGGCAGTGTTTCTTGCTGAAACACTTGAAATCAGGTATGTTACTTCCATGAGAAGTGATTCAAGTCCACTTTCTGACCCTTTCCTAATCCCTCACATAACACGTCTGAAGGGAGAAGGATAGTTTAGGAATTGGTTAGAATGAATGTCTTGTTTACTTTTGGAATTGGATGTGTTAAATTTTAGTTTATCATAGTAGTTCTTTCTCTTTTACTCAAATGGCTGGAACATTAAGCAAACCGATGACCTACTCTGTTAGATAGTCCTTTTTTTTTCTTCTTCTGCCTCTTCTTGCCACTCAAATAGGAGATAGAAAGTAAGGAGGATTGAGTTTGGATGCATGCCATGTCATCTACATTCCTGCTTACCTGTTTTCCCCTGGTACCTTCCTCTGCCTAATTCCTGTTGGTAGGACCTGGTGAAATTCTCCCTTCTTCAGAGAGATTGCTAACCCCACATCTGAATCATGACCAGTGTTATATTTATGTGTCTCATAGTAGCCCATTTTTTATGTCAAACAACTGTTGATATTTATAATTGCATATTTTTGGTATTGTTGTTTAAATGTTGCTTTCCCATAAGACTGTAAGCTTTGGAAAGGTAGGTACAAAGTATATTATAACTTTACGTTCCCATTGTTCCTTTTACAATGATCTGTTTAGAGCACCTCCCAGCCAAGGAACCATATGTCTGTGGTCCACAGCAGGATTAAGGTAACCTTGATTCTCTGAACAAGCACTGAAGTGTCACTATAGCTTGTATACTAGTTGGAGGTAAAGGCAGTTGATTATTAATGATCTGGCTGACATAATGGAAAACATACTCATTAAATTTTAAGAGGACACTGACAATGTATTATTGGGAATTTTAAATGGTCCAGTGTCATTTGTTTCCTTTTTGTATTCTAACTTGATTCACTGTTTCTTAGTTAAAAAGAATGCAAACATCTGATTACAGACAGCCTAACCAGCTAAACACCAGACCAAACAGGAAAAGAAATGAGAAACAGATTAAAATTAATTTTTGATGTCCAACACATCATTAGTCAGTAGGCACATAAGCAAGTGATTATTTTCTTAGTTAATTCAGGAGTGCTGGACCAAAGAAGTTAAGAAAAAGCTCTTTAACTTTTTGTGTGTTTCTGTTTTTAAAACTTTCAGAGCAGTGCAAGTAAACCTCAAAAGTGACAGGTAACTTGGTTCAGAGGCATAAGCCCTGCTGGAATTAAGCCTAAGGTTACTGTTAATCTTATAATAAAATTGTATTATATGTGTGTTTAAAGTGCTTCCCCTTTATGAATACGGAATAGCTCAGAAGGCAAGGCAAAGCTTATTTAAATAAAGCATAAAAATAATTCCAAGCGTACAATGATTGTTTCTGACCTCTGAGTTTCTATAGGATGATAGCAGCTTCTTAAATCCTAATCTTTCCACACATGCTCTAGAACCCATAGAGGTCAACAAGGAAAGAAAATAAAACCATGAGAAACTTATGCCAAAAGCATAGAAGTCAGAGAATACTACAACTTGGGTTTATGTCTAATAGGAAGACATCTGAAACCAACAAAACTCATTTTGAAGCCCAGGGTGAAGGGGAGATTCAGATGAGACTGCTGAAAATCACGAGCATGCAGCAGGATAAAACTGGTGCCAGAACGCAGATAAATTTCTCCTAGAAAAATGAGGTCTTACCCTGAGTGGAAAAATACCAAAAACAAGTAAGAGACGAGAAGAATTAGAAAACACTGGGTACTAAGAATCCAAAGGAAGGGACCTAAAAGTGTGGGACCAGAGGTAACAGTCATAGAAAGGCACTGCTTCTGGGAGAAAGGGAGCAACTTGGAAGGGATGAGCATCCCCTGGACTTTTGAAGATGAAGAGAAAGAAAAAAGTATATGGAGGAGATTAGAGGTCCTACAGAAACAAAATAATGCATAATCAGAATATATAACCCTCTTTTCATTGTGTCATTCATTAAAGAAACTGTACTTCACTATAGCAATTCTATTCTAACTCTAGAAAGTAATTAGGAAGAAAAAGAGAGAGTTATACATGATTATAGGGTTTTGACATTTTGACCTGCCAGTAGCAAAGAGCATAAATAATACTGAGATCTTGGTTTTTAAAAATCATTCCTTGCTGAAAGGAACCAGGATTCCTTGGAGATATGGCCTGTTGTAGGAAAGGTCAGAGAAAGTACAGGGTAAACCAGAAAGCAAGGAAGTGCTCAAACACAGATGAGACCATATCCAAAAAATTCAGTAGTTGCCTTGAAGTTGGGCCCAATGAATACATTTGGTACAGTGTGAGCATTACAGAGAATAATGATGGTAGTACATTAAACAATAATAAATATCTATGAATAAGAGTAAAGAAAATTTCATAATTATTTTGGAAAGAGAGGAGAGGGATAGGAAAGATAGGAAATGATCTCTTAAATATAGGATTTAAGATCATACCAAATGATCTCAGCAAGTAAATGTAAAAAGAATTTCAGAATTAGAAACTCACTGTTTTGTAACTCCTGATGTCATAATATTTTCAGTTAAGGGTCAATGGCTGAAACCATATGGTAAAGAAATGTGGAGAACAGGGTCTTTACAATCCCTTAAATTACGAATTAATTACAAATGGAAAATATGTCTTTACAACAGAGAAATCAGTGGCCCTCTCATAAATCACTATGATATGACCTGGCATTAATGAAATGCAGAGAAAGTTACACAATATTACCTACGTGGTGTCCTTGCCAGAAATATTTTGTCTGAATTTAAACATGGGAACACACTCTGATGAATCCTGAAAGTATAACATACTGAAGAACAGCTGGCCTTGACTCTGCAAAGTATTCAATGTAATTAGAAGTACAGGACAATAGATCAACTCTTCCAGATCATGGAAGATTTCCCTGATCATAGCAAAATACGATGGTTGATGGTTGAATTAGATTGAATCATGGGGAAATTTACGAGCAGTAAAGAGTACATTTTGGGGAAAATAAGAAAAGTTTTAGTGTTGTATGGGAGGAAAAATAATTTTCCCTTTACCCTTCTAGATTCTTGGCTAAGATGCTATAAGGGTAGAAAAACTTTCCTCCTATCCTTCTAAGTTCTTTGGCTGGTCTAATAAACAAATAGACATAATACAGATTAACAGGAGAAAGACAAATTTAATTTCGTATGTAAGAGAGTCCCATAAAATATGAGACCCAAAAGGCAGCCAGGTAATTGAAGCTTATATAACATCCTGAGCTAAGGAAAGGAGTAGGGGTCTGGGGATACAAAAGGAAGGAAGGCATTCACAGGAATGCAGAGGAGATGTTTAGAAAACAATGGTTATCCTATTATGCAGGTAAGTTTCTTAGGTAAAAAGTTATCTCTGGTAATAGCTCTCTTCCTGTATAGGCTCCCTTTCCAATGTAAATTTAGGAACTTGAGGTAGAGGTAAAGAGCTTTTCCTGAATCTGTTGGGTTTTGATTGTTTATAGCTCAAAATAATCCTCCTGCCAAAGCAGCATATTTTGGGGTGGCAAATGTTGCTCCCCTTAAGTTCCACCTTTGAAACTTCAAATAAGTTTCACAACCCAGATGCTAAGTTGATAGATTGCTGCCTATCTCGTTGACCCAGTCTCAGTCTTGAGAATAGGTCAGTTGAGTTAACAGTTGTGTTTCATTTCAGGCGGTGGATGATGCAGGTGGGCTCCCAAAGTTAGACTTGTATTGCATAAACAAGGAAACAGATATTTAATCAGAGGATTTCCATGGAATAGAGAGTTTCTGTGGAAGAAAAAGAAAAACGAAGGTTAATGGTTGGAGCAAATTATGAACCCAGTGTCTGAGTCCTGAGAGCTGCCAGTCAAGAAGACCTCTAGATCTAGATATCAGGCTTGAAACATCTTCAGATGGAGAGAGGGCAGACAGACAGTGGGAATCTGATGGATTTTCCTGGTTTGCAGTTTGAATGTCTCTGATGAGGGTACTGGGTGTACCAGTCTGAGTGGCCCATGCAGTAACAGGCACAAAGGCGATTGTCTAAACAAGCTATTGTGGTGATTCCTCTGAAGTTTATATCAAGTCATTCACATTCTGTTTGCAGGGGTGCAGGAAAAAGCTCTTGTTCTCCCATCTAAGGATGGGAGAAAATCAGAAATATTAGTTTGGAGAGTTGTAGCCAGGTATTTGAGGGAACTGAAGGAATTAAAGATCCAGTCCACTTTACAGGCAAATAATAAAACCTCAAAGACAAGAAACAGCTCTAGAATCTAATATCCACAAAGGTGTGTTGCTGAAACATACTTTTTCTCTCTAAAAAATTTCTACACCCTCATTTTTACAAAGAAACCAAAATAAGACTAATTTGTTTGCAAAGTAAGTCTAATTTCAATAAAACTTGTCCTGACTTTGTACAGAAGTGCAACAAGAATAGTGATTGACCACATAAGCTCTTTTAAACATGCTTTGCTGGAATTTTTCATAGGGAATCTCAGATTGAACTTTTGAACTTTTTTTTTTTTTTGGCTATGCCCTGCAGCTTGTGGGATCTTAGTACGCCAACTGGGGATCGAACCTGCACCCTCAGCAGTGAAAGCACGGAGTCTTAACTACTGGACCGCCAGGGAATTCCCCAGATTGAACTTGTAAAAGCCTCTCGAGGGTAGGAAGCCAAACCAAAGACTTCCTATCTGACTTCACTTGCAATACCTATAGATATAGGTGAATTCTTCTCTTCTCGAGGTTCCCCAATTCTCCTGAGATTACTGCACCTGTCAAGAAGTTCATTACTCACCTGATTAGGCTGTTGGGAACCCTGTAAGCAAGGTTCCAGGCTGTCTTTTCAAGGTTTTTTATTCGCTCCATAAAGTCACCCTTAATTTTTTAAAGTTGTCTGGTCATATTTGATTCTATGTACATTATTCTCAAATATTACATTCCAGTCAAAGCCTTGGTTAATATAATCAGTTCCCTATTGTGTCCTGTTACAAGAAAAGCAGATATCTATTGCACTTATGCAGATAACTAACTGTATTGCCGTGAGATGAATACTCAAGAGTTTCCCAAATCTGGAGGGTCAGGTAGGGAGAAAAAGTAAATGTTTCATCTTTGTTTACAAAGGTGTATCTTACCCAATTGCTGCTAGCTTAAGAGAAAAAGTTTTCTTTTTTTTTAAACATCTTTATTGGAGTATAATTGCTTTACAATGGTGTATTAGTTTCTGCTTTATAACAAAGTGAATCAGTTATACATATACATATGTTCCCATACCTCTTCCCTCTTGCATCTCCCTCACTCCCACCCTCCCTATCCCACCCCTCTAGGTGGTCACAAAGCACCGAGCTGATCTCCCTGTGCTATGCAGCTACTTCCCACTAGCTAGCTATTTTAGGTTTGGTAGTGTATATATGTCCATGCCAATCTCTGATTTTGTCACAGCTTACCCTTCTCCCTCCCCGTGTCCTCAAGCCCATTCTCTAGTAGGTGTCTTTATTCCCGTCCTACCCTTAGGTTCTTCATGACTTTTTTTTTTTCTTAGATTCCATATATATGTGTTAGCATATGGTATTTGTTTTTCTCTTTCTGACTTACTTCACTCTGTATGACAGACTCTAGGTCCATCCACCTCACTACAAATAACTCAATGTCGTTTCTTTTTATGGCTGAGTAATATTCCATTGAATTGCACTTTATTTTTGACTTGGCCCCCAAATTAGTCACACAATTACACAGTGTTTAACAGTTAATCCTTCTTGGATTTATCTACATGTATATCACTTTCTTTGCTCAGTATTGTTCTTTAATCCCACTTCTTCACGGTGAGTTTAATTCCCTTCAGTAAGAAACCTATTCCTTGGAAGTTTTACTATTGAGGGTCTATAGGTAGAAATTTCTGTCTTTGTCTGAAAATGTCCTCTCTTTCATTTTTTAATATGGTTAGTTAAATGTTCTATTCTAGGTTCAGAGTGATTTTTCCATTAGTACTTTAAGGATAGTGCTTTCAGCTATCTTCTGGCATCTATTGTTACTGATGAGAAGATTGCTACCAGTCTAATGGCTCTTCTTATTTGATATTCTTTCTTTCTTCCAAATTGTTTTTTAGACTTTCCTCTTTGCCATTATGTGATGTGGTTTACCAGCTGTTTTTTAGCCTTGGTTCCCCAGAAAGCAGAGCCTCAGGCCAAGAGTTTATGTGCTATTATTTAATTAGAGAGTACAATGCAAGTGAACAGGATTGCAGGGCAAAAGCAGTGAAGCAGGGGAGGCTGGCGATTCAATATGAGAATGCATGATCAAGCTGGGATTTGACCTCTGGAAGTTCTGTAAACTGGATCTCAAAATTATGGGGAGGGAATGTGAAGAAAGGAGAAAGAATTCATCCATGGGTTTAGCCTGTGGGGGAACTGAAAGGGTTGCTTTAGGAATATTCTCACCTGCTGGAGTAAAGAGAGAGGTGGCGGATAGATTTGTTGGAATCATGAACACAGTGAGACACTGTCAGATTGTATATATAAGTAGTCTGCCAGTGTTGCACATTCTTTTAATGTGGAACAAAGGAAGGATCAGGCTGAGGTGAGGTATACGATACAGGATATAGTCATATATTTGTTTTCATTTCTTTTACCGGTGACTCCATGCACTTCTTTTATCTGAGGATTTATTTCTAACTTAATCTCTGAGAAGTACTATTTCTTCAAATACTTGTTAAATTCACTCTAATCTCACCTTCTAAAAATATTATTAGATGAATGTGGGTCTTCCGTTTTATCCTTTATTCCTTTATCATTCACATTTTCACTTAATCTCATAATTTTTTCTGGCTTATTTTCAACTTATAAAATTCAAATTCAGTTTTATCAAATATGTTATTTAAACTTTCTATGGAGTTTTGAACTCCAATGAACATACTTTTTCTGCCTTTTTCTGCATCAATTGAGATGATCATGTGGTTTTTCTGTCCTTCATTCTGTTAATGTGGTGTATCACATTGATTGATTTTTGTATGTTGAACCATTTTACACATAAATCCCACTTGGCCATGATGTATAATCCTTTTAATATGGTGTTCAGTTCATTTTTCTAGTTGGATTATAGCTTATCTTTGAAGGTTCCAGCTTATCCTTGATCTCCTAACTTCAAATCATCTCTCATTCCTGACTGCCAGCCCTACTGACTTCGGGACTGGCACCAAGAGGCAGGGCAGTGGATTTACATAGACTGCTTAACCAAGTCCCACTATCATGTAAGGTTTAATCTCTATAATAGAGTCCTTCTAGTGGTTCTACTTCTCCAGTCAAACCTTAATATAGAGTTTATCTAATGTCATCTGATATTCTGATCAAGGAAAAAGGGAGAAAGCCAAGGTATAAAGTATAGGAACAGAAAGAAAAAAATACAAAGGGAAATATATTAAATTTAGGATGATGCACTGAACATAAATATGCTGTAAAAATCTAAAAACTGGATGAAATTGATTATTTCCTAGTAAAATACATATCACCAGAATTGATTCAAGAAGAGTATGAAGAACAAAGAGAACCCTTAGAAGACCTTCATTGCTACTTTTGGTGAATTTGTCCACATTTCCATCTGGTTTGGCTTGGAGATCCCACCTCCATATTCTCATGCTGGGCATGTGACCAAGACCTGGCCAGTTAGAATTCCCTGAACTTGAGGTTTTATCAGAAATCCCAAGCTGAGTCAGTCTTTTGTATAAAGGCTTTCTCTTTGCCTGGGTTCAGTAAATTGGTAATATATAAAAATAGAGTTGCTTTTGGTCATTTTTCTTGCCACCCCTTGGAGAAAGCTTTCCCCAAAATAACACAAAACAAAACAAACTGCAGAGGGAAGAATATCCAAGTCAGAGAAACATTTTCTATTTATATCCTTTGGGCCCCCACACTTAACCTGTGTCTGAAAGTATGAGCACTTTCAAACTTTGGTGTATTGTGAGTCAATAAATTCCTTTTTATCCTTTAAACTAATTTGTAAGGGTTCTCTAAAATTACAATTTATACTTAATACAATGACCATGGCAGCAATTGCATAAGATTTCAAGAAGCTAATTTTCTTGCAAAAATGAAGTTATGGGTATATACTCTTTCAAGTTCAAATACTCTGAAACTCTTTCCCTGTTGCTGAATTTTAAAATTCCTTTATATTGGATTTCAAAATACAAAAGAAAATAGGCTCTGGTTCAAGATGTTTGTGAATGTAAGCGTACGTAGCCATTACCTTTGCCTCTCAAGAATCTATCATAATAATGGTGAAATCTGAAAGAAAGGGAAGCCCACTACTATAATATGCAAGGAGGGGGCTTCAGCTTCGGAGGTATATATATGTGCCCAGCAGAACTCCTGAGTAACTCAGGATGGCAAGAGGGAGAAGTAGACTGAAAGTCTATGTGGGGCAGAGTTACTTCACCTACACCTTCTTCTCCGAAACAAAAAGCCTGACAGAAAGGCATTTAACCACCCTCTTACCAATTCTTTCTTTTAAAAAGGAGCCTTTTAAAAAAGATATGTAAAGACTGTTTCCAGGTGATCTATAATGGCCAGTATGTTTGTTACAGTTCCTGCCAAAGACTTATTCTTTCAACATTTGTAGGTTTTTAGAATAGTGGCAGGTCTCCATCTGTTCATAGTAAAACTAAGCATTTCAGGTTCTGTCCTAGTCCATGAATTATTCCTATTTCTCCCAGGATTTATTTTTCTATTTTTAATATTTATCTTATTCTCTCTTATGTCATGCCTATCTCAAATATCTCAACAAATATTTATGGAACACCTACTTTGGGCAAGGCAGTATTTTGGGTGCTATGACTATTGTAGTGAAAATTACAAAACCCTTGCTTTCCTAGTAGTTTACATTCTTCTTAACATCTAGAGATATTTTGTTTTCTCTTCATATTTACGAATGAAGACCGTGAGCTCTGTGTTTATGATTATCTTTACACCTCTCATTTTTCTGTCTTGATTATCTTTGCTAGCTTCTTTATGTCTGTCTACTTTATAATTGCTCCTGTTCCAAAGGATTCCATCCATCTCCCTCCACTACTACCATGGAACATACTTTCACAGGCAATACTCATACTTGTTTGACTTCAGTCTGGCATCTTTATCCTGATTTTAGAAGCATACGTGATATTCTGTGATAGCTAGATGAACATTGCCACTAAAATATCACTCTGACGTCTCAAATCTCAGAGATTCCAGCTGAATTGTCATCTATTCCTCTACTATGACAAACAAGTTATATTGCATTTCTTATATCAGTGGAACTTCTCACCATCTACTCAGTCACCTAAACCAGAAACTTAAGGTCATCTTTAAATTATCCAAGCAGCCACCAAATTTTATTGTGCTTCTTTAATACTACTTGAATCTATATGCATCCATATCTCAACTGTCTCACTATTATTTCAGGACTTTATAGTTTTTTCTTCCAGTTAATGCCATAACTCCGTAAGTGGGACCATCTAAATTTTGATGATCTGTTCATATCCCTGCTAGTATGACCATTCTAAAAATTGAAAAATTTTATTCCTATTAGAAAAATCGTGTTGATTGTGCATTGCTTAGATATCTAGTTCAACTCTTCAGCCTGATACACAACACCACTTGTTACCTCTTTGGCCTCATCTCTTCATTTTTTGCTAATGTACTTACATCTCTTCCTCTTCTACCCCAGAGCATGATGATTCATACTTACTGTTTACTGAGCCCTAAATTTTCAATGCATCTTTACTGTTGCATGCAGTGTTTATTTTGCTTAGAATAAAATTAATGACTTCATTTCATTGGCTAATTGCTACTAGTCCTGTAAGATACAACTCAGATATAACCCAACTTTAAGGAGTTTTGAATTATTGGTGTAGATTTCTCCTCCTAGATCATTCCATTATATCCTGTATCTGAATCTGTGTCAGGGCATCCCTCACATAGAGTGTTACTGTATGTTTATTCATCTGCCTTCTTTAAAATGTAATACATTGCTTAATGATAAGTGCTATACTTCTTAACTATAACCCTAGCACCCAGCATTGGGCATGGCACATTCTTGGTCAGTGTTGAATACCTGAAATAGTGATTTAGAAAAGGGTTGGCAGATATTATAACTTACTAGGCAAGAAACCCTATACAAATATGTTAAGTAAGTGAGAGAGATCTAGATTGAAATAGATCAAATCCAGGATGGTAGGTAACAGTATTAAAATAGGTTTTCTTTGGAGAATAAAGGGTGAAAAATAAGTCTGAGATGTTCACAGTGGCCAAAAATTCTGAAGCAGTGTGTGTGTGTGTGTGTGTGTGTGTGTGTGCCAGTAACTGGTCTAGTTTTTAGAAATGTAGTAGTAATTTAAAAAAAAGATCTTTTGGAGCTTCTATTTTGGGATAGGAATGGGGAGGAAAACAAGCACAAGATAAATAAAAAATGTTTTAGATAGTCACAAGTGCTACTAAAGAAAAAAAAAAACTGCCAGAATAGAAGATGACAAGGCCAGGGGTGGTAGATAACTGTGTTGTGACTAGTGATGTCAGAATGGAGAACCCAGAGCCCAGAGTTGGCTTATAATTAGTGTCTGTCCTCTACGAATGGTGGATGAGAGAAAAAGGAATTTCCCCAAAATGCTTTTCCAAATCCCCACATTTTTGCAGTGATGTTAAAGATGCTGGCTTGATGATTAAAAACGGAGAGTTTTGAGTATCACACAAAGGAGAGCCTCTTATTTCATAGTGAAAAAGCCTGAGTTAGGATGGTAAAGAATTTTCAAATCTTAAATGAAGTCACAGAAAAGGAATGCAGTTCAGATTTCCATTCGAAATTCTTATACAAGGAAACTTCTCATTGAAGGGAGTATACATTCACCTCTCAAATAATGAAAAGACATGAAATGTTTGGTTAATTGTAGTAAAGAAGATACTGAAGATCTCAAAGTATTGTATATGGATAACAAGTAATATTAATTAACAGAAATGTCACATTTCTTTGTGAACTTTCCAGTACATGCAGTGTTTCGATGTTCATGTTGTTCAATGCTCAGGCTTGTTTGCATTTACAAAAGAATCTTTATACTTAATTCTTCATGGAATATTGAGAGCACAACTTATTTTCATGGTTAGCCAAAAAAAGATAGATTTTATATTGCTATCAAAAACTTATCCACAGGGCCTCCCTGGTGGCGCAGTGTGCCGATGCGGGGGATACGGGTTCGTGCCCCGGTCTGGGAGGATCCCATGTGCCGCGGAGCGGCTGGGCCCGTGAGCCATGGCCGCTGGGCCTGCGCGTCCGGAGCCTGTGCTCTGCAACGGGAGAGGCCACAGCAGTGAGAGGCCCGCATACCGCAAAAAAAAAAAAAAAAAAAACTTATCCACAGGCTATAACTACTTTCAAAAAGAATTTGTTATTCAGATAAGGGTTTTTTTTTTTTTTGGAATTAGGCCAAAATAAACAAATACTTAAAAAACTACAAAGAAAATACAGAGAAAATTCTTAAGATGGAAATATTTATGCTCACAACCACAGTGATGCTGTGTATTTAAACTGATATACTGTAATGTAAAAAACGTATCAGGTTGAGCTCAGAAGATTCAGGTACAAATCTTCTCCATTTCTGATTTGTCAGGGCAGACAGAGAGGAATATGATTTGGAAGAGCAATATAATACTCAGCAATCGCTTTGAGACAAAAATAAGTGGCTATATAGTTCCAAAGTCAGAGTGTTAAACTGGGTTTATGATATAAGCAGCATACACTGGTACAATGAGATAGGGTGATGTGAAGTAAAGTTAGAGCGATACGATATTGGTGGTTGTTCAAACAGGAAGGATACTGTCTTCTAGGAGCTTCATAGCAGGAATTAGGGATTCCATTCTTGGGAAAAATCGTAGAATATCATGTCATAGTGGGCCTAGAACCAAGACATTGAGCCATTTACTTGTCTAGGACTCATTATAATCATTTTCTAGGTACAGGATGGATCCCAGATGAGAAGTTGTATTAGTTTTCTGTTGCTGCATAAGAAATTAGTACAAATGTAATGGCTTAAAACAGCATCCCTTTATTAGCTCACAGTTCTTTAGGTTGGGATACTGGCATGGAGTGACTAGGTTCTGTGTTCAAGGTCTTAAAGGTCTGAATTCAGCATTTTTAAACCCTTGTCAGATAATTCTAACATCTAATTCATTTTGCGTTGGCATCATGTATCACATCTTATTCAAGCTGTCATGTATCTGGTTCTTGGTATAAGTAGTGATATTTTATTGTCTTTTGGACATTTTGGCTATTATGTTAGGATACTTTGGTCCCTATTTAAAGTGGTTTTTAAAAAATTTTTAGCAGGCATTCACTCTTTATAGGTTTGGCACACATTTCCTGTACTTTTATGGACTGTGGTTCCATGATAACCTAATTTTCAGAACCTTTGTGGTACTCTTTTGGTCTGTTTCTCTTGTGCAGGTGGGGTTACCTCTGGTCCTTCTCATGCTGCTTATGGGGTCTGAAGTAGCTTCCCCAGGATATGGCACTTGGTACCTCTGCTGAGGGAAGGGAATCTCTGGGACACTTGATGAAGAGTCCTTCCTGGGCCAGGCACTTGTGACAGGGTCTCCCTGGACTATAAGGAGTGGAGGGTGCTTACCAGGTTGAGAGCTTTCTGTGGAGGGATCTCCGTTGCTGGTACGAGCAAGTTGCCAGATGTTTCTGGGGAGGGGAGAGGAGTCTCAGGCCCATCTGAGGAGAGCATTTTCCAGGTGGGAGCTTTTTGTGGTAGGAGCACTTTTGCTGGTACCCTTAGCCACTGATGTGTCTGGGTGGTGAAGGGGGATCTCAGGCCCAGTGGGGAAGGAAAGCACTTTCCCTGGTCACTTATTGTCATCAGGGCTTCCAATTGTTTGTCCTTGCAGGTTCTGCAAGGCTCGCCTGGTGTTTGGGGGATTCCCATTTGATGTGATGGAGGAAGAGCCTCTTTGAGCCACTTCCTGTTACTAAGTTGGGAGTTAGGAAATGCTGGGCCTGGATCACATTTGTTTTGTTGGTAGAGGGTCATAAGGTGCCCTGCCATGAGGTTGTTCATCCATTCTGAGGGTCCCTAGGCAATTCACCTTCTCTAGACCTTTCAGAGATCTCCTTTGGTTGTCTCATATTATTTCCAGAATATATAGTTGTGCGTATAAAGGGGGAGCAGGGAGAGGGAAGTATGAACCATCTTATCTGGATTAGAAGCCCTCTCTGTGCCTTTCAAGTGCTCACCTGATTAGGTCAGGCTCACTCTGGATAATCTCCCAATCAACTGTGCTATATATCATAATCTAATAATGGGAATGATATTCCATCACATTCACAGGTCTCATACTCAAGGAGAGGGGCTACTACAAGGATCATTGGGCATCATCTTAGAATTCTCTCGACCAGAGAAGGTGCATGTGAATGTACTGAAGCATTAATTAAGCAATTATCATCCTTTGGAAGGTTTTAATCTGTTAGGATAGTATGAAAGCCAAGTACTGTTATAATTATTCTACTCACTTTAAATGAAGTATATCTGATATCAAAAATACTTCCTAAAAATCAGACTATTCAAGCAACTTTCAGAAGTTAATGTAAATTTCAGAGGTTTGATCCAAGCCTTCATTTCTGGCCATGCAGATATCTTCTGTGTGAAAAATATGCTACCTCAAAGATGTTTTCAAAAACTTCACCACCACTCCCCATTTATATTTTGTAGTTATGTGCAAATACTGTGGCTGCCAGCAATTCACATAGAAAAGAAAGGTCAGTGATGTTTCTGACTTTAACCTTTTAGAGAAGGTGTATACTTAACACTGCCTACATTTGTATAGGTTGCACATTGCACCAAATTTCTGATTATTGCTTTAGGTTATAATACAATGTACTCCCACCTATACCAGGATTGAAAATTTTAAGCAAAATGTTCTGGACTGGCCAATACAACCCCCCAAAAATAGTTTTCAGGCTGAATTAGGAGAAAAATCCTTCACTATGTTTAGGTTGGAAGGAAGCATGACCTAAATTTTGATTTCAAATACTCGGGGTTTTGGGTGATGGTTTTACTGAGGACAATTAGAATTGAACTATGTAGACATGTTTCTTGAAGCCAAGTTTTACCTTTAAGGCTTTCATATTGCAGCTTGTGAGGCTCCAAGCAGCAATTGGGTACTTTGGGTCATTCACACAAGGATTAAGAGTCATATATAAACCATAAAACCCTTTATAAGAAATCAGAATCTGTTTTAAAAATTAATTATATGAACTAAACATATATAGAAAGAAATTGAAGCTTGAATATATTTAAGAAGCAAAAATTAAAGACATACCTCTAACTGCCCTTTTTCCTTAGTTGTTTACAATCACAGCAAATCAAAGTGTGACATGTTTAAGAGAAAGGTAATTAAGTTCTAAGGCTTTGTCATCTTATCACTTTTAAAAATACAAGATCTGAGTAAATGAAAGGAAAATAGAGAGGGTTGTTAAAGAGCTGAGTCATAGAGTGGACTAGAGAACAAGCGGAAGCGGAAGAGGCAAGAAAGCATACACGGACACTGGGTTTGAAGAGAGTTGGGAATCCTGGTTGTGGTAGATGGTCTCTGATTTGCTTACCAGATCTACTCGCCATCCTTCTTAACCCTGCTCCGTGATTCCAGGAGGCTGACTTTATCAGCTTCATGGACCAGTCTCTCTGTGTCTTCAGGTTGGGTTTGGTTAATATGAACTACTGACGAGATTAGAAGTCAGGAGGAAAGAAGGCAAGGGTATTTATTTCCATGATCGGCCCCCTTCCAAACTTCAGGTTGACAGTGGGTGCCATTTTCTAAGGTTACATCTCTTGCTGGGGGGGCTTCTACTACAACTCGAATAAGACGTGCTGGGTTGCAGGAACTGCTGTCTCTCTATGCCCCTTCAGACCTAGTGGTTATAATACTGGCTTCTCACAGCTGCTAGCCTCAGGGTACTTCATCATCTCTTGGTTTCCCTTCATTCTTTACACACTTCAGTCTCTTCATTAAATGCTATTCCATCACTCTTTTAAAGTGTGCCATCAGTTTTTAGCTAGAACTGACTGATACATTGGTAGTGGGGAATAGGAGAAACGTTAAGGTAGTGTTAGGGAGGGGGGATAAACTGCTGTGGAGAGAGATAGGAAGAGAAGGGTTTCAAGCTTTTTATGGCATTCTATGAATGTAACATGACTTCTTTATGTGAATGACTCTAATGTAGTCTTAAATTGCTTCTTAATTATTGATATTTGGTTGGGTTTCTGTTTCTTTGCATGCACAGCCAGGATTGAACAGGGCTAAGAGATGTCTGGGATTTACATGACTAGATAATACTAGTAGGATCTATCTAGATTCATTATATCATATTAAGACATTGCTCCCATAGAATCAGGAACATCCCAACCCAGTGCACATGCTAAGTTTTTATTGAAATTCAGTGAACTGCTATGGTGTGAAATTAATTTTTATTGTCAGATTGAACAATATTGTTTGACTTTTTAATATTTCCTTTTATTATGGAACAGAAATTGGGGAAAGCCCAATAATTCCTTCAGGAACTAGTGATTCAGTTCAATTGTTACATATGGCACACGGGCCCAGCCGCTCCGCGGCATGTGGGATCTTCCGGGACCCGTGAGCTCATTTCTGAATTTTCATCACCTGAGCTGGACCTGGAAATAGGACTAGAACTGGATCTAGACATACAGCTGGGGCTTGAATGACAAATCAGTGTGGAACTTGAATGGGTATCATAGCTAGGATTTTTTTTTTTTTTTCTTCTTTTTGCGGTATGCGGGCCTCTCACTGTTGTGGCCTCCCCCGTTGCGAAGCACAGGCTCCGGATGCGCAGGCCCAGCGGCCATGGCTCACGGGCCCAGCCGCTCCGCGGCATATGGGATCCTCCCAGACCGGGGCACGAACCCGTATCCCCTGCATCGGCAGGCGGACTCTCAACCACTGCGCCACCAGGGAGGCCCCCATAGCTAGGATTTGAATCAGAACCAAATCTACCACTACTACTACCATTAGGTGACTCTAGCCATTCCATGTTTTGACTTGGAGGTGAGACACTATGCTCTAAATTACTGTCACTGTCCATAAGGTTACTTGAGTTACTAAATTCTGTCATTGTCTGCCTTAACGTGCTCTGAATTGGAACAGATGTTGTATCAGTTAAGCTAGTATTTAAAATTCTGCAAATGGGATTTCTAATGGTATTGACATAAGCTCTCACACCTGCCCGCTCAGAATGTGAATACATATGCCTCAGTCCTCGTTCACTTTCAGAAGTGACAGTGTTGTTTGGTGTCTCAGACGTTAACTGAGTTCTACTAGCTCTGCTGTCTCTCTGAGAATATGCTCCGGAATGAACTTGTCCTACTTCAAGATTGAAGGGTATGGTTGGATATATTTCCCTCCTTCCCCAAGATTCACCACTGCTGGTTGTATCTGGAGAATTTTCTCCATGAACGGCATTCCTTGTTCTAGAAGTTTCAATAAGACCTCTATTTTGCAACTCAAATCCAGTCATTTGCTGTCTCAATATTTCCTGGTGCTCAGTTCTAGAAAATCTCGCAGTCTCACTTAGCAGAGGCTGCTCAAAATTCTGAGATGGTATACTATGATTAAGTCTTTGTACAATTTCCCTGAGTGAACGTGGAGGCGACCAACTTTCGATTCTTGCTCTGGTTCTCCGATACTCTGGGCTCCTACTTCTTGCTCTTCTCTGACTTGTGGTAGGTGTGAATTCCATTAATGTTTCAGTTGTATCTTGTTCAGACATAGATGGTCTTGTAAATATTGATTCAGATTGTGGACTTTCCACTTGCCTTTGGCTGTCTTCCATATTTTCTCTTCTGGGAAGTCTTGCAGATGCTACATCTTCATTCTCTGGATTTGGACTCCCATTATCAAGGTTAACATTTATTTCTAAACTGAATATGAACTGATCACTTTTAGGATTAATTTGGCTCTCTTCTCTCCAAGATTGGTTTTCTCTTTGTCCACTTGTCATATTTTCAGTTTGTCCAGAACAGTTAAGCCAGTCTATTATAGAGTCACCACTAGACACGTCATCTGAAGAGTCTCCTCTGTCTGTTAACAAAAAAAATGGGGAGGGTGCATAAAAGAACTACCAAAATTAGAACCATCATAAAATAGCACTCTGAAACTTTGTTTCAAAAACAAACAAAAAATGAGAACTTAAATACTCAGATGTTTTAAACTGATTTCACATTTATAGAGTTAATATTTTATAAACTGCACTGTGTAGATTTATACGTAAAGGTAGAAAAGTTTCGATTCCATCCGAAACGAGTGAGCTAATCCTAGATAAACTTAGAGAATTTTTTAAAAAGGGAATCCGGAGGAAGTCTATTTTTCAGTATTTCATCATATACACAGCCCTGTGTACCACCGTAGGAGGAATGTCAAGAGACTTTTTTTTTCAGTCCACTGTCAAGACACTAATGCAATTAAACAAGGTAAACAGCAGTTAAGGTACAATGCTAGTATTTTAGTTCAATTTACATTATTGTCTAATTTTCATTAGTCTCCAACATGACTACTTCTAGGCTCTTCACTTATGTGCTTTTGATAATAGATAAGCTGTTTTAAAATATAAGGTTATTGCCCAAACATAAACAAGTTTCAGAGGTTTAAAAGTGTTTGCATTTTGAATACTTCTTAATGTTACCAAGATTTTTAATTGACATTAAATTGAAGGTCCGATCAAATGAATAGACTGAACCTAGCATGGTACATATAAGACCATATTCAAGAACCAAAGTATTATCGTGTCCTCTTCATTAGACAGCAAAATCCTCTACTTCACACTGGGAGGGAAGGCACCAGACCTGAGGCTCGAGCAGGGTTTCTCAGCCTTAGCACTATTGACCTTTTGGTGCTGGACAATTCTTTGTTTTGGGGAGCTATCCTGTGCATTGTGGGATATTTGGCAGCATTCCTGGCCTCTGCCCACTAGATGCTAGTAACACCCATGCCTCCCCTGTGACAACCAAAAGTATCTCGAGCCATTGTCAAATGTCCCCAGGTGCTGGAGAGAGCACAATTGTCCCCAGTTGAGAATATTTCTGTTTGCTTTTTTTACATGTCTATGTAGAAAAAATAATTCAGGAAGTAGGAGGGACTTTCAGTTGAGGTAGAAAACCAAGAAAAATACAAATAGGCTACTTTGCACTGTTTCCCAATTAAAACAACCCAAATGTGAATCAGGAAAACAAACATACCTTGACATGCTCACCAAAAATCAAGTAAATGCCAGTTCTTTTTATGAGAAGTTACTTACCAAATTAATTTGTCACTTCCGTATAATTTACTATTTACTATTATGAAGTTACTATTTACTATTATGAAGTTCCTTATTCATCCCATCCTATTCCCTCCAAAAGCAAAATATACCTGTATTTTCATCTGAGTCTTGTGGTGCGTTTTCTTTAATTAGCTGAAGTCTTGTCAGCAACTCTTCTTCTGTACTTTCACCTGGAATGCCTAGAAGATTGTTGTCTCTCATAAGTTCGTAATCTTCTTCACTCAGATTATTTACGAACCTGGAGAAATCTTCTTCCCGAATCAATCGGTCCGTTTGACTTATGCCTTGGGCTGAAACTCCATCTCCTTCATCGTTGGAATCCGAGTTTTCCATCTGAATAAACAAGTGGAAAATTACCTGAAATTCACGACGTGGTGTTGAAATTCACCAACGGTCGTTTAGTTTTCTTCGCTCTCTACTTCCTGCCAGTGTCCGGTCCTCTGCATAAATTCCTCCCTTCTCCCTTCCCGACTCAGTTCTGTGGCCCCTGGTGACGCAACAGTTGGGAGCCGCCTCTATCCCAGAACTTGCTAGACGTTGCCTAGGCACCCATTATCTTCCCCGCTGTTACCGAGTAGGGACTGGATTCAGGTTAGGTTTCATTTCATTCAAAACCAGCCAATGTTACTGAGGGTTATAGTGTACCAAGCACCGTGCTTCACCTCGTTTCACCCACATGAGCCTACTCTCAGGTTTTCAGGAGGCGTTTTCAGGCTCTGATATGCTCTATTTATTCGTTACATTCCATATGAGTGCCTTCTTCAAAATGCCATGCCAAAGTCAGCCTAGTTCAATGCAGCAATTCTCATTTTCAGGTGCCCAGGGACCTCTGCCTTTTCTCCTCATGAATTTCTTTTTTTTTTTTTTTTTTTTTTTTTTTCCTGTATGCGGGCTTCTCACTGTTGTGGCCTCTCCCGTTGCGGAGCACAGGCTCCGGACGCGCAGGCTCAGCGGCCATGTTTCACGGGCCCAGCTGCTCCGCGGCATGTGGGATTTTCCCGGACCGGGGCACGAACCCGTGTCTCCTGCATCGGCAGGCGGACTCTCAACCACTGCGCCACCAGGGAAGCCCTCTCCTCATGAATTTCTCAAATCATAGACTCTCACTAAGAAAGCCCACAATTTTTGATAATTTACCAGGGCCCTAGCTGAGTCTCTTTAGTGTGTCCTCTCCCTTTTAACTGTTAATGGGTTCATCTTGCATTATACGGTCCTTCAGTCTTGTTTCAAACAAACAAACAAGAAACACCAAAACTTTGGCAGGCTTTTCTGCTCAGCCAGGGAATTCCTTCTCCACAAAAGCATCAGGTTCATTTTTGTCCTCCTTTCTCATAAATATTATAAATATTACTTTAGCAAAACTAGCCAGAACATCACAGGAACTTTTAGGACAGATACATAATAGTTACTTTGTCTGCCACAGTGAGTACTGACTTTGCTGATTTTGTTGCATGGATCACCTGAAAGCCTTGGTGAAAATAAAATAATGCTCATTTGCAATGCTATCTGAAGGAGACCTCTAATTCACTCTCAGTACACAGAAGTTTAAGGAGCTGTGTAAATTCACAGTTGTTGTTTTGTTCACGGTCCACAGCAGGCTTTCTTGTTTGTTCTAAAGGAGATAGAAGGATGGTAACTTTACTGGTGTGACAGTGAAGAATCTAAGTCTATGTCCTGCTTTTGACATTTGTTCGATGCCTCGTTTAACTTAAGCTAGAAAAATCAATCTTTCCCCTCTGAATCAAATCTCAGCAAGTCTTTGGATGAGAACAGAATCCCCTAGACTACCCTGCCTCCTTTATGGACTTCTGAGTGTATTTGTTATCTTTTCCTGAAGTTATTATTTTCACAGGGGAAATCTGTTGTAAACTTGTTTGCTGTGCCTCAATCAAAACTAGCAGTATTATGAAAATTCAGCGTGATTTGTACTCTTGATGCAGGAAACCCTAACAGTCGTTAGTGTTCTTGAGAGTGATTGATTCAGTTTAATTCAATTCAATCAATTCAAGTGTCAAGTATATTTAGCGTTTGTTAAATGTCAGTCATATTATCGGATATTAAGATACAAAGATGAGTATATTTAAGAATCTGTTGTCATTAGAGTAAAACAAACAATTGAGCTACACAGAGGTAAAATTACAGTTTTGAGGAGAAAGTGATTTGAGTGAGAGAGAAAATCGGTTTCACTGCATTTGGGTTTTAAAGGATGAATAGGAGTTTTCTAAGTGAATGAAAGGGGGAAATATTTTCAAAAGTGAGAACAGCAACTGCTAACACTCGTAAAACAACAAGGATAATAGATTTTAATTACTAAAAAAAGACATTAGTTAAATTGGCAGAGCAAGGCCAAAAAATGGAGACCTTTATGACATGTTTAGAAGTTGGACTTTATCATTAGTGCAATGGAAAGATGTTGAAGTCTTTAGACAGTTGATGGTCAAATTTGCAATTTAGAAATAACATTGGTAGTAGGGTTGAGGATGAATATGAAGGGCAACGGTTCAGATGGGAGGGGCAGAAATAGATAGAGGGCAGCCTAGGCTAGTGATGACAAGGATCTGAATCAGGGCAGAGGAATATGATTAAAATGAAGGACTTTAAGAGATCTCTAGGCAGCAGAACTGATTAAACCTAGTAATATATGGGAAAGAGGGAAAAGTGGGGAAGGGGAGTATATGAGGGAAAGGCAGGGGTCAGGATTACTTCTGTATTTCTGTCTTTGCTTAGTGGACAGTGGTACCAATAAGAAGTAACACCTGATTCTGAAGTTGTATGGTTTAGCTTAAGAGGGAGCATGATTGCTTATGATTAGAATAGGATGCAAGTTACCTGAAGATTCAGAAAGTCTTACAGTCTTTCCAAATTTAGGTATGGAAGCACATGAACTAATAGCCCCAGCTGTTTGGTGTTCCCTGTAGTTGGCTCTCAGTGTCAATGACTCTAGCTTCCTGAACTATTTGTTCCTGGTTATGTCCCAATTCTGGTGCAAGTAACAGGGTATAGGGATCATCATCCCAGAGACCTACTTATTGACCTTGATTATTTAAATAGAAGCCACCAATATAGCTGTGCTTTACACTTAGTTCTCTCATGTCTTGACTGTCCTTCTAAATATTGCAGTGTAGGTTCAGTAGTTTTTCCTCTGGATGGCAATATTGCTGCTTTGGCCTTTGTTCTATCCCTTGTCTTGATATCAGAAGTCTTCTGAAGATGTTTTTTCTTGACTTCTCATTTCAGAGATGGGAGGTGCATCAGGAAGTCCGGAGGTTGACTAGAGCATCACTCTAAGTTGAGTTGGAGGGGAAGAGGTTGAAGATGGAAAGTTGCTTACTTTCAATCAGAGTCAAGCACTTAAAACTTTGGCCAATCCATTGTTTATGATGTGGTGAAAAAATGGGGTGTGTGTGAGCAGATTTGGCTGTTCTTTTATCCTGGTTGTAATAATGGAGTTTTGTAATCAAGAGTTTTCTTTTACTGACTCTGTCCAAGGAAGCCTCTGAACAGATTCTATGACTCAAAGGGAGACTGAAAATAAGCAAGAGATTGCATTCTCCCTGAATATGGGTAAAAGGAGTTCCGTGGCTTTAGAACTGTAAGAAATGATCAAGACATATATTCCAGATACCTACTGCAGTATAACAAACCATTCCAAAATGCAGTGGTAGATATAATAGAAACCATGTTGTTATAGTCAGGACTTTGTGAGCTAAGAATAAAGATAAAGAATACTGGGGATGGCTCATCTCTGCTCCATCATGACTGGGCCTCAGCTGTGGTGGCTTGAATGATTGGAGATAGATTAGACAACTTGACTGGTGTCATGTCTGGGGCCTTGGTTCTGGCTAAGTTTTCTTTGAGTCACATCTTTTGGTGCTGAAATGTCCAACCAAGATGGCATCTTCATTCACAAATCTGGGGCTTGAGTTGGGCTGCACAGGCTGAAAAATCTGGGGCTGGTTTTCTCTCTGTCTCTGTCTTTCTCCATGAAATTTCTCGGTGTAGTTTTGGAGTCTTAGCAACCTGGATATCTCAAAGTAGTTGAATTCTTACATAGTGAGTGGCTTCACCCAAAGTAAACATTTCAAGAGACTTGGCTGGAATCTGTAAGTCTTCCTATGACTTAACCTCACAAGTGCAAGAACACCTTTTCTCTTGCATTCTGTTGATTGAATAAGCCACTGGATCAGCCCATATTCAAGAAGAGGGACACCACATTCTACCTTTCAGTAGAGAGGTAACAAAGATTTTATGGTTCTATTTAATGTACTATAGCACATGATGAAAAAAATCTTATAATGATGACTTTTCAGTTTAAGTGGAAATTAATCTCTCCCTCTGTTTTCTGAATTGCATTATTCTCTGGGTAAAAATAAAAAAAGGGAGGACATAAAATCTGAAGTTCTTTGCATTCAGCCTGATTTTAAAGATACCCGATTAAGGATCTTTTTATTATGTAATAGTTTTCCCACATCAGAGACCATTGGTAATATTAAGAGCTATTTACTGAGCCAACTGTAATTGCTAGACACTCTGCTTGTGTTTTAACTTATTTGATCTCAAGCCCCATGCAAGATAGGTATTACTATTCTCAGAGATAAAGGCATTGAGGCTGATGCAAATTAAGTGATTTTCTCAAAGTTATAGTAATAGATAATATGTTTAGATTCAAACAAGGTCTATGGGATGACTCTCCCTGTTTCGCTCTACTCTGCTATGTTTAATGAAAACACAATTTTAGACATCATTACACAAACGTAGTAAAATCTCAGTTAAATGAGATGCTTGAATCATGTTTGATCATTTTCGTGTGCCATTTCAATTCTGCTTTGGAGTTAGTCTAGAATATCTTCATTTTAACTTAATAAAGAGTAATTTTAAATCAAGAAGTAAACATAATTAAAGCTTGATAAGATATTTCATATTTTTATGTTTTTTTCTTTCCCACCAGAAGGATGGGTTAAAAGCTTGAAAGCATTGATGCAGAAAAATGAATATAAATATGCATGTCTCATGGAATCTACTGGAATTGGTTCTTTGACACAAATACTTGTTTTGAATCTAAACACGAAATTCTTGTTAATTGAAATCACAACCTTTCCACTTACATAGGCTTGACACTAGGAATTAGTTTCATCTCTTCCTTATGCTTACCTCTAATTATGGAAATAAAAATGTATTTATTTAGCAAGGTCTCATCCCTCTTATGATTTCCTTTCTTCCCGGTTCTGCTCAGATTTAGACTTTTGATAGCTTTTCTATTAGTGCCGTGTCAGTGGATAGTTTGCTTCTGTGCTTTCTCTAGTTTTGAGCCATTTTACACACTTTCTCTGAGGCATGCTCCAGGTCTGTTATTCACAAGCAAGTTAGTTCATATTTCTGCACATTTGTTTATTTGTAAAGTCTTACCTCCTAGATTATTGTAATAAATAAACTTACATATACATAAACAATATTCTGTTTGTTACCTATATAGATATATTTAAAGATGAATTTTATGGTTCCAAGGATGAAACGGGTATCAGGTTTGTTTCTCAAAACAAACGGAACACAGAGAACACAAAATGAATAAGCGACACAAAAGCTCACAATATATGAGCAAAACCAAATTAAGCAGGCCTGCCATATACAGATTCACAGGTTGTGCCCTCTAAAATTCCCAGGGGGCACCATTCACGTAAAGAAGAAAGTGGATGACACTCGTGTACATATGCAGTGCACCACGTGTACAACTGAACATGCAGGCCCTGAACATGAGCTTTAATGCTCTCTTCTGCCTTCCTTCGACCCAGCAGGGAGAAGAGAAGAGGATAGTGAACTCAGGGGAGAGTAAATAGTTACTTTATTACTTGTTCTTCTCCAGGCCTAGAATTTTATATGCTCCTATTGAAGGCAGGTTGGTGACTTTGTTCAGTAGCCTGCAGTCACAGGGAGGTGCACTGCCTCTTTCACCAAGTATTTACACCAGTAGGTGTAACCACCATGGCAGCGTGTGGTGTGGGTAAAAATGGTCACCTCACATCTCTGTCATGTCGACTCTCCCTTTTATGGTGCTAATTGGGTGTTGTAGTCGCTCTTATGGAGAGTCACTGAATGGTCAGTCTGGGTTGCCTATTCAAAGAAACTCACCACATTTTCAAATTACATTCCAAAAAGGCCCCTACGTTTCAGGCATACCATTTTGCTTAAATTCAAACTACTGTACTATAATCAAGTTGCATCTCTTGCTTAAGTCTTAATATCCACAAACCTCAACAAATTCAATGGACAGTAGGTTGACCAAAGGGTGAAAGTTTTTTAAAAAGTAGCATTTGTATTGGGAGCAGAGTTTGGGTTTCCTTATGGTCGGGTTTCCTGGGGCCTCTTTAATATTCAGACTAAATGCAAGCTCTTAGCCACACTATTAGAATGCATCCTCTATCTTCAAACACATTTGACAACTTATTGCATATAGAATAAAGTAAAATGTGTAGTAAGTCCTTACAAAAATCACTCTAGATTTGCCAACATTACTACATTTTCATCTTTCAAACTTCAGTTTAAATGTCACTTCCATGGAAAGGTCTTCCTGACCAGTTTATCTAAAATAAAATTGTGCATGTCATGCTCTGTCACAGACGCTTCTCTCTTCCTCCAATAAACTGTATACTATAAGAATAGTGATCTTTATAGCTCAACCTGTGTTTTCCATCTATTCAGTTCCTTAAAGTAGATACTAAATGAATATGCGTTGGAGAGTGAAATAAGTAAAGTAAGGAAGAAAGGCCAGAGGGAGGAAGGGAGGAAGGAAGGACCTCTGGCAAAGATTCTCTCTCTGTCTTTTTTCATTCTGGCTGCTGTAACAAAATACCACAGACTGGGTAGCTTCTAAACAACAGAACTTTGTTTTGTAATGGAGGCCTGAAGTCCAAGATCAAGATAGCAGCATGGTCTCATTCTGGTGAAAGCCCTCTTCCTGATTCATAGCCAGAACCTTCTTGCTGTGTCCTCACATGGTGGAAGGGGGCTAGTGAGCTCTCTGGAGCCTCTTTTAAAAGACATTGATCCCATTCATGAAGGAATTTGTGGAATCTAAAAAATACAACCAACAAGTGAATATAACGAGAAAGAAGCAGACTTACAGATGTGGTGAACAAACTGGTGGCTACCTGTGGGGAGAGGGAAGGGGAGAGGGTAGGGGATTAAGAGGTACAAACTATTATGTATAAAATAAGCTACAAGGATATACTGTACAGCACAGGGACTATAGCTAATATTTTATGATAACTATAAATGGAGTATAACCTTTAAAAATCGCAAATGACTGTATTGTACAGCTGTAGCTTATATTGTATACCAACTATATTTCAATTAAAATAATAATAATAGTCACAAAAAATCTGAAATAAAAGGCATGAATCCCATTCATGAGGGTGCCACCCTCATGACCTAATCACCTTCCAGGGGCTCCACCTCCTAATACCACCAATTTGGGGGGTTAGGATTTCAACATATACATTTTGAGGGAACATAAATATTCAGACCATAGCACTCTTCTTTGACCAAACTTGAGTCAGGCTTCTCTGAGTCCTCTTTCTAACTAGTCCCTGACCTTAGGCTCTGTCCTTGGCCCATCTAGACTAGTATTAGCATGAATTCTGGTGGGTCAGTTTAGCAAAAATCCTCTACCCTTGATACATGATCAAACTCTTTATCCCTCACCCTTCATGTCTTATCACCCTAGCCTGACTACAGAAAGAAGTTCTGTCAAATTGGTTTAGCCAGAATTCTCCTTACCCCTGATGTTTCCTCTTAGTAATTTTCTATCCACTGACCCCCACCCTGCTCCTTGCCTTTATCTCTCTACTTGTTCTTATTATATTAGGAGTTGAGCCCCGTCTCCCTCTCCGACTACACAGCCCCTCTGTAGTAGTCTCCCTGACTTATCCTTGCTACCTTTAACAAGTATCATGTAGACTTGTTTTCTTCAGTACCTTCCAAGGCTTTCCTTACCTACATCTCTCTGCATGTGCTGTCACTTGTTCCATGCCTTTGTCCACATTGTAATCTGTGCTTGCGATGCCCTACCCTTTATGCCCTAGTTCATATCACACCTCTCTGCAATATCTGTACCCTTCTAGTCCTGTATTAAATACACTGCCCTTCAAGATGGCCTGTAAAACTCCTGTTGGCATAAATATTTGCCATTTTTCACCTTCCTGTTTCCTCTTAGACTCTTAAATAGAACAATGTGTGCACTTGCCTTCTACTAGATTGTAAACTGTAGCGACGCAAGAAGTAGGCATCATTATGTGCCCCTCTAATGCCTAACACCAAATGTTATGCACAGTTAGAAACTCAATAAATACCTGATTAGTTGAACTATGGTCCTACTATATAGTGAAAAATTCAAAGGCTATTGAATTGGATTCTGATCTCCCCCGCTCATGAGCTGTGTGACATTGGGTAAGTTATTTAATCTCTCAGTTTTAGTTTCATTGTTTGTAAAAGGCAATGATACCTAAATGGGTTGTGGTAAACTTTAGTGACATTCTATGTAAAATAAAGTAAATGTGATACTATATGTAAAGGTGTCTCCTGCTTAAGGTCAGGAATCCATTTGTAAAAATCAAGCAGTTTTTGTTAAAATGTAACCAGGAAACGATTTCCTGTTATTTTAATGGAAACCTTTAATACGTTTTATATGTTAGCCCAACAACTCCAACGGATTTCCTGAAATGCAATGAAACAAAAGAAACAAAAAATTGTTATAATATAGATATTTAAAATCATCATATCCTAATCACCTAATAGTTAATATGGTTTTAACAAACATTGCTTTGCAGTAACATGGCCTCTCTTAACCCCAGTAACATCAGAGTTGCACATCCTCTTCTGTGACACTTTGCAGGCTTTTCAAAATGTCTACACAGGAGTCTGAAGTTTTACCCAATGTATTTGGAATGTAACTCAAGATTTTCTCCAACCACTGTGTTCTTATAAAAGTTACCTTGAGTTTGCAGATGCAAATATGTTTTATTGCTGCATAATCACTGGCTGAAGAATATTTGATTGAGAACTAATTAAATTCTCTGTAGTGTAAGTATTAAAGCAAAGAGCTCTTCTAACAGGGAAGTAATAGGAGATATTTTGTGTGTTATATCTTCATATAGGATTGCTAAACAGTGTTGTTCTTAATAAATGTTATTTTCTAACTTCCTTCCATTATGAATCAAATTAATTCTAAACCTAAGATTTAGTTTAGTCTTCATTTCTCAAATTCAGTTAAAACATTCATTTTTGGGGTTTTAAGAATTTAATTCAGTTATGCAAAAATATATCTAGGGGGTTATTTTATTTTTTAGTTTTAATTTAATTTAATTTTTTTCTTGAAGTATAGTTGATTTACAATATTGTATAAGTTTCTGGTGTACAGCAAAGTGATTCAGTTATATATATACATATATATTCTTTTTCAGATTCTTTTCCCTTATAGGTTATTACAAAATATTGAATATAGTTCCCTATGCTATACAGGAAGTCCTTGTTGGTTATCGATTTTATATGTAGTCGTGTTTATATGTTAATCCCAAACTCCTAATTTATCCCTCACCCCCTTCCCCTTTGCTAACCATAAGTTTGTTTTCTATGTCTGTGGGTCTGTTTCTGTTTCATATATAAGTTCATTTGTATAATTTTTTTTAGATTCCACATATAAGTGATATCATATTATATTTGTCTTTCTGTGTCTGGCTTACTTCACTTAGTATGATAGGTCCATACATGTTGCTGCAAATGGCATTATTTCATTCTTTTTTATGGCTGAGTAATATTCCATTGTGTGTATATGTGTGTGTGTGTGTGTGTGTGTGTGTGTGTGTATATATATATTTATATGACACATCTTCTTTATCCATTCATCTGTTGGTGGGCATTTAGGTTGCTTCCATGTCTTGGCTATTGTAAATAGTGCTACAGTGAACATTGGGGTGCATGTATCTTTTCAAATTATGATTTTCTCCTAGGGCTTTATTGATAATGACATACACTGTAGCCCACCTACCTCACTTATATTTCCATATATCCTGAGTGAGTCAGTCTCTTTTTTTTTGGCTTTTTAAGAAATCTGGATGCTTTCTAGATAATAGTTATCTCCATGTGCACATCTGAACCATTTGCATGGTTTCTTTGTAAGTTTATTATTAGGGAAGCTTAGAATAATTTCATAACAACATAGAAAGTGATTGTATACAAACTTTATTTTAACTGTGGACTACCCCCACTCCTACCCCAAATACTCATAGACTGAAAGGTCATCAGAGATGAGCCTGTCTTTGGGAATTGGAGCGTGGAAATCAGAGAAAGGAAGGAAATCACGGAACTACTTCAGTTGGAGATGAAGGAGTGGGTAAAAGCCCTTTTCTTGGAAAAAAGATGAATTTCCTACTAGAGGAGAAATCTCTTAAAATATTCAGCTGTGCCAGTGATTAACTCTGTTGCAAATTTAGTTGTATTCGGCAGGTACTGCAGGGAACAACTAGTGTGTATGCCTTGGCGTAGTAAAAAAAATTATGTAGACAGAAAGTATATTTCATTTATCTAGTTATTGAATAGCCTGAAATATAGAGCAGTCGAATACTATTTGTAATTTGCGTGAGTGTGTGTGTGTGTGAGAGTGAGCAAAGCTGTGTTTGACACTAACATCCATTTTTCCTGACTTAAGAACAATATTTTAATAGATAATTGTGGTTTAAAGAACTGATTGATGCCAGACAGGAAGTTCTCCTCATATGGATTATGTGTAAAAATGCCTAGGAGGGCTTGGGACTGACAGAAACCATCAGTAAACTTCAAAACTCAAACGAGAATTTAGTTGACAGCAGGGTGTTCAGTACAGAAAATAGTTTCAGCACTGACACTGTCTTCTAAGGATCAGTATCTATCCATCTGTATAACAGATATCTGTGCGAAAGACAGTGTGGTATGGTGGAATGAAAACTGAACTTGTAATTGGAATATGGGGATTAGGTTCCAGCTGAGTTCTTTCTACTGGTGCTATCTTGGAGAGTTACACCTCTAAGAATAACATTCTTTGTTTTTAAACTATCTCTAAGGATCTTTTGGGCTCTATATTTCTATGAAACTCTGATCCTATTTTATCATTGTAGGGGTACTGTGTGTTGGAAGATAGCTAGATAGATCAATGGATGCATGTATGGGTGGGTGGAAAGATAAGTGAGTACATACACACACATACACATACATATGTATGCACAATATATACATATAAAAATATATACTTATATATATAGGACTATATATGTGTGTGTGTAACAGCTACAGGTTATTTCCATGCATATGTGTCTACATAGAGTGACATCACAAATTCTGGCCATGGTTTTCCTTTTCATTTGCAAATACGACAATAAATCATCTATCATCTATTATTAAAGAGGTAAGACCTCTTAACAGCAAATGGGTCTTGAAAGAGATTTTAACATTGTGAAAGATACATTAAAATAATCCACAAATATTCATATGCATGTATTGTGAAAATGCTTCTTAGTGGATACAAATGTAAAAGGTGAATAATAAAAGTATCATGAATTCTTTATTCTTCATCAATAAAGAATTCTAATTTTGAAAATTTACTGGGCAGTACTAAATAAGTGAGTATCAGGAGTCTGATCTTGCCAAAATAATAACTTTAACTTTTGATGTATAAATACTATTAGCAGAAACATATTTTTCTAGCAATGACCTTAATAAAAATAAAGCTCCTGTAAATAACACACAGTGAAATCTACATTTTACTCCCTTAATCAACATGTTTAGGTTCATGGGACACTAAAGACCACAGTCATCAATATTACAGAGCATTTTATTAAGTGTATATTATTACACCGTGAGTGGGTAGACATTTAGATCTGTATTCTACACAGACTGAGTGCATTTCTGTGGCATAGTTGTCTTTAGTTGAGTGGAATAGGCCCATCGGTGAGTGGTCACAAGTAATCAGCTATCTATATATACTTGGAAATTTAGAAATAGTTGAGAGTTTGTTTATTTATTTTACTTTAAATGTGTACAGTTTATTATATATCAATTACGCCTCACTAAAGCTAAATAATTGAGTTTTCTTGGGATTAGAGACGGAGAGAGAATTATCTTAGAGAGTAAATGAAGAGTTGGGATAAATGATCATTTTCTCTGGAAGGAAAAGGGTTTATAATAGGAACCCCTAAGAAGGCATATTGAACTGGCCTTATTTAACATTTTTTTCAAGGGATCAAGATAAGAAGTACCATGGGAGAATTTCCAAATTTGTGCACAGAACTAAGTTCTTCCAGGTAATAAAAAGATCATCAAAGTAGGATGAACAGGAGTTGAAATGAGCAGAGGAGCTCTAACGAGAGCAGGGAGAAACAGTTCAGGTCAAATCATTGAAGCTCTTCTATGAGATGGAAGACCCTGAGAACTGATGATCACTGCGGAAGAAAGCCTAAGGACTCCGTTGCCTGAAGGTTCAAAGATTACGACCAGGAAACCAACAGTGACAAAATTTGTTGGACATTATCACAAAGGATATTGGAAACAAAGTGAAAGGTATTGTCTTACCCTTGGACAAAATAGAAATTTGTCTGAACCTAGAAGTTCTTAGGAAGTTTTGATAAGTACACCTTAAGATACAGAGGGAAGCAAAAACCATCGAGGGGGAGAAGGAACTTCCGTTTGAGAATAGGCAGTTGGAAGAACTCCTCAGTCTGGAAGACACGATGTGGGAGGGAATCTGAGTAGCTCCTGTCACGTGTGTATAGATTATTCACTAAATCTTGAGTTAGCTCTTAAGATTGAGAAGAAGCAGCATTAGGGAAAAATAAAGCAAGCTGTCCTCCACATCCTAAGACACGGTACCAACTGAGACTATAAATCTGCAGGTCCAGATTCATTCACAGATGGTATAGGCTGATGGGAAGCTGTTAGCCAGAGTTAGTGGGGTAGGGAGCAAATCCCCAACTTCAGATGCTGTAGAGGGTAACGACCTGCCTCTCTCATGCAGGGGGAGATGGAATTCTCAGCTCAATGCCTCAGGACTCCGGTCCATTATCATAGCTGTTCTAATCTGTTTCTGAAGTGGTCTTTTCTACAGCATTTAAAAAAGTGACTGCATTATCCTGAACATTTTTATCAAGTAACAAATCAGCTGATATAAATGCATAAAGTTGGCTGAAAGCAGGCCTGGATTTCAAAGCCCCTTCGGCATGTCTAGGTTGGGCACACGTCATGGAGCCTAAGAGTTTATTTAGATGGGGAGTCTTAAAAAGCTGAAACTAAAAGTGACCATAAAATCATCAAACTTTAAAGTCGGAAAAAGTCTCATTCTTTTTCAAATGTAAAAAGCATTAACTGAGTCATTAAATGAGCTTTTAAAAAAGCCTCCTGGCAAGAGTGACAGATATAGAACTTTAAACCCATGCCTCTGGGGCCAATGCTCTTTCTATCATAAAATGTTTCTCCCTAACATTTGATGAATCAAAACATACACACACACACACACACACACACATAACGTTAAGACCCAGGGTTCACTCTTCAACTTGCTTTCAACCACATGGAAACTTTATGGATTGAGTCTTTCAGATATTATTTCAGAGCAGATAAGCCAAATGCTATTTCTCTCACCTGGCTCCAAGCACTGTTTAGTCTTCTCCAACTGGGTATAATTATTCACTAGGGATCTCACCTGTTGTTCAACACTCACACTTGTGATGGCCATGCTGTGGACTCCATTGTCTTGAGAGGAAAGCTTACACACCAAAACATTTGGGTGGGTGAAAGGAACACAGGAGAGGAGACTAGAGGAAAGGTATCGGTAAATATGTAGTGAGTTGTTGCTTTTCTACCTTGATTATGCCTGAATGGCTATTTTTATTAACATGAGCTTGCGCTACATGCTTGATGCATGACACACGCAGACTCCCTTAACTTAGAACATAATTGTGGCACATGTATCTCCAGCTACAAATATAGATACCAAAGAGCCTAAGGAGCTCTGAGGGTCATATAAATTCATTTATTTTTTGAGTTTTTCTTTTTTTGTGTGAGAATTGACTAGAAATAAAAGCTAAAATATATCCCTTACTCACCTGGCAATTTCTTTTCATCTTCCTTTTCTCAGGTAACATCTCCTCTAGGAATCCTCCCATACCCAGGAAAAGATAGTTTCTCCTACTCTATACAATCAAAACCCCCTGAGCAACCCTTTCTCATACCTTTTATAGAAAAGTGTTGAATTGTGGATTTACTTGTCTGAATCTTCTTTAACCTGTGAGAAAATTGAGTGCAGGGGCTGCATCTTCCAACAGTGTATCTTCCAGTGCCAAGCACAAAAGAGTCAACTAACATGTAGCTTTAAAAAAAAGTATCTTGTAACATATTGTAAGTGTTCAATACATTTGTACATCAAATACATGAAATAATCAAGGCTAAGAAATAGGCTAGGAAAAAATTAATGTTAAGGAGGATTTATAAATGAGTAGAAAGGGGGTTTTAGGGAAGAAATCATGATTTAAGATTATTAGTTTTTTTTAACCTGGTATATGTTGAGGATTGCTATAGAAGAAAAGGCAATTCAATACTTTGAAAATGTGTGGAGTCTATATTCATTAGTTCATCAGCTAAAATAAGGTGGTATGCACACAGCTGCTCATCTTTCAAAATTTTTCATAAATGTCAACTTGTTGAAAATATTTTGAAACTAATTTTTCTTTACCTTTTAAATTCTCTTGGAATTAAACATGGTGATTCACCACTAAGACCTTCAAGATGTATTAACTTATTTAGGCCACCATAATAAATTTGAGAGAGAGTCTTTGTACGGAGATGCATTTTAAAAAGCAGAGTTAATCACCCAAAAGTAATTTATAAAGGAATTCAAATTTTAAGCATTACTCATAAAAAATGTTGAAAGGAATTAAATTCATAAAAAGTTGAATATTCTTAAATCTTCATCCCCCTACTCAATTTTCTTGTAGTTCACAGTGCTGCAGAATTTCTAATGCAGAAATCCTGAAATATATCCAGCATTTTTTGGCTTTTCCCTTGTCTTTACAAACCCTCCATTATTTTCTTTTTCTTTTTTTTAAACATCTTTATTGGAGTATAATTGCTTTACAATGGTGTGTTAGTTTCTGCTGTATAACAAAGTGAATCAGCTATATGTATACATATATCCCCATATCCCCTCCCTCTTGCGTCTCTCTCCCACCCTCCCTATTCCACCCCTCTAGGTAGTCACAAAGCACCCAGCTGATCTCCCTGTGCTATGCGGCTGCTTCCCACTAGCTAGTTATTATTTTATATTTGGTAGTGTATATATGTCCATGCTACTCTCTCACATCGTCCCAGCCTAACCTTCCCCCTTCCTTGTGTCCTCAAGTCCATTCTCTACGTCTCTGTGTTTATTCCTTTCCTGCTCCTATGTTGATCAGAACCTTTTTTTTTTTTTTTAGATTCCATATATATGTGTTAGCATACAGTATTTGTTTTTCTCTTTCTGACTTGCTTCACTCTGTATGACAGACTCTATCTAGGTCCATCCACCTCACTACAAATAACTCAGTTTCGTTTCTTTTTATGGCTGAGTAATATTCCATTGTATATATGTGCCACATCTTCTTTATCCATTCATCTGTTGATGGACACTTAGGTTGCTTCCATGCCCTGGCTATTGTAAATAGAGCTGCAGTGAACATTGTGGTACATGACTCTTTTTGAATTATGGTTTTCTCAGGGTATATGCCCAGTAGTGGGATTGCTGGGTCGAATGGTAGTTCTATTTTTTAGTTTTTTAACGAACCTCCATACTGTTCTCCATAGTGGCTGTACCAATTTACAGTCCCACCAACAGTGTAGGAGGGTTCCCTTTTCTCCACACCCTCTCCAGCATTTATTGTCATTTTTTGATGATGGCCATTCTGACCGGTGTGAGGTGATACCTCATTGTAGTTTTGATTTGCATTTCTCTAATGATTAGTGATGCTGAGCATCCTTTGATGTGTTTGTTGGCCACCTGTATGTCTTCTTTGGAGAAATGTCTATTTAGGTCTTCTGCCCATTTTTGGATTGGGTTGTTTGTTTTTTTTGATATAGAGCTGCGTGAGCTGCTTGTAAATTTTGGAGATTAATCCTTTGTCAGTTGCTTCACTTGCAAATATTTTCTCCCATTCTGAGGGTTGTCTTTTCGTCCTGTTTATGGTTTCCATTGCTGTGCAAAAGCCCCATAGCAGTATTGTGAGTGTCACTGAAGCAAACTTGGGTCCACTTATCCACGTGCAATAAACCCAATCTCCTGACACTGGGTTGTGGTGAAAGAAAGTGCCGTGTTTTATTGTAAGGCGCCATACAAAGAGTCCAGGACAGCTAGTACTCAAAAAGCCTCATTTTCCTGATGGGTTTCAGCAGAGTGTTTTTAAAGGCAAGGTGAGGGAGGGGAGTCCCAAGGTATGCGATCAGCTTGTGCACAGTTCTCTGTTTGGTTGATGGTGAGGTTTCAGGACAGTGTCACAGGGGTTAACGTCATCAATTCTTTGGCTCCAGTAGGCCTGGGGGCTATGTGCTCATGGTCATTAAGTAGTTAACCTTCCATTTGGTGGGGGTTTTAGCATCTGTAAAGCAGGAAATGTGCATCAAATACTGTTATCTATGTACTTCAGAGAGGAGCTAAAGTAGAGGATATGGGGGAGGGTTCTATCCTAGGAAGGCCCCATAGGGTCCTCCTCTGTTACATGAGCCCTGATGTTCTTTCCAAAATCCTCTTAAAGTTGAGGACAGACAGATTTGGTTTCCATTTTTTGCTACCAAAAGCATCCTAACTTATACACTTAGCATAAAAATACTCTACTAATTTGGTACCTGCTCAGAAGTCTTGCTCAGGGCTGTACACAACTCCAGCATGTGTCATTCACATTGACATTATTATGAATGGTACCCCCTGGAGTTGTGCAGTCCCCAACTTTCATAGTTGTAAAACGCTGTGCTGCTTTGTATCTGCTCATCTTTCCAGCTCCCCTTCAGTTGTCTTACATATGTGAGCTACAGTTGAGTCAGTTCCAACTACTTTTGCTCTCCAGAGGAACCACGGTATTACTTGGGCTTTTTGTGATCACTTTGTTCCCAATGCCAAATACAGATTCTTCACAGTTTGTTCATCTGACAAAGTCGTGTTTATTCTTTGATGCTCTTCTCAGATATCACCTTTACTATAAAACTTTTCTTGTCACATCATTTTCCTGCCATAGGCCCTAGGCACTCATAGTAAATGACTTTATCAAATGTAAACATAGCACTTTGTGTACATTTCTATCAATGCATCTCATGATGGTTTTATGTTAGTCTTCTGTACTGACCTATGTGCTTTTTGAGCAAACAGATTTTTCTAATTGTGGCCTAGTAGAGGAAACCCTAGCACACAGCAGATGCTTAAAGGACTCTCTCTTTGTGGACTGTTTAATGTATTCATTAACACTCACAATTCACTGAATGAACCAAATCATTTAATATTTACAGTTTTCCACAGCAAGATCTTTTTCGACCCACCGCCTAGAGTAACGAAAATGAAAACAAAAATAAATAAATGGGACCTAATGAAACTTAAAAGCTTTTGCACAGCAAAGAAACCATAAACAAAATGAAAAGACAACCCTCAGAATGGGAGAAAATATTTGCAAACAAAGCAACTGACAAGGGATTAATCTCCAAAAGATACAAATAGCTCATTCAGCTCAATATCAAAAAGACAAACAACCCAATTAAAAAATGGGTGGGAGACCTAAATAGACATTTCTCCAAAGAAGACATACAGGTGGCCAACAAACACATGAAAAGATGCTCAACATCACTAATCATTAGAGAAATGCAAATCAAAATGACAGTGAGGTATCACCTCATACCAGTCCGAATGGCCATCATCAAAAAATCTACAGACGATAAATGTTGGAGAGGGTGTGGAGAAAAGGGAACCCTCCTACACTGTTGGTGGGACTGTAAATTGGTACAGCCACTATGGAGAACAGTATGGAGGTTCCTTAAAAAACTAAGGATAGAGCTACCATATGACCCAGCATTCCCACTCCTAGGCACATATCCAGAGAAAACCATAATTGGAAAGGATGAATGCACCCCAATGTTCACTGCAGCACTATTTATAATAGCCAGCACGTGGAAGGAACCTAAATGTCCATCAACAGAAGAATGGATAAAGAAGATGTGGTACATATATACAATGGAATATTACTCAGCCATAAAAAGGAATGAAATAGTGCCATTTGCAGAGATGTGGTTGGAGCTAGAGATTGTCATACAGAGTGAAGTAAGTCAGACAGAGAAAAACAAATATTGTATAGTATCGTTTATGTGTGGAATCTAGAAAAATGGTAGAGATGAACTTATTTGCAAAGCAGAAATAGAGTCACAGATGTAGAGAACAACCTTATGGTTACCAAGGGGGGAAGGGGTGGGTGGGATGAATTGGGAGATTGGGACTGACAAGTATAACTACTATGTATAAAATAGGTGACTAATGAGAACGTACTGTATATCACAGGGAACTCTACTCAGTGCTCTGTGGTGACCTAAATGGGAAGGAAATCTAAAAAAGAGCGGATATATGTATATGTATGACTGATTCACTTTGCTATACAGCAAGAAACTAACACAACATTGTAAAAGAACTATACTCCAATAAAAATTCATTAAAAATTTTAGAGTTTTCAATCCCCCATTATCACATATATCCAGGTGCAGCAATATTTACTTCTTCTATCAGCTGCCAATGTCAACTAAAAAAAAACACCAAACAATAGCAGCATAGTAAGGAGAAACTTTACTCAAAAGGGTAAGTGCAAGGAGGGGTCTATTGCAATTGGGGGAGGAGAACTATTGCATTAGGGAGAATGCTGTGACCCTAAGATCTGTAAGCCTCTCAGTGGTTAATCAAAAGGGGTTTTTCTTCTCTTGAGAGGAAGTAACAAGGGTATTAAGGGTAGGGTGTGGGAAAAAATAGGATAAAAGAGTAGCTTGAGTGGATGGTAGATCAGAGAATATTTTACCCTGAGGTCAGATGTTCTTAGGAGAGATTATATGTTGACTCAGTCTGACAGTGAGTCCGAGTTCTGGAGCCTGGAGGAAGGAGTGAAACTTTACAGTGTGATTAATTAGCAGTTTGTTCCAATTGATTAGTAGCAATAAACACTTCAGATGATAATTTATGAGACAAAAAATGACAATTTGGAATATCTTTGTCTGGCATTGCCATAGGTAAACAAGAGGAGGCATCTGTGGAAGGGTGGTTCTTAGGAATAAGCTATTTTCCACAACACAAAGGGCAGAGAGATATCTTAACTTTTGCTGTTTTCCAGGATTCAAGGGGTCAAGTGAAATTCAACATTGTCACTAATAATAGTTTTCAGGGTTGAAGGACACAATTAGATTATATAAAACTTTATTTTCTTTTCCAGTGGTCATCACACAGCCAAGCAAATGTATCCACTTGTTAAATTTAATTACCTTTTATCTTAGAGAGTTCCCCCAAATTAAATAGGTCGGAAATTTTTATAAAGAATCAAATATTGCTTTCCTGTCTGAAAAGTGTGGACTGAGTATCAGAGACTTATCAGATTCCTTTCAAGCTAAAGTCACCTTCATTCACTTGATAAGACTGTAGAGGGCACAATTGGACTGAAACAAAGCTTGAGTGAAAGAGTGTGAGAACTTTATTACACCTAGCTAATACCCAAATGTGTGCTGTCAGTGATTCATATCTGCCTTTCAGAGCAAAGGTTTTTTAAAAAATCTTTTTAAAAGAGGGCTTTCTTATTTGTCACTTTACTTTCTTTTTAATTAATCCTAACAACATTTCATGTGGGAAAATGTGTTTGAAGAGATGGAATTATAAATGAGTCCAGCATTATTGTTACAGTCCCTGTATTAAAGTGTTACTGTAAGCTAAGGCAAGGAAGTCAAAGATAGTAGATTAAGAGAAAACTGCTGGGGCAATGAGCAAGCATTATTAAAAACAAGTGACAGGTTTGTATTACTCTATTGGAAGTAGCATATAGTAGTGGAAAGACTAAGGAATTAGTTGGGCTATCCGTAAGCTATTTGAAGCACAGCTTTTCCAAAGCTAAGTAAAGTTTTCTCTAATCATCAGCTAATTTGTGGTTTCAAAATCCTGTAGTGTTCTTGATGCAGTTACCACCAAAATGAAGCATGCCCTTCTTCCTAATGGTCTACTCCTCCCCTTCCTTGTTTCTATATGTGCAAAACAAATGACATATACGAACTCTTTATGTTCTCTTTTCACCCTGCTTTCATTCCACATTGCACCAAGATTTCATTTTCCACATCAGTAATGGCTTTATAATTTCCAAATTCAAAGGTTTTTCTTCTGTCTCATTTACCTTAAAATCTCAATTGCTTTTGATGTTTTGCTCCTCACAGATGACTCTTATCTTTTTGTTGTAATTGTGTTGACTATGTACTACCTGTTACTCTTTTCACATATTTAGCAAATCAGTTTGTTACTTTGAGTGCTTCTTTTTGATTTTTCCCATTCCATTATTTTGGGAATTCACCATACTTCTGTATTTTGTGTGCTGGTTCTCCTCTATCAGACTATTGATTCAATTTTATGCTTCCAGCTAAAACCTGCCATTGGATTGGCTATTACCTCAGTGGGAAATGGCTATGGTACCCATGTAATGTACTCTCACTAAAGCCCCAACTTTGTATTGCTAATTGCCTTCTAAATATTCATAAATGGATGTCTTGCTATTCCTTGAAAGATAGCTATTCAAAATCATTTTTCTCTCCAAACCTAGTCCCTCTTTCTGATTTTCTCATTCTTCTATCTCTGCCATAGCCTTTAGATAGAAAAAAATTTGACTGTTTTTTCAACTAACACTCTGTAGGCTCCTTGCTATCCTCCTAGGCCAGGTCTTTGGGCCAAGGTAACTAGTGTCTGGATCCATTAGAAAGTCCAAGGGGGCAGAATTTTCTTTATGCTTTGTTCATTAATGTAGCCTAATCACAAAGGATGATGACTAGCTCAATTAATATTCATTAATAAATGAGTGAGCCCAAATACCCAAAGTTGTTAGGTTCTCCTATTATTTATTTTACTTTAATTACCAGATGAATATTTTTAATACCACTTTTGTATTGCTACTTTTCTGATCAGAAACTTCATTTAGTCTATTTTGTCTCTTTTTTTCTGACTCTTAAGATTGTCCATTTTTCTATTCTAAGGAGGTCCTAAGAAAGTGAATTAATGTTGTGGGTAAGAGTGAACGTACTGGAGTTAAACAGCCTGAGTTTGATTATTGTTCTTTCATTTACTAACTGGGACAGATATTTAATTTTTCTGTGCCTTGATTTCTACATCTGTAAAATTGAGATAATGATCATTGGATTGATGTTAGGATGAAATAACTTAGTGCCTCTTAAGCACTCAAACAGTGCCTGGTGTTTAATGAATGCTCAATATGCATTATTACTATTATTATTAACCTCTACATTTGAAAAGCGTCTGCACAGTCAGTGACATCCAAATGTTTAATACAACATATCCCGTCTTTCAAACAGAATTTTACATGTAATCCCAATAACTTTATGAAATACAAAATAAGTGTGGCTTTGATTATTTGTATCCTCCGCTCTTTCATAAACTCATAAGTGTCCTTGACAAAATGCCCAAACTCCAAGAAGTACAATTTAAAAACCATTGGTCTCAGTAACTTTTTTAAAAATACTTATTTATTTGGCTGCACTGGGTCTTAGTTGTGGCATGCAGACTTCTTAGTTGTGGCATGCGGAATCTTAGTTGCAGCATGTGGACTCTTAGTTGCAGCATGCATGCGGGATCTAGTTCCCTGACCAGGTATTGAACCCGGGCCCCCTGCATTGGGAGCACAGAGTCTTACCCACTGGACCACCAGGGAAGTCCCTGGTCTCAGTAACTTTTGATATAAGTATTTACTGATTGACTAAGTCATTTTGAAAACCATTAGATTGTAGAAAGAGCAGGCATTTTAATAATGCATCTATTATATTCCTGTCTCAAATGAGGGTATTGTAAGACAAGGAAGTTACATTTGAAAATATTATCTAGCACAGACAATTTATATCTATTTTAGTAAATTAATTTAGATCAAAAGAATGAACTTTTTTATAATAAATGAGGGGTAAGTTTGAATTAGAAATCATATTTAAGGAATCAAAGTATTGTGTTATTATGGTTGTCATATATAGAATAGATTATTTGCCCTTGGAGCATTTGGAGATGACTTAAAACATTATTTGTTTCTGAACTAAGCCTATAAGATGTAAAAACCATTTTCTAAATGATAATATTGATATTAACAATACTTATCCTTTTACTTTCAACTCTGTAAGCTTAGTAAAACTTCAGACTTTATTGATATACCCATATCTAAAAGATATTTATCTCTACTGCTTAACTGGAAATTTTTGAGAAAAAATTAATTGATGTTATTAAAAGAAAGGTGTCATCTAAAATTACACTGTCTTATTCTTAGAAAGAATTTCCTGAGTAATCCAATGAACATGTGACTAAGAGTCATGTACCCTTAAAGGGGTTGAGAACACGTTGTTCATGAGATATTTTAGTCCCTTCATTTTACAAATGAGAAAAATATGAGCCTGCTTAGCTAAGCAATTTACCAAAGATAGATGATTGCATATTAAATATTAAGAAGTATTAAAATCTCTGTTCTCAATCCAATACTCTTTCCACCATTTGGAAAATTAATCATACAGTCTCAAACATCAAAATATTTTTTCCTGTATCCAAAAGAGAACAGAATGTCATGTTTTAGAATCCAGATGTCATATCAACTTAAAAAGCAACATAAAAAACAATTTTAAAATAAAACTTTGGATTAAGCAGATGATGACTGCTTGATTGGTAGTGGCTTATACTGGAATATAAAGTAAATCAATAAGCAGAAATACTGCAGTCATCTGTTTTTCTGAATGTCAATCAACAGAGCTGTTCTAAGAAGGATTGAGAAATAGCAAAAGGCTGGTCTTTCTCCAATCTGTGGTTGTCTTTATTGAACTCATTTTCTTTTTTCTTTGCCCTTTTAGGCGCCTCTTATCTCTGTTCTCTCCTCCTCCTACCAAAACTTCTTCTAGGAAACTTATATCAAACTTGTACTGAAATGTAAATGGCTTACAAGCCTTAAGGTGCTGCCTCTCCCAGGGAAGTGTGAGGAGTGAGATTTAAGAGGTTCAAAGAAAGGTAAAGTTATAGAATATATATCTAAATATGAAATTTTAAGCATCAATGAGGAAGAGAGTAGCAGTTTTAAATTGTAGGAGAACACACTTCCCAGTGATTTTAAAACCATTGTTAATCTCCACAAAGAAACAAAACCCAAACAAACAAATATGCAACAAATATAACAGCCAAACACAAAAACAAAAATAAAAAAACCCAAATTAATGGGACTTGACTATGTTGAAACTGAGATTAATATGTGAAGTATTGATTTCTCTAATAAGTTGAGTCCCTCAGTCCATGAACATGGTATATCCCTTTATTTAGGTATTCTTTAATTTTTCTCAGTAGTGTTTCATAATTTTGCAAATAGAAATCTCCATATCTCTCATTAGATTTATTTTTATGTGTTTCACTTTTTAGATATTACCATCAAGAGCATCGTTTTCTGAATATCCTATTTGTTGTTGGTCTGTACAAATACAATTGATTTTTAAAAATACTGACCTTGGATTCAGCAACCTTGTTAAATTATCTTATTCAAATGGCTTACCTGTAGAATTTGTTTCAAATACCATAATGATTAAAAGATCAATTCTCTAAAACAATGTAATAAATCTAAGATTTCATACAAACAATAATGTTTTTAAAAATTCATACAGCAAAACTTGACAGGAAAAGAAGAATAAATATGTAAATCCACAATCATCATGGGAGATTTTTTTTTTTTTTTTTTTTTTTTGCGGTACACGGGCCTCTCACTGTTGTGGCCTCTCCCATTGCGGAGCACAGGCTCCGGACGCGCAGGCTCAGCGGCCATGGCTCACGGGCCCAGCCGCTCCGTGGCATGTGGGATCTTCCCGGACCAGGGCACGAACCCGCGTCCCCTGCATCGGCAGGCGGACTCTCAACCACTGCGCCACCAGGGAAGCCCTTCGTGGGAGATTTTAACACAACTCTCTCGGTAGTAGGTAGAACAACCAGCCAAAAGTCCATGGAAGATTTTTAATACAAATACCAAACTTAATCAATTTGAAATGTAAAAAACGCTCTATGCAACAATGATGGAAATCACACTTTTAACAAGTATATATAGACTATATTACAAAATTAATTATATGGTTGTACATAAAGCAAGTCTCAACATATTTCAAAGACTGAAATACAATAAAATATGCTTTCTGACCATTGAGATGTTGAATTAGAAATCAGTAACCAAAATTATTTAAAAATAGATCCAAATGTTCAGGAATTAAACATTTTACTTAAATAATCCACAAAGTAGAAATCACAATTAGCATAAGAAAAGCAAAATTTTAGGTATACTCCCATGGTTTATTACATATGTGTGTACTCTAACACCATCACAGTTTCCCCCACAAGCATATGCACTAACAGAGTTTGTATCCTATTTATCTAGTTTCCTTTAGGGTCTGATAAGGCCAATTGAAGATGCTTACTAAATGCTAATTGGGTGTATCGGCAGAACTCTTGGTTTTAAGCAACACGATATGACTTAGATAACTTTAAGAAAACGAATTTATTACAATGATATAGAGTAGCTCACAGAATGGTTTGGAGAGTCAGAGAACCGTGGGTCTAAACTATCAGCCAGGAGAAATGTCTAAACTTATTTCATGGTCTGATGTGGTGAAGATGAGATTGCCACTACTGCTGGATTACTTGATTACTCTGCAGATTGTAATGCTGAGCTCACAAACACAGAACGTTAGATGCTGCTGGAAAGAGGATATTGCTTCCACTAGGGTTCTTTTGTGTGACCAGAATCGATTCTACAATTGCTGTTTTCCACTCACTCACTGGCAGCTTTTAATTGCAAATCTGGGGCATATGCATCCAACGGATAGAATTCCGTTTTTGTGCTAATGCCCTAGTTTCAAAGGAGGCTGAGAAAACAAGTACTTGAGATCTTTAGCTTCTATGGTGAAAGGTGGATTTGCCTCATAAAGAGGGAGATTCCTAAAACATAGGGAATGGACAAGGTTCATGCAATGTATCTATGACTTTCAGGCAGACATGGGTCTTGCCAAGACACTTCGGATAGTCTATTTACTGATCTGTAGGTTTTCTGAGCATGATGTCATTAAAATAGAGGATAAGTGTGATGCCAGAAGGTCAAGGTCCCTATGAGCTAAGCTGTGATATAGAATGAAAAAGTTGAGACAATACAGTGAAATTAATACTGCTGCCTTGTGATTTGCAAGCAAATTGTTCTGGTGTTCTCAGCTTTTTAGAGTAAAGGAATAAAAGCATGTGCCTAATCAATAGCTATCGATTACTTAGAAAGCAAAGCAGGTTCCTTAGAACCTTATTGATTTGTTCTAGTGAAGAGACCACATATAGAACAACGGCCTCAATTTGCTGTCTCTAGCTGATCAAATTTATAACAGTCTTCTGTTTTACTCCTGAATACTCTCTCTGACTTCTACACTAGACAAATTGAAATTTTAAAAGGGAATATGATAGAAATCACCAACCCTGAATTTGTAAAATCTTTAGCAGTGAAACTAATCACTGTGATTCTCTTAGGGATTTAATCATGCTTTTGACATATTATTATAATAAATAGAGGAAGCTCTTGGGGCTTTTAGTGGGCTCTTCCTAATAAAAATATTATTCCCTGAGACATGCAGCCAAGATGGTGATTCTGCTTGTGGCTGAGTGTACTACTTTAATGATATACTAGGAAACTAATGAAATATTTATGGACATTTGGGGCATCCTACTAGTCCTACTGGGAGGCAGACTTAAGTCAAACTGCCATTTATCATTTCATCTTCATGTCTCCACCCTGACTAGTGGAGAATAGTGGTATTGCAAGTACCAAGAATCAATACAGTGAAGGCTAAAGAGGTTGGGATGGGAAAAATTGACTTCCATTTTCTAGGTAACTCTTCTTGGCTAAGTCATTACATGTCTGCAATCATGGCGAAAAAAATGTTAATATATATTGTAAAATTGACTTCTCCATAGAAAGATGGCAAGTGAGGGTTGGAGAGTCCTTTCTTTATTGGAATCTACCATTATATCCTCATCCCACTACAAAGAAGTCCAGTTCTTTTTCAGTCAATGCCCCATTCCAAGATGCCAATTAAACTCTCATAATAAAGCAGTCATCAGAATTAAATGTTTCGAGTTATTCTATCTCAACCTGTGGATGCAAGAAGTAAGACTTTTACCACATTCACAGAAAGTTAATGATATTTGGCATTACCTTGAGCTGGGAATTTAAGACTGGAATATTACATTCTTATTACATTGGTGTATCCTGTTGTCTTTATTTTTATTTTATTAATTTATGAAAAGAAATTTTATTGTGGTAAGAAAACAATATGCGATCTACTCTCAAATTTTTAAGTGTATAATACAGCCTCTGGCAACTGTCATTCTATTCTTTGTTTCTACGAGTTTGACTATTTTAGATATCTCATGTAAGTGGAATCACGCAGTATTTGTTCTTCTGTGACTGGCATATTTCACTTAGCATAACGTCTTCAGGTATATCTATGTTACTGCACATGGCAGGTTTTCCTTCTTTTTTAAGGCTGGACAATATTCTATTGTATGTATATATTACATTTTAAAAATGTATTCATCCATCAATGGAAATTTAGGTTTTGTCCATATCTTGGCTATCATGAATAATGCTGCAGTGAGCATGGTAGTGCAGAAATATCTTCTAGATCTTGGTTTCAAATCTTTAGACTATCTACACAGAAGTGGCATTGCTGGGTCACGTGATAATTCTATTTTTAAGGTTTTCAAGACCCTCCATACTATTTCATAGCAACTGTACCATTTTACATTCTTACCAACAGTACCCTGTAGTTCCAATTTCTCCACGTCCTTACCAATACTTTATTTTTTTATTTTTATAATAGCCATCCTAACAGGTTCGGGATGATATCTCATTGTGTGGTTTTTTTGTTTGTTTGTTTTTTGGGGGATTTTTTGGTCTGCACTGTGTGGCATGTAGGATCTTAGTTCCCTGACCAGGGATTGAACCTGCATCCTCAGCAGTGAAAGCACAGAGTCTTAACCACTGGACCACCAGGGAATTCCCTCATTGTGGTTTTGATTTACATTTTTCTGATGATTAGTGATGTCGAGCACCTTTTCATATATCTGTTGACCATTTATATTTCTTCTTTGGAAAAATGTCTGTTCAAGCCCATTGACCATTTTTAAATTGGGTTATTTGGGGGATTTTTTTGCTATTAAGTCATAGGAGTTTCTTATAAATTTTGAGTATTAACCCCTTATCTGATACAGGGTTTGCAAGTATTTTCTTCTCTTCCATAGGCTGCCTTTTCATTTTGTTGACTGTTTCCTTTGCTGTTCAGAGGGTTTTTAGTTTGATGTAGTCCTACTTGCCCATTTTTGCTTTGTTGCCTGTGCTTTTGGTGTCATATAGATAGGACATCATTGCCAAACTTAGTGTCAAGGATCTTTTCCCCTATGTTTTCTTCTAGGGGTTTTACAGTTTCAGATCTTATGTTTAAGTCTTTAATCCATTTAGAGTTGATTTTTGTGTATGATACAAGAGTCCAGTTTCATTCTTTTGCATGTGGATATCCAATTTCACCAACACCATTTGTCAGTTGTGACAAAGAGCAAAGTTGGAGGCATAAGAGTTTCTGATTTCAAAAAATATATTACAAACCTACAGTACTCAAAACAGCATGGTACTGGCAAAAAGACAGACTAATGGAACAGAATAAAGAGACTAGAAATAAACATATGCATATACAGCCAACTGATCTTTGACAAAGGAGCTAAGAATACAATTGGGAAAGGATGCTCTCCCAGTGCCCTTAGAAGTAACCATGACACCCTACAGATTTGGAATACCCAGGGCCTTCATACTTTTTTAAAAGATAAATTTATTTATTTATTTTTGGCTCCATTGGGTCTTCATTGCTGTGCATGGGCTTTCTCTAGTTGTGGCGAGTGAGGGCTACTCTTCATTGCAGTGTGTGGGCTTCTCATTGCCGTGGCTTCTCTTGTTGTGGAGCACAGGCTCTAGGCTCATAGGCTTCAGTAGTTGTGGCACACGGGCTCAGTAGTTGTGGCTCGTGGGCTTAGTTGCTTCCCGGACCAGGGCTCGAACCCATGTCCCTTGCACTGTCAGGTGGATTCCTAACCACTGCACCACCAGGGAAGTCCCAGGACCTTCATACTTTTACATGTAAGTTAATACTTGATTTTCCCTAGTCAGGTCACTAGTAGGCTTTAAGTTCCAGGACACTCTAAGGTTAATTTTTTCTCAATTTGTTTCTTATTGCCAACTAGAGATTTACTGTCTCCAGTGCCAACCAGGCTAGATAACTGATGGCAATTTCCCCTATATCCTCAATGATCTGTTGTCTGTGATCTCTCCTGGTATCAATTTTTATGTTAGAGCAATCGGTGACTTACTCTGGGTTAATTAAGCAGAAAATAAATGATTAAAAAGATATTGGACAGTTTATGGAATCTCTAAATAAAAGATTCAACAACCAGGATTGGTGTTTGGAAGTTTAAACTTATGCCTAGGAATCATGCTGTAGAATTGGTCCAGGGAACAACCTAGTGCAAGAGTCACTGGGCAGAGACACTTCAGCTAGAACTACAAATATCAATGATAGGGGATGCTAAATACAGTAATATGAATCACTGATACATTTGTTCTGGATACTGAAAACAGTGTGTGCTTTCCACTTCCAGAATATATTCTAAGCAGTCTTTTCTTCTTGTCAGTAGCTTCTAGTCCAGTCTCCAGAATGGACATAACTGATTGTCAGAGCTAAGGTCATATGCTAGCCTATGGCTTTAAAGGATACTCAGAGATTAAGTAGGTGGCATTTTCAGTCTGTACAACGAGAGACAGATTCTTCCTCATAAGATGGGGATTTCCATAACTTATATATGGGTTCACACACTGGACAAAAACGAGGAGTAGAACTCTCCATTAGAGTTTATTCATGAATAAATACCACAGAAGTCATAATTTTCTTTACAATAATATTTTGGAAACAAGAATAAGGAAGTTTTATATATATATATATATATATATATATATATATATATATATATACACACACACACACACATACACACATACATATATGTATATATGGGTGTGTGTGTCTTTATAAATTCTGACACTATATAAAGTAGGCCTTTGTTTTTTACTGTGACTGTTCTGAATGCAGAATGGGGATCCTTTTAGTTACAAAGAGGAAAATGAAAACTTTTTTCTGAACTAAACTACATGAAATGTGAACATGAAGATTAACATCATCTCTGAGGCAGGAACCTCAAAATTATACTCCTTCTCAATCAATGCTATTGTCAGTTCTTAGTTTTATTAATTATTGAAGGAAAATATATATCCAAGACATTACTGCAAATAAATATTTTAGAATATGTCTGGCTTTTCCTGTACAGTGAAAACATTTTTATAATATGAAATGTAAGAACAGATATTTTTCCAACATAAGTTCTCGTTGCATATTCTCACATATTATAACCATATATAATTACTGTTAAGTGAAAAGCCTGAATTAGATGAGTAAATTGTTACAGCCAGTGGTAAGAAAATAATTATATATATTTTTTAGCACAGTATTTAAATTTTATATTTAAGAAACTTTTGAGGGACTTTTCATCTAGCTAATAAGTGAGTTAATTTCAAACAGAGGAACGTTGTGAAGAGTGGCACCATGGTGTTTTTAGAATCAGAGGGATATGAATTCAAATTATTCAATGATAATTTTTGAGATCCTACCACAGCCAGGTACATGGCTTTTACATTTTCTCTAGGAATTTCATTTTCATCATCTAAACAATAGATATAAAACATTTAACTAATGAAGTTTTTGAGAGCAGAGCAAATCTTCAAGGCAAGACACAAAAAGGTGAAAACCTTTCCAAGTAACTTGACTATGTTCCAGAGCAAAACTCAATAATATTTATAGAAATATAAAAATATTCATCACTACTACAAGGCAAAATTAATAAGTTATGGCATCCAACCAAAGATTACCAGGCATACAAAGGGACAGGAAAAGATGAACTATAATAAGAATAATCACTTGAAAGTGACCCAAAACTGGCCCAGATGTTAGAATGAGAAGATAAGGAAGTCAATTGTACCACAATAATTGTACCACACATGTTAAAAAAAGTTATGTCGAAATATAGAAGATATATAAAAGAACCAAATTTAACTTCTAGAGATGAAAGCTACAGTTATTGAGATTAAAACAAAGCAACAAACAAATCATTTGATAGGTTTTGTGTGTTTGAAACTTTGTTGTTTGAAAATTTGTTTCATTTGTTCTACCAGTCAGACCTGGTAGAAGAAACAGTGTTTCTGGGTAAGAGATGATGAAAATACCAGTCCTTCCAGTTAGTTCACTGTCACTCTCAGAGAGCTTAAAAGAGAACTCAGTGTGGTCGAACAGTAGCCCAGAGAATAAGTTGGAGGGGGTTATTGCTGGAAGTGACAAAAGTAAGACATGGCTTCCACTTTGGGGGGTTCTTCCGTTGTAAAAGAGGCAAGAATGAGGATGAACCATAAACTCTTCCCATGCTGAAGCCACAGAGTGAACCCATCCCATGTTATTAGAGGCCACTGATATCAGAGGCAGAAGACCAGGATCATGACTGCTAATGGGCAGCTAATTGTGCTTGTAGTCAGAGGAGGGTCTCCCTCTTTTCCCCTTTTTCTTTTTAATTCTGAACTCAGGGTTATAATAAAACAAAACAGGAATTTAGAGAAGAGCATGTGGGAAGCTTTTTGGCTATTTGGAGTTGTTGCTTTGAACAAATATCCCCCCAATAAAAATAATAACATAATAATAGTGGTACATGAAATGTCCATACATTTACTTAAATGAATTCTTTAAAATTAGATGTAATTTTTGGTCTAGACTGCAAAAGCATTAAATTTCCCTTGTAGCAGTTACTGAAAAAAATTAAACATTTAAATTTTTTTACTTCATCAAGATTGAATTTCTCAATCAAACCACATATGATTAACCTGGTTTTCCAATGTATCTTTTATAACAGACACATAATCTGATAATAAACATGGCATTGTTTTCTAAATTATTTTTAATGACATACATGATAGAACATGAGAGGATCTTGGCCCATTTAGCAACCCCCATACTTTTATTTTAATGGAACATATAGTTTAGGTAGAAAATATAGCCTAGTGGATTTAAAAAAAATTATCTTTGGAAATGAAAACTAATGGAACTGAAAGATTATGTATAAATTAGAGACTATAAGGATTTGATTTATTTGAAGTACAGAGTCCTTAAATTGTGCTTCTGGTTAATAAACTGGCTTTAGACATTGGACAAAGGTCTGTAATTTCTTCTACTACAGTCTGGTATTTCAAGAGCTACCAAGAAAACACTGCTGAATGGCTTTAGGTCTCAGAAGTTAAGACACAAGAGAAGTCAGATATCACCACTATGGTGGTAAATTCCCTCTATGCAAAACAATTTTAAAAAAATTCCACTTCTCTCATTAGAATACCACAGTGCAGGACTTCCCTGGTGGCGCAGTGGTTAAGAATCCGCCTGCCAAGGCAGGGCACATGGGTTCGAGCCCTGGTCCAAGAAGATCCCACATGCCCAGAGCAACTAAGCCCGTGTGCCATAACTACTGAGCCTGCATGGCACAACTACTGAAGCCCACATGCCTAGAGCCCGAGCTCCGCAGCAAGCGAAGACACCGCAGTGAGAAACCCACACACCGCAATGAAGAGTAACCCCCACTCGCCGCCACTAGAGAAAGCCCACGTGCAGCAATGAAGACCCAACGCAGCCAAAAATAAATAAAAATTAATTAATTAAAGAAGAAAAAAGAATACCACAGTGCAGTGTCATCATCTCCTCAAGAAAAAGTGCCATATAATTCTGTTCTCCGTCTTCAGTGTTATGCAGTAAGACAAGATCTGTTTTCTCCAAGTCCCCCCTCCCTTTATTTTGGTCATTTCCCCCTCCTAGAAGAGAGCCTTAGCTTAGATGAGAAAAGAAAGTTTCTATTATCATAACACCAAATAAAGGCTATCAACATTTGAAAGAGAAATTTTGATTGTAGATGTTTAACTGAAAGATTAAAACATATTTCCGTAGGACCTTCAAGGTACCTGACCTCTCCCACAGCCTATCTTGCTGAGAAGATGAAAGGAGCCTATTGACTGCTAATCAAGTCTTGCAGAGTAAGAAGAAAGCTAAAAAAAACCAAGTTCATGGTGAAGAGGAGAAAAGTTAGGGAGAACCTACAGAGATGCAGCTTTAAGCTGAAACCTGTATAGACTTTAAATGGAAAAGAGGAAAACACTATCCGTGCTCTCCACTGTTCTCTATGTGTTTTGTATCGTAAAGTAGGCTTTTCTTCTAGTAACAGACCCACTTTCATGCTCTTCCAGATATTCAAGTCTACATAAATAAGGATTTATATACTTGTGGTCTTGTCTGAGATTACTGTACTGTGACATAACATATGGCTGTGCCTCCATCTAAGACTCCCATAGAAATTAGCCAAGAAATACTCCACCGTTTATCTAAACTACCAGATTGTTGCTGAGGAAGGGGAGTGCTCACAGCTTTTGTAAATTGATGTAATGAATACTCTTTCAGCAGGGGAGTAACTTGAGAAAAGTAGTAATCTTGGCCTGGAAGCACTGGCCGAGAGAATGCATGGTTTAACATGAATGCCTAGGTTAATACTTTCTTGTGAGTTTATTAGTTTCCCATAGGAAAAATTCACAAGCTGTTATCAGGCTATGAAGAGAGGGAAGAAGTCTGGGGAAGGTCATTTGTGTATCTGCATCATCCAAAATGGATGATAGAAGGGAAATTAGATTGTTTATGAAGACGGAGGAAAAGTCCCTGAATGATATGGCAATATTGATGGGGGCAATGCAGTTGATACAGTATTTGGCTCCAGCTACATTTGAAACAGGGCTTGAAACTAGTGAGAAGACAGCCAGTAAGTACGTGAGAAGAAGAATGCATTATTTAGGAATTCATGATTCTCTGCCATTCTCAAATAATTCATTGAATAATTAATTGAGAGGATGGGTAAGGGAAATTGATTAAATAAGCTTTAGAGGAACTGATATAAATTATTTAGTGGACAGTGTATATTATGATTGATTTAAGAGATTTTCAAGGGTAATTTTGACTTTACTCCCTTAAACGATATATTCCACTGATTTTAGCACCTAATCAAATATCAGAGTAATATTTGACTCCAATTTATGGACAGATTTGAATATACAAAATCTTAAGTAACCTAAGAATGGAAGGCAAGTTTAAAGAGAAGTTATAAGGTATGAATACAAATTTTTCCTCTCAATAAGCAGTGCAAAAGGAGAACTACAGCTGTAGAACCCTAGAGTTTGTAGAGTTTGTAGCTTTTCAGTGTGATTGAGCCATCAGAGATCAATGTTTTATGGTACCATAGTAGGAAATCCTATATTATGATATCGTAGTATCGAAGTTAGTAATCTTATTCAATTGTGATGGTATTTTAAAAGACTAAGAAGATTAGGATGTGTGTGTGTTTGTACTAAAGGAAGTTGAAGAAGAAACTATTAATCATTAATTTACTATATCCCAAATTCAGAATTCAGAAGTTGGCATGGTATAGATTCAGGAATTTTTTTGTCTGTGTTAGATTTAAGGAAGGAGTGAATATTATTTGATACCCATAGGAAGACTAAACCTAAAGAGAATATAAGTACTTTTTTCTAGGGAGATTTTTTTTCCTTTGAAAAAATGCTTCAGGGTAACACTAGAGTCTAAACTCTTTGGGGACAGTGGCTATTGGTGAGAGTATTTGGAAGTGTAGGTATAGTTAAATAATAAACTTGATTCTTGGAGTTAAGGACTCTGAAAAAGCAAGAAAAGTTACTTCTCTAAGGGCAAGATCACCTTAAGGAAGTTAATTTGAAAATGTCATTTAACAGGTGTGAGTTTTGACACACTTCAGTGAATATGTGCACCATGTTGTTTATTGACAAGGGGAAAAGGAATTACTTATCTCATTAACAAGACCACTTCTTACCAATCTGAAAGAACTAAAGATATTTGGAGAGTTCATATGGTATTATAATTGATTCATCCAAGATTACTCCTAGAGTGAAATAAGTGGATTGGCATTCAGCATCTATTTGATCTATAGTCATTTCCCTTTATTCGAGGTTTCATTTTCTGCTGTTTCAGTTACCCACGGTCAACCGAAGTCCAAAAGTATTACGTAGAAACTCCCAGAAATAAACAATTCATAAATTTCTGAGTAGTGTGATGAAATCTTGTATCATCCGTCCACCCACCGGGGTATGGACCATCCCTTTGTCTGGCGTATCTCACCCCTTAGTCACTTAGTAGCCATCTTCCTTATAGAACTGACTGTCTCAGTATCACAGTGCTTGTGTCCAAGTCACCCTTATTTTACTTAATAATGGCCCCAAAGCAAAAGAGGAGTGATGCTGGCAATTTGGATATGCCAAAGAGAAGCTGTAAAGTACTTTCTTTAGGTGAAAAGGTGAAAGTTCTTGGTTTAATAAGGAAAGAAAAAATCATTTGCTGAGGTTGCTAAGATCTATGGTAAGAATGAATCTTCTGTACGTGAAATTGTGAAGAAGGAAAAATAAATTCATGCTAGTTTTGCGGTCACACCTCAAATTGCAAAAGTTATGGCCACAGTGCATGATAAGTGCTTAGTTAAGATGGAAAAGGCATGAAATTTGTACAATAAGATATTTTGAGAGAGGAAGGGACCACATTCACATAACTTTTATTATAGTATATTGCTATAATTTTTACATTTTATTATTAGTTATTGTTAACCTCTTACTGTGCCTATCTTATAAATTTTATCATAGGTATGTAAGTATAGGAAAAAAACACAGTATATATAGGATTCGGTGCTATCTGCTGTTTCATGCAACCACTGGGGTCTTGGAATATATACCCTGAGGATAAGGGGGCTACTGCATTTTCTAGTATACCTTCCTAAGGCAGAGGTTAGAAGTTAAGAAAAAAAAATCCCAAACCCTCTTTCAGCTTGGGATCTTTATATAAAAGAAATTCCACAAACTCAGTGCATTTATGTGAGACTTGGAATTTGAAAATAAGGAAAGGCAGTTATCCTGGTGCTTTAGCTTTTGTGGCCGGCAAGCATCGCTGTGGAGACATAAGTATTCATCTGTAGCATCATTCCTGTGTACTTAACTCCCTAGGTAGTAAGCACAATAGCTGTTTCTCTTTGTGAGTTTAGATGGAAAATCTATAGACTCTATGTACATTTAATGAAAATTATGAAGCAGTAACAATTGTTACAATCACACGGGTCAAGAAATGGAACATTGGCAACAACCAAGAATCCCCTCCATGCCTTGCATCCTCACAAAACCCTCCCATAGCACAAACAATAACCACTTACCTAACTTTTATGTTAACCCATTCATTGTTTTTCTTTGTAGATTTATTACTTATGTGCACATTCCTGTAATACTGTTGATAGATATTTGTGTTGTTTTCTATTTATGGCTGTCATGAACAGTGCTGAACAAGATACATGTTTATATATGTATCCTAGTACACAGGAGAACACATTTCTCTAGGGAGTGAACTACTGGGTTACAGGGAAGTTTCAGGAATGAGATGCTGAGTCACAGAGAAAATATGTCCTTAAACCACAAGATAATGACAAGTGGTCAAATCAACTTACACTTCCAACAGTGGTGGTGACTCATATTTAAATTCCTTGACATTAGTTGTTATCATTTATTTTAATATTTCCTATCTCATCTGTGTGTAGTGGTACCTCATTATGGTGTGAATTTTAGTTTTCATGATTACTAGTGAAAATATAAATATTTTACAATTTTAAATATAGTTATTGGCTTTTGGGATTTGCTGTTTTTTGAAGGGTCCATTGAATTTTTGGCCTACTTTTCTATTGGGTTATTTGCCTTTTTATTCTTGCTTTTAAGAGTTTATTTCATTTTTTAATTGAAGTATAGTTGATTTACAATATTATATTACTTTCAGATGTAGAACATAGTGATTCAATATTTTTATAGATTATACTCCATTTAAAGTTATTATAAAATATTGGCCATATTTCCTGAACTGTAAATATATCTTTGTAGCTGATTTATTTTACACATTTTATACCTCTTTAACCCCTACCCCTATCTTGCCCCTTCCTCCTTCTCTTTCCCCACTGGTAACCACTAGTCTGTTCTCTATAACTGTGAGTCTATTTCAGTTTTGTTATATTCATTCATTTTATTTTTTAGATTCCACATATAAATGATAACATACAGTATTTGTCTTTCTCTGTCTGACTTATTTCACTAATCATAATACCCTCCATGTCCATCCATGTTGTTGCAAATGACAGGATTTCTTTCTTTTTCATGGCTGAGTAATATTTCTCTCTGTGTGTGTGTGTGTGTGTGTGTGTGTGCGTGTGTGTGTATCATACCACATGTTATTTATTCATTTGGCTGTTAGCAGGCACTTAGGTTTCTTCCATATCTTGGCTATTGTAAATAATGTACATAATGCTGCTGTGAACATTGGGTGCATTCATCTTTTTGGATTAGTATTTTCGTTTTCTTTGGATATATACCCAGGAGTGGAATTGCTGGATCTTATGGTAGTTCTAATTTTAGTTTTTGAGAAACCTTCATACTGTTTTCCATAGTGGCTGCACCAATTCATATTCCTACCAACAGTGTACTAGGGTTCCCTTTTCTCCACATCCTTGCGAACACTTGTTATTTGTAGTCTTTTTTGATGATAGCCATTCTGACAGGTATGAAGTGATATCTCATTGTGGTTTTGATTTGTATTTCTTTGTTGATTAGTGATGTGCATCTTTTCACGTGCCTATTGGCCACCTGTATGTATTCTTTGGAAACATGTCTATTCAGGTCTTCTGCCCATTTTTAATTGTTTTTTTAATATTGAGTTTTATGAGATGTTCATATATTTTAGATATTAACCCCTTATAGGTCATATCATTTGCAAATATTTTCTGCCATTTAGTAGGTTGTCTTTTCATTTTGTCAGTGGTTTCCTTTTCAGTGCAAAAGCTTTTAAGTTTATTTAGGTCCCATTTGTTTATTTTTGCTTTGGTTTCCTTTGTCTTAGGAGACAGATCCAAAATAATATTGCTATTATTTATGTCAGAGTGTTTTGCCTATGTTTTCTTCAAGGAGTTTTATGGTTTCTGATCTTGTATTTAGGTCTTTAATCCATTTTGAGTTTATTTTTGTATATGATGTGAGAAAGTGTTCTAATTTAATTGTTTCACAAGTAGCTGTCCAGTTTTCCCAGCACCACTTATTGAAGAGACCTTTTTCCTATTGAACATTCTTGCCTCCTTTGTCTTAGATTAATTGACCATAAGTGTATATAGGTTTATTTCTGGTCTCTCTATTCTGTTCCATATGTCTGTTTTGGTGTCAGTACCATACTGTTTGGTTTACTGTAGGTCTGTACTAGAGTCTGAAGTCAGGGCGTGAGATACCTCCAGCTTTATTCTTTTTAAGTTCTTTTCATATTTTGAATAGTAGTCTCTCTATTGGTTTTATATGTTGCAATGATCTTTTCAAACTCTGTGGCATGACCTCTCTTTTAACTATCTTTGTGTTTTCTTTTGTTGGAAAATATTTCTTAATTTAATGTGGGTAAATACATCAATCTTTTCCTTTAAAGCTTATACTTTTTTCCATCTTTCTACTTTGTGGCTTAAAGATAGCCTCCTATATTGTCTTTTAAAATATATTTGGTACCATTTCACATATAGGTCATTAATCCATCTGGAAATAATTTTGTTTACAATATGATACAATTTTAATTATTTTTTCTTTATGGATACCCTAGTGCTCAGCATTTTTTAATCGAAAAGTTTGTTGTGTCTTTGTTGAGGTGCTGTGATACCTCTGTTATACAGAGGTGCCATATGTATGTGTGTGTGTGTGTGTACATATATATACATATGATTTTGTTTTAATAATATATGTTTTGGTTTGTTTTTCTGTGTCTCTATTAAGTCTTCTTTTGGTTCATTTGTTTGTCTCTGTATCAAAACTGCACCCTCTTTGTTACTATAGCTTTATAAGAACACTAAATATTCAGTAGAACAAGTTTTCCCACATTTATATTATTCTTCAAGTGTGTGGTGGGCTTTTGTAATCTGTATAAATTTTTAAAGAAGTTTTTCAGGTCCAAAACAAAATCTTTGGCATTTTCACTTAGATTTTTCTTACTCTATAACTTAATCTTTAGAGACTTAACATCTTTTCACTATTAAGATATCCAACTTATAAACACAAAAAATATCTCTATTCATTTCTGATTTCTTCAAGGTCTTTGAAAAAGTATTATAATGTTGTCTGTAAAGGCTTTGTATATCTTACTGGATTTATTGCTACTTCAGCTTTTTGGTGCTATCTAAAAGGATTTCTTTCTTTTTACTATCACTTTCTGTTTGATGCTATTATATAAAAACACAATTTATTTTTATTGATTTTTATCTAGAAATCTTAAGAAGCTCTCTTACAAATCCTAGCAATTTCCTGTACATTATTTTGTATTTTCTCTGTACACAACAATATCATATATAAATAGAACAAGTTGTGTGTTTTCTTTTCTAATCCTTAGACATTTTAGTTCTTTTTCTTGACTTTCTCCACTGGCTAAACTCTCAAGTACAGTACTGAATAGAGTGGTGACAGGGGGCATCCTTGTCTTCTTCCTGATCTTTAAATCTTTAATCATCTCACCTGTATCTATAATGTTACTCTATGGTAGATAGCTAATTTTCATTTAAGAAAGTTTGTTTCTACTCTGATAAGATTAGCTGCAGGTTTTTGTAAAATCATACATGACTGCTGAAATTATAAGAAACTTTTGATTTAATTTTTTTGTATGTTTAATTTTATTAATTTTGTTGTGTAAAATAATTTTGGTTGTCTGTCATGAAATTAGCTTATGTTGGACTCAGTTTGCTTATATTATATTTATCATCTGTTTTCCTGGGTAAGGTCACCTCTAATTATGCTTTCTTATACTGCCCTTTCCTGTCTTGAAATGAAGAAAATATTAAAAAGTAGTTGAATAGTGTTCCCTCTTTCTAGTCTCAAAGAGTTTGTGTACTACTGGAATTCTTCCTTTCTTTAGAACACACTAGTGAAAAATCTTGGATTTCAGCTTTCTTCATGGTGAGAGTAGTGAGTGCTGATTCAGTGTCTGTAATGTATAAATGTATGTATAAATTTCTATTTCTGTTTGAATCTATTTTGATGTTATATTTTTCTAGGGGACTGTGACTTTTATAAAATTTAAAATTTATTTGAAAACACTTTGTTCATTTTTTCCTTTGTAAAGTCTGTAACATGTATGTGATATATGACCCTTTTACCTTTCTGATATTGGTTTCTTGTGCTTTCTATCTTTTTTTATTCTTTTTTGGTCTTGAGAAGACTCTCAAGTAGATAGCCATTTTTATTAGTATTTTCAAAGAGCCAAGTGTTAGCTTTTGAATTTGTATTGTTTATTTTCTATGTCATTAATTTCTGCTCTTGCATTTATTATTTACTTCTTCCACTTTCTTTGGGTATGTCTCTTGAAGATAGCACATAGTTACATGTAATTTTATACAATCTGACACTTATTTTCTTTTCATTTGGAGCAGCCAATCCATTTGCATTAAATGTAGTTACTAATTTGGTTTAAGTCTTCCTTTTTTTTCTACTTGTCTAAATTCTTTCATATTTTTCTTTTTCTTCTGGAATCATGAAATATTTATAGCAGTCTACTTTTACTCTATTAAGTTTGAAACTGTAAGCTCTATTTTATTATTTAATGACAATTTCTGTCAGAATTTACTAAATATTTAGAGCTGGAAAAAAAAAACCCTTGCTGGGAATCAATACTTGTAATCTGTGTCTCTCTCTCACACACACACACACACACACACACACACACACACATTTGAAAGGAAACTTATTAGAAATTAATTAGCTAAGTTTGCAACATAAGAATTAAATAGATTGTGCCATAGAAGAAGAGATAATTAATAAAACAAGTAGGACAAACAGAAAACAAACTATAGAGGGTATCAATAATCTCCAACTTGTAGGAGGACTCACACTTCACACTATTTAAAAAAATAGTGGTAGGACAGTAAAATGGCGTCACTCAATTGAAAACCATCTAAGCAGTTCCTCCAACAATTAAACATGAAATTACCGTATGACCCAGCAATTCTACTCCTAGATGTATACCCAAGAGAAATGAAAACATATGTTCACACCAATTGAACAAGATTGTTTATAGCAACATTTTTCATAGTAGCAAACAAGTGGAAACAGCCAAAATGTCCATCAACTGATAAATGGATGAACAGAATTGGTATGTCCATACAATGAAATATTACTTGGTTATAAAAAGGAATGAAATACTGATGCATGCTATCACCTAGATGAACCTTCAAAATATTATGCTAAGTAAAAAAGTCAGTCACAGAAGACCTTATATTGTATGATTCTCTTTCTATGAAATGTCCAGAATAGTGAAATCTACAGAGACAGAAGATAGATTAGTGGTTGCTTAGAGCTTGTGGGAAGTAGGGTGGGAATATAGGGAGGTGATGCCTAAAGAATATTAGATTTGTTTTTTGAAGTGATAAAAATGTTCAAAATTGACTGTAATGATGGTTGCACTTATATGAGAATATACTCAAAATCACTGAAATATATAAATAGGTGAATTCTATGGTATGTCAGTAAAAAATGGGATCTAAATAGACAATAGAGAGGATCAGTAAACTTCAATTTTGTTTCTTTGAAAATATAAAGAATGGTATTTTTTTATGTTCATAGAAGAGGAAGGCACAAACAAAACTATGAAAGAAAAGGGGTTTTATTTACATATATTTGGAGTTTTACTAATTATAGGAATAAAGTAAAGAGTATTATGCCATTAATATGAAAATTTATGAAAACTTGAATTAAAAAATAAAATTAGCAAAATTGTCTTAAGAGGAAATAGAGAAACATAGTATACTAACAACTTTTACATTTTAGTCTGGTCAAATGTCTACAAATCAGCAAACAAAAACACCAGGACCAGACATTTTTAAAGTGACTTTGCAGATCCTTCAGGGATCAAATTAACCTTTATCTTATATAAAATTTTTCAGAGAGTGAAACAAGAGGGTATACTCACTTTTTCAATATACAATAGCCAAACCAAAACAAATAAATAAATAAAATATATAACACATCCATTTATAGAAATCAATAAAACTATTCCAAATAAAATATTAACACAAGATTAATTTATATGTACAGAAGCAAAAGCCAGTGGAAAATATATTTGAAAACAAAAAAGAGGTGGAAAATGTCTGCATACAAAATACAAGAAAATCTGTAATCTCTGAACTTGCTGGATGACTGACGTACAAAAACCAATAAGAATTTAAAATATTAGCAACAACCAGTAAGAAAATGTACTACTATTAGTAAATACTATCCCATTAATACTTTTACTATTAAGTAAAAATATCATTCACAATGAAACAATAAATATCAGGTATTTGAGTATAAATATAATGTGAGTCAAATATTCATAGAGAAAATTGAAGCTTTCTTAAAGGACGTAAAAAATTAAATGGAACACTTTGTAATATTCTTTGAAAACATGAATCAATATCTTATAATTGACCATGCCACTAACTTGTATATGCATTGCTATTACAATGAAAATTGCAAAAGATATTTTCATAAGCCATGACAAGCTAAATCTAAAGTTTATATGGGAGAGAAGTGTATTAGGCAGAGTTCTCCAGAGAAACAGAAGCAGAGCCAATAGGAGATGTGTATGTGCAAAAAATCTGCAGGGCAGGGCAACAGGCTGGAGACCCAGGGAAGAGCTGATATTGCAGTGTGAGTCCAAAGGCAGTCTGCTGGCAGAATTCCCTCTTTTTGAGGGGACGTCAGTCTTTTCTCTATTAAGACTTTCAACTGATTGGGTGAAATGTTAATCTCATCTAAAAAAATTCTTCACACAAATATCATGAATAATGTTTGACCAAATGTCTGGTTACCGTGTCTTAGCCAAGGTGTCCATTACGTATAAGTAGGGAGTTGAAAGTAGCCAAAAATTTTTGAAGAAGATATGAAAACATTAAGAAACATGAAGAAAGGGCAACCTATGCTACCTGATATAAACACTTAAAGTCATATTAATTAAAACAGTGTGGTACTGGCACAGCAAAGGTATAGACAAACAAAATTGAACAGAATATAGGGCCCAGGAACATAGATTGATTAAAAAAAAAGACTAATGTGGTAACATTACAGATTTGTGGAGAAAGGATGAACCTTTTAATAAATGGTGTTGAGATTATTGGAAATTCATATGGACAAAGGGTTAGACCCCTATCTTAAAAAATGAGAAAATAAATTCCAGTTCAAATCAAAACTTAAATATGAAAGAAAAAACATGAATACTTTAAAAGCAAAATATGGATATAGCTTTATGAAATCAGGGTAGGGCAAGGTTTCTTAAAGACAACATTCAAACAATCACAAAGTATGAAGAAAAGCTGAACAGATTATATGACATTCATATTGAAACATTTCCACAGCAGTATAGACAAACGGGCAAATAAAAACACAAAAGAATAAATCTGGGTGGCCACGAAAATTATAATAGAAAGGTCAGCCTCTCTATCATTAAGGAAGTTCTTATTTATCTACATTAGAAGCTAGGTGCATTGGAATCTTAATGTAGTGCTGTTTATAATAAGGTGGATGTTTCCTAAATTCCCTTCTTAAAGGTAATTGATAAATAAATTATGGTTTGTTCTCAAAAGTAATATTATACAATAGGTAAATTGAATGAAATGTTTTTGTGTGTATTAACATGGGCGGATCATAATAACATAATGTGAATTTAAAAAATAAATTGCAGTTACAAAAAGAGTATGTAGGTTTACAAATATATGAACTGAAGGGATGGGTGTGTGTGTGTTTGTGTATGTATGTGAGAGAGAGAGAGACAGTGTGTGCATGAGTTTTTGTGTGTGTTAAATAAGAATATATATGTAGTCAGATATGGCAACATGAACATAGAAGATTTACATACCTTTTGGATAGAGATCTCTCTAATGATTGGGGATGATCTGAAGCGAAATGCAGGAATCAGATCTTTGGAAATACCGTCAGGCTCCACGTGAAGTTTTGAAAAATTTACCACTTTAAATAAACATTTTCTTCTCTGAGTCTGTTAAGATTTATTGCAAGTTCGATCTAATGAGCTGTATAGTAGAATGAAGTTTTCAAAGTATGCTTGGTGAGGGATAGATTTCAGATCATTGATTGTTCCCCTAAAGACTAAGGCTATTTGGTGAGGAGGCTCCAAAACAAGGATTTTGTCGATATATAACTCTGTTTTCTTGAAGAGCTAATTATTTGTAGTTATGGCAGTATAATTTATTGAAGCTTTAATTTGTGTTTGTTTTCCCCAATAACTCTATTACCACCACTTCAAGATGGTAGTCAACATTTGCTGTTAATTACTTCAGGGGAGATTTGTGTTAGGGTGAAAAGCTGGTGTTTCCTGGAATTGACCGATTTTCCTTTGTTCTTTGAAAAGCACAAATACTTTGAAAGAATAATGTTAGGTGAGAGAGAGAGAGAGGAAACAGAGGAGAGCCATTGAGACTCCAAAGGAAGAGGGATAGATGTCCCTGAGGCTGGAGGGAGGGACATATCTTCATATAGCAGAAAACTTAAACATTCACTATGGCAATGTGAAAATAGGGCATGTCTCCAGAGATACAGAAAGATTTTAGAAACAGGGGTTATGCACTTCATGCAAGTAATATGGGTTCAGGCACCAACTTTCCTGTTATTCCAGTTTATCAGTGAAGCAGTAGAGTCAGCAGATTTAAAGCCACCATGAAAGTTCAACAAGATGTATCTTTTGTTTAAGGCCCAAATACAGAGCCTCTACCACACTTTCTAGGGTTATTTTAAGCCTCTAGAATGTTCATGTGACCTAACGAAAGAAATGGATTCTTGAATGATGACAAATGGTAGAGTTTCTTCTTTGCCTGATGGGATGAGGGCTTACATTATTATTAAACTTGAAATAAAAGAAGTAAATAAAGGAGCCTCTTCTTGACCAAACACTTGAAATTCACTTTAATGAGAATACTAATATGGTGTTGTAGAATAACAAAATCTCATGCAAGAAGGGAGCCTAGAGATCACTCCATCCAGCCTACCATTTTGTAAATAAGGAACCTGAAATTGATCAAATGTGGACAACTTGCCCGAACTTAATATTCTGGTAATTAATCAAGCTGCGATTCAAACTCAGGTCTTTTGATTCCAGGTCTAGTTTAGTTTTCCCATTATATTAGGCTTTGTTTAAATACATATAATTTTAAAAGTACATGATACCTTTACTCACTGTGGGACAGTATTCCAACATGAAGGTTTTATTTCTATTTGCCTTTCCTTGAACCTAGGACAGTTGAGGATGACAAACACACACACACACACAGACACACACACACTACTCAGTAAATCCTCATTGCTTGGACTATCAATCCATTGGTATTTTAGCGTTTCCTTCAGAGATATGATGCATCCTAAGAAGGTATATTTTCAAATAGCATATTTCAGATGAATTATCTAAATGTGTGGGGGTTAGTTCCTGAAAATCTATTTCTCAGTTAATTGCTAGTTAATGTTTTTCTATTTTTACCACTTTAATCTGCTATCCTTTACCTAGACTCTTAAAGAGGGCCTTCTAAAGTTTCTTCTTGAATCCTTGTTTACTTGTCTATAGGAAACTCCCCATAGATAATCTTTTTTTTTTTTTTTTTTTTTTTGCAGTACGCGGGCCTCTCACTGCTGTGGCCTCTCCTGTTGCGGAGCACAGGCTCCGGATGCGCAGGCTCAGTGGCCATGGCTCGCGGGCCCAGCCGCTCTGCGGCATGTGGGATCTTCCCAGACCGGGGGATGAACCCGTGTCCCCTGCATCGGCAGGCGGACTCTCAACCACTGCGCCACCAGGAAAGACCCCCCCCCAATAGATAATCTTAAAAAAATAAATTAGATCATTTTTCTCCCATGTTTAAGCCTCCAAACCCAACTCTGCATTGCACTATCCTATTGTAATTGAATAAAATCAATATTTCTCACCATTGACTAAAAAGCTTACATGATATGGCATCTCCCAAATACTCCTTTGTTTGGTCTGCTATGACAAAAATACCATAAACTGTCTTTTTCTGTCTTATATCACTTATATATGGAATCTAAAAAAGCCAAAGTCATAAAAGCAAAGAGTAGAATGGTGGTCCAGGGGCTGGGAGTGGGGAAATTGGAAAAATGTTGGTCAAATGATATAAACTTGCAACTGGTATTGATAGATAAATAAGCCCTGGAGATTTAATGCACAACATAGTGATTACAGTCAACAATACTGTACTATAAACTTCAAAGTTGCTAAGAGACTAGATCATAATTATTCTCACCACAAAAAAGAAATGATAATTGCGTGACATGATGGAGGTGTTAGTTAATGCTACTGGTGGTAATCATACTGCAATATACAAATGTACCAAACCAACAAGTGTACACCTTGCACTTACATAATGTTATATTTCAACTATATCTCAATAAAAAATACTATAGGCTGGGTGGCTTAAACACAAATATTTGTTTCTTATAATTCTGAAGTAGTATTTCCCCCAAATACTACTTCACTATGGAGTTGTAAGATCATCTTACATATCCTGGATGCCAGTCTATGTTATGTATATATCTATATCTATATCTATATCTCATGAATATTCTCTCGAATCTGTGGCTTGCCCTTTCATTTTCTAATGGTGTCTTTAAAAGTGCAGAAATTTAACATTTTAATGTAGTTATAATTTTTTTTTATAATTATCCAAATGCTATTTTAAAAATTCTGAGGTAACACGGTTTTAATTATAAATTGAAAAGCAGATAGTATAGGTATGTGATTTTGTATCTCACGCAGAATTTGGCAGTCTGGTAGCTTGTGAATATTTTCTATTTGTACTATTATTGCATGTATGAATTTATTTACAATAAATATACTTATGTGATACATAGAGAATATTTAAATTGTCAGGATTTGCTATTTCCCCATAACCTTTCTCCTCTCAATACTCTGAAGACTTGAAATGTTTACTTTCTTAATTGGTACAAGGCCTTTGTTGAGGTGGGGGGTGGACGGGAGAGAGATATAAAGAATGTAAAGAATACAAATAATAGCCCAGGTTGTTCTCTATGAGGAAGAATGAAAGAGGGCAGAGGGGTAAGAAGGATAGGGAACAATAAAGGAAGGGTGAGGACAGGAGAGAAGAGGTAAAAGGAAAGAGCAGTCACTATCAGGAATGGGATTTAGGAAAGGGAGTGTGTAACAAATCTTTCGGAATCCTAGCTGTGTGCTGCCTGCATCTTTAAAACAAATCAACATGATCTTCAGTGCTTTCTGGAGGTTGGTTTCTGTTTGTGTGCATTATCATACTTAGGCTGTGATATATTTGACATCCTAAATTTTCATGGAGTTTATTTCCCACTCTGACATCTGTGTATCTTACTGACACAACTTGAGTACCTCCTACTTTTTCTCATGTCCAATCACCATAAACTCATCAATACAATGGACTATCATAATGCTTTGGTGATATCCAGATGACTAATCTCCCTATGGACTATAATATTATAGACATCGAGAGACTTGGCATAGCACTCAAGTAAGACAAAGTTTGAGTGTACTTCTGTCTCTGTCAGATAGAAGTGAACTGCTCCATTATCTTTGCTGTTTGATGTGGAGACAAGTATTCGCCAGATCAATAGCTGTATATCAGGAGTTAGAGATGTTTTGATTTGTTCCAGGAAAAAAAGGCCCATAAAATCCAGCAGCTTTGATTAGAATTAGTACCTCATTACCTTATGATAATCAACAATCATTGTCCATGACTTACTTGCCTTTTTTACAGGCCAAACAGATTATTTAAATGGGGCAGGTGATGGAGATTCCCATCTGCATGGTTATTTTAGTCTCTGCAAATTCCCCAGATATGTGCTATTGCTATTTTTTGGTATTGTTTTCATGTAGGGACAGTTCCAGGAGCTTCCACTTGGCCCTTCCTATGTATTTTTTTCCAGTTGTGGCAAAATATGCATGACCTAAAAGTGACCATCTTAACCATGTTTAGGTGTACCATTTAGTGGCATTAAGTACATTCACGTTGTTGTGCAACCATCATTACCATTCATCTCCAGGACTTTTTTCATCTTCCCAAACTGAAACTCTGTACCCATGAAACAACACCTCTCCATTCATCACTGCACCCAGACCCTGGCAATCACCATTCTATTATCTGTCTATATAAATTTGACTACTCTAGTACCTCATATGACTGGAATCACAGTATTTGTGTTTTCGGTTCTGGCTTATTTCATTTAGCATAATGTCTTCAAAGCTCATCCGTATCGTAGTGTGTGTCAGAATTTTTTACCTTTGAAGGGTCATTAATATTCCATTGTATGTATATACTACATTTTGTTTATCCATTCCTCTGTTGATGGACATTTAGGTTGTTTCCATCTTTTGGCTATTGTGAATAATGCTGCTAAGAACGTGAAATTACAAACATCTGTTCAAGTCCCTGCTTTTAATTCCTTTGGATATATACTCTGAAGTAGAATAGCTAGATCGTATGGTAATTCTGTTTAATTTTTTGAGGAACTGCAATGGAGAAGGGTTCAGATTTCTACACATCCATGCCAATACTTGTTCTTTATTATTGTTTTAATAATAGCTATCCTAATGGATGTCAGGCAGTAGCCGTTCTTAATAGCACTGACCTTGGTTGAGAGTTCTGTCATTTTCCAAGTATGTGTACTCCAAAAATACATTCAGCTATGGGGAAATATAGTGTAGGTCACTGCACAAGATTTCTAGTGAGGTGACCTTGTGTCAAAATTTCAATTATCACATGGCTTCCATAAGCCCTATTATGACCTGAAGACCACAGTGATGTTTTGGAACCTCAGGTGTGTAAATTTATCTTAATAATCTCTGAAAAATTCTGAGTTTTCCACTTTTCCTTCTAAACATTCCCCCTGGAAAATTGTAAACCCCTTTGAAGTAGACCTGGAGAAAAAAAATCACACTCTGTACTTTTGACAGTGTTGCAGCAAAGTTTCTGAAGCTATTGTAGCCACCTGATCTCTGGTTTAGGTCTGGGCGAGGCTGTAATTTTCATTCCTGGAAAATCAATGCAGGTTTCTCCTCATTGTGCTTGAATTTTATTTTCATTTATACAGTTCAGGCCTGCTCATCAATGTAATTCCCAGTGTAAATGTGATTAATCTGTTACTGCTGGAAGTCATTTTGGGTGAAAATAGTGCCACTCTGCCCTGCTGACCTTTATGATAATTGCACTCACCTTGTTTCTCATATTAAATTGTGAAGAATTTTTTTAGATGAGATTAACATTTCACCCAATCAGTTGAAAGTCTTAATAGAGAAAAGACTGACGTCCCCTCAAAAAGAGGGAATTCTGCCAGCAGACTGCCTTTGGACTCACACTGCAATATCAGCTCTTCCCTGGGTCTCCAGCCTGTTGCCCTGCCCTGCAGATTTTTTGCACATACACATCTCCTATTGGCTCTGCTTCTGTTTCTCTGGAGAACTCTGCCTAATACACTTCTCTCCCATATAAACTTTAGATTTAGCTTGTCATGGCTTATGAAAATATCTTTTGCAATTTTCATTGTAATAGCAATGCATATACAAGTTAGTGGCATGGTCAATTATAAGATATTGATCCATGTTTTCAAAGAATATTACAAAGTGTTCCATTTAATTTTTTACGTCCTTTAAGAAAGCTTCATTTTCTCTATGAATATTTGACTCACATTATATTTATACTCAAATACCTGATATTTATTGTTTCATTGTGAATGATATTTTTACTTAATAGTAAAAGTATTAATGGGATAGTATTTACTAATAGTAGTACATTTTCTTACTGGTTGTTGCTAATATTTTAAATTCTTATTGGTTTTTGTACGTCAGTCATCCAGCAAGTTCAGAGATTACAGATTTTCTTGTATTTTGTATGCAGACATTTTCCACCTCTTTTTTGTTTTCAAATATATTTTCCACTGGCTTTTGCTTCTGTACATATAAATTAATCTTGTGTTAATATTTTATTTGGAATAGTTTTATTGATTTCTATAAATGGATGTGTTATATATTTTATTTATTTATTTATTTTGGTTTGGCTATTGTATATTGAAAAAGTGAGTATACCCTCTTGTTTCACTCTCTGAAAAATTTTATATAAGATAAAGGTTAATTTGATCCCTGAAGGATCTGCAAAGTCACTTTAAAAATGTCTGGTCCTGGTGTTTTTGTTTGCTGATTTGTAGACATTTGACCAGACTAAAATGTAAAAGTTGTTAGTATACTATGTTTCTCTATTTCCTCTTAAGACAATTTTGCTAATTTTATTTTTTAATTCAAGTTTTCATAAATTTTCATATTAATGGCATAATACTCTTTACTTTATTCCTATAATTAGTAAAACTCCAAATATATGTAAATAAAACCCCTTTTCTTTCATAGTTTTGTTTGTGCCTTCCTCTTCTATGAACATAAAAAAATACCATTCTTTATATTTTCAAAGAAACAAAATTGAAGTTTACTGATCCTCTCTATTGTCTATTTAGATCCCATTTTTTACTGACATACCATAGAATTCACCTATTTATATATTTCAGTGATTTTGAGTATATTCTCATATAAGTGCAACCATCATTACAGTCAATTTTGAACATTTTTATCACTTCAAAAAACAAATCTAATATTCTTTAGGCATCACCTCCCTATATTCCCACCCTACTTCCCACAAGCTCTAAGCAACCACTAATCTATCTTCTGTCTCTGTAGATTTCACTATTCTGGACATTTCATAGAAAGAGAATCATACAATATAAGGTCTTCTGTGACTGACTTTTTTACTTAGCATAATATTTTGAAGGTTCATCTAGGTGATAGCATGCATCAGTATTTCATTCCTTTTTATAACCAAGTAATATTTCATTGTATGGACATACCAATTCTGTTCATCCATTTATCAGTTGATGGACATTTTGGCTGTTTCCACTTGTTTGCTACTATGAAAAATGTTGCTATAAACAATCTTGTTCAATTGGTGTGAACATATGTTTTCATTTCTCTTGGGTATACATCTAGGAGTAGAATTGCTGGGTCATACGGTAATTTCATGTTTAATTGTTGGAGGAACTGCTTAGATGGTTTTCAATTGAGTGACGCCATTTTACTGTCCTACCACTATTTTTTTAAATAGTGTGAAGTGTGAGTCCTCCTACAAGTTGGAGATTATTGATACCCTCTATAGTTTGTTTTCTGTTTGTCCTACTTGTTTTATTAATTATCTCTTCTTCTATGGCACAATCTATTTAATTCTTATGTTGCAAACTTAGCTAATTAATTTCTAATAAGTTTCCTTTCAAATGTGTGTGTGTGTGTGTGTGTGTGTGTGTGTGTGTGTGAGAGAGAGACACAGATTACAAGTATTGATTCCCAGCAAGGGTTTTTTTTTTCCAGCTCTAAATATTTAGTAAATTCTGACAGAAATTGTCATTAAATAATAAAATAGAGCTTACAGTTTCAAACTTAATAGAGTAAAAGTAGACTGCTATAAATATTTCATGATTCCAGAAGAAAAAGAAAAATATGAAAGAATTTAGACAAGTAGAAAAAAAAGGAAGACTTAAACCAAATTAGTAACTACATTTAATGCAAATGGATTGGCTGCTCCAAATGAAAAGAAAATAAGTGTCAGATTGTATAAAATTACATGTAACTATGTGCTATCTTCAAGAGACATACCCAAAGAAAGTGGAAGAAGTAAATAATAAATGCAAGAGCAGAAATTAATGACATAGAAAATAAACAATACAAATTCAAAAGCTAACACTTGGCTCTTTGAAAATACTAATAAAAACGGCTATCTACTTGAGAGTCTTCTCAAGACCAAAAAAGAATAAAAAAAGATAGAAAGCACAAGAAACCAATATCAGAAAGGTAAAAGGGTCATATATCACATACATGTTACAGACTTTACAAAGGAAAAAATGAACAAAGTGTTTTCAAATAAATTTTAAATTTTATAAAAGTCACAGTCCCCTAGAAAAATATAACATCAAAATAGATTCAAACAGAAATAGAAATTTATACATACATTTATACATTACAGACACTGAATCAGCACTCACTACTCTCACCATGAAGAAAGCTGAAATCCAAGATTTTTCACTAGTGTGTTCTAAAGAAAGGAAGAATTCCAGTAGTACACAAACTCTTTGAGACTAGAAAGAGGGAACACTATTCAACTACTTTTTAATATTTTCTTCATTTCAAGACAGGAAAGGGCAGTATAAGAAAGCATAATTAGAGGTGACCTTACCCAGGAAAACAGATGATAAATATAATATAAGCAAACTGAGTCCAACATAAGCTAATTTCATGACAGACAACCAAAATTATTTTACACAACAAAATTAATAAAATTAAACATACAAAAAAATTAAATCAAAAGTTTCTTATAATTTCAGCAGTCATGTATGATTTTACAAAAACCTGCAGCTAATCTTATCAGAGTAGAAACAAACTTTCTTAAATGAAAATTAGCTATCTACCATAGAGTAACATTATAGATACAGGTGAGATGATTAAAGATTTAAAGATCAGGAAGAAGACAAGGATGCCCTCTGTCACCACTCTATTCAGTACTGTACTTGAGAGTTTAGCCAGTGGAGAAAGTCAAGAAAAAGAACTAAAATGTCTAAGGATTAGAAAAGAAAACACACAACTTGTTCTATTTATATATGATATTGTTGTGTACAGAGAAAATACAAAATAATGTACAGGAAATTGCTAGGATTTGTAAGAGAGCTTCTTAAGATTTCTAGATAAAAATCAATAAAAATAAATTGTGTTTTTATATAATAGCATCAAACAGAAAGTGATAGTAAAAAGAAAGAAATCCTTTTAGATAGCACCAAAAAGCTGAAGTAGCAATAAATCCAGTAAGATATACAAAGCCTTTACAGACAACATTATAATACTTTTTCAAAGACCTTGAAGAAATCAGAAATGAATAGAGATATTTTTTGTGTTTATAAGTTGGATATCTTAATAGTGAAAAGATGTTAAGTCTCTAAAGATTAAGTTATAGAGTAAGAAAAATCTAAGTGAAAATGCCAAAGATTTTGTTTTGGACCTGAAAAACTTCTTTAAAAATTTATACAGATTACAAAAGCCCACCACACACTTGAAGAATAATATAAATGTGGGAAAACTTGTTCTACTGAATATTTAGTGTTCTTATAAAGCTATAGTAACAAAGAGGGTGCAGTTTTGATACAGAGACAAACAAATGAACCAAAAGAAGACTTAATAGAGACACAGAAAAACAAACCAAAACATATATTATTAAAACAAAATCATATGTATATATATGTACACACACACACACACATACATATGGCACCTCTGTATAACAGAGGTATCACAGCACCTCAACAAAGACACAACAAACTTTTCGATTAAAAAATGCTGAGCACTAGGGTATCCATAAAGAAAAAATAATTAAAATTGTATCATATTGTAAACAAAATTATTTCCAGATGGATTAATGACCTATATGTGAAATGGTACCAAATATATTTTAAAAGACAATATAGGAGGCTATCTTTAAGCCACAAAGTAGAAAGATGGAAAAAAGTATAAGCTTTAAAGGAAAAGATTGATGTATTTACCCACATTAAATTAAGAAATATTTTCCAACAAAAGAAAACACAAAGATAGTTAAAAGAGAGGTCATGCCACAGAGTTTGAAAAGATCATTGCAACATATAAAACCAATAGAGAGACTACTATTCAAAATATGAAAAGAACTTAAAAAGAATAAAGCTGGAGGTATCTCACGCCCTGACTTCAGACTCTAGTACAGACCTACAGTAAACCAAACAGTATGGTACTGACACCAAAACAGACATATGGAACAGAATAGAGAGACCAGAAATAAACCTATATACACTTATGGTCAATTAATCTAAGACAAAGGAGGCAAGAATGTTCAATAGGAAAAAGGTCTCTTCAATAAGTGGTGCTGGGAAAACTGGACAGCTACTTGTGAAACAATTAAATTAGAACACTTTCTCACATCATATACAAAAATAAACTCAAAATGGATTAAAGACCTAAATACAAGATCAGAAACCATAAAACTCCTTGAAGAAAACATAGGCAAAACACTCTGACATAAATAATAGCAATATTATTTTGGATCTGTCTCCTAAGACAAAGGAAACCAAAGCAAAAATAAACAAATGGGACCTAAATAAACTTAAAAGCTTTTGCACTGAAAAGGAAACCACTGACAAAATGAAAAGACAACCTACTAAATGGCAGAAAATATTTGCAAATGATATGACCTATAAGGGGTTAATATCTAAAATATATGAACATCTCATAAAACTCAATATTAAAAAAACAATTAAAAATGGGCAGAAGACCTGAATAGACATGTTTCCAAAGAATACATACAGGTGGCCAATAGGCACGTGAAAAGATGCACATCACTAATCAACAAAGAAATACAAATCAAAACCACAATGAGATATCACTTCATACCTGTCAGAATGGCTATCATCAAAAAAGACTACAAATAACAAGTGTTCGCAAGGATGTGGAGAAAAGGGAACCCTAGTACACTGTTGGTAGGAATATGAATTGGTGCAGCCACTATGGAAAACAGTATGAAGGTTTCTCAAAAACTAAAATTAGAACTACCATAAGATCCAGCAATTCCACTCCTGGGTATATATCCAAAGAAAACGAAAATACTAATCCAAAAAGATGAATGCACCCAATGTTCACAGCAGCATTATGTACATTATTTACAATAGCCAAGATATGGAAGAAACCTAAGTGCCTGCTAACAGCCAAATGAATAAATAACATGTGGTATGATACACACACACGCACACACACACACACACACACACACACACAGAGAGAAATATTACTCAGCCATGAAAAAGAAAGAAATCCTGTCATTTGCAACAACATGGATGGACATGGAGGGTATTATGATTAGTGAAATAAGTCAGACAGAGAAAGACAAATACTGTATGTTATCATTTATATGTGGAATCTAAAAAATAAAATGAATGAATATAACAAAACTGAAATAGACTCACAGTTATAGAGAACAGACTAGTGGTTACCAGTGGGGAAAGAGAAGGAGGAAGGGGCAAGATAGGGGTAGGGGTTAAAGAGGTATAAAATGTGTAAAATAAATCAGCTACAAAGATATATTTACAGTTCAGGAAATATGGCCAATATTTTATAATAACTTTAAATGGAGTATAATCTATAAAAATATTGAATCACTATGTTCTACATCTGAAAGTAATATAATATTGTAAATCAACTATACTTCAATTAAAAAATGAAATAAACTCTTAAAAGCAAGAATAAAAAGGCAAATAACCCAATAGAAAAGTAGGCCAAAAATTCAATGGACCCTTCAAAAAACAGCAAATCCCAAAAGCCAATAACTATATTTAAAATTGTAAAATATTTATATTTTCACTAGTAATCATGAAAACTAAAATTCACACCATAATGAGGTACCACTACACACAGATGAGATAGGAAATATTAAAATAAATGATAACAACTAATGTCAAGGAATTTAAATATGAGTCACCACCACTGTTGGAAGTGTAAGTTGATTTGACCACTTGTCATTATCTTGTGGTTTAAGGACATATTTTCTCTGTGACTCAGCATCTCATTCCTGAAACTTCCCTGTAACCCAGTAGTTCACTCCCTAGAGAAATGTGTTCTCCTGTGTACTAGGATACATATATAAACATGTATCTTGTTCAGCACTGTTCATGACAGCCATAAATAGAAAACAACACAAATATCTATCAACAGTATTACAGGAATGTGCACATAAGTAATAAATCTACAAAGAAAAACAATGAATGGGTTAACATAAAAGTTAGGTAAGTGGTTATTGTTTGTGCTATGGGAGGGTTTTGTGAGGATGCAAGGCATGGAGGGGATTCTTGGTTGTTGCCAATGTTCCATTTCTTGACCCGTGTGATTGTAACAATTGTTACTGCTTCATAATTTTCATTAAATGTACATAGAGTCTATAGATTTTCCATCTAAACTCACAAAGAGAAACAGCTATTGTGCTTACTACCTAGGGAGTTAAGTACACAGGAATGATGCTACAGATGAATACTTATGTCTCCACAGCGATGCTTGCCGGCCACAAAAGCTAAAGCACCAGGATAACTGCCTTTCCTTATTTTCAAATTCCAAGTCTCACATAAATGCACTGAGTTTGTGGAATTTCTTTTATATAAAGATCCCAAGCTGAAAGAGGGTTTGGGATTTTTTTTTCTTAACTTCTAACCTCTGCCTTAGGAAGGTATACTAGAAAATGCAGTAGCCCCCTTATCCTCAGGGTATATATTCCAAGACCCCAGTGGTTGCATGAAACAGCAGATAGCACCGAATCCTATATATACTGTGTTTTTTTCCTATACTTACATACCTATGATAAAATTTATAAGATAGGCACAGTAAGAGGTTAACAATAACTAATAATAAAATGTAAAAATTATAGCAATATACTATAATAAAAGTTATGTGAATGTGGTCCCTTCCTCTCTCAAAATATCTTATTGTACAAATTTCATGCCTTTTCCATCTTAACTAAGCACTTATCATGCACTGTGGCCATAACTTTTGCAATTTGAGGTGTGACCACAAAACTAGCATGAATTTATTTTTCCTTCTTCACAATTTCACGTACAGAAGATTCATTCTTACCATAGATCTTAGCAACCTCAGCAAATGATTTTTTCTTTCCTTATTAAACCAAGAACTTTCACCTTTTCACCTAAAGAAAGTACTTTACAGCTTCTCTTTGGCATATCCAAATTGCCAGCATCACTCCTCTTTTGCTTTGGGGCCATTATTAAGTAAAATAAGGGTGACTTGGACACAAGCACTGTGATACTGAGACAGTCAGTTCTATAAGGAAGATGGCTACTAAGTGACTAAGGGGTGAGATACGCCAGACAAAGGGATGGTCCATACCCCGGTGGGTGGACGGATGATACAAGATTTCATCACACTACTCAGAAATTTATGAATTGTTTATTTCTGGGAGTTTCTACGTAATACTTTTGGACTTCGGTTGACCGTGGGTAACTGAAACAGCAGAAAATGAAACCTCGAATAAAGGGAAATGACTATAGATCAAATAGATGCTGAATGCCAATCCACTTATTTCACTCTAGGAGTAATCTTGGATGAATCAATTATAATACCATATGAACTCTCCAAATATCTTTAGTTCTTTCAGATTGGTAAGAAGTGGTCTTGTTAATGAGATAAGTAATTCCTTTTCCCCTTGTCAATAAACAACATGGTGCACATATTCACTGAAGTGTGTCAAAACTCACACCTGTTAAATGACATTTTCAAATTAACTTCCTTAAGGTGATCTTGCCCTTAGAGAAGTAACTTTTCTTGCTTTTTCAGAGTCCTTAACTCCAAGAATCAAGTTTATTATTTAACTATACCTACACTTCCAAATACTCTCACCAATAGCCACTGTCCCCAAAGAGTTTAGACTCTAGTGTTACCCTGAAGCATTTTTTCAAAGGAAAAAAAATCTCCCTAGAAAAAAGTACTTATATTCTCTTTAGGTTTAGTCTTCCTATGGGTATCAAATAATATTCACTCCTTCCTTAAATCTAACACAGACAAAAAAATTCCTGAATCTATACCATGCCAACTTCTGAATTCTGAATTTGGGATATAGTAAATTAATGATTAATAGTTTCTTCTTCAACTTCCTTTAGTACAAACACACACACATCCTAATCTTCTTAGTCTTTTAAAATACCATCACAATTGAATAAGATTACTAACTTCGATACTACGATATCATAATATAGGATTTCCTACTATGGTACCATAAAACATTGATCTCTGATGGCTCAATCACACTGAAAAGCTACAAACTCTACAAACTCTAGGGTTCTACAGCTGTAGTTCTCCTTTTGCACTGCTTATTGAGAGGAAAAATTTGTATTCATACCTTATAACTTCTCTTTAAACTTGCCTTCCATTCTTAGGTTACTTAAGATTTTGTATATTCAAATCTGTCCATAAATTGGAGTCAAATATTACTCTGATATTTGATTAGGTGCTAAAATCAGTGGAATATATCGTTTAAGGGAGTAAAGTCAAAATTACCCTTGAAAATCTCTTAAATCAATCATAATATACACTGTCCACTAAATAATTTATATCAGTTCCTCTAAAGCTTATTTAATCAATTTCCCTTACCCATCCTCTCAATTAATTATTCAATGAATTATTTGAGAATGGCAGAGAATCATGAATTCCTAAATAATGCATTCTTCTTCTCACGTACTTACTGGCTGTCTTCTCACTAGTTTCAAGCCCTGTTTCAAATGTAGCTGGAGCCAAATACTGTATCAACTGCATTGCCCCCATCAATATTGCCATATCATTCAGGGACTTTTCCTCCGTCTTCATAAACAATCTAATTTCCCTTCTATCATCCATTTTGGATGATGCAGATACACAAATGACCTTCCCCAGACTTCTTCCCTCTCTTCATAGCCTGATAACAGCTTGTGAATTTTTCCTATGGGAAACTAATAAACTCACAAGAAAGTATTAACCTAGGCATTCATGTTAAACCATGCATTCTCTCGGCCAGTGCTTCCAGGCCAAGATTACTACTTTTCTCAAGTTACTCCCCTGCTGAAAGAGTATTCATTACATCAATTTACAAAAGCTGTGAGCACTCCCCTTCCTCAGCAACAATCTGGTAGTTTAGATAAACGGTGGAGTATTTCTTGGCTAATTTCTATGGGAGTCTTAGATGGAGGCACAGCCATATGTTATGTCACAGTACAGTAATCTCAGACAAGACCACAAGTATATAAATCCTTATTTATGTAGACTTGAATATCTGGAAGAGCATGAAAGTGGGTCTGTTACTAGAAGAAAAGCCTACTTTACGATACAAAACACATAGAGAACAGTGGAGAGCACGGATAGTGTTTTCCTCTTTTCCATTTAAAGTCTATACAGGTTTCAGCTTAAAGCTGCATCTCTGTAGGTTCTCCCTAACTTTTCTCCTCTTCACCATGAACTTGGTTTTTTTTAGCTTTCTTCTTACTCTGCAAGACTTGATTAGCAGTCAATAGGCTCCTTTCATCTTCTCAGCAAGATAGGCTGTGGGAGAGGTCAGGTACCTTGAAGGTCCTACGGAAATATGTTTTAATCTTTCAGTTAAACATCTACAATCAAAATTTCTCTTTCAAATGTTGATAGCCTTTATTTGGTGTTATGATAATAGAAACTTTCTTTTCTCATCTAAGCTAAGGCTCTCTTCTAGGAGGGGGAAATGACCAAAATAAAGGGAGGGGGGACTTGGAGAAAACAGATCTTGTCTTACTGCATAACACTGAAGACGGAGAACAGAATTATATGGCACTTTTTCTTGAGGAGATGATGACACTGCACTGTGGTATTCTTTTTTCTTCTTTAATTAATTAATTTTTATTTATTTTTGGCTGCGTTGGGTCTTCATTGCTGCACGTGGGCTTTCTCTAGTGGCGGCGAGTGGGGGTTACTCTTCATTGCGGTGTGTGGGTTTCTCACTGCGGTGTCTTCGCTTGCTGCGGAGCTCGGGCTCTAGGCATGTGGGCTTCAGTAGTTGTGCCATGCAGGCTCAGTAGTTATGGCACACGGGCTTAGTTGCTCTGGGCATGTGGGATCTTCTTGGACCAGGGCTCGAACCCATGTGCCCTGCCTTGGCAGGCGGATTCTTAACCACTGCGCCACCAGGGAAGTCCTGCACTGTGGTATTCTAATGAGAGAAGTGGAATTTTTTTAAAATTGTTTTGCATAGAGGGAATTTACCACCATAGTGGTGATATCTGACTTCTCTTGTGTCTTAACTTCTGAGACCTAAAGCCATTCAGCAGTGTTTTCTTGGTAGCTCTTGAAATACCAGACTGTAGTAGAAGAAATTACAGACCTTTGTCCAATGTCTAAAGCCAGTTTATTAACCAGAAGCACAATTTAAGGACTCTGTACTTCAAATAAATCAAATCCTTATAGTCTCTAATTTATACATAATCTTTCAGTTCCATTAGTTTTCATTTCCAAAGATAATTTTTTTTAAATCCACTAGGCTATATTTTCTACCTAAACTATATGTTCCATTAAAATAAAAGTATGGGGGTTGCTAAATGGGCCAAGATCCTCTCATGTTCTATCATGTATGTCATTAAAAATAATTTAGAAAACAATGCCATGTTTATTATCAGATTATGTGTCTGTTATAAAAGATACATTGGAAAACCAGGTTAATCATATGTGGTTTGATTGAGAAATTCAATCTTGATGAAGTAAAAAAATTTAAATGTTTAATTTTTTTCAGTAACTGCTACAAGGGAAATTTAATGCTTTTGCAGTCTAGACCAAAAATTACATCTAATTTTAAAGAATTCATTTAAGTAAATGTATGGACATTTCATGTACCACTATTATTATGTTATTATTTTTATTGGGGGGATATTTGTTCAAAGCAACAACTCCAAATAGCCAAAAAGCTTCCCACATGCTCTTCTCTAAATTCCTGTTTTGTTTTATTATAACCCTGAGTTCAGAATTAAAAAGAAAAAGGGGAAAAGAGGGAGACCCTCCTCTGACTACAAGCACAATTAGCTGCCCATTAGCAGTCATGATCCTGGTCTTCTGCCTCTGATATCAGTGGCCTCTAATAACATGGGATGGGTTCACTCTGTGGCTTCAGCATGGGAAGAGTTTATGGTTCATCCTCATTCTTGCCTCTTTTACAACGGAAGAACCCCCCAAAGTGGAAGCCATGTCTTACTTTTGTCACTTCCAGCAATAACCCCCTCCAACTTATTCTCTGGGCTACTGTTCGACCACACTGAGTTCTCTTTTAAGCTCTCTGAGAGTGACAGTGAACTAACTGGAAGGACTGGTATTTTCATCATCTCTTACCCAGAAACACTGTTTCTTCTACCAGGTCTGACTGGTAGAACAAATGAAACAAATTTTCAAACAACAAAGTTTCAAACACACAAAACCTATCAAATGATTTGTTTGTTGCTTTGTTTTAATCTCAATAACTGTAGCTTTCATCTCTAGAAGTTAAATTTGGTTCTTTTATATATCTTCTATATTTCGACATAACTTTTTTTAACATGTGTGGTACAATTATTGTGGTACAATTGACTTCCTTATCTTCTCATTCTAACATCTGGGCCAGTTTTGGGTCACTTTCAAGTGATTATTCTTATTATAGTTCATCTTTTCCTGTCCCTTTGTATGCCTGGTAATCTTTGGTTGGATGCCATAACTTATTAATTTTGCCTTGTAGTAGTGATGAATATTTTTATATTTCTATAAATATTATTGAGTTTTGCTCTGGAACATAGTCAAGTTACTTGGAAAGGTTTTCACCTTTTTGTGTCTTGCCTTGAAGATTTGCTCTGCTCTCAAAAACTTCATTAGTTAAATGTTTTATATCTATTGTTTAGATGATGAAAATGAAATTCCTAGAGAAAATGTAAAAGCCATGTACCTGGCTGTGGTAGGATCTCAAAAATTATCATTGAATAATTTGAATTCATATCCCTCTGATTCTAAAAACACCATGGTGCCACTCTTCACAACGTTCCTCTGTTTGAAATTAACTCACTTATTAGCTAGATGAAAAGTCCCTCAAAAGTTTCTTAAATATAAAATTTAAATACTGTGCTAAAAAATATATATAATTATTTTCTTACCACTGGCTGTAACAATTTACTCATCTAATTCAGGCTTTTCACTTAACAGTAATTATATATGGTTATAATATGTGAGAATATGCAACGAGAACTTATGTTGGAAAAATATCTGTTCTTACATTTCATATTATAAAAATGTTTTCACTGTACAGGAAAAGCCAGACATATTCTAAAATATTTATTTGCAGTAACGTCTTGGATATATATTTTCCTTCAATAATTAATAAAACTAAGAACTGACAATAGCATTGATTGAGAAGGAGTATAATTTTGAGGTTCCTGCCTCAGAGATGATGTTAATCTTCATGTTCACATTTCATGTAGTTTAGTTCAGAAAAAAGTTTTCATTTTCCTCTTTGTAACTAAAAGGATCCCCATTCTGCATTCAGAACAGTCACAGTAAAAAACAAAGGCCTACTTTATATAGTGTCAGAATTTATAAAGACACACACACCCATATATACATATATGTATGTGTGTATGTGTGTGTGTGTGTGTGTGTATATATATATATATATATATATATATATATATATATATATATATATAAAACTTCCTTATTCTTGTTTCCAAAATATTATTGTAAAGAAAATTATGACTTCTGTGGTATTTATTCATGAATAAACTCTAATGGAGAGTTCTACTCCTCGTTTTTGTCCAGTGTGTGAACCCATATATAAGTTATGGAAATCCCCATCTTATGAGGAAGAATCTGTCTCTCGTTGTACAGACTGAAAATGCCACCTACTTAATCTCTGAGTATCCTTTAAAGCCATAGGCTAGCATATGACCTTAGCTCTGACAATCAGTTATGTCCATTCTGGAGACTGGACTAGAAGCTACTGACAAGAAGAAAAGACTGCTTAGAATATATTCTGGAAGTGGAAAGCACACACTGTTTTCAGTATCCAGAACAAATGTATCAGTGATTCATATTACTGTATTTAGCATCCCCTATCATTGATATTTGTAGTTCTAGCTGAAGTGTCTCTGCCCAGTGACTCTTGCACTAGGTTGTTCCCTGGACCAATTCTACAGCATGATTCCTAGGCATAAGTTTAAACTTCCAAACACCAATCCTGGTTGTTGAATCTTTTATTTAGAGATTCCATAAACTGTCCAATATCTTTTTAATCATTTATTTTCTGCTTAATTAACCCAGAGTAAGTCACCGATTGCTCTAACATAAAAATTGATACCAGGAGAGATCACAGACAACAGATCATTGAGGATATAGGGGAAATTGCCATCAGTTATCTAGCCTGGTTGGCACTGGAGACAGTAAATCTCTAGTTGGCAATAAGAAACAAATTGAGAAAAAATTAACCTTAGAGTGTCCTGGAACTTAAAGCCTACTAGTGACCTGACTAGGGAAAATCAAGTATTAACTTACATGTAAAAGTATGAAGGTCCTGGGACTTCCCTGGTGGTGCAGTGGTTAGGAATCCACCTGACAGTGCAAGGGACATGGGTTCGAGCCCTGGTCCGGGAAGCAACTAAGCCCACGAGCCACAACTACTGAGCCCGTGTGCCACAACTACTGAAGCCTATGAGCCTAGAGCCTGTGCTCCACAACAAGAGAAGCCACGGCAATGAGAAGCCCACACACTGCAATGAAGAGTAGCCCTCACTCGCCACAACTAGAGAAAGCCCATGCACAGCAATGAAGACCCAATGGAGCCAAAAATAAATAAATAAATTTATCTTTTAAAAAAGTATGAAGGCCCTGGGTATTCCAAATCTGTAGGGTGTCATGGTTACTTCTAAGGGCACTGGGAGAGCATCCTTTCCCAATTGTATTCTTAGCTCCTTTGTCAAAGATCAGTTGGCTGTATATGCATATGTTTATTTCTAGTCTCTTTATTCTGTTCCATTAGTCTGTCTTTTTGCCAGTACCATGCTGTTTTGAGTACTGTAGGTTTGTAATATATTTTTTGAAATCAGAAACTCTTATGCCTCCAACTTTGCTCTTTGTCACAACTGACAAATGGTGTTGGTGAAATTGGATATCCACATGCAAAAGAATGAAACTGGACTCTTGTATCATACACAAAAATCAACTCTAAATGGATTAAAGACTTAAACATAAGATCTGAAACTGTAAAACCCCTAGAAGAAAACATAGGGGAAAAGATCCTTGACACTAAGTTTGGCAATGATGTCCTATCTATATGACACCAAAAGCACAGGCAACAAAGCAAAAATGGGCAAGTAGGACTACATCAAACTAAAAACCCTCTGAACAGCAAAGGAAACAGTCAACAAAATGAAAAGGCAGCCTATGGAAGAGAAGAAAATACTTGCAAACCCTGTATCAGATAAGGGGTTAATACTCAAAATTTATAAGAAACTCCTATGACTTAATAGCAAAAAAATCCCCCAAATAACCCAATTTAAAAATGGTCAATGGGCTTGAACAGACATTTTTCCAAAGAAGAAATATAAATGGTCAACAGATATATGAAAAGGTGCTCGACATCACTAATCATCAGAAAAATGTAAATCAAAACCACAATGAGGGAATTCCCTGGTGGTCCAGTGGTTAAGACTCTGTGCTTTCACTGCTGAGGATGCAGGTTCAATCCCTGGTCAGGGAACTAAGATCCCACATGCCACACAGTGCAGACCAAAAAATCCCCCAAAAAACAAACAAACAAAAAAACCACACAATGAGATATCATCCCGAACCTGTTAGGATGGCTATTATAAAAATAAAAAAATAAAGTATTGGTAAGGACGTGGAGAAATTGGAACTACAGGGTACTGTTGGTAAGAATGTAAAATGGTACAGTTGCTACGGAAAAGAGTATGGAGGGTCTTCAAAACCTTAAAAATAGAATTATCACATGACCCAGCAATGCCACTTCTGTGTAGATAGTCTAAAGATTTGAAACCAAGATCTAGAAGATATTTCTGCACTACCATGCTCACTGCAGCATTATTCATGATAGCCAAGATATGGACAAAACCTAAATTTCCATTGATGGATGAATACATTTTTAAAATGTAATATATACATACAATAGAATATTGTCCAGCCTTAAAAAAGAAGGAAAACCTGCCATGTGCAGTAACATAGATATACCTGAAGACGTTATGCTAAGTGAAATATGCCAGTCACAGAAGAACAAATACTGCGTGATTCCACTTACATGAGATATCTAAAATAGTCAAACTCGTAGAAACAAAGAATAGAATGACAGTTGCCAGAGGCTGTATTATACACTTAAAAATTTGAGAGTAGATCGCATATTGTTTTCTTACCACAATAAAATTTCTTTTCATAAATTAATAAAATAAAAATAAAGACAACAGGATACACCAATGTAATAAGAATGTAATATTCCAGTCTTAAATTCCCAGCTCAAGGTAATGCCAAATATCATTAACTTTCTGTGAATGTGGTAAAAGTCTTACTTCTTGCATCCACAGGTTGAGATAGAATAACTCGAAACATTTAATTCTGATGACTGCTTTATTATGAGAGTTTAATTGGCATCTTGGAATGGGGCATTGACTGAAAAAGAACTGGACTTCTTTGTAGTGGGATGAGGATATAATGGTAGATTCCAATAAAGAAAGGACTCTCCAACCCTCACTTGCCATCTTTCTATGGAGAAGTCAATTTTACAATATATATTAACATTTTTTTCGCCATGATTGCAGACATGTAATGACTTAGCCAAGAAGAGTTACCTAGAAAATGGAAGTCAATTTTTCCCATCCCAACCTCTTTAGCCTTCACTGTATTGATTCTTGGTACTTGCAATACCACTATTCTCCACTAGTCAGGGTGGAGACATGAAGATGAAATGATAAATGGCAGTTTGACTTAAGTCTGCCTCCCAGTAGGACTAGTAGGATGCCCCAAATGTCCATAAATATTTCATTAGTTTCCTAGTATATCATTAAAGTAGTACACTCAGCCACAAGCAGAATCACCATCTTGGCTGCATGTCTCAGGGAATAATATTTTTATTAGGAAGAGCCCACTAAAAGCCCCAAGAGCTTCCTCTATTTATTATAATAATATGTCAAAAGCATGATTAAATCCCTAAGAGAATCACAGTGATTAGTTTCACTGCTAAAGATTTTACAAATTCAGGGTTGGTGATTTCTATCATATTCCCTTTTAAAATTTCAATTTGTCTAGTGTAGAAGTCAGAGAGAGTATTCAGGAGTAAAACAGAAGACTGTTATAAATTTGATCAGCTAGAGACAGCAAATTGAGGCCGTTGTTCTATATGTGGTCTCTTCACTAGAACAAATCAATAAGGTTCTAAGGAACCTGCTTTGCTTTCTAAGTAATCGATAGCTATTGATTAGGCACATGCTTTTATTCCTTTACTCTAAAAAGCTGAGAACACCAGAACAATTTGCTTGCAAATCACAAGGCAGCAGTATTAATTTCACTGTATTGTCTCAACTTTTTCATTCTATATCACAGCTTAGCTCATAGGGACCTTGACCTTCTGGCATCACACTTATCCTCTATTTTAATGACATCATGCTCAGAAAACCTACAGATCAGTAAATAGACTATCCGAAGTGTCTTGGCAAGACCCATGTCTGCCTGAAAGTCATAGATACATTGCATGAACCTTGTCCATTCCCTATGTTTTAGGAATCTCCCTCTTTATGAGGCAAATCCACCTTTCACCATAGAAGCTAAAGATCTCAAGTACTTGTTTTCTCAGCCTCCTTTGAAACTAGGGCATTAGCACAAAAACGGAATTCTATCCGTTGGATGCATATGCCCCAGATTTGCAATTAAAAGCTGCCAGTGAGTGAGTGGAAAACAGCAATTGTAGAATCGATTCTGGTCACACAAAAGAACCCTAGTGGAAGCAATATCCTCTTTCCAGCAGCATCTAACGTTCTGTGTTTGTGAGCTCAGCATTACAATCTGCAGAGTAATCAAGTAATCCAGCAGTAGTGGCAATCTCATCTTCACCACATCAGACCATGAAATAAGTTTAGACATTTCTCCTGGCTGATAGTTTAGACCCACGGTTCTCTGACTCTCCAAACCATTCTGTGAGCTACTCTATATCATTGTAATAAATTCGTTTTCTTAAAGTTATCTAAGTCATATCGTGTTGCTTAAAACCAAGAGTTCTGCCGATACACCCAATTAGCATTTAGTAAGCATCTTCAATTGGCCTTATCAGACCCTAAAGGAAACTAGATAAATAGGATACAAACTCTGTTAGTGCATATGCTTGTGGGGGAAACTGTGATGGTGTTAGAGTACACACATATGTAATAAACCATGGGAGTATACCTAAAATTTTGCTTTTCTTATGCTAATTGTGATTTCTACTTTGTGGATTATTTAAGTAAAATGTTTAATTCCTGAACATTTGGATCTATTTTTAAATAATTTTGGTTACTGATTTCTAATTCAACATCTCAATGGTCAGAAAGCATATTTTATTGTATTTCAGTCTTTGAAATATGTTGAGACTTGCTTTATGTACAACCATATAATTAATTTTGTAATATAGTCTATATATACTTGTTAAAAGTGTGATTTCCATCATTGTTGCATAGAGCGTTTTTTACATTTCAAATTGATTAAGTTTGGTATTTGTATTAAAAATCTTCCATGGACTTTTGGCTGGTTGTTCTACCTACTACCGAGAGAGTTGTGTTAAAATCTCCCACAAAGGGCTTCCCTGGTGGCGCAGTGGTTGAGAGTCCGCCTGCCGATGCAGGGGACGCGGGTTCGTGCCCTGGTCCGGGAAGATCCCACATGCCACGGAGCGGCTGGGCCCGTGAGCCATGGCCGCTGAGCCTGCGCGTCCGGAGCCTGTGCTCCGCAATGGGAGAGGCCACAACAGTGAGAGGCCCGTGTACCGCAAAAAAAAAAAAAAAAAAAAAAAATCTCCCATGATGATTGTGGATTTACATATTTATTCTTCTTTTCCTGTCAAGTTTTGCTGTATGAATTTTTAAAAACATTATTGTTTGTATGAAATCTTAGATTTATTACATTGTTTTAGAGAATTGATCTTTTAATCATTATGGTATTTGAAACAAATTCTACAGGTAAGCCATTTGAATAAGATAATTTAACAAGGTTGCTGAATCCAAGGTCAGTATTTTTAAAAATCAATTGTATTTGTACAGACCAACAACAAATAGGATATTCAGAAAACGATGCTCTTGATGGTAATATCTAAAAAGTGAAACACATAAAAATAAATCTAATGAGAGATATGGAGATTTCTATTTGCAAAATTATGAAACACTACTGAGAAAAATTAAAGAATACCTAAATAAAGGGATATACCATGTTCATGGACTGAGGGACTCAACTTATTAGAGAAATCAATACTTCACATATTAATCTCAGTTTCAACATAGTCAAGTCCCATTAATTTGGGTTTTTTTATTTTTGTTTTTGTGTTTGGCTGTTATATTTGTTGCATATTTGTTTGTTTGGGTTTTGTTTCTTTGTGGAGATTAACAATGGTTTTAAAATCACTGGGAAGTGTGTTCTCCTACAATTTAAAACTGCTACTCTCTTCCTCATTGATGCTTAAAATTTCATATTTAGATATATATTCTATAACTTTACCTTTCTTTGAACCTCTTAAATCTCACTCCTCACACTTCCCTGGGAGAGGCAGCACCTTAAGGCTTGTAAGCCATTTACATTTCAGTACAAGTTTGATATAAGTTTCCTAGAAGAAGTTTTGGTAGGAGGAGGAGAGAACAGAGATAAGAGGCGCCTAAAAGGGCAAAGAAAAAAGAAAATGAGTTCAATAAAGACAACCACAGATTGGAGAAAGACCAGCCTTTTGCTATTTCTCAATCCTTCTTAGAACAGCTCTGTTGATTGACATTCAGAAAAACAGATGACTGCAGTATTTCTGCTTATTGATTTACTTTATATTCCAGTATAAGCCACTACCAATCAAGCAGTCATCATCTGCTTAATCCAAAGTTTTATTTTAAAATTGTTTTTTATGTTGCTTTTTAAGTTGATATGACATCTGGATTCTAAAACATGACATTCTGTTCTCTTTTGGATACAGGAAAAAATATTTTGATGTTTGAGACTGTATGATTAATTTTCCAAATGGTGGAAAGAGTATTGGATTGAGAACAGAGATTTTAATACTTCTTAATATTTAATATGCAATCATCTATCTTTGGTAAATTGCTTAGCTAAGCAGGCTCATATTTTTCTCATTTGTAAAATGAAGGGACTAAAATATCTCATGAACAACGTGTTCTCAACCCCTTTAAGGGTACATGACTCTTAGTCACATGTTCATTGGATTACTCAGGAAATTCTTTCTAAGAATAAGACAGTGTAATTTTAGATGACACCTTTCTTTTAATAACATCAATTAATTTTTTCTCAAAAATTTCCAGTTAAGCAGTAGAGATAAATATCTTTTAGATATGGGTATATCAATAAAGTCTGAAGTTTTACTAAGCTTACAGAGTTGAAAGTAAAAGGATAAGTATTGTTAATATCAATATTATCATTTAGAAAATGGTTTTTACATCTTATAGGCTTAGTTCAGAAACAAATAATGTTTTAAGTCATCTCCAAATGCTCCAAGGGCAAATAATCTATTCTATATATGACAACCATAATAACACAATACTTTGATTCCTTAAATATGATTTCTAATTCAAACTTACCCCTCATTTATTATAAAAAAGTTCATTCTTTTGATCTAAATTAATTTACTAAAATAGATATAAATTGTCTGTGCTAGATAATATTTTCAAATGTAACTTCCTTGTCTTACAATACCCTCATTTGAGACAGGAATATAATAGATGCATTATTAAAATGCCTGCTCTTTCTACAATCTAATGGTTTTCAAAATGACTTAGTCAATCAGTAAATACTTATATCAAAAGTTACTGAGACCAGGGACTTCCCTGGTGGTCCAGTGGGTAAGACTCTGTGCTCCCAATGCAGGGGGCCCGGGTTCAATACCTGGTCAGGGAACTAGATCCCGCATGCATGCTGCAACTAAGAGTCCACATGCTGCAACTAAGATTCCGCATGCCACAACTAAGAAGTCTGCATGCCACAACTAAGACCCAGTGCAGCCAAATAAATAAGTATTTTTAAAAAAGTTACTGAGACCAATGGTTTTTAAATTGTACTTCTTGGAGTTTGGGCATTTTGTCAAGGACACTTATGAGTTTATGAAAGAGCGGAGGATACAAATAATCAAAGCCACACTTATTTTGTATTTCATAAAGTTATTGGGATTACATGTAAAATTCTGTTTGAAAGACGGGATATGTTGTATTAAACATTTGGATGTCACTGACTGTGCAGACGCTTTTCAAATGTAGAGGTTAATAATAATAGTAATAATGCATATTGAGCATTCATTAAACACCAGGCACTGTTTGAGTGCTTAAGAGGCACTAAGTTATTTCATCCTAACATCAATCCAATGATCATTATCTCAATTTTACAGATGTAGAAATCAAGGCACAGAAAAATTAAATATCTGTCCCAGTTAGTAAATGAAAGAACAATAATCAAACTCAGGCTGTTTAACTCCAGTACGTTCACTCTTACCCACAACATTAATTCACTTTCTTAGGACCTCCTTAGAATAGAAAAATGGACAATCTTAAGAGTCAGAAAAAAAGAGACAAAATAGACTAAATGAAGTTTCTGATCAGAAAAGTAGCAATACAAAAGTGGTATTAAAAATATTCATCTGGTAATTAAAGTAAAATAAATAATAGGAGAACCTAACAACTTTGGGTATTTGGGCTCACTCATTTATTAATGAATATTAATTGAGCTAGTCATCATCCTTTGTGATTAGGCTACATTAATGAACAAAGCATAAAGAAAATTCTGCCCCCTTGGACTTTCTAATGGATCCAGACACTAGTTACCTTGGCCCAAAGACCTGGCCTAGGAGGATAGCAAGGAGCCTACAGAGTGTTAGTTGAAAAAACAGTCAAATTTTTTTCTATCTAAAGGCTATGGCAGAGATAGAAGAATGAGAAAATCAGAAAGAGGGACTAGGTTTGGAGAGAAAAATGATTTTGAATAGCTATCTTTCAAGGAATAGCAAGACATCCATTTATGAATATTTAGAAGGCAATTAGCAATACAAAGTTGGGGCTTTAGTGAGAGTACATTACATGGGTACCATAGCCATTTCCCACTGAGGTAATAGCCAATCCAATGGCAGGTTTTAGCTGGAAGCATAAAATTGAATCAATAGTCTGATAGAGGAGAACCAGCACACAAAATACAGAAGTATGGTGAATTCCCAAAATAATGGAATGGGAAAAATCAAAAAGAAGCACTCAAAGTAACAAACTGATTTGCTAAATATGTGAAAAGAGTAACAGGTAGTACATAGTCAACACAATTACAACAAAAAGATAAGAGTCATCTGTGAGGAGCAAAACATCAAAAGCAATTGAGATTTTAAGGTAAATGAGACAGAAGAAAAACCTTTGAATTTGGAAATTATAAAGCCATTACTGATGTGGAAAATGAAATCTTGGTGCAATGTGGAATGAAAGCAGGGTGAAAAGAGAACATAAAGAGTTCGTATATGTCATTTGTTTTGCACATATAGAAACAAGGAAGGGGAGGAGTAGACCATTAGGAAGAAGGGCATGCTTCATTTTGGTGGTAACTGCATCAAGAACACTACAGGATTTTGAAACCACAAATTAGCTGATGATTAGAGAAAACTTTACTTAGCTTTGGAAAAGCTGTGCTTCAAATAGCTTACGGATAGCCCAACTAATTCCTTAGTCTTTCCACTACTATATGCTACTTCCAATAGAGTAATACAAACCTGTCACTTGTTTTTAATAATGCTTGCTCATTGCCCCAGCAGTTTTCTCTTAATCTACTATCTTTGACTTCCTTGCCTTAGCTTACAGTAACACTTTAATACAGGGACTGTAACAATAATGCTGGACTCATTTATAATTCCATCTCTTCAAACACATTTTCCCACATGAAATGTTGTTAGGATTAATTAAAAAGAAAGTAAAGTGACAAATAAGAAAGCCCTCTTTTAAAAAGATTTTTTAAAAAACCTTTGCTCTGAAAGGCAGATATGAATCACTGACAGCACACATTTGGGTATTAGCTAGGTGTAATAAAGTTCTCACACTCTTTCACTCAAGCTTTGTTTCAGTCCAATTGTGCCCTCTACAGTCTTATCAAGTGAATGAAGGTGACTTTAGCTTGAAAGGAATCTGATAAGTCTCTGATACTCAGTCCACACTTTTCAGACAGGAAAGCAATATTTGATTCTTTATAAAAATTTCCGACCTATTTAATTTGGGGGAACTCTCTAAGATAAAAGGTAATTAAATTTAACAAGTGGATACATTTGCTTGGCTGTGTGATGACCACTGGAAAAGAAAATAAAGTTTTATATAATCTAATTGTGTCCTTCAACCCTGAAAACTATTATTAGTGACAATGTTGAATTTCACTTGACCCCTTGAATCCTGGAAAACAGCAAAAGTTAAGATATCTCTCTGCCCTTTGTGTTGTGGAAAATAGCTTATTCCTAAGAACCACCCTTCCACAGATGCCTCCTCTTGTTTACCTATGGCAATGCCAGACAAAGATATTCCAAATTGTCATTTTTTGTCTCATAAATTATCATCTGAAGTGTTTATTGCTACTAATCAATTGGAACAAACTGCTAATTAATCACACTGTAAAGTTTCACTCCTTCCTCCAGGCTCCAGAACTCGGACTCACTGTCAGACTGAGTCAACATATAATCTCTCCTAAGAACATCTGACCTCAGGGTAAAATATTCTCTGATCTACCATCCACTCAAGCTACTCTTTTATCCTATTTTTTCCCACACCCTACCCTTAATACCCTTGTTACTTCCTCTCAAGAGAAGAAAAACCCCTTTTGATTAACCACTGAGAGGCTTACAGATCTTAGGGTCACAGCATTCTCCCTAATGCAATAGTTCTCCTCCCCCAATTGCAATAGACCCCTCCTTGCACTTACCCTTTTGAGTAAAGTTTCTCCTTACTATGCTGCTATTGTTTGGTGTTTTTTTTTAGTTGACATTGGCAGCTGATAGAAGAAGTAAATATTGCTGCACCTGGATATATGTGATAATGGGGGATTGAAAACTCTAAAATTTTTAATGAATTTTTATTGGAGTATAGTTCTTTTACAATGTTGTGTTAGTTTCTTGCTGTATAGCAAAGTGAATCAGTCATACATATACATATATCCGCTCTTTTTTAGATTTCCTTCCCATTTAGGTCACCACAGAGCACTGAGTAGAGTTCCCTGTGATATACAGTACGTTCTCATTAGTCACCTATTTTATACATAGTAGTTATACTTGTCAGTCCCAATCTCCCAATTCATCCCACCCACCCCTTCCCCCCTTGGTAACCATAAGGTTGTTCTCTACATCTGTGACTCTATTTCTGCTTTGCAAATAAGTTCATCTCTACCATTTTTCTAGATTCCACACATAAACGATACTATACAATATTTGTTTTTCTCTGTCTGACTTACTTCACTCTGTATGACAATCTCTAGCTCCAACCACATCTCTGCAAATGGCACTATTTCATTCCTTTTTATGGCTGAGTAATATTCCATTGTATATATGTACCACATCTTCTTTATCCATTCTTCTGTTGATGGACATTTAGGTTCCTTCCACGTGCTGGCTATTATAAATAGTGCTGCAGTGAACATTGGGGTGCATTCATCCTTTCCAATTATGGTTTTCTCTGGATATGTGCCTAGGAGTGGGAATGCTGGGTCATATGGTAGCTCTATCCTTAGTTTTTTAAGGAACCTCCATACTGTTCTCCATAGTGGCTGTACCAATTTACAGTCCCACCAACAGTGTAGGAGGGTTCCCTTTTCTCCACACCCTCTCCAACATTTATCGTCTGTAGATTTTTTGATGATGGCCATTCGGACTGGTATGAGGTGATACCTCACTGTCATTTTGATTTGCATTTCTCTAATGATTAGTGATGTTGAGCATCTTTTCATGTGTTTGTTGGCCACCTGTATGTCTTCTTTGGAGAAATGTCTATTTAGGTCTCCCACCCATTTTTTAATTGGGTTGTTTGTCTTTTTGATATTGAGCTGAATGAGCTATTTGTATCTTTTGGAGATTAATCCCTTGTCAGTTGCTTTGTTTGCAAATATTTTCTCCCATTCTGAGGGTTGTCTTTTCATTTTGTTTATGGTTTCTTTGCTGTGCAAAAGCTTTTAAGTTTCATTAGGTCCCATTTATTTATTTTTGTTTTCATTTTCGTTACTCTAGGCGGTGGGTCGAAAAAGATCTTGCTGTGGAAAACTGTAAATATTAAATGATTTGGTTCATTCAGTGAATTGTGAGTGTTAATGAATACATTAAACAGTCCACAAAGAGAGAGTCCTTTAAGCATCTGCTGTGTGCTAGGGTTTCCTCTACTAGGCCACAATTAGAAAAATCTGTTTGCTCAAAAAGCACATAGGTCAGTACAGAAGACTAACATAAAACCATCATGAGATGCATTGATAGAAATGTACACAAAGTGCTATGTTTACATTTGATAAAGTCATTTACTATGAGTGCCTAGGGCCTATGGCAGGAAAATGATGTGACAAGAAAAGTTTTATAGTAAAGGTGATATCTGAGAAGAGCATCAAAGAATAAACACGACTTTGTCAGATGAACAAACTGTGAAGAATCTGTATTTGGCATTGGGAACAAAGTGATCACAAAAAGCCCAAGTAATACCGTGGTTCCTCTGGAGAGCAAAAGTAGTTGGAACTGACTCAACTGTAGCTCACATATGTAAGACAACTGAAGGGGAGCTGGAAAGATGAGCAGATACAAAGCAGCACAGCGTTTTACAACTATGAAAGTTGGGGACTGCACAACTCCAGGGGGTACCATTCATAATAATGTCAATGTGAATGACACATGCTGGAGTTGTGTACAGCCCTGAGCAAGACTTCTGAGCAGGTACCAAATTAGTAGAGTATTTTTATGCTAAGTGTATAAGTTAGGATGCTTTTGGTAGCAAAAAATGGAAACCAAATCTGTCTGTCCTCAACTTTAAGAGGATTTTGGAAAGAACATCAGGGCTCATGTAACAGAGGAGGACCCTATGGGGCCTTCCTAGGATAGAACCCTCCCCCATATCCTCTACTTTAGCTCCTCTCTGAAGTACATAGATAACAGTATTTGATGCACATTTCCTGCTTTACAGATGCTAAAACCCCCACCAAATGGAAGGTTAACTACTTAATGACCATGAGCACATAGCCCCCAGGCCTACTGGAGCCAAAGAATTGATGACGTTAACCCCTGTGACACTGTCCTGAAACCTCACCATCAACCAAACAGAGAACTGTGCACAAGCTGATCGCATACCTTGGGACTCCCCTCCCTCACCTTGCCTTTAAAAACACTCTGCTGAAACCCATCAGGAAAATGAGGCTTTTTGAGTACTAGCTGTCCTGGACTCTTTGTATGGCGCCTTACAATAAAACACGGCACTTTCTTTCACCACAACCCAGTGTCAGGAGATTGGGTTTATTGCACGTGGATAAGTGGACCCAAGTTTGCTTCAGTGACACTCACAATACTGCTATGGGGCTTTTGCACAGCAATGGAAACCATAAACAGGACGAAAAGACAACCCTCAGAATGGGAGAAAATATTTGCAAGTGAAGCAACTGACAAAGGATTAATCTCCAAAATTTACAAGCAGCTCACGCAGCTCTATATCAAAAAAAACAAACAACCCAATCCAAAAATGGGCAGAAGACCTAAATAGACATTTCTCCAAAGAAGACATACAGGTGGCCAACAAACACATCAAAGGATGCTCAGCATCACTAATCATTAGAGAAATGCAAATCAAAACTACAATGAGGTATCACCTCACACCGGTCAGAATGGCCATCATCAAAAAATGACAATAAATGCTGGAGAGGGTGTGGAGAAAAGGGAACCCTCCTACACTGTTGGTGGGACTGTAAATTGGTACAGCCACTATGGAGAACAGTATGGAGGTTCGTTAAAAAACTAAAAAATAGAACTACCATTCGACCCAGCAATCCCACTACTGGGCATATACCCTGAGAAAACCATAATTCAAAAAGAGTCATGTACCACAATGTTCACTGCAGCTCTATTTACAATAGCCAGGGCATGGAAGCAACCTAAGTGTCCATCAACAGATGAATGGATAAAGAAGATGTGGCACATATATACAATGGAATATTACTCAGCCATAAAAAGAAACGAAACTGAGTTATTTGTAGTGAGGTGGATGGACCTAGATAGAGTCTGTCATACAGAGTGAAGCAAGTCAGAAAGAGAAAAACAAATACTGTATGCTAACACATATATATGGAATCTAAAAAAAAAAAAAAAGGTTCTGATCAACATAGGAGCAGGAAAGGAATAAACACAGAGACGTAGAGAATGGACTTGAGGACACAAGGAAGGGGGAAGGTTAGGCTGGGACGATGTGAGAGAGTAGCATGGACATATATACACTACCAAATATAAAATAATAACTAGCTAGTGGGAAGCAGCCGCATAGCACAGGGAGATCAGCTGGGTGCTTTGTGACTACCTAGAGGGGTGGAATAGGGAGGGTGGGAGAGAGACGCAAGAGGGAGGGGATATGGGGATATATGTATACATATAGCTGATTCACTTTGTTATACAGCAGAAACTAACACACCATTGTAAAGCAATTATACTCCAATAAAGATGTTTAAAAAAAAGAAAAAGAAAATAATGGAGGGTTTGTAAAGACAAGGGAAAAGCCAAAAAATGCTGGATATATTTCAGGATTTCTGCATTAGAAATTCTGCAGTACTGTGAACTACAAGAAAATTGAGTAGGGGGATGAAGATTTAAGAATATTCAACTTTTTATGAATTTAATTCCTTTCAACATTTTTTATGAGTAATGCTTAAAATTTGAATTCCTTTATAAATTACTTTTGGGTGATTAACTGTGCTTTTTAAAATGCATCTCCGTACAAAGACTCTCTCTCAAATTTATTATGGTGGCCTAAATAAGTTAATACATCTTGAAGGTCTTAGTGGTGAATCACCATGTTTAATTCCAAGAGAATTTAAAAGGTAAAGAAAAATTAGTTTCAAAATATTTTCAACAAGTTGACATTTATGAAAAATTTTGAAAGATGAGCAGCTGTGTGCATACCACCTTATTTTAGCTGATGAACTAATGAATATAGACTTCACACATTTTCAAAGTATTGAATTGCCTTTTCTTCTATAGCAATCCTCAACATATACCAGGTTAAAAAAAACTAATAATCTTAAATCATGATTTCTTCCCTAAAACCCCCTTTCTACTCATTTATAAATCCTCCTTAACATTAATTTTTTCCTAGCCTATTTCTTAGCCTTGATTATTTCATGTATTTGATGTACAAATGTATTGAACACTTACAATATGTTACAAGATACTTTTTTTTAAAGCTGCATGTTAGTTGACTCTTTTGTGCTTGGCACTGGAAGATACACTGTTGGAAGATGCAGCCCCTGCACTCAATTTTCTCACAGGTTAAAGAAGATTCAGACAAGTAAATCCACAATTCAACACTTTTCTATAAAAGGTATGAGAAAGGGTTGCTCAGGGGGTTTTGATTGTATAGAGTAGGAGAAACTATCTTTTCCTGGGTATGGGAGGATTCCTAGAGGAGATGTTACCTGAGAAAAGGAAGGTGAAAAGAAATTGCCAGGTGAGTAAGGGATATATTTTAGCTTTTATTTCTAGTCAATTCTCACACAAAAAAAGAAAAACTCAAAAAATAAATGAATTTATATGACCCTCAGAGCTCCTTAGGCTCTTTGGTATCTATATTTGTAGCTGGAGATACATGTGCCACAATTATGTTCTAAGTTAAGGGAGTCTGCGTGTGTCATGCATCAAGCATGTAGCGCAAGCTCATGTTAATAAAAATAGCCATTCAGGCATAATCAAGGTAGAAAAGCAACAACTCACTACATATTTACCGATACCTTTCCTCTAGTCTCCTCTCCTGTGTTCCTTTCACCCACCCAAATGTTTTGGTGTGTAAGCTTTCCTCTCAAGACAATGGAGTCCACAGCATGGCCATCACAAGTGTGAGTGTTGAACAACAGGTGAGATCCCTAGTGAATAATTATACCCAGTTGGAGAAGACTAAACAGTGCTTGGAGCCAGGTGAGAGAAATAGCATTTGGCTTATCTGCTCTGAAATAATATCTGAAAGACTCAATCCATAAAGTTTCCATGTGGTTGAAAGCAAGTTGAAGAGTGAACCCTGGGTCCTAACGTTATGTGTGTGTGTGTTTGTGTGTGTATGTTTTGATTCATCAAATGTTAGGGAGAAACATTTTATGATAGAAAGAGCATTGGCCCCAGAGGCATGGGTTTAAAGTTCTATATCTGTCACTCTTGCCGGGAGGCTTTTTTAAAAGCTCATTTAATGACTCAGTTAATGCTTTTTACATTTGAAAAGGAATGAGACTTTTTCCGACTTTAAAGTTTGATGATTTTATGGTCACTTTTAGTTTCAGCTTTTTTTTTTTTTTTTTTTTTTTAAGAAGATGTTGGGGGTAGGAGTTTATTAATTAATTTATTTATTTATTTATTTTGTTGTGTTGGGTCTTCGTTTCTGTGCGAGGGCTTTCTCTAGTTGTGGCAAGCGGGAGCCACTCTTCATCGCGGTGCGCGGGCCTCTCACTATCACGGCCTCTCCTATTGCGGAGCACAGGCTCCAGACTCGCAGGCTCAGTAGTTGTGGCTCACGGGCCCAGTCACTCCACGGCATGTGGGATCCTCCCAGAGCAGGGCTCGAACCTGTGTCCCCTGCATTGGCAGGCAGACTCTCAACCACTGCGCCACCAGGGAAGCCCAGTTTCAGCTTTTTAAGACTCCCCATCTAAATAAACTCTTAGGCTCCATGACGTGTGCCCAACCTAGACATGCCGAAGGGGCTTTGAAATCCAGGCCTGCTTTCAGCCAACTTTATGCATTTATATCAGCTGATTTGTTACTTGATAAAAATGTTCAGGATAATGCAGTCACTTTTTTCAATGCTGTAGAAAAGACCACTTCAGAAACAGATTAGAACAGCCATGATAATGGACCGGAGTCCTGAGGCATTGAGCTGAGAATTCCATCTCCCCCTGCATGAGAGAGGCAGGTCGTTACCCTCTACAGCATCTGAAGTTGGGGATTTGCTCCCTACCCCACTAACTCTGGCTAACAGCTTCCCATCAGCCTACCATCTGTGAATGAATCTGGACCTGCAGATTTATAGTCTCAGTTGGTACCGTGTCTTAGGATGTGGAGGACAGCTTGCTTTATTTTTCCCTAATGCTGCTTCTTCTCAATCTTAAGAGCTAACTCAAGATTTAGTGAATAATCTATACACACGTTACAGGAGCTACTCAGATTCCCTCCCACATCGTGTCTTCCAGACTGAGGAGTTCTTCCAACTGCCTATTCTCAAACGGAAGTTCCTTCTCCCCCTCGATGGTTTTTGCTTCCCTCTGTATCTTAAGGTGTACTTATCAAAACTTCCTAAGAACTTCTAGGTTCAGACCAATTTCTATTTTGTCCAAGGGTAAGACAATACCTTTCACTTTGTTTCCAATATCCTTTGTGATAATGTCCAACAAATTTTGTCACTGTTGGTTTCCTGGTCGTAATCTTTGAACCTTCAGGCAACGGAGTCCTTAGGCTTTCTTCCGCAGTGATCATCAGTTCTCAGGGTCTTCCATCTCATAGAAGAGTTTCAATGATTTGACCTGAACTGTTTCTCCCTGCTCTCGTTAGAGCTCCTCTGCTCATGTCAACTCCTGTTCATCCTACTTTGATGATCTTTTTATTACCTGGAAGAACTTAGTTCTGTGCACAAATTTGGAAATTCTCCCATGGTACTTCTTATCTTGATCCCTTGAAAAAAATGTTAAATAAGGCCAGTTCAATATGCCTTCTTAGGGGTTCCTATTATAAACCCTTTTCCTTCCAGAGAAAATGATCATTTATCCCAACTCTTCATTTACTCTCTAAGATAATTCTCTCTCCGTCTCTAATCCCAAGAAAACTCAATTATTTAGCTTTAGTGAGGCGTAATTGATATATAATAAACTGTACACATTTAAAGTAAAATAAATAAACAAACTCTCAACTATTTCTAAATTTCCAAGTATATATAGATAGCTGATTACTTGTGACCACTCACCGATGGGCCTATTCCACTCAACTAAAGACAACTATGCCACAGAAATGCACTCAGTCTGTGTAGAATACAGATCTAAATGTCTACCCACTCACGGTGTAATAATATACACTTAATAAAATGCTCTGTAATATTGATGACTGTGGTCTTTAGTGTCCCATGAACCTAAACATGTTGATTAAGGGAGTAAAATGTAGATTTCACTGTGTGTTATTTACAGGAGCTTTATTTTTATTAAGGTCATTGCTAGAAAAATATGTTTCTGCTAATAGTATTTATACATCAAAAGTTAAAGTTATTATTTTGGCAAGATCAGACTCCTGATACTCACTTATTTAGTACTGCCCAGTAAATTTTCAAAATTAGAATTCTTTATTGATGAAGAATAAAGAATTCATGATACTTTTATTATTCACCTTTTACATTTGTATCCACTAAGAAGCATTTTCACAATACATGCATATGAATATTTGTGGATTATTTTAATGTATCTTTCACAATGTTAAAATCTCTTTCAAGACCCATTTGCTGTTAAGAGGTCTTACCTCTTTAATAATAGATGATAGATGATTTATTGTCGTATTTGCAAATGAAAAGGAAAACCATGGCCAGAATTTGTGATGTCACTCTATGTAGACACATATGCATGGAAATAACCTGTAGCTGTTACACACACACATATATAGTCCTATATATATAAGTATATATTTTTATATGTATATATTGTGCATACATATGTATGTGTATGTGTGTGTATGTACTCACTTATCTTTCCACCCACCCATACATGCATCCACTGATCTATCTAGCTATCTTCCAACACACAGTACCCCTACAATGATAAAATAGGATCAGAGTTTCATAGAAATATAGAGCCCAAAAGATCCTTAGAGATAGTTTAAAAACAAAGAATGTTATTCTTAGAGGTGTAACTCTCCAAGATAGCACCAGTAGAAAGAACTCAGCTGGAACCTAATCCCCATATTCCAATTACAAGTTCAGTTTTCATTCCACCATACCACACTGTCTTTCGCACAGATATCTGTTATACAGATGGATAGATACTGATCCTTAGAAGACAGTGTCAGTGCTGAAACTATTTTCTGTACTGAACACCCTGCTGTCAACTAAATTCTCGTTTGAGTTTTGAAGTTTACTGATGGTTTCTGTCAGTCCCAAGCCCTCCTAGGCATTTTTACACATAATCAATATGAGGAGAACTTCCTGTCTGGCATCAATCAGTTCTTTAAACCACAATTATCTATTAAAATATTGTTCTTAAGTCAGGAAAAATGGATGTTAGTGTCAAACACAGCTTTGCTCACTCTCACACACACACACACTCACGCAAATTACAAATAGTATTCGACTGCTCTATATTTCAGGCTATTCAATAACTAGATAAATGAAATATACTTTCTGTCTACATAATTTTTTTTACTACGCCAAGGCATACACACTAGTTGTTCCCTGCAGTACCTGCCGAATACAACTAAATTTGCAACAGAGTTAATCACTGGCACAGCTGAATATTTTAAGAGATTTCTCCTCTAGTAGGAAATTCATCTTTTTTCCAAGAAAAGGGCTTTTACCCACTCCTTCATCTCCAACTGAAGTAGTTCCGTGATTTCCTTCCTTTCTCTGATTTCCACGCTCCAATTCCCAAAGACAGGCTCATCTCTGATGACCTTTCAGTCTATGAGTATTTGGGGTAGGAGTGGGGGTAGTCCACAGTTAAAATAAAGTTTGTATACAATCACTTTCTATGTTGTTATGAAATTATTCTAAGCTTCCCTAATAATAAACTTACAAAGAAACCATGCAAATGGTTCAGATGTGCACATGGAGATAACTATTATCTAGAAAGCATCCAGATTTCTTAAAAAGCCAAAAAAAAAGAGACTGACTCACTCAGGATATATGGAAATATAAGTGAGGTAGGTGGGCTACAGTGTATGTCATTATCAATAAAGCCCTAGGAGAAAATCATAATTTGAAAAGATACATGCACCCCAATGTTCACTGTAGCACTATTTACAATAGCCAAGACATGGAAGCAACCTAAATGCCCACCAACAGATGAATGGATAAAGAAGATGTGTCATATAAATATATATACACACACACACACACACACACACACACACACACACATATACACACAATGGAATATTACTCAGCCATAAAAAAGAATGAAATAATGCCATTTGCAGCAACATGTATGGACCTATCATACTAAGTGAAGTAAGCCAGACACAGAAAGACAAATATAATATGATATCACTTATATGTGGAATCTAAAAAAAATTATACAAATGAACTTATATATGAAACAGAAACAGACCCACAGACATAGAAAACAAACTTATGGTTAGCAAAGGGGAAGGGGGTGAGGGATAAATTAGGAGTTTGGGATTAACATATAAACACGACTACATATAAAATCGATAACCAACAAGGACTTCCTGTATAGCATAGGGAGCTATATTCAATATTTTGTAATAACCTATAAGGGAAAAGAATCTGAAAAAGAATATATATGTATATATATAACTGAATCACTTTGCTGTACACCAGAAACTTATACAATATTGTAAATCAACTATACTTCAAGAAAAAAATTAAATTAAATTAAAACTAAAAAATAAAATAACCCCCTAGATATATTTTTGCATAACTGAATTAAATTCTTAAAACCCCAAAAATGAATGTTTTAACTGAATTTGAGAAATGAAGACTAAACTAAATCTTGGGTTTAGAATTAATTTGATTCATAATGGAAGGAAGTTAGAAAATAACATTTATTAAGAACAACACTGTTTAGCAATCCTATATGAAGATATAACATACAAAATATCTCCTATTACTTCCCTGTTAGAAGAGCTCTTTGCTTTAATACTTACACTACAGAGAATTTAATTAGTTCTCAATCAAATATTCTTCAGCCAGTGATTATGCAGCAATAAAACATATTTGCATCTGCAAACTCAAGGTAACTTTTATAAGAACACAGTGGTTGGAGAAAATCTTGAGTTACATTCCAAATACATTGGGTAAAACTTCAGACTCCTGTGTAGACATTTTGAAAAGCCTGCAAAGTGTCACAGAAGAGGATGTGCAACTCTGATGTTACTGGGGTTAAGAGAGGCCATGTTACTGCAAAGCAATGTTTGTTAAAACCATATTAATTATTAGGTGATTAGGATATGATGATTTTAAATATCTATATTATAACAATTTTTTGTTTCTTTTGTTTCATTGCATTTCAGGAAATCCGTTGGAGTTGTTGGGCTAACATATAAAACGTATTAAAGGTTTCCATTAAAATAATAGGAAATCGTTTCCTGGTTACATTTTAACAAAAACTGCTTGATTTTTACAAATGGATTCCTGACCTTAAGCAGGAGACACCTTTACATATAGTATCACATTTACTTTATTTTACATAGAATGTCACTAAAGTTTACCACAACCCATTTAGGTATCATTGCCTTTTACAAACAATGAAACTAAAACTGAGAGATTAAATAACTTACCCAATGTCACACAGCTCATGAGCGGGGGAGATCAGAATCCAATTCAATAGCCTTTGAATTTTTCACTATATAGTAGGACCATAGTTCAACTCATCAGGTATTTATTGAGTTTCTAACTGTGCATAACATTTGGTGTTAGGCATTAGAGGGGCACATAATGATGCCTACTTCTTGCGTCGCTACAGTTTACAATCTAGTAGAAGGCAAGTGCACACATTGTTCTATTTAAGAGTCTAAGAGGAAACAGGAAGGTGAAAAGTGGCAAATATTTATGCCAACAGGAGTTTTACAGGCCATCTTGAAGGGCAGTGTATTTAATACAGGACTAGAAGGGTACAGATATTGCAGAGAGGTGTGATATGAACTAGGGCATAAAGGGTAGGGCATCGCAAGCACAGATTACAATGTGGACAAAGGCATGGAACAAGTGACAGCACATGCAGAGAGATGTAGGTAAGGAAAGCCTTGGAAGGTACTGAAGAAAACAAGTCTACATGATACTTGTTAAAGGTAGCAAGGATAAGTCAGGGAGACTACTACAGAGGGGCTGTGTAGTCGGAGAGGGAGACGGGGCTCAACTCCTAATATAATAAGAACAAGTAGAGAGATAAAGGCAAGGAGCAGGGTGGGGGTCAGTGGATAGAAAATTACTAAGAGGAAACATCAGGGGTAAGGAGAATTCTGGCTAAACCAATTTGACAGAACTTCTTTCTGTAGTCAGGCTAGGGTGATAAGACATGAAGGGTGAGGGATAAAGAGTTTGATCATATATCAAGGGTAGAGGATTTTTGCTAAACTGACCCACCAGAATTCATGCTAATACTAGTCTAAATGGGCCAAGGACAGAGCCTAAGGTCAGGGACTAGTTAGAAAGAGGACTCAGAGAAGCCTGACTCAAGTTTGGTCAAAGAAGAGTGCTATGGTCTGAATATTTATGTTCCCTCAAAATGTATATGTTGAAATCCTAACCCCCCAAATTGGTGGTATTAGGAGGTGGAGCCCCTGGAAGGTGATTAGGTCATGAGGGTGGCACCCTCATGAATGGGATTCATGCCTTTTATTTCAGATTTTTTGTGACTATTATTATTATTTTAATTGAAATATAGTTGGTATACAATATAAGCTACAGCTGTACAATATAGTCATTTGCGATTTTTAAAGGTTATACTCCATTTATAGTTATCATGAAATATTAGCTATAGTCCCTGTGCTGTACAGTATATCCTTGTAGCTTATTTTATACATAATAGTTTGTACCTCTTAATCCCCTACCCTCTCCCCTTCCCTCTCCCCACAGGTAGCCACCAGTTTGTTCACCACATCTGTAAGTCTGCTTCTTTCTCGTTATATTCACTTGTTGGTTGTATTTTTTAGATTCCACAAATTCCTTCATGAATGGGATCAATGTCTTTTAAAAGAGGCTCCAGAGAGCTCACTAGCCCCCTTCCACCATGTGAGGACACAGCAAGAAGGTTCTGGCTATGAATCAGGAAGAGGGCTTTCACCAGAATGAGACCATGCTGCTATCTTGATCTTGGACTTCAGGCCTCCATTACAAAACAAAGTTCTGTTGTTTAGAAGCTACCCAGTCTGTGGTATTTTGTTACAGCAGCCAGAATGAAAAAAGACAGAGAGAGAATCTTTGCCAGAGGTCCTTCCTTCCTCCCTTCCTCCCTCTGGCCTTTCTTCCTTACTTTACTTATTTCACTCTCCAACGCATATTCATTTAGTATCTACTTTAAGGAACTGAATAGATGGAAAACACAGGTTGAGCTATAAAGATCACTATTCTTATAGTATACAGTTTATTGGAGGAAGAGAGAAGCGTCTGTGACAGAGCATGACATGCACAATTTTATTTTAGATAAACTGGTCAGGAAGACCTTTCCATGGAAGTGACATTTAAACTGAAGTTTGAAAGATGAAAATGTAGTAATGTTGGCAAATCTAGAGTGATTTTTGTAAGGACTTACTACACAGTTTACTTTATTCTATATGCAATAAGTTGTCAAATGTGTTTGAAGATAGAGGATGCATTCTAATAGTGTGGCTAAGAGCTTGCATTTAGCCTGAATATTAAAGAGGCCCCAGGAAACCCGACCATAAGGAAACCCAAACTCTGCTCCCAATACAAATGCTACTTTTTAAAAAACTTTCACCCTTTGGTCAACCTACTGTCCATTGAATTTGTTGAGGTTTGTGGATATTAAGACTTAAGCAAGAGATGCAACTTGATTATAGTACAGTAGTTTGAATTTAAGCAAAATGGTATGCCTGAAATGTAGGGGCCTTTTTGGAATGTAATTTGAAAATGTGGTGAGTTTCTTTGAATAGGCAACCCAGACTGACCTGACCATTCAGTGACTCTCCATAAGAGCGACTACAACACCCAATTAGCACCATAAAAGGGAGAGTCGGCATGACAGAGAGGTGAGGTGACCATTTTTACCCACACCACACGCTGCCATGGTGGTTACACCTCCTGGTGTAAATACTTGGTGAAAGAGGAAGTGCACCTCCCTGTGACTGCAGGCTACTGAACAAAGTCACCAACCTGCCTTCAATAGGAGCATATAAAATTCTAGGCCTGGAGAAGAACAAGTAATAAAGTAACTATTTACTCTCCCTGAGTTCACTATCCTCTTCTCTTCTCCCTGCTGGGTCGAAGGAAGGCAGAAGAGAGCATTAAAGCTCATGTTCAGGGCCTGCATGTTCAGTTGTACACGTGGTGCACTGCATATGTACACGAGTGTCATCCACTTTCTTCTTCACGTGAATGGTGCCCCCTGGGAATTTTAGAGGGCACAACCTGTGAATCTGTATATGGCAGGCCTGCTTAATTTGGTTTTGCTCATATATTGTGAGCTTTTGTGTCGCTTATTCATTTTGTGTTCTCTGTGTTCCGTTTGTTTTGAGAAACAAACCTGATACCCGTTTCATCCTTGAAACCGTAAAATTCATCTTTAAGTATATCTATATAGGTAACAAACAGAATATTGTTTATGTATATGTAAGTTTATTTATTACAATAATCTAGGAGGTAAGACTTTACAAATAAACAAATGTGCAGAAATATGAACTAACTTGCTTGTGAATAACAGACCTGGAGCATGCCTCAGAGAAAGTGTGTAAAATGGCTCAAAACTAGAGAAAGCACAGAAGCAAACTATCCACTGACACGGCACTAATAGAAAAGCTATCAAAAGTCTAAATCTGAGCAGAACCGGGAAGAAAGGAAATCATAAGAGGGATGAGACCTTGCTAAATAAATACATTTTTATTTCCATAATTAGAGGTAAGCATAAGGAAGAGATGAAACTAATTCCTAGTGTCAAGCCTATGTAAGTGGAAAGGTTGTGATTTCAATTAACAAGAATTTCGTGTTTAGATTCAAAACAAGTATTTGTGTCAAAGAACCAATTCCAGTAGATTCCATGAGACATGCATATTTATATTCATTTTTCTGCATCAATGCTTTCAAGCTTTTAACCCATCCTTCTGGTGGGAAAGAAAAAAACATAAAAATATGAAATATCTTATCAAGCTTTAATTATGTTTACTTCTTGATTTAAAATTACTCTTTATTAAGTTAAAACGAAGATATTCTAGACTAACTCCAAAGCAGAATTGAAATGGCACATGAAAATGATCAAACATGATTCAAGCATCTCATTTAACTGAGATTTTACTACGTTTGTGTAATGATGTCTAAAATTGTGTTTTCATTAAACATAGCAGAGTAGAGCGAAACAGGGAGAGTCATCCCATAGACCTTGTTTGAATCGAAACATATTATCTATTACTGTAACTTTGAGAAAATCACTTAATTTGCATCAGCCTCAATGCCTTTATCTCTGAGAATAGTAATACCTATCTTGCATGGGGCTTGAGATCAAATAAGTTAAAACACAAGCAGAGTGTCTAGCAATTACAGTTGGCTCAGTAAATAGCTCTTAATATTACCAATGGTCTCTGATGTGGGAAAACTATTACATAATAAAAAGATCCTTAATCGGGTATCTTTAAAATCAGGCTGAATGCAACGAACTTCAGATTTTATGTCCTCCCTTTTTTTATTTTTACCCAGAGAATAATGCAATTCAGAAAACAGAGGGAGAGATTAATTTCCACTTAAACTGAAAAGTCATCATTATAAGATTTTTTTCATCATGTGCTATAGTACATTAAATAGAACCTTAAAATCTTTGTTACCTCTCTACTGAAAGGTAGCATGTGGTGTCCCTCTTCTTGAATATGGGCTGATCCAGTGGCTTATTCAATCAACAGAATGCAAGAGAAAAGGTGTTCTTGCACTTGTGAGGTTAAGTCATAGGAAGACTTACAGATTCCAGCCAAGTCTCTTGAAATGTTTACTTTGGGTGAAGCCACTCACTATGTAAGAATTCAACTACTTTGAGATATCCAGGTTGCTAAGACTCCAAAACTACACCGAGAAATTTCATGGAGAAAGACAGAGACAGAGAGAAAACCAGCCCCAGATTTTTCAGCCTGTGCAGCCCAACTCAAGCCCCAGATTTGTGAATGAAGATGCCATCTTGGTTGGACATTTCAGCACCAAAAGATGTGACTCAAAGAAAACTTAGCCAGAACCAAGGCCCCAGACATATGACACCAGTCAAGTTGTCTAATCTATCTCCAATCATTCAAGCCACCACAGCTGAGGCCCAGTCATGATGGAGCAGAGATGAGCCATCCCCAGTATTCTTTATCTTTATTCTTAGCTCACAAAGTCCTGACTATAACAACATGGTTTCTATTGTATCTACCACTGCATTTTGGAATGGTTTGTTATACTGCAGTAGGTATCTGGAATATATGTCTTGATCATTTCTTACAGTTCTAAAGCCACGGAACTCCTTTTACCCATATTCAGGGAGAATGCAATCTCTTGCTTATTTTCAGTCTCCCTTTGAGTCATAGAATCTGTTCAGAGGCTTCCTTGGACAGAGTCAGTAAAAGAAAACTCTTGATTACAAAACTCCATTATTACAACCAGGATAAAAGAACAGCCAAATCTGCTCACACACACCCCATTTTTTCACCACATCATAAACAATGGATTGGCCAAAGTTTTAAGTGCTTGACTCTGATTGAAAGTAAGCAACTTTCCATCTTCAACCTCTTCCCCTCCAACTCAACTTAGAGTGATGCTCTAGTCAACCTCCGGACTTCCTGATGCACCTCCCATCTCTGAAATGAGAAGTGAAGAAAAAACATCTTCAGAAGACTTCTGATATCAAGACAAGGGATAGAACAAAGGCCAAAGCAGCAATATTGCCATCCAGAGGAAAAACTACTGAACCTACACTGCAATATTTAGAAGGAAAGTCAAGACATGAGAGAACTAAGTGTAAAGCACAGCTATATTGGTGGCTTCTATTTAAATAATCAAGGTCAATAAGTAGGTCTCTGGGATGATGATCCCTATACCCTGTTACTTGCACCGGAATTGGGACATAACCAGGAACAAATAGTTCAGGAAGCTAGAGTCATTGACACTGAGAGCCAACTACAGGGAACACCAAACAGCTGGGGCTATTAGTTCATGTGCTTCCATACCTAAATTTGGAAAGACTGTAAGACTTTCTGAATCTTCAGGTAACTTGCATCCTATTCTAATCATAAGCAATCATGCTCCCTCTTAAGCTAAACCATACAACTTCAGAATCAGGTGTTACTTCTTATTGGTACCACTGTCCACTAAGCAAAGACAGAAATACAGAAGTAATCCTGACCCCTGCCTTTCCCTCATATACTCCCCTTCCCCACTTTTCCCTCTTTCCCATATATTACTAGGTTTAATCAGTTCTGCTGCCTAGAGATCTCTTAAAGTCCTTCATTTTAATCATATTCCTCTGCCCTGATTCAGATCCTTGTCATCACTAGCCTAGGCTGCCCTCTATCTATTTCTGCCCCTCCCATCTGAACCGTTGCCCTTCATATTCATCCTCAACCCTACTACCAATGTTATTTCTAAATTGCAAATTTGACCATCAACTGTCTAAAGACTTCAACATCTTTCCATTGCACTAATGATAAAGTCCAACTTCTAAACATGTCGTAAAGGTCTCCATTTTTTGGCCTTGCTCTGCCAATTTAACTAATGTCTTTTTTTAGTAATTAAAATCTATTATCCTTGTTGTTTTACGAGTGTTAGCAGTTGCTGTTCTCACTTTTGAAAATATTTCCCCCTTTCATTCACTTAGAAAACTCCTATTCATCCTTTAAAACCCAAATGCAGTGAAACCGATTTTCTCTCTCACTCAAATCACTTTCTCCTCAAAACTGTAATTTTACCTCTGTGTAGCTCAATTGTTTGTTATACTCTAATGACAACAGATTCTTAAATATACTCATCTTTGTATCTTAATATCCGATAATATGACTGACATTTAACAAACGCTAAATATACTTGACACTTGAATTGATTGAATTGAATTAAACTGAATCAATCACTCTCAAGAACACTAACGACTGTTAGGGTTTCCTGCATCAAGAGTACAAATCACGCTGAATTTTCATAATACTGCTAGTTTTGATTGAGGCACAGCAAACAAGTTTACAACAGATTTCCCCTGTGAAAATAATAACTTCAGGAAAAGATAACAAATACACTCAGAAGTCCATAAAGGAGGCAGGGTAGTCTAGGGGATTCTGTTCTCATCCAAAGACTTGCTGAGATTTGATTCAGAGGGGAAAAATTGATTTTTCTAGCTTAAGTTAAACGAGGCATCGAACAAATGTCAAAAGCAGGACATAGACTTAGATTCTTCACTGTCACACCAGTAAAGTTACCATCCTTCTATCTCCTTTAGAACAAACAAGAAAGCCTGCTGTGGACCGTGAACAAAACAACAACTGTGAATTTACACAGCTCCTTAAACTTCTGTGTACTGAGAGTGAATTAGAGGTCTCCTTCAGATAGCATTGCAAATGAGCCTTATTTTATTTTCACCAAGGCTTTCAGGTGATCCATGCAACAAAATCAGCAAAGTCAGTACTCACTGTGGCAGACAATGTAACTATTATGTATCTGTCCTAAAAGTTCCTGTGATGTTCTGGCTAGTTTTGCTTAAGTAATATTTATAATATTTATGAGAAAGGAGGACAAAAATGAACCTGATGCTTTTGTGGAGAAGGAATTCCCTGGCTGAGCAGAAAAGCCTGCCAAAGTTCTGGTGTTTCTTGTTTGTTTGTTTGAAACAAGACTGAAGGACCGTATAATGCAAGATGAACCCATTAACAGTTAAAAGGGAGAGGACACACTAAAGAGACTCAGCTAGGGCCCTGGTAAAATATCAAAAATTGTGGGCTTTCTTAGTGAGAGTCTATGATTTGAGAAATTCATGAGGAGAAAAGGCAGAGGTCCCTGGGCACCTGAAAATGAGAATTGCTGCATTGAACTAGGCTGACTTTGGCATGGCATTTTGAAGAAGGCAGTCATATGGAATGTAACGAATAAATAGAGCATATCAGAGCCTGAAAACGCCTCCTGAAAACCTGAGAGTAGGCTCATGTGGGTGAAACGAGGTGAAGCACGGTGCTTGGTACACTATAACCCTCAGTAACATTGGCTGGTTTTGAATGAAATGAAACCTAACCTGAATCCAGTCCCTACTCGGTAACAGCGGGGAAGATAATGGGTGCCTAGGCAACGTCTAGCAAGTTCTGGGATAGAGGCGGCTCCCAACTGTTGCGTCACCAGGGGCCACAGAACTGAGTCGGGAAGGGAGAAGGGAGGAATTTATGCAGAGGACCGGACACTGGCAGGAAGTAGAGAGCGAAGAAAACTAAACGACCGTTGGTGAATTTCAACACCACGTCGTGAATTTCAGGTAATTTTCCACTTGTTTATTCAGATGGAAAACTCGGATTCCAACGATGAAGGAGATGGAGTTTCAGCCCAAGGCATAAGTCAAACGGACCGATTGATTCGGGAAGAAGATTTCTCCAGGTTCGTAAATAATCTGAGTGAAGAAGATTACGAACTTATGAGAGACAACAATCTTCTAGGCATTCCAGGTGAAAGTACGGAAGAAGAGTTGCTGACAAGACTTCAGCTAATTAAAGAAAACGCACCACAAGACTCAGATGAAAATACAGGTATATTTTGCTTTTGGAGGGAATAGGATGGGATGAATAAGGAACTTCATAATAGTAAATAGTAACTTCATAATAGTAAATAGTAAATTATACGGAAGTGACAAATTAATTTGGTAAGTAACTTCTCATAAAAAGAACTGGCATTTACTTGATTTTTGGTGAGCATGTCAAGGTATGTTTGTTTTCCTGATTCACATTTGGGTTGTTTTAATTGGGAAACAGTGCAAAGTAGCCTATTTGTATTTTTCTTGGTTTTCTACCTCAACTGAAAGTCCCTCCTACTTCCTGAATTATTTTTTCTACATAGACATGTAAAAAAAGCAAACAGAAATATTCTCAACTGGGGACAATTGTGCTCTCTCCAGCACCTGGGGACATTTGACAATGGCTCGAGATACTTTTGGTTGTCACAGGGGAGGCATGGGTGTTACTAGCATCTAGTGGGCAGAGGCCAGGAATGCTGCCAAATATCCCACAATGCACAGGATAGCTCCCCAAAACAAAGAATTGTCCAGCACCAAAAGGTCAATAGTGCTAAGGCTGAGAAACCCTGCTCGAGCCTCAGGTCTGGTGCCTTCCCTCCCAGTGTGAAGTAGAGGATTTTGCTGTCTAATGAAGAGGACACGATAATACTTTGGTTCTTGAATATGGTCTTATATGTACCATGCTAGGTTCAGTCTATTCATTTGATCGGACCTTCAATTTAATGTCAATTAAAAATCTTGGTAACATTAAGAAGTATTCAAAATGCAAACACTTTTAAACCTCTGAAACTTGTTTATGTTTGGGCAATAACCTTATATTTTAAAACAGCTTATCTATTATCAAAAGCACATAAGTGAAGAGCCTAGAAGTAGTCATGTTGGAGACTAATGAAAATTAGACAATAATGTAAATTGAACTAAAATACTAGCATTGTACCTTAACTGGTGTTTACCTTGTTTAATTGCATTAGTGTCTTGACAGTGGACTGAAAAAAAAGTCTCTTGACATTCCTCCTACGGTGGTACACAGGGCTGTGTATATGATGAAATACTGAAAAATAGACTTCCTCCGGATTCCCTTTTTAAAAAATTCTCTAAGTTTATCTAGGATTAGCTCACTCTTTTCGGATGGAATCGAAACTTTTCTACCTTTACTTATAAATCTACACAGTGCAGTTTATAAAATATTAACTCTATAAATGTGAAATCAGTTTAAAACATCTGAGTATTTAAGTTCTCATTTTTTGTTTGTTTTTGAAACAAAGTTTCAGAGTGCTATTTTATGATGGTTCTAATTTTGGTAGTTCTTTTATGCACCCTCCCCATTTTTTTTGTTAACAGACAGAGGAGACTCTTCAGATGACGTGTCTAGTGGTGACTCTATAATAGACTGGCTTAACTGTTCTGGACAAACTGAAAATATGACAAGTGGACAAAGAGAAAACCAATCTTGGAGAGAAGAGAGCCAAATTAATCCTAAAAGTGATCAGTTCATATTCAGTTTAGAAATAAATGTTAACCTTGATAATGGGAGTCCAAATCCAGAGAATGAAGATGTAGCATCTGCAAGACTTCCCAGAAGAGAAAATATGGAAGACAGCCAAAGGCAAGTGGAAAGTCCACAATCTGAATCAATATTTACAAGACCATCTATGTCTGAACAAGATACAACTGAAACATTAATGGAATTCACACCTACCACAAGTCAGAGAAGAGCAAGAAGTAGGAGCCCAGAGTATCGGAGAACCAGAGCAAGAATTGAAAGTTGGTCGCCTCCACGTTCACTCAGGGAAATTGTACAAAGACTTAATCATAGTATACCATCTCAGAATTTTGAGCAGCCTCTGCTAAGTGAGACTGCGAGATTTTCTAGAACTGAGCACCAGGAAATATTGAGACAGCAAATGACTGGATTTGAGTTGCAAAATAGAGGTCTTATTGAAACTTCTAGAACAAGGAATGCCGTTCATGGAGAAAATTCTCCAGATACACCCAGCAGTGGTGAATCTTGGGGAAGGAAGGAAATATATCCAACCATACCCTTCAATCTTGAAGTAGGACAAGTTCATTCCGGAGCATATTCTCAGAGAGACAGCAGAGCTAGTAGAACTCAGTTAACGTCTGAGACACCAAACAACACTGTCACTTCTGAAAGTGAACGAGGACTGAGGCATATGTATTCACATTCTGAGCAGGCAGGTGTGAGAGCTTATGTCAATACCATTAGAAATCCCATTTGCAGAATTTTAAATACTAGCTTAACTGATACAACATCTGTTCCAATTCAGAGCACGTTAAGGCAGACAATGACAGAATTTAGTAACTCAAGTAACCTTATGGACAGTGACAGTAATTTAGAGCAAAGTGTCTCACCTCCAAGTCAAAACATGGAATGGCTAGAGTCACCTAATGGTAGTAGTAGTGGTAGATTTGGTTCTGATTCAAATCCTACCTATGATACCCGTTCAAGTTCCACACTGATTTGTCATTCAAGCCCCAGCTGTATGTCTAGATCCAGTTCTAGTCCTATTTCCAGGTCCAGCTCAAGTGATGAAAATTCAGAAATTAGCTCACGGGTCCCGGAAGATCCCACATGCCGCGGAGCGGCTGGGCCCGTGTGCCATATGTAACAATTGAACTGAATCACTAGTTCCTGAAGGAATTATTGGGCTTTCCCCAATTTCTGTCCCATAATAAAAGGAAATATTAAAAAGTCAAACAATATTGTTCAATCTGACAATAAAAATTAATTTCACACCATAGCAGTTCACTGAATTTCAATAAAAACTTAGCATGTGCACTGGGTTGGGATGTTCCTGATTCCATGGGAGAAATGTCTTAATATGATATAATGAATCTAGATAGATCCTAGTAGTATTATCTAGTCATGTAAATCCCAGACACCTCTTAGCCCTGTTCAATCCTGGCTGTGCATGCAAAGAAACAGAAACCCAACCAAATATCAATAATTAAGAAGCAATTTAAGACTACATTAGAGTCATTCACATAAAGAAGTCATGTTACATTCATAGAATGCCATAAAAAGCTTGAAACCCTTCTCTTCCTATCTCTCTCCACAGCAGTTTATCCCCCTTCCCTAACACTACCTTAACGTTTCTCCTATTCCCCACTACCAATGTATCAGTCAGTTCTAGCTAAAAACTGATGGCACACTTTAAAAGAGTGATGGAATAGCATTTAATGAAGAGACTGAAGTGTGTAAAGAATGAAGGGAAACCAAGAGATGATGAAGTACCCTGAGGCTAGCAGCTGTGAGAAACCAGTATTATAACCACTAGGTCTGAAGGGGCATAGAGAGACAGCAGTTCCTGCAACCCAGCACGTCTTATTCGAGTTGTAGTAGAAGCCCCCCCCAGCAAGAGATGTAACCTTAGAAAATGGCATCCACTGTCAACCTGAAGTTTGGAAGGGGGCCGATCATGGAAATAAATACCCTTGCTTTCTTTCCTCCTGACTTCTAATCTCGTCAGTAGTTCATATTAACCAAACCCAACCTGAAGACACAGAGAGACTGGTCCATGAAGCTGATAAAGTCAGCCTCCTGGAATCACGGAGCAGGGTTAAGAAGGATGGCGAGTAGATCTGGTAAGCAAATCAGAGACCATCTACCACAACCAGTATTCCCAACTCTCTTCAAACCCAGTGTCCGTGTATGCTTTCTTGCCTCTTCCACTTCCGCTTGTTCTCTATTCCACTCTATGACTCAGCTCTTTAACAACCCTCTCTATTTTCCTTTCATTTACTCAGATCTTGTATTTTTAAAAGTGATAAGATGACAAAGCCTTAGAACTTAATTACCTTTCTCTTAAACATGTCACACTTTGATTTGCTGTGATTGTAAACAACTAAGGAAAAAGGGCAGTTAGAGGTATGTCTTTAATTTTTGCTTCTTAAATATATTCAAGCTTCAATTTCTTTCTATATATGTTTAGTTCATATAATTAATTTTTAAAACAGATTCTGATTTCTTATAAAGGGTTTTATGGTTTATATATGACTCTTAATCCTTGTGTGAATGACCCAAAGTACCCAATTGCTGCTTGGAGCCTCACAAGCTGCAATATGAAAGCCTTAAAGGTAAAACTTGGCTTCAAGAAACATGTCTACATAGTTCAATTCTAATTGTCCTCAGTAAAACCATCACCCAAAACCCCGAGTATTTGAAATCAAAATTTAGGTCATGCTTCCTTCCAACCTAAACATAGTGAAGGATTTTTCTCCTAATTCAGCCCGAAAACTATTTTTGGGGGGTTGTATTGGCCAGTCCAGAACATTTTGCTTAAAATTTTCAATCCTGGTATAGGTGGGAGTACATTGTATTATAACCTAAAGCAATAATCAGAAATTTGGTGCAATGTGCAACCTATACAAATGTAGGCAGTGTTAAGTATACACCTTCTCTAAAAGGTTAAAGTCAGAAACATCACTGACCTTTCTTTTCTATGTGAATTGCTGGCAGCCACAGTATTTGCACATAACTACAAAATATAAATGGGGAGTGGTGGTGAAGTTTTTGAAAACATCTTTGAGGTAGCATATTTTTCACACAGAAGATATCTGCATGGCCAGAAATGAAGGCTTGGATCAAACCTCTGAAATTTACATTAACTTCTGAAAGTTGCTTGAATAGTCTGATTTTTAGGAAGTATTTTTGATATCAGATATACTTCATTTAAAGTGAGTAGAATAATTATAACAGTACTTGGCTTTCATACTATCCTAACAGATTAAAACCTTCCAAAGGATGATAATTGCTTAATTAATGCTTCAGTACATTCACATGCACCTTCTCTGGTCGACAGAATTCTAAGATGATGCCCAATGATCCTTGTAGTAGCCCCTCTCCTTGAGTATGAGACCTGTGAATGTGATGGAATATCATTCCCATTATTAGATTATGATATATAGCACAGTTGATTGGGAGATTATCCAGAGTGAGCCTGACCTAATCAGGTGAGCACTTGAAAGGCACAGAGAGGGCTTCTAATCCAGATAAGATGGTTCATACTTCCCTCTCCCTGCTCCCCCTTTATACACACAACTATATATTCTGGAAATAATATGAGACAACCAAAGGAGATCTCTGAAAGGTCTAGAGAAGGTGAATTGCCTAGGGACCCTCAGAATGGATGAACAACCTCATGGCAGGGCACCTTATGACCCTCTACCAACAAAAAAAATGTGGTCCAGGCCCAGCATTTCCTAACTCCCAACTTAGTAACAGGAAGTGGCTCAAAGAGGCTCTTCCTCCATCACATCAAATGGGAATCCCCCAAACACCAGGCGAGCCTTGCAGAACCTGCAAGGACAAACAATTGGAAGCCCTGATGACAATAAGTGACCAGGGAAAGTGCTTTCCTTCCCCACTGGGCCTGAGATCCCCCTTCACCACCCAGACACATCAGTGGCTAAGGGTACCAGCAAAAGTGCTCCTACCACAAAAAGCTCCCACCTGGAAAATGCTCTCCTCAGATGGGCCTGAGACTCCTCTCCCCTCCCCAGAAACATCTGGCAACTTGCTCGTACCAGCAACGGAGATCCCTCCACAGAAAGCTCTCAACCTGGTAAGCACCCTCCACTCCTTATAGTCCAGGGAGACCCTGTCACAAGTGCCTGGCCCAGGAAGGACTCTTCATCAAGTGTCCCAGAGATTCCCTTCCCTCAGCAGAGGTACCAAGTGCCATATCCTGGGGAAGCTACTTCAGACCCCATAAGCAGCATGAGAAGGACCAGAGGTAACCCCACCTGCACAAGAGAAACAGACCAAAAGAGTACCACAAAGGTTCTGAAAATTAGGTTATCATGGAACCACAGTCCATAAAAGTACAGGAAATGTGTGCCAAACCTATAAAGAGTGAATGCCTGCTAAAAATTTTAAAAAAACCACTTTAAATAGGGACCAAAGTATCCTAACATAATAGCCAAAATGTCCAAAAGACAATAAAATATCACTACTTATACCAAGAACCAGATACATGACAGCTTGAATAAGATGTGATAGATGATGCCAACGCAAAATGAATTAGATGTTAGAATTATCTGACAAGGGTTTAAAAATGCTGAATTCAGACCTTTAAGACCTTGAACACAGAACCTAGTCACTCCATGCCAGTATCCCAACCTACAGAACTGTGAGCTAATAAAGGGATGCTGTTTTAAGCCATTACATTTGTACTAATTTCTTATGCAGCAACAGAAAACTAATACAACTTCTCATCTGGGATCCATCCTGTACCTAGAAAATGATTATAATGAGTCCTAGACAAGTAAATGGCTCAATGTCTTGGTTCTAGGCCCACTATGACATGATATTCTACGATTTTTCCCAAGAATGGAATCCCTAATTCCTGCTACTGAAGCTCCTAGAAGACAGTATCCTTCCTGTTTGAACAACCACCAATATCGTATCGCTCTAACTTTACTTCACATCACCCTATCTCATTGTACCAGTGTATGCTGCTTATATCATAAACCCAGTTTAACACTCTGACTTTGGAACTATATAGCCACTTATTTTTGTCTCAAAGCGATTGCTGAGTATTATATTGCTCTTCCAAATCATATTCCTCTCTGTCTGCCCTGACAAATCAGAAATGGAGAAGATTTGTACCTGAATCTTCTGAGCTCAACCTGATACGTTTTTTACATTACACTATATCAGTTTAAATACACAGCATCACTGTGGTTGTGAGCATAAATATTTCCATCTTAAGAATTTTCTCTGTATTTTCTTTGTAGTTTTTTAAGTATTTGTTTATTTTGGCCTAATTCCAAAAAAAAAAAAAAAAACCCTTATCTGAATAACAAATTCTTTTTGAAAGTAGTTATAGCCTGTGGATAAGTTTTTTGTTTTTTTTTTTTTGTTTTTTTTTTTTTGCGGTATGCGGGCCTCTCACTGCTGTGGCCTCTCCCGTTGCGGAGCACAGGCTCTGGACGCGCAGGCCCAGCGGCCATGGCTCACGGGCCCAGCCGCTCCGCGGCACATGGGATCCTCCCAGACCGGGGCACGAACCCGTATCCCCCGCATCGGCAGGCAGACTCTCAACCACTGCGCCACCAGGGAGGCCCTGTGGATAAGTTTTTGATAGCAATATAAAATCTATCTTTTTTTGGCTAACCATGAAAATAAGTTGTGCTCTCAATATTCCATGAAGAATTAAGTATAAAGATTCTTTTGTAAATGCAAACAAGCCTGAGCATTGAACAACATGAACATCGAAACACTGCATGTACTGGAAAGTTCACAAAGAAATGTGACATTTCTGTTAATTAATATTACTTGTTATCCATATACAATACTTTGAGATCTTCAGTATCTTCTTTACTACAATTAACCAAACATTTCATGTCTTTTCATTATTTGAGAGGTGAATGTATACTCCCTTCAATGAGAAGTTTCCTGGTATAAGAATTTCGAATGGAAATCTGAACTGCATTCCTTTTCTGTGACTTCATTTAAGATTTGAAAATTCTTTACCATCCTAACTCAGGCTTTTTCACTATGAAATAAGAGGCTCTCCTTTGTGTGATACTCAAAACTCTCCATTTTTAATCATCAAGCCAGCATCTTTAACAGCACTGCAAAAATGTGGGGATTTGGAAAAGCATTTTGGGGAAATTCCTTTTTCTCTCATCCACCATTCGTAGAGGACAGACACTAATTATAAGCCAACTCTGGGCTCTGGGTTCTCCATTCTGACATCACTAGTCACAACACAGTTATCTACCACCCCTGGCCTTGTCATCTTCTATTCTGGCAGTTTTTTTTTTCTTTAGTAGCACTTGTGACTATCTAAAACATTTATTATTTATCTTGTGCTTGTTTTCCTCCCCATTCCTATCCCAAAATAGAAGCTCCAAAAGATCTTTCTTTTTTTAAAATTACTACTACATTTCTAAAAACTAGACCAGTTACTGGCACACACACACACACACACACACACACACACACACACACACACACACACACACACTGCTTCAGAATTTTTGGCCACTGTGAACATCTCAGACTTATTTTTCACCCTTTATTCTCCAAAGAAAACCTATTTTAATACTGTTACCTACCATCCTGGATTTGATCTATTTCAATCTAGATCTCTCTCACTTACTTAACATATTTGTATAGGGTTTCTTGCCTAGTAAGTTATAATATCTGCCAACCCTTTTCTAAATCACTATTTCAGGTATTCAACACTGACCAAGAATGTGCCATGCCCAATGCTGGGTGCTAGGGTTATAGTTAAGAAGTATAGCACTTATCATTAAGCAATGTATTACATTTTAAAGAAGGCAGATGAATAAACATACAGTAACACTCTATGTGAGGGATGCCCTGACACAGATTCAGATACAGGATATAATGGAATGATCTAGGAGGAGAAATCTACACCAATAATTCAAAACTCCTTAAAGTTGGGTTATATCTGAGTTGTATCTTACAGGACTAGTAGCAATTAGCCAATGAAATGAAGTCATTAATTTTATTCTAAGCAAAATAAACACTGCATGCAACAGTAAAGATGCATTGAAAATTTAGGGCTCAGTAAACAGTAAGTATGAATCATCATGCTCTGGGGTAGAAGAGGAAGAGATGTAAGTACATTAGCAAAAATGAAGAGATGAGGCCAAAGAGGTAACAAGTGGTGTTGTGTATCAGGCTGAAGAGTTGAACTAGATCTCTAAGCAATGCACAATCAACACGATTTTTCTAATAGGAATAAAATTTTTCAATTTTTAGAATGGTCATAGCAGGGATATGAACAGATCATCAAAATTTAGATGGTCCCACTTACGGAGTTATGGCATTAACTGGAAGAAAAAACTATAAAGTCCTGAAATAATAGTGAGACAGTTGAGATATGGATGCATATAGATTCAAGTAGTATTAAAGAAGCACAATAAAATTTGGTGGCTGCTTGGATAATTTAAAGATGACCTTAAGTTTCTGGTTTAGGTGACTGAGTAGATGGTGAGAAGTTCCACTGATATAAGAAATGCAATATAACTTGTTTGTCATAGTAGAGGAATAGATGACAATTCAGCTGGAATCTCTGAGATTTGAGACGTCAGAGTGATATTTTAGTGGCAATGTTCATCTAGCTATCACAGAATATCACGTATGCTTCTAAAATCAGGATAAAGATGCCAGACTGAAGTCAAACAAGTATGAGTATTGCCTGTGAAAGTATGTTCCATGGTAGTAGTGGAGGGAGATGGATGGAATCCTTTGGAACAGGAGCAATTATAAAGTAGACAGACATAAAGAAGCTAGCAAAGATAATCAAGACAGAAAAATGAGAGGTGTAAAGATAATCATAAACACAGAGCTCACGGTCTTCATTCGTAAATATGAAGAGAAAACAAAATATCTCTAGATGTTAAGAAGAATGTAAACTACTAGGAAAGCAAGGGTTTTGTAATTTTCACTACAATAGTCATAGCACCCAAAATACTGCCTTGCCCAAAGTAGATGTTCCATAAATATTTGTTGAGATATTTGAGATAGGCATGACATAAGAGAGAATAAGATAAATATTAAAAATAGAAAAATAAATCCTGGGAGAAATAGGAATAATTCATGGACTAGGACAGAACCTGAAATGCTTAGTTTTACTATGAACAGATGGAGACCTGCCACTATTCTAAAAACCTACAAATGTTGAAAGAATAAGTCTTTGGCAGGAACTGTAACAAACATACTGGCCATTATAGATCACCTGGAAACAGTCTTTACATATCTTTTTTAAAGGGCTCCTTTTTAAAAGAAAGAATTGGTAAGAGGGTGGTTAAATGCCTTTCTGTCAGGCTTTTTGTTTCGGAGAAGAAGGTGTAGGTGAAGTAACTCTGCCCCACAGAGACTTTCAGTCTACTTCTCCCTCTTGCCATCCTGAGTTACTCAGGAGTTCTGCTGGGCACATATATATACCTCCGAAGCTGAAGCCCCCTCCTTGCATATTATAGTAGTGGGCTTCCCTTTCTTTCAGATTTCACCATTATTATGATAGATTCTTGAGAGGCAAAGGTAATGGCTACGTACGCTTACATTCACAAACATCTTGAACCAGAGCCTATTTTCTTTTGTATTTTGAAATCCAATATAAAGGAATTTTAAAATTCAGCAACAGGGAAAGAGTTTCAGAGTATTTGAACTTGAAAGAGTATATACCCATAACTTCATTTTTGCAAGAAAATTAGCTTCTTGAAATCTTATGCAATTGCTGCCATGGTCATTGTATTAAGTATAAATTGTAATTTTAGAGAACCCTTACAAATTAGTTTAAAGGATAAAAAGGAATTTATTGACTCACAATACACCAAAGTTTGAAAGTGCTCATACTTTCAGACACAGGTTAAGTGTGGGGGCCCAAAGGATATAAATAGAAAATGTTTCTCTGACTTGGATATTCTTCCCTCTGCAGTTTGTTTTGTTTTGTGTTATTTTGGGGAAAGCTTTCTCCAAGGGGTGGCAAGAAAAATGACCAAAAGCAACTCTATTTTTATATATTACCAATTTACTGAACCCAGGCAAAGAGAAAGCCTTTATACAAAAGACTGACTCAGCTTGGGATTTCTGTTAAAACCTCAAGTTCAGGGAATTCTAACTGGCCAGGTCTTGGTCACATGCCCAGCACGAGAATATGGAGGTGGGATCTCCAAGCCAAACCAGATGGAAATGTGGACAAATTCACCAAAAGTAGCAATGAAGGTCTTCTAAGGGTTCTCTTTGTTCTTCATACTCTTCTTGAATCAATTCTGGTGATATGTATTTTACTAGGAAATAATCAATTTCATCCAGTTTTTAGATTTTTACAGCATATTTATGTTCAGTGCATCATCCTAAATTTAATATATTTCCCTTTGTATTTTTTTCTTTCTGTTCCTATACTTTATACCTTGGCTTTCTCCCTTTTTCCTTGATCAGAATATCAGATGACATTAGATAAACTCTATATTAAGGTTTGACTGGAGAAGTAGAACCACTAGAAGGACTCTATTATAGAGATTAAACCTTACATGATAGTGGGACTTGGTTAAGCAGTCTATGTAAATCCACTGCCCTGCCTCTTGGTGCAAGTCCCGAAGTCAGTAGGGCTGGCAGTCAGGAATGAGAGATGATTTGAAGTTAGGAGATCAAGGATAAGCTGGAACCTTCAAAGATAAGCTATAATCCAACTAGAAAAATGAACTGAACACCATATTAAAAGGATTATACATCATGGCCAAGTGGGATTTATGTGTAAAATGGTTCAACATACAAAAATCAATCAATGTGATACACCACATTAACAGAATGAAGGACAGAAAAACCACATGATCATCTCAATAGATGCAGAAAAAGTATGTTCATTGGAGTTCAAAACTCCATAGAAAGTTTAAATAACATATTTGATAAAACTGAATTTGAATTTTATAAGTTGAAAATAAGCCAGAAAAAATTATGAGATTAAGTGAAAATGTGAATGATAAAGGAATAAAGGATAAAACGGAAGACCCACATTCATCTAATAATATTTTTAGAAGGTGAGATTAGAGTGAATTTAACAAGTATTTGAAGAAATAGTACTTCTCAGAGATTAAGTTAGAAATAAATCCTCAGATAAAAGAAGTGCATGGAGTCACCGGTAAAAGAAATGAAAACAAATATATGACTATATCCTGTATCGTATACCTCACCTCAGCCTGATCCTTCCTTTGTTCCACATTAAAAGAATGTGCAACACTGGCAGACTACTTATATATACAATCTGACAGTGTCTCACTGTGTTCATGATTCCAACAAATCTATCCCCCACCTCTCTCCTTACTCCAGCAGGTGAGAATATTCCTAAAGCAACCCTTTCAGTTCCCCCACAGGCTAAACCCATGGATGAATTCTTTCTCCTTTCTTCACATTCCCTCCCCATAATTTTGAGATCCAGTTTACAGAACTTCCAGAGGTCAAATCCCAGCTTGATCATGCATTCTCATATTGAATCGCCAGCCTCCCCTGCTTCACTGCTTTTGCCCTGCAATCCTGTTCACTTGCATTGTACTCTCTAATTAAATAATAGCACATAAACTCTTGGCCTGAGGCTCTGCTTTCTGGGGAACCAAGGCTAAAAAACAGCTGGTAAACCACATCACATAATGGCAAAGAGGAAAGTCTAAAAAACAATTTGGAAGAAAGAAAGAATATCAAATAAGAAGAGCCATTAGACTGGTAGCAATCTTCTCATCAGTAACAATAGATGCCAGAAGATAGCTGAAAGCACTATCCTTAAAGTACTAATGGAAAAATCACTCTTAACCTAGAATAGAACATTTAACTAACCATATTAAAAAATGAAAGAGAGGACATTTTCAGACAAAGGCAGAAATTTCTACCTATAGACCCTCAATAGTAAAACTTCCAAGGAATAGGTTTCTTACTGAAGGGAATTAAACTCACCGTGAAGAAGTGGGATTAAAGAACAATACTGAGCAAAGAAAGTGATATACATGTAGATAAATCCAAGAAGGATTAACTGTTAAACACTGTGTAATTGTGTGACTAATTTGGGGGCCAAGTCAAAAATAAAGTGCAATTCAATGGAATATTACTCAGCCATAAAAAGAAACGACATTGAGTTATTTGTAGTGAGGTGGATGGACCTAGAGTCTGTCATACAGAGTGAAGTAAGTCAGAAAGAGAAAAACAAATACCATATGCTAACACATATATATGGAATCTAAGAAAAAAAAAAAGTCATGAAGAACCTAAGGGTAGGACGGGAATAAAGACACCTACTAGAGAATGGGCTTGAGGACACGGGGAGGGAGAAGGGTAAGCTGTGACAAAATCAGAGATTGGCATGGACATATATACACTACCAAACCTAAAATAGCTAGCTAGTGGGAAGTAGCTGCATAGCACAGGGAGATCAGCTCGGTGCTTTGTGACCACCTAGAGGGGTGGGATAGGGAGGGTGGCAGTGAGGGAGATGCAAGAGGGAAGAGGTATGGGAACATATGTATATGTATAACTGATTCACTTTGTTATAAAGCAGAAACTAATACACCATTGTAAAGCAATTATACTCCAATAAAGATGTTTAAAAAAAAAGAAAACTTTTTCTCTTAAGCTAGCAGCAATTGGGTAAGATACACCTTTGTAAACAAAGATGAAACATTTACTTTTTCTCCCTACCTGACCCTCCAGATTTGGGAAACTCTTGAGTATTCATCTCATGGCAATACAGTTAGTTATCTGCATAAGTGCAATAGATATCTGCTTTTCTTGTAACAGGACACAATAGGAAACTGATTATATTAACCAAGGCTTTGACTGGAATGTAATATTTGAGAATAATGTACACAGAATCAAATATGACCAGACAACTTTAAAAAATTAAGGGTGACTTTATGGAGCGAATAAAAAACCTTGAAAAGACAGCCTGGAACCTTGCTTACAGGGTTCCCAACAGCCTAATCAGGTGAGTAATGAACTTCTTGACAGGTGCAGTAATCTCAGGAGAATTGGGGAACCTCGAGAAGAGAAGAATTCACCTATATCTATAGGTATTGCAAGTGAAGTCAGATAGGAAGTCTTTGGTTTGGCTTCCTACCCTCGAGAGGCTTTTACAAGTTCAATCTGGGGAATTCCCTGGCGGTCCAGTAGTTAAGACTCCGTGCTTTCACTGCTGAGGGTGCAGGTTCGATTCCCAGTTGGCGTACTAAGATCCCACAAGCTGCGGGGCATAGCCAAAAAAAAAAAAAAGTTCAAAAGTTCAATCTGAGATTCCCTATGAAAAATTCCAGCAAAGCATGTTTAAAAGAGCTTATGTGGTCAATCACTATTCTTGCTGCACTTCTGTACAAAGTCAGGACAAGTTTTATTGAAATTAGACTTACTTTGCAAACAAATTAGTCTTATTTTGGTTTCTTTGTAAAAATGAGGGTGTAGAAATTTTTTAGAGAGAAAAAGTATGTTTCAGCAACACACCTTTGTGGATATTAGATTCTAGAGCTGTTTCTTGTCTTTGAGGTTTTATTATTTGCCTGTAAAGTGGACTGGATCTTTAATTCCTTCAGTTCCCTCAAATACCTGGCTACAACTCTCCAAACTAATATTTCTGATTTTCTCCCATCCTTAGATGGGAGAACAAGAGCTTTTTCCTGCACCCCTGCAAACAGAATGTGAATGACTTGATATAAACTTCAGAGGAATCACCACAATAGCTTGTTTAGACAATCACCTTTGTGCCTGTTACTGCATGGGCCACTCAGACTGGTACACCCAGTACCCTCATCAGAGACATTCAAACTGCAAACCAGGAAAATCCATCAGATTCCCACTGTCTGTCTGCCCTCTCTCCATCTGAAGATGTTTCAAGCCTGATATCTAGATCTAGAGGTCTTCTTGACTGGCAGCTCTCAGGACTCAGACACTGGGTTCATAATTTGCTCCAACCATTAACCTTCGTTTTTCTTTTTCTTCCACAGAAACTCTCTATTCCATGGAAATCCTCTGATTAAATATCTGTTTCCTTGTTTATGCAATACAAGTCTAACTTTGGGAGCCCACCTGCATCATCCACCTCCTGAAATGAAACACAACTGTTAACTCAACTGACCTATTCTCAAGACTGAGACTGGGTCAACGAGATAGGCAGCAATCTATCAACTTAGCGTCTGGGTTGTGAAACTTATTTGAAGTTTCAAAGGTGGAACTTAAGGGGAGCAACATTTGCCACCCCAAAATATGCTACTTTGGCAGGAGGATTATTTTGAGCTATAAACAATCAAAACCCAACAGATTCAGGAAAAGCTCTTTACCTCTACCTCAAGTTCCTAAATTTACATTGGAAAGGGAGCCTATACAGGAAGAGAGCTATTACCAGAGATAACTTTTTACCTAAGAAACTTACCTGCATAATAGGATAACCATTGTTTTCTAAACATCTCCTCTGCATTCCTGTGAATGCCTTCCTTCCTTTTGTATCCCCAGACCCCTACTCCTTTCCTTAGCTCAGGATGTTATATAAGCTTCAATTACCTGGCTGCCTTTTGGGTCTCATATTTTATGGGACTCTCTTACATACGAAATTAAATTTGTCTTTCTCCTGTTAATCTGTATTATGTCTATTTGTTTATTAGACCAGCCAAAGAACTTAGAAGGATAGGAGGAAAGTTTTTCTACCCTTATAGCATCTTAGCCAAGAATCTAGAAGGGTAAAGGGAAAATTATTTTTCCTCCCATACAACACTAAAACTTTTCTTATTTTCCCCAAAATGTACTCTTTACTGCTCGTGAATTTCCCCATGATTCAATCTAATTCAACCATCAACCATCGTATTTTGCTATGATCATGGAAATCTTCCATGATCTGGAAGAGTTGATCTATTGTCCTGTACTTCTAGTTACATTGAATACTTTGCAGAGTCAAGGCCAGCTGTTCTTCAGTATGTTATACTTTCAGGATTCATCAGAGTGTGTTCCCATGTTTAAATTCAGACAAAATATTTCTGGCAAGGACACCACGTAGGTAATATTGTGTAACTTTCTCTGCATTTCATTAATGCCAGGTCATATCATAGTGATTTATGAGAGGGCCACTGATTTCTCTGTTGTAAAGACATATTTTCCATTTGTAATTAATTCGTAATTTAAGGGATTGTAAAGACCCTGTTCTCCACATTTCTTTACCATATGGTTTCAGCCATTGACCCTTAACTGAAAATATTATGACATCAGGAGTTACAAAACAGTGAGTTTCTAATTCTGAAATTCTTTTTACATTTACTTGCTGAGATCATTTGGTATGATCTTAAATCCTATATTTAAGAGATCATTTCCTATCTTTTCTATCCCTCTCCTCTCTTTCCAAAATAATTATGAAATTTTCTTTACTCTTATTCATAGATATTTATTATTGTTTAATGTACTACCATCATTATTCTCTGTAATGCTCACACTGTACCAAATGTATTCATTGGGCCCAACTTCAAGGCAACTACTGAATTTTTTGGATATGGTCTCATCTGTGTTTGAGCGCTTCCTTGCTTTCTGGTTTACCCTGTACTTTCTCTGACCTTTCCTACAACAGGCCATATCTCCAAGGAATCCTGGTTCCTTTCAGCAAGGAATGATTTTTAAAAACCAAGATCTCAGTATTATTTATGCTCTTTGCTACTGGCAGGTCAAAATGTCAAAACCCTATCATCATGTATAACTCTCTCTTTTTCTTCCTAATTACTTTCTAGAGTTAGAATAGAATTGCTATAGTGAAGTACAGTTTCTTTAATGAATGACACAATGAAAAGAGGGTTATATATTCTGATTATGCATTATTTTGTTTCTGTAGGACCTCTAATCTCCTCCATATACTTTTTTCTTTCTCTTCATCTTCAAAAGTCCAGGGGATGCTCATCCCTTCCAAGTTGCTCCCTTTCTCCCAGAAGCAGTGCCTTTCTATGACTGTTACCTCTGGTCCCACACTTTTAGGTCCCTTCCTTTGGATTCTTAGTACCCAGTGTTTTCTAATTCTTCTCGTCTCTTACTTGTTTTTGGTATTTTTCCACTCAGGGTAAGACCTCATTTTTCTAGGAGAAATTTATCTGCGTTCTGGCACCAGTTTTATCCTGCTGCATGCTCGTGATTTTCAGCAGTCTCATCTGAATCTCCCCTTCACCCTGGGCTTCAAAATGAGTTTTGTTGGTTTCAGATGTCTTCCTATTAGACATAAACCCAAGTTGTAGTATTCTCTGACTTCTATGCTTTTGGCATAAGTTTCTCATGGTTTTATTTTCTTTCCTTGTTGACCTCTATGGGTTCTAGAGCATGTGTGGAAAGATTAGGATTTAAGAAGCTGCTATCATCCTATAGAAACTCAGAGGTCAGAAACAATCATTGTACGCTTGGAATTATTTTTATGCTTTATTTAAATAAGCTTTGCCTTGCCTTCTGAGTTATTCCGTATTCATAAAGGGGAAGCACTTTAAACACACATATAATACAATTTTATTATAAGATTAACAGTAACCTTAGGCTTAATTCCAGCAGGGCTTATGCCTCTGAACCAAGTTACCTGTCACTTTTGAGGTTTACTTGCACTGCTCTGAAAGTTTTAAAAACAGAAACACACAAAAAGTTAAAGAGCTTTTTCTTAACTTCTTTGGTCCAGCACTCCTGAATTAACTAAGAAAATAATCACTTGCTTATGTGCCTACTGACTAATGATGTGTTGGACATCAAAAATTAATTTTAATCTGTTTCTCATTTCTTTTCCTGTTTGGTCTGGTGTTTAGCTGGTTAGGCTGTCTGTAATCAGATGTTTGCATTCTTTTTAACTAAGAAACAGTGAATCAAGTTAGAATACAAAAAGGAAACAAATGACACTGGGCCATTTAAAATTCCCAATAATACATTGTCAGTGTCCTCTTAAAATTTAATGAGTATGTTTTCCATTATGTCAGCCAGATCATTAATAATCAACTGCCTTTACCTCCAACTAGTATACAAGCTATAGTGACACTTCAGTGCTTGTTCAGAGAATCAAGGTTACCTTAATCCTGCTGTGGACCACAGACATATGGTTCCTTGGCTGGGAGGTGCTCTAAACAGATCATTGTAAAAGGAACAATGGGAACGTAAAGTTATAATATACTTTGTACCTACCTTTCCAAAGCTTACAGTCTTATGGGAAAGCAACATTTAAACAACAATACCAAAAATATGCAATTATAAATATCAACAGTTGTTTGACATAAAAAATGGGCTACTATGAGACACATAAATATAACACTGGTCATGATTCAGATGTGGGGTTAGCAATCTCTTTGAAGGAGGGAGAATTTCACCAGGTCCTACCAACAGGAATTAGGCAGAGGAAGGTACCAGGGGAAAACAGGTAAGCAGGAATGTAGATGACATGGCATGCATCCAAACTTAATCCTCCTTACTTTCTATCTCCTATTTGAGTGGCAAGAAGAGGCAGAAGAAGAAAAAAAAGGACCGTCTAACAGAGTAGGTCATTGGTTTGCTTAATGTTCCAGCCATTTGAGTAAAAGAGAAAGAACTACTATGATAAACTAAAATTTAACACATCCAATTCCAAAAGTAAACAAGACATTCATTCTAACCAATTCCTAAACTATCCTTCTCCCTTCAGGCGTGTTATGTGAGGGATTAGGAAAGGGTCAGAAAGTGGACTTGAATCACTTCTCATGGAAGTAACATACCTGATTTCAAGTGTTTCAGCAAGAAACACTGCCTTTTCAGCCAGGCATAGCTCACCTCCCTGATCCCTCTGTAATGTATCTACAGTCATATCCACTTCTCTTACCTGTCCCACTAAAGGAAGTATTCTTCCTCATGACTGTGACAATCCTTCCATCTGTGCTCTGGATTCCATATGCTTTCATTTCTTCAATCAGCATAATTCATCTGATTTATATATCATTATCTTCTTCCTATCTACTGGTTCTTTCCTCTTCAGAATTTAAGAAAATATTCATTTAAGCCACTCAAATCTTCAAAAGCAACTCTCCATCTATTCTGCATCTCCCTCACCCTGCCAGAAATCTTACTATTCCTTTCATGTCCCTCATACTTTAGTTCTTTTGAAATGTCATCTAAATTCTCTACCTCTACGTTTTTTGTTTTTTGTTTTTAATAAATTTATTTATTTATTTATTTATAGCTGTGTTGGGTCTTCGTTTCTGTGTGAGGGCTTTCTCTAGTTGTGGCAAGCGGGGGCCATTCTTCATTGCGGCGCGTGGGCCTCTCACTATCGCCGCCTCTCTTGTCGCGGAGCACAGGCTCCAGACGCGCAGGCTCAGTAGTTGTGCCTCACGGGCCCAGTTGCTCCGCGGCATGTGGGATCTTCCCAGACCAGGGCTCGAACCTGTGCCCCTGCATTGGCAGGCAGATTCTCAACCACTGCACCACCAGGGAAGCCCCTCTACCTCTACTTTTTAATCCCCATGCACTTCCCAACCCACTGGAATTTAGCTTCTCTAGTCACTCCACTAGAAGGAATTACTAAAATCACCAAAACTTCCAATTTGTCAAAGCCAATTGAAAATTTTTGGAAACCATCTACATTACTTCTGAAACCTACTATACTGATTGCCACCCTCCATTTCTCTGAAATTTCTTCCTCCTTTGATTTCTATGACTCCTCTCCAGATGTCCCTTGCTTATTTTTCCTGCTGCAATGTCTACTTTTGATGTTTTCCAGAGCTTCCTTCTCAAAGCTTTTTAAATGTCAATATAAAAGAAATATTGTTCTGTGAGCATTCCCAATAATTTCCTATAAAAGAGGTTCTGATTCTTCTTTATTAGTGTTTTTGCTGATATCCATTCTCTGAAAGGGTTTGAACATTCACAGCCTAGTTCTTTGAGTTGCATGGGACATAAAATTAGGGGAAGAGGAACAGTTAAACAATTAAAAGAAATATATTATTGCTTAAAGAAAAGATATTTTGTCAGAGTTTTTAAAAAGAACTGTAGAGAGGGTTGGGGTTCTACTGAAGAGTTTGGGATAGCTGAGAAATTTTATGGGTGAAAGGAAGTATAAGAGAAGGAAAATGGCATTTTAATAAGGGTTTCTCTAAACTCCATATATCTTTGCTAATGTTTTATAAACAATTAAATAACTCCAATTATTTTGAAGTTCATTTAGTTTATGGTCTGTTTCTTATACTAAAATGCCACTCTCAGACTAGAATATATGTTTCATGTGTTCAAGTGAGTTATCTTCAGATTAAAATATAGTGATGATATGGGTGTTTTATTTTGTGAAAATTCATTGAGCTATGCACTTATGATTCATAATTTTTCTAACTATACTTCAAAAATTTACCAATTTTTCTCATGCTGACTCTCTTACAAATCTAAATGTAAGCTCCAGACACACATTTTCAACCACTTACCAGATACCTCCATTACAAAGCATGATAGGCAACTTAAGACAAGGTGTTCAACTGAAAAACCTCTTCGTACTTTTTTTTTCCTATTTCTGTAAGCAGAACCACAGTAGAGCCAGTTTTTCAAAACAGATTTTCCTTCTCCATATAATAAAGGTCCTGAGTCAGGGACAATCTACATCCATGCCCTCTTCTCCATAGGCACAGGTACCATCTTAGTTGGTTCATGCAATATTTCTAACCTATATACTGGTCTCAGTGAGGGCAGTTATGCATCCCACTATCCATTCATCTCAGTTATTCTGCAGGGATCCTGTTAAAGAAAATCTAAATATATACCTGTCCCTTCAGTCTCTTTAGCAGAGCATAATAGCAGCCAACATTCATATAGCATTTGTTATATGATAGAGGCTACTGTAAAATCTTTGCAGCTATTAACTGATTTAACCCCTAAATAACTTTATAAGGAAAATATTATTATTATCTCAATTATACAGATATAAATCTGAGGCACAAAAAAGTAACAGTGGGCAGAACTTGGATTTGAACTAAGGCTACACAACTTCTGAAACACATTACCTAACTTTATTGTGGTAACCACTTCACAATATATATGTATGTCAGATAATCACATTGTACACTTTAAATTTACATAATGTTTTTGGTCAATTATACCTCAATAAAAGAAACTCTGCTTTAGCCAGCTCTCAAGATCTGGTACTTTCTGTTCTTTCTGATTTTCCTTTCATTGACTTTCTTTAAATTACCTGAAAATATCATAGGTTTTATGTCTCTGAGATCTTTCACATTCTCTTCCATTCACCTGGGATACTCTCTCCATGGTCATGTCCACACCAACCTTGTGTATCTGATTAATTCCTCTTTCAAGAAGAAAAGTATATTACCTTCTCTAAAACATTCCCCTGACATCCTTATCTTTATCTTATGAGATTGACAAGGATATCTGTACCACTGCATTTGTTACCTGCTATTATAGTTTTTTCTTTGCTTATTTGTTATCCTCATTAAGAAAAAGATTATGAGGCTAATCACTGTTTAACAACAGTAACTTATACATTACACGGTACAAAATGAACACACGAACTATTTATTTACTAAACTGATGAATACAGATCCAGAGAAACTATATTTATGAGAGTGATTGATTGTAAAATGAGAACGCTGCTTTGATGATAATTTTTTTTCTTATGGAGATTATATGAACTAATATATTTAGAACATTTTTAAAGTATCTGGCAGATAGCATGAGCTCAAAAAACTATAGTAAAAATAATAGTAATATAATAATTATAATAACTTTGAAATAGACCTCTAGGATTCCAAAATCTACTTTGCTTTCTGACCCAACCTTTGCAAAACAGATTTATAGAAAGAAAATGAGAAAGAAGAAAATTAGGAGTAGGTAGGGTAGAGGTGGGAAAGAAAAGTCTAGGAAATTTGCAATAGGGATAACTCTAAGTATAAGCAACACAACGAGGATAAAGTTTTGAATAATGAATACAAGATATAAGAAGAAAGCTTAAATATGGAAATTTAATATTCAACCCAGAAGTTGTATCTAAAACCCCTTGCATTTAGTGAGCAAAATATACATTTAACTAACTGAATGGTTGATTGTAATTAAATACTGAACTCTTTAGCAGATAACCTGAATCCTGGTTCTTTCGACAGTGAGGTTTGAGAAAAACAGGGTCTTCTTACAGTCTTCTAAATAAGGCTAAATAAGCAATAACACAAACGCTTCTCTCTCTCCCCCCCACCCTTTGTGTGTGTGTGTGTGTGCGCATGTGCGCGTGCGCGTGCATGTGCGTGTACCCAGAGATTTTTGTCAAAGCCATTTGTTGCTAAGCAAAAGATCAAGAAAGGGATTGTTGAAACTCATCTTTAAATGCTTAATACCTATATTCTCACCCCTGAACGTGCATATTTACCTCTTCTCTTAATAAGCAGGCACTTGAGTGCAGGTCATTTTGCTCTAGATACACTATTCAGCACTGAGGAAGGGGGAAGCTTTCTGTGGAAGACAAGGAAAGATGCTGGTTATTTGGAAACTTTTCTTCTGGCACCTCTTTACCTAGTTGGATATTCCATGATCACTCTGACACAATCTAGCCAACTTTAGACTTCATCATACTCTCTCTTTCCAGCAACCAAAGCATCCACAGCAGGTTCCCAGGTCTGTCCAAGGTGAGGGACATCAGCCACTCTGAAAGGCAGTTCCAGGGACACAAAAAGTATCACAAAAAGAAAAGTTTCTTGATGATAGAGACTACTGAGGTCCAGATTTTTCTTTCTTTCTTTCAATACTTAAAAAATTTTATTGAGGTATAATTGATATAACATTATATTAATTTCAAGTGTATAACATAATGATTTGATATTTGTATATATTGTGAAATGATCATCCCAAAAAGTCTAGTTAACATCCACCACCATACATAGTTACAAAAGTTTTTTTTCTTGTGATGAAGACTTTCAATTGGTAATTTTATTTTAATTGAATTAAAGACTATTTGAACAAGTACAAAGTTTATCCTGTTAAAGATCTCACCTTCAAGAAGAACACAAATGGAGCAGTGAAAAGGAAAAAGAATAGGAAGTTCGGTCAAATAAATCTAAGAAATTAGGGGTAACAGAGGCACGGAGCAGAATTTCCCTCATATTAGATGCTAGGGGCTCAAAAAGGAACAACTCCACCAATGCTGTATCACTTCCAGTTCTTTGTAAAAAATAAGTAAATACATACATACATACAAATACAAACAACAGAATTTATTAGTATTGTGTCATTTATCCTAAAGATATTTAGAAATTCTTTTAGAAAATAAACTATTAATTGTTTAAATTGAAATCTGAGCTTTACCGGAGCCCACACATCTTATTGTTGCCTTGTATCTATGGATTACATACATAGCATGTGTTGTGAGAAATTTCAAATAATTTATTTATAAAGTCATAGTTTTAATCGTTTTTAAAACTCAATTAAATGCCACTAATAAAAATTACCAATTTCAGAAAGGCAATCTGGGAATGTAAGTGCAAAATTCTTGTCATAAGACACTAAAGTAGAAAAGAATATATGATCCCATCTTAAAGAAGTATTCTATCTTATTTGATGAATTTGTTCAAGCACAGATTTAGGTTAAAATAAGAAAAATGACATTAGAATAATATTAGGAAGATCCTAAGAATTTCCTTATTTTCTCTTATTTGTATTTTTCTCTGTATGTGTGTATATACTCAATATATATGTACTCATATGCCCTGTTGTAATTCTCTGTCATATATATATATATATATATATATATATATATATAAAATTCTCTGTCCTATATATATCCTAGTAGATGGAAAAAACCAAAACAACCAATATGAAACAAGAATTTTTAAAAAGCCATCACAAAATATAACATAAATTTGAAATGAATCATGCCTTATCACAGAAACAAAATGTACAGATCGGAAAACAAGTCTATAAGATTGTGCAAGTATGATATTCAAATTGTCCATTATCTTTTGTATTAAAGAAGAAAATGGATTCTATGCTATCTCATGGCAAATCTAAGGGCTGTTTACCATCAAGTCCAAATCTCATCTGTTTTCAATTTCACAGTTCCAAAAAGCTCTAGAAAAAAATATCTAAATGACTATGAATGCTCATAACACTTCTCAAACCACTTTTCATGCTCCTAAATTATCAAATCAATGCAAATCAGTGCTATTAATGCTACCCACTCCTTGGAAATTTTACTTTTTCATAAGTATTTATTTTAACCAAAATAATGTAAATATAATCTGTTAAAGCTCCTAGGAGGAAAAGATTTTATTTTCCCCATAAGTCAGTGAAGCCATTGCAAATAGAAGCAATACTGGGACCTAATATGACCAATGAGCAGAGTATACACAGTGTTGACTAGTCCACAAGTCTCCATTTACTTAGCAGTAAATCAGTGTAATCTACACTGTAATCCATGGTGTTGCTGCAGTCACAGTAAAGACTGAAAGGCCAGCTTTGTTCCCTTTGCTAGATCCCTTAATTAGAAGATGAAATATAGCGCTTTAATGGTCCAGTAAAAGAATTAAGAGATCAAATTTAAATTGCTCCATGATCAATTTTGAATGTTTTTTTTTGCTGTTATTTATTTATTTATTTTTTGGTACGCGGGCCTCTCACTGTTGTGGCCTCTCCGGTTGCAGAGCACAGGCTCCGGACGCGCAGGCTCAGAGGCCATGGCTCATGGGCACAGCCGCTCCGCGGCATGTGGGATCTTCCCGGACCAGGGCTCGAACCTGCATCCCTTGCATTCGCAGGCAGATTCTTAACCACTGCGCCACCAGGGAAGCCCCTTGAATGTTTTATATATAGAATTCTTTAAGGGAATAAAAGCTGCATAGTACTTTGACACAGAACACATTCACTTGGATTCAGCAAAAATTTGAGATCGTATTATATGAAAGGAATTGGGCTAAGTACTGTGGAAGTGAACTAATAAAAAGGTAAGAAATCTTGCCTACAAAGAGCTCATGGAATAGTATATTAGAAAAGTATACATAAAATGACTCTAGAGCAAAGTTTAATGGGATAAGGACTATGGAAGAATTTCAAATTGCTAATATAGGCAGATGACGGAAATGCTTCTTTTGCCTCCTGAGAATGCAAAACGATTCATGAAGGAGAAGGTGGTACTTGAAGGATCCTTCAAAGACTGAAAACTCTTTGACAGAGGTAGAGGAAAGAGCCATGTAAAAAGGTTCATTGTAAAGGTAAAATTACTAAAAGGTACAGGGGTTTTCAGGACATAGTGAGTCATTCTCTATGTCCAGATTATCATGGAGAAAAAATGAAAAACAATGCTTGTAAGGCAGATGGCACATCACCATATTTAGAAAATGATCATTCATTGTTTAGAGGGTAATAAGAAAGCAATATAATTCAAGGAAGAAATGGATGCAGTCAGAATCAACCTCAAGATTATTCTCACGTTAGCACTTATGGAATGATGATATGAAAAGCAGACCCATTCCCCAGCAAAACAATCATAGCTGGTGAAAATGATTTTTTTTAAAACCACTTAAAGCCTCTACTCATAGGGCAGAGGCTTATAACAAAAGAATATACTCTGAAAGTAGCATTACCTTGCTGAAAGAAATTAAACACCTAAAGAAATGGAAAGACGTCTTGGATCAGAAGACTTCATATTGTTGAGGGAGAAATATTCCTCAAATTTATCTACACCTTAAACACAATCCTTATCAAGATTCCAGTTAGCTTTTTTGCACAATTTGACACATTGACCCTAAATTCATATGGACATTTAAGGGACCCAGACTAGCAAAAACAATCTTGAAAAGAATGGAGGACTCACACTTCCATACGTCAAAACTTAAAACAAGGCTACAATCATCGAGAGAGTTTGGTACTGGCATAAGGCTAGACATATAGATCAGTGGAATATAATGGAGAGCCCAGAAATAAATCTTCACATTTACATTTAATTGATTTTCAACAGCACTGCTAAGATAATTCAATGGGGGAAAGAATAGTCTTTACAACAAATGCAGCTGAGATGACTGAATATTCATATTCAAAAGAATGAAGTTGGACCCATCTCTCATATCATATCATAGAAAAAAATTAACTCAAAATGGAAATGTAAGAGCTAAAGCTATTAAACTCTTAGGGGTAAATCTCTGTGACCTTGGATTAGGCAGTAACTTTTTAAATATGATACCAAAATCATAGCACAAGCAACAAAAGAAAAAAAATAGATAAATCAAACTTGATAAAAATTTTTTTAAAAAGACTTTTGTGCTTCAAAGGACACCATCAGGAAAATGAAAAGACAATCCACAGAATGGGAGAAGATATTGGCAAAGCATATATATAATAAAGGGCCTGTAATCTAGAATATATAAAGAACTCTTACAGATCAATAATAGACAAATAATCCAATTATAAATGGGCAAAATATCTGAATAAGCATTTCTCTGAAGAAGATATACAATGGTCTGTAAATTCATGAAAAAATGCTTAATGTCATTAACCATCAGAGAAATGCAAATTGAAACAACAACGAGATACCACTTCACACACCCTGACATGGCTATCATCAAAAAGACATAACAAGTGTTGGTGAGGATGTGAAGAAATTAGAACCTTCATATACTGCTATTGGGAATGTAAAATGGTACAGCTGCTTTGAAATAATCTCACACTTCCTCTAAAAGTTAAACATACAGTTACCACCATATGACCCAGAAATTCCATTCCTGGGTATATACCTAAAAGAACTGAAAATGTATGTCACATAAAAAAAGTATATGCAAATGTTTATAGCAGCCTTATTCACAGTAGAAAAAATAAAATATTGTATATCTATGCAATGGAATACTATTTAGCAATAAAACGAAATGAAGTATTGATATATGCTACAACATGGATGAGCCTTGAAAACATCATGCTAAGTGAAATAAACCAGCCACAAAAGACCACATATTCTATGTAATCATTTATATGAGATGTCCAGAATGGCAAATCTATGGACAAAAAGTAGATTTGTGGTTGCCAAGGGCTGAGGGAGATGGGGGTAAAAGGTAGTGGCTACTAATAGATATAGTGTTTCTTCTGGGGATGATGACAATATTCTAAAATTGACTGTTGTGATAGCTGCACAACTGAGTGAACGTACTAAAAGCCATTGAACTGTTCACTTTAAATGGGTTAATTGTATGGTACGTGAATCATAATCAAAGTAAAGCTGTTATTTAAAAAACAGAAGAGTAATATTCTACCATCAGTGTAGAAAGTGGAGGGTACAAACCTGACGTAAGAGAGAGCATGAGAATGGTATTTTTTTTTGTGGTGAGACACACTGAAAATCTGATCCAGGAAAATGAAGGAAAACTAACATGTATCAGACTTATATTTCTGAAAAGATAAAAGGTGTTTCCTCTTTAAGAAATCAGAAATGAGTCTGTACTTTTTTATTTTTCCCTATATAAAGTACATTATTACAGGAAAGAATCAGTGCCTCTCATGATAGTTCAATGCTGAACTTCATCTTTTAACACTTTAATTTCTAAAATTCACAAAGTTTTGGTCTGTGATTAGTCACATTATGCTTTCAATGTTATAATGGCTGATACTTTTCTCCTATATAGTTAAACTTTACACAACACAGCTTCTTGGTTGTGTTTCCGTTTGCTAGGTCAGAAATGAATCTACAATTTCACAGTCATGTTCTTTTCATGTGATTATTCAAGTAATAAAATATGAAGTTTCTTGATATTTCAGGAAGAACAAACTTTGCATGCTTCCACAGTGAAAATTAAGGGCAAAATTAGATGAAATTGAAGTTCAGAGAAGATGAACATAATGATGCATGCCTGGAATGATTTATAAAGAAATATTAAACAAGGGAGACGAAATTTGGAAAACTTGGAAAAGCAGATGACTAAGTAGAAACATCATTATATACAAATATTTGATCATATCAAAAGGGAGAGAAGTGACATAGAAGCCAAGCATATAGAGAATTAACAATGTCATGTTGATAAAAAAATGGAAAATCAAAATGAAAACTAAAAGAGGAAGCTAGTATAATAATCTGATATTGAAAAGGTTTCCTAGACAACAAGGTGTCAAAAATGTTTTTACTGTGCGTTGGTATAAAAAACCAAAATTATGGTAACAATTACCTTTAAGATACAACATTAACATGCTCCCTAATACTTCAAGAAGCAAAACATGGGGCAATTGAGCAAACAGATGGGATCCTACATCGATAATCACTTTTCAGAAATATGGCTTTGAGAGATGTTAATTAAACAACCTCAGCAGGCTCCTTTTCAATAGCCTTATCTCCTGATATTGACTTCCATGGCCAGAGTAGGATGGATAATTGGAAGACTCTGATTTTCATACAGTAATGTAATCTCTTTCATTTGAGTGAAGTGAGCTCTGAAAGCATTACTTGGAACACATGATGCTGATTCATTACATTTCACTTGATAATTGTAATAATGGGTGTGTGTAATTTTAATTGTACATCTCTCATCATATGGAAAAAGTATATGCCATATCACAAAGTGGGGAGATAGTGAACTTTCAAAGGTATCTGATTGTCAGATGTTTTCCTAACTGGCCATTAACTGTAGGCAATTTGCTAATCATCTTTTCTTCTTTAAATGAAAATGTCACGTTGTCCTTGACCTTAAGTGGAGATGTTCTGCCTGTGATTCATACTGCAGGGAATAATAATAATAATAACAGTTACACACAATGGTCACTAGACTAAACCAAGTTCCCATTGAATCACGGTCACCTAAATTTTTATTCCTTTGCTTCATACTTTAGCTTCTGACACACCAATCTTAGGTCATCCTGGTTGTACTGACACATTTAATTCTATTTCACTGATTTGCAATCTTAACCTGCCCCACTCAAAACTTACTCCAAAAGAATGTACTTCAAGGACGAAGTTTGAAAAAAATCTTTGAAATAATTCATATGACAAAATTTATTTCATCTGGCAAAGAATTGGTAGAAATTTTATTATAGGAAAACATAATGTTTGTATCTTTAATTGCAATAGTTTGAGGATACAGCACACTGTGACACAAAATGGGAACTTAAAAAACATGTGTTGAGCAAACAAATGAAGAAAAAATGGATTTTAAGAAAAGATACGAGTTGCAGCCATGGTTGAAGAAGTATATCTAATATGTAATTTGTGTATTGGAGTATTATTGGCTATGGCAAAAGAAGAGCTATGCTGCATCAAACTTGTAAAACACCTAATGTTGTATGCTAAGGAGTTTGGTATTTATTTCATGGATTTTAAAGTAGATAAATTTCATGAGTATTGGGGGAAAAGGAAAATAGAATGGGATGGATGTTAAGCGAGAACTCGGTTTCAATGATGTGAGTGTGAGCTACAATTTCTAAGGATGGAGATCAGTAAGAATGTAATAAGGTACAGATCTTCCTCAACTTATGATTGGGTAATATCCTGAGAAATCCATTGTAACTTGAAAATATCATATATTGAAAATGCATTTCATAGACCTAACCTACCAAACCACATAGTTTGTTAGCCTACCTTAAACAGGCTTGGAACACTTACACTAGCCTACATTTGGGCAAAATAATCTAACAAAAAGCCTATTTTTAATAAAGAGTTAAATATCTCATGTAATTTATTGAATACCGCACTGAAAGTGAAAAACAGAATGGTTAATGGGTACAGAATGGCTTTACGTGTACCAGTTGTTCCCATTCAAGATAGCGTGGCTGACTCGGAGCTGCAGCTCACTCCTGCTGCCCAGCATCACGAAAGAGTATCATACCACATATCGCTAGCCTGGGAAAAGATAAAATTCAAAATCTGAAGTATGGTTTCTACTGAATGTGTATTACTTCCACACCATCACAAAGTCGAACCACGGTAAGTCAGGGACTGATGACATTTGATGATTTGGAAGTCATTGGTGACTTTTGAGAAGGTAGATTGACAAATAGGTGGAGACAAAGCAAGAAAAAGTCAATTACATTTTCTGTTCTGGCCAAAATAGAGTAACAGGGATCAGAGTTACCCTCTGGAACACCTAAAAAAAAAAAGGGTAGGGAAATAAGACAACAGTTTGCAAGACACTGGACATCAAGGAGCAGAGACTCATTCCTGAGAGACAGGAAATAAATGATGTGAGCCTTATGGTTGCTTCATGTTACCTGAGTTTCCAGGCCACAGCTCAGGGAGGGGGATCCCAGGCAGAGACCAGCAGTCTCACTAAATAAAGGAGAAAGGGCTGAGAGACTCTACAGAACACGGTGGGTAGACTTTTCAAGACAGAGTACCAGAGAGGAGAACGATTCACAGAGAGGGAACTCCAGAATCTTGCACCTAACTGTTCAGCTGTTTACTGTTCACTGATTGGCAATCTTAACTGTTCAGCTGATTACTGTTCAGCTAACTGTTCAGCTGATTACTGATCAGCTTATGTGTGTGAGTACATTACTAGAGGGCAGGAAAGGAACCACTTAAATGGACTATAGAAAAGAGTGCCTAGTATTCATATAGGGCCTGAGATACTGACTTTTCCTATCAGCCAGACTGTAAAACCTCAAGATTAACAGGGCAATGGACAATATACATGGAAAGGTCTTGCCTCGGTGGTTGGGAATATTTAACCATGTATTATAAAAGAACAATACAGGAACATTATTTAGCCATATAATATAACAGGAGACTTCTATATTTCTTTCTACCAAATCTTTAAAAGGACCTAAAAGGATCAAACCATTTCCAAGCACCTTAACAGTATCCCAGAAAAAAAGGTAAAAAATATTTGTAAAAATAAAAAGTTATCCAGCACCCAAAAAGGTAAAATTTACAATGGCTGGCATCCAATAATCAATTATCAAGGAAGCAAAGAGGCAGTAATCGCCCTTGTAATGAAGAAATGAAGCAATCAAAGCCAACTCATAATCGACACACATGTTAGAATTAGCAGAAATGACCATAGAACAATTCTTATTACTATACTCAAAAGGTTCAAAAAGTTAAGTTAGAGACATGGAATATATTTTTTAAAGTCCTAAATCAAACTGCTAGAAATGAAAAATGCAAAGTGTAAGATAATAAAAAAAACACACATTGAATGGCATCCATGACATTATTAGACACTGCAGATTAGTGAACTTGAAGACTAAGCAAGAAATATTAACCAAAATAAAACACAAACAAAAAGAAAAGATTTTTCAAAATGAGCAGAGCATCAGTAAACTGTTTGAAGAAAACTTCAAACAATCTAATGTATATATATAAAAAATTGGAGTCTCAAAGGAGAGGAGAGAGAAGGCAAGACAGAAAACATGTTTGACGAAATAACGGCAACTTTTCCCCGATTTTAATGGAAACTATGTCCCCAAATCCAAGAACTTCAACAAACTTCAAGCACAAGAAACATAAAAAAAAAAAAGGACAAGTCATATCGCAAACAAATTGTTCAAAAACCGTGATAAACAGAAAAATTTTAAAGCAGCCAGAGGGAAAAAAGACACATTACATACAAAGAAACAAAAATCAGGATGAAATCAGACCTCTTATCTGAATAATGCAACTGAGAAAAAGTAGACAGCCTCCTTAAAAAAAGAAAAAAAATTGGTAAACTTAGAATTCTATGTACAGTGAAAACATCTCTTTAAACCAAGGCAAAATAGGGATTTTTTTCAGTCATACGAAAGATGAACAAATTCATTACCAGCAGACATAAAGTATCCCCAAAAGAGTTGAATAATTTCATTTAGGCAGAAGGAAAATTATACCAGATGGAAATAAGTATCTAAAGGAATAAAGAGTAGTGAAATTGATAACTACATGGGTAAATAAGATTTCCTATATATTAAAATCATTGGTGATTCAGTATTTAAAGAAAGGTATTTTTTTAGGTAGTATGGAATTTGTAAGATACATAAGAGCAAAATGGATGTCAACAGTAGAACAAAATTGGGAGGAGAACTCAATCAAATAGAAGACAGAAAAAATAGAGATAAATCAATGAAGGTAAAAGCTGATTCTTTAAGAAGACCAATAAAGTATATTAACCTCAAGCCAGTCTAATTAGTAAAAAAAAAAAGACTGCTAAAATCAGCAACGAAAGAGGTGACATCACTCTACAGATTCCACAGCTATCTAAAGGATAACCAGAAGTAACATGTATACTTTGACTATAATTTTGACAAGATAGATGAAATAGATATATTCCTTGAAATACACAAACTAATAAAGTTCATTCAAGAATAAATAGACAATGTGAATATACCTATATCTATTAAAGAAGTTGAATTTTGCTTCAGGTTCATCAATATTTTATCAACTATGAGACCAACATTCATATATACTCCTCTCATATTTTTGTAGTGTTATGAACATTACACTGTTGTATCAATTACTGGTGAAAATGAAGCCATAAGTAAAAGCAGAATTACTCTTAAAAAAAATGATGTAGTTGGGCTACCCTGGTGGCACAGTGGTTGAGAGACCGCCTGCCGATGCAGGGGACGCGGGTTCGTGCCACAGTCTGGGAAAATCCCACATGCCGCGGAGCAGCTGGGCCCGTGAGCCATGGCCGCTGAACCTGCGTGTCCGGAGCCTGCGCTCTGCAATGGGAGAGGCCACAACAGTGAGAGGTCCATGTACCGCAAAGAAAAAAAAAAAAAAAAAAAGATCTTGCTAAGTCACTACAGCATGGGAGGAATCTCAAAATAATAGTGTTGAGTAAAAAGAGAATTGTATAGCTCCACTTATATTAAGATTGTAATGAAATAATTATGACAATTATTTTGTTCACCAAAAATTTAAACCTATGGTCAAAACAATGTTAACTCTCCTTAATAATGAAATTATTAACTCCCCTTTTACAATTCCATCAAGCCCCCAAAACCAGATTGAATACTACTTATTTAAATTGTAGGTAAAACTTGAGTTATGCCATTTTACCTTATCTCCCAACTAAATATAATTTTTAAATTTTACAATATTCATAAAAATTCACCACAAAGGAATATTTCCATATCCTATGTCACAGATACAGAACAGCAGGGTGCTTCAAGTCCCTGGCAAATGTAGTTTGCAAAATAGACATCTGTGATCAAAACTACACAGCAACATCAAATATCCTCAGAAATCTATTCATATGCTTTGCATTTCATGAATAGCAATTTAAAATTCACTCATTAAGAAATCAAGCAACTCCTTTACATTTCCAAAATAACAGCTAAAACTGTCTGGGACAGGAAAATTTGTAGCTAGAAAAATTCATAGTGCAGACCTAAAGTGTACTTCTGTTTCCATTAATGAAGGAATTCATCTATAAATGGAAGTATATGTATATATTTCATCCTTATAGGAGAGGATATCTGTTTATGTACAAATATTCTATTTCAAATGAAGTTTGCCTGTGAGCATCGTGTGCCTGAAGAACCAGGTCCTTTCTATGTAGTTTTGGAAGCCAAAGCCTAGAATTACTCTCTAATCTAAAATTTCTCACCACAACCTTAAGTCCATATCACTGCTGTATCTTATTTATGCAATGATTTCCAAATTAGTCTCTCTTCTTAAGTATATTTTTATAAAATGCAAATCTGGTCAAATTCATATGCTTGTTAATTCTCCAGGCTCATCTAAACTTACCTATACACATAAACACATCTCTCTCACACACACACAGCCACACACACTCTTACATTCCAGGTTCCAGTCAACATGTCCTTTTCATACCTCTATGTCTTTGTACATGAGCTTCCCTATTGTTAGGGTTTCACTCAGGCCACTGTGATCTTGTTTCAATGCTCTCTCCTTCGAGGCCAATTTTATGATTGGTTTTATTAAGATCTTATGTTTTTAGACAAGGACCCTCATTTGCCAGTTGCCTTCTACTGAAGAATTCATTCTAATACTCCAGACAAATGAGTAACTAACGCCTTCAAAATCTAGGAAATTGAGGCTTCCCGGGTGGCGCAGTGGTTGAGAGTCCGCCTGCCGACGCAGGGGACACGGGTTCATGCCCCGGTCCGGGAAGATCCCACATGCCGCGGAGCAGCTGGGCCCGTGAGCCATGGCCGCTGAGACTGCGCGTCGGGAGCCTGCGCTCCGCAATGGGAGAGGCCACAACAGTGAGAGGACCGCGTACCCCCACCCCCCCAAAAAAACCTAGGAAATTGAAAAACTTATTTACTCACACATCAAAGAGGCCAATATTATGCCCTCTGGCTCAGCATTATCTGGTTTCTGTGGCTCTTCATTCAAGCCTTTGACTTTGTGAAGCAGCTTTCACCCTTACACTATTCCACCCCATAAAATCTGCTTTTCCACATTTTGGTTACATGACCTTGCATTTCACAGAACACATTTACTCAACTATAAAGTGGAAACCATATCATCAAACTCAAACTTTGGTGAGAATTAAATGATCACTTTACATAAGTCCCTAATATTACAAGCATCATAGAATGATACTCAGCAAATATTTGTAGAAGAGTAGGAGGGAGAGAGGAAGGAAGGAGAGTTCCAAAAAGGTACAGAGAACCCAAGAAAAAAAAAGCTTTAATGGGGTTTATCTTGTGTGATAGCCTTCAATTAAAGCTCAGTCAATCTTATCTATTAAGATGAAAAAAATGTATTTGCAAAATGAGAGTCACTAGAAAAGCTTCCTATTGCTTACTGGTGATGGCTACTTCCAGTGAAATAAACTTTCCTTGGAGAAATTATGTGGTTTTTTCCATTGCTGTAATTACCTGTATTGGTATAAGTTGTCATATAGAAATAAACAGGAGCAATGTTTGATCTCTTTGGATTTTTTTTTTTAGCATCAATGAGACTTTAAGAAATAACCTGCCCTCAAACCTGTAGTTTTTAGGAGAGAGAAACCAGGAGAGCCTTATATATCTGTGTTAGTGTAGCCTCCTAAAGTTTTCAAAGCCCATTCACAATCTTTGGGTTTTTTTGTTTTGTTTTGTTTGTTTGTTTGTTTGGTTGGTTGGTTTTTTTTGCGGTACGCGGGCCTCTCACCGCTGCGGCCTCTCCCGTTGCGGAGCACAGTCTCCGGACGCGCAGGCTCAGCGGCCATGGCTCACGGGCCCAGCCGCTCCGCGGCATGTGGGATCCTTCCGGACCGGGGCACGAACCCATGTCCCCTGCATCGGCAGGCGGACCCCCAACCATTGCGCCACCAGAGAAGCCCATCTTTGGTTTTTTTGAGGTTAACGATATAGAGAAACCAGAGGGTATTATTGTCTTCATTTTAATAACAGAGAAAACTCCAGATAACTTGAGTTACCTAAAGTGTGAGATCTGAGTCAGTGTCTTCTAATTGTGTGCATTATTTCCACACTGACATTCAGCAATATTATGAAAAATGAAATATACATCTTGAAACCTTGGACCCCAACTATTGAAACTAGGGCAATAACATATGTACCAGAGCCTCTAATAAAGAAAACACAAAGATATACTTTCATTTTCTGGAATGAGTTGTACCCTGCTTTTCATCTTGCCTGTTGTTGGTCAGTTATGTGGCAGGAGGGGGGATAAATTCCTTTCTGGATGTAAAAGCCACAGACAAGGTGGAAGTGGACTGCATGGCCACTCATACTCGTATCATGCTCTCCTGATCTTTCACCATTTAAAAAAAAGTTAAGGATATTGTTCTCTTTCAATCTATCATTAGAGTAAATAAGGAACTTTTATTGTGCATAATAAAGACAATGCCTTTAAGTAAGCAAATATTTATGGCATAATTTATTCAACAAATATTTCCATCATGAGGAAGAAACTGATAGTACATGGAAGAATTGAAAGGTAATGAATAGCCACTCCTGTTACTTAATGTCTTACAAAATGGAAACCTGTGATTTCTTAATTGTCGCCCTTTCACTGCTTCTTTTTGCGCCAAGTGCACAGCACTTAACTTTTTACATCAAATTGTATCCTACTAAAAAAGGGAAAATATTATACCTCATCCTATTTTTTGAAACATATATTTTCTATTTGCTACAACCCTAGTGAAAACAAACACTGTGTAATTATTAAACATTGCTAACCAGGTTAATTATGCTCATATTAAAATTCTTTAAAATAAAGATTTGCTGAGGTTAGGAAAATAGGTTGCAGTAGGCTGGAGCAAACTTTCTCTCTGTTAAAATTCCCTTTGGTGGTACGTGTGTCCATGTGAGCCTCCACATTAAGCCAGCCACGTGCCTAAAGTTGCTGGTATATTATACAAATATTATAATAATCAGTTGTATTACAGTGTCACATAAGGGGTAACAAAACCTTTGGAGAATTTTGTTCTAGGATAGTTTAATAAAGAAAAAGGAAATTGCTTTTCATTTCTGACACTCTGCATGAAACAGCATTAAAAGCCCAGCCTTTTGAGCCAGGCAGAAATGAGTTCATAGTCCAGCACTGCCATGTTGTTATCCTGCGGCTATAGGCAAGTGGCTTTGCAGAATATGTTATCTCGTATACATACATATATACATACATACATATATATATATATATATATATATACACACACACACACACATACATATATACCTAAATATAAAAGAATATTATTCAACCATAAAAAAGAAGGATCTCCTACCATCTGTGACAGGGCTGGACCTTGAGGACATTATGCCAAGTGAAATAAGCCCGACAGAGAAAGACAAACACTCTATGATCTCACTTATATGTCGAATCTAAAACAAAAAACTCACAGAAACAGCAGAATGGTGGTTGTTAGGTACTGGTGGGTGAGGGAAATGGGTAGATGTTGGTCAAAGTGTACAAACTTCCAGTTATAAGGTGAGTAAGTTCTGGGAACCTAAAATACAACATGGTGACTATGGTTAACAGTGCCATATTATATACTTGAAAGTTGCTAAGACAAACCTTAAATGTTCTCACCACATACACACAAACATTTAATTATGTGAGGCAATGGATAAACTAACCTTACTGTAGTAATCATTTCATAATACATACAGGTAACAAATCATCACATTATATACCTGAAACTTATACAATGTTATTTCTCAATTATATCTCAATAAAGTTGAAAATTTTTTTAATTAAGAAAATAAAAATTGGGCTTTCCTAGTGGCACAGTGGTTAAGAATCTGCATGCCAAACTTGCACAAGCCTCTTAGATAGCCTCATCCACCAAAGGGCAGACAGCAGAAGCAACAAGAACTACAATCCCGCAGCCTGTGCAACAAAAACCACATTCACAGAAAGATAGGCAAGATGAAAAGGCAGAGGGCTATGTACCAGATGAAGGAACAAGAGGAAACCCCAGAAAAACAACTAAATGAAGTGGAGATAGGCAACCTTCCAGAAAAAGAATTCAGAATAATGATAGTGAAGATTATGATGCAGGACCTCAGAAAAAGAATGGAGGCAAAGACTGAGAAGATGCAAGAAATGTTTAACAGAGACCTAGGAGAATTAAAGAACAAACAAACAGAGATGAACAATACAATAACTGAAATGAAAACTACACTAGAGGAATCAATAGCAGAATAACTGAGGCAGAAGAACAGATAAGTGACCTGAAAGACAGAATGGTGGAGTTCACTGCTGCGGAACAGAATAAAGAAAAAAGAATGGAAAGAAATGAAGGCAGCCTAAGAGACCTCTCAGACGACATTAAATGCAACAACACTCGCATTATAGGGGTCCCAGAAGGAGAAGAGAGAGAGAAAGGACCCGAGAAAATATTTGAAGAGATTATAGTCGAAAACTTCCCTAACATGGGAAAGGAAATAACCACCCAAGTCCAGGAAGGGCAGTGAGTCCCACGCAGGATAAACCCAAGGAGAAAAACGCCAAGACACATAGTAATCAAACTGGCAAAAATTAAAGACAAAAAAAATTACTGAAAGCAGCAAGGGAAAAACGACAAATAACATACAAGGGAACTCCCATAAGGTTAACAGCCGATTTCTCAGCAGAAACTCTACAAGCCAGAAGGGTGTGGCATGATACACTTAAAGTGATGAAAGGGGAAGAACCTACACCCAAGATTACTCTAACCGGCAAGGATCTCAATCAGTTTCGATGGAGAAATCAAAAGCTTTACAGACAAGCAAAAGCTGGGAGAATTCAGCACCACCAAACCAGCTCTACAACAAATGCTAAAGGAACTTCTCTAAGTGGGAAAGACAAAAGAAGAAAAGGACCTACAAAAACAAACCCAAAACAATTAAGAAAATGGTCATAGGAACATACATATCGATAACTACCTTAAACGTGAATGCATTAAATGCTCCAACCAAAAGACACAGGCTTGCTGAATGGATACAAAAACAAGACCCATATATATGCTGTCTACAAGAGACCCACTTCAGACCTAGGGACACATACAAACTGAAAGTGAGGGGATGGAAAAAGATATTCCATGCAAAAGGAAATCAAAAGAAAGCTGGAGTAGCAATACTCGTATCAGATAAAATAGACTTTAAAAGAAAGAATGTTACAAGAGACAAGGAAGGACACTACATAAAGATCAAGGGATCAATCCAAGAAGGAGATATAACAATTATAAATGTATATTCACCCAACACAGAAGCACCTCAATACATAAGGCAACTGCTAACAGCTACAAAAGAGGAAATCGACAGTAACACAATAATAGTGGGAGACTTTAACACCTCACTTACACCAATGGACAGATCATCCAAAATGAAAATAAATAAGGAAACAGAAGCTTTAAATGACACAATAGACCAGATAGATTTAATTGATATTTATAGGACATCCCATCCAACAGCAGATTACACTTTCTTCTCAAGTGCACATGGAACATTCTTCAAGATAGATCACATCCTGGGTCACAAATCAAGCCTCAGTAAATTTAAGAAACTTGAAACCATATCAAGCATCTTTTCTGACCACAGTGCTATGAGATTAGAAATGAATTACAGGGGAAAAAAACGTAAAAAACATAAACACATGGAGGCTAAACAATACATTCCTAAATAACCAAGAGACCACTGAAAAAGTCAAAGAGGAAATCAAAAAATACCTAGAGACAAATGACAATGAAAACGAGATGATCCAAAACCAATGGGATGCAGCAAAAGCAGTTCTAAGAGGGAACTTTATAGCTATACAAGCCTACCTCAAGAAACAAGAAAAATCTCAAATAAACAATCTAACCTTACACCTAAAGGAACTAGAGAAAGAAGAACAAACAAAACCCAAAGTTAGCAGAAGGAAAGAAATCATAAAGATCAGAGCAGAAATAAATGAAATAGAAACAAAGAAAACAATAGCAAAGATCAATAAAACTAAAAGCTAGTTCTTTGAGAAGATAAACAAAATTGATAAACCAGTAGCCAGACTCATCAAGAGTCTGGAGGAGAGGACTCAAATCAATACAATTAGAAATGAAAAAGGAGAAGTAACAACAGACACTGCAGAAATACAAAGCAGCCTGAGACTACTACAAGCAACTCTATGCCAATAAAATGGACAACCTAGAAGAAATGGACAAATTCTTAGAAAGGTATAACCTTCCAGGACTGAACCAGGAAGAAATAGAAAATATGAACAGACCAATCACAAGTAATGAAATTGAAACTGTGATTAAAAATCTTCCAACAAGCAAAAGTCCAGGACCAGATGGCTTCACATGTGAATTCTATCAAACATTTACAGAAAAGCTAACACCCATCCTTCTCAAAGTCCTCCAAAAAACTGCAGAGGAAGGAACATTCCCAAACATAGCATAGAATGCTATGAGGCCACCATCACCCTGGTACCAAAACCAGACAAACATACTATAAAAAAAGGAAAATTAGAGACCAATATCACTGATGAACATAGGTGAAAAAATACTCAGAAAAATACTAGTAAACATAATCCAACAACACATTAAAAGGATCATACACCACGATCAAGTGGGATTTATTCCAGGGATGAAAGGTTTCCTCAATATATGCAAATCAATCAATGTAATACACCATATTAACAAATTGAAGAAGAAAAACCATATGATCATCTCAATAGATGCAGAAAAAGCTTTTGACAAAATTCAACACCCATTTATGATAAAAACTCTCCAGAAAGGGGGCATAGAGGGAACCTACCTCAACATAATAAAGGCCATATATGACAAACACACAGCAAACATCATTCTCAATGGTGAAAATCTGAAAGCATTTCCTCTAAGATCAGGAACAAGAAAAGGATGTCCACTCTCACCACTATTATTCAACATAGTTTTGGAAGTCCTAGCCATGGCAATCAGAGAAGAAAAAGAAATAAAAGGAATACAAATTGAAAAAGAAGAAGTAAAACTGTTACTGTTTGCAGATGACATGATATATACATAGAGAATCCTAAAGATGCCAACAGAAAAGTACTAGAGCTAATCAATGAATTTGGAAAGTAGCAGGATACAAAATTAATGCACAGAAATCTCTTGCATTCCTATACACTAATGATGAAAAATCTGAAAGAGAAATTAAGGAAACACTCCCATTTATCACTACAACAAAAAGAATAAAACACCTAGAAATAAACCTACCTAGGGAGACAAAAGACCTGTATGCAGAAAACTGTAAGACACTAATGAAAGAAATTAAAGATGATACCAACAGATGGAGACATATACCATGTTCCTGGGTTGGAAGAATCAATATTGTGAAAATGACTCTACTACCCAAAGCAATCTACAGATTCAATGCAATGCCTATCAAATTACCAATGGCATTTTTTATGGAACTAGAACAAAATATCTTAATACTTGTATGGAGACACAAAAGACCCCGAATAGCCAAAGCAGTCTTGAGGGAAAAAAAAAACGGAGATGGAGGAATCAGACTCCCTGACTTCAGACTATACGACAAAGCTACAGTAATCAAGACAATATGGTACTGGCACAAAAACAGAAACATAGATCAATGGAACAAGATAGAAAGCCCAGAGATAAACCCACTAACCAATAGTCAAATAATCTATGACAAAGGAGGCAACGATATACAATGGAGAAAAGACAGTCTCTTCAATAAGTGGTGCTGGGAAAATTGGACAGCTACATGTAAAAGAATGAAATTCGAACACTCCCTAACACCGTACACAAAAGTAATCTCATAATGGATTAGTGACCTAAATGTAAGACTGGACACTATTAAACTCTTAGAGGAAAACCTAGGAAGAACACTCTTTGATAGATACCACAGCAAGATCTTTTTTGATCCACCTCCTAGAGTAATGGAAATAAAACCAAAAATAAACAAATGGGACCTAATGAAACCTCAAAGCTTTTGCACAGCAAAGGAAACCATAAACGAGATGAAAGACAACCCTCAGAATGGGAGAAAATATTTGCAAACAGATCAACGGACAAAGGATTAATCCCCAAAATATACAAACATCTCATGCAGCTCAATATTAAGGAAACAAACAACCCAATCCAAAAATGGGCAGAAGACCTAAATAGACATTTCTCCAAAGAAGACATACAGATGGCCAAGAAGCACATGAAAAGCTGCTCAACATCACTAATTATTAGAGAAATGCAAATCAAAACTACAATGAGGTATCACCTCACACCAGTTAGAATGGACATCATCAGAAAATCTACAAACAACAAATGCTGGAGAGGGTGTGGAGAAAAGGAAACCCTCTTGCACTGTTGGTGGGAATGTAAATGGATACAGCCAGTATGGAGAACAGTATGGAGGTTCCTTAAAAAACTAAAAATAAAATTACCATATGATCCAGCAATCCCACTACTGGGCATATACCCAGAGAAAACCATAATTCAAAAAGACACATGCACCCCAATGTTCACTGCAACACTATTTACAACAGCCAGGTCATGGAAGCAACCTAAATGGCCATCGACATACAAATGAATAAAGAAGACATGGTAATATATACAATGGAATATTACTCAGCCATAAAAAGGAACGAAATTGGGTCATTTGTTGAGACGTGGATGGACCTAGAGACTGTCATACACGCGTATGTGGAACCTAGAAAAATGGTACAGATGAACCGGGTTGCAGGGCAGAAGTTGAGACCCAGATGTAGAGAACAACGTATGGACACCAAGGGGGGAAAGCTGCAGGGGGGTGGGGGTGGGGGTGTGATAAATTGGGCAATTGGGATTGACATATATACACTGATGTGTATAAAATGGATGACTAATAAGAACCTGCTGCATAAAAAAATAAAATTAAATTCAAAAATTAAAAAAAAAAAGAAACTGCCTGCCAATACAGGGGACACGGTTTCGAGCCCTGGTCCAGGAACATCCCACATACCACAGAGAAACCAAGCCTGTGCACCACAACTACTGAGCCTGCGCTCTAGAGCCCGTGAGCCACAACTACTGAGCCCATGCACCACAGCTACTGAAACCTGCAAGCCTAGAGTCCATGCTCTGCAACAAGAGAAACCACCACAATAAGAAGCCCACACAACACAACAAAGAGTAGCCCCTGCTTGCCACAACTAGAGAAAGCCCACGCGCAGCCACAAAGACCTAATGTGGCCACAAATAAAATAAATAAATAAATTTATTTTTAAAAATAAATAAAAAATAAAAACCACTGAAATCTACTATATATTGTATGTTTGCAATCTTTCCTCTAATCTTTTTAAAAAGCAAATTTAGCATGATGAACCTTCAAAATTTTCACAGTACAGTACAGTGCATCAGTACCAATATTTAGTGGATCTGTATTCAGTGGACTAAAAAGCTCCATAAGATCTACTACTTATTACACCATTATTATTGAGCCTCTGGGAGAGAAAAATCTGTAATGGAAACACAGACAATATCTAAGGTTCCTTTTCTGCTGTTTTTAGAGAGACAAGACAGTTACTCTTGAAATCAAATAAAAATTCAGGACAATAATATAAGAAATGTCTAAAGGCCATATAAATGTAGCCCTTGATAAGCTACTTTTTGAAGTTTAGTTCCTCTGTCTCAAACTAATCTTCAGGATGTATTGATTCCAAAAGCTACTCACATGCTGGAAATGTGCTACCTACTAACACTTCTACAAGAAAAAATATAAATGAGATTTCAGTGACCAGCTGGAAAAGAAAAAAAAAGAAAAAAGGGGGGAAAGGTATTATGTTAGCCTTCCAAACTCACAGCAGAAGAACCTAAAGTTTAAAAATGAACTTGAGTTTTTTCATAATGAATAGACTACTTTATCAAGGTCAGTCTTTTAAAAATAATTGTTACCACGTATTCATTGAAGCCAATGAGCTAAGTGTAACATTAGCATCATTTTAAATGAATCATCTAACTTAATACTTATAATATATGGTATTATTAGCCCCATTCTTCTGATGAGTAAATCACTATATGCAAGTTCACATAGCTTGGAACAAGCTTTCAACTGAGGACTTTTTGACACAGAAGCCCAAGTCTTTCATACCTGCGAAAGAAATAAAGAATGCTTATTGCATTCATTTTATACCTATATATCTTAAATGAAGGAGCAGTACACTGAGAATATATATAGATCATGAATTATCTCAATTCCCAGGGCTGCTATTATATCATTAAGCTATTATTGTTAACTTTCTGCTAACTACCAGAATATTGACTATTATAACTAAAATTTAAAGACTTCAATTTACAGACAAGTGAAGTCACACAGTATATGTGTGTGGTGACATCTCAAATTTGGGTATTGACTTTTACCTTTTCAGTATAACAGTTTATCAAATGACAGCATGGTGCTTAAAAGATTTTAATTATAGGCTGTTTTCAAGAGGCAAATGTCTTGGGAATTTTTCTCACTTCACTGTTCTTTAGCATAGTGTATACCCTATGGCTCATTTTCCCAGTTAATGATCAACTTGAGCAATATGTCTTTTTAATGTGAATATGAAATTTGTGTTCTGCAAGATGATGATGACAGAACACAGCAACAAGCTTTTCATTCCTTTATTTTTGCTAGCCTTTTTAAAATTAAAGTCATCTGACCAATAGTTTATGAAATTATTATTTAGAGCAAGAACCTTATTTATTTACTCCTGGGTAAGAAAATGAAAAAGTTAATAAAGTTCATAAAACTCCATTACCTAATGAACTCTAGTTCAATAATGCACAATAATGCACCACAGACTTACATACAAAGGGCCTTGCAAACACTTAACCATGAGTTAAATCAATCAAAATAAATACAGTTGCAACCACAAAATTGACTACATTGAAAATATGTATAACATTTCTGAGAATGTTTTCTCCATCCTGCTGGGTAAAAAAGTCACTGCTGTAAACAACTGTGGTTTTTCTTGTAATTTGGCAACAAAACAGTCAATATACAATACAGCTCTTCTTATTACAAATATATAGGCAGTCAATATGTATGTTGACTGATCAGTTTTACTTTTAAAAAGCTATTTCTGTGGCCCACTGTTGATCTGATTATAATAAATTTTATACCAGAAATAATCTTAACACAGTGTTTTTTTAGACCCTGTCAACAGTTAGTCTCCAAACCGATAGATCTTGATTGAATACTGTTTTCCTAATAGTGATAAGGAGGAAAGCTAAAGTAAACTTAGTCAAGCCTTTCTGTAGTACTTTAATTCCCTTCATTTAATATAATTACTATCATCTAGAAAAAGACAACCAAACTTTAACCTGTCACCAAAATAAAGATGTGATAAATTAGTTTCAAAATCCTGGAGGAGGAAATGAAATGGGCATGGAGGAAAAAATGATATTCCCTTGCTCCTATCTTCATAAAGTACTTCTTAATTTATTTATTTAATACAAAGATATTAGAAACTTCTAATAATATACCAGATTAAATTTAACAAAATTTGATTGTAAAAAATGTATTTCCAATGCTGTATATTCTAAAGTGACATGGTTCCATTTCTTAAACTGCCCTGTACCTTAATATGTTCTTTAATTTATAAATATTTTAGTAAAATAAATCTGAAAAATTCGCCCTATAAAATCGCTTCTTAAGAGTTTCCCAATGCCCATGAGTTCATTAAATGCCATTTACAATAACAGATTCAAGAAATAAATTTAATATTTGTTAAGCGCAGTGTTTCCTAAACTCATTTGATGTCAGAAAAGACCTTTTTTTTCAAGTAATACCTATGAAACTCTCATATATCAAGTGGAACATCCTTTGGAAAAACACCAGATAAGAGAATATTATCTGTGTTTACAATTCAGATTAAGCAAGTTATAAAAATTAACACAATACTACATTTATATATTATAAAAAAATAATTAAAATACTATTTCTGGAATTTAAATCTTCAGTATATGAACTGAATAATGCAATGAATCAGGCAAAAGGGAAATAAAATTGAGGAAATACTACAGAATGTTAAATAAAAGTTACAGTGATTAAATATATGAGGGATAATTAAGAAATATGGTGATTAAGTCCAACACAAAACTAGCAGAAGTTCTAAAATCAGTTAACATAAGAAACAGAGAAGAAATCATCAGAGACATTAATAAAATAATATCCCTTAGCTGAACAAATATCTGAGTTTTGAGACTGAAATAGGTCCACAGAGTAATTTACAGAGTTCAAAGTGTTAAAAAAAGATTCATAGCGAAACATACGCTGATGAAATTTCAGAAACTTAAGTATAAGGCTTTCTAAAAAGATGTCAGAGCAGAAAAACAAGGGACCTACTAAGGAATCAGATGTGCATCTAACCCTTTACCAGAACTGCTGGATACTGGACGTCAACAGAATAATGCCTGATAAAAACTATTTTATACCAATAGTTTATACCCAGTCAGATGACCAATTCTGTGAAAGAAGAAAAAAATGCAAATGCGAAGAAAATTTTCCCACCACATGTTCATATTTTTAAAATTCTATTAAAAGTATTTTTACAAAAAACTATTGCTTCAATTTATGTCAGAGTGTTCTGCCTATGGTTTCCTCTAGGAAGTTGTATAGTGTTCACTCTTAAACTAAGGTCTTTAATCCATTTTGAGCTTAGTTTTGTACATGGTGTTAGACAACATTCTAATTTCATTCTTGTACATGTAGCTATCCAGTTTTTCAGCACCTCTTATTGAAGAGACTGTCTTTTCTCCACTATATATTCTTGCCTCCTTTGTCACAGATTAATTGACCATGAGTATGTGGGTTTATTTCTGGGTTCTCTATCCTGTTCCATTGATCTATGTGTGTTTCTGTGCCAGTACCATACTGTTTTGATTACTGTAGCTTTGTAGTATAGTCTGAAAACAGGAAGCATGACTCTTCCAGCTCTGTTCTTCTTTCTCAAAATTGTTTTGGCTATTCGGGATCTTTTGTGTTTCCATACAAATTTTAAAATTATTTGCTCTAGTTCTGTGAAAAAATGCCATTTGTAATTTCATAGGGATTGCACTGAATCTGCAGATTGCCTTGGGTAGTATGGTCATTTTAACAATATTGATTCTTCCAGTCCAACAACACGATATATCTTTCCATCTGTTTCTGTCATCTTCAATTCCTTTCATCAATGTCTTCTAGTTTTTGGAGTACAGGTCTGCCTCTTCAGGTAGGTTTATTCCTAGGTATTTTATTCTCTTTGATGCAATGGTAAATGGGATTGTTTCCATAATTTCCCTTTCTGATATTTCATTGTTAGCATATAGAAATGCAACAGATTTCTGTATATTAATTTTGTACCCTGCAACTTTACCAAGTTCACTGATGAGCTCTAGTGGTTTTCTGGTGACACCTTTAGGATTTCCTATGTATAGTATCATGTCATCTGCAAACAGTGACAGTTTTTACTTCTTCCTTTCCAATTTGGATTCCTTTTATTATTATTTTTTTCTTCTCTGATTACCGTGGCTAGGACTTCCAAAACTATGTTGAATGAAAGTGGCAAGCATGGGCATCCTTGTCTTGTTTCCCATCTTAGAGGGAATGCTTTCAGCTTTTCACTGTGGAGTATGATGTTATCTGTGGGCTTATCATATATGGCCCTTATTATTATGTTGAGGTAGGTTCCCTCTATACCCACTTTCTGGAGAGTTTTTATCATAAATGATGTTGAATTTTATCAAAAGCTTTTTCTGCATCAATTGAGATGATCATATGGCTTTTATTGTTCAATTTGTTAATGTGGTGTGTCAGACTGATTTGGGATACTGAAAAATCCTGGCATCCCTGAGATAAATCCCACTTGATCATGGTGTATCATCCTTTTAATGTATTGTTGGATTCAGTTTGCTAGTATTTTGTTGAGACTTTTTGCATCTATGTTCATCAGTGATATTGGCTGGTAAGTTTCATTTTTTGTAGTATCTTTGTCTGGTTTTGGTATCAGGGTGACGGTGGCCTCAAAGAATGAGTTCGGAAGTGGTACTTCCTCTGCAATTTTTTGCATTAGTTTCAGAAGGATCAGTGTTAACTCTTCTCTAAATGTTTGGTAGAATTCACCTGTGAAGCCATCTGGTCCTAGACTTTTGTTTGTTGGAAGTTTTTAAATAACTGATTCAATTTCAGTACTGGTAATCAGTCTGTTCATATTTTCTATTTCTTCCAGGTTCAGTCTTCAGAGATTGTACCTTTCTAAGAATTTGTACATTTTTTTCTAGGTTGTCCATTTTATTGGCATAGATTTGCTCATAGTCTCTTAGGATCCTTTGTATTTCTGTGGTGTCCGTTGTAAGTTCTTTTTCATTTTTGATTTTGTTGATTTGGGCCCTCTCTCTTTTCTTCTTGATGAGTCTGGCTAAAGATTTATCAATTTTGTTTATCTTTTCAAAGAACCAGCTTTTAGTTTCATTGATTTTTTGGACTGTATTTCATTTATTTCTGCTCTATTTTTCGGATTCCTCTCCTAAAGTAAAGAAAATATAAGCAAAAATAAACAAATGGGACCTAATTAAACTTAAAAGCTTTTGCACAGCAGAGGAAACCATCCACAAAATGAAAAGACAACCTACTGAATGGGAGAAAATATTTGCAAATGATATGACCAATATAGGATTCATATCCAACATGTATAAACAGCTTATAAAACTCAACATCAAAAACAAACAACCCAATTAAAAAATAAGGCAGAACTGAATAGACATTTTTCCAAAGAAGAAATGCAGATAGCCAATAGGCATATAAAAAGATGCCTAACATCAGTAATCATCAGGGAAATGCAAATATTGGGTGGGCCAAAAACTGCCTTCAGTTATTAAGGAAAAATAAAAGACACATCTTTCATTTTCACCAAGAACTTTATTGAACAACATATTCACCCATTTGTTCCACTACCTTCTGCCATTTTTCAGGCAAATTCATGATTCCATCTTCCCATAACATTTTATCTTTTTGAGCAAAGAACTGTTCCAGGTGCCTTTTACAGTCTTCCGGGGAATTGAAATTTTTTCCATTAAGAGAATTTTGTAAAGACCAAAATAAACGGAAATCCAAAGGTGCAATGTCTGGTGAATAGGGCAGATGAATCACAACTTCCCAGCCAAGCTGTAACAGTTTTTGCCTGGTCATCAAAGAAACATGTGTTATCCTGGTTGAAGATTAATGCATTTTCTGTTGACTAATTCTGGATGCTTTTGTTGACTGCCACTTTCAGTTGGTCTAATTGGGAGCACTACTTGTTGGAATTAATCCTTTGGTTTTCTGGAAGGAGCTCATAATAGAGGATTCCCTTCCAATCCCACCATATACACAACATCACCTTCTTTGGATGAAGACCAGCCTTTGGTGTGGCTGGTGGTGGTTCATTTCGCTTGTCTCACGATCTCTTCCATTCCACATTGTTGTACAGTATCCACTTTTCATCACCCATCACAATGTGTTTTGAAAATGCAACGTTTTCATTACGTTTCAGTAGAGAATCGCAGGTGGAAATATGGTCAAGAAAATTTTTTGCACTTAACTTATATGGAACCCAAACATCAAAGCGAGCCACATAACCAAGTTGGTGCCAATGATTTTCAGTGCTTGATTTGGATATTTTGAGTATGTTGGCTATCTCCCACGTGGTATAATGTTGATTGTTCTCAATTACTGTTTCGATTTGATTGCTATCAACTTCAATTGATCTACCTGACCATGGAGCATCATCCAGCAAGAAATCTCCAGCACAAAACTTCGCAAACCACTTCTGTCATGTTCAATCAGTCACCGAACCTTCTCCATACATTGCACAAATCTTTTTGTGCATTTCAGTTGCGTTTTTACCTTTCTTGAAATAATAAAGCATAATATGCCAAAAATGTTGCTTTTTTCTTCCATCTTCAATATTAAAATGGCTACACAAAAATTTACCAATTTTGATGTCTTTCTTTATATGCATGCTGATATGACAGCTGTCACATACAATCTAACAAAATTGTTTTGAAGAAAGTTAAAGACAACTAAGTGCTACTAGAGCCATCTTACAGAAAAAACTGAACGAACCTTTTGGCCCATCCAATAAAAACCACAGTGAGATATCACTTCACACCTGTCAGAATGGCTATCATCAAAAAGTCAACAAATAACAAATGTTGGTGAGGATGTGCAGAAAAGAGAACCCTTGTACACTGTTGTTGAGAAAGTAAATCGGTGTGGAAAACACAGTGGGGGTTTCTCAAAAAACGAATGGCAGAGATACCATGTGACCCAGCAATTCCACTCCTGGGTATATACCAAACAAACAAACAAACAAACACTAATTCAAAAAGATACATGCATCCCAATATTCAAAGCAGTGTTATTTACAATGCCAAGGTATGGAAGCAACCTAAGTGTCCATCAACAGATAAATGGATGAAGAAGATGCGATATATATATATATATATATATATACACACAATATATATATATATACAAATATATATATATAATGGAATACTACTCAGCCATAAAATAGAATGACATTTTGCCATTTCCAGCAACAAGGATGGACTTGGAGGGCATTATGCTAAGTGAAATAAATCAGAAAGATAAATACTGTATGATATCGCTTATATGTATCATCTAAAAATACAGCAAACTAATTAACATAACACAAAACGAGCAGACTCACATATATAGAAAACAAACTAGTGTTTACCAGACATGAGGGGAAAGGGGATTATAGGGGTGGGGGAGTGGGAGGTACAAACTCTTGGGTGTAAGACAGGCTCAAGGATATATTGTACAACACGGGGAATATAGCCAATATTTTGTAATAACTGTAAATGGAAAGTAACCTTTAATGTTGTATAAAAATTTTAAGTACTTTAGCAAAATAATTTTTAAATGAAAGAATAATATGAGAATTTTAGACAGTGGTGATACCATATGATCTGTAAGAAGAAAATAAATCTCCAAAGAAATAAAAATAAATACATTATGGCTGCAACTAGAGAAAACCCACGTGCAGCAACAAAGACCCGACATAGCCAAAAATAAATTAATAAATAAATACATTTTTTAAAATAAAGAAATTTAATAAATAAATAAATAAATACACAAGACTTTGGAAACTGAGACATTTACCTCTTAAGCAGTAGGTGATTAACATCACAGATTTATATTTGTTACTCTATAGATCCAATTGCAATCCTTGATTTTTCCATGAATAATAACAGTTAGATTTTTATCTCTTTTATGGTGCTTACAACAATGCCCATGAAAAAGCTGTTTTCTAAAGATTTGAATTCATCTTGGATTATTCTTTTATCACAGTATTTTTCATGACAGAATTAATTGTTCTAAACATGTTTATTAACTTGTCAAGGGAATATTTATCATTTCCTTTGTTAGATGTAGCTGAATGATGTTTTCTACCTAACTAACAAGTATGCCTTAGTTTCTCCTTGTGAATGAGGAATGATAAATGACTCCTTTGCCTCTGGCTCTTCCTCTGTAAACTGGACACAATATAGATTCTTTCTAAATTTCGTATGAAATCAAACAAATGGGTTAGTTGTAAATCAATATAATTTATATAACATGGTTTTGCATGTTATCTGTCTCAGAATAAGCATCCAGTATAATATTGCTATTTCATACAGTATAATTAGAATTAGAAAACAGAAGTACACTATATTCAACGCATAAAGGGGAAGCAAAAGTCATAGAGATCTTCTTATATCTCACAAATATTTTCATTTATTTATAGGAATATGCTTTAAAGTCTCAAGACATTTAGTAGATTTCATGTTTATTTATATAGTAAGAGAATTTTCATAAGGGTATAATTTTAGCTTCCTTACTTAGAAAAATTCTGAGGAACTTATATAAGAGCCAATGTTTCAACCATTCCCTTTAATAATACTGTAACTAGCAAGCTAATGAGTATTCCCTCATCTAAAATATCCTAAAGTTCAACTGGACAGCTTCAAAATTTTTCATATGACTGTTGATTAAAACTTTTATTTGTACCTTGTATCCATTTCATTTTTTTTACTTTCCAGAACAATATATTGTATAAAGGACTCATATCTAGGATATATAAAGAACTCTTAAAACTCAACAATGAGAAAACAAGCAACCTAACTTTATATATGTGTGTATACACACACACACACAATCTATAAGAACAAAAGAAAGAAAAATACATATACACATATTTTTACCAAAGAAGATATACAGATGGCAAATAAGCATATGAAAAGATGCTCAACATCATATGTCATTAGGGAGATACAAATAAAACCATAATGAGATATAACTACACACCTATTAGAAGAGCTAAAATCCAATAACTGACAATACCAAATGCTGTTGAAGTGCAACAAGAACATACATTCATTGCTAGTGAGAATATAAAATGATACAGTTATTTGGGAAGACAGTTTGACAGTTTCCTACAGAGCTAAGCATAGTTTTACAATAGGATCAGGCAATCATATTCCCCAGCTAATTGAAAACCTATATTCACACAAAGGCCTATACCCAAATGGTTATAGCAGCTTTTTTTATAATTGTCCCAAACGGGAAATAATCATATCATATTATCCTTCAACAGGTGAATGGATAAACAAACTTGGTACTCAAGATGATGGATACTTCAGGGGATAAAAGGGAAGAAACTATAGATTCACAGAACAACATGGATGAATCCTAAATGCATGTTGCTAAGTCAAAGAGGCCAAATTCAAAAGTCTACATATTGTATGATGCCGTTTATTCAACATTCTGGAAAAGACAAATTATAGGGATGGAAGACAAATCAGCATTTGTCAGAGGTTGGGAGTGAATGACTACAAAGGCCACTCACAAAGAATATTTTAGGTTGATGAAACTGTACTGTATGGTACTAGGCATAAGATACATGACTACGCATCTGTCAAAACACGTAGAATAGTACATCAAAGGGTGAACTTTAATGTATGCAATTTTTAATCAGAGTATCCTGGATGTAATGCATACTGGGACAAATAAATTTAACTGTATTCCCAATATATGATAAAACGGCACTGAAGGGGGTGGAGAAAAAGGAACTGACATAAGTGACTTTGGAAAATGATGTTCTGATTGGTAAATCTAAGACTAGGTGCAAAAATAACTGTACATAAACACCATTTTAGTTGGTAAGTTTGTTTCTCACAGGAATACAGTTAAGAAATATGAAAACACATTTACACTAGTGTAGAACAAATAAGTAAATAAATGGTAAATAATTTGAGTCAGGTTTCTCACTGTTAGTAAAAAGAAGTTACAAATAAGCAAGAGGCAAAAGCTAGAATGAACCATGTGATACTAGATTAGAGTCAGACATTAGTATGAACTCACGTTTAGTTTAATAGGTATAGAGATAGACACCTATAGAAAGGATTATAGATATGTGTATACATTGGTTAATATACATGCATATATTCCATAACTCTGCGGACAGACTAGAAACAATGACACCAAGTAGCAACAAACACAGCTAGCATCCAGGCCTTAGTTTCTAAACATGGTTCTCCAAAATGACAAAAACCAGACATCCTTGGAGAAATGAATAATTCTAGGCCTGGGGCAATGAAAACACAAGATGAGCCTGGAGCATTATGTAGGGACAGGAAATAAGGCAGCACTCAAAAATCAAAAGGATAGAGGCAGATCAAAGGGACACAAGAACCCAACTGAAGGAGCACCTGATGGCCTAAGCTGGAACAATTTGAGTCATAAAATTAATTAAACTTTAAAGTTATAGAGAAATATAAAATAAATATTCATGAGTCCATACTGATAGAAATAACTGAATACATAGATAAATGGGGAAAAAGGTACAAATCTTTCTTACAAAGAATTTCAAATAACATATGTAAATACTCTTCCCTCCAGGAGATGGGGCTTAAGCTCCCTCTTCGGAGTATTGGCTGGATTCCAAAAAATAGATTATGGAAAGGGAACAATAGTAACTTCACAGTGAAGAAATCTGGCAGACCTCACCTTAACCAAGTGACCAAGGTTAACATCACCAGTAAGTCATGACTGACACAAGGTGATGAGAAAGACATTTCACCTCTATGGTAATCTTCCCCAAAACCCCCAAAACCCTGGTCTGTCTAATCATGAGAAAAACAGCAAACAAAGCCAAATTCAGGGCCATTCTACAAAAGGCTGGCCAGTACTTCTCAAAATTATAAAGGTCATGGGAAACAAGGAAAGGCTGGGAACCTGTCAGAGACCATAGAAGAGAGATGATAACTAAATTCAATGTGATATACTTGATTAGGTCCGAGAACAGAAAACAGACATAATTGTAAAAAAAAAATCGGTAAATCTGAATAAAGTCTGGAGTTTAGCTAAAAGTAATGCACCGCTGTCTTTTTAGTTTTAACATATGTACTACGTAAAATAGTAACATTAGAGTAAGATGCGTGAAGAGTATATGAGAACTCTCTGTACTATTTCTGCAACTGTTTGATGAATCTAATATTCTCAAAAGAAGGTTTAGTTTTTGTTTAAGTGCATAGTTGCATTGCATTATGATGAATCAACACAGAATAGCTATTAAGCATAGTAGAAACTGTAGCTCCTGTAAAGTGCAGATTTGCAAAACCCCCTCTCTCCATATAAATTGTATCAGAATTTTCTAGAAATGGAGCCAAGAACCTGCATTTCATATAGCTATAGGTGAATCTTATGCACACCAAAATCTGAGGATTCCATTTCTAGAGCCCTGTGCCTTTTATAGTCCCAAAAGACTTTTAAAGGCTTTAAAAACCAAAGTAGTAATGGTATTATCCAAGGTAACCAAATTTGAAGAAAGTCAAAATTCAGCATATGCAAGATAGTAAGGAAAGATAATATGTATATAACTGGTGGGCACACAGGATAACAGGGTCATGATAGTTTGGCAAGTGGATTCAAAGTATGGTAAGTATCCAAGTGGCAGCTCAAAGACTAAAAGTGGAAGCAACTTGCTTATTCAATCAACCCTTCCTGGGTTGAAGAAAAGTGATATTGCTATGGAGTGCAGAGAAATTACAACGGGCCTGTTCAATCAATAGGCAACAACTGCCTTAGTATGAAGTGATACTACTCCAAAAATGAAGAGTGCTGTACTGACAACCAAAACCAACACCACTAAGCTAATAAACAAATGCTCAAGCAAGTTGAAAGGCTCTGACTGGAGTGTTCTATAATGAACAGATGAACAAGGGAATGAGAATAAACTATGAAAATCAACGTGATGAAACTCACTGGTTAAATGAAGCCTAATTGGTCTCAAGTATGACATCCTCTGTGTCTCTGCCCACCCTCAGTTGCCTACCACATTTACTGTGGTAGAATTCATGCTGGCTCAGGGCACCAGTTTTGAGCCCCAACAGATTCAAGTAGTCCACAACCTTGCTGCCTCCTCCACCCACACAGCATATGCCAGCCCTCCTCTGACACCCAATCACATTCCCTCTGAATGAACCCACTTCGGCATTCTTCTGCCTGCATCAGCTAGCCCTCACTCATGTTTACCATTTATGATGGTTAATTTTACATGTAAACTTAGTCTATGGTGCCTGGTTCTTTGGTCTAGAAGCTGCTGTCAAGGTGTATTTTAGATGTGATTAACTTGTAAATCAGTAGACTTTGAGAAAAGCAGATGATTCCTCCATAGTGTGCTGGACGTCATCCAATCAGTTGAAGGCCTTCAGAATGAAGACTGAAGTCCTCCCATGAATAAAGAACTATGCCTCCAGACTGCAATAGAGAAACTCTGTCTGAGTTTCTAGCTTTGGGACTCAAGACTGCAACGTGAACGTTTACCTTAATTTCCAACCTGCTGACCTACCCTGCAGATTTCTGACTTGCCAAGCCCCAAAATCACATAAACCAAAGCCAATAGACAATTCCTTAAAAGAAATCTCCCCTCCCCACATATATACATTTGATCCTTGGACAACATGGGGGTTAGGGTGCAGTTAAAAACTGCATAATCCGGTTCTGCGTCCGCAGATTCAACCAACCACGAATCGTGTAGCACTGCAGTATTTACTGAAAAACATCCGTGGATAAGTGGACCCACACAGTTCAAACCCATATTGTCCAAGGGTCAACCGCAATACGATAGTTTACCCTATTATATAAAATACAATAACCTATTATATATCCAATCCAATCCAATATAATATAAATATCCTATTAGGTCTGTTTCTCTGGAGAACCCTAACTAATACACTATTCTGATCATTTTTCTACCAGTAACACTGTAACCATCTTCTCTTATAATGAAATACACTGTAGCTATTTTACCATTGCTACACCCAATGATATTTTTTCTTAGTAAGGTATGATATTTAGATAAGTTATAATCAATATATAGACTGAGAGATTCCCATTTTGTTCTTTGCATCAAATAGCATAGAATCAATATTCCATATCCTGGCTGAGTATCAGAATCACTTGTGGCACTTCTTAAAAGTACAGTTGATCCTTGAACCACACGGACTTGAACCGGGTGGGTTCACTTAATCTACAGTACTACTCAGTCTGGGGTTGACTGAATATGAAGATGTTCAACCATAGATACGGAAGGCCGATTGTAAAGTCATACTTGAATTTTCGACTGTGTGAGGGTCCACACCCTTAACCCCAAAGTTGTTCAAGGGTCAACTGTACATATGCCAGAGTTCAACCCCGAACTTGCTGAATCAGAATTTCCTCAACTGATTTTGATTCACAGCCAACGGCTGGAATCCCTGGGCATAAAATCATTTGACCACAGTATCTGCAACAGGATCTAGTCCAAGGTCACTTTTTTAAATAGAGAACTTGAGGTTAAGGGAGAATAAATTACTTATTCAAATTCCCAAAAAGGGTAAGAATGAACAGTATCAGGCTGCTATGTTTTTCATATTTCTATTAAGTACCTTTTATTTTCTTATATAGACATTTCCAGAAAAAAGATAACAAGTGGCATTCCAATCACTCAGTGCACACAGTTATGCATATCTTATCATCTGATCCACAGCTCCAGTTCACTAATATAGATAGATTATAATATTTAGAAAATAAAAAGAGGCAGCTCTATTTTATAAGGTAGTTCATGCCATGTACACATCAAACTATCTGGTATATAGTTAGAAGACCTTGTAAATAGCTAAAATCTTGGCTATTAATTGTGTTGTAATAAAACTTTGAGGACATGTAAATGGTACTATGTTATGTTTGATGATTTAATCAAAGAAGGGTGACCTCACTTTCCTAGTGATGGAACTTCGGTAGATGCATTCAAAGAGCTAACATAAATCTTAGCTTATTTTCTAGTAGCTAGCAAAAAACTTCCAAAATCACTTCATATTGTGGATATGAAAACACAAAATAATCAATAACCTCAGTTTTTCACTACCGCTGACTTCTAACACTCCATGGCTTCTAATACAACATTTGTATTTTTTAAAGAATTAAAAATGGACAGAGTATATACATACACAATCAGCTAAGATGCATGTTTCCACTAGTGTCTGCTTTACCTAACTAACGTCCAATATTGGAAGGGTAGGCAAAAATATTCAATATTATTATTATTTTTAAATTATACCACTCTAACCCTAATTATAAAATACAGAATACTATTTTATATTAATAATCATATCTCTTTATAATAATTTACTACATATATATTCATACTACAATCCACATTAAGGTACAAATTTTAGCGAACATTAACATTCGTGATCAAAGCCCAATATGTACGTACGAATCTGTGCACTCCATACATACATACACACAGAATGGTTTTCTAAGATGTCACTGAACGTAGCGCAAAATGTGAATTGAGATGTTATTTTGTAGAGAGTTCTAATATTATATTATTACCTGTTTTCTCTTGTTCATTTGACCCAACAGCATTCTTTTGCAACAAGATAGTCTGAGGGATGCTCTACATCATCCAGCTATGAAACAGAGTTTTATAAACCCAAGTGTCCCATAGAGACATTTACTCCAAGGAACTGGTATAATTCAAAATGTAATCTAACCAAACATGCTTCATAGTCTGGCTAGGAGAAGCAATACCATGGTTTATAGAATAGTGTCTCTGGAAAGAAAAGGAAGTGGACTCTTGGTTCTGCATAAAATCTTGTTAATCCTATTTCCATTTCCCCCTCCTACATTTGTAACAACTGAATAAACTGATTATGTTTTTTTATCTTGTAGCTGCAATCTCTGTAGACAGACTGATTAAAATACTTACATTGATGTGATCAATATAGTTACCAATCAATAACGCTCCAGGAATTGATTTTTATAATCTGAGGAATTCTGCACCTTGTTTCATTTATATACTATTGTCTTTTTTTCTAAAAATTAGGGATTGTTAATGTGGAAAATAAAAAAAAAAGGATTAAGGGGGAAGGGCCACGAAGGGAAAACTGCAGTTCTCTACAGCATAACTGAGGAATACATGTGATTAAGGAAAAAGTGATGATTTGGGGGGGGGGATAAAAGCGTGGATAATTGATAGAGAACTCGTGAAAGAGGGAAGCAATTGTAAATAGATTATTGTGGATGTGGAACTGACATTTCCAGTTATCATTACTGTTTTTTGTCCTTGACAGTTAAGATCTGAGGAATGTTAAGCAATGTTTCAATAGCTGCATGTATAAGAAAATAATATTCCCGCCACCAGAAGCTGCTCTAGTACAGCTTCCCCCTTCTACTCTAGGCCATGGACTCTACCACACAGACACTCAAAGGCAAGAAGAGTGTTATCCCTTAAAATTGTCAGTAGTTCTCTTCCCCTCAACTCCCAGTTCCAACAGCCTCTTCCCTTTCTAATGGGCTGCCTTTAGCCTCACCTTCCTTCCCAGATCCAGCAGTTACTCCACAATAGATCTGCATTGCACGTCCTGTAAAGGAATGCAAGGTTTTGTCTTGGCGTTCAGTCTCTCTTCCAAGAGATACACACACACACACACACACACACACACACACACACACATATAATGTATAAATTCATATTACTGCCAGTGGTTTCAAAGAATCACTTTTCTGGCAGAAGAAAATCAAGGGATTACATTACTAATGGAGCATTGAGTCATACAGCTGACAGTATTTGGCAGATTATTAATGAGCCTTTAATCCTGGGTTGTTTGTCATGTATGAAATCAGAACTGAAGAGCACCATCTACATTAGCAAAAGCAGGTTGATAATCTTTCTATTTAAAGAACGTATGCCAATCTTTTAATTCACTTTATAATAAATGAGATTTAAAATCATTTGGGCAGAAAGTTACTAAATATCAGATATTTCCTAGAAATTTGAAACTTTAAATAGGTTTAACTGACCTTAACTACTCAGATATATTTGGAAAATGGCAAAAGACTTCAAGAAAATAAGTCAAAAGGACATTGTTTATTTTTCATGTATGAACTGAAATATAAAAAGGTCAGAGGAAAAGTAATAAATGTGAGTAATACACAGGAAACACTTTACAAAACATTTACTTTGGAAACTGCTTTTTGCTGAGTTTAACAGTGGTTGGTTGAGGTATCATATTTTTATAAAAAAGGAAATCAGCAAATAAGTCATTGAGAATATGGTTTAAAAGTTTAGAAAATTAGGGCTTCCCTTGTGGCGCAGTGGTTGAGAGTCCGCCTGCCGTTGCGGGGGACACGGGTTCGTGCCCCAGTCCGGGAGGATCCCGCATGCCGCAGAGCGGTTGGGCCCGTGAGCCATGGCTGCTGGGCCTGTGCATCCGGAGCCTCTGCTCCGCAGCAGGAGAGGCCACAACAGTGAGAGGCCCGCGTCCTGCAAAAAAAAAAAAATTTAGAAAATTAAAATGTGAGAGCACATTACTTATGTCAAATTATGAAGAATAATGATTACATTAAATACAAGCTTATTAACACATTGGGTTAATAGTATAGTAAGGTATGGAATCATAAGGAACATTTTATAAGGATTTTGCATTTTTTTCCTAACTTGTTTGGAAAAACTTACACTTGATTTTAGTGAAACAAAGTATCTACACCTTCAACCAAGACATTCTGGATTTGTAGGTTGACTAACACCATTCCACCAAAATTATTTTCCCTAAACCTAATTGCTATGTAGGAAAAGGTATGAGAACGTCTGTAGCAATTTCTGTATCTGTGACAATAGTAGTAAAGATTTCAAACAAAATATTATTGAATATATATGAATATTTCAATATATATATACATATTCTATTATCAACTCATTAGCATCTAATTTTACATCCATCACATATACATTCTGTCAATGAACATAGTGAACTGAAACCGACTCTAGGGCCCATGAGATTAAAGTCAACGCCTGTTGCAATCATTCAGCATTTAGCACAAAGCTGGAATATATTAGGTCCTAGATAGTTATTGACTAGATATATGGTGTGTCCATGCCATTCTAACTCAGTGTTCTCTACCTGTATTGGTGAATTCCATGGATCTGTTCTTGTGTTTACATCCAAATGAAAAATTACTGGAAGCATTTTCAGAATTATCTGGATCTGTCTATAGCTCAATGCAGCAGCACAAACTCACTGTCCATGCCTGCGTGTGTGTTTTGAATCACACTGAGTGTGACTGCTGCTAGGCTGGCATGTTCTAGTGTAAAAAGGACAACTGTCGCATGTCCACCCTTATAGTCACATTTTACCAGCTGCAAACACTAAAATTTCCTTTTAAAGTGATGACTGGGAGGTGAAAAATAGTTTAATAGAATGAAACTCAAAGGGAAGAGTGTTATCCCTTAAAATTCTGTCAGTAGTTCTCTTCCCCCTCAATTCCCAGTTTGAACAGCCTCTTCAGTTATTGAAGTTACTGAGGCTTTTAATGGTATTTCATGAAATCAACAAACTGCATCAGAATTACTTTTCACAAACTAATAAAAAAGAACATGGACAGACACTATTTGAATGATGACTTCCACTACCTGAAAGCAAAAGTACATTATGAATCATCATATGAGCTAAAGTACGTCATGTCTTCAGTACAGAAGGGCGGTAGAGCACTGAGATCTTTCACGGATGTCGGGACACAGACACGGCGCACTCGAAAGGGAACCTGCATCTCGTCAACTAGTGTGTTCTCAGTGACAAGGGACTGTGTTTAAGACAAAAAGCATAATCGGGTGCATAATTGGAACTTCTTAATTTTAATAGTTTTATAGTTGTATTTGCATATATTTACAAATTGTCTGGTTTACAGTTATAAAAGCATACCAATTTCTATGCCTGGTTTTATGTTTATGCATATTAAACTAAAATTATAATAGTAATTTATCACCATTGGGTGTCTTTGATTTTTTTTCCTTCTAAAGGAAATAGAGTTTAAATATATATTCAACATCTACTCCCACTCATTTTTTTAATTTGGAGAAATAATGAGACTAAAGCTTTTCATAGGCCACTCAATATTTTAATTTATATTTTTGAGCCCCTACTATGTGAAATTTAGCATCACAAGTTGAACAGTCTTTGTTCTAATGGAGCTCATGGTCCAGCCAAACTTCCCAAACTACCCAGAGAGGAATCCAATTCAGAGTGTCACTCTCTGCTATTTATAAGCTCTGTGTTTGATCATGTTACATACTTTAATTCACAATTTCTTTATCTGTGAAATATGGGTAATAATAATCAAATCTAATCCAGTACCTGTAATAATGAGGTAATGCAGAGTGAACAGCCCAGAGATATAGAATATCGATGTATCACTTTTCACTACCTCTCATTAAATGATTGATTTATACATATGTATACACACACACACACACACACACAAAACACAGAGAGTGAGATAAGCCACCGACTGCTGCTACTTATGGTCTACTTCCTTAAGATTATACCATTGATCCTACTTCATCTATTAATTTTCAAAGAAGGAATTATATGTAACATTTACTAGCACTTAGCTACAAAAGAAATACAAATATGAGGAGCTTATAGAACAAGTTTTTATGTTAGTACCTATAAAATACCTGTCATATAATAGGTGCTCAATAGAAATATGCTGAATGAATGAATGAGAGCTAATCATTGACACGGAGTCAGAACTTATTGTCTAATATCAGTTGTGTAACTATTAGTTCTGTAACATTTGTAAATTAATGAAGGGAACTGAAAGTCAAAACAGTTTTTGCAGATTATAGCATGAGAATTTTTATTTGTTGACTCTGCATTTATCATGAGTAATACTGTGATAGCTAATTTTTATATGTCAACTTCAAAGGGGGTACCCAGATATTTAGTCAAATGTTATCGTTTGTGCCTGAAAGGGTGTTTTTCCATGAGGTTAACATTTGAAATAGTAGACTAAGTAAAGCAGATTGCTTTCCTTAAAGTCGATGAGCCTCATACAATCATTTGAAGGCCTGAATAAAATAAAAATGCTGACCTTCCTCTGAGTAAGCAGAAACTCCTCTTGCCTGACTGCCTTGGAGCAGGGACATTGTTTTTTCCTGCCTTCAACTTGAATTTCCTGGGTCTTGAGCCTCCTGGCCTTTGGACTGGACCTACACCATGGACTCTCCTGGTCTCAAGTACGGCAACTGCAGATTTTGAGACTTGTCAGCCTCCATAATCACGTGAGCTAATTCCTTATTTTATATAATATACAAATATATCTTCTATTGGTTCTGTTTTTCTGGAGAATCCTAACATAATACCAACACTGACCACAAACATTTCAAAGAAACCTTCATCTTATAGTCCTATATTGATATTTTAAAAGACATTATCTTAGCACAGACCAAGTTATAAACTATAAAATTTGATTATCAAATTTTTTTAATTTCGGGGGCTTCCCTGGTGGCACAGTGCTTAAGAAACCACCTGCCAATGCAGGGAACATCCGTTCGAGCCCTGGTCCGGGAAGATCCCACATGACACGGAGCAACTAAGCCCATGTGCCACAACTACTGAGCCGGCATGCCACAACTACTGAAGCCCAAGCACCTAGAGCCCGTGCTCCGTAACAAGAGAGGCCATCGCAATGAGACGCCCATGCACTGCAACAAAGAGTAGCCCCCACTCGTTGCAACTAGAGAAAGCCCACATCCAACAAAGACCCAATGCAGCCAAAAATTTAAAAATAAAATAAATACATTTAAAAAATAAAATTTAAAAATTTTCTAAAAACATCATCTGCTCTGAAGTTTTTTCATTCTGTGTTTGTATTTAGCTTTACATTCCTCATTAAAGAAAAACTGGATGCAATGTTTTTGTTTAGATATATGTATATTTCCTTCATGGAAATTTGAGGTTCCAGTTCATGCTAGTTTATTGATTTCCCTTTAAAAAGTTAGATTTTAAACCTTAGGTTTCTCTTAGTTATAACATGTATTTTAACATTATCTTCTAACCTAGGGAGTAATGATGAGGGATAAAAAATCTGAGAAACACCATTATCACCCCTTAGTAGACATAGAACCATTCAATAGTATTATTTTAATATTTGAAGAGTAAAGTTGTCCAGATAAATTAATTATTAAATGATCTTGGGACATAAGGAGAAAATGTTCTACAAAATCAAGATTTCTTCTATTTAAATAGATTCTTCCAGTGAAGTCTACAATGGACTATTCCAAGGAAATTTTTGAAAGATTGCAATTATATTAAGACTAAACACTGGTGTTAAGCAAACATAGAATACAATTTTATCTCACTGAGAAACTGATCATGTAGTTCTTTTCCATCTCTAATGTATGATCCTATCATTAACATCAACTTATCAAATAGACATTGTTATTATTCTATTTCTTTACAGACTCAACAATTAAATGCCTCTAAAATTGCTCAGATAAGTGTACAAAGTGACAGTTGATATTTGATCCTTTGCTTCCTTCATAAACAATGATTATAGCACAGCATGAGCTTTCAAAGAGAAATAAAGGGACCCCCCAAAAAAGTACATTAGTCAAAGTCATGGTAATAAAACTGTAAGTGAAAACAGCTATTTTATCCAAAAACTTTAAAACCATTGAGAGCACTTAAAACAGTCCATCACTCTTTCTTGTACCTTGAGAACAGAGACCATGTCTGATTCTTCTGTGTATCTCCAGAGTCAAACACTGACACATATTTGGAATACTGTCTAGAAATGGCTGTTGAATTAATTAATTATAAATACCTAGATTGGTCTTATGTCTTCCACTATAACATCCTTAACTTCTAAGAAAATATTGACTTATACATGTGTAATATCTTATACGTATTTACTGGAGACAAGAAAGGGAGAAAAACAGTAGTTTTTTGTTTTGTTTTGTTTTGGTCTGCTTCTCCACTAGAATACAAACCTCATGGGAACAGACTTTGTCTTTCTTTGTTACTAATATATGCCCAAATCCCATACCAGTGCCTGGGCCATACTAAGTAATCAATAAATATTTACTGAATGAATGAATGAAAGATAATTTGAGATCAATGGTATTTCCTACCACTGTGGCTCATTCCATACAACATCATTGAGGGGTTAAAAAAAATGCTTGCTGAGTGGCAGTGAAAGGACAAATGAGGCTGGAGGGGATAAATACATCCACACAGTTAAGCTCTTTCTCTAAGAATACACCTAAGCCTTTTGTTTTCTGACAAACAAAAGAGAAGTCTGCACTTACCCAAGACGAAGGAAAGTGCTAAATCACGTGAAAGGGACTCCGAGACAGGTACCGCAGGCCCCGCGGCTTCGCCTTCACCTTGGCCTTCACACCCACCACGCTGCCCGCGCCGCCCTCGCAGGTGCGCCAGAGCTACCACGCCGACTGCGAGGCCGCCGTCAACAGCCATTTCACCCTGCAGCTCCACGCCTCTTTCGTGTGCCTGGCCGTGGCCTTTTACCTCCACCGCGACGACGTGGCCTTGAAGCACTTCAGCCGGTTCTTCCTGCGCCGCTGTGGGCCCAGGGCCTGAAGCGCCTGCAGAACCAGCGCGTGGTGCCGCCTCAACTTCCAAGACATCAGGAAGCCAGTCAGTGACGAGTGCAAGAGCGGCCTCAAGGCCATGAAGTGCGCCTTGTTCCTGGAGAAGCTAGCGACCCGGAGCCTGCTCCACTGCACCAGCTGGCCACCGACAAGTGCGACCCCCACCTGCTCCACTTCCTGGCAACTCACTACCTCAGCCAGTAGGTGGCGCTCATCAGACAGCTGGAGGGTCATGTCACCACCCTGAGCATGATGGGGGCCCCAGACGTCGAGCTGGCAGGGTAACTCTTTGACAAGCTCACCCTGGGCGACAGCGACAAGAAGAAATGAGCCTGGACTGGACTTCCCCAGAGCCACGGGGTGACCAGAGCCCTGGTCACCATGCCTGCCATGCAGACGGCAAGAGTGCCCTTGCAGAAGAAGTTCACTTAAGTTTTGGTTTTGGTTTTTTTTTTTGGCAACAAGGGCAGGACTCTCTTTTCCTGGACTTTATTTTATCACTTAAGTTTTTTTCTTCCAGTTTTTCCGTTTCTTCCAATAAAGTTATTGGTTCATAAATAAATAAAGGTCTCTGGTTGATTCATGTGGGCAAATCTCTCATTTTTTAAGTTTTAAAACAGGTATCCAGGAGTTTCTGAACACAGCCATACCCCAACCAGATGCAGCTCAGGATCTCCACAGTGGGAGGGAGAAGGTGTTCCATGGGGCCCTGGAAAACACAAAATCAGTCTTCCCCTTATAAATAATGTAGGTATATGGGGGTAGACTGGGGTGGGGTGGGGTGAGGTAGGGGTACCTGGTGAACGTGGGTGCATGTGCATAGTGAAAGTATAGAACCATAGCCTGAAAATCATGATTGCAGTTGCCTCTGGGGAACAAGTGAAGGGAATGGGATTGGGCAGGGATTAAAATAAAGGGTGTCTGCAGTTTCACCTGAAATGTTTATGTGCATTAATTATGCAAATACTAATGGTTAAGTATGAGTAGCAAGATGGGGGGTGGAGGGGTTTGGAAGTCTGAATGGTGGAGTATCTCTTTGACAAGTTCACTCTGGGCAACAGTGATAATGGAAAAATGAGTGTTAGGCTGTCTTGCTCAGAAACACGGAGGTGACCTCCCATGGTCACCAATGCCTGGCATGCATGTTGTAATAACAAAACATCCACTTATATATGTTTTCTTTCTTTGTATCATATGTATATATGCATGCTTGTGTGTGTGTGTGTATACGTATATATATGTATAAACATATATATATATATATATATATATATATATTTTTTTTTTTTTTTTTTTTTTTTAACTCCAACAAGCAGCAGAGCTCATTTTGAAGTTCATTAGGAAGACGCCCTTTGTTGAAAAGCAGTTCGGCGATCACATTACTGGAAATGATATAGCTGCTTCCTCGACCTTTCCTGAGCCTGGCTGTATTTCTGCCCTTGGGTTTCACATATCCAACTTTGATTTAGTTTTTGTTCTTTGCTACCAAGAGAACCTAAGCTAATATGTCTTATTATCAACACACTTTTACCAGCCTCCACTGTATTTACACTAGAGTAAATAGCTCTTCTAGGGTAGTAAATGACATTCTCCCCTTTATCCCTACTACAGAGTCCACTGAAAGGAAAAAGGATCAAGGGTGGAAGGGATCAAATAAGAACAATTTCCCGAATGGAAATACAGAATACTGAAGCCTGCTACCATATGCATCTCTTCTCACCTAAAAGTGTTTTCCTCATAATTTACAGAATTTTAATTCCTTAGATCAACCTTCCCAAGACTGTGTTCAGTATCAGCCAGTGCCTCAAAAACATTCACAAGTGTTCAGTGGAAAACTTGTATTAATCGAATTAGCAGGATTTTTTGGTTTGTTTTTTCAGTTTTTGTTTATTCTAGGAATTTTATGTCTGATGTAAAAAATATACATTTTGAATGTATAACGTGGGGATAAAATATTCAGTGTTTCCCAAACATTCTGATCATGGGATTCTTTTTCTACCAAATCTCACAGAACAGTATTCCAAAGAAAATAGCTTTGGAAACAACGTTAAAAGGTCCCACTGTGGGCTTCTCTGGTGGCGCAGCGGTTAAGAATCCATCTGCCAATGCAGGGGACATGGGTTTGATCCTTGATCTGGGAAGATCCCACATGCCGCGGAGCAACTAAGCCCATGTGCCACACTACTGAGCCTGTGCTCTAGAGCCCGCAAGCCACAACTACTGAAGCCTGTGCACCTAGAGCCCATGATCCGCAACAAGAGAAGCCAGCGAAATGAAAAGCCCATGCACCACAATGAAGAATAGCCCCCACTTGCCGCAACTGGAGAAAGCCCGCATGCAGCAACAAAGTCCCAACGCAGCCAAAAAATAAAATAATATAAAAATAAAATAAAATTAAAAAATAGGGCCCTTCGTGTGTTGTTCCAGAAGCACACACCTGGTAGCTAAACCTCATTCACTTTCACTTAGAGGTCATTATGAGGAACGGGAACCTTTGCTGTGAAGGTTTCAGCACAGTAAGCTTTAGACAGTAAGTGTAATGCAGGGCCCTCACCATGACAGTGGGTAGATATCACACACATTCATTTTGTTTCCTGATAGGTAACTCCCAACACTGTATTTTTCCATCTGTTCTAATTTCCATTTCTAAATGAATGGTCTCTGGGAATGATAACATTGATGTTTCTCCAGCACTTATATCAAAGTCAAGAGAAACTTTAAGGCTGCTAAGTAGTTTATATTCTTCACCTCCCTCTACCTATGTATTCATCTCACCAGCAGCAGAATTCTTCATTTATTTTCCAAGCTAGATGGCTGAATTTTGGTCAGTAATACACCTTTTGGTCAAAAACAGTCTGTGCCTGCATCTTTTTGAAAATAAGATGACTGTTCCTCTCACCAAAGCATGCTGAAATTTCTCAGAATTCAGACATTTAACTATAAGAAAAGAAATAAGGCATACATACTACAAAACACTGTAGTAATAAAGTCCAAGATTGTTAAATAAATATATAATAAGTAATGTGTTTAATGTGTAGCATGTTTTTCCTCCAGCAGAGATGATCAACATTATTCACATCATTATTTGATTTTTGAATGAGCACCTTATGGCAATGCATTCCTCTTTAGGTTCAATGCAGGACTTATCAAGTTTCTCTCCAGCCCTAAAATACATGATGCAATTCTATAAATTGAAACTGCATGATTCCCAAACAATATAGTGGGCATGAGACAATATCAAAAATCTTGTATAGGGCCTCCCTGGTGGCGCAGTGGTTGAGAGTCCGCCTGCCGAAGCAGGGGATACGGGTTCGTGCCCCGGTCTGGGAGGATCCCATATGCCGCGGAGCGGCTGGGCCCGTGAGCCATGGCCGCTGGGCCTGCGCATCCGGAGCCTGTGCTCCGCAACGGGGGAGGCCACAACGGTGAGAGGCCCGCGTACCGCAAAAAAAAAAAAAAAAAAAAAAATCTTGTATATTTTTAAAATTTAAATGTGTTCCCACAACAACCCTTAGGTATCAATTCTCATGACACCTCCACTGAATTTGATAAGGTGTCTATTTTATTCCCAGGCAGATTCAGCGTAATACAAAACTATTATTTTCTCAATATGAGAAATATTCTATCACATTAATACATGATTATATAAGGCTGGAAAATAAGAAGGTGATTAAAGCAAGCTTCTCAACAAGAATACTATTTCAGTCTGGCCCATCTTATTAACCACAACTTTCATTTGTCTACTGTTTGGCTGATTAATTCGATTCAACAGGCATTCACTCTTTTTTTTAAAATAAAGTCCAATATTCTCGACTGTTTATTCTATTTTATTTTATTTTATTTATTTATTGGCTGCGTTGGGTCTTCATTGTTGCGCATGGGCTTTCTCTAGTGGTGGCGAGCGGGGGCTACTCTTCGTTGCACTGTGCAGGCTTCTCATTGTGGTGGCTTCTCGTTGCAGAGCAGGGGCTCTATGCATGTGGGCTTCAGTAGTTGCAGCACATGGGCCCTAGAGGGAACGGGCTTCATTAGTTGCAGCATGTGGGCTCAGTAGTTGCGGTGCACGGGCTCTAAGGTGTGTGAGCTTCAGCAATTGTGACTCACGGGCTCTAGAGCGCAGGCTCAGTAGTGTGGCGCCCAGGCTTAGCAGCTTCGCAGCATGTGGGATCTTTCCAGACCAGGGCTCAAACCCGTGTCCCTGCACTGGCAGGTGGATTCTTAACCACAGCACCACCAGGGAAGTCCCAAGCAGTTATTCTTAATAAATGAGTTTGTGCTGGGGAATCAAAGTTAAATAAGACATGTACTTGGTCCAGTTAAACTAAATAGATTAGCACTTTGCCAATTTTCTAAGAGGAAAATACAAGTCCAATATGAGGTTATTTTAATAAACAATTAAATCAATAGTATAGCTAGGGAGTGTTTTCATTTATTACTCTCCATTTTAGCTTTATAAAGAGGTATGCTACCCAGTCGTTCAACAAACTCACAAATGGGAATGCAGCAATTTTTAATAAGTATGAGAAATAATGTAGGCCAGCTATTCTTCCTCTCTGAATGGTGGACTCTAAATGAATCTAAAGCATCATCAAAAAAAGTAAAAAAAAAAAAACTAAAATAAATCAAAAACAAATGAAGCATCATCATAATGACCATTTACCATGGGTAAATTATGCTGTCGAAATAACATGTTAAGGAACTTCCTCTTCCTAATAATAAGGAATGTTACCTGATGGAGAGAGAGAATTTGGGGAAGAGCAATAATACAACATGATCAACAGACTAAATTTTAGCAAACAAGGACACTCATTTGTTTACATATTTTACACTGCTGTTCCCTACAGACAGAGGAGGCACCTGAAGGTATATTTTACTAGTGTGGGTCACATAGGAGTCTTCTAAGGAACTGGTTTAAAAACATCATTCCAAAACTAGTAAAAAAAAAAAAAAAGTTATTTCCACTGTAGATTTGAACCTGTAAGTAATCTATAGGTAAATGTAATCTAAAAAATATTAGGGCAGCCTTAATGGCAGTTCTTTATATAAGAAAGAAACACATACTTGCTGAAAGCTTTTACAGCATCACTAGCTTGCATCCAATAATAAAAACAGCTTACACTTTTTATTTTTACATCTTTATTGGAGTATAATTGCTTTACAATTTGGTGTTAGTTTCTGCTTTATAACAAAGTGAATCAGTTATACATATACATATGTTCCAATATCTCTTCCCTCTTGTGTCTCCCTCCCTCCCACCCTCCCTATCCCACCCCTCTAGGTGGTCCCAAAGCACCGAGCTGATCTCCCTGTGCTATGCGGCTGCTTCCCACTAGCTATCTATTTTACGTTTGGTAATGTATATATGTCCATGCCACTCTCTCACCTTGTCACAGCTTACCCTTCCCCCTCCCCATATCCTCAAGTCCATTCTCTAGTAGGTCTGTGTCTTTATTCCTGTCTTACCCCTAGGTTCTTCATGACATTTTTTTTCTTAGATTCCATATATATCTGTTAGCATACGGTATTTGTCTTTCTGACTTACTTCACTCTGCATGACAGACTCTAGGTCCATCCGCCTCACTACAAACAATTCAATTTCGTTTCTCTTTATGGCTGAGTAATATTCCATTGTATATATGTGTCACATCTTCTTTATCCATTCATCCGATGATGGAAACTTAGGTTGTTTCCATCTCCTGGCTATTGTAAATAGAGCTGCAATGAACATTTAGGTACATGACTCTTTTTGAATTTATGGTTTTTGAATTATGGTTTATGGTATATGCCCAATAGTGGGGTTGCTGGGTCATATGGTAGTTCTATTTGTAGTTTTTTTTTTTTTTTTTTTTTTCTTTTTGCGGTATGCGGGCCTCTCACTGTTGTGGCCTCTCCCGTTGCGGAGCACAGGCTCCGGATGCGCAGGCCCAGCGGCCATGGCTCACGGGCCCAGCCGCTCCGCGGCATATGGGATCCTCCCAGACCGGGGCACGAACCCGTATCCCCTGCATCGGCAGGCGGACTCTCAACCACTGCGCCACCAGGGAGGCCCTATTTGTAGTTTTTTAAGGAACCTCCATACTGCTCTCCATAGTGGCTGTACCAATTCACATTCCCACCAGCAGTGCAAGAGTGTTCCCTTTTCTCCACACCCTCTCCAGCATTTATTGTTTCTAGATTTTTTGATGATGGCCATTCTGACTGGTGTCAGATGATATCTCATTGTAGTTTTGATTTGCATTTCTCTAATGATTAAAGATGTGGAGCATTCTTTCATGTGTTTGTTGGAAGTCTGTATATCTTCTGTGGAGAAATGTCTATTTAGGTCTTCTGCCCATTTTTGGATTGGGTTGTTTGTTTTTTTGGTATTGAGCTCCATGAGCTGCTTGTAAATTTTGTAGATTAATCCTCTGTCAGTTGCTTCATTTGCAAATATTTTCTCCCATTCTGAGGGTTGTCTTTTGGTCTTATTTATGGTTTCCTTTGCTGTGCGAAAGCTTTGAAGTTTCATTAGGTCCCATGTGTTCATTTTTGTTTTGATTTCCATTTCTGTAGGAGGTGGGTCCAAAAGGATCTTGCTGAGATTTATGTCATAGAGTGTTCTGCCTATGTTTTCCTCTAAGAGTTTGATAGTTCCTGGCCTTACATTTAGGTCTTTAATCCATTTTGAGCTTAGTTTTGTGTATGGTGTTAGGGAGTGATCTAATCTCATACTTTTACATGCATGTACCTGTCCAGTTTTCCCAGCACCACTTACTGAAGAGACTGTCCTTTCTCCACTGTACATTCCTGCCCCCTTTATCAAAGAAAAGGTGACCATATGTGTGTTGGTTTATCTCTGGGCTTTCTATTCTGTTCCATTGACCTATCTTTCTGTTTTTGTGCCAGTACAATACTGTCTTGATTACTGTAGCTTTGTAGTATAGTCTAAAGTCAGCTCCAGCTCCATTTTTCGTTCTCAAGATTGATTCGGCTATTCGGGGTCTTTTGTGTTTCCATACAAATTGTGAAATTTTTTGTTCTAGTTCTGTGAAAAATGCCAGTGGTAGTTTGATAGGGATTGCACTGAATCTGTAGATAGCTTTGGGTAGTAGAGTCATTTCCACAGTGTTGATTCTTCCAATCCAAGAACATGGTATATCTCTCCATCTATTTGTATCATCTTTAATTTTTGACTCTTAATGGACATTTCGTTTGTTTTCAGTTTGTGCTAATGCAAATCATGGACAGGAATCCTGCTGTACCGGTTATTCTGGTGCATTTACACAGGGCAGAGGTGAGGGCTGCTGGCTCACAGGCTATTTATATAACTTCAGTTGATGGAGAGGGCTAAATGCTTTCCAAAGTAGTTGTGTCGATTTATACTCCAGTATAAGTAGGGTAGAAGATTCCCATAGTACTCGAGGTCTACAATACCTGATACTACCAGATTGTATGTATTTGTCCATCTCATTGGCATGTAGTTTCCTTGGTTTTGACTCACTTGTCTCTTATTACTTAACGAAGTCGTACGCTTTTCTCTGTTTACTGGCTGTTTGGATTTCCTTTTTTATGAGGTTTACATCAACTATTGTTATTTTTTATTATTATTTTTATTATTTTTATTATTTTATTATTTATTTATTTGTGGCTGTGTTGAGTCTTCGTTGTTGCGTGCAGGCTTTCTCTAGTTGTGGCGAGCGAGGGCTACTCTTCATTGAGGTTGCTTCTCTTGTTAGGGAGCACAGGATCTAGGCGCACGGGCTTCAGTACTTGTGGCACGTGCGCTCAGTAGTTGTGGTTCGCAGGCTCTAGAGCGCCGGGTCCGTAGTTGTGGAGCATGGGCTTCGCTGCTCCGCGGCATGAGGGATCTTTCTGGACCAGGACTCGAACCCATGTCCCCTGCCTTGGCAGGCAGTTTCTTAACCACTGCGTCACCAGGGAAGTCCAACTATTGTTATTTTGAATTCTTCTCCATTTCCAAGTAATACTCTTACATGACTATTTTCTCACTAAATTGGAGGCATTATCTCTTCATTTTCTAACTTACTAATAAGTAAGGGTTTAGTTCCTTTACACTCTTTCCTATGTCCACACTGCTCAGTAAAGTTATGTCATCATGAGTTATTCCACTGCTCATGATCTCTTTGACTTGTAGTCATATACTTAAAAACCTACATTGTTGATCAACTAGAAACTCTCTCAACGTCACACTTTGTAAAATGAGGACATTCATACCATCTTCCCTTTTTTCTACCTCCTGTCTACCTTCCAAACCTAGTTGTCAAAGTTGAAATTTATATTCTGTTCTATGTGCAGTTAAGTCTTCTGTTATTTGAGAGTCAGTACGGAGTAAGGTTTAAGAGAACAGGCGGAGAGCCTAAACTCAAAGCCTCGATCCAACCTTAAATTAGGTACAGCCTGGGAAAGTTCCTTCCCTGACTTAGCTTCCTGTTCTCAAAAGTGGGAATGATATTAGCACCAACCTCAAAAGGCAATTCAGAGAATTAAATGAGTTAATATATGCAAAAACACTTAGAGCCTAATATATACTAAGTACATACCAGTATACAATACATTTCAGTACATACCAAGTTAATACTCATACATACTAAGTACAGTTTACTTTAGTTATTTGTGTTTACATGCAAATTGACAATAAAAGCTGCAAACCAAGACAGTATTGCCATTATTACAATGAAATTAATATTGCCCACTGCAGATGTACTGTGTCTCTGTGTATAGACTACACCTCGTTCCATACTGTGCCAGTGTCACTGCCCTTGTGCAGGGTGACCACATACCCCAAGCCGCCTTGGGCTGTTCCAGTTTATACCTGTTGTCCTGATGTTACAGCATTCGAGTGCCTCCTTACACTATTGAAGTGTAAGGAGTTTGGACAAGTTCTGGTTTGGACAACAAATTAGATACGTGGTCATTACCCCTGTGTGTCACTGAAAAGGGGGACATCTATAGTGTCACGTGGAAGTGGATTCTTCCTTTCCTCACCAATACTAGGTTAAAAATCAACCATAGTTTAGTTGGCTTTATGTTTATGTCCGTATAGCCTTTTCTCCTCTGGAGTTCAAGTTCCTTCTCCTCTTCCTCTCCCTCCTCCCTTCCAACAGTGCCTAATACCTAGTAAGTACAATATGCCTCAAGGTGTTTCTATGCTCTCAATCACACAATCAATAGAAGCCTCTCCACTCTAGACTAGCTGCAATCTGCACTGAATGCCCTATTACCTTCCTTCTTGGTTTATTGCCTCATTTTGCTGGATTATTTCTATAAATAGCTTAAGGTGTAGCACAGGAGGTCAATTTTTCAAATTTCTTTCTGTACAAAATATCTTCTTCAGCCTCCACTTATGACTCATAGTTTGGCTGGATACAAACCCCTAGGGTGAAAAGTATGTGCCTGAAAAACTTTGGAGGTATCTTTCTAATGCCTTCCAGGATCCATGGTGCTCATGACAAGTATGATAAAGTCAGATTTTAAATTTTCTTTTTAGGTAGCCAGTATTTTTCTCTCTGGAATGGATGTATCCTCTCAGTATTTTATTCTATTTTAATTTATTTTTTCAGTATTTTAAAGTTTCACAAGGAAGGGTGCCTAGGTATGAGGCTATTCTTGCTCGTCTTGTATAACTATTTTCAGTCTGAGGCCTGATGTCTACTTTCAGCTGTGGGGAATGTTGTTGCCCTTTGATAGCTTCCCTCCAGTTTTTTTCTGGGTCTGGAGTTTCTAATAGTAACATGTGGGATCTCCCAGATGCAGCCTCTCTAACATATTTCTATCACATTTTCCATTGTGTCTTTCTTTTTTATACACTGAGAAATTTTTAAAATTCCTACTGAATTTATTTCAGCAACCATATTTTCATTTCCAGGAGACCTCTCTTGATTTCTGAACATTCTCTTTTTAATTAACTCCCTAGTCTTATTTTATAGTTTCTAGCTGTTTTTAAACCTCTCTCAGGATATTAATTAAGGTTTTTCCTTAAATTATTTTGTTCCCTAAATTGTCCCTGGTCCTACTAGGATATGTTTTCACTCTTTTTCCCCCTCTCTGATGCTGTAAGCTTTACTCAGCTATCAGGCAAATGACAGTTATTTTCTATTTAAGAATGAGTGCAGAGAGCTTCCCTGGTGGCGCAGTGGTTGAGAGTCCGCCTGCCGATGCAGGGGACACGGGTTCGTTCCCCGGTCTGGGAGGATCCCACATGCCGCGGAGCGGCTGGGTCCGTGCGCCATGGCCGCTGAGCCTGCGCATCCGGAGCCTGTGCTCCGCGAAGGGAGAGGCCACAGCAGTGAGAAGCCCGCGGACAGCAAAAAAAAAAAAAAAGAATGAGTGCAGAAAGCTCCCTGAAGTCAACGATTGATTGGCTTCTTATGCAGGAAGAAGCGGGGAGTAACTGTAACAGGATCCCCCCAAACACAATTTTCTCGGGTGTAAAAACTCACACTAGCTGCCCTAGATCTCGCCAGTTTCACTGTTTTCAAAATGAAATCATCTCATTTCAGGAGGGTGAGGGTGGGGCTGGGTGTCCACTCCTCCAAACACAACCCTTCAATGAGCTCCCCTATTTCAGTCACACTTTTAACTAACTCCACCCTCTCTCATACATGCGCATCAAAGCACGGAGCTACTTCTGCAGGTGGGGTCAGAATCCTCCTCAGTTGCACGTGGTCCCTGTGCATATTCTAGGTGATGCTTTTCCTCTGTTCTACTGCTTCAGTTTCACACTCTTCCACCTGTCTTCCGTCTTTCCAAACTATGTTGAAATCTCTTGATTGTTGTGGGCTTATATACTTAAACACTTTGATACCATCATTTTTGTGTCTTGTCAAAATGGAGAAGAGCTAAAAGGGTTCTCAGTGCATTCTGAATCTGCTGTTCTGTGGTCCCAGTGTTTAAACTTCTTGGTCTTCCCCAGTGTCTATCATTGTTTTTAGAAATACAATCTCCTGGTCTACTCGTGAAGGAAATGAATACACCACATCTAAAATGACAAGGAATGCGGGTTACATGCTCTAGGGTCTTGTCGTACTCTGCCATTTACTAATAAACCACTTACGTGCTACAAATTGTAGGTGCTCATTTATAAAACGAAAGGGGGTAACTCTACATGAACTAAAGATTTCTCCTGCTCTAAATCATAATTTTCTAAGTTCTTTTCTTAAAATTTCTCTATATTATCATTAATTTTCATTAAAAAAATAAAAATCGGGCTTCCCTGGTGGCACAGTGGTTGAGAGTCTGCCTGCCGATGCACGGGACACGGGTTCGTGCCCTGGTCCAGGAGGATCCCACATGCGGTTGAGCGGCTGGGCCCATGAGCCATGGCTGCTGAGCCTGTGTGTCCGGAGCCTGTGCTCCGCAACGGGAGAGGCCACAACAATGAGAGGCCCGTGTACTGCAAAAAAAAATTAAATAAAATAAAAAAATAAAAATCTAACTTTCTCTTTTGAAAATCAAAGAGTAATTCCCATAGTCCTACAATAATGGGATAATTAGTTCTGAAACCTGTCAAGTTTCATGTTTCATATGAAAAGAAAATCACATTAAATAATTTTTAAATTTAAATAATTAAATTTAAATAATTTTTAAAAATTAAACATGGACTTTGTAGCACAAAGACAGGGTCCCCCCAAATGGTATTGCTTTATTTACTAGAAGTGTTCAGCTCTGCATTGAAGTTGAAATAAAATAAATATATTAATTTTGAGGTGCAAAAATTTCTTATGAAAATCCATTTTTCTTTTCTGTCTATACAAACAAAAGTATGGAATGACATTAGAGGTCAGGTTTATTTGGTAATAGAATGTAGCTTCTTGGGGCTTCCCTGGTGGTGCAGCGGTTGAGAGTCTGCCTGCTAATGCAGGGGACGCAGGTTCGAGCCCTGGTCTGGGAAGATCCCACATGCCACGGAGCGACTGGACCCGTGAGCCACAACTGCTGAGCCTGTGCATCTGGAGCCTGTGCTCCGCAACAGGAGAGGCCACAACACTGAGAGGCCTGCACACTGCGATGAAGAGTGGACCCCACTCGCCACAACTAGAGAAAGCCCTCACACAGAAACAAAGACCCAACACAGCCGAAGATAATAAATAAAATGTGACACCTTTATAAAAAAAAAAAAAAAAGAATGTAGCTTCTTGATATTTTTGATTTTAGGAAAGGAGAATATCAACATCAAAACGTTTTTCAACTTTACTTTTATTTAAAATGAGGCCATATTTTCCTCTTACAAAAAGAGAGTTCAGGGCCTCCCTGGTGGCGCAGTGGTTGAGAGTCCGCCTGCCGATGCAGGGGATACGGGTTCGTGCCCCGGTCTGGGAGGATCCCATATGCCGCGGAGCGGCTGGGCCCGTGAGCCATGGCCGCTGGGCCTGCGCATCCGGAGCCTGTGCTCCGCAACGGGAGAGGCCACAACAGTGAGAGGCCCGCATACCGCAAAAAGAAAAAAAAAAAAAAAAAAAAAAAAGAGATTTCAACTAGAACTGTCAATTTTCTCATCTGTAAAACAAGAGCACTGAATCAGCTGACTGTATTCATTCAGAACTCAATTTCCTTATCTTATGATCACTAAGCTTCTCCCTAAATCTAATATACTAAGGTTCTAAGGAAAGGAAAATATATTACTAACGACATGTTTTGATTTTAGTTTCTTAGAGTTCAAATGTCCACCATTCACCTTGGTCTAAGCTTAAGGAACCATTCAAGGGGATACAATGCAGGTGGGAGGAGAAAACAGAACCCTCACACAAGCTGTGCTGTGTTGCGATCAGCCTTCCGTTTGAAAAATAATCTTCTCTATAGCTTTAAAGTGGTAACTTTGTACCTGCAATGCTTCTTGTTTCAAACGGATTTTCTCTGGCTCCTCCTGAACACGTTCTGAGGAATCATCGACCTCTTCGATTTCTGAGGAGGAAGGACTCTCTACTGCCACAGTCACAGGAAATTCTGATGCACCTGAGTGTCTGAGGAAGAAGATACGAAATCACAGAGTTGTTACACTAAAGTGCAAAGAAAGAAGACAAGATTGTAAAATAGATAACACAAGCCAGATCCAAATATGCAAATATGAAAGGGCATTTAACAAAAGTGATCTGCGGTATCATTATTTATAAATGTCTCTCACTGCTCCTTAGTCTAAAACAGGCAATGACTAAGTAAAATTACGGGAACTTATTTTTGCTATGTTACTGTACAGACCTCTGTTGTACGTGGTTAGGATTAGTAATGGGAATTGCCCATACTATTTTATTAAGTTTCTTTCACAGAAGCCAAGTGAAGATCCAAGGTAAACATTTCTTCTCAGATCAACTTTATACTGCAAATGAAAAATTTATTCTTCACCATCAGACAAAAACAGTCTGGAAGAAAATGTAGTTTTTCAGAGGAAAATACATCAGTAAAGGGACTGATGAATAATCAGGAAGTCAACATATCTAAGCTGTGAATAATAGACATTAGAATTTTAAAAGATAAATCACATACACACACACAACTAAAACTGACCCATCAAAAACTTCATCTTCTCACCACCCTTAAGCCAAAACTAGGGCAACAATTCTCCCAGCAAGCTTCACTGCCACTGCAGTGTTGTTCAAGAGGACATTTCCAAACATTTAAAACTGACCTGGCCACAACCCCATAAAAGTCTACACATCATAAAGAACTGTGCTGGGATTATACAACCACGCAGAAGACAAGTCACTAGGACATCATGTTGACAACAAGCAGCAAACCCTGCAGCCTAGGAAAACCCTAAAGGAGAACGAGGTGCACACCCCTCTCTCCGGGAACGCAAGGCCAGGACTGACACCCAAGATGCTCTTCTCTCAACCTCAGCAGTGGTGCCTTTCACAGAGCAACTATGCAGTCTCCCAAGACCACTGGGAAGGAGAATCTGATACTGACAGTATTCACTTGCCACGAGGCCATAAGCGAGGGAATGTGTGTGGCCTTGGCGAGAGAGCAGAGGTTTGGGAGATGTTGCTTTATATTGGCTTTCAGATCAGGAATTTGTACATACAGCCCTCAAACAACGTTTCTTGAAAACATGTGAACATTCTTGAGTATGACAGCTCCATGTGAGGGGTCAGAAATGGCAGTCAAGTTCGTCTCACTGGGTAACAGCTGATTTGCGGACTGGAAAACAGGCTTCCTTGTTTACAGACATCACCACAAGGCTGCCCGTTGTGTGCCAAATCCACACAACTACACAGTTGCATTGGGAGAGCGACCAAACATGTTTTACATGGATTTATTTCAGAGAGGGAAATGCTTCATGTAAGGCTCTGTCAGTTTAAAAAGCAAGAAGAATGACCATCCACCTTTCCCAATTCAAGCCCTATATATCATAAATGTGATAGCTACACACCAGCAACTGATTACATACATCACAAGCTTTGATGAATGGAAAGCCCCTAAAAAGATATCAACAAGACGAAGTTAGATCTTCATGTAAATACATCACCAGTTAAACCCAGTTAATACAACTATTTAGTATTATGTACAGTATCCATACAGAATTGTGTATAAAAATAAATAAGCTCAAAAGAAGGACCTGGAAGGCTCTGCTATGGAGAAAACTGAACAGCATTAAGCCGACTGGCTTGGTAATAACTCTCTGAACGGCTGAGAGCCCCCTTCAGTTCCTATGTTCAGGATGGTTGAGATTTCAGTCTCACTTCTTTAAATGGTGGTATTAATTGTTCTCTAATTTACCACGCTGTGTAACGAGGATGGACCTGAGATTAAGTGTCTCAGGAAGAAGATAGGAAACCACAGAGTTGTTAAACTCAAGTGCAAACACTGGGGATTCAACACTATAGTTTAGGCAACAGCAATTCACATCACCATTTGGTCATATTCTTTCTACAAAACAAAAGCTGCACTCACATGTATGAAAAGACAAAAATTAACTGCCATCTGTATCAATATGTTAATGTGCTTCAATCACATATGTTTTCATGAAAGTTTAAACATCAAATCACCTTTAAGATCTTGACCATGTGATCTGTTCCCTGCCATGTCAGATTATACCCTGTGAAGTTTACTGTCTTAACAGTGATAGAGTTCTTTATACCTTGACAAGTAACTAAAAGGAAAAAAAACACACACACACAATAAGATGAAGAGCCTATACATTTGTCAATCTTGACTTATTTGCTTTTCTTGAGTCAATTGGAGGTTTATAGCCACATTCTTAAAATCATTAACTACAATCTTCCCAAACAGGTAATTGATGAACTGATGCATCCTAAAACTCATCAGTAACAAAGTGTTATTCCAGTTTACAGCAACAGTTTAATTCTATTTAGGTACGAAAACTGAATACACTGAATACTGCAAACTTTATTCCCAACCACTCAGTAAAGTACTACATACTTTTGAGACAAAGGAAAAAAAAAGAAAAACCTAAAAAGCATAAGACTCCTCCGATTTTCATTTCCAATGATACATGCCAATCTTGATGATCAATCAGCGATTTAAATGTCAACTATAAACCCAGTATTTTATTAGCTGCTATGCAGTATACTAGAGCAATAGAAGAGAGAGGACCTCAAACTCTCTGTTCCCTCAGATTGAAAGGCAGGCTTCCTGACCCCTCCAGACCACTACTGGACACAGGGAAGGCACACTAATCTTTCAGGACCCTAATCAAGAGTCACCTGCTTTGTGATTACTTCCATGACACACCCTCACCAACACCACTGAGTTTGCTGCTCCTACGGGACGTTACATATATTTCTTATTTTAACACATACCACGGTGCATCATAATTATGACTGCAGATAGATGTTCTAACAATTGAAAGAGAATGATGACTTTTTTGCTCTTCATCTTGCTATTTCCCTTCCCATAATACTTCTTGAAGAGAAACCATAAAAATATAAACAAACAGAGAAAACAGAAAATATACAAAACATGTAGTTTGTGGCTTAACACAAACTTAAGTAAGATTAATTCTGACAGTATCCAGCATGACAAACTTCCGTGGTACAAATGAGAATGGACCAAGGTTTGAGCAGGTACAGGAGACAATCCAGGCATGAACACTACCAACAAAAGGTAGACAGGAAAAGGTAGACAGACATGGTGTGTAGGAAATCACGAGACCAGTCTGATGGGAAGACACTTAAACAAGACTGAAACCCACTTTCTAAATCTCCATCCCCAACTGGACAATTCACAAGACACAGGTGCACCAAAGAAGCCAATTATTCAATCCCTTTAATGGGGAGGAACAGTTTAAACTTTTACTGGCTTAGTTAGCCCCAAAAGCAACTATCAAATGTTGGCAGGACACAATGAAGGCTCACGTTTGTTAACATAGTGAAGTCTCTCTCTCACACAACTAGCCCACTTAGCTCCATGTTCCTTAGAGCACCCGACGCACATACACAGCATTTATGAGCTTTACACAACTGAAAGGTCACATTTTTATTTCTTATCGCAGGAACACGACTTCTGTAAACTCTTTTTCTGTCACAACCTAAAGCAAAATTATTGTAAAATGAGTGATTTAAACCATACATTTTATCATCATTAAAAAGTATCTAAATAAAAACAAAAGCATCTGCTCTGGGCTAAGGATTAGAAACGACTCCTGCTCTTAAAGCCTTCATTAAGGAGGAAGATGTATAAACTCAAAATTTCAATCACATGAGATAAATAAACGTAACCTTTATGCACAGAGCTTCCTATGGAGGCAAAAAGTTATATCTAAGTGACGGCTTCATGATAACCCTGAAGTACAGTCTGGAAAGATGAGGCTATGCAGAGGTGGAGTAGGAGGTGCATTAGCTGCAGAGGGAACATGTGTGAAAAGACACTCAAGCCTGACTCCTGCTGGGCACTGTAAATGCTGCAGGTGGGGATGACTAAAGGCCAGGGGTCCAAGTGTGAGAAGAGACAGAAATGAAAATAGAGATGTTGGTCCAAGCAAGCCTGGGAGAGAGCATGGCTTGTATCCCACAGGTGGTGAGACCTGGGGCTACCACTAGCTGAGTAAGAAAAAGGCTCTCTGCTGATTAGAAAAAGGCTCCCCGCTGCTGAAGGACCGACTAGATAAAGGGAGTGATCACAAAAAGCTCCCCTTCCTCAGGGCAAAGAGCCCTATAAGGCTTGGCCGAGCACAGTTCATACTACTCGCCTCCGTGCAGAGCACATGCTGGGCGGCTAGTATGCACTAACTCTGTGTGGGAAAGCCATTAGCAGCATTATTTTAAGCACATCTTTTTCTGTTAGAAGATCACTTAACCCGAGGAGGCAGATGAACTTAGAGGAACTGAACCCAGGGGCCGTGAAACCACCCAGGAGTTTCTGCCATAGCCTGGGCAAAATGTAATATGGATGAAGAAGCAAATTTAGGAGGAGGCCAAAATTTACAAGCTAGACCCACTGGATGCAAGACATAAAGAAAGTTCAGTGAAGGAACTCTGAAGAGAATGGGCTCTACAATAAATTTTTCTTACATTCAATGTCAAATATCAGGCAAAATTAAGTACAGTGGCCTTTAAGGTCCCTTCCAGCTCTAATTTCTTTTGATTTCTAACTTATTACTCTGGTTAAGTCAAGTCCCTTCAGAGGTACAGAACAGTTCTTATACCTGAATGGGACGCAAAGAATAATCTGACTTCTCTTCACCAGGGGAGGAGTTGAACTATCCTTGCAGAAGAGATAACAGATGGTGTGAACCCCAGATCCTAGAAAAGGGCCAGGCACACGATAAGTATTCAGCTTTTCAAAATCAAATGAACAATCATTTCCTGTCCTAGATCTTTACACCCTTCCTCTGCTGGCTACTTTCTCACAGCTTATAAACATCCTCAAATACACCCACTTAAAAATCTCTCAGACCTATGATTCTTTGGATCTTCTTGTGGATAACCTAAGTCTCTACCATGCCTTCAAACACCTGTCCTCCCAAAAAGCCCAGATCTGTACCTTGGGTCCAGACCCGTCTACCAGGCCCCTCTAAAGCACTGAAGATGAAGTAAGATCCTCTCGCCACCCCCAATCCCTTCCTACTGGGCTCTGTATCTCTCAAAAAGATGCAGCTGTAAACTGTCACCCACGCTTGCTGCCCTCCCTTTTCTAACTGGTCACCAGGCCCTACCCATTCTCTCTCAGATCTGCAAAACCCAGTCCCACCTTTCATAACTTCAGTGGGACCCTCAGATTACAATTCACCCTGCACCAGATCAACTGCCTCCCACATGGAGGTCCGAGTGAGCCTCTAAACCACAAGTTCATCTCACTGTTCTTTGGTGTTTCCCACAGCCTTCAGGATAAACATCCAAACTTCTGACAGGACAAACAAGGCCCCCTTCTCTTGGGCCCCACTAAGTTTCCAGTATCAACTCTCATTTCTTTCCCAAACCCTGAGTTCCAGTCCTGTACAGTAGTTTTGCCATATTTTCTTATATTTCTCAAACTTCAACACACACTGCTCTCTCCTGCCACCCCAGGAGCTTCTACATATCCTTAGAAAGGATGGCACCTCCTCCAAAAATCCTACCCTGAACTTTCCCTTCCAAGATTCTGTGCTCTGTAGCACCAGAACTCACTTCTTCCAGAGCACTGACTACTGTGCTTGTGTTTACTTGCTGCCCAGTAGAAGGGAAGATTACCTAGGGCAGAAGCATCGTCTCCAGCAGCCCTTGGTTCTGACAACTCATTCAAGTGCCAGGCTACTTTACACACATAACCTGCTTAATTAATTCTAAGAACCCACAGAAAGAGTGGTTATTAATGTCATTTTACAAGTGTGGGGATTGTAGTGCAAAAGAAACCTGCCCAGGCCACAGACAGCATAAGCCCTGGAATTCAAACCCTAGGCTGCCTTCACACCGGTGCTCTTTCCACTATATGATACGACTACTGAAAAACAGATTTTTTCTTTCCTGAGCCCTCTTTTAATGGAAAGGAAATGAAGCTGGGATATATCCATTTCCTAATCGCTTTGGTGTGTACCAGGCAAAGTCATTCAACAGACCAGGTAACATCTGTGCAACAATTAACGATGCTCCAAACTGTGCTAAGTGTTCTACTTTGTAGAGTCTAGAAGCATTAACACAGTGCATCCTTGTAACCGCCACAGAGACTGGGTCCTGTTAAGCCCACGCTACACATGAGAACACTGAGACCTTGAAGCCTTAAGGCACTCGGCCGGGGTCACCGAGCTGGCAGGAGTCCTAGGCCGCACGCCCCGTCTAGTGCACGCACACCCGGTCACTGAGCGCTAGATCTAGTGCCCACCCTCCACCTTGCACCATTTAAAACCCCGCTTCTCAGCGCCCACACGAGGGGCCCTGGAAGCGGGAAGTACAAACCTGTCTCAACAAGCCGTGGCTGGAAGAAGCTCTGGATACAGATCAGGGGCAGCGGGTGCTCAGGAGCGGCGCCCAGTGCACCCCGCGGAGGCGGTCGGCCTTAAGTCCAGCAGGCCCTCCTGTAGGGAAGCGCGCACGGAGGGCAGAGGCACCGAGTCCTGCAGCGCGCACAGGTCCTCAGAGCGCGGAAAGATATCGGCCACGCTGTCCCGGCGCAGCTTCACCAAGGGATCATGGCCCGAGCGCGGCCTCGGGGACGCTGGCTGCGGACACGATGCCCACACCCGCCTGGGGGCCCCGGCTCGCCTCCTGGCCCCTCGGGCGCCCACCGCCCGGCGGCTGCGGCCCCGCAGCGTGCGCAGGACCGGCGTAGCAGCCAGAAGACATAGGGCCACGGGCCTCAGCTACGCCAACCCCCCACCCCATGCCGCGCTCCGGACACCCCGCAGGGCCTGGTGCTGGCGCACGCATCTACGCCCTCCACGCCGCGGGGCTGCCGTTTAAGTCAGCGGGCGGGACCGTGGGGGCGGGGCTCGAGGACGTCAGCACGCTCGCCGTGCGTCGCGTCCGCATGCAGCCTGTCTCCCATGGTGACGCGGCCTGAAGAGTAGGGGCTTGAGCTCTGAGACTAAGGCAGCGCGAAACGTTGGAGGTGTGGAGACTTTGGGGTTTCCAAAAAGCGTTTGCTGACTCATCCAAACAAAAGTGAGACCTGGTTGTATCAACGCGTTTGAAAAGTAAACTCCCGTAAGTGTCTGTGCTCCCCCCGCCCAGGAGAGAGCGTGTATTCCGTGAGGGACACACGAAAGGCTGAGTGAACATCTGCCTGTGGTCCCTTACCTGGTGCACGGGTGTGTGAATTTATGCGGAGAGCTCTTAACTTCTGTAGTTTCTGCTAACTTGACACGGTAGTTGGCAAATGGTGACGTGTTCCATGCATTCAGGACATGATCGTGGTTACTAATAATCACTTTGTTTTGTACTGACAACTCCATAGAGAATTTACTACTGAATATCCACTTTACAGAAGAGAAAGTGAGGCGTAGGAAGTGAAGTGACCGAGTAAGAGTAAGGACTCAGACAACTGGTGTTAGTAAATGAACCCTGCAAGGAGGCCGTTAGCCTGCGGTGGCTCTAGTGATGCGGCCGCCTACGTAAAGCAACCAAAACCTAAGCCTGTCAACGCCTCAGGGTGACGCACACCGCTGAGGACAACCAGTCACAAACCACCAACTAGGCTTTAAAGCGATAGCAAGTCAGTCACTTCCTTGCTTTGCTTCTGCCCTTTGAAACTAAAAATCTCTGCAGCTCCTGTGGCTGGAGCGCTCCTCACCACTTCCGCTTTGGCGGTGCCTGAATTGAATCTAGTTTTGCTCACGTAAAGTCTTCTTTTAAACATGCCTCAGTTTGTCTTTTAACATTGGCCGTAGAAGTTGGATTTGTGTCCAGTTTCTAGAACAGTGGTCGTCCTCTGGTCAGGCCTTAGGCGTTATGCATACAACGTTCCTCTTCTACCACCACCTTCTGGATGCCTCCACCCACTACCGGCTCCCGCGTATCAGATCCCCTAGATGTGGTCAGCAATGGCTTTCACATGCAGCGTGCTCACATTATAACATCGCAGACACTCCTCCGTCCTCCAGCCAGCGTGTGAACTGAAACATGACCATTCCTGTTGAAGAGCCTGCTGTGACCACTTTCCCAAACACAGCCACTCCCCAGCTGACCCTGGGTGACCACTCTTCTGAACTTGGTCTCCATCACTGCATGGATGTCTTTCTACTTAGGCTACATTTTTAAGTGTTCTTAAACCTCATAGAGTATTCTGCTATGTTTTCTCTTCTTACTTGCTTTTTTTAATGTTATCTTTGCTAGGTTCATCCATGCTGACACGTAAAGATCTGTCTGGTTCATGTACTTTCCTCACTATGTAGGATCCCCATGTAGGGAAATACAATAATTTATATGTGCATTTTCCTGTTGATGGACATTTAAATTGTTTCCAATTTTCAGTATGATTTCTGTTTTAAAATTTTTTTATATACTTTTTAAAGGTTACTTTACATTTACAGTTATTACAAAATATTGGCTCTATTCCCTGTGTTGTACAATACATGTTTGAGCCTATCGTACACCCACTAGTTTACATCTCTCACTTCTCCACCCCGTATTGCCCCCTCCTCCCCCTCCGCACTGGCAACCATTAGTTTGTTCTCTATATCTGTGACTCCCCTTCTTTTTGTTATATTCGGTAGATTGCTGTATTTTTTAGATTCCATATATAGGTGATATCCTACGGTGTTTGTTTTTGTTTGACTTATTTCACTTACCACAATGTCCTCCAAGTCCATCTATGTTGCTGCAAATGGCAACATTTCTTTCTTTTTTAAGGCTGAGTAGTATGCCATTGGTTATATGTACCGCATCTTCTTTATCCATTCATCACTTGATGACACTTAGGTTGCTTCCATATCTTGGTAATTGTAAACACTGATGCTCTGAACATTGGGGTGCATGTATCTTTTCAAATACATGTTTTTGAAAACACGTGTTTTTGTTCTTTTTGGATTTATACCCAGGAGTGGAGTTGTTAGGTCATATGGTAGTTCTATTTTTAGTTTTTGAGAACTCTCCATACTTTTGTCCACAGAGGCTGCACCAGTTTACATTCCTACCAACAGTGTACCAGGATTCCGTTTTCTCTAAAAATTGTAAATTTTCTTCCTAGGGGTAATTGAGATGATAGTTGAATAATAACATAAGATCAGGCGAAGTCTAAAGAAATTTTAGAAAAGCTGGATAGAGTAGGAGAACTTCTGTTCGCTGGCGTCTGAATGTTAGAGAGACACCAAGACATGTGGGCCAAGTTCTGGAGAGAAGGGAAACACAGACGCAAGCTTGACATTTGGTGCAGCTTTTCTCCTTGGGGCATTTGCTGATTCAAATGTTACAGCCTAGGAGCTGAAAAGCCAAAGACTTCAAAAGACTCTAACAACAGAAGCCAAACGGCAAGAACCGTTTTCCATTGATAAACAGCATTTTAACTATGTAGAAGCAGAAAATGAAAAGAAAGAACTTTGCATTACATTTAATACAAGTTTAGGGAGATCTTTGTGGCATATTAGTGAACTTATTTGTGGAAATTTAGCCATGTACATTGTGTTGGAGAGGCACCAAGGGTTCAAGATTTCTCACAATTTGAGGACACAGTTGCCTTAAATGTAGGCATGGTGGCATCCATTTACATAGCAATGATTTGGAGGATGTTGTGTTAGTCAGCTCTTGCTGTGATAATGCTTTGGAACAAATCACCCCAAACTCAGTTACATAAACAAGAATTTATTTTTCTTGGACCTATGGGCTAGCTGCAGTGGCTCTCTTTTAGACCTCTAGATGGCTAGTTTTGCTCCGTGTCCTGGGTCAGTTTGAGGTCTCTCACACACATCTTCCTCTGGAGCCCAACTGTGAGGCCTCAGCTCCCAGGCCCTGTCTTCTCAAAAAGTTCACTGAAACATAAGAGGTGAGCCCAACCGCACAAGCCCATTTAAGGCCTCTTCTGCTCATTTAAGGCCATCATGTCTGCTCATACTTCAGTGACCAAAACATGTCACAGATCTAAGCTGTATTTAGAATATGTGTATTTGTTTAAAGTTGGGTGCTCTCACAGAAGAATATTGCATTTTGGACAGCGTTAGCTTAGCATTTCCATTGGCATTTGCAAACGTGATAAGTGTCGTGTGCACTTTTTCACCTTTGAGAACTTTTTGAAATTGTGGGACAATTTCTATGGGAAAAGAGGAAGGTATATTTTAGAACTCAACTCTAGTTATAGCAGTGTTGGGAGAAGAATTAATGAGATAAGGTCAATACAAATGAAAGATTTGGGATTCACATATTCATAATTAACATTAGCATTCTTCAGAACATTCCTGGAGAATTGTGATGCTTGCTTTACGTGATTTTATCATAAATCATTATAATCTGACCAAGCCACTTCAGTAAAACATACATCATACAGTACATCGCATTTTAGTTTTTCCCACCACTGCACAACTTATCATCAGGCACGAAAGGCTACATATGGTATGGTTCCATTTATGCGAAATGTCCAGCAGTTGCAGATCCATACACATGGCAAATATTATACATTAGTGGTTGCCAGGGGTTTGGAACAGGGGGAAATAGGGAATGAGTCCTTAAAATGGGTGTAGGTTTCCTCTTGGGGGGATGAAAATGTTTTGCAGCTGGACAGTGGTGATAGTTGCACAACATTGTGACTACTAAATTCCACTGAATGGTACAGTGAATTGTAAAATGATCAAAATGGTGAATTTTGTGTTCTGTTCATTTTACTACACTAAAAAGGAGAAAGAATTAGGGAAAGACTTAGAGTTTGGGAAAGTAAGGTGAACTGGTCAAGAAAAAGACAGCTCTACTGTTCAGTTTTCTCTCAGCTCTCCCAGTGCATTAATCCTCAGCAAAAAGTAGCCTAAACTTGTAGATGATACTCATTCAACACAGTCCAGGGAAAAGTAAATAAAATAAAAGCCAACTCTTCTTCTTTAGCACATCTATGAAAGGTTAACTTCCTGCTCAGCCACGTGGACATTCATGAAGACGTTTCACTTTAGGTGTCCTCTACTTCAGTACTTTACTCACAGCTCATTCACACATGTAGGCAACAGCATTCCTTAATTCGATGGAATCTGCAGTGCTGGTTGTGATCAGTCTCATGAAAAGAAAGGGAAGGAGGAAAAAGCCTCCACATTGACTTGGTGGTCTTGACGAAATGGATGCAGAAGACAGCTTGAGTGTCAAACTGGAAACTTATTTTCCTTTTCCTTTTCTTTTTATCTTTCCTATCAGGTCTTCTGCCCACTTCCCACCCCCTTCTTTCAAACAGGAGACACTAATTAGCTGCTTTTTTGTGTTTGTGCTAAAACAACTAATGTTTGGGGTTTCTTGTTGTTCGGTGAACGTTATTGTTTTTACTACCAAATGAGCTTCGGTGGTTGATGTAGGGGGTCTCTTGGGAACTTAACTTTTTCCTGTTTAAGTGGGAAAGCTTTTTTGTTTGAATGGGCTTTTACTGGGTGCTTCAAGCTTTGCTCTTGGCTCTTTGATGGGGGACTGGATAGCACTGTGTTTCCTTTGAGGTTCTGATAAATAAAGGATCCTATGTCCTCCTGGGCACTTTTTGTTGATTTTGCTGTGTGTCCTCTCTAATAGCCAGATGCAGATTCCAGGAAAATGACATATAAATGAATATAAGTAATCTAATATTTTTAGAATTAGCTTTGGCCATACTCCTGGTCTTATTCTACTTGTAGCAGATGGCTTTAAAGAGCATTAGCTATGTATATATTAAATATAATATAAATATACCAATATTAAATATTATATGGATATATAAATTTAATATACTAATATTTATATTAATGTATAACAATTATGTATTATATTAATATATATTTTTGCCTAGCATATATTATATACAAAATATATGGGTAATGAAGTATATTTATATGGTTAGTATGTTCATAATATTAATATGATATATCCTGTAATATTGATTATAAAACAACTATATCATAATATATAAATTATAAATATATATTTATATATATTATAAATATATAATTATTATTATCTGATATAATACACTATAGTTAATATATTCTATATAACACAATACATAATGTATGAGTATAAGACAATTATATTATGTAATATAAATATAATACATCTATAATACTATATATATTTTAATTAAACATTACACATACAAGTATGTATAGCTATTTATAATTTTATTTGCATAGGAATCTGTTCATCATAACAATTGATTAAAAATATGCAATATTTTCAATCAAATGGGCCTTAACCTCACTATCTACACATAAGTACTTTTATAATCGTGAACCCTGTCTAACTCATGCTTCCATATCTCTCAACCTGCTTTTCTACACATGCACATAGATGACACACATTTATACATGATATATATGTATACTACCATTTTTCAGTTCAATGTATATAACTATATAATATATGTAATTATATTCCTGTGTATGTATACAAATATAAATCAAAGGTATGTGTATAGGTAGGTATTTCATACGTTTATATAACTATATCATACAAATAATGTATGTGTATATAAATACATGACTATATACATACATACACAGAAATATACTTATTTAAACAAAAGGGACCCAAATAAACATAGTTCTCTAAGAATAAAACTAGTTATGTCTCACTGTTTCAATAACAGTGTATAGTTTTCTACTGTATGTGCTTCTATAATTGTTATGAACAATTCCCATTTGTTGAATGTTAAGTTGTTTTAATTTTTTTGCCATTATTAATGAAGCTCTAAAGAATACGGTGGGCAAGATTACTTGAAAAACTCTCCTAAAGGAAAAGGGTTAGGTATGCTAGGTTAAATGTACACAACTTATTTTTAAGTGTGTGGTTGATTTTTGAAGTATGCAGTAGAAATTTCCAGGACCCATGAAAGAAGGGTGGTACATGTGTGAGAGTTATAGCTATATTAGGAGTGGATTGAAGATCTTGATAGCTTAGAACAGAAGCTGGAAATCCTGTTTTTATGGAGCCAAGTGGCAAATATTTTAGGCTTTGTAGACCAAAGAGCAAAATTGAGGATATTATTTAGGTACTTATGTAACCATTTAAAACGTTACCAGTTAAAATGTGAAAATTATTCATAGCTCATAGGCCATAAAAATAGGCATCTGTCTGGATTTGTAATACAGGCCATGGTTTAATGACACACCTGACATAGAGACTTGTTTTTAAATGGCCATAACCACGTGAGAGGCAGGAGGTAAAACTCCATCCCTACTAGATGGGAAGTTAGAACTAAACCTATCTATCCCTAGCTTCACCTTCAATGAAAGGGTGTGCCAGGAGAAAAAATATCTGCTGGCAAAGGGAGACTAAGACCAAATTCTCTTGGCCTCTGCTCTGGGTAGGAAACAGGTAGGAAATGTTCAGAATTCTGAACCCCAAATCCGTGTTCCCAGTGTTTGGGTTGCAAATTTATGTGCGGTCTTGCAAACAGAAGCTAAGAAATTAACTTAAAATGCTCCCAAATCGGTGGTATTCCAAACACAAAACTAAACCCTTTCTGGAGTGGTAGACCTTCAACACAGGCCTATAGCATTCCCACAGATAAAGTTTAGGTAAACATGAGCTCATGATCTAAATTTACACAATAATGAAGAAATCAGCTAGAAGTGGAGAGAATCAGCAAAAACCAATCAATAGCAGAATTAGATTTCCCAAGGCCATCCATCAGATGTTGGAATAATCAGGTGCAAGGCAGAAAATATACATAAAACTAGAACTGAAACAAGGAACAAGGATGTTTTAAAAGACTGGGTAGGATCTCTAAAACATTTTTCAAGTACATGTCATTGATAAAGCTAAAAACTCGAAGGTTGTGTAATACAGCAGATTAATCATGGAGAAGAGTGAATTTATGCTGTTTTTAAAAATATGGCAGGTCAGATTTTCTGCCTTTTTTTTTTTTTTTTTTTTTTTTTTTTGTGGTGTGTGGGCCTCTCACTGTTGTGGCCTCTCCCCGTTGCGGAGCACAGGCTCCGGACACGCAGGCTCAGCAGCCATGGCTCACGGGCCCAGCCGCTCCGCGGCATGTGGGATCTTCCCGGACCGGGGCACGAACCCGTGTCCCCTGCATCGGCAGGCGGACTCTCAACCACTGCGCCACCAGGGAAGCCCTGCCTAATTATATAAGTAGATTTATCTTTTAAAAATACACATTATTTTAAAGACTTATTGGCTGTAAAATAAGTTAAGGGTATTTCAAAGGGCTTCTCTCCAAAGAAAAGTGAGAAGTAGCAAAACACAGAAAGTCGAGGGGAAAAAATGTCAATATATACATTGCGGTAGGGTGAACTTAGCCTTAGGCTAGCAACAATGTGGACGAGCTGACCCTTAGATACTTACAACTAAGCTGGAATCTTCAAAAAGTTCAACTATTTATAACTAAAAAGATTTCTTAAAATTAATAACCAAGTGTTTTAATTGACATCTGAAGAGTAAAACAATAAACCCTGAGAACATAGATAAAATAGAAAATAAAGATATGAGCAGAACTTAATAAAACAGAAAAAAGTATAAATTGAAGTGATTTAGTAGGTCAAAAGAATATTCTTTGAAAAGATTTAAAAAACACACTTTGATTAAGCAAAACAAAAACATAAGTAAATAATATACAGAAAGAATCAGGACAATGTTATAGCAGAGAGTACAAACAGAGAATATATAAAATGCCAGTAAATTTGAACATTTCTGTAAAGTGGACAATTTCCTAGCTCCTAAAGTTTACCAAAACTGACACAAGAGGAAATCTATAGCTGGAGTTCTTTCACCAGTAAAGGAATGAAGTCAATAGTTTACAATCTTTCACCAAGAAAATACCAGACCCAGCCAGATCATTTGGGAGGTGAATTCTATCGAACTTCTATTAAGCAGATAACATCAATATTAACAACGAAAAACTTCTAGAGATAGCGAAGGAAGAATGCTTCTTTATTCATCTTATGAAGTCTATATAATCCTAATACTGAAAATAGATTAGGACTGTAAGGAAAAAGAAATTTACAGGTCAAATTTACTTGTAAATATAAAAGCAAAAATTTTAAACTATGATATTAGCTACCCAAGTTCACTAGAGTAAGAAAAAGCATGAGCAAGTTAGGTCATCCAATGAATGAAAAGGTAGTTTAATGTCAAGAATATATATCAATAGATTGAAAACACCACATTTTCTTTCTTTCATCTGTCTCTTTAAAAAATTGATAAGTACTTATATTGATCTCTCTTGTACTAGGCACTGTGCTAAGTCACTTACATATTTACTCCTTTAAACCTTCTATCATCCCTGTGGGAAAATTCTATTTTGCTTCCATTTCTTAGCTAAGACTCTAACCCCCAGGAAAGTGAAGCAACATTTGTAAGTTTTGTGGATGGTCAGTGATGGGACCAGTACAGGAACATCCAAAGTCTGTGCTTGGAAACACTGCCCCATGTTGACACTCACGTTACAGATGAAAGGAAAGGAACCATGCACTTACCATATGGATTAAATCTCACATTACAGGTTAAAGGAAAGGAACCATGCACTTACATTATAGATTAATACCCCCATAACAGGTTAAAGGAAAAAGAAACATGTGCTTCTCTCAAAAGTTGTAAAGAAAGCATACCCATTTCTTAATATATTTCCCAATTTCTTTTGCTTGTTTTCTGACCTTTGTAGTGCATTTTGCCATGAGGCAAATTTTATTTCTTATATAATTAAATGTATCCTTTTTTCTTTGTATCTTAGAAAGGTATTCCTCATGAATACTTTATTTCATGTCTCCCAGGTTTCTGATACTTTCACAGTTTCATTATTTTTTAACTTTTAACTACTTGCTGTATCTAGAATTTAGTAATGATAGCCATATTTTCCCACATTTGTTGAATAATTTTTGCTACTGATCCAAAATGTGAATTTTAGTTTAATCTCAATTCCCTTATGCTCTTGCATCTAATTTTAAGATGCTTCCTATTCCACTGGTTGTTTTGTCTATCTAAAACAAAATGCTACCTTAATTATAATGTAATTATAATATAATAAATGTAATTAGTAAACATAATATGAAATATAATAAATAGCATATATAAAATAACAAAATATAATTTACCATATAACAAGGTCCAAGGAGAGCAATACTATACAATCACTTGAAATATCCCCCAAAAGATAGTTTATAAAATTCAATATTCATTTGTAATTTAAAAGAAAGAGTAAAATAGGGATTGATGAATGCTTCCAAAATAAGAAGAAATTATATGTCTAAAAGAGAAAGAGGTAAATGATAAACTTTAGTAACACTGGCAATAAACGCAGGACAAGATGAGGATGCCTGATATAATGTTAAAGAAAAAGTATTATGTAACATTGTTTTTGCAGCACTGATGAGTTCAGTGAAAAGAGAATCTCATAGAAATGAGTATCTCGTTCTTCTTAATGTCTGTACACTTGTCCATTGCATGAACATAACAGCTTATTTAGCCAATATGTTACTGATCTGCATCTGGATTTCTAGGTTTTCATGGAATTTTATGATGCACAATTGTTTCAAACACTAGGACTTCCTCTCATGTTTATATCTTTTGAAAGAAACAATATCTCCACAGATGATTTATCTGTGCTGGCTGCTAGCTGACTTTGGGTACTTCTCAGTTCTTCCCTTTACCTTCCTTGTCAATATAAAAATGGAAGGCAAGAAGGTCTCCTGTTCAGAGACTGTAAAGATAGATCCTGGTGATAAAGTCTTGGTGGTAAAGGCTAAAAGTATCAACCCAGAACAAACGTTTTTCCAGCTGTAACTATGTGTGATTCCCTTGGCTTGATTCCGTAGAGGATGTAAGACAACACTGTAGAATCTGCGTCAAAGTGCTTCCAGTAGGATGGGCTAAGTCAAGTATGGTGGCATATGTAGTTCAAGACAAAATATAATGTCTCCTTTTCTCTCCTAGCAAAACTTGGTGGAGTGAAAGTAGAAGTCACTGTATGCTTTGAATTAAAGGAACAAAATAAATCTTGTTTTGGAAGGTAAGTATTATGGTCTCTTTGTAGAGACGAATTGGAAATTGTGTAGAAGAAGGAAAATGAGGTTAACCAAAGTTAAACTCATAAATAATTGAGCATTAATTAAATATCTGTGGTCTATGTTTGTCTTTGATCATAATTTCTCCCAATTTATAGACCTCTTTGATACTTGATGAATCCTTGTCAAAGATGCACTTAACAATGATTATTACTTGTGTATTAGGTTTTGCCTGGGCCCTGAAGAAACTCTCCTAAATTACCAGCTATGATTGTCACTTTATTTCCTCAGAGAACAATCAGAACTCCTTGTCTTAAGTGGCTTGGAATGTGAAACTAGTTAGTCTCTTAGATATTGTTAGAGGACCCTACAGAGCCCATTGGTGAAAGTTTGGAAAACATTGGGCTTCTTAAAATTGATTCTTGTAGTGCTTTAGGAAAGATCACTGAACCAAAAGGATAATGGTGTTTCTGGTTCTGTTGTTAGTGTTCTCCATGGAAACATTGCTGAAGCTTCTGGACTCAATTTCCTTCCCCATGTGTGAATGTCACTGAAAATATCCAACTCCATTCTATCCCCATATAACTTCAGGAACTAAGCAAAATGAAGACTCAAAATTCATTTCAAATAATGAAATGAATATATAACGTAGAATGGAACTGGGAAAATACCTGGGTTAAATTCTGGAAAGTACCAACTATACAATTCTGGATAAGTTGCTTACTCTTGCTTAGTCTAATTTAATGCCCATCTCACAGGATGTTATGATGATTAATTTAATATCTTTGTATAACATGCAGTGTTATGTAATTTCTTCTTGTTTTTCTTGAGTAAATTCATATCCTTAAGCAACTCACTGTAAACAATAGTTACTTACTTGCTTAAATTACTCTTATCTTCTATTATCACCTGAACTGTGTCCTGCTTAAGTTAATATGTGGAAGTCTTAACCCCCAATACCTCGTAATCTGACTGTATTTGGAGATAAGGCCCTTAAATAGGTAACTGAGGTCAAATGAGGTCAAATGGGTGGGCTCTAATTCAATATGACTGGTGTCCTTATAAAAAGAAAATATTAGGACACAGACATGCACAGAGAGAAGACCATGTGAAGACAAAAGGAAAACATGGCATCTACAAACCAAGAAGAGGTACCTCAGAAGAAATCAATCCTGTTGACACCTTATCTCAGATTTCTAACCTCTACACCCGTGAGTGAGTAAATTTCTGTTGTTTAACCTCCTCAGTCTCTGGTACTTTGTCATGGCAGCTCTAGGAAACTAATACAACTTTTTATGGCCTCCTTGTCTCAAGTTGAAAGTTCAATATTTGGCATCATAGCTAAGAAACAAAAATATCATCTACATTCCTTGTTGTAGTCTTTCTTCCCCATTCTCATTGCTAGTAATTTCCATATTTGGGTCTGTTTTCTGTATCTTGTAAACAGAGCGTTACGCTCATTTCTTGTCTTACTGCTAATATACAATAAATGTGCAGATACCGAATAGGTTTTGGAGAAGTGCAACATATATTTGGTACATGTGTGATATGTGTGTATTCATATAATTTATACTTTTTCTCTATTTTCTTCCTTTGGTGTGAGCTAAGATTCTCTGCTTTTGTGACTAGCGCTCCTGAATACTAATCCCTGAATTTAATTCACCAAAAATTGTCAAAAATAATAATAATATGGGGAAGGAGAGAGTGATAGAGGGAGAAGAACAAACAATCAGGCAAGGGCAGTACTGTGAATTATTAGGGTCTTATTAATAAGATTATGTTAGTCTAGAGGAAATGACCGTAGGTACCATCAGTGAGCCCAGTTGGTCTTTACTGACTGCTAGACACGTCCCTGAGTTCTGTTCTTAGTCTCCAACTGTATGATGACTACTGTCTGGAAGTATTATCTGAACAACTAAAGTCACTTAATGGAAAAGGAATATGTCTTTAGAGAAGCAACAGTAATTTTTCTATCTGATTAAAAAGCAATGTTGACTGTCTGGAAACCTCAGTCATATTTGTAAGCAGAAAAGCATTGGCTATTAAAAGTGGATGACGTAAAGAGATGAGCAGAAACTTTGGCGATAGGTATACCTGGATTTAATTCTCACTTCTACCACTTGGCAGCTGGATAGCCTTAGGCAAGTTTCATACCTCCCTGAAATTCACTTAATGCAGTCTGTAAAATGGCATAATAACTTATTATAGCATCCTTTTAGGAATTTTAAATCAGTTATTGAAATAAAAGTACACACTATATAGACAAGTATGGATTCCTCAATAGGTGTTTGACCTTTCATTTCTCCAGTATCCCAACCCCATCAAATAAAGAAAAATACTTTCTAAAATTTACGAATATTTCATTGTTCTAAAGTTAAAGCCATAAAAATAAAAATAATCAAATGGCCTACTATCATACCATTAGGAGAACAAAAAAATAGGTGTTCATGAGAGTTCCAAATTAGAATACAAGTTTTCATTAGGCACCTGTTTATGTATGCTATTCTGCTCTTTAAAATAAATAATTAAATTTGAAAGACTTATTTCCTCACTTTTAAGACTTCATTAGTTTACAAATTACATATCGACCTATGCTAAATATTATACTGACCCATGCTAATGAATTCAGTACAGAAAACAAAAAACACTGCACTCAAGCAAACTACATATATATGTGTATATATATATATATATACATATTACTTAAATGCATTTATATCCTAGCGTGTCTCATAAAGCATTGTGGTAACTCACCGGAATACAGACAATCAAATATAATGGCAAAAGCACTTAATATAAACAGGGCCAAGGAAACATAGACAGAAGATGAAGAAAAGATGAGGGAAATGTGAACAGGAGGAAGTGTAGTTAATCGAGTTGTATGTTTTGACCTTAAGATTCTCTGTGTGGGGACTTCCCTGGTGGCACAGTGGTTGGGAATCCGCCTGCCACTGCAGGGGACATGGGTTCGAGCCCTAGTCCGGGAAGATCCCACATGCCGCGGAGCAACTAAGCCCATGTGCCACAACTACTGAGCCTGTGCTCTAGGGCCCATGAGCCACAACTACTGAAGCCCGCGTGCCACAACTACTGAAGCCCCAGCGCCTAGAGCCCGTGCTCCGCAACAAGAGAAGCCACAGCAATGAGGAGCCCACACACCACAACGAAGAGTAGCCCCCGCTCGCCCCAACTAGAGACAGCCTTTGTGCAGCAACAAAGACCCAACATGGCCAAAAATAAATAATAAATAAATTTATTTTTTAAAAAAGATTCTCTGTGGATAAAACAACATGTAAGTAATTGGTTACAAAGCCACATTATTTGAAGGTGCCAGACTGCACATTAACAGTCTGACACAAAGGGACAGCACAGGAAAACTATTCAAAGATAGAGAGTTTTAAATATTTGCAGTTTGAAACCTTTTAGAGCACGTATAATGAGCTCGACACACATTTCAACACTCAAGATGTTAATCACATGTTCAAAGTATGTCTCAAAGTTATTGGAAATAGCTGTTGTCTCTGTCCCTGATATCCAAAACTGATCTGTGATGTGTAAAACTCAGGAGGTATTGATATCCACTTTTTGGCATCTGAACAGGAAACAAAGTTGTTTTGCAGTGATAATAAAGAATGAAGTAAATGCAAAAGGTTACAAAAGACAAAGTACTGAGGGAATGTATTAACAAAACGAGTCAAACTAAATTCTGGTGAACTGGGGCCTACGATTGTACACACTCCATGGAAATACCCCAGCCTAAATACTGGCATAGGAGGAAGGGTACTGCGAAGCCCATCACAGTATAATCCTTTAAAATGTCCCTTTCAAGGTTGGCTCCACTCAACACTGAGTATAGGAAATCTTCCCATCAGGCAGAAACACTGGCTGCCCAATGATTGACCAAGAAATTTACACACTAATGAATAAATGATGCTAATTTATTTCTATCCCTGACAACGGGAAACAGCACACACTCTGGGTCAATGGTATGTCCTCTTTCCCACTTTTCTAAGTGGTAAATTATGTTTTTCCCTTCATTGCTTTATATCATGTGTGGCAGGCATGATGGGAAATGGCTATCAATGGTTCTGTTATTGATTTCTACCTTCATTTCACTGTGGCTAAAGAAGATACTTTGTATGATTTCAATTTCTTAAAAATGTATTGGTACTTGTATTGTGGCCTAAAATATGGTCTTTCCCGGAGAGTGTTCCATGTGTACTTGAGAAAAATGTGTATTCTGCTGTTGTTGAGTGGAGTGATCTATATACGGCTGTTAGGTTTAGTTGGTTAAATGTGTCATTCAGTCCCCCTACTTCTCTACTGATCTTCTGTCTAGATGTGTTTTCCATTATTGAAAGCAAGGTATTGATCTCCAACTATTATTTTAGAACTATCTATTTCTTCCTTCAATTCTGTCAATGTTTGCTTCACATATTTGGGGGTTGTTTGGTACATATATGTTTATAGTTGTTATATCTTCTTGATAGATTGAACTTGTTATCAACATATAGTGGCCTCCTTTTCCTCTTGTGATAGTTTTTGATTTAAAGTTTATTTTGTGTGATAGTAACATAGCCATCCCAGATCTATCTTCCTTCCTTCCTTCCTTCCTTTCTTTTTCTGTCTCTCTTTCCTTCTTTTTTGTTACTATTTGCATGGGATATTTTATTCTATGCTTTAACTTTCAAGCAACTTGTGTCTTTTGAAATCAAGTGAGTTTTTTGCGGACAGCATATACTTGGATTATGGTTGTTTTTAAAGTCCATTCTGCCAATGTTTATCTTTTTATTGGAGAGCTTAATCCACTTACTTTTTCAAAACTTACTGATGAGGAAGAACTTAATTCTGTCTGTTTCCTGCTTGTTTTCTGTATGTCTTATGCATTTTTTGCCCCTGATTTACTCCATTACTGACTTCTGTGCTTAGCCGATTTTCTTGTGGTGAACTCTTGATTCCCTTTTCATTTCTTTTTGCATATAGTCTATTGATATTTTCTTTGTGGTTCTCAAGAAGATTCCATTTACCATTCTAAAGTTAAAACAATATAATTTCAATTGAAACCAACTTCAGTAGCACACAGAAACTCTGTTCCTCTACAGTTCCATTCCTCCTCTTTACATTATTGTTGTCACAAATTACACCTTGATACTTTGTGAGCCCAATAACATGGATTTATGATTATTTTATGCATTTGTTTTTTCAATCATGTAAGAAATAAAAAGTAGAGTTACAAGCCAATAACACAATACTAGCTTTAGTATTTGCCCATGTATTTATCTTTACTGGAGATTTCTATTTCTTTCTACAGCTTCAAGTTGCTGTCTAGTGTCCTTTCATTTCAACCTGAAGGTTCAATTTAGCATTTCTCCTAGGGCAGTGGTAGGAAGTTGTAAAATAAATGCCCTCAGCCTTTGTTCATCTGGGAATGCGTTAATTTCTCCCTATGTTTTGAAACCAGTTTGGCCAAATATAGAATTCTTGGTGGACAATTTTTTTTCTTTCAGCACTTTAAATATGTCTGGCCTCTTGCTTCCGTGGTTTCATATAGGAAATTAGCTCTAATCTTTTTTTTTTTTTTTTTTTTTTGTGGTACGCGGGGCTCTCACTGTTGTGGCCTCTCCCATTGCAGAGCACAGGCTCTGGACACACAGGCTCAGCGACCATGGCTCACAGGCCTAGCCGCTCCGCAGCATGTGGGATCTTCCGGGACCGGGGCACGAACCCGTGTCCCCTGCATCAGCAGGCGGACTCTCAACCACTGTGCCACCAGGGAAGCCCAGCTCTAATCTTTTTGAGGATCCCTGCTTTGTAACAAATTTCTTTTTTCTTTCTCCTTTGGAAGAAAAGATTCTTTCTGTGTCCTTTGGCTTCTGAGAGTTTGATTATACTGTTTTTTGCTGTGGAGTTCTTTGAGTTTCTCTTAGTCCTGAAATCAGCCAAAGATTTATAGCAAGCAAACACATACTGAACCAGGGAAGAGGCAATTTGAAAATGGCAGGAAAGCTTTGTGGCATTTTTACTTGCCCTTGCCCCATCCACTGTTAGTGTAGTGATGGTCTTAAAGTGGTGGAGTCTTAATGCAGTGATAGTCTTAAAGTAGCAGCAGACCATTCCTAGTATGGGACCCTCAATCCTGCTTCAGGAGGGAGCAGAAGAGACCGTACTGTCAGATTATCATGTGTATCTGTTCTAACCTGTCTGGGAGCTACCTGAAGGACTGACACAAGATGCTTATCTCTGTCTTAGCTAACTTGGAACACAGTCTGGAAAAGCAGCGGTCATTGCTCAAAGAAAGTGCAAGGTGAACTAACAAAGCACAGATGGCTGGGGCAGAAGACTGTGCATTGAAATACAATAGACCACAGAAGATGCAGGAGCCAAAGTTGGGGGAGATTCTTTGGGAAATTAGAACCTACAAAAAGTACACACGTGTCCAGAGAAATTAAGAAAGCCACATGCATACTCAAGATAAGATGCATGTTCTGAAAACACCAGAGGAGTCTCTAAGCTTTGACCATGGGCTGAGCCCTGAACTCAATGCGGGTCAGCTAAATGTTGAAGGAGTGATCCAGCAATCTGCACAATGGGCAGAGGTGTGTGGTTTTGAGTGTGCATGTGGATGTGCTTGTGTATATTTGTTTTTGTTTGTTTTAGGTGCAGGAATTCAAGGAAATCTCTGTCAAAACATTAGCTAAACATGAACTAAAGGAACAGAGACTTCAGTGCGTACATACGATAAGGAAAACAGTCATTGCAAAAATAGTTTGGAAAGGTCCCTAAACAGACTACTACAGCCTTCAACAATCAAAAGCCCAGGAAACCCTGGGAAAGTGGGAGAATCTGATTTCCATAGATACCACATTATACTATTTGAAAGACAAATTTTCAACCAAAAAAATCACAAGGTATACAAAGACATGGAAAAGTATGGTCCATTTAAGAAAACAAATTAATTGATGAAACCATCCCTAAGGAAGCCCAGACATTTCTCCATTGCATATTCTTGGCTCCTTTGTCATAGATTCATTGACCATAAGTGCATGGGTTTCTTTCTGGGCTCTCTATTCTGTTCCAGTGATCGATGTTTTTGTGCCAGTACCATACTGTTTTGATTACTGTAGGTTTGTAGCACAGTCTGAAGCCAGGGAGCATGATTCCTCCAGTTGTGTTCTTCTTTCTCAAGACTGTTTTAACTATTCAGGATCTTTTGTGTTTCCATACAAAGTTTAAAATTATTTGTTCTAGGTCTGTGGAAAATGCCCTTGATATGTTGATACAGACTGCATTGAATCCGTAGATTTCCTTGGGTATGATGGTCATTTTAACAATATTAATTCTTCCAATCCGTGACTATGGTATATCTTTCCAGCTGTTTGTGTCATCTTTAATTTCTTGTATCAGTGTCGTATAGTTCCCTGGGTACAGGTCTTTTACCTCCTTAGGCAGATTTATTCTTATGTATTTTATTCTTTTTTACGTGATTGTAAATGGGATTGTTTCCTTAATTTCTCCTTCTGATAGTTCACTGTTAGTGTATAGAAATACAATAGATTTCTATATATAAATTTTGTATCCTGCAAATTTACCAAGTTCATTTTTGAGCTCTAATAATTTTTTGATGGTGTCTTTCAGATTTTCTATGTATCATGCCATCTGCAAACAGTGACAGTTTTACTTTTTCCTTTCCATTTTGGAGTCCTTTTATTTATTTACTTTTCTTGTCTGATTGCTGTGGCTAGGACTTCCAAAACTACCTTCAGTAAAAGTGGTGAGAGTGGGCATCCTTTTCTTGTTCCTGATCTTAGGGGAAATGCTTTCAGCTTTTCACCATTGAGTATGTTAGCTATGAGCTTGTCATATATGGCCTTTATTATGTTGAGGTATGTTCCCTCTATGCCCACTTTCTGGAGAGTTTTTACCATGAATGGATATTGAATTTTTTTCAAAAGCTTTTTCTTCATCTATTGAGATGATCATATGGTTTTTAGGCTTCAATTTGTTACTGTGATGCTAAGAGACCTAAGACAGCTACAGAGGCTAAGTGACCTTTCCCTCCCTGAATGGGTAGGTATCCTTGTTCTGCCTTCTAATTGAGTTAGTATCTGAGTAAAGAACTGCCAGGTGTCATTTAGTTCACAGTACACTGCTGTGGCAATATAGAAATGAATTTGCCTAAATCATTTGGCTTTTCTAAATTATAGTAAATGAATATACTGAATGAATACTTCAACTTAAGGAAATGTTCTTAAAAATATATTAATGTAGGCACTTCAGCGGAGAATTGAAAGCAAAACAAATAACTCAGGTAAAGGGTTGAAATTAAGGTACACTCAGTTGTATCCAGTTTCCTTCTGTAAATCTCTCTTTTTAATTAGAGTGGACAGTCATTGGAGAATATCTGACTTGGGGCTAAGGAAATCTAAGCCTTCTTGGCCACACTGTATTCTCTTATGTCGTTTAATAAAGACACCAGTTGGGTTGCTGAAAAAGTAGTGGGAAAAATCAATCCCTCACATCCAAAGGGCGGCTCTTGAAAATATGTGGATTGTTGTAGTCATTTTGCTCTTCTGGCCTCAGAAGTTCTAATCTTAACCTTAGCCCTTCATGCAGAGAGACTTTTTAAACCAATTCCCACATTACTCATTATGTGACTGTTGAATAAGAGAAACCCAGCTCTTTTCTTATGCTTTCAACCAGTTATCTTCTTCAAAAATTTGTTTGGATTGTTATACCTTAATCTTGCCTGGCAAGGGACTTATGGGAAGGTTCTTATCGTTTGAAAGTTTGGTGCCAGTATCTGCAAAGAAAGAAGAAAGTAAAGAAGGAAAGGTGTGTTTATCAAACATCCCAATAGTGACGGTGTGTGAAAGCAACTTTTGAAAAAGTTTATCTGTCAGAGTTTAGCCGTATTATTACATTTTATTTTATTCATTGAACATAAATAATTATCAGTGAATCCTTTCTAGATTTTCTAGTTTCCCAAAGTTCCCTGTATTCACATTCTAAGCTGAAAAATGGTATTTTAAGTCACTGCTCTCCACCTTATATTATTTATAATCACCCTCATGACCTCTTCCTTCAAAGAAACGTGATCCTGAGAAGTGTCCTTTGTTTGTCTTTGTGGAATAAGTGATGGGGATGCATCCTGGAGACCTGTGAGATGTTTAAATTGTGGCCTAATGAAACTAGGATGGAGAGTTCTGGAAAGATCTGGAAAGATGGCTGGTAGAGTGTGGCCAGATGTGGGAGAAGAGACACGTACAGAGGGGGGAGAGGAAATTTTCAGAGGGAGAAAATTAAACAAAGAATTCAATAAGTTTTGTTGTGTGGTGTGGGATGCAAGCCTTTCTCTCCCCCTTTCCTTCACAATCTCTTTGTTAAAGACTGTGTTTTTCATTAGTTTGACTAAGATAGGATTTGCCGTTTTGTTTGGATACTGAGAATGGACCCATGGAAACAGTTACATTTGGGTTAGCTCTGACTATCTTTAATGAAGAACATAAATATCGGCCACACTATCTATGCACATGCTATCACCATGCCTTTTTTGTTCTCTGTTCATATATCTAAGTCCTCTTCTTTGAGGTCAATCTCAAATCTCATCTGAAATGTACATTTATTGATAGATTCAACCCATAATGAACTGTCCCTTCTTTGTCCTCCTTAGGCTCTGATTATTTATAAAAACTCATTTTTGAACTTAGAAACTGTCCAATATGATATATTAGTTATTTCATCAGCATCTGTTATATCCTCAACACAGTTATAAGCTTTTGTGGGGCTGGGCTCATACATTCTGTAATTTTTCTCAGTACTTACACTTACTTTGATAGAAAGCGCATTCATTCATCTAAACATCATTTATTGAGTGTTAATTAAATGTCTCAACTCAGTAAATATTGTTTGAATGAATGCATGCATGAATGAGGGAGTATGCAATAGGTAGCCTAATGTACCACCCGATGTGAAAAAACCAAAAACATAGACACAAAAGCAAGCCAAAAAGTGGGCCAGGACTTTCTGTAAAATATCCTGCTTTTGTTGGATGAGGCCATGAAAATCAAGATGCTCCTGAAAGGTCTTAAGAGCTGACCAAGAATGGTAAACAATTGAAATTCTCTCAGGCTTATTCAACCCTATCACTGGACACATTTATACCTCTCAGGAATGTTATTAAAAGAAGAGATTAATAAAGCTTTTAGAGATGAGTTGATAAATCTCTAAATATTTAAATCTTCATTTCCTCCTAGGTTTCTCTAATTTGGGTTTCAAAAGATTTCAAGAAACCACAGGATAATTAAAAAAGTAGACATTATCTTTCTTACCTTCATGTTTTTTGATGGTAAACACATTTTATTTTCTCCATAGTGCTGCCCAATTTCCACCAGTACAGTTCTTAAGTGAATTTTGCTCTGGATGGTGGGATATATAAGATGTAAATGAATTGTTTGTATATGTTTTAGAATTCTTCAAAAGGGCCTGGCCATGGAAATGCATTGAATATTACTTAAATAAGTAAAGTAACTTCCTCAGAATTATTATTCTATTCTGGTTAGGATACTCTCTGCCCTGGTTTGTTAAAATTTCCCTCTAGAGTGGTTTTAATTTTGTTTCTGGTAGGGTCCTAGGATTTATTGCCACACCCATCCTGCATCTGTTTTTCTTTGAATTACTCTCCTTGCAGTTTCTGATTCCTACAGGGCCTTCCAGGTTAGTGACAAGCTGGCCATCACAACTCTGGGAAGGACAGGCCTACTTTTCAGAGGTGTTGATGTTTTCTGTACCTGAAGGTTTTCAAGAGATATCAGTCTTCCTCACCACCTCCCTTGGCCCTCTTAATGGACTAAGCAGTTCCTCATGAAATTTCTGTAGGATATCTGTACTAACTTCTCAATATTGTTCCATCCTGAGTCTAAATTCCTGGCCTCAAGGTAATGTTAGATTTCTAGCTCCAGCCCCTATTTACATAAGGCCTATACTAAGGAACGGAACCCATAGACATCAGTCTGCTCTTATTTCTCTGGATTTAATTTCTCTGTTACTTTCTGAAACATGCAGGTGTTCCTTTCTTTCTTTTAATCTCAGCTATGTGCTTTTAACTTTTTCAAAATTGACCCAGAATTTACATGTGTCTCCAGTAAGAGTACATTAAATTGAGCTTAGTCTGCTCTTCTACTGGCATATTTGAGATCCAAATAATTTGCTACTTAAGTGGATTCAGTTACCTGTATATTTCAGGCACCTAAAACTCACCATGTTCCAAATTTCCCCCTTTATTGTTAGTAATTTTCTTGGGAATCTGGATAACATTAGATGGAATAAAGTTAGTGAGTGGCCCAGGATTGCCTGAAATTTTGTTTGTCAGAGTGGCCAGGGAAAGTTAAGCAAAGAAGACAACCAAATGAAAAGCAGAATCACATTATTATGGCTGAGACAAGATTCCACGCAGAGCTCTCTGTAGAACTGGGTTGGGTCATAACTTATGCCAGAGCTCTAGGTGGGGTTGACACCATCTCATGCCAAGCTCTCAGTTCTGGGCTAACGTCATCTCTGGTCCACTCTATGGAGTGGAAACTTTGGAGGAATGGCCAATGTGTTCTGCGGTGTAGGAAGAGGGAAATTGTGAACGTTCCTTTCTAAATTGTGGAGGAACTAACCACTGTAAATGTGCCTTGAACTATGGTGTTTCATTTGACCAGTCAGATCAATGACTTTCCCCTTGAATGAAATGCTGCTACGTATATGAGCAGAAAAACAAAACTGGTATAAGGAATAGATAGCTAGTGGGAAGCGGCCGCATAGCACAGGGAGATCAGCTCTGTGCTTTGTGACCACCTAGAGGGGTGAGATAGGGAGGGTGGGAGGGAGGGAGATGCAAGAGGGAAGAGATATGGGGACATATGTATATGTATCACTGATTTACTTTGTTATAAAGCAGAAACTAACACACCATTGTAAAGCAATTATACTCCAATAAAGATGTTAAAAAAAAAAACTAGTATAAGGAGATGGAGAGACTGGGAGTCTTATTTTCCCAGCAATTAACTTTTCCTCGACCATGACCTTCCCTTTGAGTCTCCTAGACCTTGGGGATGATCGCAACCCCTTGGGTTGGGTGTTTGCAACCCCATCTTCACTAGAACCTCTATAGTTAACTTTGATTTTTCCCACTCCATCTATCCATCCCATGTATGCAGTCAGACATTTGATCTTGGACTTTTACTGACAAAATATCCTTGAATATAACCATTTCTTTTCACTCCCACTGCTACTGCTTTTGTCACTGCCTTAACTAGGGCTTTATCTTTAAGTCCTTTATATAAATATATAAATAAAATATACAAATAAATAAAATATAATATTAATTCTGATGATTTTAAAGTCTTTTCTTGATAAAGACTTTTCCTGATAAAGATACACAATATCTTATATAACTATTTTTGTATTATCTGTTCCTTTCTTAGAATTTTAGTCATATGATTCTATCTCTTGGTATGTCTAGAACTTTTTGATTGAATGCTGACTATTTTATTTGGCTTTTTAAATTTTTCTCAGTGGAAATGTTGTTTTGCTTCAAAATATGTTACTCTACCTGGAAGTAGCAAATCTTCAAATTACAATTTTTTTAAATGCTTTCAAATATCAATACTATAGGTGTCACAAAATCTAGAAAAATGACATTTGAAAATTAACTACTGCCAGATGTGTCTCTATAAAACTTTTTCCCCACTCTTGTAGCTATATATTCTTTAACTGCCTCCTCATATGACAGTTTATGTGTTTTAGAAATAAAATTTTCAGAAATAAACTTTGTAGTTTATAGACATAGATTTCTTTTAACATGGTTGATTAGAGTTTGCTTTTAGTTATTAATAGTTTAGAAAAGTTTATTTCAGCGTCACAATTTATTATTGATAATGTCACATTAATTTTCATTGTTAACTTTGAGAAAACCTCTATGGATTACTTCCTCATAAATATTTACTATTATAAATGCATTACTGATTTCAGTACTGCTATAGGATTGTGCATTACAGGAATTCTGATAAAATACTCATTCACACCATTCCATTACACACATTATTGATGGGGTATATCCTTTTATTTATTTATTTATTTATTTATTTTTGACTGTGTTGTGTCTTCGTCGCTGTGCGCAGGCTTTCTCTAGTTGCAGCGACAGGGGGATACTCTTTGTTGTGGTGTGCAGGCTTCTTATTGCGGTGGCTTCTCTTGTTGCAAAGCACGGGCTCTAGGCACGCGAGCTTCAGTAGTTGTGGCTCGCAGGCTCAGTAGTTGTGGCTCATGGGCTCTAGAGCGCAGGCTCCAGAGTTGTGGCACACGGTCTTAGTTGCTCCGCAGCATGTGGGATCTTCCCGGACCAGGGCTCGAACCCGTGTCCCCTGCATTGTCAGGTGGCTTCCTAACCACTGTGCCATCAGGGAAGCCCCTGGAGTATATTTTTTTTTGTTTTTTTGTTTTTGCGGTATGCTGGCCTCTCACTGTTGTGGCCTCTCCCCGTTGCGGGGCACAGGCTCCGGACATGCAGGATCAGTGGCCATGGCTCACGGGCCTAGCCGCTACGCGGCATTTGGGATCTTCCCGGACCGAGGCACAAACCCGTGTCCCCTGCATCGGCAGGTGGACTCTCAACCACTGCACCACCAGGGAAGCCCTGGAGTATATTCTTGACAGCAGGAAATTTCCGTTTTGACTAAGCATTGAAGAAAACTGAATCTTTGACTTATCTTTCACATGCCTGGTGATTGAAATAATTTTCCACAGAATAACTTCTGGTTTTATATTTTTCAGTTCATTTTTTCTTCTTCAAATGCACATGCTTTGAGAGCTGTGAAGTGCAAGACATGGCTATACTGTAAGGTGGTTTTTGTCCTTACGCTTCTGTGTCTTGTGCTAGTTAAGTCAGTAGAGTAGTCAGTAAGAGTACTGGAAGTTATTCCTGTAATGGGATATTATACAGTCAGTTACATATGGTGGTGTCTGAAAATCACATAATAGCCTCACTTAAAACATGTCCTTAGCCAGATTTCAAAAAAGCCTGTGACCAATCCAATATGATCCAACATAGTGGACTATGATAGAAGGAAAATTGGCAAAGAAATAGACGCTGGTCTTACCTGATGGAAGTTAAAATATCTCACTTTTGACAATTTTGCAAAAACCTATAATTACATGAACTAATTTCTAGGGTTCTTCGTAGGACCTAAAAAGGAATCCATAGAGTTGTGGAACAACAATAGAAGCTACTGTGATGAGAAGCCCCGGCACCACAACAAAGAGTCCCCCACTCGCCGCAACTAGAGAAAGGCTGCACGCAGCACTGAAGACCCAATGCAGCCAAAATAAAAATAAATAAATAAAAATAAATAGATTTATCTTTTAAAAAGTAATACTCAGGTTTGAGTCATGAGAAATTTGATGAGGAGAAATTAGCTAATGTTTTCAGAACTTTTAAAATATCAAACTCAGTCTCTAAGATCTTAGCATTATATACAACATCGGTTACTTATTAGTGGTTTGGGAAGGCCAATTTAAAATTTTCTCATCTTACTGTATTGAAATTCATGGCCCTAATGTTTTCCACGTTGACTATATGAATGATGAAGAAAAGTCAATCATGTATTTCATTTCCAACTGGACAGAAAACAATATTTTAAAAAGTGTTTGGACTACTGACTTTTGATTTCTTCTAAGGCAAATGGATAGGTAATTTTTATTCCCTGATGAGGAGAAAAATGGTGGAAGAGGGCAGGGTTAAGAATTAAGATTTCAAGAGCATGAGAGGTAGATGGCCAACCAGAGTTCCTAAGGTTCGGTGCCTGTAACTGTTGCCGCCGCTTAAGCCTGCCAAAGCAGTGGTACGGCTGCTGCGCTCGTGCTTGCTCCCTCTAGAAACGTTCTTGCCAGTAGTGGCGGCAGCGGGACTCAATTACCCCCTTTTTTCACTCTCTCCAGAAGCTCCAGATGGCGTCTTCCGTGGGCAACGTGGCCGACAGCACAGAACCAACGAAACATATGCTTTCCTTCCAAGGGTTAGCTGAGTTGGCACATCGAGAATATCAGGCAGGAGATTTTGAGACAGCTGAGAGACACTGCATGCAGCTCTGGAGACAAGAGCCAGGCAATACTGGTGTACTTTTATTACTTTCATCTATACACTTCCAGTGTCGAAGGCTGGACAGATCTGCCCACTTTAGTACTCTGGCAATTAAACAGAACCCTCTTCTGGCAGAAGCCTATTCGAATTTGGGGAATGTGTACAAGGAAAGAGGGCAGTTGCAGGAAGCAACTGAGCATTACCGGCATGCATTGCATCTCAAACCAGATTTCATCGATGGTTATATTAACCTGGCAGCCGCATTGGTAGCAGCAGGCGACATGGAAGGGGCAGTACAAGCTTACGTCTCTGCTCTTCAGTACAATCCTTATTTGTACTGTGTTCGCAGTGACCTGGGGAACCTGCTCAAAGCCCTGGGTGGCTTAGAAGAAGCCAAGGCATGTTATTTGAAAGCAATTGAGACGCAACCGAACTTTGCAGTAGCTTGGAGTAATCTTGGCTGTGTTTTCAATGCGCAAGGGGAGATTTGGCTTGCAATTCATCACTTTGAAAAGGCTGTCACCCTTGACCCCAATTTTCTGGATGCTTATATCAATTTAGGAAATGTCTTCAATGAGGCACGGATTTTTGACAGAGCTGTGGCAGCTTACCTTCGTGCCCTAAGCTTGAGTCCAAATCATGCAGTGGTACATGGCAACCTGGCTTGTGTATACCATGAGCAAGGCCTGATGGATCTGGCAATAGACACCTACAGGCGAGCTATTGACTTGCAACCACATTTCCCTGATGCTTACTGCAACCTAGGAAACGCTCTCAAAGAGAAGGGCAGTGTTGCTGAAGCAGAAGATTGTTATCATACAGCTCTCCGGCTGTGTCCCACCCATGCAGACTCTCTGAATAACCTAGCCAATATCAAAGGAGAACAGGGAAACAGTGAAGAGGCAGTTCGCTTGTATCGTAAAGCATTAGAGCTCTGCCCAGACTTTGCTGATGCCCATTCAAATTTAGCAAGTGTATTGAAGCAGCAGGGAAAACTGCATGAAGCTCTGATGCATTATAAGGAGGCTATTCGAATCAGCCCTACCTTTGCTGATGCCTACTGCAATATGGGAAACACCCTACGGGAGATGCAGGATGTTCAGGGAGCCTTGCAGTGTTATACTCATGCCATTCAGATCAGCCCTGCATTTGCGGATGCCCACAGCAATCTGGCTTCCATTCACCACGATTCAGGGAATATTCCAGAAGCAATTGCTTCTTATCGCACTGTTCTGAAGCTTCAACCTGACTTTCCTGACGCTTATTGTAATTTGGCTCATTGCCTGCAGGTTGTCTGTGATTGGACAGACTATGATGAGCGAATGAAGAAGTTGGTCAGCATTGTGGCTGACCAGTTGGAGAAGAATAGGTTGCCTTCTGTGCAGCCTCATCATAGTATGCTCTATCCTCTTTCTCATGGCTTCAGGAAGGCTATTGCTGAGAGGCATGGGAACCTCTGCTTGGCTAATATAAGTGTCCTTCATAAACCACCGTATGAACATCCAAAAGACTTGAAGCTCAGTGATGGTCGACTGCGTGTAGGATACGTGAGTTCTGACTTTGGGAATCATCCTACTTCTCATCTTATGCAGTCTATTCCAGGCATGCACAATCCTGATACATTTGAGATATTCTGTTATGCCCTGAGCCCACATGATGGCACAAACTTCCGAGCGAAGGTGATGGCAGAAGCCAATCATTTCATTGATCTTTCTCAGATTCCATGCAATGGGAAAGCAGCTGATTGCATCCATCAAGATGGTATACACATCCTTGTAAATCTGAATGGTTATACCAGGGGTGCTCGAAATGAACTCTTTGCTCTCAGGCCAGCTCCTATTCAGGCAATGTGGCTGGGGTACCCTGGGACTAGTGGCGCGCTTTTCATGGATTATATCATCACTGATCAGGAAACTTCACCTGCTGAAGTTGCTGAGCAGTATTCTGAGAAACTGGCTTATATGCCCCATACTTTCTTTATTGGTGACCATGCTAATATGTTCCCTCACCTGAAGAAAAAAGCCGTCATCGATTTTAAGTCCAATGGGCACATTTATGACAATCGGATTGTGCTGAATGGCATCGACCTCCAAGCATTTCTTGATAGTCTATCAGATGTGCAAATAGTCAAGATGAAATGTCCTGATGGAGAAGACAACGCAGACAGCAGTAATACAACTCTTAATATGCCTGTCATTCCTATGAATACTGTTGCAGAAGCAGTTATTGAAATGATTAACAGAGGACAAATTCAGATTACAATGAATGGATTCAATATTAGCAATGGACTGGCAACTACCCTGATCAACACTAAGGCTGCCACTGGAGAGGAGGTTCCCCGTACCATTATTGTAACCACACGTTCTCAGTACGGGTTACCGGAAGATGCCATTGTGTACTGTAACTTTAATCAGTTATACAAAATTGACCCATCTACCTTGCAGGTGTGGGCAAATATTCTGAAGCGTGTTCCCAATAGTGTACTGTGGCTGTTGCGTTTTCCAGCAGCAGGAGAAGCTAATATTCAACAGTACGCACAAAATATGGGCCTTCGCCCGAACCGTCTCATTTTTTCCCCTGTTGCTCCTAAAGAGGAACATGTTCGGAGAGGCCAGCTGGCTGATGTCTGCTTGGACACTCCACTCTGTAATGGACACACCACAGGGATGGACGTCCTTTGGGCAGGGACCCCCATGGTGACTATGCCAGGAGAGACTCTTGCTTCCCGAGTTGCAGCTTCCCAGCTCACTTGTTTAGGCTGTCTTGAGCTGATTGCTAAAAATAGACAAGAATATGAAGAGATAGCTGTGAAACTGGGAACTGATGTAGAATACCTGAAGAAAATTCGTGGCAAAGTCTGGAAGCAGAGAACATCTAGCCCTCTGTTCAACACCAAACAATACACGATGGAACTAGAGTGGCTCTATCTACAGATGTGGGAGCATTATGCAGCTGGCAACAAGCCTGATCACATGATTAAGCCTGTTGAAGTCACTGAGTCGGCCTAAATAATGACTGTGTGCCCAGGAGAATTACCCCTGTAGCTGAGCCTCAGCCTTCTGGGGGAAAGGGAACTACTTTTTCAATATCATGTTGCAGATGGGTGACACACAATGATAAGAAATAGCACAGCCAGACTTGCTTCCTGCATGATCATGACAGGGAGAGACACAAGAGATGGGAAACTGCTGTTCCACAAGGAGATTCCATCGAATTTTGCCGCAGCCAGGTGTCTGGAAGGTCTGGAAGGTAAGTCTGGAAGGTCTGATCTGCCTTGGTCTTCCAGGGGATGGATGGTTAGTGTGGAAGGGAGATAGAGATTGCCCAGCCGTTTTGTGATTATCATGGATGGATTGAGTCTTCTGAATTAATTTTTTTCTTTCTATTTTGGGTATTGGAGCTTTTAAAAATGTTTGGTTTCAGGTATTTTTATTCATGTGAAGTGTATATGATTCTCTTGAGATCAGGTGTTAAGCTGAAATATTCCTTGTTTTAGTTTCTGAACTCTACAGATAAATGGGGACTTTGCTGGTGTAGTCTTTTTCTAGGTTTTATAAACCGCTTGAGCCTGTGTCAGTCATTTTAGTGTCTGACATAACGTTTGGAACTCTCAGTGCTTTGTTGGTTTGTAGATGATGGCTTCAATTCTTTTTCTGGTCCGTTTCCTTCTTCCCTTCCCCCCACTTTAAAAATTCTCCTGTAACTTGGCTAACAAAAACCAAGTCTGATTCAAAACCTCCCAGAGTGTTTCTCTTAAACACATCATCTGGTGCCAAATGAAGATTCTTAGGAGTGCTTATTAATTATGAAGGGCACAGTTGTGGTACTGTGACTGATGATAATAATAATGGATTTTTGGCCTAGAGTTTTGTCCTATTTCACCAGTGTTTTCCTGTTGACTGCCCCTCTATGCTGCTTCCAAAAGTGATAGTGTGTGATAAGATGTTTACTTTCATTTCTAAAGTTTGTTTTGTTTTAGGTGAGTCCTGTTCTTCCTTTTTCTTTCAGCAGAAATGAAATTCCAGGTAAGTATAAGTATTCAAATATTTGATCAGTAGTTCACAGTTATCTCCAGTACATTCAATAACTTTCATCAAAAAACATGTTATAGGTAAAAAGCTCTGAAGGACCAGCTATGTATATGATAATTATGTTTCAGGCCTTCTAGGGTATTATATATGATAACTTGTCTTCTGGTCGTGGTCTTGAAGTCTTTATGGATTCAGCCTCAGTAGTAGCGAACTGCACTGCTACTTGGTTTGGAGTACAAATTAGACTTTAACCCTCCTGGAGGTAGAGTTTTTGGTATTGAAAACCATAGGAATGAAATTATTGTATTTCAACAAAGGATCGAGGGCTTGAGGCTTAAACAAGCCAACATATGTGTGGGAAGCAGTCAGCCTTGAGAGCACCTTCGGACATGCCAGGCATGCCGCTGCTGCTCGAAGGGACTGTCCCTACTTGTTCCCCTCCTTGTTCCATTCCATGGGAGATAAATCACCAGGGCCCAGAAATCAGAAAGAAAGTAAAATGAGACAAGCAAAGCTGTCTCCCCCTGCACATGCAGGTTATTTTGGATGATTCTGGGTTTATGGGTTTTCTCCCAGGGAAGTTAACCTTGAGCCGAGACAGTCATTAGATAATGTAAACCACCGTCTGGCAACCTTCCCTTTTCTAGTCTATATAATCTGTACCTGTAGCATAATAAAACTTACCTTGCAACCATCAGTTGTCTTGGTCCTTCTGACCCCATTCGTTGGTGCTACTTCAGTTCCTTACCCCGTCTCTTCTGACCCTGGGCGGTGAAATCCTCTTTCTGAGGCTGGTCCATGGCAAGTGGCGCCCGAACAGGGACCTGAAGCGTGAAGGCAATTAAAAGGAAAAGAAAGTGCAGGTAAGAGAACCCTTATGCAAAATATGTGTGGCCACGAGTAAAAGTGAAACTAATAGAGGCATAAGGCAACAGTCAGAAGTAAAAGAAGATGGGGCAAAAGGGCTCCAAGGAGCGTGAATTATTTGCTCAGGTTTTACTTTCCATGCTTATAGCTCGGGGTAATAAAGTTTCTACCTCACAGTTGACTGAATTTTGGCAGCATATCCATGATGTATATCTCCCTGGTTTCCTGATGGCGGCTCTGTGACACAGAAATCTGGCAGAAAGTTGGAGAAGATTTAAAAAATTATTATGAGTCTCGAGGGCCTACTCATACTGCTGTTGTTACATTTAGTTTGTGGAATCTGATAAAAATATGTTTAGGTTCTTCTCATGATAGTGTTGATTTGAATGTAAAGTCAGAAAAACATAAGCCTCTGACAGAAGACAAGACTGTATTATCAGCTACTGTGTCGCCACTTCCTAAACCGAAAGAGCTAATTAATTTAAATGTTTCAGATGAAGAGGAACATTTTGACTTAACCGATGAGGCTTTTAAACATAAAAGAGAGAGAGAAAAAAAACATAAAAGAGAGAATCATCCTGAGGATGATTTTCTAATGGCTATGATAGATAAGTCAGTGAAAAAGCTGCAAATTAGTAAGGACTGTCTTCCTCAAAAATCTACATCTGTAAAAATGGTCAGTCTCTTGCAACGTGCTGTATAAGCAGCAATAAAACGAGGAGAAGATCCTATTTTCTGTTGTCCTGTCATAGAAAGACCTGATCCTAATCATCCTCAACAGGCTATTAGGGAGCATCAGGCTCTTCCTTTTAAAGTTTTGAAAGATTTAAAATCTGCTTGTGCTCAGTATGGGCCCACTGCTCCTTTTACTACTGCTATGGTTGACACTATTGCAGGAGAAGCTCTTTCCCCCGCTGATTGGAAGTCTATTGCACGAGCTTGTTTAAATGGTGGAGATTATTTAATATGGAAGTTTGATTTTTATGAACGGGCTGCTGAACAAGCAGAAAAGAATGCTACCCATGATATTCCAGTGGATTATCATACGCTGATTGGGGAAGGACCATATATTTCTTTACAAGATCAATTAACTTATACCTTTGTTGCTTATCCTCAAATAAATCATTTGGCATTACAAGGCTGGAGGAAATTACCTTCTACACACAAAACTGAGGATCTTTCAAAAATGAGACAGGGACCTGATGAACCATATGCTGATTTTGTAGATAGATTGTTACAGGCGGTGGGGAGACTCATTGTGGAGATAGATTGTTACAGGCGGTGGGGAGACTCATTGTGGATGGACTCTCTGGTACAATTGTAGTTAAGCAACTTGCTTTTGAAAATGCTAATAATGCAGGTCAGGCTGCGATTCAACCTTGGAGAAAACGGGGAACACTGGAGGATTATATTCGCCTTTGTGCAGACCTTGGGCCTGCTTATATACAGGGTGCTGCTAGGGCTGCAGCATTAACTAAAGTGGGGTTTAAAAACAATCAAAAGAGAACAAAGACTAGTTTTCAATGTGGAAAGGCAGGTCATTTTGCTGGAGAATGTGGATCTTTTCATTGTAACCCTGCTCCTTCCTTCCCTACTCAAAAACCTCCAGATGGTCCGAAAATCCCTGGTTTATGCCCTAAATGCAATAGGGGAAAACGTTGGGCACGAGATTGTCGCTCAGTGGCCCACAGGGATGGGACACCACTGTCGGGAAACTCCTCCCGGGGCCTTCCCCGGCCCCAACAAATAGTAGGGGCAACGTCTGTGTATCCTCCTCAAACTATCAATCAGACATTAACCAAAAACAAAAACATACAATATCTTCGCTCTCCAGAGCAACAGCAGGAAGCACAGGACTGGACCTCAGTACCTCCGCCCGATATGTATTAACTCCTGCAATGGGTCCTCAGGCCCTCTCTATGGGCATCTATGGACCTTTACCCAAGGGTTTGATTGGACTATTATTGGGAAGAAGTAGTGTCGCCATGAAGGGTTTAACTATTATGCCAGGACTCATAGACTCTGACTACGAAGGAGAAATAAAAATCATGGCACTAACTATTAAAAATATAATAACGATTTCCCCTGGTGATAAAATTGCACAATTGCTACTTTTGCCCTTTGTACCTCATGGAAAAATTTTACAACATCAAAAGAGAGAAACAAAGGCTTTTGGATCATCTAGTGCTGCCTACTGGATTCAGAAGATAGGGAAAGAACGTCCAGAAATGAAATGAGCCATGAATGGAAAGGTTTTTTCAGGTTTGTTAGACACTGGAGCTGATGTCTCTGTTATGACGCAGATGCACTGGCCTAAACATTGGCCCGTTAGTCCTATTATTACAGAACTTCAAGGAATAGGACAGAGTTCTTCTCCTATGCCAAGTAGTCAGTTATTATTATGGCAAGATAGTGAGGGCCATTCAGGATACTTCCAGCCTTATGTTTTGCCTGGGCTGCCTTTAAACCTCTTGGGCCAAGATATATTAAAGGAAATGGGAGTATTACTTTATAGTCCAAATTCTCACGTCTCTAATATGGTGTTGGATCAAGGATTTCTTCCCACAGAAGGGCTGGGAACAAATCAAAAAGGAACTGTCTATCCTATTGATGTGAAAATAAAAAGTGATAGACAAGGTTTGGGTTTTTCTTAGGGGCCTTGGATTCTCCTCCACTCACTGCTGGTCCAATTACTTGGCTGAGTGATGACCCTGTATGGGTGGACCAATGGCCCCTCACAAAGGAGAAATTAGAAGCTGCAGAACAATTAGTACTGGAACAATTAGGGCATTTAGAAATTTGCAATAGTCCTTGGAATACTCCTATTTTTATTATCAAGAAAAAGTCTGGAAAATAGAGGTTATTACAGGGTCTAAGAGCTGTTAATAAAACTATGCTAATAATGGGAGCTCTTCAACTAGGCCTACCCTCTCCAACAGCCATACCACACAATTATCATCTTTTAGTTATAGATTTAAAGAGTGTTTTTTCACTATTCCTTTGTTTCCTGAAGATAGAAAACATTTTGCTTTTAGCTTGCCTTCCTTAAATTTTAAGGAACCCATGAGGAGATTTCAATGGAAAGGGCATGCCTCAGGGCATGGCAAATAGTCCTACATTATGCCAAATATATGTGGCTCAGGCCTTAACTCCTGTGAGAAAAAGGTTTCCAACGTTATATCTCATACATTATATGGATGATATACTTTTAGCCACTGATAATATTTCTTGATTAGAGACTGCTTCCCAATTTTTACAACAATCCTTACAATCATTTGGCCTGGTCATTGCCTCAGAAAAAATTCAAAGACAATCTCCATTTTTCTATTTGGGAAAATATATTGATAACTCTACCATTAGGCCTCAAAAACTGCAAATTCGAGTTGATAATTGAAAAACATTAAATGATTTTCAAAAATTACTTGGAGATATTAATTGGCTAAGGCCTTCCTTAGAACTTACTACTGCTCAGTTAGAGCCTTTATTTGATATTCTTAAAGGTGACTCAGATCCTTCTACTTCACGATCTATGACTCCAGAGGATTTCAAGCTTTCCAAATAGTTAATAGAGCTATCAGCTCTGCACAATTAACTCAAATACATACTCACCTGCCCATGTCTTTAGTTGTTTGTCCAACACCTCATGTGCCTACTGCCATCTTATGGCAAACTGTTGGAATTATTGAATGGATTCGTATGAAAACTACATCCTCTAAAGTTATTAACCCTTATTATGAACTTATTATTAAGTTAATAATGCAAGGTAGAACTAGATGCTTACAACTTATAGGTATAGAACCTTCTCAAATTATTATCCCTTATTCAGTTAGTCAACAGAATTGGCTTTTTCAACATAGTAATGAATGGGGTCTTGTTCTTGCAGGATTTTCAGGTACCTTGGAATGCCATTAGCCTGCTGATAAATTGATCCAATTCAGCAAACTTAACTCTTATATCTTTCCTTCTATAATTAGGCAACAGCCTATTCCTCATGTACCTTTGGTTTTTACAGACGGTTCTTCTTCAGGAGTGGCTACTGTAATCGTTGACGACGGAACAAAACTCATTAAACAAACTTCCTTGACTTCAGCTCCACGTGTTGAACTGTATGCTGTCATTATGGCTTTTAAACATTTGCCTTCTATATCTTTTCATTTGTTTTCTGATAGTAAATATCTTATTAGCTTATTATTTCTTCTGGAGACTGCAACCAGAGGATATACTAATGACCCTGAATTATCATCCTCTTTTCGTTTACTTCAACAGCTTATTCGTTCCCACGATGGTCCTGTTGCAGCTCTGCATATCGTGCTCATTCTAACTTGTCTGGTCCATTGTCTAAAATGAATGCGACTGCAGATGTTTTAACTCGATCTAAACGTGATCTTTATCCTGTGCATTTTCCTCCCAAAAATAAAGTTAAAGTTACTCTTCCTCCTCAATCTCTTTTCCCTAAAGCAGGACATATCCCAATTTACCGTCCTCCTCCTTTCCGTTCGTCATGCTGTCAAGAATGGCTAAGGTATTGCATTCATTATCTTCATACTGTTGGTACTCATGGTCCACGTCCTGGACACCCTCATATTATGGTAAGTTATGATCAAACTGCTTCACAAGCAGCACAGCAATCGCATGCTTTACACCATCAATCGGCGGCTACATTACGCAAACAATTTTCCCTTCCTCGTGGAGCCGCCCGACAAATTGTTAAGCAATGCCCACAGTGCTTACCTCACCTTCCTGTTCCACATTATGGTGTTAATCCTCATGGATTATTACCTAGTCATTTATGGCAAATGGATGTTACTCATATCCCGTCTTTTGGGAAATTACAGTTTGTTCATGTCACTATTGATACTTATTCTGGTTTCCTCTGTGCTACAGCACAGACCCGAGAAGCTACTAAACATGTTATCACTCATTTATCACACTGTTTTGCTTTCATGAACCTTCCCAACATTATTAAAACACATAATGGGCCCACTCACACTAGTGTTGCTTTTGCAACATTTTGTAATTCATTACAAATTACCAATATTACAGGCATTCCATGTAACCCTCAAGGACAAGGTATTATACAACGTGCAAATAGACCTTTAAAGCTAACTATTGAAAAAATAAAAATGGGGGAATTATATAGAACAACACTACATAACCTTATAAATCATGCTCTGTTTATTTTAAATTTTCTCACTGTTGACAGGGGAAAGGTCGGTGGCTGAGCCAAGATTGGCCTTTCAATCTCTGGAGGTCCTCGGGAAAGATCCGCTAACCAGCACTTGGCGTGGTCCTGATCCTGTGTTGATTTGGGGACGTGGTCACGTGTGTATATTTCCCAGATCAGCTCCTGGACCTCTCTGGCTTCCTGAGAGCTTGCTTAGTCAAGCAAATAGATGGCTCGCCACAGCTCACAACTAGTTCAGAAGATGAAGAAGCTCTGCATCTCTCCTGAAAATTTGACAGTGTTGATTCAGCAAAAGAAGAAGAAGAGGAGACCACTTGCCAGGACGACTCAAAGGAGTGATGTTCCAACTTGGGGACAAATTAAACAATTGGTTTCACGAGCTCAAGAGTTAGTGAAACAACAGAATAATCCTGTTACACCTGTGACTTTATTTTTGGCTATGTTGGCAACCATTTCATGTGTTCCCTCTGTTAATGCAGCAACTTACTGGGCCTATGTACCTGATCCTCCACTATTAAAACCCATATCTTGGTCTGAAGCAGAGTTTCCTGTATTTTACAATGATACTGTTTATGGGCCTCTTATTGGGAATATAAAACAAATCAATATGTCTGTAAATTATACTAACTGGTTTAGTACCTATCCTGTCTGTCTTAGCCCATTGAATCTGGAAACTGGATGTGTAAAGGCTATTAGTTATGAGCATACAGATGTTTATGAGGGAACGGATCAATCAATTAGTTTGTCAGGCTCTCCAGGCATCCTTCGTTTTACAGGAACCAACATTACTCTTACATGCCCGGCTACCAGCCGACGAGAGGATCTTAAGGATACCACCATTTGCTATAAAAATGGGCAACCTATTAATATTAGAGGTCGAATCTCATACACCTCACCACTTAGGGATTCCGCTATTACTATAGCCAAGGTTACAGGTGAAGATTCAGGAAATTATTTGTGTATGAAGCGTTTACTTGGAGGACAAGGGATACTTATGGCTGGACATATGGTTACTATTCTTAAGAGAAAATCAAAAAATCAATTTCCTCCTTTTATGACCATTAACTTTCCTGGATCCAATTTTGAATGTTGCAATGCATCTTGGAATAATAACCAAATATGGTGTACTATAGATTATACCAAGGGGTAAATTCTTATCTCTTCTATTCCTGTCATAGATAGGTTTATCACATTTCAAAAGAACTGGGGTATATGGAAACTAGCTCTAACTTATTCCAATACACCTGTTATAACTTGTGTTGCTCCTCCATATACACTTTTGATTGGTTCTATTAACATTGGTAATTCTTCCAAAGGAGGATATAGTATTAGCTGTGTTCATTGTATTTTTACAGTTGTATGTTCCCTTCTGCAGGGACACAATCTGTGCTTATACTAAAGTAACCCATATATGTTATGGCGCCTGTACATCTGAGAGAACCTTGGTATGAAGATACTGGAGTACAGGCATGGGTGGAACTCTCTAAAGCCTTGCAGAGAAGGAGACGCTTTATTGGGTGGCTAATAGTAAGTTGACTTGCCTTGGCTGCTCTGTCTGCTACCGTGGCTACTGCCCGTCTTGCTCTTTCACAGAGTATTAATCATGCTCACTTTGCTAATCAATTATGTCAAAATACCAGTCTTGCTTTATCTTTACAAAGTCACATAGATTTACAGATGAATAACAAGTTAGATGAATTTAAAAACGCAATTTGGGGGATTGGAGATCAGATGGCAGCATTAAAATTGAGGATGCGTTTAGCTTGTTATGAAAAGTATACGTGGATTTGTGTTACTCCTTACAAGTACAATGACTGTATTTGGGAATGGGAAAAAGTAAAAATGCATCTGCGGAGTGTTTGGTCAGATAATAATATTAGTCTTGATCTTAAGAAATTAAATGCTGAAATTCAGGATATACAAAATGCACATCTTGATGATATTTGGCAAGAAGATGTAATTAAAACTTTACTGGACCATTTAAAGTGGTTAAACCCTCAGTCGTGGATAACTGGAGGGTTGTCAGGATTTATTACCCTGGCCATAATTTGCCTATTATTGATAATAATCTTCTCATGTCTGTTTCGTATCCTCATGCAACAATATACTACTCTCGGCACTGCGCTTCATGGAATTATTTTGCAGCAAAAATTAAAAAATAAAAAAAGGGGAACTGAGGGAAACAGTTAGCCTTGAGATCAGGCTACGGACATGCCAGGCATGCCGCCGCTGCTCGAAGGGACTGTCCCTACTTGTTCCCCTCCTTGTTCCATTCCATGGGAGATAAATCACCAGGGCCCAGAAATCAGAAAGAATGTAAAATGAGACAAGCAAAGCTGTCTCCCCCCTGCACATGCAGGTTATTTTGGATGATTCTGGGCTTATGGGTTTTCTCCCAGGGAAGTTAACCTTGAGCCGAGACAGTCTATAGATAATGTAAACCACCATCTGGCAACCTTCCATTTCTAGTCTATATAATCTGCAACCGGAGCATAATAAAACTTGCCTTGCAACCATCAGTTGTCTTGGTCCTTCTGACCGCATTCGTCGGTGCTGCTTCGGTTCCTTACCCCGTCCCTCCTGACCCTGGGCGGTGAAGTCCTCTTTCTCCGGCTGCTCCGCGGCACATCTGAATAGACGTTTGTGTCTTGCTGTCCTGCACACGTGCCGTCTAGTGACAGGTATTGTGTCTGCTGGTGGTGGTGTACATTCTGTCTTTCCGAAGCGCTGAGGCAGGGCACCTGTTCTGTAGTTGCAGCTGATGCCTGAAGGTATCCTAGCTGACAAATTGTTGATGAATGAGAACTTGAATTTCTAAAGATTAGTACTGTTAACCAGAATCTGAGCAAGGAGTCTCAAATGTAATTCTTAGCCAGAATTACATGTTAATGAACCATTTAACAGTGTAAATCGAGGAACATCAGTGTAGGGATTTCTTTTCATTTATTTTTTACCTGTTTGAAATATCAGTTAAAGGTTGGCAGCTTGGTTGCAGACGAACGGTCGTTTGAAGTTCACCAAACTACTTAATGTGGAATAGGATAACAGACTCCCAACGCCCTCAAGGCTGTGACCTTGCAGCCATTTTACACAGCACGTCATCATCCTATAGGGATGAACCTTTCCCTGGCCCGAAAAGTAGCCGCTCTGTTGAAGCTTTGCTTATTGGAACAGGCTTTTGTTTCCAGGTTACATGTCTGTGGAAGACTTAATTCTGAATAGAGATATAGATATTACTTGAAACTAATTGTTTTTCTATTATACTCTGCTTTATCAAAAAAGTAAAACATTTAAATTGTGCTACAAAAATTCAGATGTTGTCTTGCGATCTTTAAACAATAAATGAATGATTTGCCCTTAAAAAAAAGAATTAATCAGTTAAGCTGTTGGTCCCACATCAGACAAATCATCCTTATACCTCCTGTCAATATTGTTAACAGAGACTGTTTTTTTATGAATCCTTATGATCCCGTGATTCTTTCTTTCATGTTTCAGGACACAGCAGGTGAGAGAGTGGATTTGTTAAACTGGGTGGGTTTATCCTTCTTTTATGCGTTCATTCAATTTTATGTTCATTTACTTACTATACACATATGGCAATAGAAGCTGCTAAAGCAATCATTGCTATTGTGCAAAACAACAAGGCACAGAAGCAGATGTCTTATTTCTGAGATTTCTCCCCCCTGGATTATTGTGATTAAAGATACTTTCCCACAATTTCCTGGAGAGGACAAGGGGCTACTCGCTGGAGGTTTTTTAATGACTTGGAGAAAGGCTCAAATATGCCCCCATTATGGTAATCCACCCCAGGGGCAAACCACACAAGAATATTATGAATTTATTTTATTTTTCTATCCTTGCAAAGGTAATACTCAGCTCATTAGAATATGAAAACCATACTGTCAAATTTCAGAATGACATGGATGAAGAAAACCACCAAAGTGGCATCATATCATGTGTGTTATAGTTGTATTGACTATATTAACTATGTTGTGTTCACAATGTATTGTATAACTCTATATTGAAAAGGCAAAATGCTGTACCTTATTTCAGAGAAAATAATTATGTTGGCAAACCCCAAATTGTACATTGTAGAAGGGTCCTAGGAAAAGAAGATTTAATTCATAGTGGACAAGAGGCTAGCTTCTGTTTTCAGCCATGTGCTATTTCAAGAATTAAACATCATGAATAATACAGGATATAAGAGGAATCGTCTAAAGACGGAAAAGCACATTTTGATTAGGAAAGAGAATTTAAGGCTTAAGTCTTTATTTTTTTTTAAGGAAAACTGCCTTATTACTATGAGATAAGAAAATTGTTTCCTTCTTTTCTTCCTTGCTTTCTTCTTCTTCTTCTTTTCTTTAACCTTTTTTACTTTGGATATTTGGATATTTGACCTCTAAGCTGAGATGACTGGAAATGCCTCCTCTGGGCACTAAATGCTGACATCTCCTGATAAGAGGGAAGCTGCAAAGTGGAAGAATTGAAGGTCAGTATGTTGATATTGGTCTCCAGCACATTGATGTACATTTGTGTATTGGGGAAGGGGAGTGAAGCTTGAGAGTGGGCCAGTGGGGAGGGGTAAATATTTTGTGATGCTGGTCTACCTATGGGCTGATAAAGTTTACAGCTGCATTAGGAGGACAAGCATTACCATTCGCATGAAAAGTAGGGCAGACGTCAGTTGCAAAAGCTTCTAGCCATACACATAAGGAAATACATAAATGATACACCTTATTGCATTCACCCATTCACCCTCCCCTGTTCACGCTAATTGGAAATTTCTATCCATTTCAGAGAAGTAACACAACTATCAATCATTTTCCCTGGCACGAATCTTCCAGGAGGAAGAAAATGGAACACGCCTAGCAGCAGAGCTCACGCACTAGCCCATGTGTCTTAGATTTAATATCTGATCACTAGCTGGATTGAAGCCAAGAGGTGGTTCACAAAGTTGCTGCATATTAGAATCACCTGGGGAACTCTGAGACCTCCCCGTGCCCAGGCTCCTCCCTAGACCTACTGAATCAAAATCTCTGGGGCTGGGACCCAGACACCAAAGTTTCTCTTAAAAGCTCTTTAGGGGAAGGGATATGGGAACAGATGTATATGTATAACTGATTCAGTTTGTTATAAAGCAGAAACTAATTTAAAAATATATTTAATACTAAAAAAAAAAAAAAAAAAAAGCTCTTTAGGTAATTCATACAAGCAGCAAAGCTTGAGAACCAGCCCAATAACGGGAACAAACGTATTTCACACAGATAAAGTGGGGCAATTCATATGTTAAAAGAACATGAATATATATATTTCTTTTTTTCTCTTTATTCTGTTTGTGTTTCAAATAGGCTTTTTTTTTTCCTTCTGCAAAAAGTGTTATTGTTTCCATTTGGTCCAAGGCTTGGGAGAAGGCTCCAGGGCGGTTACAAAGCTGCCTAGTGGCTGCAGAGCTGGGCTTCAGGCAGAAGCTCTGACGCCAGAGGGGCTCCTCAGAGGCCGCTGGACTTCAGAGACTCCTGTTTGTGCTCGAGCGTGAGCCTTTCGAAAAGATACTCGCCCAGCACAGCCTGCGGACCAGCCAGCCTGCGGAGGTTGGTCAGGTGGTTGCCCATCTTCTTGATGAGTTTCAGCTGCTCGTCCAGGAAGCGGCTCTCCAGGAAGTCACAGAGGTGGGAGTCTGCTTGGGCAGGACCCAGGGCGCGCAGATCCGATAGTGCCTGGTTCAGGTTCTTCTCCCTAAGAATGGCGGCTTGCACAGTGTCCTGGGTTTTACCCCACTCATCTTGAGAAGGCTTCCGCGCATCCTGGAAGAGGGCGCGGCCGCAGCACTTGTTTTGCATTTTCAAGAGTCGCTGGGCGCCCTCACACTTCTCTTCAGCCAGTTGGCGAAAACTGTGGCCCCCATTGTCCAGAGTCCCACTGTTGCTGTGGAAATAGAAGCTTAGAGAGAGGTAAGTGTCCACAGATGCATGTTGAACAGGCGGTGGATGGCGGCCTCCACCTCGATGGAATAATTCTGACGAACCTGGGAACTCGTGGTTGATCAGTGATAAGGAGCTAAGCTCCAAAAACGGTGTTGGCCTGTCCTGGAGGCTGAGGATAGCTGAGTGGCTGATTCCAAAGGTTGCGACAGGAAGAAATGTTGGAGGGTGGTCGGGGGCTGGAGCAAGGAGCGTCCCTGGGTCTGTTCATTCCAAACACCGTTGAAGCCAAAGACAGATCTGCAGGACTGCCGAGTGCACTGCCTCAAATAGGCTTTGATATAAATGAACAAGAAGTCCAAGCAAGGACAGAACTTACCCTTCCCCCCACCAAAATAGCTGGTGATACTAGAATCTAGATCTGGGAAGGGATTCTTCCATTACTTTAACATTCCAAGCCACTAGAGCAGTGGTTCTCAAAGTATGGTCACCTTGTAAGCAAGCAGTACCCTATGGGGCCTTCCTAGGACAGACCCATCCCCCATAGCCTCTGCTGTAGTTCCTCTCTGAAGTCCTCAGATAATAGTATCTCAGGCATATTTCTTGAGTTTTCAGATGCTAAAAACCACCACCCAATGGAAGAAACTAACTCTTTGATGATCATGAGCACACAGCCCCCAGACCTTCTGGCACCTAAGGATGGATAATGTTACCTGCCCTGTGGCCTCAACATCAGCCAGTCAGATGATTGTGCACGAGCTGATCACATTCCCTGGGACGTCCCTCCCTCACGTGGCCTTTAAAAATGCTTTGCTGAAATCCTTTGGAGATTTCAGGGTTTTTGGAACACGAGCCACCCCTCTCCTTGCTCGATCCTGCAATAAACCTTTCTCTGCTCCAGACTGCAACCTTTCGGTTTGTTTGGCCCCACTGTGCTTCAGACACACGAACGTGCATTCGGTAACAACCTGACCAGCTTTACCAGCGTCCCCTGATAATGTGTCAGATATTCAAGTTTTAGGGCCCTGTCCCAGCCCTACAGAATCAGCCACTCTAGCGGGGCTCAGTGATCTCTGTTATAACTGGCCCTGCAGATGATTTTTATTCACCTTAAAGTTTGAAAATATCTGCATTGGCAGCTGCCAAAGCGTCCACCAGCAGGTGAAGGGGAGAGATGCCTGGAAAAGATAGGGAGTAGCCAAGGCAAGTACAGCAGCATTTGCCGTGGTGGTAATGGAGAATGCCTTTTCTCCACTGGTTGGCCCAGACGAGTATCTGGGGGCAGTGGCAGGGTTATTTAGGATGCTTTACATTTCAATGTAGAGTGACCTCTGTCCTGGTTTGCCAGGGACTTCCCCTGTGTGAGCACTTAAAATCTCATCCTGGCAAACCCCTTAGCCCTGGATTTGAAAAACTTAGGAAATCACATGAAATTTAGGGGAAACATGATCTAGGTTTTGGGCAAGTCACAAGTGCTCATTAAAGCTAAGCAAGTATGGACAACATCTAGCCTTCTTTACCCCTTTGCAGGAAGGTAAATCTGATTGGGTGAAAGAACTTATTGTTAAGAAATCTTTGTAGAAACATCCCCTTCTGCTTAGTCCGCTGGTTCTCACTTCTGGCTAGACAATGGCATCGTCTGAGGAGATTTAAAATGATTTTATTGGTTTAGGATGACCAACTGTTGGTGTGAGGGTTTTTAAAAAGTGCTTCAGATGATTCTAATGTGCAGCCAAATTTAGGTGCCACTGCTTAAGCTTTTGAACCGCTGCTACATATTTTCACCTCATCTTCCTATGAGAATATCCAACTGTCGTTGGTTTGTTTTTTTTTTCTTTTTCTTTTTTTAACTGTCTTATTATAAGATTTACTGTCTTAAATAAGATTGAATGTACAGAAAATCCTGCTAGTCCATCTGGTATAGCTGGATCCTTAGAATAATATCATTAAGATATATACCATTTAAGTATTGTGATTGGCCTTTTTAAAATGAACATATGCATTGAATTAGTACCATCTGTTTTGAAGCTGTCATGTTGGGTAGCTATACCTCTAATCTGCTGCCATTGCTAAATATCTGGACACCTCTTATTAGGAATTGCTTTTAAACATCTTTCGGGGTTAAAACCAAGATTGCTGTATTATTTGTACTGGGACCACAAAAACCTCACAAAGATCCCCCGCTGTACTTTCTACCCCCATCTCTAACCCTTGGCAACTTCTAATCTGTTCTCCATCTCCACAGTTTTGTTATTTTAAGAATAATATGTAAATATCATCATGAATTACTTCATCTTCGGAGATTGGCTTTTTAAAATTTTTCCCTCGGCATCATTCCCTTGAAGTTCATTTCAATTTTTGCACATATTAATAATTTGTTCCTTTTTGTTGCTCAGTAGTATTCTATCATAAGATTTTATCACAATTTGTTTCAACATTCATCCATTGAAAGACATTTGGGTAGTGGCCAGTTTTGGGCTGTTATAAATAAAACTGCTATGAACATTTATGTGTAAGTTTCTGTGGGAACTTAATGAAGTTTTTGTTTCTTTTAGATAAATGCTCAAGAGTACAATTACTGTGTTGTAGGGTGAATCTACTTTTAGGATTAAAAGAGACTGTCAAGCTGTTTCTCAGAGTGGCTAAACCATTTTATTTTCCCACCAGTGATGTGATATCATTTTTCTATGTACTCACCAGCATTTGATGTTGTCACTATCCTTTAATTTTTGTTATTCTCTGATATCTCATTATGGTCTTAATTTGCATTTCCCTAATGGCTAATGATGTTGAGCATCTTTTCATGTGCTTCTTTGCCATGTTTATATTCTCTTCCATGAAATGTCTGTTCCTGTCTTCTGCCTATTTTCTAGTTGGGTTTTTTTAAGTTGTTTGGAGAGTTCTTTGTATATCATACATACAAGTCATTTGTCTCATGTGGGATTTTCAAATATGTTATCCCACTGTGTAATTTGAGTTTTCATCCACTTAAAATGATCTTCTATGAAGCATTTTTAACTCATTTTGATGAGATCCAATTTATCAATTTTTGCTTTTATTGATCATACTTTCGGTGTCAAGTCTAAGAATTATTCACGTAGTTCTTGATGCCAAAGATTTTCTCCTATTTTTTTTCTAAAAATGTCCTGCTTTTACATTGAAGATTATGATCCACTTTGATTTAATTTTTGTGTAAGGTGTGGAGGTTTAGGTTAAGGTTCATTTTTTGTTTGTTTGTTTTTGTCGAGGGATGTCCAACTGTTTCAGTACCATTTTTTGAAAAGTCTATTCTTCCTTGATAGCTTTCACACTGCTGTCAAAAACAAGTTAAATGTATTTATGTCAGTCTATTTCTGGGTTCTCTATTCCATTCCATTGATCTGTGTATCTAACCTCCATCATTACTGCAAAATCTTGAAATTGGGTAGATGAATTCCTCCCATTTTAATCTTCCTTTACAAATTGTTTTAGCTATTCTTCAGCCTCTTCTTACCATATAAATCTTAGAATAAGCTTGTCTATATCCACAAAAACCTTGAGGGCCTTTTAAGAGTAACTCTGTTAAGCCTCTTAACTTGGGGAGAATTGACATCTTTATTATGTTGTGTTTTCTAATCCATGAACAAGGTATGTCTCACTATTTGTTTGGGACTTTTACATTTTTCTTCATCAGCATTTTGTAATTTTCAGTATAGAGGACCTATAAATGTCTTATTGGGCTTATATTTAAGTATTTATTTAGGTCAGTTGTAAATGGCATCACATATTTTTATTTAAGCTTCTACACATTTGTTATTAATATATAATTTGATAAAACTGTGTTGATTTGTACTCTAAAACATTTACAAGGGCTTCCCTGGTGGCGCAGTGGTTGAGGGTCTGTCTGCCGATGCAGGGGACGTGGGTTCGTGCCCCGATCCGGGAGGATCCCACATGCCGCGGGGCGGCTGGGCCCGTGAGCCATGGCCGCTGAGCCTGCGTGTCCGGAGCCTGTGCTCAGCAACGGGAGAGGCCACAAAAGTGAGAGGCCCACGTACCGCAAAAAAAAAAAAAAAAACATTTACAAACTAATATTATTTCTCAAGCTTTTTGTGGATTCCTTGGTATTTTCTCCATTTAGATTATCATCTCCTCTTCAGATACCGTTTTACTTTTCCTTATTTAATACAATAGTATATATTACTATTCAACATTCAGTAGGATATATTCCTTCCTATTCAACGTAGTAGGAATAGTCCTTTTATCTTTTAAATAAATGTTTTAAAAATTTAACTTTTAAATTTATGTATTTATTTATTTTTGCTTTATTTTCTTACTAGAACCTCCATTAATATATTTAATAAAAGTGGTGAGGGCAGATATCGGTGCCTTGTTTCTGATCTTACAGAGAAAGCATTCAGTCTTTCACAGTTAAATATAATGTCGGTATAGGTTGTAGATCCTCTTGATGAGTTTCAGTATGTTCCTTTTCAATTCCTAGTTTGCTTGGGGGGTTTTTTCTTCTTTTTTATAATTTTTTAATTTTATTATTATTTTTTTACAACCTTATTGGAGTATAATTGCTTCACAATGGTGTTAGTTTCTGTTTTATAACAAAGTGAATCAGTTATACATATACATATGTTCCCATATGTCTTCCCTCTTGCGTCTCCCTCCCTCCCACCCTCCCTATCCCACCCCTCCAGGCAGTCACAAAGCACCGAGCTGATCTCCCTGTGCTATGAGGCTGCTTCCCACTAGCTATCTACCTTACGTTTGGTAGTGTATATATGTCCATGCCTCTCTCTCGCTTTGTCACAGCTTACCCTTTCCCCTCCCCATATTCTCAAGTCCATTCTCAAGTAGGTCTGTGTCTTTATTCCTGTTTTACCCCTAGGTTCTTCATGACCTATTTTTTCTTAGATTCCATATATATGTGTTAGCATACGGTATTTGTCTTTCTCTTTCTGACTTACTTCACTCTGTATGACAGACTCTAGGTCTATCCACCTCCTTACAAATAGCTCAATTTTGTTTCTTTTTATGGCTGAGTAATATGTCATTGTATATATGTGCCAAATCATGAATGGGATTGGATTTTGTCAAATGCTTTCTCTGCATTAATGGATAGGATCACATGACTTTTCCCCCTTAATCTATTGGATATGGTGGATTACATTGTTTGATTTTCAAATATTTAACCAACTTTGCATAACTGGAATAAATACCACTTGGTCATGATATATTATTCTTTTTATATATTTCTGGATTTAATTTGCTAATATCTGGCTGAAGATTTTTACAGGCAATTTCATAAAACATATTGGTCTATAGTCTTCTTCTTTTTATACTATTCCTGTCTGGTTTTGGTATCAAGGTAATACTGGCTTCATAAAATTAATTAGGAACGGTTCCCTCTACTTCTATTTCTTATCAAATCATGTAAAATTGGTTTTAATCCTTTAAGTCTTGGGTAAAAGTGAAACATCTAAGCCTGCATATTTCTTTTGGGAGTTTTTATATGAAAAATCAGTGTTTCTAATGGTTACAGGAAAATTGAGATTATCTATTTCATCTTGGCTGAGTTTGGGTAGTTTTGGGTGTAGAAGAATTGGCCCATTTCATCTACATTTTTGAATTTAGAGTGTAGACTTGTTCATAATAACTTGTCCCTTATTAACCTGCAGGATATGTCATGGTATCCCTGGTTGCATATCTGATATCTGTGATTTGTGCCATCTCAGTTTTTACCTTTATCAGTCTTGCTAGATCTTTATTGATTAAATTGTTTATTTCCAAGAACCAGCCTTTTGTTTCATTGATTTCCCCCCCCCCATTTTCCTGTTTTCAGTTTCATGGATTTCTGTTTCATCTTTATTATTTCCTTCTTTCTGCTTGTTTAGTGTTTTTTCCTCTTCCTTTTTTACTATTGTAATATAGAAAATGAGATTATTGCTTTGAAATATTTTATTTCCCAATTTAGTTCTATAAACTTCCCTTTTAGCATTACTTTCACTTCATTCCACAAACTTTGATCTGTTATATCTCCATTTTCTTTTATTCTATGCATTACAAATTTTTTCCTTGACGCTGTCTTTTTTACCCATGAGTTCTTTGGAATTGTGATGTTTAGTTTTCATGTGATTGAAGATTCTCCTGTTGTCTTTCTGTTATTGATTTCTAGTCTGATTCCATTATGGCTAGAGAACATACTCTCTATGATTTTAATTCTGTTAAATCTGCTAATGTTTTTTTATCACCCAGTATATGGTGTATGAGTGAATGTTCCACGGACACTTGAATATGTATTCTGCTCTTATTGAGTGTGTTCTTTAAATGTCAGTTATGTCCTGTTGATTGATGATGTTTTCAGCTCTTCCATCTCCTTGCTGATTTTTCTGTCTGGTAGTTCTATAAATTGCTGTGTTGACGTCTCCAATAATAATTGTGGATTTAAAATTTTCTCCTTTTACTACCTTTTTCAGTGTTTGCTTCATGTATTTTGAAGTTCTGTTGTTTGGTGCACACACATTTCGTATCACTAGGTCATCTAGGTGGATTATTCCTGTTATCTTTATGTAATGACCCTGTTTGCCCCTAATAATTTCCTTTGCTCTGAAATCTACTTTATCTGATATTAATTTATCCATTCCTGCTTTTTCTGATTAGTGTTCACATGATATATCATTTTCATCCTTTTACTCTGAACTACCTATATCATGATGTTTAAAGTAAGCTTCTTATAGACAGTGTATACTTGGATCATGCTTGTGAGTTTTTAATCTACTCTTCCAATCTCTGTCTTTGACTTGGTTACTTAGATCATTTACAGTGAATGTAATTATTGCTATGTTAAAGATTAGGTCTACCATTTTATTTTTTGTTTTGTCTTTTACCTTAGTTTCTCAATCTTATGTTTCTCTTATTTTGCCTTCTTGTGGGTTAAACATTTTTTAGTAAGCCCACTTTAATTTATTTATTTATAATCATGTGTGTATACTGTGTGTATAGTTTTCTTAGTGGTTGCTTTTGGCATTACAGTATACATATGTAACTTATCATAGTCTACTGGAATCAGTGTTTTATGACTTCAAGTGAAGTTTCAAAATTTTACTTCCATTTAGGTCTCTTAATATTCCCCAGTTTTAAAGTATGATTTTCTGTAGTATTTCCTTTCTCTACATTGAGAACCACATCAGATGGTGTCCTAATTTTTGCTTGGACCATCATATAGTATTTAAGAAACTCATGAGACTAATGATAGTCTCTTCTATTTACCCCATTTGTTTTCACCCATTCCATTGTTCCCCTTTTCTTTCTGAAGTTCCCAGTGTTCTGTTTTTGTTTTTTTATGTTTTCATAAGTGTAGGTGATATCTTGTCTTTCCAGTGCCATTGGATATGAGTTTCAGGAAACCCTGAGCCTGGCTCACTTAATGCTGCTGAGTTGGAGGGTTTGTATATGTGGGGCCTGTTGGCTCAGCAGATGCTAGCAGATTACGCTAATGTTGATGGGACTAGTGCCACAGGAGGATGGGTTCCCATTCAGGCTATGCTGCTGCTACAGTAGAGCAAGTGCCCCTCTACTCCAAGTGTGGGGCAGTGACCTGCTGCTGTCACTGCTTTGTATTAGGCTGCTTTTCCTCAGGTGTGTGATGGGATCCCATGGAAGCTGCTGCTGTTGCTGTCAGTCACAATGTTAAATTCATTTCAGAAATACTGAAGTATAAATATATAGCCTGGCTCTTGTAGAACCTCTGTATTTGTTTTTTATTGCTTTCATACAAATTACCAAAAACTTCGTGACTCAAAACAAGGTAAATTTATTACCTTACAAGTCTGACATTGGTCTCAATTGAGTAAAGTAAAAGTGTTGGCAGGATCGACAGACGAATGGATAAAGATGTGGCACAGGGATTCCCTGGTGGCTCAGTGGTTGGGAGTCCGCCTGCTGATGCAGGGGACACGGGTCATGCCCCGCTGCAGGAAGATACCACATGCTGCGGAGTGGCTGAGCCCATAATCCACGGCTGCTGAGCCGGCGCGTCCAGAGCCTGTGCTCCGCAACGGGAGAGGCCGCAACAGTGAGAAGCCCACGTACCACACACACACACAAAAAAAATGTGGCCCATATATACAATGGAATATTACTCAGCCATAAAAAGAAATGAAATTGAGTTTTTTGTAGTGAGGTGGATTGACCTAGAGTCTGTCATACAGAGTGAAGTAAGTCAGAAAGGGAAAAACAAATACCATATGCTAACACATATATATGGAATATAAAAAAAAAGAAAAAATGGTTATGAAGAACCTAGGGGCAGGGCAGGAATAAAGATGCAGCCATAGAGAGTGGACTTGAGGACACAGGGAGGGGGAAGGGTTATCTGGGATGAAGTGAGAGAGTGGCATGGACATATATACACTACCAAATGTAAAATAGATAGCTAGTGGGAAGCAGCCACAAAGCACAGGGAGATCAGCTCTATGCTTTGTGTCCACCTAGAGGGGTGGGATAGGGAAGGGAGGGTGGTAGGGAGATGCAAGAGGGAGAGGATGTGGAGATATATGTATATGTATAGCTGATTGACTTTGTTATGAAGCAGAAACTAACACACCATTGTAAAGCAATTATACTCCAATATAGATGGTTAAAAAAGAAAAAAAAGTGTTGGCAGAGCTACATTATTTTCTGGAGGCTCTTAGGGGTGTTTCTGTTCCCTGGACTTTATCTGCTGCCAGCAGTCACTTATAGTCTTTGACTCAGAGTCCCCTTTCTCCACCTACAAAACCCAAAATGTTGCATCGCTGTGATTCTGCTTCTATTAAGTCATCTCTATCTTTCTCTTTCTACAGTTGGGAATGGTTTTCTGCTTTTAAGGACTCATGCAATTAGATTTGTTCCATGAGGTAATCCAGGATAATCTTTCTATCTCAAGGTCTGTAACTTCAGTCATATCTTCAAAGTCCTCTTCACCATGTAAGGTAACATATTAATAGGTTCCAGGGATTAGGGTGAGGGCATTTTTAGGAGCCATTATGCTGCCTACCACACCCTTAACAAGTGACCTTGAGAAAATGACTGAGATTTTTAAAGCCTTACTTTCCTCAAACATAAAATGGAAAGAAAGATAACTAGTTAATATCATGAAAGTGAAACAGTATATATAAAATCAACTACTTCAGAAAATAAGATTTCTTCTTTTTCTTTTTGATTTACATGATTCTCAGAGTTCAGTTACTTGAAGAGTTACTTTTTTGTAAACAGAACTAAGGAATTTCAGGGTTCAGATGCTGTAAGATTGTCTGAATTATCTGAGTAACAATTAGCTAAGCACAGGTGTAAAGCATTTGATTTACTCCCTAGTGTTCTTTATCTTCTCATCCCACTAAATGCATATCCCTTGTCTAGCTCCAGCCAGTAGAGTCAGAACTTGTTTTCCTGTTTAACTAAAGTTCAATTTAAATTCTCTCTACATCTCCAGATTCTCAGCCCTGGTTGCATATTATATTCACTGGGGAGATTTCAAGAACTACTGATGTCCAATTTCTACCTATCATGGATATTTGAGGAGGGACCTGGAATGAAATACTCTAGCTTATGGCTTTGGGCGCCAAATCATGTTACCTGTAGAAGGTATCTTCTAGGTATGAAAATAGTTCAGATAAGTCAAATTTCTCAGTAAAAGATGACCAAACTATGGCTTAGGTGGTAAATTTTCCATGTCAATTTGTCTGGGCCACCATGCCCAGTTATTTGGTCAAATATTATTCTGGATATTTCTGTGATGGCGTTTTTGTGTTTTTTAAATTCTTTCTTTCCTTCTTTCTTTCTTTTTATTTTTGGCTGCGTTGGGTCTTCGTTGCTGCCTGTGGGCTTTCTCTATTTGCAGCAAGCGAGGGCTACTCTTCGTTGTGGTGCACGGTCTTCTCATTGCGGTGCTTTCTCTTGTTGCAGAGCATGGGCTCTAGGTGCACGTGCTCAGTAGCTGTGGTGCATGGGCTTAGTTGGTCCACGGCATGTGGGATCTTCCCAGACCAGGGCTCAAACCCATGTCCCCTGCATTTGCAGGCAGATCCTTAACCACTGTGCCACCAGGGTAGTCCCTGTGATGGTGTTTTTGGATGAAATTCATATTTAAATTGGTGGTGGACTTTGAGTAAAGCAGATTATCCTCCATAATATGGGTGGGCCTCATCCAATCAGTTAAAGTTCTAATAAAACAAAGACTGACTTCCCTGTGGCAAAAAGGAATTCTGCCAGAAGACTTACAGAAATTGAACTGCAACTCTTCCTAGAGTCTCTAGACAGCCTAACCTGCAGATCACGAATTTACCAAGCCTCTATTATTGTGTGAACCAATTGTTTAAAATCTCTCTCTCTCTTTCTCTATCTTTATATAGATATGGATATAGATCTAGGTATCAATATTGATATCTAGATCTATATCTATCAATATATATGGGCACATTGTATACACCTGCTGTTGGTTCTGTTTTTCTGGAGAAACTTGACTAACATAGTGGCCCATATAAATACAAGGATGAACCCAAGTTCACCCAGGTAGAAAGTAGTACAATGAGAACTGGAACTTAAGGCCTCATGACTCATTCAGCTATGAACACTGACCCAGAACCGGGGTCCGCAAACTCTGGCCCACTGATCAGATCTCGCTTGACTCCTGGTTTTGCTTGAACACAGCCACACCCATTCCTTAAGGTATTGTGCATGGCTGTTTCTGTGCTACAGCAGCAGATAGGCAATTGCAACGGATACGTATGGTACCCAAAATCCAAAATATTTACTCTCTGACCCTTTACAGAAAAGATCTGCTGACCCTTGCTCTAGGATGCCATCTGATTTCTGATAGCCCCGAGGAGAATAATTCATGCACATTGGGATAGATTGTTAATCTCATGTCCTCCTTATGTCAAAGATCTCTTAAATGCTCACCCTTGCAATAGCCAGCTTGGGGAGCACTGTCTGAGGATGCAGAAGTATTTCTTGTCAGATCTTTCCAATCCACACTGCTCCCTGACTATGGTTCTTAAAACCTATTTTTGAAAACAATTTTATTGGAGTGTAGTTGATTTACAGTGTTGTGTTAGTTTCAGGTGTACAGAAAAGTGAAACAGTTATACATATACATATACCCACTTTTTTTCTTTCTTTTTTTTTTTTTGCGGCACGCGGGCCTCTCACTGTTGTGGCCTCTCCTGTTGTGGAGCACAGGCTCCGGAAACGCAGGCTCGGTGGCCATGGCTCACGGGCCCAGCCGCTCCACGGCATGTGAGATCTTCCCGGACTGGGGCACAAACCCGTGTCCCCTGCATCGGCAGGCGGACTCTCAACCACTGCGCCACCACGGAAGCCCCACTTGTATTTTTTTTTAGAGTCGTTTCCAAATAGCCCATTACAGAGTATTGAGTGGAGTTCCCTGTGCTAATAAGAAGAGCAGATTCTTATTAGTTATCTATTTTATGTAGGGTAGTGTGTATATTTCAGTCCCAATCTCCCATTTTAACCTCCCCTCCACAATCCCCTGGTAACCCTAAGTTTGTTTTCTACATCCGTGCCTCTACTTCTAACTCCTGTCTATTTTAACCAACTACCACTCATTGCTTACTGTCTCTGGCTTCATGTACTTGATAATAAATCTACTTCTTGTTCTATCCTGGATGACATGTCCCAAGGACTGAGATAATATCTTATTCTACATAACTTGTCCTTGATATTGTCTATCTTGGGGTCTTCATCTATGTCCCAAAGAAGACAGTGACACTCTGTCTTCTAGTACTACTAATAGTACCACATTTTAGGGCATGAATTTGACCCAATGCACTGAACTATCCCTTTAGAAGCTGTATGCAACCTGTCACTGGGTTTTGGCACAGGGGTAGAACTCAGATTAGTGTTCCTATTTAAACAAATCTACTTGACCAGAAACCTTTTGTCTCACCATTTATTTTATTACACAAGTAACTTCTGTCTTTGCATCTAGGATGTAAATATTTTTAATTTCCTAAATTATCTGAAAAATTATTTAGAGCTTCTGTTTCAGTAGGCATTGGAATTGCTGTGTTACGACTATTTCATTATTTTCTTTCCAAATGTTAAATCAGGCTTCAAGCTTTGGCCAAGAGTAGACAGGAAAGGGTTTAAAAAGAAATGAAGAGTGGGAAAGACTTCTGATGCAAGGGAGACATGATAAAGATTTGATTTTGAATCAGTAATTTATACTAAAGGTTTGATTTTGAATCAATAATTTATGTCATTGCAGAATAGCTCCCTGGTAAACTTCCACTCTCTGGTCATCATGAAGTCCAGAAATCAACAATCAACATGTGCAGTGCTCTTCTTCATTTTCTAAACACAAACCTACATCTAGAGGAGAGGAGAAGTCATTTCATCACTCAGGCTCTGGACTTACGACTCCAAGTCCTGTCTTCTTTCAACCATACCTGCTAAGTTTCTGTCTAACTTCTTGAGCATGAGGTAATGGCTTCAGCTTTCATCCCCTCCCTCAGTATATAGCTTAGTGACTATGAGTAAGGGATCTAAAACTTGAGAACTGGGTTCAAATCTTGACTCTCAAATTTACTTGTTGAGTACTCTTGAGCATGTTATCTGTTTTTGCCTCAGTTTTCTCATCTATAAAATAGAGATAACATTACTTCTCTCAGTGAGTTACTATGAGGGTTAAAAGAGAAAATTCATACAATGAAAGAATTTATCGGTTCTTGGAACACAATAAATACCAGAAAGAAATGTTAGCCATTATCAAGGGCCCCTCATTTTATGGATAATATAGATTAGTTTATATAGGTCTAATATTTACATAAACATAAACATTTTGTACCTAGATGTGTGTATAGGTTCTTCTTAGAAATTGAGCAGTCAACATTCACATCTAAAAGTATGTGCTCTGTGAAATGTAGATCTCCTGTGTACAGACACAGTGCTATATTATCTATTAGGTAATAGATATCTAACTGTGTTATCTAATAGATAACACAGTTATGTACTGCTACATAATTAAGAAGTCCAAACTTAGTGTTGAAACAAAAAAAAATGTTAATATGTGCCCAGATTCTGTGGGTCAGCAATTCAAACAGTACACAGAGGAGATGGCTTGTCTCTACTCCATGACTGATGTCTGAAACCTCAGCTCATGAGGATTGAAATGGCTCGGGCTGGAATCATCTAGATAATTTTAATTCCCATTTCTGGCCCTTGAGATGGGATGTCGTGAAGACTGGGCCCAACAAGGACTGTTGACTGGAGTGCCTATAGGTGGCTGCCCATGTGGCTTGGACTTCTCATAATGTGGTAGTTAGGATTCAAGGTAGAGTATCCCAAGAATGAGTGTCCAGGGTTCAAGCATTCCATGAGAATCATGCAAAAGCTGCATGACCTTTTATGACCTAGTCTTAGATGTTACATAGCATCACTTTCATTATATCCTATTGCAGGCGTTGGAGACCTTTTTCCATAAAGTGTCAGACAGTCAATATTTTAGGCTTTACAAGCCATACAATCTCTTTTGCAACTACTTAGTTCTGCTGCTGTGATGTGAAAACAGACACAAACAATACATATACTGAGGAACATGGCTGTGTTCCAATAAAGCTTCATTTATAAAAGCTGGTAGAGGACTAGATTTGGCCCACTATCCATAATTTACTGACCCCTGCTCTATTGTTTGTTAGGATTTGGGAGCCAAAATGTTCCTCAGTATTTACTGCTTTGCTAGTCCATTTAAGAAAATGGACTATTGGGCCTCCCTGGTGGCGCAGTGGTTGAGAGTCCGCCTGCCAATGCAGGGGATACGGGTTCGTGCCCCGGTCTGGGAAGATCCCATATGCCGCGGAGCGGCTGGGCCCGTGAGCCATGGCCGCTGGGCCTGCGCATCCGGAGCCTGTGCTCCGCAACGGGGGAGGCCACAACAGTGAGAGGCCCGCATACCGCCAAAAGAAAAAAAAAAAAAAAAAAAAAAGAAAATGGACTATTGAAAAAATAGCTTCAGACACAATATGGCATTTTATGATTTAGCATAAAATCTGAGAAATATAGAGGTTATCTGAAGCCTGCAATGGTAAAGTTCCCTCTGCTATTGAAGTTATTGTCTTTAAACAAAGATTCTACATCAGTAATGCTATATATATATATAGCATATATATATATATATATATATATATATATATATATATATATATATATATGATATTCAGGTTAATTTCCTATTCTCTCTAAGGAAGTAATTGGTTGGTTGGTATGAGAGATGGTGTGGCTTCCAAAGGTGAAAAGTATTATTTTGTTGTAATTTCCAGTTACCTAAGGATGGGAGAGGCCCAGGACACTGCAGTCAGTATATTATGTGGAGCAGGTTATAATGTGGTTTATTCATGAACTTTTACATGTTTATTTTCTATGCAAGTTTGTGTGCTCCTTTTTGAGTTTTGGTAGATAAGTGTTTTGTAACTTTCAAATACTTGGAGTTATATAAATATATATAACTTTTATATATACATATTTTAACGTAGTAGTTAAAGCAGTGGAGAGTGTACTATAGTCTACCTAGGTTCAAATTCTGGCTTTACCCTATGACTTCCCTGTGGCTTCCTCTGCTCACCTATTAAAAAGGAGTATAATAAGACTGCTGTGGTGAGTTATATACTAAGTGCTATTTAAGCATTTGCTATAATGATTATGTGTACTCGAAGGCAAGGAACTTGCCCCTTGATCGTGTCTGTATTCCTAGTGCTTAAGAATTCCTAGTGGGCTTCCCTGGTGGCGCAGTGGTTGAGAGTCCGCCTGCCGATGCAGGGGACGCAGGTTCGTGGCCCGGTCCGGGAGGATCCCACGTGCCGTGGAGCAGCTGGGCCCATGAGCCATGGCTGCTGAGCCTGCGCATCGGGAGCCTGTGCTCCTCAACGGGAGAGGCCACAACAGTGAGAGGCCCACATACCGCAAAAAAAAAAAAAAAAAAAAAAAAAAAAAGAATTCCTAGTGCTTTCCTAGTGCATTGTCTTAGGATAGAGATAGCTCAGTATAGTTCTTCTCACTATAAAGTACTCTTATGTTGAAAGTCTTTGCTTGTGTACTAATAATCTATGACATATCTGCTGAGGACAAGGAAACAAATAGTTTTAAAACGGCAATGGATTACAAAAGATTGTATGATGTATTGCCTTTATTATGTAATTATAAAACTAACAAATGATCATGGTAGAAAATTTGAAAAACTCCTAGACAAAATAGAGATCAATAAAATTTGGAGTAACTTTCAGAATGTAGAGTTGTCCATGAATGTTAGTGCTTTCACATTTTCCGGGACTTTAAGTAGACTCTGCTTCTTAAGAGTCTATTCATGATATCTTATTTTAATGATGTTTTCATCATGGGGACACACAGACACACAGAAATCTGCTAAAAAAAAAAAAAGAAAGACATGTAAATCACTGATGTTTCAGATAGCCACATGAAATAAAGTGAGAAAGGTCACCAAGCTGAAAGAATGTGCAGTAGCATCTCCTTAATTGCTTACAGAATTCTGATAATTACCTCTTTGTGGATAAAGTAATTAATGGGGAATCTAATTCAAGAAAAATGTATGAACTTCAAGCCGTCTCGAAGCCAAGTATTTCTGTCCACAGGAGGTTACTTTCCACGGCCGTGCTTCCTTATTACCTGACAGGGAAAGAGTATTGTATGGCACAGGATCTTCCTGAAGGAGGGTGCTTCCCACACTGATTGTCATAAATGACTTCGGAATTACTGTTGCTGTATTACCAAAATCTTAAACTAGGATATTTTGGACAAATGTGGTCCTTAGTTAATTTTTAGAGCCACAAACTGTCAGATGGCTCTGCAATAGCAATTGTCTGGCTATTCTTCAGAGTGATCACAATATGGTAATGACCTTGAGGTATCACTAAAAAGCAGGAAGGTGGAAGTCTTCCTTTGGTTCCAGAGTGAAATGTGAGTTGGAGTTGGAGTTGGAAAAGAGGCCGACAACCAAGTGATAGAGAAGGAAATGTGAGGTCATTAGTGAAAAACCAGGTTTAAGTTAAGGTGAAGAGGCATGAGGAAATGGTCAGCTGTTACAGTATTACAAAGATCATCAAGAAGCAAATCCATGAATGTGGTTTGTATTGCAATCTGCTGAAAAAGAGACAAATATCCTGGCCTGGGCTTCATGGAGATTATATTTTATTGATTCTGATAATAGATTATTGTTGAAAAGGGCCTCCTATAAATTATAACCATGCAAAGGCAGCAAGATAATTTTTTTCTTTATGTATGTGTTTCTCATTCCTACTCACTTGTCACTTAGGGGAAGAGAAAATCACAAAAAACAAAAATGTCAAATCTCACCTATTCATTTTCAAAATATTTTTTCCAAATTCCAATGGAGGCAATAGGTTAACTGTTAAGAGTTGTAAGGCTCAAAAAGCTAGATTTTTACAAAGTGTAGCCAAATTTTATTCCATAAATAATAGCTTTGGAAAGAATATGTGATGATGCAAAGTTGGAAAAAGCTGGTTTTTCTTCTGTAAATGACTTCACCATGTTGGGAGAAGAGGCAGAGAAGAAATCAAAGTAATAAAACATGGGGTGAGTTTTTCTGATACGGGACTCTAGTGCTTTAAAATAGACTAGATAAATCTGAGGTCGAACAGACCAATGCCTCATTTCCAATCTGGTACCCTGGAAGAAAACAGTGTATTTCCTTTGAGGTCTTGAGAGGTTTTTCTTCTGCTTTTTTTTGGTTTTGGCTCATTTTGTAATCAACCTTATTAAGGTATCATTTACATACAATTAAATGCAGACATTTTTAGTCAACGGTTCAGTGACTTTTAATTAATGTATACATTTGTATAACTACCACCCCCATAAAGATCGATAACAATTCTAAAACCCTAGAAAGATTCCTCCTAGGCTTTTGCAAAAGTATCCCCATCTCCCAACCCAAGGCAACCACAGATCTGTTTTTTATCATTAGAGATGAATTTTGCCCAGTTTAGAATTTCATGTAAGTTGAATAATACAGTAGGTGCCCTTTTTTTTTTTTTTCTTTTTTTTTTTTTTGTGGTACGCGGGCCTCTCACTGTTGTGGCCTCTCCCATTGTGGAGCACAGGCTCTGGACGCACAGGCTCAGCGGCTGTGGCTCATGGGCCCAGCCGCTCCGCGGCATGTGGGATCCTTCCGGACCGGGGCACGAACCCGTGTCCCCTGCATCGGCAGGCGGACTCTCAACCACTGTGCCACCAGGGAAGCCCCAGTAGGTGCCCTTTTGATCTGGCTTCACTTGCTCAGCATACGGTTTTTGAGAGTCATTCATGTTGGGATGTTTTAAACCAGGACTTTAGCCTGGGTGGCGATGTTGTCTGAAGGCTCCTATAGGTACATCTGAGTCTCTGGCATTGGCACTGTCTGTTCTTGGCTTAGTATTTTCAACTTTACTAAGAAGCACAAGGTTGAAGTAAGGAAGACCATTGTCAGTATAATGGAGGTGAAGTGGGTTCTGTTATATAATCTTCTCAGCATAAATTGACCTGCTTGGACTCATCGTGTTGATAATCGACAAAGATACTCTTCCTCCAAAAACTTTGATACTATAAAATTTCTAAAGGACGCTGTCCTAGGACTCTTTTAGTTTTCATTTTTTGGGAAATATTTCCAGAAAATTCAGATGCTCACAGCCTGAAAGAAGCAGTTATTCACCTGAAGGCTAGCTCTGCTAAAGTTGAGTTGTCCGACCTTTACATGCTGATAGAACCCAAATAGCCTTGCAAAACAATGCTCTCTTATTGCACATGAGCATATAGATTGTTTAAGTTGGACGTGTATATGCAATAGAGTGAAAAAAACAAAGAATCTTTGAGTTTCCCTTGCTGGGTTTTTAAAATTTTTTCATTTAAGTTTCTATAGCATATGCTAATAGTTTAGGGTAACCTCAGGTTAGTTTTAGGTCCACTCTTTATGTAAATGTTGAAGTACTCCATACCCACCTTTTTTCTACCTTCCTTCTTTTCTTCCATCTTTCCTTTCTAACTTCTTATAATCCATTCTACTTAATCCTGCATTTGTTGAGGTGGCAATTACTGTAGGAAAATTGAAAGCAGTGTGAAATTTTGCTGTTCAGAATGCATGTTGACCAAATTCTATATTGAGAAAAGGTCTGAATTTACCCACAGTAACCCTTGCTCAGCGTCTCTGAATAAAGGCCATAGAAAGTGGGCTATATATAATATCCTGACAGGTATGTAGAATTCATAGCAATTGCCCTCAAAGAGCTTACCTAGCGTAGATGCATATGAATGTATTTAATGATTGCTTTATTGGCAGCTGTGCCAACATACACAGTCTATTTTGTTTTATATCATTATCATTACCTGCTGTTTACCACTGTATACATTGCTAATGGCGTGGTTTCTATGGCTTGTGAATTTCATGGCCAAATAATATGTAATTTATGGCACACTTTATTGTAGAAGATGGAGACTCCATAAATTTTCGTGTGCTCTTTGCCCCTTTGGAATGTATTACGCTGAGATCAGGCAAAGTAATAAATTTATTTCAAATGTGCGTGATAGCTAAACATCAATTAGGACTGATGGGCAATATTTCACCTTCCAGCAACAGAACAGTTTTTAGAGACTAAGCCATTGAACGTGGAGTTCCTGAACATGGGACTCAGTTCACTGGGATCCCTTCTTAGAAAAATAAAGGAAAACTTGAATTGGATATGTGTGGCTTATTCAAGTAGTAACTAATCAGCTACATCTTTGTGAACTTAATTTGTCACAATCGTTTGGTATTTTATTAACTCTCTTGCCCTTCTTCCCCTGACTCTCACGAGAATGGATCATGAGTATCTTAAAACATACTAAGTCGTCTTCCATCCCTGTTAATCTAACTACAAAAGGACACTTTCCTTATCCAGTGTAACTTACTGTCTTTTAGAGTAGCTGTGGTTTTAATTCTCTACAAAATGAAAACCAGCAAAGAGAAACATTTTCAAGGAGCCAGCACATTGTAGAGCTTTAGGAAGAAGACTTTAGAATTAAGGGCAACTATATCATTTTATAGCTAAAGCACCTGAGGCCTAATGTAGGAAGGTAACCATCGAGGTCAGGGAAAGGGGTTGAAGATCAGGTTTCAAGCTGAGAAAGAGTCTACAGGGACTCAATCTGAGCAGGTCAAAAATGGAAATGAAACCACGAATGTTCTGGGAAGGCTGGCATCTGGCCTCAAGTGTGGGATTCAGACAGGGAGTGGGCCCGGGGGGAACTGAGCTTCTGCAGTAGGCAGAGAAGTCCACCTCATCTCCGGAAAGTGCCACTGACATCAGGGAGTTGAGGGGAAAGAGCAGTGAATTCCAGTCCACCTGAGAAAGGAGGCCAATCAGATTAACTCTGAATTTAGGCTTATTTCAGATACTTCTTGAGAAAGAACTTGGACAAGAGCAAGTCCCGCACAGCCTCTTTAAATCCATGCCCAGTATTTTCTGGTGGAGCTGCTTAAACCCTCCAAGTGACTCCAGTATTTTAATTTCACTCTATATTTAATTCCGACAGTTCTATGATTGATTATTTAATGGGCAAATAAGTAGGGTCACAAAAGAGTGTGAATGTATTTGACAGGATGAGGATGGGCAGAGTGGAACAGTCTGGAATAGGACACCAATAAAAAGGGATCTTGGTAAATAAGAAGGTCTATTAGAAATGGAGAGGAATTCTCAAGGAAATTAGTGCCTGACACCACGCCCTTCTCTCTGCATGTTTAGAAGCTAGTTTCTAATTTTATTTTCATAGGAGATGTCCCTGTGATGAATTGTCTTTTACCTCCACACTACTTATCCCATGGAAATATTGTGAAGTTTGTGTGAGAGAAAGTATTAGAATTTGTCTTGGAAGCAGCTATAACCATTTCCTGGAACAATCTAGGGTAGAAGGAAAAGGAAAGGAAGGTGGAAACAAAGGAGAAAGACAGCTAAGGCTGCTGGAGTCTCTCGCTGGGATTTGTGGTATCTCTTTTTGAAACAAAGTACAGAAAGTCAGAACTTGACTGATTGTTTCTTGATCACGGTTTGTTTTCATTTTTGTTTTCTTGCTCTCTCCTCAGTTATTCCAGCCAGTGATATGTCATTTTCAGTTTCAGTAAGCATGCCTGTCTTGTTTCCATTTGCATTATTCATACAAACGTTGATTGAACTGATGACCCCGAGTTATCACGGAAACATTAGATACACCAGTGGATACATTTCTTAATTTTAGAAAAATATTACCGAGTGAAGGTTAAAATAACTCCTCTTAAATTTGTCATTTAAAAAAAACTTCTCCTAACATACAATACCTCATTGCCTAATAATGCCAGATAAATGAAGAATTCCTATGTATTCATGAATGCAGGCTAGTCTGTATATTTTGGGGCAGGTATGGCCGAGGGTAACGGCCTGGTTTGCTGGCCATGTCCTGTCTCCTAGAAAGTTGTAGTTTCTGTTGTCTTTAAGTTGGTCCATTGGATATCAGAGGTGAATTTATAAAACTATACTTCCCTTTCCACTTACTTTGTTTTGTTTTGTTTTGTTTTTTTTACTTGAAGTATAGTTGATTGACAATGTTGTGTTTCAGGTGTACAGCCAAGTGATTCAGATATATATATTTCTTTTTCAGATCCTTTTCCATTATAGGTTATTACAAGGCATTGAATATAGTTGCCTGTGCTATACAGTAGGACCTTGTAGTTTATCTACTTTATATATAATATACACTTACTTTGTGTGATCTAGGCTGGTCAGACCACATGATTATTTTCACTTTTGATATAATTTTTTCAGGTCCAACCTCAAACCTTTGATAAGAAGATATTTTAAAAGAAGTTTAGCATCTGCATGCTCTAAATCCAACAGTAGTTATTAGAGATATGGTTTTGCACTAGGTATTCCTCTCTTTTTTGTTCTTGGCCAACCAATTGAAAATTAGCTTTTATTTTCTGGTTGGTTTGCTAGATGTTTATGACTATAATAAAAGTCTTAAATTTTGTCTCATATCTTAAAACATAATCTGAATTAGCAATGGATATTGTGCTATACATAGGGGCTGTGATATAAATATAGTTTCTAACTTCAAAAACATATAACCTAGAAGGGAACACAGACACATATGCAGCAATTATGGCAACTGCATTTGTTTACTAAGTGAAATAGTACTGAGATGGATAAAGTGCTAGCAAGCCTTGAACAGCCAAATCAGCTTCAAAAATAGATGTGCAGTTCTTTAAAAATATTTTTAACATTTTTCCAGCTACATGTAGAATATAACAGCATAAAAACGGTATGGGTTTTATTTTAAGTAATTAAGCATTTTGACATCGTCATAATGAAATTAAATCCAGAAGGTTTCTCTCCATGATCTCTTGAAATGGTCCTTGATCATCCACAATATTTCCCATCATCACAAAGGTGATAGCAAGGGCAGGGAACTCCAACATTATTAAAGTTTCATAAAGCAAAGTCAATTTTAAGAATATAATGTCCCCAAACTGATAAAGGTCTTGACAGATAATTTCAAGGGAAGCATAAATTATTTTCTGTTTGTCAGAGGGCAAAAATATTTAGATTGAGTTAATGAATGGTAGAGTTTTTGAGTGGAGAGTATCCTTAAAATATTATGTAGATCTGTACTGTCAACAGATGCTAGCTTGTGGCATTATTTATATGTAAACACATTTAAAACTAAGATTAAAAATTCAGTTCCTCAGTTGCATTTGCCATATTTCAAAGATGTTTATTAGCTCCATGTAGCTATTGAATACTGCTTTGCATAGTACAGATATAGAATATTTTCATTATCACCCAAAATTCTATTGAGCAATACTAAAATTATACCCAGATAGTCACAGAGAAGGCAACCAAGTCTCAAGGAAATAATCTAACTTCCCCAAGGTCACACAGCTATGTTTTTAAAGAAAAACAAAATGACACAAAGGAAATAGTAACAGAGGCATTAAAGAAACCCAGTAAGTTTCTGGAGCAGTCAAAGTAGGGTTTAAAAGTGCATACTTAGCTGTTAGCAGGGTTGAAGCTCTTGATGGTTGGTAAGATCTACCTGCCTGAATTTGGACATTAGCATTTTATGCAATGAATTAAAAGCAAAAAATCATTTCAACGTGTGGCTGCCAGCTCCATATTTTTAGCCACTGCCATGCTTCCAGATTATGTTTATCACTTTCATATACAGGGCACCACTGTGAAATGTGATGGTTTATCTGACCCCAGAGAAATCAAGAGATCTTGTGGGGGCTATGGCTATATTTGAAAAGGCTGATTTTTAAATGCATCATGCAGACTGGCCCTGTTTTAAAAGGGATTCCTGCCATCAATAATCAAAATGTAAACTCTCTTCTCACCTTGCAAAAGTCAAAGATAGTCCCTGCATCTTTATTATTTCATTGAAATCCAAATAGTATTTTTCCATTCCCCAACTTGTTTTCCTCACAGTGTGATCAACTATTGCCAAGGACAGAAAGGTTAGATTTATCAATCAAAGTTTGCTAAAGGCCCCCTAGGTAATTGAACGCTCAGGAGAAACAATCCTCATGTATTCTTTTTCTGTTGTTTCAATAACTTTGTTTCAGTATGTTTTGTTCTGTAGCAGAGGTTCTGTGACGTGCTTATCTTCCTCAGAGGTCCAGAAAGCCTGCGAGTCTGTGGGTAAAGAAGGGTAAGGAGAGAGAGGGAAGGAGGATAGAGAGCAGTTCAGGGCTGAGATAAGGACAGTGTTCTACAGCCTCCTGGGGTGAGGCTGGGGTGCACAGACACCCACGACTAATCTAGACAGAAACTGAATAATCAAGGGGACGACCACTGTGAAGTCATGTGGTCACCTCTCCCTCTAGAAATAAACATTGCCCTCAGTCAGTCTCCTCCCACCCCAGAAGAGCATTAGGAAGGTCTGGAGAGGGGGATTATTGGCAGAAATGGAAAAAGCAGATTGAAGGGATTAGCCTGGAGCACAGAGACCAAGAAACCCAAGCCAGTAGGTGGAAGGTAGACTTTTCATGGAAGTCTCCAGGCCCAAGTCAAGTTCTGGGACCACCAAGTACAAGTCAAATAGTGCTCATTTAACCCCTTTGGGCCCCCATGGGAGTGGAGGAAGACTGGACAGAGAGGGAGAAGGGGCCAATGAAGGTACAGTATTTACTATGGGATTTAACTCCTGAAAGGCCTCCCAGTAGCTTCAGGTCTGCTCAAGAATCCTTCATGTCCTGCTGGTTTGCAGTGAGTGGCTCACAGCTTCAAGGCCTCCTCTGCCAGATAGAGAACTATTTCAACCATCCTGCCTCTATTTTGGACTGTAGCAATGCAGACAGGAAACCTGACCCCATTTTCAGGTTCTAAAGAGAAATTCTAAGTACCTGAAAGACTGAGGAACATGGTGGCTTTTATTTAAGATGGGGAGCTAGAGAGCACATACCTGGACTTGGGCCTGCAGCAGCACCAAATTGCACCAAGAGTTCCCTTTAGTTTCTCTCGCATCTCTGTTTCTCCTTTTCTCTCTGCTGGATTAGCCACGGGGACTCCAAGTTCTTCATTGTGTGGTCCTGGTACCAAGATTCTCCTGGGAATTATAAAGCTATTCACCTTCTGCACCGAGCACTTCTTATTTTTTCCCCAGCAACGTTAAGTCATCCTTAAGAGGAGTCAGGTGCTAGCTCTTAAATATATTTTAGTCATCCCTTTGTACATTAAGTGCTCTTTCTTGGAGACTGCTCCTGACGTGGCGTTCACCGTGCTCTCAGCTGGCCTCCTGAAGTTCTGCCCTGCCTTCCCCACCAGGTACAGTTCAGGAGCTGCCTACCTCAGGGTGATAGGTTATCTTCTAGTTGCTTTATTCCTGTCCCTTTTACATTTAGAGAATCTAATTTGAATACATAAACTTCTCTGTGACCACAGCTTTATTTGCAACCCACAGGTTTTGTTATGGCATATTTTCATTATCATTCAATTAATAAAATTCTAATTCCCATTGCAACTTTATCTTTGACCTACATAATGATCAGAAGTATGTTTTTAATATCCAACTATTTGGTAAAATATTGGTTATATATTTTTAAATTTCTTGCTTATTCGGAGTCTTGTTTTATAACTGGAATATAGTCAATTTTATAAATGTGCCATATGCACCTAAAAATTTCTGCGTAATATATATATTCCATCATTGTTGGTGCAGTGTTTTATGTAAATGTAGGCCAAAGTTTTTAATGATGGTATTCAGATCTTCTCTAATCTGCTGATTTGTTCTTGTGGTTCTACGTTACTGATCTAGGTAATTTAGATTTTTCTATTTCTACTTAGATTTTTGGAATTTCCCTTCATCTATTGCATTGAAGTTTAGATTTATAATATATCCCTTGTAAAGTAACAGTGGGTTTTATTATCCTGCCTTATCACCAGTGATACTTTTTGCTTTCAAATCTATGTTAACATTAAAAACTCTTCTTCAATTTTATTTATTGTTGTTAGGACATAAGTTTTGAATCCTTTAATTTTCAATCTGACTCTTGTCTCTTGTAGGTGGCATAGAATTCGGTTTTTTGTTTGTTTCAATAATCCTTGTCCTTTAATTTGAGTATTTACAGTTAATGTATTTTCTTATAGACCGTTTACTCCTCGTTTACTATTTGTCCCACCTTGTTATGTTCTTTTTGCTCTTCTTTCTTCCTTTTAGATTTCTTCAAATTCCATTTTCCCTTGTATTAGCTTGTTATTTTTACATAAGTAGCAGTTACACATGTACCATGACTTATTAGCTCTTTTACTGCTTCTCAAGCAATGCTGAGATCTTAAATTTCTTTTACTACTTTTCCTCTTCCATTTGTTTTAATGCATTCTAATTTTTGATATATTTTATTATTACTCTTTTGTGCTGTTAGATTTTATTTAGGTTTATCCACTTATTTATCCTTTCTGTTATACATAATTCTTTATAAACTCCTTATTTTCGTCTGTGATAATCTTCCTTCTACCTGCGGGTCTCCCTTTATAATTTAATTCAGTCAGTTCTGATGAGAACATATTTTCTAAATTTTGTTTGTCTGCAAATTTCCTTATTTCATGTTTCCTTCCAAACAACATTTTCTCTGCCTCTAGAATTCCCAATGGGCAGTTCTTTTCTTTAGCACTTAAAAAATGTTATTCCATTATTTTCTAGTATCCAGTTTCATTGAGAAGAAAGCTGTAATCTTAATCCTATTGTTCCTTTGAAAGTAATCTCTCTTTCCTCGGGCTGCTTTTAAGATGTCACGATTTTCTTTACTATCCATGAATTGTACTGTGGTGATCTTAGGTGTGCTTTTCTTTGTATTTGTTCTTGTTGCATTCTTTAGTGCTTATTGAATTTATGGCTCCACATATTCTTTTTAGTTTTAGAGAACTCTCAGCTGTTAATATTTCTGAAATATTGTTTTCATCCCAATCTCTCTCTCCTTTTTTCTTTGGACTCCAGTTTACACATATGATAAAAATGTTTACTGTGGCCCATATGTCTCAAATGCGCTTTTGTGTACTTTTTATTCTTTTCGTTTCCCATGTTTTAGTGTTAATATTGTTACTACGCTATCTTCCAGTTCACTTACCTCTCTTTACCTGTGTCCAATCCACTACCGAATTTTAAATTTCATATAATTTTTAATTCTATCAGTTCAACTTCAATCAGTTTATAGTTTCTAGTTGTCAAGTTAAGTTCTCCACCTTGTCATCTATTTTCTTGATCTTGATAATATTTACCAAAATATGTATGAACTTTAATGTTTAGGTCATCTATGATTCTGATTCTGTTTTGTTTTTTATTCTAATTCTCCTTTTCTTGGTAGTCTTGGTGGTTCTTCAGTGAATACCAGACTTGGGATATGACAAGTTGTAGGGAACCTGAATGACGTTACAGTTGCCCTTTGAACAACCTGGGTTTGAACTGCACAGATCCACTTATACATGGATTGTTTTTCAATAAGTAATACAGTACTACATGATCTGTGGTTGGTTGAATCCTCAGATTCAGAACCACAGATAAGAAGGGCCGACCATAAAGTTATATGTGGATTTTTGACTGTACAAGGAGTCAGCATCTCTAACCCCTACCTTGTTCAAGGGTCAACTGTATTTTCTTGAGGAGAGAATTTCCTATTCTTAGGTAGGGAGCAGAGGGGAAGATCACCTCAGTCACTGGACCAACTTCATACTCATTTTCCTTCTTTATAAGGTTCGGTATAGATGTTGCATCAACCTTCCTAACACACACACACACACACACACACACACAGAGACACACACACAGACACACACACACACACATATGTAGAGACTTTCAATGTCCTAATTCATATCATTTGTTTTCCATTGGGCCACAAATCTTTCATAGGTTCTGAACCCCAATTTTGTCTCTTCAGCATTATGAGCCAACTAAGTCTTTGCTTTGACTTCAGTTAGCTTTTGTTTGACTTCTTAGCATCTTGCCTTCTCTACCTATTATACATGGAAAATACTGCAAGGGAACACTGTTGCTGAATCCAGCTCTGTTCTCTGAATCTTTCCTCTCTCTGTGAGTTTGGTCCTTAAAATTCTAGCTGCCTTGTTATTTCTCAATTCCAACTCTGGTTTCCTTAGTCCTATGACATTGTCCTAAGATCTACTGGCTTTTCTATCTCTTAGGAGCCACATTTGGTTTCTCAGACTTTTGCTCTTCATCAGTAGTTTCTAAATGACTGGGCTAGAAAAGCATGTGCAGAATATTGTTCTCACTTCAGTGAGTTTCTTTCTCTATTTTACTTTTCTAGGTCATGGCTACCTCAGTAGCTTTCTAACGCTCACAGTCCAATGTTGCTTATGATTTATTTGGCCTTTCTAGTACGTTTCCCTAAGGTAAACTGATATAGTTGGAAACAGAAGTTTGTACCCACCATTTAAACAATTCTGTTTTGTCTTTCTATGAATTCTCTTTTTGTCCCATCTTCTGTCACTTTTTCCTACCCAAAATTCCCATTCTCACAGATAGATTATTTTAAGATTAAAAATTAAGATTTTTAATTTTATTTTTAATTTTTAATTATTTTAATTTTTAATCTTATTTTAAGATTAAAAATTAAGGTAATATAATTTTGAAAGGAATTAATTTTGCTTTGAACAAGAACACAGATTGGTGAATGGAATACGGAAGGTTCCTTAGGAGCTTTCTCATCTCTAAGAGTAGTATCCAACCATCGGTACCATTATAAGTTTGTCAACTATGGAACAAAGCAGTCTTTATAAAATCAGCATTATTCAATAATCTCAAAAACTTCTTCACTTTCCTGCTCATACCACGAATTTCCAAATGTTCAATAGGAGCAGAGAATCATGGGATGGGACGTGGAGAAATGGCCTGCCTTAGTAACTATAAATATTGGAAGAATGAAATTACAAATAAAGAGGGTTTTCTATGAATATATTTGAAGTGTTTGTTCCTAAAGAACTTCTAGAATAAGACTCAGAAGTTTAACATAGAAACACCTCTTGATAAGTATGAAACTCAGTAAAATTTATCTCATCATAGTTTTTTCTTTTGTGTTTTGTGATTGTCAGAGCCACACAAAACTGTGTTTTTCTGGACTTCACAGATCTTCTTATTTTTACTGTGGGATCAGTGACCCTACATTTTTGAAACGTGGTAAAATTGTTAAAATTGGAACATTTTCCCAGAATCCAGGGCATATGACTTACATTTCTGTAGAAGGCAATATTATATTTCTGTCTAGTTCTGGGGTAAACATTTTCATACCTGCCAATCCAATTTGACTAATGTATCATTTTTACAGTGCATTAGTGTAAATTAAATGGTAAATTCAGTCAAACAGTCATTTCATACATCAAAAAGGAAAATCAGTCAACACAACTGTCTGACTGAAATGAATGAAGAAAACAATTCAAGGCAAACAACTGTCCCAGTAGACTTGTATAAATACAGTAGTGGTGTCATGTGCAGAATTAATCTTCCCTCACTCTTAACTGGAGAACACTCTGCCAGCCAATTCAGTCACTCAAATGATACTGAATTACAATATTCCAGTTTCATTTACTCTCACTTACTGGTGACTGCCCTTCCTTCTCCTTCATCTGTCCATCAGTGGAGAATGTCAGAGCAGGAGAATAGTAATATTGGCCTATTGTAATGTACTGTCTTGAATTCTACAGCTTCAAAATTCTTAGGCTAACTCAATGATCTTAAAGAGTCTGGTGCAGAAAGGATATGTGAATTAAATCGCAGACCACTGGCTGACCCTTGCAGCACTAACACCCCTTATTCCTGGTTCTAATATATCACAGAATACTCACGAGGAAGGTTTTGAGTGGTCAGCATAAATATGGCTCCAAAGCAGGCACATGGAAAAGAAATGTTGTCATCTCTGATCCACTTTAAAGTTGACTTGTCTTTTACTCATAAACCAGATTCAGTGTGAATTCTGTTCTGCTAAAGGTTAGAGAATCTGTTGGAGGAGTGTGGCCAATTCTTTTGAATTTTTTTACTCTCTAACTTTTTGTTTTTTTTAACATCTTCATTGGAGTATAATTGCTTTACAATGCTGTGTTAGTTTCTGCTTTATAACAAAGTGAATCAGCTATACATATACATATATCCCCATATCTCCTCCCTCTTGTATCTCCCTCCCACCCTCCCTGCCCCACCCCTCTAGGTGGTCACAAAGCACCAAGCTGATCTCCCTGTGCTATGCGGCTGCTTCCCACTGGTATCTATTTTACATTTGGGAGTGTATATATGTCCAAGCGACTCTGTTACTTCATCCCAGCTTACCCTTTCCCCTCCCCGTGTCCTCAAGTCCATTGTCTATGTCTGCATCTTTATTCCGGTCCTGCCCCTAGGTTCTTCAGAACAATTTTTTTTTTTAGATTCCATATATCTGTGTTAGCATACGATATTTGTTTTTCTCCTTCTGACTTACTTCACTCTGTATGACAGTCTCTAGGTCCATCCACCTCACTGCAAATAACTCAATTTCGTTTCTTTTTATGGCTGAGTAATATTCCATTGTATATATGTGCCACATCTTTATCATTCATCTGTCGATGGACACTTAGGTTGTTTCCATGTCCTGGCGATTGTAAATACTGCCACAATGAACATGGTGGTACATGTCTCTTCTAATTATGTTTTTTTAAGGGTATATGCCCAGTAGTGGGATTGCTGGGTCGGACAGTAGCTCTATTTTTAGTTTTTTAGGGAACCTCCATACTGTACTCCATAGTGGCTGTATCAATGTACATTCCCACCAACAGTGCAAGAGGGTTCCCTTTTCTCCACAGCCTCTCCAGCATTTCTTGTTTGTAGATTTTTTGATGATGGCCATTCTGACTGGTCACACAAAGAACTTTGGCATGGTGTTCATCATCTAGCTTATCCTAACATGCAGACATTTATGAGAGTAAAGTCAGGTCTTTGCCAGAGTGGGTTGCTTATTTGGGCAACTGGGTCCAATCAAGAAGGACAAATGTAGGCTGCCAGAGTAAATAAGGAGAGGAAAAACAAAAAGAATGAGACATATCATTCATCAGTGATTTTCCCCCCAATATTCTTAGCCTCCACCTATCTCCATCTTACTGGTAACACAGGAACTAGACTGAACTATCAGGTAAAAGGTCTCTATAGAAGCTGAGGTAATATAGAAAATAAAATAATAAAATATAAAATTGTAAGTTTTCTTCCTAAGGATAATTGAGATGATACTTCAATAATAACATAAGATCGGGGGAAGTCTAAAGAAATTTTAGAAAACTTGGATAAAGTAAGAAAACCTCTGTTCACCAGCATCCGAATGTTTGAGAGACACCAAGGCATGTGGGCCAAGTTCTGGAGAGAAGGGAAACACAGATGCAAGCTTGACATTTGGTGCAGCTTTTCTCCTTGGGGCATTTGCTGATTCAAGTCATACAGCCTAGGAGCTGAAAAGCCAAGGAGTTCAAAAGACTGTAACCACAGAAGCCAAACGGCAAGAGCTCAAGCTAAAAGCAACAACTAATGGAATGACAAGCTACACATATCCTTAGTTTCACGGGGCTGGGGGAACCATTACATTTAAAGCCTAACAAATACAAGGGTAGTTGGGAATAGGGAGAATCCAAACTTTCACATGGTAATCCCAAAGGGCAACACCCATAGAGGAAGGACAAGACAGAAATAGAGCACCCTTCACACAGACTGAAAAACAGCTTTGAATGAGCTCAAACTGAGAATGGACTAAGGTTTCCAGTCCCTATAGTAACTGTGTGCCATGGGCAAAAGGAAATCTTTTCAAGAGAACAATAACAACATCCAGAATGTGGAGGTATCTTTATAGTTTCCTAAAATAAGTTAAGCCCAATTTTAATATACAAAATAATTGGACATACCAGGAAAAAGACTAAATGATCAAAAGCTCAAAAAAAAATAAAAGAAAGAAAGAAAAAAAGACAATATAAATGGACAAGGAGGACAAGAGTTAGTAGGCTTTGGTTAAAAAACAAAAGAACTACGATTAAACAAAGAAAATAGACACACCGCAAATATGCATATGAAAAGATGCTACACATTCCATGTCATCAGGGAATTTTAAATTAGAACAATAATGAGATACCACTGCACACCTATTCAAATGGCTAAAATCCAAATACTGAAATATCAAAGTTGTTGACAATGCAGAATAACTGAAATTCTCATTTGCTGCTAGCAGGATACTTGGCAGTTTCTTACAAAACGAAACATACTTTTACCATACAGTGATCTAGTAATCATGCTCTTTGGTATTTACCCATAGGAACTGAAAAGTTATGTCCGCATAAAACCTGCACATGGATATTTATAACAGTTTCTTCCATAATTGCCAAAACTTGAAATCAACCAAATGTTTTTCAGTAGGGGAATGGATAAACAAACTATGGTATATCGGTACAAAGGAATAGCATTGAGCAATAAAGAGAAAAGGCTATGAAGCCATGAAAAGACATGGAAGAAGCTTAAATGCATATTGCTAAGTGAAAAAAAGCCCATCTGCAAAGGCTACATGCATATTATATGATTGCAGCTATATGAACTTTAGGAAAAGGCCAAAGTGTGGAGACAGTCAAAAGATCAGTGGTTGGCAGAGGTTGTGGGGAGGGAGAAAAGAATGGGTGAAGCACGGAATTTTAAAGGCAAAGAAACTCCTGTGTATGGTTCTGTAATGGTGGATACAGGTTATTGCACATTTGTCAAAAAATCATATAATGTACAAAACAAAAATGAAGTTTAAAGTAAACCATGGACATTAGTTAGTAATAATGTATCAATATGGGTTCAGTAACTATAACAAATGTATTAAGCTAATGTAAGATGTTAATAATAGGGGAAACTGGGTAGAGAGGTAAGGAGGTATGAGAACTCTGTCCTTTCTGCTTAATTTTTCTGTAAACCAGAAACTGCTCCGAAATAGTCTGTTAATTGAAAAATCAAATCTAGACCTGCATACAAAACTTCCACATAAATCCAACCACAGCAGCATTATTCATAAGAGCCCCAAAGTGGAAATAACCCAAATGGCCATTTACTGTGAATGGATAAATGAAACATAGTAATATCCACACCATGGAATATTATTCAGCCATAAAAAGACATCAAGTACTGATGCATGCTACAACATGGATGAACCTTGAAAACATGCTAAGTAATTGTATGATTCCATTTGTATGCAATGTCCAGTCTAGACAAATCTGTAGAGACAAAGTATATTAGTGGCTGCCTAGGGTTTGGAGAAATGGGGGAGTGAGTGACCTAAAATAGATTCTTTTTCTTTTGGGGGGTGGATGAAAGTTCTAAAATTGATTGTGGTGGTAGATGCATAACACATTAAATTGTACACTTTAAATAATATGGAAAGTAAATTATATCTCAATGAAACTATTATTTAAAATTATGATTTATGTATTAAGAAAAGGACAACATGTACAATTTAAGCAAAAATGATCTGTGAAATGCAACCAAAAGAAACTTCTAGAATTAAAAAAGCTGAAATTAAGCACTCAGAAGATCGGTTGAACAGTACCTTAGTCAAACAAAAGAAAGGAATCCAAATGTCAATTAAAAAATAACTACACAAAAATTTGGAGGGAAAATGATGGAAAACAGAGAAGTAAGTACTTAAGACATATAGAGTATATGTAAAACACTGTGTCTAGCCAGCCCCAAGTCACACAGCCTAGGGAGGAGACACACAGCCTACGTGAATCACAAGGACTTCTCCAAAGTAAAAATGAGGTTCTGATGCCAGAAGTGGAAGGAATGAATTACAAAGAAAAAGAACAATGGTAAACTATAATGTAGATATACATCGGTAAATACATAGGTTCCCTGGGGTTGTGATCTGGTACAACAATAAAAAAAAAAGATAAGACTCATAGTAGAGGCTGCTAGATTCTGCTGAGGAAAATGTCCAGGGAGGGAAGAGTTGATTTATTTCATTATTTTTTTAGAGTCCACATATAAGTGACATCATGCACTATTTGTCTTTGTCTTATTTCACTTAGCATAGTGTCCTCCAGTTTTATCCATGTTGACTTAAATGATAGGATTTTCTTCTTTCTTAAGGTTGAATAATATTCTATTGTATATATACACCATATTTCCTTTATCCATTAATCTACTATGGACACTTAGGTTGTTTCCATACCTTGGCTCTTGTGCATAATGCTACAATGAACATGGGAGTACAGATATCTCTTCAAATCATGATGATGTTTCCTTTGGATATATACTCAGAAGTGGGAGTGAGGAGGAACTTATGACACAAATCGACCATGTGTAAAAGATGTTGTAGGAATGAAAAAGTCTGAACACCTAGGAAGAGTGTGGAGTATTTGGAAAGGTCATTGTTCCAGGTCATACATAGTTTAAAATTATGACATTTCAGTGAGCCTGTGTGCATGAAGGCTTGCTTATATTTTGGGATTTGAATACAGTGCAAAGAAGTGTTGCTAAATTTTCGATCAACATCAAAAAAAGGGTGGAAATGTTTTTTCTTTGATTATGAAACTACAGGAGAGGCAAGCCTAGAATTCTAGGCCCACTAGAATTTTCCCTGATGATAGTGCTAATTTAGGAGAAGAAGAAGGATCCAAGGCTATAGAACAATTCTGAAAGCAAAATAAGACTGCTGAGTCTTCACCCAGTGTATGAGATTAAGTTTTAATGGCATATGATGAAGTGGCCTTGACACAGCCGGCAGAACTCGTTGAGTTGTTGAAAATGGCTCTTGAAGCTACAGGAAATGGACAGTAGACATAGAAAAAGAACAAGGTAAATCCCAAAGAGTGGAAGGACAAAATTAATCAAGAGCAAAGTCAAAAATAGAGAAGAAAAGCAGTAAACTTGACAAATAAAACCAAAAGCTTGTTCTTTAGAAAGACCAATAAAATAAGCAATATTTGGCAAATATGATAGAGATGGGACTAGCTATAAAACAGAGTGAATTTTTTTTAATTACAAAAGAATACTATGGTAGCTTTATACCAACACATTTGAAAATCTGGACAAAATGGCTGATTATTGATTAGTTACATGCAGCCATTATTTATACCTGTTTTGAGTAGAGAATACAAGAAGCTTTATGAAAATAGAAAATATAATCAAAGATATACACCTTAGAAAGACATGAGTTATTTTCCAATGTATATAAAAAATTAGAAGAGTCCTAATACAAAAATCAGATATGGGGCTTCCCTGGTGGTGCAGTGGTTGAGAGTCCGCCTTCCGATGTAGGGGACACGGGTTCGTGCCCCGGTCCGGGAAGATCCCACATGCCATGGAGTGGCTAGGCCCGTGAGCCATGGCCACTGAGCCTGCGCGTCCGGAGCCTGTGATCCGCAACGGGAGAGGCCACAACAGTGAGAGGCCCGCGTACCGCAAAAAAAAAAAAAAAAACTGAGTGACAACTTAAATGATATATGGAATATTTTGCTGACTTACAAGAACATGCAGAATTAAGTATGACCCAGTTGAAATGTTAATTTTATTTTAATGTGTATGTTGGGGTGGAGTCTTCAAGGTGCCAGAAGACAAGCATTCACCCATCCTGTTTGGAACTGCAGCACACAGACAACTTCAGTTACCAGTTCTGTTCATTCCACAGAATCATCTTGAGAAAACATACTGTTTTTTATGGACCTGGTATATATCTTAATTAGTTTGAAGAATTTCCCAAATACCTGTTAATATGTAGTTCTCCAATTCCAATCTTGTCGTGTCCTGTACCAGTGACACAGCACATACGAGTTTTATTTCTCTTTCTTTCTCTGGGTTGTTCACAACCCAATGAAAGAACGATGGAATGGCATCAAAGAGATCAGGGTTCTTGACTCAGATTTACCGTAAAATAATAGTGTCCTCTTGGGAAAATTATAGTTATTCTAGGCCCCTTTCCTTTTCTTTCCTTTGACGGAGCTGCACTAGATGACCCCAAGGAACACTGCACTCTTTGCAGTCGTAGCTTAGATGTTACTGGTTTTTCTGAAACAAATGAGGACAATGACACGTGAAACTGTGCAGCATCTGTGTAACTATGTGTTCTTAGAGTTGCCTCCATTTTACAGGTGATAAGATGGCTGAGCACAGAAGTAGATGTCTTGACCAGAGGTTCCAGAGTAGATGGAACTGAACCTCAAGTTTCCTTCTTTCCTGAAGCTCACTTAGCCAAAACATAGGCTTCTGAATATTAAGCTGTAAAGCATATTATCAGTGTGCTTTAAAAGAAGCGGTTCTTCTAGGATTTCCAATTAATAGCAGGAGGTTTTGAAATTCTTCAAAGATGATCTAATTTTGTGAGATTTACAGCTCTATTTTCCTGTCAAGCAAGTTGTATTAGTGCCAGATAATCACGTGAGCTTCCGGATGCTTCTCTGAACCTCTTGAAGTTTTCTTCTTGCTATCTGAAATTCATGCCAGATAAGCCTTTTTCTAGAGCGTATATACAGACTTGTGTATTTTTATACAGAGAAGCGATGCAGTGAGTCAGGACGGGGGTTAAGCCCTCATTCTCAGAGTGGTATTGAGCTCCTGGTGAAATATAATCATCATTTCCTCAGAATCGAAAAGCAGTTATCTCTAGTTTTTAATCCCATTAACTATTTATACATTTATGTATGATACATGTATTTATTGTACCTACTAGGTGTGTTCTCTTTGGGAAGTACAAAGCTCTTTGAGACATAGGTTGTTCATTTTTTTGTTTTCCCACAAATACTGTGACCTTTTGAGCAGGAAGGTCTATATTTTACTAACATCTAGAACCAGCAGTTAACACGGTGTCTAAGATGTAGTCAATAAATATGAAATACATAAATGAACAGATTTTTAAGGAAGGGCCAGGACATGAACAAATAGAAATTTTTCATTTTCAGTCACAAAGCAACCAGAGACATAAAACTGATACAGACAACAAGTGCTACGGTCATTCAAAGAAGGCGTAGAATAGATACAACAAGGATCTCCTCTATGGCACAGGGAACTCTACTCAATATTTTGTAATAACTTACAAGGGAAAAGAATGTGAAAAAGGAATCACTGTGCTGTACACCTGAAAGTAACACAACATTGTAAATCAACTATACTTAAATTAAAAAACAAACAAACAGACAACAACAACAAAAAAAACCCGAAAGAGGTCATAGAAGTTTTTATGAGATTCCATAAGAGAAGCCAAATGAGGACGGGAGAGCCGGCTTTTGAATCAATTCGGAGGAGAAGTTACAGAGAAACTTGTCTTTGACCTGAACTTGAGTTTCCATTAAAATTGCATCGCAGAGATATTACAGATGAAGGTAATCACATAAACTTACTACACTGAGACTTGCAGAGGTTATGAGTGTTGTTCAAGATCCCAAAGCAAACGCACTGTGGAATCAGAATTTTAAGTGAGGCCTAATGAACTAAAAACAAACAAACAAAAAAACAAACCCTTTCTGTGATACCATGTTGCCTTTGAAGTCGTTCTATTGGTGGGTTGGTAGAAACTGGTTCCAGTGTTTCTTGCAGGAATGACTAGTTCTGTCCCCACCGCGGCCCCCCACCCCCGAGTTGATCCTCAAAGTTTCCTTTAGAATGGACTTGCTAAAATGCAGACCTGCAAGTATTCATGACGCCTGTGTCCAATCATTTCTCCTGCCACTGCCTACTTCACTTCTGGATTATATGAACAATTCACTGTCTTCATTTATGCTTTTCCCTCCTCCAAGAATTCCTTTCTCCCTATGGGGTACCTGGGCAACCCACTTCATTTTTCAAACCTCAGTTTACATATTATGTCTTTTGTGCAGTCTTCTTTTGAGTGTTGTGATCACACGCTCCTTTTTGCTACCCTTGCACTTCTTCATTCCTGGTTGTTGCACTCACTACACTGTATTGTGATTGTATTTTTTACATATATCTGTGTTCTCCTGGGCAACATTCCTTGGGGCCAGGGACTACCTTTTTTCATCTATTGATGTTGCCTTAGCGTGTTACTTGTTGCGAAGTAGTTAGTTATAAAAATAAGATTTGATTAAATTGAAAATTGTTATGCACATATTAGTTATTATCATTTACAGATATAACAGGAAAAAATATTAATGTTGGTGCTGAAAGTTCACTTCTAGTAAATGGTGGTGGTACATGACTTCACTTATATTATTTTCCCCACTATTTTATATCTTTCTACCTAATATCTCTTCTTTATTTCCATCTCTTTCTTTATTACTAAACCAAGAAAAACAGGGATGAGGGTAGGGCTAGGCCATACTTGGCTGGAATAGTAAAGAAATTGTGTGGGGTTTTGGTGAGAAAATCCTGAAGCATACAGGTCTGCATCTTCCCTTTTTTTTTTTTTTTTTTGCGGTACGCGGGCCTCTCACTGTTGTGGCCTCTTCCGTTGTGGAGCACAAGCTCCGGACGTGCAGGCTCAGCGGCCATGGCTCACGGGCCTAGCCACTACGCGGCATGTGGGATCTTCCCAGACCAGGGCACGAACCCGTGTCCCCTGCATCGGCAGGTGGACTTTCAACCACTGCGCCACCAGGGAAGCCCCTGTTTGAAGTTTTTTGATAAATAAGATTTGATAACACCGTTTTATAGAAACTTAGTTTGGACATTTCTGAAGCTCTTTTCTTGTTTCCTTATGGAAGAAAGCTGCTTGTTTAGCGTTAATACTAATTCAATGGGGGTAAGATTTACACAGGACCAACCCTAGCATTCATAGTGTGTGGCACAGGAAACAACTTTGAATGGCCATTTCAAGGAACAATATACTTAAGTGCATACAATGAATAAAATGGATGAACTACACAAATTTATGAGTTGAAAACCATAGAATCATAGAATTTTCTCACTGTAAAGGCTCTTCCTTTTCCAACTGCTTAACTTCATCCTCTGTTAAAGCACTTCAATAACAGGGAGTTCTTGAGTTTAAAATGCAGTCGGTCCATTTTAGAGTTGAAAGGTTCTACTTGTCAAAATATTCATCCTTTTATCAACCTAAACCTGTCTACTTGGTCTAAAATCTTCAGTGTGGGACAGTCTAAACCCTTTTTCATAGGACAACTCCTAAAATAGTTTAGAGCGACCACCTACTTCTCTCCTGGTCTTGCTTCATGTCATCTATTCCCAGTTCCTTCAATTACTTCTTATATAACAATATTTTAGATTCCAGACACTTTACTGAATTCATCACTTTCTTCAGTATAGTAACTCATTTGCTGAATGTGATATTTTGATCCTAAAGGGATTTGTTTACTGTTTTCTGAAAAGAATTAAAACATAAAATGTCCAATCAACCAATAATTCTTCACCTAACATGATTCATATACACCAATTGATAAGGAAAAGTTAAAAATTCAAATTACTTCATTCTTAAAGAGTGATCATAGTATGTCCTTATTTATAATGTGCAGGAAATATGAATTTTCTTTCTGTGCATCTGTAACAGTGCCCTCTTGCAGGGTACAGAGGATACTCCATTGATGCTGCCTAATGATGTGTATGTGATATCCTGATATTTACTAAGAAGTTAGACATTCAAGAGGATTTTTTGTTCCCAACAGACATACATATATGAATTTTTATTCTCTATGTTTTGTGTGTTTCTAACTTTTATTATTCATCTATTGGCACTTAAGTGCATTCACCAAACTGCATCATAAACATCAAAGCAGATTACTTCACTTTACCTTTTATGAGATTATTATACTTATCAACCAATATCTGAGCCCTTAATATGGGCAAATCATCCTAGCCTGTTAAGCACAGAGGTACAGAGCATGGAGTTGAAAGGGCACACACCAAGATTTGAACAAATTACTTAATCTCTCTAAGTCTTCATTTTTGTATGTGAAAAATGAGAATAATTACAATGATTGAACTCATAAGGTGGATCGTAGAAAACATCTAGGTGCTACATGTAAAGAGCTTGTTTGACTACCTGACAAAAATATCCATTCTTTATTAACATGATGGTGATGATGATGATGATGAAGCTACCAGCAGGTGTCCTTCTTAGGTCGGTAAGAATGGTGAATAAGCCACAAGATCATGTCTGTGAACATTTGCATTCTAAGGCTACACTGCCTTTGCCTTCCCAACTCCGGCTCCACGCCTCATCTGTTTAAACATCTCCCAAGATAGCTCAGGTCTTCTCCTCTATGAAGCTATTCTGAACTACTCCTCTAGAATGAACTTAAAATACATTGCTTGCACTTCTATTAATTTATATCAAGTACAAACTTCTGCAGTGGAATTGATTACACTTTATTGCAATTTTTGGCTCTATATCAACTTGCAACTCTTTTGAGGAAAGAAACTGGGTCTTATTCCTAGAAACGGAAACAGTGACAAGCAAATAAGTCATAAATGTCTAAATTGGCACATTGAAGTTATTTTTTCTAGAATGTTAGGGAAAACACTTAAGGGAAAGTCAGATTCATTGTTGTTCCCACAGTCCTAAGAATGGACTTTCTCATAACTTGTATAATTCTATATGTAGCAAGTGAAGATTAATCAATGGCAGGTTTTCCTTCATTTATATTTATATAATCTTAAACTAATTGAAGAAAAGCCATCTCATCCTTCTGAGTTAAGTTACAAACATTAAGCATTTTAATATTTAAATAAGAGTGAGACTAGCTTTCTTCACAATTCTGTGTTCTCATATTTTAAAAGGATGTCAAAATTTAAACTTTTTTGTCTATCATCTTCTTCCAGATTCACTTAAAGTGTGGTTCTTAACATAATCCCAAGTTCTGAAACTAATTGAAGGTTAAACATCTAGTGATTTCAACCTCTTTTGGTCAGCCTCAACATTTCCTTCAAAAATAATACCCATTGGGCTTCCCTGGTGGTGCAGTGGTTGGGAGTCCGCCTGCCGATGCAGGGGACACGTGTTCGTGCCCCGATCCGGGAAGATCCCGCATGCCGCGGAGCGGCTGGGCCCGTGAGCTATGGCCGCTGAGCCTGCGTGTCCAGAGCCTGTGCTCCAGCAACGGGAGAGGCCACAACAGTGAGAGGCCCGTGTACCGCAAAAAAAAAAAAATAATAATAATAATAATAATAATAATAGTAATTCCCATTGACCACAATATCTATACTTCCAGTCTATTTTTCCCTATAAGAACAAGAAAAAGTTCATGGTGACAGTTCCAGATTCATCCATGAGGGGGCAAACATGTCTCATACACACAATGAAGGGAAAACTAGTAATCAACTAGTTACACTGGGAAAAAAATGGACATGGTGTCAATAGCAAGATTTGGCCCATATTAGAAAGAAAACAGTGATCCATATCTGTTTGAAGATAATATGTTTGTTTAATTGTTACATTTTACTCCTATTTTCAATGCCAGAGGAAGAACACCTGAAGGATGGTGCTCGGTGTAATAGTCAAACAAATGTCTCTTTAGAGAAAAGAAAAGCACTTGAAAACATTGCAAGCTCTGTTAAACTTATTTCTAGTCTAACAACGTTAAAATTAAAAGTAGTCATGTAAAATGCATTTCTGAAAGACTTTATCAAAAATGCATACTTCCCCTCAGATAATGTCACTGAATTAAGGATCAAGAAATGAGAGACAGGAATTTAGCTGAAAGAAACATGGAGAATTCCTGTGTAACAGAGTGAAATGTGGAGGTTCTAGCTGTGTTTGCCCTTACCATACCATTATCAGTCAAGATTTTCAGTTTTGTGTTCCAACCTGCAGTTAAAATCAAGTGTAGCGCTCAAGGCGTAATTCCTCAGTTCTCTGCTTACCCTGATTAGAGCCCATGGTCTGTCATTAGAAGCACTCTTTTGCAGAGACACTGTGAAGTCCCTTGGCCCTCACTCTTAGTCATATTGGCAGTGCAAAATGCCAGCCCTAGTGAAATAGAACTTATGCCAATTCAGCATCTGGGCCAAACCACTAAACATGGCTGGAGAAAAAAACGAGCAACCTTTCTAATTTGCCTCATTTAAATTCATAATCATTTTACCCCATGTGAACTCTTAGTACTTACTAGAAAACTGATTGCTGAATCAATTCTCTTTTCTTCTGTCCTAGAGAACAATTTCATAACTCCTCTTTCTTTACGTCTATAACATGTCTTCCTCTAAATTCTCAGCTGCTTCCTAATTCACTGAGAATACAGGAGGGACCAAATAGAATATCCGTGAACTCCAAACACCAAGTCTACCATCCTACCTGGATCTATCTGAAACCACGTGTGTTGCCTTCCTTCTTCCTTTGGCAGAAGAAATGTTTGTCCTCTGTTCTAAGGCCGAACCCTCTACTCTGCACTGGATCCCTCCCTTCTGGCCGAATCAGGGATTTCTCTTCTACTATGTCTCCTCTTCCCTGTATCTTCCATTATTTGCTCTCTACCAGATGCTTTCATTAGCATGCAAAGGTCTAATACCTCTCCTCTTAAAGGGAAAAAATTCTTTCTCTCTTCCCATGTCCAATTCGAACCATTGCCCCATTGCTCTGCTCCTCTTTAGAGCAAAACGACTCAAACAACACAGCTCTACTTAACGTTTCATTTCCTTATCTCCCACTTACCTATTTTTGTCCTCTCCACTACACAGAAACTATTCTTCTTAAGGTTATTCGTGATATCTATTATATGTTGCCAAGTCCTAGATTAAATGATCAGTTCTCATCTTCATCTACCAGCAGGATTAATAATAACTCCCTCTTCCTTCTAACACCTACCACTTGGCTCATGAGACAGTTCGTCTTATCTCCCTGCTCACTTCTTATATCCTTTGCCAAATCCTCTAGAGGATGGAGTGTCTCCTGGCTCAGTCCTTCAACATCATGTATTCTCTGCCTACACCTACTTATAAAGTGATTTCATCTTTAAATCTAGAGACTTTAAATACCACGATGATTTACCGATTTTCATCTACAGCCATGATAATCTCTTGCTGCTGAAATTCAGACTAGTATATCCAGTTGTCTACTTCACATGTCCACACATGCCATCGCAAATTTAGTATGTCCAAAAACAAATTCTTAATCCTCTAAAGTTCTCTCTTGACCATCGCCTAAAAGACCCTAAGTGATTTTTCGCTAACCTAGCTTTCTAACCTTATCTTCTAACAATTTCTCCTTTGATCATTTCACTACAAACCAACTAACCTCCTAGTCTTTGGAACACATAAAGTATAAGCCCACCCACCTGCATACACCAAGCCTCTCTTTCAGTGTATTCATACGGTTTGCTCCCATACTTCTTTCAAATCTCTGCTCAAATGTTCCCTGACCACCCTATATACTTGCCTTAAACCTTGCATCATTACGCTGCTCCTTCATGGTCCTTCCACTAACATGCTATATTTATGTATTTATGGTGGTCTCCTTCCACTGGAACATAAGATCCATAAAGACGAGATTTATTTGTTCACTCCTAGAGCCTACTGCTCTAGTGCCTAGAACAGCGGCACATATTAGACACTCCATCAATATCTGCTGAATGGATGAACATCCACTTGCCTGATGACCAAACACAGTTCATTGAAACTTACTTTTTAATCAATTTCAATTTCCTCTTCTTATAAGCTTAAATTTGACTTGAAAAGTTGAATATTCCTTTTTATTAAAAAATGAATAATTATAGAGACATAATTCTTTATAAATACTATTTAATAATCTATTCATTACAATGCAAAAGTTTTATTCAAAGTATACCTTTCTCCAGAAGGGATTTTTTGGTTTTCTTAGATTCTTTAAAAACTTAAGGTTAAAAAATTTAAAGAGCAATGCCTAAGTACATTGTTTTATTTCATGACTTCTACATGATGATTTATTTTTAAAAGGGTTTATTTGAGAATTACTTACACCACACTATTGAATGTATCATATGCCATTTACCAAGCATCTCACTTAAGTACACATACATTTCTCAATTAAATCTAGGCTTCCAATTATAGAATACTACCTGTATTCTATAGGTCTGGTATTATATGTGAACTCCTTACCAGTAAAAACGAGGTGAATTCTTAGCGATGTCTAAAGAAACAGTTACTGTTCTGTTTGTAGTCATTTCCCTTCTTCCATTTTCCTATTTCTGTTACAGATATTCAATATGAAATATCAATCTTCATATGAATGATCATTTTCTTGTACTCTTGTATCCGTGCTTTCATATTAATGCAGGAAATTTTTAGTCCAGCTATAATTACTTGAACGCAATTCTATTTCTATTACTATAGCTTTGCCATCCCTAGACTACATTTGTGCATATTTTACATGATATAATTTCTGGCCTCATTGAAAGGGTAGATGTTTAGCATAAAATTCTAAGATTTCTGTAGAGTATGATTAATCAACCTAAGCTGAGCAGCTACCACACACACGCGCGCACACACACACACACACACACACACACAAAGGTACTATTATTATAGAAATTCTCCTCCTACCCTTTCTCATAAGTCAAAATTATGTAAAACAATATTGATTGTCATGCAGTGAGTGCCCAATTCTTTCCTAGTAAACTAAATTCCCAGCTTTAGGCAGATCCCTATGTAGTGAAGAGGGCAGGAGACCTGGCAGTCAGTGGATGACAGTTGCCTGGGCCGAATCACCCTGACAACTCCTCTCCATAATAAATCTGAGAAGCTAATCTCTGCTAAATTGTTAATGGCTGCTAATCAGATACTGGATGCATGGTTACCCCTCTTGATAGTATATTTACATTTAAATGAGTCCTTTCTGGAGGGACTCCTTAAACCAAAGGAGTGGTTCTAATGCTGACAGCTTCAGGCACCCAGGGCCTCTGGCTCAGGTTTTCATATTGTCCTTTGCGGAGACGCATGATATCATGAGGCCATTTGATCTGTAATTCCAGAATATCAGAAAGGAATTACTGCAGACCTCAAAGTCATGATCCGAAGATTGTTTTTTAAAAAAGGGTTCTTCAATGAAAAGTCATAGATTAAAAAACTGATCTATTTCACCTCACCCTAGCCACTATTCATTAAATTAAATTATCTGGCATACTGGTGTATGTCAAGTTCCAAGCAGATAGATTCAAACCGTACATGTTGACGTAAGACATTTCTCATTTCATTTCTTTTCTTTCTCTTTCCCCTATGTCTCTCGCCATGGTATAGCATCTGAAGCAGTTAATTCCTGCCATTTAATATCTTTAATTTTTGTTTTATCCCAAGCACCATCAAGATTGATTGTCTTCTATGAGTAAAAAGCACCTGGCAAGAGTACTTTCATGGATGAAGGAGCCTGAATTATCATGAGAAACTATCTATACCTCCAGTGAGTCTGGCTTCACAGAGTGAAAACTATACAAGGAAGGACAATCCAATATGTTATGTAACTGTCCCAAATCGCCACACTTAATCCCCACTGTCTCAAACAAATTGAAAGAAGAGATTAAACATCTACTTTCACTCTTAAGGACAAGCCTATGTAATAGCCATTGTTCTCCTTATTTCAAAAATGAGACAAAGTCAGGCTGTGAATGGAAGGATCCAATCCCCAGTCTGTTCAACTACAAAACCCCTGACCTTCAGGGTCATCCTTGTCTTCTTCTCATCCTCTGTCAACCTTATATGGACCTTTACCTCCAACACTGATACCTAGCAAATCCTTCCACTACATTATAAATTATTAACCATAAGGTTTAGCATGTTCTCTCTTCCAAGGTATTTAGAACTTTAAAGGAGAAAGAAGCCTGCCCAAGTGGACAAAGCTAACACTTAACACGCATGAGCTCCCAACATTTGCACCAGACAATTTCACATCATCTCCTTATAAACTGACAATAATCTTTGTGAGGTTGAGATCCTCACCTTCTTTTTACTGTGGATCCCTTTGACAATATGGAGTAGCCCATTTAAACAGTCTTAAAATAACACTTTTAAATTCATAAAATATAATACATAGAATCTCAAAAGAAACTAGTTACTATGTTTTAAATGCAGTCATTAGAATATTTTAAAAACCAAATTTGTGATATAGAAACGAATGGGTATTTAAACTCATTAAATAGCAAGATATAACAGAGACTCTACTAACTACTATACTTAAAAATAGTGATGTTGGGGTGATGGGTTAACAATTCTGATACATGTGTACTGAAATTGAACAATTAAATAAATAGATGGTGGATGGTGGTAGCCACATTTCTTAATATTGAAGTATGAATTTACAGATAAACAAGAGGAGAAAGCTAAACTAATCTCAGCATTAATGGATTATAGTTGCAGACATCAGTATACACTCAGCTCAATATAGATATAGATAGTTATATATAGAAATGTTTACTGATATGTGTATATACATGGGTTACTATACATATCTATTTCTTTGTTCTCTCAGTTAAGAAAGCCTAATCAAATAATACCCCATTAGCAACAGCACATCTAGAGCCCAGCTCTTGGTTTCTATTACTACTCTCCAATAGAAGGAATCAGGGCTCCTCAGAGAAATGACTGATTCTAGGACTGGGGCAGGAAATACACAAAATGAGCCTGGAGCACCTTGTGGTACCAGAAAGTCAGGAAGTGTTAAACACACACACACACATGCATGCTAAACACATATACACACAGATACACAGACACACACAAACTCACACACCCCAAAGGGAGTATGTCAAAGGAGCACAGGCGCCAAAAGCAAAAGCTCCCAATGGCCAGAGCTGGAACAATTCAAACAACAAAATAAAGTAGTATTGGATTATAACCCAAAGGATAAAATAGATATCCACGAGTCTATACTGATATAAATAAATATCAGTAATTGAATAAATTAATATTTGGGGGGAAATAGACAACGCTGTGTGGAAGAATTCCAAATACTTTATGTACATACTCTGTCCTCAAGGAGGTGGATCATAACTCTCCACTCTTTGGGTTTGTGCTTCACATAGTGACTTCCTTCCAACAAGTGTAGTGTGGAAGGGGTGGAGGAGTGACTTTCCAGTGGAGAAATCTGAGACACGACCTCAGCCAGGTTATCAAGGTCAACATCAACAGTCAAATCACGTGGATAGCATGGACCCTTGATAAGATGTTATAAAAAAGGCACTTTATCTGGTTGTCCTCCCAATAAACCATAATCCCAGTCTTACCATGAGAAAAGCATTGGACAGTTTACATTAGTGAGGTATGCTACAAAACACTTGATCACTGCTCCTCAAAACCGTCAAGGTTGGGGCTTCCCTGGTGGCGCAGTGGTTGAGAGTCCACCTGCCAATGCAGGGGGCACGGGTTCGAGCACTGGCCTGGGAAGATCCCACATACCAGGGAGCAACTAAGCCCGTGAGCCACAACTACTGAGCCCATGTGCTGCAACTACGGAGGCCCAGGCACCTACAGCCCGTGCTCCACAACGAGAGAGGCCACTTCAATCAGAGGCCGGTGCACTGCAACGAAGAGTAACCCCCGCTCTCCGCAACTAGAGAAAGCCCGCGCGCAGCAACGAACACCCAACACAGCCATAAATAAATAAATAAATAAATAAATAAATAAATAAATAAATAAATAAATAAATAAAAAAGTGTCAAGGTTATCAAAAACAAGAAAAGCCTGAGAAACTACCACAGCCCAGAGGAGCCTAAGAGGGCTTGATAACTAAATGTAATGTGGTGTCCTGGATGGAAGCCTGAAATGGAATTAAGGACACTAGGCAAAAGCCAAGGAAATCTGAATAAAGTACAGACTCTGGTTAATATTATTTTATTAATATTGGCTCATTAATTGTAAAAAAGGTACCACACTAGTGTACGGTGTCAATAATAGAGCAAATTGGGAATGAGATATATAAGAACTCTGTATTATCCCCTTAATTTTTCTGTATATCTAAAACCATTCTAAAATAGATATAGTCTGTTAGATAAAACAAAAAAGGTAATGATGATTTGATTGTGACATCAGAGTAGTGATACTTTGAGATATCTATAAAACTGCCTTAGGAAATTGTCTGTGATATCTGCTGGGGATATAGTCACAGGTACTCCTAATATTATTGTGGTTTGTTGTCTGCATTTAGATTTAAAGGACATGCTAAATACTAAATTGCAGTTAGAGGTTAGTGAAATGAAAGATGTAATATTCCCATCCAGATTCCACATACACTTTGATACATATTAAGAATCCCCTGCTCTTTGGTGAGGTCTAATTTTATGAAAGTGAAACACAGAGAGATGAATTAGGTTGTTCCAGTTTTTAAAAAGCCCCCATTCTAGGGTCAAGAATTCTTACTGAGCCTTATTGAAACTGTTTGCTACACTACCTCCTAATTTTGGAACTGCTAAACAGAGAGTTGGGAAGGCTTCCTAGAGTAAAAGTACTGCCTTGGCCTTGTGCAATTATACTGTTTAGGTTGCTGGACAAATCCAAGGATAAAACTGGCCTGGACCTAGTGATGGGCAATTCCAAAAGCAAGCTGAATGTGAGAAGTTCACTCACAGAGAACCCTAGTGTCAAAGAGCCTCTCTACTTGGGAATGGCTCAACACTGGGAAAATAAACCCTGGTTCAGCTGTAAAGAGAGCACATCCTTGGCCTTTTTTCCCCCTTAAATCCGGAAACTGATGATCTGGTCAGCTTAGGAGAGGGAGGGAGGGAAGGAGGGAGGGAGGAAGATGACAGAGAGAGAAACATGTTAATAGCTAGTGCCAATTTAAAGAGAGAAGGAAAGGGCTTATTATATACATATATGCTAATATGATTCTTAAAGCCAATTCTGATCAATCCTTCGGGAAAGAAAGAGATGCAGCCATCTGTTAATGTGGCTCAGCTTCTTTGTTTTCAAATGTTACAGCTGTCACCAGACCAGCCATTCCACTTGGGGCGAGGCCAGGGGGTTAGAGGGGGAACATCTGTCCACTAAGGACACCACTAAACAGCAACAAAATCTTGGGACGACCCCTCTCTCTTTCCTCGAGTGCTTTCGCTAGCCGGTCCTACTTCCCCACTCCTTTGGGAGTTTCCTGTTCCATTACGTAGGCAAGAGGGCGAGAGGTCCCAGCTTTCCTAATTGTGAGTGGTTTGGCTGGGTGTGTACGTGCCAGTAACTGTGTGGGGGGGGGGGAGAAGTGGAGCTCGCTACAAGGGGCTTAGAAAAACTAGTCGCCAATTTAAAATATTTTCGGAGTGTTTGAATGATATCTTAAGAGCTAATCCCACTCTGAAATTCAGCGAAATGAACAATACAGATAAGGAAGATGAAGAGGGTGGAAAACCCACACAGCGGAATGGAGCCGTCCATGCCGCGGGAGTGACAGGGGAGCGCTCAGAGGAAAGGCGCTCTGCAGGGAAAGTCACTCTGGCTCTTCTCTCTCGGTCCACCAGCCGGCGACGCTTCTTCTGTAAAAGCATTCCTAGAAAATAACCCTACAACCGGGAAGGGTAGCGATCTTTGAGCGCAGTTTCCAGGAGCCGGTGCCCGCAGCCGGGAGAGACCCCTCTCCCCCCGCGGCTGGCGCGGAATGTGGCGATCCGGCCAGGGGCGGGGGATGACTTCCGGCGGCCGGAGCTCAGCGCCGGGAGCAGCTGCTGCAGCTGGCAGGTGGGGTGGGGGCCGGCCGAGGTGACCACACACAGACCCGGCGCGGCGGCACTGCGGCCCCGGGGCAGCCGGCGCCGGGGACATGCGCTGATTCGATCCCTCCGGAGAAGGTAAGCAGCCCGGCTATTATTAGCCTCGGCCACACTGCGCGGTGCTTTCTGCTTGGTTAGTAATGGGGTTTGTAATACAGAGGGAAGAAGGGGAATATCCCTGCCGCCTTCTGCAATGGGAAAAGGAGCAACAACTGAAATTGAAATGTTAATCAGCCAAGTGCTTGAGATTATTGGAGGAGCGGTGTTACTGGGCAAACAAAGAAGGCGGTCAGCCTCTGTAATCTTAAGATAATCAACCATTGCTGTGCTACACTCGCTTAGATATTGAAGAGGATTCCGAATGTAAAATAATTTGAGTTGCACTTTTACGTTGCTACCTTCAACCTTCGCTTGGTTAATTTGTGGTTTGCGAGCAGCAGGTTCTTGTCAGCAGCCTGGAGAAGTAATCGGAAATCTTCCTTCTCCTTTTGCGTTCCTCAGTCTCCTCCCTTTCCAGTTATCAGAATGGGTCTGCACATTTCAACGTCAAACATCCACTTCAATACTGAACCTTTAGAAAGAATCTCAAATTAGAGGAGAAATTTACCTCCTGGAGTTCAGCTTGGGTTGAGCAGCACTTGTCCCCACTTCTCCCTTCATTTACCATCTTCTCTTGTCAGTCATTTCATTGATTTCCACCCCCCCCGCCGGGGATGCTGTGCTCATTAACAAACCAGCTCTTGTCAGCTCCTGTCCACCACCTGTGTTCCGTGACTGATTTTTCAAGGACCCAGAAAGGGCATTGCCTTATACCACGTTTGGACTGTTATCTGTGTCCTTCCCCAAAATGCATGGCATGAAAAATCCTTTAAGCCCAGTACCAATATGGTTTCCGATAACTCCCTTCATTGTAGTCACTGCAGCTACCAGATGGGTTTCAAGGACAGCAGAATCTATTGGGGTGTGAGAAAGAGGGCTCTACCTACATATTTTGTGCATAAGAATAGGTGGAATGGGCTTCCCTGGTGGCGCAGTGGTTGAGAGTCCGCCTGCCGATGCAGGGGACACGGGTTCGTGCCCCGGTCTGGGAGGATCCCACATGCCGCGGAGCGGCTGGGCCCGTGAGCCATGGCCGCTGGGCCTGCGCGTCCGGAGCCTGTGCTCCGCAGGGGGAGAGGCCACAGCAGTGAGAGGCCCGCCTACCGCAAAAAAAAAAAAAAAAAAAAAAAAAAAAGAATAGGTGGAAGTAGAAATGCAAATGTCAGTCTATCCCGTTTTTCTTGAAGGTTTTTTAGTCCAGCTAGGTTGTGAGACACCTAGCTGGGTAGGGTATGGGGCAAGTCCTCCTGCAAAAGCAAGCAGTGTGTTTGTCCTAGGATTCCCCCAATAACCTCAAAAGAGTTTCCAGAGAGACTTTTCCCCCAGGCAGTCAGAAAGCCAGGGGAGGTGGCCAAGGTAAACCTCAGGTTATTTGGGCATCCTCAAGTTAGTCTCCCCTTTTAGGGGTTCTGACCTAGGATTTCCCCACAAACGCTTTGCTCCTGAGCTCAAGTGCCCATTCTTGTTGCTCACCTAGGGATGTACAATTGAATGATATTCTGTGAAATGGTGAAGATTGCTATGGTGGGGATTGCAAATGTGCCACTTCACCAACAGAGAACAGTTGTAATAAGCCAGACTGTGTGGTGTCTGTGTGCCAATATTCCATTTAAAAAGAGGCTTGTTATCTTTAAATCTGAAATTAAAGAGACAGTTTGACTCAAAAGGCCATGGATTTTATTTTAACAAATTAAAATAGGAGATCAATAAAAAAGAGGGCCAGGGTTTATAGCTAACCTTCTTAGGTTTTTTGTTTTTGTTTTTTTGTTTTGTTTTGGGGTATGCGGGCCTCTCCCTGTTGTGGCCTCTCCCGTTGTGGAGCACAGGCTCCGGACGCGCAGGCTCAGCGGCCATGGCTCACGGGTCCAGCCGCTCCGCGGCATGTGGGATCTTCCCGGACCGGGGCACGAACCCGCATCCCCTGCATCGGCAGGCGGACTGTCAACCACTGTGCCACCAGGGAAGCCCAAGACTATTGTTTTTTTATGGCCCTGGTATGCAAGGGGGTTGTTCTGAAAGGACACAAACAGGTAATTCTCTCTTTCAAGGATTTTGGTCGTAGTAGTTGAGCAAAAACTACAGTATGATAGAAAGCAGTTCGTTTTCTTTGTCTCATATACAGAGTTAAAATTAAAAAGTGAAAAGACCCTACGTTTTATCATTTTATATTCAACACTTATCTACATAAGCGTTAAAACAAATTGATGTTACTACCCATTATGATTAAGGTACCAAAAAAAATTCACTTTGAAAACGATTCCTGAATATGGATACATTTTGTATTCAGAATCACATGGAAAAAGAAGCCTCTTAATTTACATGGGCCAGTGTCCCATAGTTATTGATCATTATTCATGGGAAATAAATTAATTTTCTAACATTCCATCATTTGCTATTTTTTTTAACAAAAGAGGGATTTTATTGTTCAGCACAGGGAAATATAGCCATCATTTTATAATAATTAAATGTAGTATAATCTATAAAAATATTGAATCACTATGTTGTACACCTGAAACTAATATAATATCGTAAATCATCTATACATCAATAAAAAGAGGTATTTTAGTTTTCTTATCAGCTGTTCTGTTCTTTGTTAAGAAGTGAGGGAAAAAACACTTACTGATTCTAAGGAAGTCAGATCCTTGATTTGCCTGATGATTATGAATATGAAAAAAGTGTTCTCTACAGAACAGTAGCTCTTAATCAAGAAAAGGCCGGCTCTAACATATTCTACAAAGAAGAGTGTGCCAAGATATAGCAATCCTTTTTGATTCTTTTGAAGTTTAAACAAATAGTGTACTCCGCATGAATTTTATCTTTCAACTAAATCATTCTACTGTGGAATTTATGATGCTATACTACTAGTTTACGAAGCAAGTGTAGTAGGCTTCACATATCTCCATATCTTATATTGATGGCATTTAAATTCTAATACCAAACTGTTATTGTTTCATAAACTAGGAGAAAATTACGCTTATAACAAGCAGGAGAAGCTGGCAGAAACAATAGATTTTCCATTCTTTGCTTTCTATTGTTTGTAAGCCTAGTTACCCTAGTTGACCAGTTAATGACAACACATGATGAAATTTTCCTGACTGCTAATTAATTAGCTCTAATTTCACGAGCTTTGTTACTGCTAAGGCTTCCACTAATTCTATGTGTGAATGTCTTCTTACCCTACTCCTCCTACTTTCCTCTTTGAACTTCCTCACATGTAGAGAACCCATTTGATTGACTTAAGCATCAGAAGATACTTATAATCAGAGAAAAAGCAAAAAAGAATGACTATAATGCCAATTAGTATAACTATTAATTAGAAATTATGTTTTGAGGATTTTCAGACAGAAGAGGAGTAGAAATGATAATAGTTTAGTTTTAGGAAAGCTGTGGTACACAAATAGAACCCCAAACCACACCACAGAGAATTTTGCAGGAATTTAATATATCTGATATACACTCAATTTGTGCCCATGAATGGTGAGCAACTAGAAGTAAAGGAGAATCACATAGTTACATTTCTGGACAAATCAGGTTATCAGAATGATGTAATAATGGCAGTTTACCTCAATCACTTCTTAGGCTTTCTTATTTACTATGCTAAATGTTAAGTGAGGTTTCTGAGTAAAAGCATTACAATGACTTCAGCATTGTGGGACATGAAACACAGTGAGAACTCAGAGCAAGGAAGGAAATAAGGCAGGTAAGAAGGAAAAAGAATTGAAAGAGCTGAAAGATGTATTACTTGGCTGTCAGGTGTTAGGAGAGTTTATTTGTGCTTTTTCTTAATCTTCATAACGCTCTTGTCAGAATGGTAGTAACATACCCATTTTTTTTTTTAGATGAGCGACCTTTAACTATAGGTTGCACTTGATTGTCTGCCAGGTTTTCAAGTCTGTGATGGGGACAGTAATGTCAGAAATTTCAATCCCAGTCAAATCAAGACCTGGTAGAAACACCATGGAAGTGCATAGTTTTGACCCAAATTTGACCACATTAAAATGTTGTTCTTTCTTCTCCAGGATGATAGTCTGTATTTCAAGAAGAATTCTAATTCTTGCCCCATAACAATTTCTCTGAGTTCTTTGTGCCAACTAAAGCCTTTGATTGATTTTCATATTAGCAAAGCCCTGGAATTATATGCAAAATGCTATGAATAGTTAGCAAATAGCAAAAGGATGCAGAGCCGTTATCAGATTCTCAAAACTCAATCAGATTATCTAAGAGTTTACATTAAATGAGGTAATGAGTGCCCTTTCTGGATCCAAACATTATAATATTTTTAATCCTTACCGTGGTCCCTGAAAATGTCTATTATCTCTAATTATCAGTAAGGGAACTGAGGCGTCGTAAAGTCTAAGTAAGTGAGAGGTCTGGAATTCAAATCCAGGTCAGTTTCAGTCTTGAACACCACTAATTCTATAGCCTACACTGCATTCTATACTCTCACTGTAGATAATCAATAAATGTTCATTTATTTCCTTTACCCCAGTTGGGGACAAAGAACATGGGTGTGTGAAAGAAAGTACAGGTTAGTTTTAATGTAAATGATATAATAATAATGCTGGTCAGCAGTTACGGAATATTCATATTGTGCTAGGAGTTCAGCATTAGGTACTTTACAGGCATTCTTTTATTTAAAATCTCATGTATATAATACCTACCTTAGGAAGTAGGTAATATAAATGTGCCAAGGTGATTGAAATAACGTGGTCACGTACAGGCAGTGAAACTGGGAAGGAGTTTTCTGGGCTGATGGTTGAATTTTGGCCAAGACATTAAGGGGAGAAGGGATGAGCACTGGTGGGGAGACTGAAAACTTATTCATCATAGGGAGAAAGCACTGGTGGAAGCATTGTGCTGCTTGCTTAAGAACTGTTACCCTCATAACCCAAAAACTGAGGTTTTGCTGAAAGCTGAAGGCAGATTTCTTGCAGTGTGAAAAAGAACTTACTGATATCTCTTCATGTTTGAACATGACTGTTTTGCAGATTTGTTGAAATGACTCAAGTTCTCTTTCAGATCTGGACTAAATGTCTGTATCATAGCATTAGGGCCCATGAAGCAGCATTTGCAAGCCCATACTCACCTCCCCCCTTTTTAGTGTTTTGCACTCTGGAAAAGCAAACAACAGCAACAACAATATCTTATTTCCTTTTATCTATAGTTATTATTAATCTTGTCAAGAAACCCATTTGATATATTTATGCTAAACTATAAATGAGATTTTTCCAGTTTTATTGAGATTGAATTGATATATAATATTGTATCTGTCCAAGGTGTACAATGTGATGATTGATATATATATATATAGTGTGAAATGACTACCACAATAAGTTTAGTTAACCTTAATTCACATAATTACAAATTTTATTTTTGTGATGAGAACTTTCAAGATCTACTCTCTTAGCAACTTTCAAACATAAAATACGGTATTGTTAACTGTAGCGACCAAGCTGTACATGACATCACGATTACTCACTTATCTTATAACTAGAAGTTTTTATCTTTTGATCATCTTCACTCATTTTCCTCACCTCCAACCCCCAGCTCTGGCAACCATCATTCCATTCTTTCTATCATGAGTTCAGTATTTTAGATTTCACATATGAGATCCTAAAGTATTTCTCTTTCTCTGTCTGACATTTCATTTAGCATAATGCCCCCCAAATCCACCCATGTGGTCACAAATAGCCAGATTTCCTTCTTTATCACGGCTGAATAATAGTAGGTTGTATGCACCCCATTTTCTTCATCCATTCATCCACAAAAATCACTGAGGTTGCTTCCATGTCTTGGCTACTGTATTGGGTTGGCCACAAAGTTCATACAGTTAATGAATACACTGTTCAATAAAACTTGGTGAAAATGAAAAATGTGTCTTTCATTTTTACTTAAAATAAATCTTTGACAAAGCCAGCTAGGCATCCCTTTGAGTAATGACTTATATCGCATTGAAATATTTTAAACATATGAACAGTAATAGCTTAAATGACAAATGTTACTAATATTGACACAATTGATCAAGGAGAATATGTTAGAATATGTTAAAATGCAGATGGACAGTGAAAGAACAAATATAACTTTTAACTAAATATTGTCTTGATATTTAGACCATTGGTTAAGAACATGATAACAGGTTTCATCCATTTCAAGAAAGCAGAATATTTGCAGATCACTTAACATTTACTAGGTATGTTCTCAGTCTGGAAGGATATATTTCACTTACATGTGTCATTTAATTTAACCACATCCCTCTGTAATAGATAGTGTTATCCCTATTTGCAGATAGGAAACAGGTTCAGAAAGATTAAGAATGTTACCTAATTCTAGTAAGTAGCCAAACCTAAACTGATCTAATTCCAGGGCAAAGCTCTTTCTGACACATCAGTGTGGGTCTTTATCTCTTTGAGAATTGTTGAACATTAAAAGCCTTCTTCCAGGTAAATGCATAAAGAAACAACATGAGCAATGATATAATAATACAAGTCTCACTAAATAATTGGTGTGTTTGGCCTTGCTTTTGCCGATAGATCTTTTGCAAAATTGCTTTTCTCTGAGATAGTGGACTTTAAATACTTTCTTTGAAGACTTTCCTAAATTATACCTATCAGAAAGCTACTTTGCTTTAAGGCTAAAGAAAAATGAAAGCTTACTTAACTACACTTAGGTGCCAGGGTCATACTACGAACTCTACACCTGCCAGGATTCACGCTAAGATAGGGTGGCTCCACAAACTGTCCATAGTACTGTGATTTCTTTCTGATATTTTGAAGTAGAAATAATTTAATAACTATTCACAAAAGAGAGAAACACTGTTTCTTCGTCCTCAATATCATACTGCTGTAGGCTAATTCTTTTTCTCTTCTGTTGCCCCTTAGTATAGAGAGTGTGTTTTGGGGACCCTCCTTCACGATCTTCTCCATTCCAAGAGCATCTTACATAAATCCAGGACTTCTCAAGCAACCAGTTTTGCCAGATGGTCTTAGGGTTGGTTGTACCCATATATGTATAATCCTGAACTTCTCAAGTAAGGTCCTTATAGAGCATAATGGCTAAGAGAATTGGTGCTGATACCAGACCTGAGTTCAAATCCTGCCTATGCCGCTAACTAGCTGTGTAACCTTGGAGAAGTAACTTAATCCTTAAAGGGATTAGATTTCTCACCCGGAAAATGGTATAATAAATGCATCTACCCCATATGGTTAGTGTGTAAATTAATGTAACTTGAGATGGTGCATGTTAAGCATTAGCACAGTGCCTGTCTCTTGTTAGTAATACCTGCTTTTATTATTAATTATTCTCTTTATATTCTCAGTTTCAGCTATATGCCTAACATATAATAGTTGTTCAGCAAATATTTACTGGATTGAACTAGCTCTGAAATTTAAGCATTGGGTCAACAGCAAAGTAGTCACCCCATCAATGTTTCTCCCACAGAAAGGGAGAATAGATGGAAGCCAGCCATCATACTTTCTTTTCTTATTCTAAACTTCCCATCCAGGCCCAGCAATAAAATAATCTTCCTGAACCCCAACAATTTCGAGAATTTTTCAAATCACACTATTTGAAAATAGTTGGGTTTCCCTAATCTAATATGTCCCAGGGCCCCAAGGTCACCAAGCTTATATTAATGAAGTCTAGTTAAGATAAATGATTACACTTAGTAAACCAACTGCTTATGAGCTCATTGGGCTTTTTAAAATTTACTATCTGCACTTCATAGAGACACAAGTGTTTTGCTTTTGTAGGACACTCAGCAGTCAAAGTAGTCTTTTAAAAAGCACAAATCAGATGCTATTATCGCACTGCTTCTGACCTCTAAAGGCTGTCTATTGTAAAGAGATTAAATTTTCAGCTACTTAGCCAGGCTCACAGGGACCATGGGCTCTGGTCACTTACTACATCTTTCCCTGACCTTCATGGGGTTCGAGGCACAGTTGTCTTTTTCAGTCCCTCAGATGCAACAAGCTCTACTTCTTGCTCTCCCAGCTTTAGATTGGCTAATCCTTCTACCCAGACCAATTTCCCTCTGATCATTAAGGTCTCGGTTCAAACGCCACCACTACTATCTTGACCAAAGAGACCTGCCTCCTCACTGCCTCTCCGTCCCATTGTCCAGTCGTATTTCTGTCGCTGTACAAAATTTATTTACATGTTTACTCCGTCTTCCTCCACCACTGGATATTTGCTTAAGAGCAAGGACTGTAATTTTTTGCTCACCACTGAATCTTCCAAGGCTTGCAGCAGACACTGGCACATAGAAGGTGTGTAGGAAATGTGTGTCTAATAAATGAATAAATATGTGAATGAAAAAAAACTGAAACACTAACACAAGAATATTCTCCTTTCAAAAGAATAATGAAAAATAATTTCATTCAATAAGAGTCCTTCTTAGTTACTGATACATGACTTAGTAGTTCCCAATCAATTAAAAATGTTCCATTATTTTCTGATACTTCACAAGTCATTAATTAAATGTTGCTCACATTTAAGGCCAATCTGTGAGACATTATGAACTTGTCTACTCTAAAGTTCCAGCATTAACTCAGGCGGGGCTTCACCAAGTACTGATCCTGTGACCTTGGCCTCTCATTGCCTCAGTTTTCTCATTTGTAACACGGGTATAATAATAGGCTTATTTCATAGGCCTGTGAGGAAACCCTCATATATATGTGTGTGTGTGTGTGTCTATATATATGGATTTAAACGGTGTCTTAGGATAGTGTCTGGCACGTGAGAAGCATCACAGAGTGTTGACTGCTGCTACTAGAACCGTTATTATGAGAACTACCTGTTGAGAATAATCCTTCATATACTGGTTTATTCCACTGGAGATAAAGGAAACTAATAGAATGTTAGAAAGCAGATTAAACACAGAAAGCCAATAAAATATACCAAGACAGAAGATGATGAGAGTGTAAAAGCATAGAAGAAAAAAATGGTTTTTGTGTTTCTTATTCTTTTTCTTTTTTAAAGAAGGAAAGAGCCTAGAAATAGGACAAAAACTATTCATTGGCTCTACTGACATGGGGATCGCTGGTGACCTTCATAAGTAAAATTTCAGGACAGTGGGCAGTGAGGTTACGGTGAGAGAAGTCAGACGGATGTAAATTATAGAGTAAATGGGACGTGAGGAAATGGAAACAATATATGAAGATAACAATTTTGAAAAGTTCAGACATGAATTGGCTAAAGAAGATATGCAGGGATTAGGGGAGGAGGGAGGCTTTCATGTTACACGTATAGTTTTTAACATTTTAAGGTGGAGTTACTAGTCTAGAATGAGGTTGAACTTTGGCAAGAATCCTTCCTAAGGAGTAGATGGGCTGTAGAAGATGCAGGGCTGTGAAGTACTTGAGAAGATGAGGGAGAATGAAATGCTCTCTGTAGCGCACACGGCCTTGTAACTTTAACTCCTGTAGTAAAAGGGAATACAAAGGTCAACGCAGATGCTAATGAATTAATGGATTTGGCAGTGGACTATTTACTGACCTCTGTGTTCTTAATGAGCTATGAAGCACCTCACCGGCTCAGAGTGAAGGAAGTAGAGAGGATGGAGGTTAAGTAAAGCTTCTAACAAAATAGTCCTTAAGGAGAATTAGAAAGAGCTTACTGTAAGTCAGAGCAATATTTCCAGTCTTGAAAATCCATTTGAAGCTGGTGATTATTAATTTATTGGAATACCAATTTGCCCTGCCACATGATTTTTCTCCAGCTACCTGGATGTAAGTTACACAGAGGCAGAAGAGAGTGAGAGATAACAATGGAGGGAAAATACAATTCGTATTTTTTTTTGACCTTTTTCCACTTCCCCGCTCCAACTCTGGGGAGCCTTCACGGACATGGCTGCCCTCCCAGTCTCCAGCAGCACTCTGTTATCAAAGAATTCAAAGAAATGGAACATAGGTTTCCAACTTATTAATTTAGCAAAATCAAAAATTATATATAATGTCTTCCGTTGGCAAAGATTTTTGCAGTATAATTTGGTTCCATCTTTTGACAAGTAATTTGGCAATGTCTAGCAAGATAAAAATGTTAATAGCTTTTACACATTAATTCTAATTCTGGAAGCTTATGCCAATAAATAATTTATAATCCAGAAAATTATTATATAAAGATGCTCATTGTCATGTCATTTGTAATAACAAAAAATTGGAAACACCTTTAATTGTTAACAATAGGAAAACAGTTTAGGAAATATCCACTTAGTAGAAAGTTACACAGTTACTCTATTATAATTACAAGATGATGGAGCAAAATAGAATAATGCTTAATAAAGAAAGAATGAAGAAAGTTGACCTACAATTGTGTCTTCCTTATGTCAGTAATTATGTAAACATATAAATATTTATTAAAACTTAAAACCAAAATAAAGTTTTAAAAGCTCTGTACCAGTAATGGGGATTTTATGTTTGTTTCAAAATATTTTTTAACATAACTCTTATAATTTTGTTTTTTCTACTCCTTTTCTTAAGAATTTCTGATTATTACCTCATTTTTCATTCCATAGTTTCAAATAAAGTCAGCAATTTTATCATCAGAGAAGATTAGACTTATTTGACACTTCAGAATTCCAAGTTATTTGGTATAAAAAGACCATATACACTTGTAGGTGCTTTCAAAATAATATTTCGAGAATTTTTTTTTTTTGCTTAGTCTTTCCTAGTATGGAGATTCAGCAAACTACCTAAAATTGCTAGCCATTCTTTTTTCATTTTTCTCATTTTATTCATTTATCTTGCCCTTCACAGAAATGATAACAAATGAGTCTGCAGTTGCATCTGCCAATTTCTTAAATCCTCTATTATCCACATTATGAAATCATACTTATATGAATGCTTCCAGTATTTTCAGAGCTCTTTAGTTATTATACTTGAGCATTCTGTATGAAGTATCTTATGTAAGTGTAAAATTTAGACTCAACTTCTGGAAGCTTTTGATTTCTTAGTTCAAAAGTGAGAGATCCTTAGTTCAGCCATATGATTAACAATTACTTGTATAGTAAGAAGCTCCTAAATTATTGTTTTATGGATACCTGGCAGTTTTCTTGCCATTTCTCAGAGGTTCTCTATTAAACACATTCTCTCTCTTTCTCTCTCTCTCTCTCTATCTCTATCTCTCTCTCTCACACACACATTGTGATTAAAAGCACAGACTTTGGCATTATGAAGTCTAAGGTTCAATTTCCAGTTCTGTAGTTTCTGGGCCACTTCACTTTAGGCAAGTAACCTAATGTCTCTGAACCTTGTTATTTTCATCTGTAAAATGGAGATTACAATTATATCATCAGAACATCCGTAATGATTTTAGAGTTTCAGAGTCAGGTACAAGCAGGCACTCAGTAAATGGCTAGTGCTTTTATTACTTTATTATTATTTAGGTCTTGGTTTTCCTTGAGTCTGTGAGTCCCCATAATGAAATGTAATTTCCAGTAGATTGAGTAATACCTATTTTCACCAAAAATTTTAACTGAGTTCATTACTTTCTGTGCAACCCAGATTAGTTTTCTGCCTTTTTTTCTGTGCCGTCTGTAGGTGTTCAATAGATTTATTTAATAAATGTATGAATGCATGAACGCGTAGATGAATTTTTAAATGCTTCTTTTTGAGAAGGTAGAACAAATGTGCCACAGTAGAACAGATAAGAAAATAGTCCATGGAAAAACTGGCAAAGTCACATATGTGCCCAGGGCCAGCCTAAGGAGAATTGCTTTTTTTTTTTAAGGAAAAATGTGTTGAATAGCTTATTTTAATTATTTTTAAAAGTTAAGTACGGGGACTTCCCTGGCGGTCCAGTGGTTAAGACTTCACCTTCCAATGCAGGGGGTGTGGGTTCAATCCCTAGTCGGGGAGCTATGGTCCCACATGCCTCACAGCCAAGAAACCAAAACATAAAACAGAAGCAGTATTGTAACAAATTCAATAAAGACTTTAAAAAGTTGTCCACATCCAAAAAAAAAAAGTTAAGTACAAAAATTTGCTGATGATTTACATATTTAGCACCACTAAAATAATGTGAGATTAGCTGTACTAAAACAGAATGTTGAGCTACATTCACATTAAGTGACATTATATAGTCTAAATTTATGGAAAACTTCTGAAATGTCTGATAAAAAGTAAGATGGTGAGTGACCTTTGAGCAGAAAAAGACAGAAAGAGAAATGGCCTTTTCTACATTCTATTGTGCCTCTAAGTAAAATGCTTGGTAATCTAGCTACAAAGCAATATGTCATTTGGCTTTAGGCACCTACTGTGATTTACCTTGTGAAGATCAGATTTTGCCATGGAGAGGATTTGTAAAAGTATCACACATTCCAGTACCATTGGCAACCACAGCTACCAAAAACTCCAATTTAAATTGATGAACCTAATGTCAGATGATAGTATCATTTCCTTGTGGGTGTCTTGGGAAAAGATGGGTAGGAAATGTATAAAAGTGAATACTTTATTGACTGAAATAACAATTCATCATTTTGAAAACATAAAATACATTAAAGTTGTTATAGCATCATGCATTAATATTTCACTGTACTTTAGACATCGCCTACAATCAATGTTTTCTGCCCTTTGAAACAGAATCTTGCTTGTGGTATGCATTAATCATATAAAAGATTAAACACTGAAAAGAAATTCAGCCTTTAAGGACAATTTGCTTTGATTTATTCAGTGGGTTCTTCCAAAAAGTTAATACAAGAATTATTGCTTGTTGAACTGGAGTTACAAATTCTTTCAGAGTTACTTAGTATTTTCTGTAATATCAGTATCAAGGAAGGTAAAGCAAATTTACATATTCATTAGGAAATACAGGCACATAATCATAAAACAAGACAACACAGCGTTTTTATAGACTTTATTTTTTAGAAGTGTTTTAATTTCACAGAAAACTTGAGAAGATAGTCTAAAGTGTTTCCATATACACTAGACCCATTTCCCTCTATGATGATCCACTTACATTAGTATGTTACGTTGTTACAATCAGTTAACAAATATTGATACATTATCATTTACTATAGTCCATACATTAGTCCAGTTCCTTAGTTTTTACCTCATGTCCTTTTTCTATTCCAGGATTTCATCCAAAACATCACATTACATTTAGTTGCCATGTTTCCTTAGGCTCCTCTTGGGTTTGATAGCTTCTCAGATTTTCCTTGGATGACCTTGACAATTTTGAGTAGTTAGGGTTTTGTAGGATGCCCACTACTAGAATTTGTTTGATGCATTTTTCATGATAATATTGGGATTATGTGTTTTGGGGAGGAAGACCACAGAGTAGAAGGGTTATTTTGTCAGATCACATCAAGTGTACAAAGTATGAATATGCATTATGAATGCTGAGGTCGACTTGGATCACCAGGCTGAGGTAGTGTTTTTCAGGTTTCTCCATCGTAAGATGACTGTTTTCCCTTTTTCATACTGTACTTTTTTGGAAGGAAGTCAATATGCTCAGCCCACAACTAAGGAATAGGGAGTTATGCTTAAGATGGAGTACTACATAAACTATTTGGAATTCCTTTGCACGGGAGATTTATCCATTCTCCTGCATTTATGTATCCAATTATTTATTTATATCAGAAGAACTCATGGATTTTTATTTTATACTTTGGGTTATAATCTAATTCTACTTTAGTTACTTTGTTCCTCAAATTGCTCTAGTCCTGACCCTTGTGAACTCTTTTCAGTTGGCTCTTGTGCCACTCTGAGGTATCCCCATCCTGTATTTTTTTTTGGAACTTCCTTACTTTCTGACACTATAAGATGGTCTTGTATATAAATCTTGTATATTTACTGCCCTAGTCCTAGAATCAGCTATTTCTTCAAAGATAACTAGGTCTTTTTAGTGGAGAACGGTATTAGACAGCAGGATCTGGGTGTGGGGTGTGCTAATTGCTGCTCGGATGTCATTGCTTCTAGATCTTCACAGCTGACAGAGCAAAGAGATAATATGTGTGTACATTACCCATGTATACGCACATATCTATAAGTATCTCTCTACATAGCCATGTGTATTAAGGTAATATGAAGCAATATTAAGCTAAACATGAATGTATATTGATGTTTCCAACTTTAATCTGTTACCACATAGATCACCTTAGCCTCATCTCTTGCTTATCTTTAAATTTCAACTCCAGCAAAACACTTGGCTTTTAGAAGTATGAAAATCAAATTGTAGCAACTTTGGGAAGCCACATCATCTAGTAGAATAATTCTTAAAGGGCAAGGTGTATATCATCAAATTTTAATTTACAGTCAGCAGTACTTTTTAACATCAAAAGGCCTCCAGACCTCTGCTTCCAAGAAGATGAAGTAGCCCATTTCTCCCAGGTTCTCCCACTTAAAACTAAAACCCTGAACATAACAACAAACAAACATAGGAAGACGCTGAAAGGTGGAAATGAGAAGGCAGACTTAACTAGGGACTTTGGGACTTGAGGAATAACATGGTGATGAGTCCCCTGTGTTTCCTGTTGCTTCCCATACATCCTGGAGAGGGTATTACAGGCACCCCCAATCAATAACCACCAACAGAACAACAGACAAAAAAGCTTCAGAAAAAAACACAAAACCCTGTTCCCCCTAGCCAAAGTATGAGGAAAGGGGTTGCTAAAGACAGAAGACCATTTGGGCAATAATATACACACTACTCGAGCCAAGTGCCAGTGGAATATACACACTACTCGAGCCAAGTGCCAGTGGAATATTGCACCCATTCCCTATGTCCTGTCGTTTCAGTTGGGCCAACGTAGGATTTGATCTTCCACCCCACCCCACTCCTGCCCTCCAGAAGAGCCAGCACTCTGATTCCCCACCAGGGTTGTTTCAGTGTGGTCCAGTGGTGAGCTGAGCCTCCACCCCTTTCCATTAGCAAACAGACTTTAAAAGGTGGTGCCTGGGCTTCCCTGGTGGCGCAGTGGTTGAGAATCTGCCTGCCAATGCAGAGGACACAGGTTCGAGCCCTGGTCTGGGAAGATCCCACATGCCGCGGAGCAGCTGGGCCCGTGAGCCACAGCTACTGAGCCTGCGCTCCGCAACAAGAGAGGCCGCAACAGTGAGAGGCCCGCACACCACGATGAACAGTGGCACCCGCTCGCCGCAACTAGAGAAAGCCCTTGCACAGAAAGGAAGACCCAACACAGCCAAATAAATAAATAAATTTACTTATTAAAAAAAAAAAAAGGTGGTGCCTGACAGGCTTGTTAACACTGGGCTGCCCTCACACAGTCGTGGGGTCCAATGGTGGGACTTAGCGTCCATCTCTCCCGGACATCAATAAGAATAGGATGTTACAGGTTGGCGGGAGTAGGCACCCCACTAACCCCCAACACATGGTGTCAGTGAGACCCAATGGGGTGCTGAATCCCCAGAACCACCCTGAGGCAACAAGACAGAACGAGACGGCACGAGCAGGGCGAGTCGTCAGTTCTCTTCCTCTCACCCTGGCGTCAGTGGGGCCAGCAGGGAGCTGACCCTCTACCCACACCCGGCGTCAACAAGAAGGAATGAAGTGGGAGGAAGGACAGCAAACACTTCACTTCTCCCCTCCCCTGTGTCAAGAAATCTACTGGGGAGATGAACTTCCACTCCTACTAAAAGGCAACACAATGATATTAATGCTCCCACTTTTGGGGGGAAGGTGTCAGAAGGGCCAATAGGATAGCTGAACTTCTACTTGACCTGTCTGCAGTGAGACAATGTAAGTGCCCACTTTTGCTGGGGTATTGTCAGTAGGGCCCAATGGAAATCTGTACGTAACCCCCCAGTCCTCATACTACGCCTCAAATAGGATGACTTCCTTCTAAAAAGTAATAATAAAATTAAATGGGTTACAGAGTCATATAATAACTCAGAATGTTTAGAATACAATGGCAAAATACTCATGACACCAAGAACCAGGAAATCACAGAATAAATGAGAAAAGACAATAAACATACACCAACACTGAGATAAAACATCTATTGAAATGATCAGACAAGGATTTTAAATAAGCTGTCACATAAATGCTTCAATTAGCAATTATGTGTTCCTTGACAGAAATGGGAAAAATAGAAAATGTAAACAAAGAACTAGAAGCTATAACAATAAAAACAAATGAGAACAGTAGAACTGAAAAAATACAACAATCAAAAAACATTGCTCAAGAATAGAGTGGAGGGCTTCCCTGGTGGCGCTGTGGTTGAGAGTCTGCCTGCGGATGCAGGGGACACGGGTTCGTGCCCCGGTCCGGGAGGATCCCACATGCCGCGGAGCAGCTGGGCTTGTGAGCCATGGCCGCTGAGCCTGCGTGTCCGGAGCCTGTGCTCCGCAATGGGAGAGGCCACAACAGTGAGAGGCCTGCGTACCGCAAAAAAAAAAAAAAAAAAAAGAATAGAGTGGAGATTACAAAGCATAGAATCATGAACTTAGAAGAGATCAATACAATGTACCAAATGTACAGAGAAAAATAGACTGAGGGGTAAAGATGGGAGAAAGAACAGGATCTCAAGAACCTGTGAACAGTAACAAAAGCACTAACATTCATATCATCAAAGTTCCAGAATGAAAAAAGAGAGCAAGTAGGACTGACAAAGTATTCAAAGAAATCATGGCTAAAAAGTTCCCAATTTTTTAGAAGACATAAACACAAATTCAAGAATCTGAACAAACCCAAAGAGGAAAAACGCAAAGATATCCTTGCCAAGACGTGTCATAACTAAACTTCTGAAAAGTAGAGACTAAAAAAATCTCAAAAGTGGACAGGAAGAAACGATGCATTGCTTACTGAGAAACACCAATTCCAATGACAGCATATTTCTTGTCTAAAACTCTGGAGTCAGAAGCATTGACATAACATTTTTCAAGTGCTAAAAGAAAAGAACTCTCAGCCACAAATTCACACTTTTTATCTCCACTTTCTTGTTTGACTTACGTTAATGGACTACTAACTCATCTTTCTATATCCGGGACTGCCATCACCCTTCTCCAAAAATCTAGTCACAGTATTTCCAGAGTGATCTTTCTGAAAATGAAACAAATGTTTCTTATAAAAATACCTGATTGTGTTATGAAACTTGTCTCTCTTCTAAGTTACCAGTTAAAATCCTTCAATGGATTCCCATCTTTCTTGGAGTAAAATCTCACATCCCAACTCTCTTTGTCCTTTTGGGCTGCTGTAAGATTATACTGCAGGTTGGGTGGCTCATAAACAACAGGATTTTTTTTCTCACAGTTCTGGAGGCTGCAAGTTCAAGAATAGGGTGCCAGTATGGTCAGATGAGAGCCCTCTTCTGAGTCACAGACTTCTCATTGTAACCTCACATGGCAGAAGAGCTTAAGGAGCTCTGTGGGGTCTCTTTTATAAGAGCACTAATACCTTTATCATTTCCCAAAGGCCCCACCTACTACTACGATCACCTCCGGAAATTAAGATTTCAACATATAAATTTGGAGGGGAACACAAAGACTAGACCATAGCACTTAGTATACATACATGGACCATTCATGGTCTGGCTTCTACCACCCTCTCCATTGTCTTCTTTTCTTACACTCCAGTGAGCATTTCTTTCTTTTTTTTTTTTTTTTTTTTTTTTGCGGTACGCGGGCCTCTCCCTGTTGTGGCCTCTCCCGTTGCAGAGCACAGGCTCCGGACGCACAGGCTCAGCGGCCATGGCTCACGGGCCCAGCCGCTTCGCGGCATGTGGGATCTTCCCGGACCGGGGCACGAACCCATGTCCCCAGCATCAGCAGGCAGACTCTCAACCACTGTGCCACCAGGGAAGCCCCAGTGACATTTCTTTTACTGATTATGAATGGAACTCCTTTCTGGACTGATGCTTAACCATTCATTTTCTGGCAAACATGAATTTATCTTCTCTTTTCCTCAAAAATTCACCCTTCCTTCATGTTACATATCCATTTCAATTGCCTTCTACAGGAAGCCCTTCTGATATCCCCCATATACTACTGTCCACAGCATGAATTAAGGTCTTACTGTGTCTTCCTATATCACTCTGTAATAATTTTTACGGTAACTATGGATTTTCTTATTTGAGTGTCACAATACATTGACTTCTAGGTGGCACAATAATGATTTTAGTAACGGTAACACTGGTGCCTAGTTTAACCCATGGCATACTTTAGGTGTTCAATAAATGTTTGTTGAATGAGTGAATGAATGAATGAATGGATGGTCAGTTTGAAATCTTAATCATGTTACTTTTCAAAAATCTGTTAAAAAGATACCCACAGTTTTCCAGAAGATTAGGGACTTAGGATCTTCAACTTGATTTAATAGAGGAAATTTTTACTCATACATCATGCTTAAATACCTCAAAGTAAAACCATTAACCCAGGAATTTAAGGTTACCCATTTGGACTTGCAAGCCAATAATTAATACCTCCTGCCCCGACTGTATTAGATGGTTTCAATGCTCCACTCATATCTCCCCAGCACTCATCATTCCAGTATATGCTGATAGACTCATGCTACCACCTGCAATTATCCACCTTAGGGCAGGCCAGAAATGTACAGGAGTTAATGTATCTGGGTGTAGCTTTCAACCAAGGACAGAGGGGACTGGAAGATAAGTACTTCAAGTTTCTCACCAATTCTTGGGATAACTCTGAGACATGTTCTATAGAGTTTCACAGAACTCCCCTGAAGTACTGGCAGCAGTTCCCTGCAGGAGTAATTTATTCAGTAATGCACCTCTGTTGGCTTCCTTCCGTGCCTCCATTCTCAATTCCCACTCCACTTCTGAGTCTTCTGGAAGCACCTCCCAAATGAACAGTTTGCATTCAAATTATTGCCTCAGGTTCTGCTTCTAGGGGAATTCAATTTATAGCCTCCTAACAATCCAGTGCTCCTTACAGAGCCATCACTGGTACAAGTACCAAGGCATGGCACATTATGTATCACTCCTCCTAAATCCTAATATTTTTAAACAGATAGGAAAGAGCATGACCTTGAGGAGAAAAATCATTTATATGAGAATGGCCAATGGATAAAGGGAAGGAGAGACAGTGCCATTTGTTTTCCATTAATGATAGTGTGAAATTTATGGGCAGATGGTCTAACAGGTGTGACTATAATTTGAGGAGCCTGCTCCCTTGGTTACAGAAGACTGCTATTGTTATTATTATGGAGGCACAACCTCATGACTTTATTGCTTCACTTGATGTAGCCTTTTCCTTTACCCTTAAATCTTTCTACATCACTGAATTGCAGCCAATAGATTTATTTTCTCCCTATGGCTCCATCACAAAAAAAAGACACACATGTGCACACACACACAGAGTTTTGTGTATGCCAGTGCTAGAAAAGACAAGCTCATGGTGCATGTATGCAATGGGTATTGTACATTACAGGTCTCTGTGAAATAGTCTTCTGCAGGTTCCTATGTTTATTTTATGAATAATTAACTTTAGTAAAGTTAATTTCCTGAAGATCTTGATGAAGACTGAAGAAAGGAAGTAAATTTTAAAGAAAAAGACTTAGAAACTTGCCCTTTTTGCCCTTTCTTTGTGTCTTAATGAACAAAGGATAACTGGGACTTTTTTGAAGTCTTTGCTTGAGTTGAAGACACAAAATGCAACCTGTACTCTTATCATAATATGTTCAGTTTATGAGTACACAAACTTATAAACTGTGAATTTCCCTCAAGTTATTATACCATTTAGAAGATGTTTGCTGGGACATTTACTTAAAACCAAACAATTGAGGTCTATATGTCCAAATAATTTCCTTCTCTCTTTCTGTCTCCATTTCAGTTTCCTGAGTTTCTGGGAAGGCCTGGTTTCCCCAAAGGAACGATTTCTGGTAGAAGTCTGAAGGTCTGACCCAAGAAAAATAATCCAGTATAGCCAATGAATTGAGGACAAGAAGTTTTCCAATCAGGTAGGAACATTTAATCTCATACATTGCAATCACCTTAAGTAAGGTGTGCTGATAGCTGGATATGATTTAGCTTCTTGGGAAAAGATGCATATATAACCTACCCCACAAGGAAGCTGTTCTCAATTCCCTTAGTGGTTGTGGTGTTTATCAGAGAGTGCCTTGGGGGAAGATGAATACAATAACAGTATGATGCTTTTTTTTTCATTTTTAGCTCATTGTTGCCAAGTACCCTTGGTGACCTTGGTGCCTGTGGTTTAATCCCAGGAGGTTAGACATGTGGAACAGCACATTAACCCTTTTTAGTATTTTCTCCCAAGACAAATCATTTTTATAGGTTGTCTCCATGGTCTTCTAGTTGCTTATCAAACTTAAGCATCAAGTCTTCTAAGTGAGCAATAGCCCCTGTCAGTGTGAGGAAATCAGCTTGGTTCTTATTGGGGCACATCTTCTTGGTCTTGGCACAAAGTGAGTTCACATAGGGAGTTAGAAGGAGGAGAATGGGGCATGCGAAAGGGGAGTTCTGTGTTCTCATTTACCTATGCATGTTGAAACTCCACTAACAGTTTTATTTTCATTAGCAATTTGTGATAAAAACTTAGGGTAGGGCTTCCCTGGTGGCGCAGTGGTTGAGAGTCTGCCTGCCGATGCAGGGGACACGGGTTCGTGCCCCCGTCTGGGAAGATCCCACATACCGTGGAGCGGTTGGGCCCGTGAGCCATGGCCGCTGAGCCTGCGCGTCCAGAGCCTGTGCTCCGCAACGGGAGAGGCCACAACAGTGAGAGGCCCGTGTACCGCAAAAAAACCAAAACTTACGGTAAAGGGAATAACGAAGCTGTCCCACTATATGGCACGACAAAAGATAGTAGTGACATCAAAATCAGGGCCTATCCATCTCATTTGCAGTTATATACTCAGTGTTTAGCATAGCATTTGATCCCTCATCAGTATTCAATAAGAAGATGTGTGTTGAATGACTTAAGGATGAATTAATGAATGAAAAAAGTTAATATGGTAGAAAATGTGTTTTATCCTTGTATTTTCGTGTGTTGACTTCTGTATTTCAAGACCCAGCACTGTAACTGACACATAGAATATAAGCAGTAAAATTTGCTGAAAGAATGAATGAGTCCCCACAATTCTAAGAAGAATTTTAAGACCAACACAGACCCCATATCTGCCAAGGTCTATGACAGAAATATCCAGAGAAGAAAGCCTGATCTCAGCTAGTGGTAGAGCTGACAGAATTTATCTAGTTTTAATAATTTACAGCTCATCCCATTACATCTAGGCATAGTACCTACATGAGCCATACAATTAAATGTTGACTGAAAAAAAATGCACAACCTAAAAGTTGAGAATTATGTTTTATTTGGAGGACATACTGAGGACTTAAGTCAGGAGACAGCCTCTCAGATAGCTCTGAGGGACTGTTCTGAAGAGGTAAGGGAGGGCACAGGGTATTTAGGGGTTTTTGCAAAAAAAAAAAAAAAACCCGGTAGTTGGAACATCAACATCTAGCTCCCCCAAGGTAGACTGCAGTGTGTTACCCTTCCCTCGGCCTACCCTGGGGCACCCTGAAGGGCCTACGGGTCTGAGTGTGGCCCAGCAAGCCCAGGGGAGCCGGCGGGTCCTCAGAGTTCTTGTCCTGAAACTGGCGCTGACGCGACGGGGCCACGAGTCTCTAGACACTTACTGCCGTTAAACGAATGCAGAACTGCGACTAAGGCCTCAGGGAACCTGCTTCACGCCTACCCTTCTGGATGCCAAATCAAGACCTTACGTCGAGGCTAGGGCCCCCGTTGAGATTCCCCTTAGCTCTAGAGCAGGGCAGGAAGAGCTGCCACCCAGGACCTGGAAGCACCCTCTTTCTTTCGAGAAAACTCTTTTTTTTCTCAGAGCCATGCCTGCAGGGACTAGAAACACGGCAACAACAGTGTTTTTCAGGTTTTTTCCGGCTGCAAGAATGGAGCTTTCAAAATGGGAAAACCAGGCTTTTCGCTATAGACGCCATGTGTAGATTGACACGCAGCCTAAATACGTGTGTCTTCTAACAAGTAAAAGAGACACAAGCTACCCACTGTGCCCTAAACTGAATCAACTTTTTAAAGCAGGGTGTTCTGCGACTAGCGAACGGCCTCAATGAAGGAATGCCTTCGGTCGGCCGAGGGGCCAGTGTATCTTCCAGTATCCGGCAGTGTTACACGAAGAACTGTTCTTTAGTTGAAGTTGCAGTGCAAGCTGAATTTCCCCTTGAGGAATGGTGACCTCAGGTATGAGGTCCGGGGAAGAATTGCCTTCCTCCCCTTTGAAGTCCCAAACCACTACACCCAACATGTTTGTCTTTAGTTGAAAGTGGTATTTAAGGTGAGGATTTCAGCCATTTGGGAGATTTACTGAGTTCTCCTGGGTCTCTTCCATGTATACATATTATTAAATTTTGTTTGATTTTCTCCTGTTAATCTTAATCTGTCCCATGTCAATTTAATTCCTAGACTAACCAGAAAAATCTAGAAGGGTACAGGAAACTTTCTTCCTGCCCAACAGGCATTATAGTGCAGGGCACATTGCCTGCCTTTGAAAGCATCTGAACTTCTACACATTGAGAACCCTCTCCTTTCCATGCCCCTTTACCATAGGCATAAAGATTTCTGTGCACATCGAGGCTGAGAAGAACTCCTGAGTCCATCATTGTTTCTCCAGGCAGTCATGAAGACTGTCAGAGAGGAAGAACTTTTCCTCTGCCCTTCTGTAGGCAAATGCAGTAGGGGGTCCCCAAAGAAAAAGAATCAAATATAACTTTTTGACATAAGAGAAGCCATTTTAAGCCTAAATCATTTGTGATCTCAGCCTGGTCATGATGCTTGCTCTTGAACAGGTCTCAGTAATTAATGATCTTGTGAAATAAAATTGTCCCTTACCATCTGGTTCTATAAGAATGAAGTCACTAGCCACTGTAGTCTCTGACCTTGACAAAAAAGTTATCACTTGATCTAAAAGAGAACTGGAAATTTTTCTTTGAGCCAAATTTGAGGATTATAACCTGGGAAGAGCATCTCAGAAAACTCTGAAAACTGTTCTGCCCATTAGAAACCCAGGGAGGTGTATAAGTTTTTTTGGAGACAGAGGGCTGTACATCAAATGACATTTTTTTTTTTTTTTTTTTTTTTGCGGTACGCGGGCTTCTCACTGTTGTGGCCTCTCCCGTTGCGGCGCACAGGCTCCGGACGCGCAGGCTCAGCGGCCATGGCTCACGGGCGCAGCCGCTCCGCGGCATGTGGGATCCTCCCAGACTGGGGCACGAACCCGTGTCCCCTGCATCGGCAGGCGGACTCTCAACCACTTGCGCCACCAGGGAAGCCCTCAAATGACATTTTATTGAACGTTTACATAATTCAGATCTAAGTGCCATCCTGCTGGTCATGTAACCCCTTACAAGGTCAAGAAGAAATGTTATCTCTTAAGGAGGGAGTTGTCTTGTTGATGTTAGGAGAATGTTGCTCTTTATGGTTGAGCAAGTGTCCCTGCCTATGGGGGAGGTTTGGTCAATGTATAATGCAGATGCACAATGCACAGTGTGGGGAGAGAGGAGACCAAAGGGCAGAGAAGAGTTTATGTTTAAATTTCTCTTGTCTTGCCATAAAATATAAATTTTGTTTCACAACCTTCAACACACCCTGAATGGAACTCAGGACAGAGATCAGGAATGAGGCAGTCTATGCTCTGGGAAAACCCGGCAGAACAGGCCTTCAGATAGTTAGATATTTTCAGAAGATTTTATGAGCCCAGTTTCTTTTATCTTCTCATATCTAGAAAAGCACTAAAGTCATTAATGGAGACATCTGCTCCTTGTGACTAGCAGCCACCATTTCGTGACTAGCAGCAAATTTCTGCCAAAATGTGTCCCTGATTCCATGTGTCCCCCTTCACCAAAATCACATACATGCTGACCTTCCCCCTAACTCTTTCGAGCAGTTCCTCAGAGCTATCTGAGAGGCTGTTTCCTTGGCTATAGTCCTCATTTTGCCCCAAATAAAACTTAACTCACAACTCTCAGTTTGTGCTTTTTTTTTTTTTCAGTTGACAGTTTAAAACTTTCCCAATTTGGCTGTTCAAGGAGCCACCATTTTGGGAAAATCCCTGGTGTTCTCCTTACTTGCTGCAAGTAATAAAGCCTTCCTTCTCCTGCCCTTTGGCTTGGTTGTGTCTTTTGGCTCAACAAAAGAAGTGTTTCAGGTAACACTTTTAGCTGGTCTAAGAATTAAATTGACGTGAGACTGATTAACAGGAGAAAATAAAACAAAAGTTTAATCATATGTACATCTAGGAGTCATTTTTGGCCTAAGCCATTTTGCAATGTAAGCCTGGCCAGGATGCTTGCCGTTGAAAGGGTCTCAGTAATTAATGATCTTAAGGGAACAAAATAATGCAGAATCAAAGGACTGTTTTCAGGTAAAAGAAGTAACAATAACAAAGATAATTGTAAAGACTCCCAGTTCTCTTTCAATGGTAAAGATTAGCCTGATCAGCTGGGAACATAAGGAATGATGATATTGACCTTTTCTGACCCTCATGACTTCAGTCCACTAAAGCTTGGACTCTGTGGACCACCCAAACCCCTTCATGAATATGCATATACCCTTAGCTTAAAAATTCCCCAATTTTGCTGTTCAGGAAGACACTGCTTTGGGAAAGACCCCCGGTGTTCTCTTTACTTGCTGCAAGTAACAAATCCTTTCTTCTCCCAATCTTTGTTTATGTTGTGCCTTTCAGCTTGACACCCACCAAGAGGCAAACCCAGGTTTTTGGGTAACATTAGCTCTTTGGCTGGCAATGAAAATGACATAAGGCAGATTAACAAGAGACAATTAAATTATTATGTGCACATGGGGAATTCACATAAGTATGAAGAATTCCAAAGACAGCAAGACAAGGTGACATATATATATTCTTGACTAAAGAGAAGTGAAACTGAGCAGGACCCTGTGGGGCTCCTGGGCACTAAAGTCTTTCTGTGTCCCCCATTTCTTGTTTGCAGGGACTAGGCTTCAGCCTCCACAACCTTCCCTGAATTCCAAAGGGTAGGGTCAAATAGTTGCTAATCAGGGAAGGGAGGGGCTGCAGAGACAAGGGAGGAACTGTCAAGAAACAATAGTGCAGCTTTGGGACAAGATCCTGGTTCTGCCTCAAGGGAAACATAGAACAATAACTGAGCTCTTCTACAGAACTAAAACCCCCAACAAATGGAAGATGTTAACTACTTGATGAAGCATCCTTCATTCTAGAGAGAAGGTCACAGTTTGATAACCTTGAGAAGCATAGAAGCTCATCAGGAGACCACCTGAGGCCAGATTAAAGGATTGCAGGCCCTGAACACACCATAACCCTTATCAGCAACCCTGACCTTGAACCATTGCTATAAAACTCCTCACCAAATCCCCCCAGGTTGGGACACACAGTTTTGAGGGCATTGGCCTGCTGTGTCCCCCTTTGCCTGGCAACACAATAAACCTATTCTTTTCTACTTCACCCAAACTCTGCCCCCGAATTCGATTCCATACCAGTGCACAGAGGCCAAATTTCGGCATCAGAAGGAGGTATGGGTCTGAAATTTCAAGGGGAAGTAAGGTAATTCACAGGAAGTTAAAAAGAGTTAATGTTTGGTAAACAAATGTTTGCTGATCCATCCAAAGACAATGAGCCACAGAGAGAATTTTTTTTTTGTGGTACGCGTGCCTCTCACTGTTGTGGCCTCTCCCCTTGCGGAGCACAGGCTCCGGACGCACAGGCCCAGCAGCCATGGGTCATGGGCCCAGCTGCTCCGCGACACGTGGGATCTTCCCGGACCGGGGCACGAACCCGTGTACCCGGCATCGGCAGGCGGGCTCTCAACCACTGCGCCACCAGGGAAGCCCCACAGAGAGGATTTTGATCAAATGGGCTTTTCAATGTTCCTCCTGTTCTACCACACCTAATATTATACTACATTTATCTCTAGTGATAGCTTCTTCCTGGGACAGGCCTCCTGTCTTAAATTATTTTAGGCAGTAAGGGGGAAGTTCAAAGGCTCTTCCTGAGTCTTTTGGGCCTGATTGTTTTCAGCTCAAAATAATCCACATGCCATAGTGGCACATCTTGTGGTGGCCTGCACTTAGACCCACTGGCTCCCACGTGCAAATGAGAACCATGCAATGACTCAGGGAGAGCCCTGAGCACATTATTCAGATAGACACCAACATGATGCAATTTTTCTTCGGTGTGTTCAGTGAGAGAAAGCAATCCAAGAGGCACTGCCCTTTTACTTTGGGGGAGGTTGAAAGTCCCTTCTTGGAAAGGAAAAAGAAGTACTTTTAGAGCATTTAGAAAACCTAAAACCTGTGAGTCAGTTTTTTTAAGTGCAGAGTTAATTTTACCCAAATGTGTTTTCTTAAAAATTGCAACCAGTCAAGATCAGTCTCTTCGAGGGGTGTACCAGTTGTGATATTTGCTGACTTTACACTGTTCTGAAGTTGAGGACACCTTCCCTCTACTCAGTTAGTGTTTATTTTTATTAACTTTTAAAGCTGTTTTAAGTAGGAGATCTTTTACTGGAGCCTGAGGATTGATAACGTTAACCCCTGTGACACTGCTCTGTTACCTCACATCAACCAAAGAATTGTGCAGGAGCTGATCACATACCCTGTGATTCCCCTCTCTCACCTGGTATTTAAAAATGCTTTCATGAAACCCATCAGGAAAGGGGGTTCAGGTGTTTTGAGCACTAGCTGACCTGAACTCCCTGCCTGGCACCTGCAATAAACGCTGCACTTTCCTTCGCCATAACCTGGTGTCAGTAGATTTGCTTTACTGCACATGGGAGAGCAGACCCACGTTTTTGTCATCAACATATTTATATATATTATTATATATCGTAGGCAATGGAGATATTTTACTTCTTTCCTATTGTGCTGTTTTATTTTTTAACTGAGTTAACCATGAAAGTCAATTTTTGTTGATAGAGGAGAAAAGGTACAAATTTATGAGCTATAGTTAAAAATTTAAAGCTTTTAAAATGCTTGTTATTTTTTTTTAATTTAATTTTATTTTTTTGCTTTATAACAAATTTAATCAGTTATACATATACATATGTTTCCATATCACCTCCCTTTTGCGTCTCCCTCCCACCCTCCCTATCCCACCCCTCCAGGCAGTCACAAAGCACCGAGCTGATCTCCCTGTGCTATGCGGCTGCTTCCCACTAGCTATCTACCTCACGTTTGGTAGTGTATATATGTCCATGCCTCTCTTTCGCTTTGTCACAGCTTACCCTTCCCCCTCCCCATATCCTCAAGTCCATTCTCAGTAGGTCTGTGTCTTTATTCCTGTTTTACCCCTAGGTTCTTCATGACATTTTTTTCTTAAATTCCATATATATGTGTTAGCATACAGTATTTGTCTTTCTCTTTCTGATTTACTTCACTCTGTATGACAGACTCTAGGTCTATCCACCTCATTACAAATAGCTCAGTTTCGTTTCTTTTTATGGCTGAGTAATATTCCATTGTATATATGTGCCACATCTTCTTTATCCATTCATCCGATGATGGACACTTAGGTTGTTTCCATCTCCGGGCTATTGTGAATAGAGCTGCAATGAACATTTTGGTACATGTCTCTTTTTGATTAATGGTTTTCTCAGGGTATATGCCCAGTAGTGGGATTGCTGGGTCATATGGTAGTTCTATTTGTAGTTTTTTAAGGAACCTCCATACTGCTCTCCATAGTGGCTGTACCAATTCACATTCCCACCAGCAGTGCAACAGGGTTCCCTGTTCTCCACACCCTCTCCAGCATTTATTGTTTCTAGATTTCTTGATGATGTCCATTCTGACTGGTGTGAGATGATATCTCATTGTAGTTCTGATTTGCATTTCTCTAATGATTAATGATGTTGAGCATTCTTTCATGTGTTTGTTGGCAGTCTGTATATCTTCTTTGGAGAAATGTCTATTTAGGTCTTCTGCCCATTTTTGGATTGGGTTGTTTGTTTTTTTGCTGTTGAGCTGCATGAGCTGCTTATAAATTTTGGAGATTAATCCTCTGTCAGTTGCTTCATTTGCAAATATTTTCTCCTATTCTGAGGGTTCTCTTTTGGTCTTGTTTATGGTTTCCTTTGCTGTGCAAAAGCTTTGAAGTTTCATTAGGTCCCATGTGTTTATTTTTGTTTTTATTTCCATTTCTGTAGGAGGTGGGTCCAAAAGGATCTTGCTGTGATTTATGTCATAGAGTGTTCTGCCTCTGTTTTCCTCTAAGAGTTTGATAGTTTCTGGCCTTACATTTAGGTCTTTAATCCATTTTGAGCTTATTTTTGTGTATGGTGTTAGGGAATGATCTAATCTCATACTTTTACATGTCCCTGTCCAGTTTTCCCAGCACCACTTATTGAAGAGGCTGTCCTTTCTCCACTGTACTTTCCTGCCTCCTTTATCAAAGATAAGTTGACCATATGTGCGTGGGTTTATCTCTGGGTTTTCTATCTTGTTCCATTGATCTATCTTTCTGTTTTTGTGCCAGTACCACACTGTCTTGATTACTGTAGCTTTGTAGTATAGTCTGAAGTCAGGTAGCCTGATTCCTCCAGCTCCGTTTTTTGTTCTCAAGATTGCTTTGGCTATTTGGGGTCTTTTGTTTTTCCAAACAAATTTTGAAATTTTTTGTTCTAGTTCTCTGAAAAATGCCAGTGGTAGTTTGATAGGGATTGCATTGAATCTGTAGATTGCTTTGGGTAGTAGAGTCATTTTCACAATATTGATTCTTCCAATCGAGGCGCATGGTATATCTCTCCATCTGTTTGTATCTTCTTTAATTCCTTTCATCAGTGCCTTATAATTTTCTGCATACAGGTCTTTTGTCTCCTTAGGTAGGTTTATTCCTAGATATTTTATTCTTTTTGTTGCAATGGTAAATGGGAGTGTTTTCTTGATTTCACTTTCAGATTTTTCATCATTAGTGTACAGGAATGCCAGAGATTTCTGTGCATTAATTTTGTATCCTGCTACTTTACCAAATTCATTGATTAGCTCTAGTAATTTTCTGGTGGCCTCTTCAGGATTCTCTATGTATAGTATCATGTCATCTGCAAACAATGACAGCTTTACTTCTTCTTTTCCAATTTGGATTCCTTTTATTTCCTTTTCTTCTCTGATTGCTGTGGCTAAAACTTCCAAAACGAAGTTGAATAAGAGTGGTGAGAGTGGGCAGCCTTGTCTTGTTCCTGATCTTAGTGGAAATGGTTTCAGTTTTTCACCATTGAGGACGATGTTGGCTGTGGGTTTGTCATATATGGCCTTTATTATGTTGAGGAAAGTTCCCTCTATGCCTACTTTCTGCAGGGTTTTTATCATAAATGGGTGTTGAATTTTGTCAAAAGCTTTCTCTGCATCTATTGAGATGATCATGTGGTTTTTCTTCTTCAGTTTGTTAATATGGTGTATCACATTGATTGATTTGCATATATTGAAGAATCCTTGCATTCCTGGAATAAATCCCACTTGATCATGGTGTATGATCCTTTTAATGTGCTGTTGGATTCTGTTTGCTAGTATTTTGTGGAGGATTTTTGCATCTATGTTCATCAGTGATATTGGCCTGTAGTTTTCTTTCTTTGTGACATCCTTGTCTGGTTTTGGTATCAGGGTGATGGTGGCCTCATAAAATGAGTTTGGGAGTGTTCCTCCCTCTGCTATATTTTGGAAGAGTTTGAGAAGGATAGGTGTTAGCTCTTCTCTAAATGCTTGATAGAATTCAGCTGTGAAGCCATCTGGTCCTGGGCTTTTGTTTGTTGGAAGATTTTTAATCACAGTTTCAATTTCAGTGCTTGTGATTGTTCTATTCATATTTTCTATTTCTTCCTGATTCAGTTTTGGCAGGTTGTGCATTTCTAAGAATTTGTCCATTTCTTCCAGGTTGTCCATTTTATTTGCATAGAGTTTCTTGTAGTAATCTCTCCTGATCTTTTGTATTTCTGCAGTGTCAGTTGTTACTTCTCCTTTTTCATTTCTAATTCTATTGATTTGAGTCTTCTCCCTTTTTTTCTTGATGAGTCTGGCTAATGGTTTATCAATTTTGTTTATCTTCTCAAAGAACCAGCTTTTAGTTTTATTGATCTTTGCTATCGTTTCCTTCATTTCCTTCATAGACCTAGAGTCTGTCATACAGAGTGAAGTAAGTCAGAAAGAGAAAGACAAATACTGTATGCTAACACATATATATGGAATTTAAGAAAAATGCTTGTTATTTATAATGAGATTTATATAATAGAGAATTAGGAAATAATTCTGTATTTAAATGGTTCGATTGTGATTGTGGAACATGAAATTGGTAGTCCACAGGACATATACTAAATTTTCACCCTTAGTGATACTGTATTTGTACTGTCCATGTCAAGCTAAAATGTTGTTTTTCAACAATCTTTAGCAAACATATCTTAGTTTTATTATTCAGAGGGAATATAGGAGCTCAATTTGATATAGGGAACTTGAGCATTCCATCAACATGAATTTGAAGAATACACTAAGAATATCTTCTACATTACATTGGAGTAGTGAATTCCTGGTAATTATTTAGGGAATTCTTTTGAAAAATATAGTCACCAGGGGCCGATAATTGAATTCTATTGAAATATAGAGATAGATATTAATAAGAATGGAAAATCATATTTTCATTTTATATTGCCCATATCTTCATTTTATTTGTAGGTTTTGAAAGTTTGCAAGAGAAAGATATCAGAATTTATACTTCATTCAGCAGAATCCCTTGGACCAAATGATCACACACTCAGAATACATAAGTGGAGACATTACTGACTATGGCCCAGGAGACAAGGACAAGACCTAGAAAAGACACAGTAAATAATGGAGGGAAAGAAAGATTGGAATAGACAGGCATTTCTCTTAATGAAAAATGTTAACAGTAGAATCCTTGAGGGAGAATCTTTGAAAACATTGGATTTCTATAACAATAAAAAATTGAGTCCCAAAGTACAATGATGATACAATGATAACAATAATGAATAAATAGGATAAAGAAATTATATGTTAACTGGCATACATTCCAGGCGATTATCAAACTCCTGCAGAAACCAGGGCTTTCTGGCCTTTAATTCCCCTTGGGCAGAACCGCAGTGCCCCTGTCCCCAGCCCTCAGCCATCACCTCCAGGACTACAGAGGCAGAGTCCTGGCCCTCAAGTCAGGCTGCCTCACTGACTTGAATGCCCATGGAAAAGGGAACATTGATCCTGACCTGAGACACAGCCCTCAGATGTTTGTAAGCTGGAAAGTCTGCATCAGACTTCCTCCTTGCATCTCTCTAGGGTGAACTAGGGAAAACAAAACGTCCCAAAACCCTTTCCCACAGAAGAAGTCTGGGAAAAAACACATGACGATCTTGGCCTTGGTGCCAGGTGAGGCTGATATAACTAGAGCACACCTTCTCCTGGGTTTGGTACCAGAATCCAGGGCCCTGGTGGGAGGACCTGGGCTCTGCCCTGGGTTCCATGGACACAGACAAGCAAGTGTGATCTCAGCAACCTTCAAGGACCCAGATGTGAGAAAGAGGCAATGAAGACACGATGGCTGCTTCAGGGTGGCTTGGTGTCAGCCTAGAACAGCTGGACTCCATAAGGAATAACACACTGTGGAGGGAAATAATAAAGAATTTATAATAGGAACAGAAAATAGTTTTATTTGAGCCAAGCTGAGGGCTATAATCTGGGAGGCAGCCCCTCAAAAGGCTCTAAGGAGCTTCTCCACTGAAGCATGGTAGTCTTGTACTTTATCAGAACAAAGAACATACATCCAACATGACAGGGGTCTATTCCTTGAAGATTTCAAAAGAGACAGATTGAGGACATGTCTAGTGAGACAGTGGGATCCTGGCACGTGGGAAAGGAGCCTCGTCTTCGAGAGGGTGTGAACACGGGCATCGTAAGAAGGGAGTCACTTATCCTTCTTTTTGAATCAGGCATTTCTTTTCCTTAATGGTTAAAGCAGATGGGCTCTGTGTGCTTGACAGGCTCTTTCAGTTCACACAGAGTTTACACTGAACCATGTATAAGCCTAAATGACTTCCCCATACCCCATTACGTGAAAAATTTCTCCCTCAACACTATAATTTGGGGCTTGACTGATCTTGGCGATAAACCAGACACATAATACCCTCAGCTCTCCAAGCCTCTCCACCTGCAGATCCTGCTGTATCCTCCCCCCAGGGCACAGCACCACAAGAGGGTGTCGGGTGAGGGGTTTGGGACTCAGAGAACTGACTCCCGAAAGTGTTTCTGTTTTCCAAGATAAATAACAATACAGTTTGGATTCTAAAAATCATCCAAATAAGTGAAAAAAAAAATGCTAGACCAACAGTGAATCACAGCGTTTTTCATAAGATAAATGAATGTTATATAATGAAAGAGTAAATAGAGCCCAGAGGCTTTACTATGTAAAATTAAAATGGAGTTCAGTAGTGTTTAAAACACATCCAAAGGTCACATTTATGAGCTGCAAGTCCAGCTGTATTCCACAAGAATTTAGGCAAATGCATGAAAGATGAGTTATGAGTAAAGCACTATCCCCAAACTGTGGGTGTGGGGAAACTCATCCTAGCACTTTGTGCAGAACTAATACATGGCAACCATATCTGGTTTCAAAACTGATATTTTCTGCAACTAAAAAGGCAGAAATAAGCTAAATAAGCTACCTATCCCCCCTTTGTCCTTCAGTTATTAATTAAGACTCCTATTTCTTCCTCTCTTATCTATTTTTTAAATTCCAATTTCAAATGCCAAAATATTCAGCTATTATATATGATATTGTTCTCTTAATTTAGTCTCTACACAGCCTGAAATTTCTTTTTAATTTCCCTATTATATAATTAGTTTTATATTCATCAATTATGTGATATTTCCAGCAGGTACTGAGCTTTTATGCTCCAAATGTATGCCCTTCCATACTTTAATGCACATAAATATACTTTATACTTTTACATCAATTTAAAAGGTAATCTATTGAGTGCAAATTCTGTCTTCAGCATTTTGTTGGGGTCAGCAGTGGGGAGAGAAAATGTAGAAGAAGGAAAAGACATGGCTTATTGTTCTCAGAAGAAGTTACAGAGAAACCTCTGACTTCCTTATCAAAAGGAGGCCCATTTCTTTTTCAATGTCTTTTCTTTTTTTTTTTAATTTATTATTTATTTATTTATTTATTTATGGCTGCATTGGGTTTTCGTTGCTGCGCGTGGGCTTTCTCTAGTTGCGGCAAGCAGGGGATTCTGTTCGTTGCGGTGTGAGGGCTTCTCATTGTGGTGGCTCCTCTTGTTGCGCAGCACGGGCTCTAGGCTCATGGGCTTCAGTAGTTGCAACATGCGGGCTCAGTAGTTGTGGCTCGCGGACTTAGTTGCTCCATGACATGTGGGATCTTCCTGGACCAGGGCTTGAACCCGTGTCCCCTGCACTGGCAGGCGGATTCTTAACCACTGTGCCACCAGGGAAGCCCTCAATGTCTTTTCTATTGACTTCAAATCTATCGGGCTTTAAAATTATTTGTGTGTGTGTGTGCTCATATTCTGACTGTCTCTCACAGCAGATTGTGAGTTCTGTGAAAGTGAGGCAGGAGATAGATGGGCCCCAGGGTAAGCAGCAGGAGTTCATTCCCTCTGGACAGAAACTCCAAAATATCAATAACAGGGCAATCGAGAAAGGAGGCTGTGCCCTGCCCAGATAAGAGATAAAAGACTAGATGTTCCTCATTCTCGTAGTCAAGGAGACCTTCCCAGCTACACATGTGCAGAAGGGTTCCTTGGAGGTCAAAAAGGGAGAGGGCACCACCCCATAGTAAGTGATGTCAACTACCCATAGGCCTCTTCGCTAGAATCCATCTTGGCTAAGAGATGCACATGAACACGGGAGGACCCTGAGGTATACCAAATATGGACTCAGAACCAGGCAAAGCAAGATGATTGGTCAAAGGAAACCTGGAAGAAATTCCCCATAAAAGTGATTCAAACTACCATGTGAGCGCAACTCTCTCTCTGAGCCCGCCCATGTGTCTATCCACATGTATTCTTTGTCCTCCTAATAAACACTTTACTTGTTTCACTACTTTCCATCTCTGTGGAAATTCATTTCTACACAGCAGACAGGCCAGGACCTTGTCACTGGCCACTAGTCCCTGGTGGTCTAGTGGCTAGGATTTAGTGCTTTCACTGCCCCGGCCTGACTTCAATCTCTGGCCAGGAACCAAAATCCTGCTTCAAGCAGCTGCAGGCTGAGGCCACCTGAGATGAAAACAGGGCCAATGTTTATCTTGTTTAAGGTCATGTCTTGTTAAAAAACAAAATTCAACTGAGTAAATTTGAAAATCTGATTGGCCTTATTTGATGCTTTATGAATTGGGCAGCATCTCATCTAGTAAATAGAAGAGCACTTTGAGAAGTTACACAGAGTGGAAGGTTTTTATAGAAAGGAGGGTGGGCAAGAAAGTCTTAGCAAAAGAAAAAAAGGTTATTTGGGACCAGTACTATCTTCTCTTTGTAGGGAAGGGAAGCCTTGAGTTTTATCTTGCAGATTGCCTCTTCTTCTTGGGTTGGGGGAGATGGAGAGGGCCCCTGTGATAGATTACCACATTGGTGCTGACCAGAAGATTCCAGATTTCAGAATTAAGATAACATTTCTGGTGAAGGTCGAAATTGCAAGTAGGTTAGGTATTAAATATATGCATGGTATCGTGGGCTTCAGCACAAATGAAACCATTTTGTGTCAGTGGTTTTCCTCCTTAATAGTCCCTAATGCAGAACTAGCAGAAACACAGCAAAGATTTGTGAAAAAGTAAATGAGTGCCTAACTCAATTGGTCAACTGGTGTAAAGAATGTGGCATAAGAATAAAAAGATCTAGAGAGCAGATGAAAGAAGCTTTTGTTTATATTTTTAAAAGGAATGTCTTCTGTGTTTTCAAATTACTGCAAATCTAATCAGCAATGTTGATGTGACTATTAAAAATGATACTTTTTGAAAGGTTAGAGAAAGGAAAAACAAGAAAAAAATAAAGATGTTTGGCATTCTGGATGTTGGCTAAATGGCAATTTAATCACTAAGAACATGTTTTATTCTATTGTCATGATGTATATGTAATATATGTAAACATATATTTATATGTCATACATAATATATATTTCCTTTTAATCACCCCTACTGGGGTACAATTTACATACAACTGATAGCACTCATGTTAAGTGTATAGCACAGTTAGATAAATTTTGACAAATATATACAGTTGTGTAATCACTACCACAATCATGATACAGAAAATTTCCATTACCCAGAAAGTTTCCTTAGGCTCCTTTGTGGTCAATCCTCACCTTCCTACAAAAGTGATATGATGATTTGCTTTCAGTGACTATGGTTTTCCCATTCTCAAATTTACATAAATAGAATCTAACAGTGTGTATTTGGTTCCTGCTTTCTTTCACTCAGCATGTTTTGAGATTCATCCATGTATGTATATTAATATTTCATTCCCCTTTATTGCTGATGTGAATTACTCATTCACTTGATGATGAACATTTGAGCTGTTTACAGTTTGCAGCCTTAACCTTTATGAAACCATCGGGATTTCCATTAGAATTCTTTAATTTCTTACCCAATTCAATGGTATGATTTGAAAGTTATCAGAAACCTGCACTTGTCAGAAAGTCTTTAGTATGAATCTTCCTGAAGATGAAGCATTTTTGCAAAAGCATCTATGAATGATAAAAAGACTTAAAAAGACACAGTTAAAGAGCTGGTTAAAATGCAATTGACAAAAAAAAATTTGTTTACTTCTGTAACATACAAATTTGACATATTCAAATTTTAGAAATTTTATTTAATTTCATATAACATAAGAATATCTATATTAATGATATTTAGTATAATCTAAATGTATAACCTAAGAAGGTTGGAGATACATTTATCTCTAATCAATTGACAGTGCCTCCCATAATATACCAAATAATCCTAATTAGTTTAATATCTCTCTTTGAGATGACTTAGGGGTCCTCTGAAACATCCCAAAGCTATCCAGAGGTCAAAATATCTTTAATTAGGATTCTATCCTTGAGAAGTTTATCCAAAATGTTAAAAAGTTTCAAGACACTTGGTCAAATAGGATTACAGATCACTGTGAAACAATGCTTATCCATTTAACCAAAGTTACAATGAAAGATTTTAAAAGCAAGTACGGAAAGTTATAACAGATTATTTAAAAGGTAAAGAAAATTTACCATCTGTAATCAAAAGCAAATCAATATTCCAAGAAAACTTTTTTCTCTTAACAGAGAGAGAAAAAATTTTTAAGTTTTTGTACCACTTTACTTTTAATCTTAAAATTCATTTACTCAATTAAATTCATTCTAATCTTAGTGAGTCCTGACAACACATAGAATTTCTTTCTAAAGATTACTTTTTCCCCAGAAATCTACAACTTTCTATATTCATATTAACTTGCCCTTTATTTTATTTCCTATTTAGAAATAACCAGCTTTAAGACAAAATTACTTCCTTTTTCTTTAACAAAATAAATTCCTATTCTTCATACCTTCTTTTAATGAAAACACACATCCTATTACCCTGTATACTAAAATGTTCTCATTATTTCTAGTGGCTTTAATTACATATTTAATTAGAATTCTCAAGTCTTAAAAACCTAAATTCCTAGTGAAAATTAAGAAGTAAGCAATTATGAGCTGTTCTTTACATTAGCATTCTGTAGATTGGCAAATTTATAAATAAATGCTATTTATAATTTCTAAAAATATGTGCTTTCTTATGGAAAATGTCTCAGTGTGACACCAAACATATTTATTAATAGTCTTAAATATCTTTACTTTCTCTGTAAAAGGAAGCCAATGTTTAGTAATTAATATTTCAGTATATTATTTTATTTGGAAAAGACTTCGATATTCAATGAATTCTCATCATTTAGCTTAATTTAGTTAAACTCTAAAATTTCAAGTTACTAAAACGTCCAGAAAAGCTATTTTTAAGTAGACATTCCTAAAACATAATTATTCCCAGAGTTCACCTAACAACTCTTGTCTCATTTACCTCTATTTTATTCACTTGTTCTCAAAAATTATGTTTAGATTACCCAAGAAAACTTTATGAGACATTAGACCAAGTCAGCCATTATCCCAAATTTAATATTGAATATTTTTCAGATCACATGAATCTGAAATTCATTCAAGTTAGTTTCTTTTATATTTCTGAGAATTTCTGTAAGTGCTTAATTTCCTTTAAGTCAATTAAATAGAGCTCATTTACAAACTAACTTTGATAATACCATCCAAAGGAAAAGAGATATATTTATAATGTACACATGGACATACATACATTCCAGACAAACAGAGATCTCACAGTTTTCCTGCCTGAGTTTAAAAAGGACTCTTTTCCCTTTTTTCCCCCCTCAGTCTCAGGAATTGGCGATGGTATAGACAAGAGTGAGTGAGAGTACATTAGAGCCCAGGGTAGAACATTTACATTTCAAAGGCACAGGGGGAAAAATGTAAGTTCCTCCTAGTAAGATTTGTTTCCTTCTGGTCAGAATAGTGAAGAGATACTTTTAACAAGCCAGCTTTTTCATTCGCAAAAACAAGTTTTAGAATGTCAAAAAGTGCCCCATCTGGGTCATTATTCTCCAGAGCCTAAAGAATACTGTGACCACATGATTTTAGAAAAATATCACCTTCTCCTTTTCATGGGTACGAGCCCATGAAACTAAGAGCTAAGAATTTCCCGATTCTGCAAAATACACCGTAGGGAATATAAGATGAAACAGAGCTCTGATTACCCATTCTCAGTTGTTTATGGCTGGTAATCTTAAAATCTCAAACAAACAAACAAATGTAGTCTCTCAGGGTTTCAAACTCCTCAGCCCAAAAGGGAAAATCCCAACAAATGGTTAGCCACTGACAGACCCAAATGGCTAAGAGAATGAATACCCTGGTATTATCACACACAAGTTCCACTACTTACTAGAGAAATCTCAACCAGCAAAGCATGTGTCTTTTTCCCTTTACCACAGAAATCAAAAGTGCCATGGGCCAATGATGCCTGATCAGTGGCAAGTGTTCAGGGCCATCTCTGAGACAAAGGTGCTCAAGCAGCTGCTGAGTAGTATCCATGAGCTGCCACTGGTCAGGGGCCAGTGTGCTATGGTTGAGATGCCCACTAGGGATGGTGGCCCCTTCATGGTTGCCCAAATTATTGCCAAACCAAACACAGATTCACTCACCCAATGCAGAGCAAAGCCAATCTACTGATACCAGTTGTGGTGAAGGAAAGTACAGTGTTTATTTGCAGGATGCGAAGCAAGGCTAACAAGCAGCTAATGCTCAAAAGACCCAAACTCCCTGAAGACTTTTGGGCAAGTGTTTCTAAAGACAACATTAGGAGTGAGGGTCTCAGGGTGAATTATCAGTTCATGGACATTCTTTTGATTAGTTGGTGGAGAGGTGACAGGGTGATATTTTGGGAACCTTAATCATCAGCCTTCTTGTTCCAACCAGTCTGGGACCTACATGCTTGTGATCAGCATGTAGTCAAATCCTCCATCAGGTGGAGAGCCTTAGTGTCTACAAAAAACGCTCAAGTGTCGTGGTCCATACGTGGGTTGGAAAAGAATTTCCAGGCACAAGGCAGAATGTAAAGAAGATAGAATTTATTAGAGGAAAGTGTCTCTGCCAGAACAGCAGGCTGACTTCCTAGTAGTCTGGGGGAGTGGACGCCAAACATGTGCTATTGATCAGTTTTTATAGCCAGAAAACAAAGGAATGCTCCAAGGTGAAAATTTCGTTTACTAATTGGTCGAGGCACATATACTTTCCTTCTATAGGGTGGCAGTGGGACAGGGAAGATGCCTTTTCTTATTTGGGACAGGTCTCATGGCCCAGCTGGGCTCAGGAATTTCATAACCATCACAACATGGTGGGGAGGGCAATTAAGGGTCTGATAAGGGGTGTAACGCTGACACTTTTTCAGAGAGGGTTGTCCTTTGTCCTTGAAGCACCATTGTCCTTGGAGCACCACATCAAGGATATGTGTCAGACTGTTATCTATATCCCTTGAGGAGAAAGGGATATAGACAACACTGTTTTTCAATCTATTGTTACTTTTCTTGCTTGACTGCTTTTCCTTTGTTTCTGAATTTTGTCAGTTCTGTAATCATTAACTGCTCTCTGGAAATCAAGGGAGGCCTAGGAGACTAAAGCTTTGTTCTACAAACAAGAAGCAGGGAACACTGGGAGTCTGTCACTGGGAAGGCCCCACAGGATCCTACTCAGTTTCACAATCATGAATAAAGTTGTTTCTATGAACGTTCATGTACAAATTTTGTGTGGACATATTTTTCTAATTTAAATTCCTAGGGGGTGAAATTAGGGGGTTGTATTAATGCCGAACTGTTTTCCAAAGTAGTACATCATTTCACATCTTCTTCAGGAATGTATGAGACTTCTGGTTGTTCTCCATCCTTACTAACATTTGATGCTATCAATCTTTTTAATTTTAGTCATTCTAGTAGATGTGAAGTTATTTGCATTGTGGTTTTAATTTTTCTTTGATGACTGATAATGCTGAACATTTTTAAATGTTGCTTATTTACCATTCATGTATCTTCTTTGGTTAAGTGTCTTATTAAATTTTTTGCCCAATTTAAATTAAATTGTTTGTCTACTAAGTAGTGTTTTAGTAAAAGCTGGAGAAGAAGCAAGTTTGGCTGGATTACAGAAAACAAGGGGGAGAGTGGTAGGAATGAGGCCAAGAGAGACATGGGAGAAAGGGAGAACAGATCAAAAAGGACTTTGAGGCCTTGGTGAGAACTTTGGATTTATTGTAATTAAATTGAATTCACTGGATGATTTTGAGTATAGAGTAGCACAATCAGGCTTAAATTTTAAGGGACCACTTTGGCAGCTCTGTGAACAGGCCAGAGGAATGGGAGTAAACACAGGATAGACCAGGAGGTTATTGCAGCAGTCAGAAAGAGAGAAACTGGTTATTTGCAGTTCTGAATGACCTTTCCCCTCACTCTTGTTCCTGACATTCCAAACTGCATAATTTCAGATGTGGAAGACTGAGAAATGTCCTGGATTTTCTCAACAGAATAGTGACTTACTCAAGGCCTTTAAGTGGAACACACTCTACTGAGGGTTGAGAGAAAGCTGACAATAGTGGCTTGTTTAGCTTAACTCAGTGGTTATGGTTGTTCGTTGTGGTTGCAATATTATGGTTGTGTGACTCTTTGGTTAGTATTCACTTTCTCCATCTTGGAATATACGTTTGATGAGGATGGAAAAATTATCTCTGTTTTTAACTCACCACTGTAGCCTCAGTTTGAGCACAGTGTCTGCCAATTAGCATTTAGTCAATGGGTTTTTTTGTAGGGGAGTGAATGTGTGTATGTGTGAGGGAGAGAGAGAAGAGGGGCAGAAACAGAGAGGGGAAGAGACAGACATAGGGACAGGGGAACAAGTCCATATTGCAAAAGAACAGGACAATATTTTCTGTGAGTAGAATGCTCAGAGCCTGTGTACTGTGTTCTTTTCTACTTTCTCAGGTTAGATTTATCACTTCATAAATTTTCTTTATCTTATCCAAAATGAATCTACATTTTTTTTTCTTATAAGTATAAAGAAAAAGATTTTTTGGGGGGGGAATTTTTAATGTCTCACTACAATTCAAGTGCCATACATGTCTCTTTCTATTATTTGTATATCTTGAAAATATACCAGCATTATTGTCTAACACAAAGGAGGCACTAAATAAAATTTTTTCTTTGAAACATTGGTACTATAAATTATAAGAGACAGGAGCCATGTTTTCACAGCTCTGTTTCTTGAGCACCCAGCCCAATGGTATTGTGGAGATGGAATAACAATCACCATGAGCACAGGTCAGTGCTGACAAAGGGACTTGCTTTCTCTCTAAACCATTTGACTTTGTTGGTGCCCAGGGCAGGATGCTCCAAAATATGCCTCAGTGGAATATTACTTTGAATTAAAGTTACTGAAGAAATGACTGATGCAAGAGAGACACACTGACCTTCCTATCTGTCTCCATGAAAGCAGGAAATTAGTATCTCATGTGAATGGTGCCCTCCCTGTACCAGGAGGTAGAAAGACATCATTAGCACCAGAGATAGGGAATGCAGGGTCAAGAAGGCTGTATAAACCTTGTTACTTCTTTAACTCAAGAAGGTTGGCAGGGACATTTCTTCCTCCTCAACAGCTGACAAGACAACCAGGAGGCTGGCTAAACCCTGCTTCCCACCACAAGACTGCTGCAGCTGAGAGGTCCTAGGACACATGACAAAGGCCAGCAGAAGGTAAAATTTCTTCTCTCCTCAACTTCCCAGGCCTGTAAGGTCTGGTGGGAGGGAAAGTGCTTAAGAGTCTCCTTTTCTCTATCTCTAAATTTAGATTAGCAGAAGAAAATACTTATGGAGCAAGATCCTTGTGACATAGAAAATCTGGTTTATGGAAATGAGTAATCTCATCTCAGTTTTTCTTAATCCTTTCCTCCCAGAGACAGTCACTGTTTTTCTTTGTCTCTGTCTCCTGAGTCGTGTTTCATAAGAAGAAAGAACCATAGGGCAGAATACAGGCATAGGCCCTATAAGCCTGCTGTTTGAGACAGCCTCACAGACTGGTGAGTTACCAGTTCTCTCCAGTCCAGTGCCTATTAAGACAAACTTTGCTGTCAGTTCTCTATATAAAAACTGGATGAGATTTTTCCTTCTGTATTTTTCTGTGTCCTGAGAATTTGGCTTTTTGTCCAGTGAGAATATTCTCTCTGGTCTCCACCATCTGGATGGTGTATTTACTGGGGTGCATCTGGTAACCAGTTGAATTGACTGGGGTTCTGAGACACAAAGTCATAAAGAGCACACTCTAGTCTTGTTGTGCCAGCTGTCAGAGGAGTTTGTCCTAAGGGGACCCAGTCCATAAGGGGCCTTTGTTGTTTCAACCTTCATTGCCTTGTTAGTGTTGGAAAAGTCCCATTCCAGCAGCATGTGCCTGATGTCACAGATTAGTAGGTTTGGGATCAGAGGTGCCTCAAATTCCCAGGAGAGACCAGGGACACAGTTTGCATTATACCACCCTTACTGCCTGTGCAATGAAGGCCTTTGCTTTCTTAGATTATCCTTGGAAATGAATTTTCACATTATAGGGGCTATATCATCCGTGCCCTCTCCATCTGAAAGTATGCTTATTTCATCCATGGTAAGGATTTATTCTAAGCCTGAAAAGTTACCTCTGGGTCGTTCCATAAAAAGGCTTACTGATTTGAGTCACTATTTGAAATTAATGAAAGGTCTTACTCCTCAATGGCCAGATGATGGATCCTTTAAATTTGCTGTATTTAAAAGATTCCCTTCTTGAGAGCTCTCATCATAAACAGCTGTCATATTGATATTTATGGAAGGATCAAATTGAAAGGAAAAATCATGTATAACAGCTAGCCTTAGGGAATCGTTATTAAGATGAAATAACAGAAATTAAAGATCCAACATGAATTCCCCTTTTTAAGAAAAATTTTAAAAATTGCCCCATCTCCTCAGCAATTCCTTAGGCCCTCCTACAAATAATTAGGAAAAGATCAGTTGGAAGCCAATATTCAAGAGCTAATAGAAACAATTATCTTTGTCTTCCAAATCTCTACAAAACCAGAAATGCAACTTAGGAACAAGTCAAGGCCCATTTATCTTCACCAACCCTGAAACCTATTCCTCTCAAATTCTTGTAGATATTATAAAAGTTGAGGATAATTGGAGCAAAATTGTCCTGTACTTAAGAAGAAAAAGTTTTTAAAATAATAATTACCCTGAGACTTATGATAATAGAAAAATACACTCCAAAACTCACAGAAGAAAATTTACACTTTTTTCTCTGTCCCTTAAAGTTATAAATCTTACCATGTCTTTGAAATGTAAACACAGCCACATTGCCTGAGACTGAGCCCAGATTATCTCAATTGTTAGAACCTGAAACTAAAATTTAAAGAAAAAAAAGGAAAGAGGTTTTTTTTAAAACAAAAACCACCAGAAAAACCCTCTCTTGCTCAAACTCTAAATCACAGTCTCCTTAAAATTGTTTATCAAGGGCAAGTACACTTAAAGGGCAAGAAGACTTAAAAGTCTTCTCCATAAATAATAAAAGACTGTAGCTATCTGAGTGAGTAAACTTAATTTATTCCAACAAGCAATATAAAAATTCTCAAAAATATAACAAAAACGAATACAAATATTTTTCAAATTCACATGATCTAGGATAATTTTTGGTAAGTAAAATCTAGTTCAGGTTTAATGGTTTAATTAATACAGACATATCTTAAGAGTTATCAGCATTAAGTATAATAGCTTTATGCTATGTAGTTTTACTAAAAGTCAAATAAGCTCATGTTATCTCTTTTACAAAATTTCTCAGAAAAAAGTAATAATAATAATAATTTAAGATGATGGCTAACACTACTTTAACATCTTATGAAATTGTCATGAGTAATCTGAGTGATTGTTAAGAACAAATTAATTAAATAGACATAAGATAAGAATTCTTTTAGGTAAACTTTTTTTAGCAATAATTGTTTTTGCTATGTCAACTTAAATAGTTTTCTAAATGTCTTTGAAAAATTGTACCCTTAGAGTTTTGCTAAGTTAAATTAAATGAATTGAATGTCTAGATCATTTCCAACTAAGACAAAATACTGAAATATTAATTGCTGAACGAGTCTAAGTTTACCTACTTTTGACCTCTTATTACACACTAAATATGTTTGGTTCTATTAGTAAACATGTCTTGTGCTTCATTAAAAGCTTGTACTATGAAGTAGAATATGTTTCTAGAAATTATGAAATGTATTTATAAGTTTGCCAAGCCACAAAATACTTACACAGTTCATAATTTTTAACTTTATCTTTACAAAAAAATTAAAGCTTCAAAGGATTAAGAATTGTAAATAATAGATGTGGTTAAAGCTACTAGGAATTATAAGGAAATTAGAATATATTTTGGGGTAAGAAAAAGTGTAAGGTATGGAGATGTTTTTGTTAATGTAAAAACTTTGTTAAGTGATTTTTGTCCTAAAGCTGATAACTTCTAAATGGGAAAGAGAACAAGGGACAAATCCAAATGGACAGAGAAAGTTGTAAGAGGTTTGTGAAAAAGGAATCTTTAGAAAGGAATTTTATGTGTAGTCAGATCTAAAATTGGAATGAATTTAATAAAGTGATTGAGTTTTAATATCCAAAGTAAGCTGGTAGAAAATTAAAATTTGTTTTTTCTCTCTTTTTGCAAAATTTTCTTAATTATTGGTCTGCTCTTAATGAGAAATTGTAAACAAAGACTTTTTTTTACATTCAATGTAATCTGTCTAGCAAAACAAATATTGTACATTTCGTCTTTATGAATCTTTGATAATTTTGAAGAAAAACTGAGTGCTTTCAATATTAAAAGAGCTAAGTCTTTTTACACTATTTAACTATCTGTATTTACATGTGAATCTTTGTCACTTTGATTAAATTGATAACTAAATATAAATTCACAGTGACATATGATCATATTTGACAAAGTGTTTTAAAACATTTTTATTTTTGAAAAAGTAGATTCTCCCCCAAGTCAAATTCTAAATGAAGTTTTATTGACCTGGAAATAACGTTCAGGTTTTCCAGAGGCCCCTTGGAACACCTTAAAAGATTTGTTTTATCTTATTAGAAAAGAGAGCTATGAAACTCATTAGGCTTATTTGGTATGTTACTTACATGGGAAGCATTGCTAAATAAATGATCATAAACTCTAGGTTATATCATAAGGGTGAATGTTATTAATATAAATGTTCTCAAAAGTATATGAAATTCCTAAAATTGGATATGTCCTAGTATAATGTTATCAGTCATAATTCTAGTTATTATCTTAAATGTTTTGTGTCACAGAGATAAATTTTCTTGTCAATTCCATTAGAATGAATCAAATTTTTAGTAATGGATATTTGTCTTTTATTACTTAGACAATGGTTTTACTCAGATGCTTTTACAAAAGCTTCCTGGAAATGTGTTTCATGTTCAGAGAAATTCATGGAAAAGGATCTAACAAGTATTCTAGAACACAAGTTTCTGATGAATTTCAAATCATTACACTGAACTGAGTAAGAATTTACAAAACCCTAATGGAGAAATTGATGGTTTCATAAAACTTCTAACAAAAGATCAAACAAAACAAGAATTAATTACATGGGACTAAGTAAACTGAAGAAGATGGTTATGATATTTTATGATTTTAAAAATAAATTTATTTATTTTATTTATTTTTGGCTGCATTGGGTCTTTGTTGCTGTGTGTGGGCTTTCTCTAGTTGCAGCGAATGGCAGCTACTCTTTGTTGTGGTGCGTGGGCTTCTCATTGCAGTGGCTTCTCTTGTTGTAGAGCATGGGCTCTAGGTGCATGGGCTTCAGTAGTTGTGGCTCGTGGGCTTTAGTAGTTGTGGCTCAATGGCTCTAGAACGCAGGCTCAGTAGTTGTGGCACGTGGGCTTAGTTGCTCTGCGGCATGTGGGATCTTCCTGGACCAGGGCTTGAACCCATGTCCCCTGCACTGGCAGGCAGATTCTTAAACACTGTGCCACCAGGAAAGCCCCATTTTATGATTTTTTTTTCGTGGTATGCGGGCCTCTCACTGTTGTGGCCTCTCCCGTTGCGGAGCACAGGCTCCGGACGCGCAGGCTCAGCGGCCATGGCTCACAGGCTCATATCAATCAGTGTGATACACCACATCGATGAATTCAGTAAAGTCACAGAATACAAAATTAATACACAGAAATCTCTTTCGTTCCTATACACTAAAAACAAAAGATCAGAAAGAGAAATTATGGAAGGAATCCCATTTACCATCACATCAAAAAGAAAAAATACCTATGACTAAATCTACCTAAGGAGACAAAAGACCTGTACTCTGAAAACTCTAAGATGCTGATGAAAGAAATCGAAAGTGACACAAACAGATGGAGAGATAGACCATGTGCTTGGATTGGAAGAATCAATACTGTCAAAATGACTATACTACTTAAGGCAATCTACAGATTCAATGCAATCCCTATTAAATTACCAGTGGAATTTTTTTTTTAAGATTTTTTTCATGTGGACCATTTTTAAAGTCTTTATTGAATTTGTTACAATATTGCTTCTGTTTTATGTTTTTGTTTTTGTTTTTTTTGTTTTTTTTTTTTTTTGGTTGCATTGCATGTGGGATCCCAACTCCCTGACCAGGGATCGAACCTGCATCCTCCTCATTGGAAGGTGAAGTCCCAGCCACCGGACCACCAGGGAAGCCCCCACCAATGGCATTTTTCACAGAACTGGAACAGAAAAATTTAAAATTTGTATAGAAACACAAACCCCCAAATAGCCAAAGCATACTATGAAAGCAAAAATGGAGTTGGAGGAATCAGGCTCACTGTTTTCAGACTATATTACAAAGCTACAGTAATCAGTATGGTACTTGCACAAAAACAGAAATATAGATCAATGGAACAGAATAGAAAGCCCAGAAATAAACCCACACAACTATGGTCAATTAATCTATGACAAAGGAGGCAGGACTGTACAATGGAGAAAAGACAGTCTCTCCAATAAGTGGTACTGGGAAAACTGGACAGCTACATGTAAAAAAATGAAATTAGAACAATTTTCTAACACCACAGACAAAAATAAACTCAAAATACATTAAAGACCTAAATGTAAGACTGGATATTATAAAACTCTTAGAGGAAAATCCAGGCAGAACACTCTTTCACAGCAGCAATATCTTTTTGGATCCACCTCCTAGAGGAAAGAAAACAAAAACTAAAATAAACAAATGGGACCTAATAAAACTTAAAAGCTTTTGCACAGCAAAGAAAACCATAAACAAAACAAAAAGACAACCTACAGAATGGGAGAAAATATTTGCAAATGATGAGACTGACAATGGAATAATCTCCAAAGTATACAAATAGCTCATGCAGCTCAATATCAAAAAAGCAAACAACCCAATCAAAAAATGGACAGAAGATCTAAACAGACATTTCTCCAAAGAAGACATACTGATGGGCAAAAAGCACATGAAAATCTGCTCAACCTCGCTAATTATTAGAGAAATGCAAATCAAAACTACAATGAGGTATCACTTCACACCAGTCAGAGTAACCATCATCAAAACGTCTACAAACTGTAGACTACAAAAATGTTGGAGAGGGTGTGGAGAAAAGGAGTCCTCCTACACTGTTGGTGGGAATGTAAATTGGTTCAACCACTATGGAGAATATTATGGGATTCCTTAAAAAACTAAAAATAGAACTACCATATGATCCAGCAGTCCTACTCTTAGGCATGTATCTGGAGAAAATTATCCTTCCAAAAGATACATGCACCCCAGTGTTCAGTGCAGCACTATTCACAATAACCAGGATATGAAAGCAATTTAAATGTCCATTGACAGATGAATGGATAAAGAAGATGTGGTACATATATACAATGGAATATTACTCAGCCATAAAAATGAATGAAATAATGCCATTTGCAGTAACATGAATTGACATAGAGATTATCATACTAAGTGAAGTCATTCAGAGAAAGACAAATATCATATGATATCACTTATCTGTGGAATCTGAAAAAATGATACAAATGAACTTAATTACAAAAGAGAAACAGACTCACAGACTTAAAAAACAAACTTATGGTTACTAAAGGGAAAAGGTATGGGGAGGGATAAATTAGGAGTTTGGATTCACATATACACACTACTATATATAAAATAGATAATCAACAAGACCCTACTGTATAGCAAAGGGAACTCTACTCAATATTCTGTAATAACCTATATGGCAAAAGAATCTGAAAAAGAATGGATATATGTATATGTATAACTGAATCATTTTGCTGTACACCTGAAACTAATTCAACATTGTAAATCAACTATACTTCAATATAAAATTAAAATTAAATTTAAAAAAAGAGATTAAAAAAAGAAGTGTCTTCCAATGCAAGGATCAGATCAAAGAACATGAATGGAATATTCCTACTGGGACGATTAGGAGGATAACACATCCTTGGTAGGTGCAGAGCCTGTTCACTTACCCTCTGACTTTCCTTGTTCCCTTTCTCTACTACATCCAATTAAGCAGATAAAAACTTTGAGAAAGCTGCCTCTTCCTTCACCAGTGCCAAGCAGGACAAACTCAAAGAGCCATTTGTCTGTCTGTCTTCCTCTGATGTTGCTTCTTCATGTCTGAGCTATTGGGAGGAGAGAGAGGCAATAAATTCTCTTAATAAAAGCAAAAAATAAAAATAAAAAATAAGCCTATATGGTCAGTCACAATCCTTGCTATACTTATATAAATAAGACCAAGTTTTTTGAATCTAGACTTATTTTGCAAACAAATTTGTCTTAATTTGGCTATCTTTGATAGAAATGAGGGTGATTTTAGAGAGAAAAATTATCTTTCGATAGAAACCAAAATACATATTGTGGATATTAGATTCTAGTGCTATTAATTTTCCTTGAAGTTTTGTTAATTACCTGAAAACTGGACTATATCCTGAATTTTTCTAGTTTCCTCCACTACCTGACTACAACTCTCCAAACTAGTGTTTCCAAATTTTCTCCCACCCTTTTGACTTGGAATAATTGAAACTAAAACTGCCTTTTTTTCTGAAGTCCTGCATACTGAAGGTAGATATCTTAATATAAACTTCAGAGAAATCTCCACAGCAGCTCATGTTTAGACAGTCTTCTTCGTTCCTGTTGCTATATGGACCACTCAGAAAGTTTACCTGAACATCTGATGGACATTCAAACTACAAAAGATGCTTTAACCCCGACATTTAGAGATCTTCTCAACTGTCTACCCTTAGAACTCAAAAACTGATATGAAATTTGCCTCAATTATTAACCTTTTTTTTTTTTGTCTCCATAGCAATGCCTCTTATTAAATACCTGATTGCTTGTACCGTAAGCTTAACTTCTACTTGGAAATACTGCTTTGGAAGAGAAAATTAAGGTAAAATGATCATATGGATGGACTCTAATCCAATATGACTTGTATCTTTATAAGGGGGGAATATTAGAACACAGACATGCACAGACTGAGGGGCAACCATGTGAGGACACAGCGAGAAGGTAGCCATCAAAGGAGAGAGACCTCAAAGAAACTAAACTTGATACTTTGATCTTGGACTTCTAGCCTCTAGATCTATGAGAAAATATATTTTTGTTGTTTAAGCCACCTAGTAGCCAGTGTGGTCTTTTGTTATGGCAGCCCTAGCAAACAAATACAATCACTATTAGGGAAAAAAAATCATGTGCTTTGTTATTCCAGTAGAATGATTTTAACACTGATTACTTCTTACCTTGAGATTATAAAAGACAGTGATAAACATTACTGTAGAGTATATATGAGTTGTGTCCTATGAAACAAAGGTAGTTAACAAACACCTCTCAGCTGTAGATGATGCATGTGTTCATCTGATCAGCAAGAGGACATGAGTGGAAGGGAGAACCTTTTCTGCTTCAGACAAGCAACTTCCTGGGTTACCCTGAGTATGACAAAGAGGGCCATTGCTTGGGGACCAGGTCTCCAAGCAGTCACAACAGGCCTCAGGAACCCACAAGAAAATTGTGAAGGAAGAATATTACTAGCCAGGCCCATATGAATCTTTTCCTCCCATCACTGCTCTTTTGTGAAAAATTCTTCCAAATACACATTTTTGTCCCAAAATATCATGTTGGACGCTCGCTACTAGGAGCAAATTTTTCTAGCATCTCTGTTGGATGAATTTTCACACTTGCAAAATCACTCAGAAAAGAGTTCATCCTCCCAACACCTCCCCTGCGCCAGTGTCCCCCTAAACAGCATCTGACCACAATATGAAGGAACTTACCTCCCAGGTAAACAGGTGCTTGAATGTGATTTAATTATCTCTGCATCCTCTCCCTGGTCTCCCTGTGAAATCCAGTCACCTCTTTGCATTAAAGCATTTCTGTGAGAAGCCCTGTAAGGTGCTGGCTATTCTCAATTCTGTCCTGCTGGTTTCTCTGAAGTGCCTAGAAGCTGTCCTCTCCACACACAAACTGTTCTGACAAACTTCATTTGAATGATTTGGATTTTAATTCTCAATTTGCTTCTGTTCCTAAGCCTTAAGGCTTTTTTTTTTTTTTTTTTTTAACCAATTCAGAAAAAAGCATCATTAAAAAAAAGACAAGGTTGGGCTTCCCTGGTGGCGCAGTGGTTGAGAGTCCGCCTGCCGATGCAGGGGACACGGGTTCGTGCCCCGGTCCGGGAAGATCCCACATGCCACGGAGCGGCTGGAGCCGTGAGCCATGACCGCTGAGCCTGCGTGTCCGGAGCCTGTGCTCTGCAACGGGAGAGGCCACAACAGTGAGAGGTCTGCGTACCGAAAAAAAAAAAAAAAAAGACAAGGCTACTCGCAGATCTAACATGCTAAGCTTTAACTTAGTACGTTCTTAGGACTGATGTTTTCCAAGGAACAAACTTTCTTGTTTCCTGTGCAATAATAAAGGTTTGTTATAAAAGTTAAGTACAAAAAGTGAGAAAAAATAAAAATAGTGGTATCTTCACAGTTGAGTTCTTAACATATTTTCTGATATATGTAAAAAGAAAAATTGGCAAAATGAGTACCAACATTTTAAAAAATAATAATTAAGCCTAAATCCCTGGATTTACCAATTTTATAAATAAGAAATAAGAAAGTAACATTTTATAAAATACAATTTTATGAAATATGATTTTATAAAATTTGTTTAGCTAAGTAACAAATGATTTGCCCACAAAACAGATTTAGCAGGTGGAGTCCAGGGGGCATATTCTACAAAATAAATTTATTGACACGGTAAAGGGTTACTAGCATAAAATTGTGGTGGGAATGAAAAGGGCAGTGACCTTCGTCCTGAAGTTTAGGAGTGATCCCTGAATTGAGAGATATCTGAGTTGAAGTGGTCACTGGAAACAAATGGTAGAGACAAATCACAGAGAGCAGACTGTATCAATTCCAGCTTCTGGACTCAGAGAAGGAAGGAAGAGCTTCAGATTTCACTGCAGAGAATGAGGCTGAGAAACTTTCAAATCAGATGCTTTTTCCCAGATCCCGGGGGCCAGCTAATGCACAAAAATGCTTAAAGCCACATAGGTATGTCACCTTTATTTCCTAGAGAAGATGTTAGCATTTTCTGAATCCTCATCTACCGTGCCTGGCATGCATTATTTTATAGCTTTCTGGAAGTTTCATCAGCACCACTGGTATATCTGTGGTACGATGTGTGTGTGGAGAGTACAGAATGCAGGTCCGGGCTGGGGGCAACGGACTCTTCTAGCTACCACAGTGAGTGGTGCCCCTGCAAACCTGAGTAAGGAAGACAACTTGCCTTTGGGTGGGTAGTGTTACAATCTGCATGTCTCGGGGCACAAATGTAAAGACCGACCCTGTTCTGGGAATGATGATGATTCTGACTGACCTCAAAGGGGTAATTATGAAACCCCTGGATCATCAGGATCTGGATGTTCCCTACTTTTTCCATGGTGTGATCATGACCGAAAGTGTGGCTGTAGATATCTGGGAACATTTCCAGAAATGTCCTCCTGTAGGAGTTAATTATAAAGTCAATGTGTATAAAAGAGAAAATAATATTGAAACCTATCAAGGGGAGTAGATCTTAAGGGTTAATATTGTAGATGGACTACTTTGGAAAACATCTTTTTCCCTTGGAGTATTAAGAAGTCATCTCATAATTGCCATCTCTCCACATTTTGTTCTAGAGTGCCTGGTTTATTGATATCAGTGTGAGACCTGTTTTAAATAAAAATCTATTTGTAAAAATCCGGATCTGTAATATGTTCTAAATATCATTATAGTGTCTTTTAACTATAGATTAAAAATCACTTCATTTTCAACAAAATATTTTGATGTAAACATCAAATGTTTTGAAAACAAAGGGGATCTGTTTTTGTTGTTTTCTCTTTTATCTAATTTTTGTATCCATTTTGTCTGGGCATATTAAATGGTAAAAATATTTATAAGATTTGCACTAGGTGAATCTTCTTAAAAAAAAATACTGAAGGCCACAGAGTCTGGGAATATTAATATCTTTTTAATAGATTGATCCCCCTTGATTTCTTATTCTGCAGTAAAGGTACAAGTTTTTCCATGAAAATTAGACACACAAATCATCTGACAGAATGTATGACAGGGCCTCCCTGGTGGCGCAGTGGTTGAGAGTCCGCCTGCCGATGCAGGGGATACGGGTTCGTGCCCCGGTCTGGGAGGATCCCATATGCCGCGGAGCGGCTGGGCCCGTGAGCCATGGCCGCTGGGCCTGTGCGTCCGGAGCCTGTGCTCCGCAACGGGAGAGGCCACAACAGTGAAAGGCCCGCATACAGAAAAAAAAAAAAAAAAAAAGAATGTATGACAGATGGAAAATGATTGATGGGAATTTTGCTTTAATGCACATTGTTCGTTGTAATTTTGCCCAGCTTAATGAACTGTGAATTAATAATGAGGAGCAACACATTCAATGTATTATAGTAATAAAGTGCTTTTATGGACATTTTTCATGTTTCCAGACTTTCTTGGCCACCCTGAACAATTTTAACTCAAAGGATTAAAAAATAATCGCTTATTTAACTGTGTTAAAATAGTCAACTTTGAAAAGGATATTTTCCTGTATGAACTTTTTCCTAATTGATTCCATTTTGTTCTGATCAGTAAACTTACCTGAGTAAGCTGCACTATTTAAAAAAAAGTGATCTGATAGAGTATTAGATGACATACATGACCATAGTCCATTGTTTTCTGATTCAATGACATAAGAAAGTGAAAAATTAATAATTATACATTTTTTAATTAGGAGAATAGAAAAACTAAATTTCTTGTAGAAATAAGCCCAAAGAGTCCTCGTGTCAGCCCTGCTCCTCTTAAAAGACCGTGACGCTGTAATACCAATGGATAATCTGGGAGAGAACCAGCTGTCATTAAAATAGATTTTACCAAGGCAAGGACAATAGGTTGCTTATTAGCAATGAGAAATCAGTAGTCTTTTAGAAGTGTACCCTTTGGAAAGTGTGAGATATATAATAAATGAAAGCCTTTCATTATTCATTGTTATAAGCCAAATGTAGATTAAATGTACACTATCTTCAATTCAGATATTAAGATATCCTTCCCTCAGTAATTTTATGAGGTAACATGTATAATGTCAAGCATAGGCTAAGTCATATATTTTATAATCTTTCAAAAATTTTTAAAGCAATGTGTTAACCCTATAATGAATATAAAATGGATCCTAACTGCATGTCTTAGAAAATGTGCATTTCATAGAATTATTGAAGAATGAATCCTTAATAGCCCATCTTTTTAAGTATGTTAGCTGAACGTTATGATTGTGTAATATCATTTTAGGGCATTACCACATTTTAAGAAATAAAATAATATTCAGAAGCATAATTTTGCCAGAATGTAAAATTTAAAACCAGAAATTTGACTTGTGAAAAATCCTCACATGATTATTGGCCTGTTAAAAACTAAAGCAAACCCCACAAACCTGATACAAGCTATTATGTGCAAAATAACGTGCTAGTTACACAGCCCTCTGGGAAGTGAATGTGAGTCCGGATGCTTCTTTCTTGGTTTATTTCACTCCTAGAGTACCTTTGTTGCAGGTTTTTCTTATGTTTCCAAAGGAAACAAGTAAGCCATCTCAAGTTTAAGTTCTGTCCTCAATAAAGCAAAAAATGTGCCAGATACCATTTGACTGGATGATAACTAAACTGGACAAATATTTTCTCTCACTGGAGACTGACAGTGTTTTAGCTGTGCTTACAATTTGTGATTCTCCTAAAAAAAGAGTACAAATGAAAACTTATGGTTACCAGGAGATGATAAGGGGGGAAGGATAAATTGGGAGATTGGGATTGACATATACACACTACTATATACAAAATAGGTAATAATAACCTACTGTATAGCACGGGGAACTCTACTCAATACTCTGTAATGGCCTCTGTGGGAAAAGAATCTTTAAAAAAAGTGGACATATGTACATGTATAACTGGCTCCCTTTGCTGTACACCTGAAACTAACACAAATTTGTAACTCAACTATACTCCAATAAAAATCTTTTAAAATAAAAAAATAGAGTACTACATGCATTTCTAAGAAATAAACATTATTTTCTTCATTCTTCTAAAATAAATAAAAATAAAATAATGTAATATGTGATCTTCAAGCTAATGAACACCTAAGAATGAAATTTGAAAATCTACATTTGGAATGTATAATTCTTTTGTTCAGAGGCAGTGACATTCCAAAAGAACAAAACTTCTCCAACATTTCCCCATTTAGAGTAATGCTGACAGTGAGTGTCTGGTGGATCTCAGAGGGGCACAACTGATAATATATTTATCATGCTGCCAGTTTGCTAAGTGGTTTCATATTCACTAAGAAAGACTTGTCAATGGATACTGAAGAATAGATGTGAGGTCTCTGTGTGTTGTCTCTGGGTGAGATCTCTGTGTGAAGTCTCTGTATGAGGTCCCTTTGGAAGGTATCTCTGGGAAATCTGTTAAATCTGTGCTAGGTTTCTGTCTGAGGGTCTGTGAAGCAACATGAGGTCCCTGTGTGAGGTCTCAGTATGTGATCTCTGAGAAAGGTGTTTGCGTGAGAAGTCTCTCTTGAGAGGTGTGTCCGTGAAGTCTTTGTGTATTGTCTCTGGGTCTCTCCATTTCTTTTTTTCTTTTGGTCTCTCAATTTCTTGTCTTACTGTACCTTATGGAAGACGGAGCAGCAAGAGAAGGGCAAAGGGACTTGCTTCTTTCTGTTTTCTTGCTGTTCCATCAGCATCACCTGTCTGTGGCACTCTCCCAGCAGGAGCCAGGGGGGTCCAAGTCCAGCTTCCCCATATTCCCAGAACTCACTTCTGGGTGCCCCTGAGAGGACCCAGCAGCAGCCAGGCTCAGGTCCCAGCCCTGTCAACTCTCTCCTCTGGGTACCGACCCCTCCCACAAGTCCTGGCTTCACTCTCACTGCTCTGCCCATTCTGGAGGCTGCCTTGGGAATCGGGGCCCAGAGGTAGGGCCTGGCTCCAGGGAGAAACCAGGGGTGTGAGCAGTCCTGTGCTCACTCTGCCCCCTCCACCCCAGGTCACAGCATTTCCACGTGTTGAGGGGCCTGACAGGTATGGGGGATGGGGTCCATTTCTGTTGTCATCTGGATCAGGGGCATCAGCTGGAACCGAAATCTCCACAATGAGAAAGACACCACCTAGAGCTGTGTCCACCATGCGCCCTGCACATGGCAGAAAATACCAAATCACTCTAGAGAAATTCTTCCTCATCTCCCTGCTTTTCCATATGGACAGGGGTCAGGAGACAAGAAAAGCTGTGCCAGAAGCAGATCAGTGGAACACTCCTGGATTGCACCCTGCCCCATCCACTTTGCACAGGTCACCTCCACACCACCACGAATCCTGTCTGATTGCTTCTTCACCTGCCAGGCTCTGGGGTGATCAAGGACTGGGAGACAGGCAAGGCTTACTACACAATCACAAGCCAGTCCCCACCTCTCCCCTGGAGCAGTCCTTGGGCCATGTGTTTATGTGAAGGTCACCAGACTAGGAGTCACATCCCAAGTTCCCTAGTCCTGGCTTTTACACCTATTGTTAAGTTATCCTTTCTAAAAGTCAAGAGGTGATGATGTGTAAGCTTATTAAATATAGTATTAAGAGATTCACCTTCCCTGATTTGCTTTACTTCTCTAAGTTTGACCTTCTGTTTTGACCTAAAGGTGGTTTCTCTAGGTCTGTGATCTTAGAGTTGGAATAGGGTAGAGACCCTGGCGTGGGGCCATGGTGAGCTACTGGACCCTTAACTTTTCCTCCCCTTTAGGCCTTTAGATGGTGGTTGTATGTCAGGGGGCTGTTCTTTCAGAACTGCAATTTATGGGAGTCTGGTACCACTTTGCCTCCTTCCTTGGATCCAAGGATTTTTCTACACCTACATCCCACCCTAAATTCACAGTGTTTGACCATCAGATAGTTACTACCCACAGTCACACCCCTATTCCATTCATCCAAAACTCCTTCTCTGGGGTTAACATAGAGTGGAAGGTAGGTGACCCATGAACGCAGCCATTCATTTATATGGGACTGGACTCAACACAGCCCTCAGCAGCCTCCCTGATACTCCCCCCACCTACACACACAGAGCTGGAAATGCCATCCTTGCTGCTGCTCTAAAGTGTAGGAAAAACAGAGGTGGGGGAGGGTGATGCTGTACATTTTATTATGGCTAAGCTAAAAGGGGTTCATAGGGCATACCTCAATCCCAACCTTCATCAGAGAGAGAAGGAACTCTTAAGAGCAGATGTTGTATATTCCCTACCAAGAGATCCAGGGGCAAGATTTCTCCTGTTTCTGAACTCAGAGCCCATACTCTATTCCCCCCAAACTTCCATCCACTTGGCTCTGACACTTCCTGGAGCCTGAATTGGAATGTCCGGCCCTATCGTGTAAACCTATCCACTACAGTTGCATAAAGTTCAAAGTAGCATAGAAGGAGGAGAAAGACTGGTTGAACCAGATCCTTGGGTGTGGGTTTCATAGGTTTTTCCCGTCTCATTGTTAGAGTAATTTTGGTCTGTGTAATGACAGTATCATAAGGTGCAATGAAGGGACACGAGACAAGGAGCAAGCTTGTGATGCTACTGTCCACCTCCCTCCATGCCCCCCCCTTCTAGAAGACAAAGTGCACAGCAGAGACAGCAGCCATTACACTATGCTTTTATTAGGAAAAAAAAAAAAATATATATATATATATATATATACATGTATTGGAGAACATTAAATACCTTGGACGTGCTAAGGAGAAAATCATTTTCTCTACATGGACTGAATGTTGACTTGGAGACATGTCTTCCTACTAAAGGGAAGACTAAAGAAGGATTTTACTGTCGACCAGGCAAGACACCTCCCCAAAGATGACAATGCCTTGGACAGTGTTGATGGCGGGCTGGGGCACCTGGAATCCTTGGCCCATACTGGCAGGTACTAACTGGAAACAAACTCTTCTTGGGGGGCAAGGATGGGAGGCACCTTAGGCCCAGCTGCTCATCGTCGAACCTTACACTTTTCAAACTATGTTGGTGTCTGACTTCCCTTTCCCTGATAGAACAACTCTGGCCCTTGGAGGTGGCTTTATGACTGCAGGCTGTATAACCCATCATTCTCCGTTGCTCTGGGTAGGAGGTAAGCCTATGGCAGCAGAAACACCCACATACTGGGACTTGGAATTCCAGTTTGTGTTCATTTAACTTTGTGGCATGAAGTCCATGGTGAATTGCTCTTTTTTCTTCTGGGATCTGTCCAACAGCTGTCATGAGTGCCTGACCCTCAGCAGTCTCACTCTTCAAGATTGATCTGCTTTTGACTGATCCGTGACTCTGGGCAGTGGCTGATATGGGCTTGAATTTTTGCAGAGCATCTCGACCATTGACTTTTTTATTGGGGAAAATCCACTTTAAAAATAGCCTCATCCTTTTTCTGAAGAGGCTTTCTGGAGGGCTATGTTTCTTCTCTGGCATGAGCTGGAGACATCTGCTCCCAATAGAGTCTGTTATTCCCCTGACCTGGGCAGGGTGGCTCATACTTCCAGCTTGAGAGGTCCCTAATTCTTTAAACCTTTCTTCATGCTCGCCTGGTTTATGCCTCCTACAGTCCTCTCTTTTGTAAGTAGGGGCAATCATCTTGCTCTGGCTCTTCCATGAGTCTTGGAGTTTTGAAGTTTTGGGCTCCTGCTGCCCTAGGTTGCTCCTTTGGGCTTCCATAAGGCCACTTGGCTCCTGGGAAGCTAACCTGTCTCTGGTGGGGACTCTCTGGGGATGGCACTGAGGCACCTGAGAAGCCAAGTTGTCTGCAGCAAGGAACATGTGTTTGGGAAAGTCCTGAAGCTGGTTGTCTGACTGTACCTTTACTTTGGAGTTAAACTCACTGGCAACCCCCATGTTAAGGCATGGCTCACCTGGATGTTGGAAAACAGACATTCTAGGTAGTAGGAAACGTTTACTGGCCCCTGGCACCTCTAAACTCCTCATATGTACATTTGTGGTTTGGGATTTTGTCAACACTTTGGTTTCCAAGATAACACTAGACTGTGGTTGAAGAGCAGGAGACTCCTTGGCCTCCACAGCCTCCCTGGCCTCTTCACCTCTCAAAGATTGGGATCCTAAGTTCACCTCCATCACTGTTACCCTATGGCAGGGGTCTCCTGAGGCCTGACCACCACTCTCCTCCGTTGGCTCATTCCTGACCATTGCTGAACTTGGACCTGGCTCTAGGCTGTCCCTCTTGACCCATTCCACAGTCTCACTCTTCCAGGTTCTGCCCACAAGGCTGAGTGTGAGGGACTGAGAAGGTGGCCTGCCCTCCTGTCCAGTCAGAGAAGCCTTTGAGGGCCCATGGTAGTCAGCAGATGGAATCGCTCCCAGGGCACTCTGGATTTCCTTACACACAGTTGAGGGGACAAGGAGAGGCCTCTTCAGGGTAGGAACTGACTCTTCTGTTATCACCTTCTCTCCTGAATGAGCCTGAGGAGGTTTCTCCAGGAACTCAGCACACTTGACTGTTGAGTGGGACCCAGACACACAGGTGGCTGAAGGGGAAGAGGCAAACTGCAGAACGGTGGAGGGTTGGAGCTTTTTCCGCTTCAAGAGATTTATGGGCTTGAGGACCTTGAGGGGGAGGGTCCACCTGTGCTTTACCCAAAACCTTCTAATGTGTGCTTCCAGCACCTCTCGAGTGTCTGGATCAAGGAAGGAAACCCTACAGGAGGTGTTCATGCAGGGTTCCCAACCCTTCAAGCAGTATCTTCCACAGGCTCCAGCAGGCACTGCTTTGCACGTCTCACCAGGAGGGTCTTGACATGAGAGCTGATGAAAGTTGCCCTTGCCAGGAAGCCTCCCCAGGCAGCTGTAGGAGAGCAGATGGGGCCAGGATGGCTGGACAGGACAGGCAGGGGTGGGCACCTGCAGCCCAAGAACCCTCCTCTGCCCCCACACTGACTTCATAATGCTCCTGCTCTCCCTCACCCTAGGGCTTTAGCCACGCCCTCCCATGGCTCCCCCTCCCAGGGCTGGGGTCACATTATAGGCTCTGGGAGGAAGGACGACCCAGGAGAGAAGGGGAAAGATTCTTTACCTTTGCAGAAGTGAAACCAGGTTGTGAGTCCCCTCCAGTTCTTCCAGGCAATCTCTGCAAGCTGGAAATCAGGAGACTGGGTCATGGTGGTGAAGGCAGAGGCCTAAGAGTCTTTCAGGAGGCTGAGTGCAATGGCCCTTTAAGGGAAATCTTTGGAGGATTAGACTCTGGAGCCCAAGTATCAGTGTCCAAGGCCACATGTCCCTGACAGTGATGGTAAGTCTCACTTGAAAAGGGTTTGTCCTTTGCAAAGTGCCTTCACGTTAATTAACCCCTGTAGCCCTTACAACTGCCGTGTAGGGGAGAAAGGTCAGTGGTCATCACACAGAGGAATCTGAGCAAAGTTAAACAACTTGTCCACAGTTGGACTTGGAGGTCCCACTTCCCAACCCAGGCACCAATGGTCCACCACAGTCCACACACCCCATTTCTAGGTCCTCATGGCTTCATTCTAAGCACAAATTTCTGGGAAGTATCTGGGCTCTGATCTCCTTCCAACGCGCCTTCCCAAGGCTCTGTTTCCTGAAGAATAAGCTCTGCCACTGGCATCCTCAGAGACCGTGAAGCTGGGCCCTCAGGATTAGGAGAGATGGAAGCTAACTCTCGGGGGCACGCAGGACTGAATGGCAAAGGCTTACCTTTCAAAGATCCACTTTTCTTCCTACTCCTGCTCCTCCCCTTCAGCTCTACTTGATGCTGAGAGAGAAGAAGAAATGAGGGGCTAACACCCAACTCTCACTGTCATCTATCTAGGCAAGCTGTGTTCATGAACAACATGACTTTCTACATTTAACTAAAACTCTGTGGGGTTTTTTCCCCTTTTACTTATTTTTAAAGTGGATAAAAATATTTTCAGTTTTTCTTCTTTGAAGAGTGCAAAGAAGGATTTTTTTTTTTTTTTTTTTTTTTTGCGGTACGCGGGCCTCTCACTGTTGTGGCCTCTCCCGTTGTGGAGCACAGGCTCCGGACGCACAGGCCCAGCGGCCATGGCTCATGGGCCCAGCCGCGCCGCGGCATGTGGGATCCTCCCGGACCGGGGCACGAACCCACGTCCCCTGCATTGGCAGGCGGACTCTCAACCACTGCACCACCAGGGTAGCCCAAGAAGGATTTTTTAAGTTTTAATCACCATAGATTTCTTCTGTCACTGTTCCTCTGATCAAGAAACACACACATTCTCAGACCTAAATGCCCACGTGAGCTTTGTCAGATAGGATTCTGCTTCCCAAGGCCAGACCTCCACTCCAGCCTCTTCTCTCAGGCTCTCAGGGGCTCAGCATTGCCCTTAGATCAGCCCCAACACAGAGGAAGGTCTCACTTGAGACACCCGCTGTGGGAAGGTGGTTGGTGAACCAGGGCTCAGGGGTCAGCCTTCCTGCAGAGATTGAACTCTTAGTAATCCAGTCCTTAACCATTAGTCACTGCATTGGGGACTTGCCCTGGAGCCCTCTACCATACCTGAACTCCTGGTCTACGATCTTAGGCTAGAAATCCTCATGCCCACTCTAACCCCTCTCTGGCCTGGCTTTTCCCTAGAAGGATGATGTTCTCTACTTTTCTGAGAGTTCCCATCTCAGGAGTCTCTCTAGGTGGTTTAGAAAAGTGGAAATAAGAATAAGAAAAAAAGAGATAATCTCTGCTGGGATTAAGCCAAAGGTTTCTTACCTTCCTGATGTTTCTATGTTTCCTAGGTGGTGCTAAGAATGGATTACTCTGGAAGCAGGGGAGTAACATTAGGAAGAGCCCCAGTCCACACAGGAACCCAAGGATGATATCAATCACCCAGGAAGTTGGGCTGGATCTCAGCCAGATAGCAACCGTGTTTTTCAAAGAAAAGAGATTCTCCATCTTCTGAACTGCATTGCTGCCCTCAGGCAACAGAGCACTGGGAGTTCACTTGATGGCAGAACCCCAGGCCTGCATCACAGAGCTGTGGCCTTGTCACAAAGGGCTCCTGAGTGTGGGGGAGGGGCAATAAGAGAAAGAGGCTGAATCACTGCCCTTCCTTCCCATCCAGACCCACAGACACCTGCACCCTCCTGGGGCTTCCAGATCCCTCCTTCCAACTACTCTCATCCTGTCAGAGAGACCTTAGTCAATTTTCTGTTCATTCCATCTGGAACCTGGTTCCTTCATCCATTAGAGACCTTTACTTGAGGCCCACCAACTTGATAACTCTTGAACATCTTAAGCTGACCCTGGAAGACTGGCTGTTTCACAGACATTTTTACTCAGGATTTCCTTTGTCCTCAGCTCCAACTTTCCCACGTCATGTTTGTGTCTTGTGTACACCCAGGGATAGAACTTGAATTTCTTTTACACTTATTTAGTTTTGTGAATTTTGAATAGTGTATGTTTTGCCTCATTTTCTATCAGAGGGAACTACACACAAAAATTAAAATAATTTATTTTTCAAAATTCATAAGTATGAAAGAATTATAAATAGTTATATAATAGGGAAGAACAAATCTGACTCCACATCAGATCTTTTTTACTTTAATCTTTATGCTTTGTTGCCTGAGCTAACTCTGTCCATCCCTGTGACCCAGGCTGGCTCTGCACTTTTTGTAAAACAATGTTGCCTAGAGCCTGAAATATACAGGATAGCCTATTTCTAAGGCTCTGACTTTTAAGAGCCCATTCCTGGAGATAAAAAGTTGCAGAACAGAAAATAATAATTGTTTTGTTGGAGGTTTACAGGAACACGTGACCTGACCAGGATCTGACCCATCTGGCCAGCTGCTAGAACAAAGGATCCAACACCAAGATATTTGCAACAATTAGCCATGCCCCTCCCTCACCTTGCCTTTAAAAAGGCTTTGCTGAAAGCCTTCAGGGAGTTTGGGGTTTTTCCTGGGCATGAGCCACGTGTCTTCTTGCATGGCACTGTGTAAACCTTTCTCTGCTCCAAACTCTGATGTTTCAGTATTTAGCCTCACTGTGCATCAGGCACACAGACTTGCATCTGGTAACAGTTAAACCTTCAAATGATATTTTTGTAAGTTTGTAGTGTTTATAACTCTGGAGTTAGTAAATCTTTAAACTGCACAAAAACTTTTGGGACACACTGCAAACACGCACACACACACGTACTCATTTTCCTTAACCAATCTAGTACTTTCAAATCCAATAATCCATAATTTTCTACTTAAAAAAATCTTTCATATGTTGTCTCAACCCAACTTCTTAGTTTGCAACGATAAGACAGTCCCCACTCTCCAGATAAATTTTGAATCCATTAGGGCTGCTCTAACAATATACCATAGACTGGGTAGATTAAAGACAACAGACATTTATTATCACAGTTCTGGAGGCTGGGAAGCCCAAGATCAAGTCACCAGTATGGCCACCTCATAGTGAGAGCTCTCTTCTTGGTTCACAGCTGGAGCCTTCTCTCTGTATCCTCATATGATGGGAGGAGGCTAGAGATATCTCTGGAGTCTCTTTTATAAGGCACTAATCCCATTCATGAAAGCTCATAAGCACTTTTGCATGGCCCGGCCTCCTATCTTTAAGAGGTAGGATTTCAACATGTAAATTTTGAGAGAACACTAACATTCAGATATGTGCACTCATTCTATACCCGGAAGCTAGGAATGGGTTAGGGTGAGCCAAGGTCCTGACCCTAAAGGGCTGTAGGGTGAAGAGTAGGACTAGGGGTCAAACCCTTGGGGCTGAGCCAGGTCTTGAGCAGCCTCTTCAGATATCCCTAGTGTGTTATGTATGTATTCTCTTTTCTGAGTGTGCCTTGCCTTTCCTGCCCCATCCTCCCAGGCCCCTGAAGCTTCAAGTCCAGCCTGAACCATATAGAAAGGGAGCTTTGAGTCTTACACAAAACTCCCTTATGACACCACTTCCTACCCCTTAGCAGTAACACAAGATTCACTGAAGGATTCACATGGTAAATATGTCTTAATGCCCCATGAGGGCTTTAAAATAATGTGTATTCTCTGCTTGTTGGTCATAATTTTATACAGTTTTAGTGGGAACGTGGGCATGTGAGTTTATTTGGCTATATTGCCATGAATGTGCACTTTCACAAACATATCTCCTACATCTACTATTGTTCCTACAGTCTTTTCCTCCCATATGATAGTCTCACCTTAATTCCACCTTTTATCAAAATTTAGACTTAGGTCTGTCACCATGTGGACATGCTTTGTAACAAAATAGCTTCAACCGAGGAGGTCAGTGGAAGGCCTGGACCAGCTATCTTGGTTCCATGATAGTAAGCAAAGGATCGCAAACTCCCATGTTAAGCTTAAGCAGAAAGCAAAGTTTAGTTAAGCATAGGTACACTCTCAGAGAGGGAGAGAGAGAAGGAGAGAGAAAGAGCAGGCTGTTTCTGAGAACAGGCTATTTCAGCGAAGTGAAGCAAGCCCAAAGCAAAGTATATCGAAGCAAAGGTACACTCTCGGGGTGGGGGGGGATGGGTGTACTGTTTCTGCAAATTGAAAGCAGCATTCCTATAAAGGCTTACGAGCGCTTTTAAGGAGCATTTTGCAGAGAGGTGGGGGTGAGTGACAAGGATCATTATTTGATTGACAGTCCTGAGCTATGGAACAAGTTTTCTGCTGCGCATGCTCTCATCCTTGAATCCCCAAGAAATGCCTACTGGGTGGGGGGAGGGGCAAAACCACATGTAATTTATTGTAATTATGGTATAATGAGTTTGGATTTACTATAGGTTATACGCCTGTCTGGTCTGGGCATGCACAGCCTGGAGAAGTCCCCTTGTGTTACTGTGCCTCTCTTTAACAGGATAAGCTGCCCACCACCCGACCATAGTTTCTCCCGTTCTGGGTGGAGTCAAGGGAGAGTCCCCAGATGGCTGGGTGTGACTCAATTTCTTCTTCTTGTCTTTCTCACCACTGTCACCTCCTTGCTGCTAATGTCTGACTAACTACCTAACAGGTCTTCCTTGCATTCATATTTGCTCTCTAAATTTTCTCTATTACTTTATTTTCAATATGTTTTGTTTGATGGGGTTTTTTTTTTGAAATTTAAAAATCTTATGATAACATTTACCTTGATTTATTTAATTATTGTTCTACTGTTATTGATTTCTGCCATCTTATTTTATGCTTTATTTTCTACATTTTCTTTATTGTTTCTTTTTTTCCCTTCTTTGGCATCTTCCATTTTACAGGTCAAGGGTACTTATGTTTGTTTGACATTTGGGAATTTTTAGTATTGTAATGGTTTTATATCTTGAATTATGTTAATTTTCTCAATTTCTTACCCGTGGATGAAAAATGTTCCCTGCCATATCAGTAGACAAAGGATGTTGCAGTCATCAAGTCAGACGTCAAAGCGGGAACCCTCAACTGTGCACCTTGAGGGGATTCGGGATGGAGAAAAACAGGGTACTGGTTCTAGAGTTAAGGTGCATATCAAAGGAATGATTTCACGGAGCCCAGATTCTTTCATCTTCTCATACATAGAAAAATGCTAAAGTCCTTAACTTGAGAGGTCTAGTTTTCTTTAATTAATAGTAATCTTTTGATGTTCTGACTACCTGGTTTTTCTTGACTGCTCCCTTAGGTCTTCTGAGCAGTTCCTCAGAGTGATCTGACAGGCTGTGTTCTGGGCTTAAGTCCTCAGAAAATCTGCCAAATAAAACATAATTCTCCTTTTGGGTTGTGCATATTTTTCAGTCAGCAGTCTTGGCAACCAATGAAGGGGCCCAGAGCAGACTTTTCTTCTTTGCCTGAACTCTATGAGGATCCAGAGTCCTGGCACCAGCAGAGGCTTCTTGGGCCTGTCCGCTTTCTCAGAGAGTCCAGACGAATTTGGGTGAGTATCTCCTGGTTCTTGGATCTCCAGTTTTGGTTGATGATCCTAAGTTTTATTCAGTGGTGTTAAACTCTTCTCTTGAGTAGTAGGTTATCCTTGAAACTTGGTTTCAAGAAGAAGTACCTGGGTCATCCTCAGTGAAAGACACTGGGAAGATTTTTACTCAGTTTAAACACTGAGAGCTTAACCTCGGTAGAAAAACACTGGGAAGACTTTTGCTCAAGTGGGTTAGCCTCACTTAAAAGACACTGGGAAGATCTTGCTCAGTTTAGACACTGCGTGGTTTATCCTCAGTTGAAAGACTCTGAGGTGAAAGGTGCTCAGGTGAAAGACACTGAGTAAAAGTTGGACTGGGTAATTAGGTGGAAGACTAACCTGTCTTCCTTGAATTGGCTACTTTAATAGAGTTTGTCAAAATAAAAGTGATCTTCACAAATTGAACTCAGAATGGGGAACTTAGCTTTCAATACAAAAGGAAAAGGAACAACAACAGATTTCCAGCTTCCAACGGATATCCTGGCCAGGTTTATGTCCATACAAAATTTACATTTACAAGTGCTTACTTTCTTGGGACTTAAAGAAAATCTTGCCCTAAAAATGACTAAGATAGGACTCTTTTATTGCATATGCAGTTAAGTTATAAAAAGCTGGCTTGATAAAAACATCTTTTCAGAATTCTGACTTCAAAAAAACAAAAGGCTTTCTAGGGGAAACTTGCATTTCTCTTCCTGTGTCTTTGAAACGTTAAGTGTTCTGATATTCTTCAGTGTGTGTGTGTGTGTGTGTGTGTGTGTGTGTGTGTGTGTGTGTGTCTTGAGAACTTGGTCACTACCATCCAAAAGTACTTATATGGTGTACATTTGCCAATTTCCTCACGTCCATTGTGAAAGGAGTTCCCTATTCCTAAGAAAACGGACCTATGTCCAACTGACACAGAAGATGGAGATTTATCCCAGTGCATTTATATATGTATATCTATTAAATTTATGTATATATATATAATGCCTAATGGAAACATCTCAGATGTTCTATTTGGTATTTTTCTATAATTTTACTTATAAAATTGTGACCATTTTTTAACTCAAAAAAGGAGAACCTTAAAAATTAATTAAGAAGACATCCTCAGTAGTCTAAGGTTCAGAGTGACTTGGCAGAGAAAATTGCTGAATGGTTAGATAATAGTGCTGGTATGCTTGGCTATTGTAACACTTTACATTTGAGTTTCTCTTCCTTGAAATTACAAGAACTATATGACTCTAGAGAAAGATTGATAATTAGGAATATTCTGCTTGCTTTATTTTATTTATTTTTTTGTTGTTGTTGTTGCGGTACGCGGGCCTCTCACTGCTGCGGCCTCTCCCGTTGCGGAGCACAGGCTCCGGACGCGCAGGCCCAGCGGCCATGGCCCACGGACCCAGCCGCTCCGCGGCATGTGGGATCCTCCCGGACCGGGGCACGAACCCGTGTCCCCTGCATCGGCAGGCGGACTCCCAACCACTGTGCCACCAGGGAAGCCCCTCTGCTTGCTTTTCATAGAGCCTGTTGAAGAACATTTTAATTATTCGCAGGTCATAGGAAGGAACCTTCATGATCTAAGTTTTGAACAAGTAGTGTGGCAACACAAAGCTATGACTTAAAAAGGAAATTTGAAATGACCTATTTCTTTTGGCACCTCAATCCAGATATCTGTCAGTAAAATGAGTCACTTTTCAGTCAAATGGGTGGTCAGCAATATAATTTTTTATTGGGAAGCTGAAAGACACCATTGCCAAGCAGAGCACCTGCCGTGTTCACATCTATATTTGAGCATCTTTCGTTTTCCCAAGGGGTGCAAGTGAAGAGAAGGCAGGCAGAGAAATGCACTTGAATAAAGCTTTTCAAGATGGATAGAACAGAGAGCATTCCCAGAGGCGGGTCAAGTTCAACCCAAGAACAACTCTCTTAGTGCTTTCACATCTAGGTAAAATACAAGACCAGTAGTAACTCAGCTCTCAAATCAGTGCTGAAATCCAGCAGAAGGTTGTTAATATTGATACAGTTAACATACATCAAATAGGATTACTGAATTTTCTGAATCCAACTGAACTCCCAGGATTGTTTGGTTTCAAAGGCTGTTGGGCTCAAGACGCATTTGGTTTTAAATAATCCTTCCTAAAATGTTCAGCTTTCAGTCTAATATGATTGAAACCCAGCTTGAGTGTGTCTTATAATACACTGGACTGGAAAGACTATGGGCATTGAATTATTCAAGACATGGCAGGCGAAGGAGTGATATGTGGAGAGGATGTGATCATAGAAATGAGTGAGACTTGATATGTCTTGTCATCTCATTTGATTTACCTGTTAGAACTCTTCCAAATATTAGAGGAAAGAAATCAATATCAATTTTCACCTGTCACGTTCCACACTTCAATGATGAATGAATGTCAAATTTGACCACAGTTTTCTGTACCACCTGCTCTGAAATAATATTTCTGGGCCTTTATTAAAAAGGTAAAATTTTCATTGAATTTCCAAATATGATTCTGCAGTGGCTAATTCAGCTTCTTTTATTAGTAAGCAAGTTCTGATGAGTAATACTAATTTAATAAGCCTGCATGTGAGGTTAAAGTGTAAACTATTCCCGCCGAAGGTGATGAGATATGACTGTGATGTGGTGGTAGGGCACTCACCTTCCTGAACGAACCCTGCGAGCGCACAGTTCTTGGGAGAAACCAGTACAAATCTGATATCATTTTGCATGTCTCCTGTAGCAGTGGAATGCACACACATACAAACATGATCATGGGTGAAAAAACACACATGCGCACCTTAGAGGCTTACATTAATTTCTGAATATAGTTCTCTGGAAAGAAAAAGCTTTACTGATGATTTGTATTTTTATAGTTTATTGTTTTATCCATACTAAAACACTTCATGAAATCACTTCCTGTTTTGTTGTCCATGGAATCTTTTCCATTTTGAGATGCTAAATATAAATCGAAATAGTGATTATAGTCCTTGGCCATGAAAGACTAAGTTACAGAGAACCCGGTGACTGGAGGTCAGAGCTGCCACGGAATTATTCTCTGCTCCAGAGACCATCAGAATATCACTGTGTACCCACTTAAGGATAGAATGCTGCTATTGAGAAACGAGCTCTCTTTTATTTCTACTAAAAGGAGAGAACAGTAGGGGACCTTGGCTGCGCCAGTGTATGAGACTTTCTCTGTTTTGGACAATAAGCCAAAAACAATACATGAAATAGCCTCACGCCTTTTATCGTTTGTACCCAGCTCCTTCCTGTATTGCTCCTGATCCATTACACTTACATCAAGAGTTGCTTGAACATTTTGACAGTTATGTTCCCCATACCCTGAAAGGGTTACTGAGATAAAGCTATTTCAAAAATACTCCCTCCAAATTTTTTCAGGGTGGCATCAATGAAAGTAACTTAGAGGAAAAAAACTTGAGTTCCTGGCCTACCACTCTAAGGCCAGGCAAGCATAAACCTTCATAGCAAAACCTAAGTTTGCTCCCAGTTGAGAATTTGGTTTCCACAGTCTTATATAAAAAGTATATGGAGACTTTAATTCCCTATAAGCCCTTTCCAAAGAGTGAATACAGTTCATCACTCGTAAGAGATGATGAAAGTTACAATTTTGTTGAATAGGTGGAATATATATTACATATAATATACATATTTATTTTATATATATATATATAATATATATATAAAGTTACTATTCAGAGTCCTAAAACATGGATTTTTCTTACTTACCAAGAATGAACAGTAACTTGATCTCTAAACAATAAAGCACCTGGTCATAACAGAATCATAACAAATATTTGATATCAGAATGAATTCACTGTTCAGGTGTAAAGAGGGAATAGCTTCAGTTTTCCTCTTTCGTGCACCCCATTATTGCATCCTGGACAGAGGGGATTTTCTTGATTTTAATCTAAAGGAGAAATGGTCACTTTTGTTGAGCTGGAAATTGACCACCTCAGTAGGCAGAGGCACTGTTTTTATTTGGCTGAATTCATGTTTCTAGTGATAATTCAAGGTGTAATAGGGTTTTCTCAGCCACTCCAAAATCTGAAAATGATAAGCATCTCACCTGAGTTTCAGGATGGCCCATTACCTATTCTGTGGAAAGGATATTCAAAATACCATGCTTCATCAATGTCTTCTTTGACTTATTAATGAATGGACAACTACTGAGTTAAGACAGTGTCTTATCCTTGCTTCAAAAAAATAAAAACAAAAAACCCCCACAAACACAAAAAAACTGTTAACAATGAAAACTTATTATGCCAGGCCTTAGTATGGCCTGACTTGGAAATTTAGTTTCAGAGGCTTTTGTGAATATACCAAGGAAAGAGGACCTAGGTGTATCTTACTCCCACAGGCCGCCAATAAATATTTGCTTAAGGGACAAAAAATTAATATATAGTATAGGAGAGAACCTGACAGATGCTTAACATGATTGAGTGATAGCAATGCCCAAACTCATCTGTGATCAAACACTATGAAAGTATCCTCCTAAGGATAAACTTATTACAAATAAGAAGTGAAAATTCAATTATGCAGATACTTTCAGTGTCAGCTCTGATATGCAAAAAGCATGGAAGTTGTCACTGTATCTTGTCCTTACAAGATAATGCTGTACAAAATGAAAATCAGTGACTTTTCTCAGACGTGATTAATAAAACATGTAACTATGAAAGAATTTTCAAACGGTAATTATGTATGTGTATATATGTGTCTCTGAAAAATCTGTGTCAAAGAAAACTGAGGCTATCAGTATAAACTTCTTTAACTTCTATCTCTTCTTACCTTTATTTCCTCCCAAACTTACCAGTATCCATCCAGCTCGAAGGATACAAGTGATTTTTATATACTGTGCAAGGGTTTTTCTTCTTATTCATATGTCCATGTTTCCCCAATTCTCTAAATTATTATCTACATCTTCAGGATCTCCTTTATTGGTTCCTTCATTTCAACATATAAAATAGAAGTCCTCATTCTAAAAAATTCTTTTTTGCTAATTATTTTCTCTTTTCATCCAAACTCCTTGAGAGTAGCCTATTCCCACTGTCCTCACGAGCCCCGCCTGGCCCCGACAGGCAGCCCTACACCCTCAGTTTATTGCCATCTGGCTTTTTGTCCACCACTTCACTGAACTGCTCTAAGGTCACTGGGGACCTAACTGCCCAAATCCAATGGACATTCACATTCTCTGAAGGATGACACTGTCATCTACTTCCTCCTTCTTGAAACTCTATCACCTCTCTCCTTCCCAGAATTCTTTCTCTGCTTATTACTTAAACGTTGTCAGTACTCACAATTCTCTGAAATCTCATCCATTTTCATGATTTTAATGACTGCTATGTGCTGGTGACATTCAAATTTTTATCTTTCCATGTCTTCACGTGCATGTCCAGTTATCTACCAGTTTGTCTTCGGAATTCTACAGGTGCTTTCAAATTCTACATGTCCAGAACTAAAGTCTTTTCCCCACTTCAGTTCTTTATCCCCTATTTCCAAACTCAATGATACCACCACCCAACCTTAGTCACACAGATGGGGGTTCAGCCTCCGCCTCCTACTTCTTCCTTACTTCCCAAGGTCAAGTCTTGCTGGTAATTTCCTAAATACAATTAGAACTTATTTCCTCCCTTCATCTATACCTTATTTCAGACCCCTTTCTTCTTGCTATTACCTGGTCTAGAAGTTACGAAATTGCTGTTTGGTGGAACCAGTTGTTAGACATTCTATTGAAAAAGGACTCTAGGGTCAAATAGCTTTGAGGATGGCTGTGTACCATACGCCTGCTGTGACGATCCAGAATGAACATTAGCCTACAGCAGCCCCGAGAAGCTGTACAGTAAAGGAACCTGATTAACTTTACTTAAGCCAGGTTCTCCCTTCTGCCGGCCTATAAACCTTTCAGTAGGGACAGGAGAGGAGGTGGCAGCGTGAAAATCCCACTTGAAAATATAAAGCACTGCTCCTCAGAAGAGTGGGGCATAATTATCTCCAGGCTTCTTCAGAGTCCTCATCCATACTGACGTCAGTGGTCTAAAATGCCACCTGAACTTGTCCTTTCCATTCTTAGCTATTTTCTGAGGAAACCAGCTCCCCACACATGGATGGTTAAGACCTGCTCTCCTCCTCCTCGCTGCCTCCTTTAGGGGCACTTGCCGCTGCCTGGGGACACTGCACTGATCCTCCAGAGCCTGTGCCTGTGGCTCTGTGACACACCCCTCGCACACTCACGGCTCTGGACTTCCGCTGTCCACTCTGCCTTGAGTATCCTTGCCTTTCACCGGCTGACTCACCAGTTTCTCACGAGTCCTTTAAGACTTAGCTTAGGGACTGCCTCTTTTGATGACTTTTCTTTGCCTCACGGCTCCCCCTCTTCTTCCACAAACACTGACTAAACGCCCTGAATATGCCCGTCACAGCAGGTCACGTGCAGGATGAGACATCTGCTGTGCGTCTTCCCCTCTCACTCCACTGCTAAAGGGCCAACACTACATCTTGCTCGTTGTTTCACTCCTCTAACACTCAACCCATGACTAAGGAACTAACTAGTACTGTAGTAGCCCTCTTAGTAACAATCAGGCAGGACCTTCTACCAGAAATCTGACACTCCAGCTTTTCTCTGATCTCACCTTTCACTCTGATTGAACTAAAGACTTATCTGTGCATGTTTTACCAGGGAGACATCATTTAATCCAGAGATGTGTCATCACATACTCTTACATACTCTGCCATTTAAAAGTTCTGCTCAGATGGGGGAAGGAGACAGGTGTGCTTTCTGACAGCCCCACTGTTTTTGCACTTCTACTGGTCACTGGCTTCTCTCAGTGCCTTCCTTAAACCCTTCTTCTCTTAACAAGGAAACAGGATAACAAAGTAATTAAGAGCCTGGGTACAGCCTATGTGTGAACAGAAACATAGCCAAGGACATAGAGAATAGACTGGCGGTTGCCAAGGAGGAGGGGGTGGGAGAGGGTTGGATTGGGAGTTTGGGATCAGCAGATGCAAACTGGTGTATACACAGGATGGATAAACAAAAAGGTCCTACATGCGACTTCCCTGGTGGCGCAGTGGTTAAGAATACGCCTGCCAATGCAGGGGACATGGGTTCAAGCCCTGGTCCGGGAAGATCCCACATGCCAGAGAGCAACTAAGCCGGATGTCACAACTACTGAAGTCCAGGCACCTAGAGCCCGTGCTCTGCAACAAGAGAAGCCACCACAATGAGAAGCATGTGCACCTCAACTAGAGGAAGCCCGCGTGCAGCAACAAAGGCCAAACACAGCCAAAAATAAATACATACATGCATTTATTTTTAAAAAGTGCATGTATTTAAAAAAACCCCAAAAAGGTCCTACTGTAGAGCACAGGGAACTATATTCTATATCCTGTGATAAACCATAATGGAAAAGAATATGAAAAAGAATGTACATAAATGTGTAACTGAGTCACTTTCCTGTACAGCAGTAATTAACACAACACTGTAATTCAAGTGTATGTCAATAAAAAATAAAATTTAAAAAAATTGCCAGAAAAATAGTCACGTAAGGGGAACTTCCCTGGTGGTCCAGTGGTTAAGACTTTGCCTTCCAATGGAGGGGGTGAGGGTTCAATCCCTGGTCGGGGAGCTAAGATCCCACATGCCTTGAGGCCAAAAAACCAAAATATAAAACAGAAGCAATACTGTAACAAATGCAATAAACACTTTAAAAATGGTTGACATCAGAAAAAATCTTTAAAGAAAAAATTCACATAAATCAGAAACAAATGAAAGATAATAAAGTCCATACATTAAAAAAAAAAAAAGAGCATGGGTTCGGGTCACATTGCAACTTCCCACTTACTTATAGCTGTGTAATTCTGGGCAACTCACATAATGTCTCCTCAGACTGTTCATCTATAAAATGGGGATGGTAAGAGTTCCCTACCTCAGAGCGTTGCTGTAATCCATAAACACGCTTAAGTGCCTTGGTAAATGTTTGAGGCTCTCTGGTTATTATGAATTAAAATATGTCAATGGCTTCTGGCCGTGTGATTTATATAATAGTTTGATGTTTAACCAAATGGTAAAATTATTCCATTTATTATTCCCATCTCTTTTTAACCCTTAGCCTGCTTTGTTGTTTATGTTTTCTGCCACCACAGAGTGCTAGTTCCAGGAGAGTAAAGGCTTTATTTTGTTCACTGCTGAAAGCAACAGCACCCAGAAAAGTACTGTACATATGAAGCCCTCAGTAAACACTAGCTGAATGAATGGTGCAAAGTGTTACAAGGAAAAGTACACCCAAACTTTCATTATAATAAAAAAGTATAGATAAAAAAATCTTTCTCTAATGGCTTCCAGTCAAGTAACTGAAAACACCATATGCTATAATAATAACATAAGTAATTTATGAAAATTTGAAGGCAAAAACATAATTTTAAAAGATTTAGACCTACGTTAGGCGTGATAGAGTATGGATGCTTTCTTGAAATTCACAATCAGATCCAAGAGTATCACTTTCAGACTGTTCTAGTAGACTGAGTTTACTTTTAGTTGTCTTTGATGAAACAGTCACTATTCTACTCTCTTTCTTAACAGAAATGTGTTTTTTCGAAGACTCACTTTTTTTTTTTTTTTTTTTTCTTTTTGCGGTATGCGGGCCTCTCACTGTTGTGGCCTCCCCCGTTGCGGAGCACAGGCTCCGGACGCGCAGGCCCAGCGGCCATGGCTCACGGGCCCAGCCGCTCCGCGGCATATGGGATCCTCCCAGACCGGGGCACGAACCCGTATCCCCTGCATCGGCAGGCGGACTCTCAACCACTGCGCCACCAGGGAGGCCCTCGAAGACTCACTTTTAATTGGTTTATTAACCAAAGAATTATTTTGCCCAATTCCTTTGCTTTTCTGCTTTACAGGTGAGTCAGAGCAGGAATGCAGGTCCTTCCCAGGTTGTTTCTTAGCAGAGTAGTTTTTGGTCTATTCACCTGCTTTGCTCATTTTCTCTGAAGAAGACCTGCTATTTCTAGATAATTCCTCTTCTTTTCTTTGACTTCCAGTTCCAGAAATGACGTCTGCTGAAGGAGAACATGTCCTAGCAATGAAATCTTCAAAAGACTCCTGCCGCTGCTCTGTGACTGGCACCCCCAGGTTGTCTTTGGAAGTTTCTAAGGCCTCCTGAGTAGACGCTGGGACACGGAAGGAGTCGAGAGGCAAAGGAATCCTAGCATCACCTGTAATTATCGGAAAGTGGAGGGGAAGACAAAAGACAAGACAAAAGTTCAGTGATGAACAAAGCCAACCATTAAAAAGTAGAGTTCAAAACTTCAATGTTACTCTGTAATCTTATTATTAACACAGTCCATTGATTAATCAGAAGATTTCAGAGCCAGTTTTTTTTGTAATTATATCTTGCCAAGTGATTCTCAGCTTAACCTAGCTATATCCAAGGCTATGTCCGCTACGTTTTCACACTTTGGTGATTGGGGTAGTTATTACCCATTTCCTTTCCCTCACTAAAAATAAAACCCTATTCTGTAAGATAATTAATTTCTTTGCTATCCTCCAGGCACATGTAAACCGTATATAGTTTGTGACCAGACTGTGTTCTCAAGCTGTCAGTTCCCAAGGCCACTCTGAGATTGGCTGATGGGGGCTCCAAGTAAGGCTAGAGGAAAAGCTGACAGGTTTTCCCCTCCCATTCCCATAACCAGGTGATTCACTCTAATATGTTACGTATCAGCTATGTCTGGATTACTTATTTTAAAAATTATATCAGTATGTGTACCTTCATTAGTGTTCCTTCATTGTAAGCTGACTGAATACAAATAGAAACCTAGATAAAATATGAACAGAACAGACATTTATACAATTTAAAATCTGGAATATTTTCTCTAATGTCTTCTTTGTTCATTAAGGATAGTTTGCTTTAACTCATAAATTTTCTCAAGAACTTCCAGTCTCCTTATTTACAAAAGTACAGTATCATGAAATGGGCACACATTTACTAATCTCAGATTTGGAAAGGACTCCAGAGTCTTCTAGCTCCCGAGCATGTGAACTATTAGAGACTGATCATTATTGTTTTCTCCCTGACTTGGTCATTTCCTTTTTGCTAATCACTCTTAGAATCATTAAGTGCTGTTCTGTCCATTTACTTGGCTATTTTGCATTTGTTATGGGGCACTCTGTTTTGATTCTGATTTTCCTTCTTCAAGTGCCTTCTTTTCTTCTTTACGTGGACTACTAACAGTAGAATTCATCGAGGGACGACCTAGTAAATGAAAATCTGACTGATCTATACCAGCCATTTTGGCCAACTGCCCAAGCCTAGACGAGAGGAGGAAAGGAGAAAAGACAAAGGTTATTATAATCACAGAAGAGCAGTTTAGATTTCCCCAGACCTACAATCATGAAATACTTCTAAAATCTTTTTTTTTTTTTTTTTTTCCTGCGGTACGCAGGCCTCTCACTCCTGTGGCCTCTCCCGTTGCGGAGCACAGGCTCCGGACGCGCAGGCTCAGCGGCCATGGCTCACGGGCCCAGCCGCTCCGCGCCATGCGGGATCCTCCCAGACCGGGGCACGAACCCGTAGCCCCTGCATCGGCAGGCGGACTCTCAACCACTCCGCCACCAGGGAAGCCCTACTTCTAAAATCTTAAAAGCCAACATCCTACTCCAGACTACAAGCCTCTCTCTCCCCCAAATCCTCAGCCCTTTCCAGATTCATCCTCTAGGAGACATCCCACTGTCTCACTAGCAGCTTCAATATGTACCATGCACCCTGTCCACTGCCTGTCACACCTCCATTCCCACACTTCTTTACCACCTTTCCTCCAGTTTCCAAGAATGTGTTTGTTCCTTCCTTCCCAACACCAACACCAATTCATTCACTGACAAAACACCGCTCCATCAACTATCAATCTCCACTTCCCTCTTTCAGCAAAATTGCTCCTGGTTGAGAACCACTGACCTATATCTCCCCTGCAGATTAATAATCATTTTTATGTCTAAGGCAAAGATAACTTTAATTCAAACTTATCAAACAAGCAAAAGAAGTGAAAGGAAAATTCTTATGCATTCCCGACTATTTTCAATGAAAACTGCCTTTAATTTAGTCTTTACAAAACAACTATACCTACTAATTACTCTGTCTACAGGTTACTCTTTTATAATGGGCTCCCCACTCTACCAAAGCAGGCTTCCCTATTTGCATTTCTTAAAAAATTTAATTCCTCATTTTAAAACGTCAACTATATTACCTATAATTACACTAAATTTGGCTAAATATAGCCACGTAAGTGATGAAAATTGCTCCAGTTCCTCAGCAAACTACCATTAGAGTGGCAAAGAGAAGAATGCCATGAAGAGAAATGAACTAACCCAGCATCTTTAAGGAGAACCAGGAAAGCATGGAACTTCTGAAAAGAATTCTCAGTGCTGCCCAAAACACCTTCATCATCCAGGATCATGCTTGTCAATGAGTGGGCATGAAGGGCTTCAGACAAAGAGAAAGTTGTGTTTCTTAACTGGGCATTTTCATGTTCCAGCTATACAAGAAGACTGAAAACGTCTGACATGATTTTTTCTCATTGTCATCAAAAGTAGTCTTGCCTTGGGCTTCCCTGGTGGCGCAGTGGTTGCGAGTCCGCCTGCCGATGCAGGGGACACGGGTTCGTGCCCCAGTCCGGGAAGATCCCACATGCTGCGTAGTGGCTGGGCCCGTGAGCCATGGCCGCTGAGCCTGTGCGTCTGGAGTCTGTGCTCCGCAACGGGAGAGGCCACAACAGTGAGAGGCTCACATACCGCAAAAAAACCCAAAAAAAACAACAAACAAACAAACAAAAAGTAGTCTTGCCTAGTTTCAAGGAACAAAACTAAAACACTCAAAATGTAATTAATTTATAATTAATGTAACCCTCCGCCAGTAAAGACAGAGACCTTATCACATAATAACCAAAGCTCACAGGCACCCAACAAAGTTTCCTATATAACACTTAGGTGGTATATAAATAAACCCAAGCTACCGTTTTATTAATGATCTTTCACAAAAGATCACATTTCTAACTGGTTCAATTCATAATGGAGCCTCATTCCACATTAGAAAATGACCTGCTTTAAGTTTCCCTTAAATTAGAAAGTGAGTTATAGAATCTGATTTGAACAAAACATATTACAACTCTGCTGAATGTTAAGAATTAACTTTAGTGAGTAAAATATCTAATGCTTACGTTTAAAAGTCCTAAATCATACCCAACCCAATTTATTAAATGTACGATCACCAATATTTTCTTTGGCTTCTTCAACATATTCACCCCCGTGCACTCTTCCCCTTCTGCTCATCATCTACGCACTTAAAACCCCCTGTAAGCTCAACTCTCGTATTTCTCAGAAAGGCCGTTAATGTTCATGATGCCCCTTTTGCCTTACATGAGCAGGTGCTCAACATTTATTGAATGAGTGTCTGCCAATCCAATGGATGCACTTTCAAAAATTCCTCCCTACACTCACCCTGTGATAAATTATATTTAGATAGAACTTTTTAGATTATGCCCTGCTTTCATGCACATTACCTAATGTAATTCTCATAGTATATATTTTTATCTTTCATTGCATTCTTAGAAGTTTTCCAATATCTTAAATTTATTTCAATGATTCACTTTCCTAATTCATTGCCAGGAGAGTCTCATCATGTCTTTTATGTTACTGTATATACAGTACATGCACAGAAGGTGCCTTCTTGAATCAAAGAATCATGAACAGGAAATAAGCTAATGTCATATAAAAGCACACACAAACACACACACATACACAAAACCAGATTTTCACATCTTTAAAAACATGCTTTCTGGAATATAGATCATATGATCACTAAATACCAGTACATGCAAAAGTCCATATGATACCACCAATTTGCAACATATTACAGTTCTAAAGCTTACAAAATATGTGTATATGGCTTAAAATCAAATCAAAATAAAACCAAAACACTCTCAAAAGCAGATGAAACGTGTTTACCTCACTGACTCGTCTATCAGCCTTCAGTCTTATTACTCTTTCCTCCTTTAACTGCTTTAGGCACTGCTCCAGGGTTTCCTAAGCAAACAGAGTCAATATTATAACTAATTCATAGTATAATATCCAAAAGCCTTTCCAGCTATTGGTCTCATCAGGATTTAGGGGCAGAGCCAGAAGTGAACTCAGATTTTAGTCTGCTACTGGTCATATCATACCATGCCAGTGAAATGAATGATCAAAATCTATCAAATTTGCAAAGATTTATTTAAATTCCACTCTTTCCAACATAAATTTGTGGCAGCCCACCATAAAAGGCATATGCATATAACATAGTAAGTCAGAAATAAGAAGTTACGACCAAGAAAGAAAAATTCTATTTTTATTTGTGGGTCTCTTTATAGCAGGAAGTCCTATTAACGAACCTGCTTAGCATACCTGAATTGCATAATTGCAGTTTCAAAAGCATGTTTTAAAAAAGTAATCACTTTTAAAGCAATTTACAGTCAAGCACTGTTCCTGGAGTTCCCTGGGTATTAAATAATCGAATCATCAAAACCCTAAGAGGGGACTTCCCTACTGGCACAGTGGTTAAGAATCCGCCTGCCAGTGCAGGGGACACGGGTTCGAGCCCTAGTCTAGGAAGAACCCACATGCCGCAGAGCAACTAAGCCTGTGCGTCACGACTACTGAGCCTACGCTCTAGAACCCACGTGCCACAACTCCTGAAGCCTGCGCGCCTAGAGCCTGTGCTCCGCAATAAGAGAAGCCACCGCACCGCAACGAAGAGTAGCCCCCCGCTCGACGCAACTGGAGAAAGCTGGCGAGCAGCAACGAAGACCCAATGCAGCCAAAAATAAATTTATAAAACAAAAAACCCTACGAGGAAAGAACGATCACTAACTCCATGTTATTTTACAGATGAGGGAAACAGAGGCAGAGAAGTAGAGTAAGTAGAGCAGCACAGCCGAGGTCACACCACTAAGTAGCAGAGCCACACTGTGGACTCAGGAAGCTGGCTGCCATTCCTGCTCACGGAGGTGGTAGTCTTCCCTTCACCAAGGTCACTGAAATAAAATGAACACTGATAAACTATCTTAGGAGTTTTAGGAACTAAGACACTTCGGTCCTTGAAGTGGGGACACTGCTTGCAATAGGCAGAATTCTGACAGAGCCCCCAAGATGACCACTTACTGAAGTACACAAACCTTCCACTTATCCAATCAAACTCTAAATGTAGGTGCTGTAGTGAAGGGATTTTGCACATGGAATTAAGGTTCAACATCAGTTGATCTTTTAAGATAGGGAGATTATTTTAGGTGGATGTGGCCTACTCAGGCACCCCATGAAAAGGACCTGAACTCTTCCTGAATTGAAGTACAAAAGGGACAAGAGGGAGACTCTCCATTGCTGGCTCTGAAGAGGTCCAATGCTGCGGCAGGGAAGGCAAGCGAGAGGCCTCTAGGAGCTGAAACTCTCCCCCGACTGACAGCCAGCAAGGAAATGGGGACCTCTGTCCTGCAACTGCAGAATCTGAATTATGCCAACAAGCCGGAAGAAGCCTGTAGGCATTCTTTCCCAGAGCCTCTGGACGCTAACACAGCCAGACTGACATCTTCATTTCAGCTCTGTGGCCCACACAAACTATGGTGAACATCCAACGTTTGGGGCTCAATATCTTACACTTAAATTTCACGTGCTTTAACACTCTCAGGAGGGAACCCACATGTTCCCATGTGTATCTGAGCAGGAAGCCCAGTCACGCTGTGCCTGGACTTCTGACCTACAGAACTCTGAGCTAGTCAAATAGGTATTGTTTTCAGTCAGTAAGAGTGTAGTAAAAGAATTAATATTCTACTCAACCTCCAGGTTCATGAGCAAAATAAATGATTGTCATTGTTTTAGGCCACTGTTTTGGGGTGGTTTCTTATGCAGTGATAAACAATCATAATACCTATACTTATGAAAACAGTAAGGTATATTTATACATGTTAACTGCTTTGAACAATCATTTAAAGAATGAGGAACTCTATTATATGCCATCATTGGGAGAGGAGCTGGTATCACTTTCTGGACAGTAGCTTTTGGTACCTAACAACAATCCTACATCAGGAGTTTACCCTAAGGAAATCAAAGATGTGGGCAAAGATTTATCTACCAACATGATTTCATAAGATTGTTTATAACCAAACCCTAGAAGAAAGCTAAGAGCCTCCGAATTGGGACTGGTTTAAATAAAAACAGCTCATCGTCTGAAGGAATGCGCTATGAAGCCACTAAGAATGACAAGAGGTCTCAACCAGAGTTCATGAATGGGCTTCAGGAGTGCTACATTCAAAATATATCTGTGCGTTTTTCCTGGGAGATGATGCATAAGCTTAATCAAATTCTCTGATGTAGAAGAGTAGTTAGTGACATGGCAAAATATTTCGGATACTTTTTTAAGACAAAAGAGCAGATTAGGTGTGTGTACATGCAGAGGTGGCTTTTATTTCCTTCAAGAAGTTCATTGTTTTCAAACATTTGCTCAATGAACATATATTTTTATATTCAGAACATGTTTAAAAAATTGAGAGTCTAAGAACTTCAAATTCTTTAATGGTTCATTACTAAAGCCAGTCAAATTTTCAATGGGGAAAAAGGGAAAAAAATTGCAGAATTCCTCTACTTTTAATATAATGGTTTAATCAATCTTCTAAAACTGATTTCAAAGAAATTCTAAACAAATAAACAAAAAAACAAAAAACCCTCAGCACGGTCAGAGGAAGGTAGATTAAAATTCCTGACTGGTTCTAAATAGCACATCAAAGTGCAATTACATGCAACAGTTTCTCCCTCTAATGGAGGGAATTAGAACACAGTGTTCAATTTTTGTGAAAAAGTGTACCCTCCTCCTACAAAGTATTCAGAATTCATGTCCCTTACATGGAAATATGGAACCAAAAAAGTTAGAAAGTAAAATTGCTTGATATTCTATTACTTAAGTAAGACTAATGATAAGGCTTTGGAATAATTTTCCTTCCTGCCATCTGCTCTCCATTCTACCCTTCTGTACACCAGCTAGGGTGATTTTTCTGGGACAAAGCTCCCATCATATTGGATATCAAATTTTATGTTCAACTTTTCTCCATTTAACATTGAAATCAATCATTTCTCATATAATCAGGGGATTCATAACCTTGATTTTTTTGTGTGGGCTACAAAATATTCCACTGAGTGGGTTTACTGGTTAACCATTTTACACATTTAAATTCTTTCCAACTTTTCAGTATTATCAGACAAAATAACCGTTTTTATGCATGAAGGCCTTTTTCCATATTGAGAATAACATTCTTACAATAAATCCATAAAAATGAGTTTGAGATCAAAGCAAATGAACATTTTTAAGGCTCTGAGGTACCTACCTCCAGACTTCTTTCCAAAAGATTTCTGAGATTTTACACTGCCATCAGCGATGTATCACTTGGTATATAACCTCTACTATAACTGTTGGCTTACTTCCTCACTTAGAGTGCAAGTTATTTGAAGATAGGGGGTGTATTTTATTAAGTGTTTATCCCCAGCACCTGTGCCTAGCACAACGTAGACGGTCAATAAATAATTGCTTAATAAGGAAAATCCCTGCCACACACGTACATATAAGATGTACGAGTGTGAAAGACAGACTGTGTGTTTTTCTCTAACTGGATAGATGAAAACTTGTCATCTCTTTAGTGTGCAACTTTTTTGCTTATAATTAGTCATTAAATTTCTCTTTTAGATTATATTGTAAATATTCAGATTCTCTGAGGCAAATGGGCCTGGCACTACCCATTAGCTACAGAACCTTGGACAAGTTCTATAACTCTAGGCCTCAACTTCCTCATCTATAAAATGGAGATAAGCTCCCATATTACAGAGCTCTTGTGAGAATTACATGAGTTAAAACACATATAAAATTAGAAGAGTGCTTGGTACATAGAATATGTGCAATTAATGCTGAATGAATGAACATGCGAATGCAAACAGTAGTGAAGGGCTTAAAATGAAACGGTCTCATCCCACTCCCACATCCAGCACTCAAGAAGCGACCGATTCTTTACGCAGTTTTTAATTGTAAAATACGATATGTGCACTGAGAAGTGCACAGAACAAAACTGTGAATGTGACAAATAAAAAGAGAATACTTACATAAGCACTACTCGAATCTGAAAGTATTGATACTTGTCAGCATCGCAAAAACCCCCCATATCCTTTTCTCATCACAAGCTCCTTCCTTCCCTCTTCCCGGTTAAACACCAACCTCACTTCTTGACAGTCATTTCCTTTAACCTGCATGCATCCCTAACAAAAGAGTTTAGTTGTGTCAACATCTAACTTTATGTACAGGATCATAGTATATGAAGTCTTTTCTATCTTATTTCTTTCTCTCAACATTGGTTTAAAAAATTCATCCACATTGCTGCCTGTAGCTCTAGTTCATTCAATTTTATTGCTGGATAGTTTTCCCACTGTACAAATACACATCATTTATTTTTGACTCTTAATGGACATTTGGTTTGTTTTCAGTTTGTGCTAATGCAAATCATGGACAGGAATCCTGCTGTGCCCGTTATTCTGGTGCATTTACACAGGGCGGGGGTGAGGGCTGCTGGCTCACAGGCTATTTATATACCTTCAGTTGATGGAGAGGGCTAAATGCTTTCCAAAGTAGTTGTGTCGATTTATACTCCAGTATAAACAGGGTAGAAGATTCCCATAGTACTTCAGGCCTACAATACCTGATACTACCAGACTTTTTATTTATGTATTTGTCAATCTGATTGACATGTAGTTTCCTTGGTTTTGACTCACTTTTCACTTATTACTTAATGAAGTTGTACACTTTTCTCTGTTTACTGGCTGTATGGATTTCCTTTTTTATGAGGTTTACGTCAAATATTGTTATTTTTTATTATTTTATTATTATTATTTACTTTTGGCTGTATTGGGTCTTCGTTGCTGCGTGCAGGTTTTCTCTAGTTGCGGCGAGTGGGGGCTACTCTTCATCGCGGTGGCTTCTCTTGTTATGAAGCACAGGATCTAGGTGCGCAGGCTTCAGTAGTTGTGGCACATGGGCTCAGTAGTTGTGGCTCACGGGCTCTAGAGCACAGGCTCCGTAGTTCTGGTGCACGGGCTTCGCTGCTCCGTGGTATGTGGGATCTTCCCAGACCAGGGCTCGAACCCATGTCCCCTGCCTTGGCAGGCAGTTTCTTAACCACTGCGCCACCTGGGAGATCCAACTATTGTCATTTTGAATTCTTCTGCATTTCCAAGTAATATTCTCACATGACTATTTTCTCACTAAATTGGAGGCATTATCTGTTCACTTTCTGAATTACTAACAAGTAAGGGTTTAGTTCCTCTACACTCTTTCCTATGTCCACACTGCTCAGTAAAGTTATGTCATCATGAGTTATTCCACTGCTCATGATCTCTTTGACATGTAGTGATATACTTAAAAACCTACATTGTTGATCAACTAGAAACTCTCTCAACGTCACGCTTTGTAAAATGAGGACATTCATACCATCTTCCCTTTTTTCTACCTCCTGTCTACCTTCCAAACCTAGCTCTTACATTGTCAAAGTTGAAATTTATATTCTATTCTATGTGCAGTTAATTCTTCTGTTATTTGAGAGTCAGTACGGAGTAAGGTTTAAGAGAACAGGCAGAGAGCCTAAACTCAAAGCCTCGATCCAACCTTAAATTAGGTACAGCCTGGGCAAGTTCCTTCCCTGTCTTAGCTTCCTGTTCTCAAAAGTAGGAATGATATTAGCACCAACCTCATAAGGCTATTCAGAGGATTAAATGAGTTAATATATGCAAAAACACTTAGAGCCTAATATATACTAAGTACATACTACTACACAATACATTTCAGTACATACCAAGTTAATACTAACACATACTAAGTATTGTTTACTTTAGTTATTTGTGATTACATGCACGTTGACAATAAAAGCTGCAAACCAAGACAGTATTGCCATTATTACAATGAAATTAATATTGCCCACTGCAGATGTACTGTGTCTCTGTGTATAGACTACACCTCGTTCCATACTGTGCCAGTGTCACTGCCCTTGTGCAGGGTGACCACATACCCCAAGCCGCCTTGGGCTGTTCCAGTTTATACCTGTTGTCCTGATGTTACAGCATTAGAGTGCCTCCTTACACTGTTGAAGTGTAAGGAGTTTGGACAAGTTCCGGTTTGGACAACAAATTAGATAGGTGGTCATTACCCCTGTGTGTCACTGAAAAGGGGACATCTATAGTGTCAAGCTGAAGTGGATTCTTCCCTTCCTCACCAATAGTAGGTTAAAAATCAACCATAGTCTAGTGTGCTTCAGGTTTATGTCCGTAGAGCCTTTTCTCCTCTGGAGTTCAAGTTCCTTCTCCTCTTCCTCTCCTTCCTCCCTTCCAACAGTGCCTAACACCTAGTAAGTACGATATGCCTCAAGGTGTTTCGAAGCTCTCAATCACACAATCAATAGAAGCCTCTCCATTCTAGACTAGCTGCAATCTGCACTGAATCCCCTATTACCTTCCTTCTTGGTTTATTGACTCATTTTGCTGGATTATTTCTATAAATAGCTTAAGGTATAGCACAGGAGGTCAATTCTTCAAATTTCTTTGGGTACAAAATATCTTCTTCAGCCTCCACGTATGACGGATAGTTTGGCTGGATACAAACCCCTAGGGTGAAAATTATGTGCCTGAAAAACTTTGGAGGTATCTTTCTAATGCCTTCCAGGATCCATGGTGCTCATGACAAGTATGATAAAGTCAGATTTTAACCTTTTTTTTTAGGTGACCAGTATTTTTCTCTCTGGAATGGATGTATCCTCTCAGTATTTTATTCTATTTTAATTTATTTTTTCAGTATTTGAAAGTTTCACAAGGAAGGGTGCCTAGGTATGAGTCTATTCTTGCTCATCTTGCATAACTATTTTCAATCTGAGGCCTGATGTCTACTTTCAGCTGTGGGGAATTTTGTTGCCCTTTGACAGCTTCCCTCCATTTTTTTTCTGGGTCTGGACTTTCTAATAGTAACATGTGGGATCTCCCAGATGCAGCCTCTCTAACATATTTCTATCACATTTTCCATTGTGTCTTTCTTTTTTATATACTGAGAAATTTTTTAAATTCCTACTGAATTTATTTCAGCAACCATATTTGCATTTCCAGGAGAACTCTTTTGCTTTCTGACCATTCTCCTTTTCATTAATACCCTAGTCTTATTTTATAGTTGCTAGCTCTTTTTAAACCTCTCTCAGGATACTAATTAGGGTTTTTTCTTAAATTATTCTGTTCCCTAAATTGTCCCTGGTCCTACTAGGATATGCTTTCACTCTTTTTCCCCCTCTCTCATGTTGTAAGCTTTACTCAACTAACAGGCAAATGACAGTTATTTTCTATTTAAGAATGAGCGCAGAAAGCTCCCTGAAGTCAACGATTGATAGGCTTCTTATGCAGGAAGAAGCGGGCAGTAACTGTAATAGGATCTCCCCCAAACACAATTTTCTAGAGTGTAAAAACTCACACTAGCTGCCCCAGTTCTCGCCAGTTTCACTGTTTTCAAAATGAAATCATCTCATTTCAGGAGGGTGAGGGCGGGGCTGGGAGTCCACTCCTCGAAACACAACCCTTCAATGAGCTCCCCTATTTCAGTCACACTTTTAACTAACTCCACACTCTCTCCTACATGCGCATCAAAGCACGGAGCTACTTCTGCAGGTGGGGTCAGAATCCTCCTCAGCTGCACGTGGTCCCTGTGCATATTCTAGGTGATGCTTTTCCTCTGTTCTACTGCTTCAGTTTCACACTCTTCCACCTGTCTTCTCTCTTTCAAAACTATGTTGAAATCTCTTGATTGTTGTGGGCATATATACTTAAACACTTTGATACCATCATTGTAGTGTCTTGTCAAAACAGAGAAGAGCTAAAAGGGTTCTCAGTGCATTCTGAATCTGCTATTCTGTGGTCCCAGTGTTTAAACTTCTTGGACTTCCCCACTGTCTATTACTGCTTTTACAAATACAATCTCGTGGTCTATTCGTGAAGGAAATGAATACACCACAGCTAAAAGGACAAGGAATGCGGGTTAGATGCTCTAGGGTCTTGTCATACTCTGCCATTTACTAATAAACCACTTACGTTCTACAAATTGTAGGTGCTCATTTATAAAACGAAAGGGAGTAACTCTACATGAACTATAGATTTCTCCTACTCTAACATTTCATAATTTTCTAAGTTCTTTTCTTAAAATTTCTCTATACTATCATTAATTTTAATTAAAAAATAAAAAACTAACTCTTTTCAAAATCAAAGAGTAATTCCCGTAGTCCTACAATAATGGGATAATTAGTTCTGAAACCTGTCAAGTGTCATGTTTCATATGAAGAGAAAATCATATTAAATAATTTAAAAAAATTAAACGTGGACTTTGTAGCACAAAGACAAGGTCCCCCCGAAATGGTGTTCCTTTATTTACTAGAAATGTTCAGCTCTGCATTAAGGTTGAAATAAAATAAATATATTAACTTTGAGGTGCAAAAATTTCTTATAAAAATCAATTTTTCTTTTCTGTCCATACAAACAAAAGTATGGAATGACATTAGAGGTCAGGTTTATTTGGTAATAGAACGTAGCTTCTTGATATTTTTTGATTTTAGGAAAGGAGAATATCAACATCAAAACTTTTTTCAACTTTATTTTTATTTAAAATGAGGCCATATTTTCCTCTTATAAAAAGAGAGTTCAACTAGAACTGTCAATTTTCTCATCTGTAAAACAAGAGCACTGAATCAGCTGACTGTATTCATTCAGAACTCAATTTCCTTATCTTATGATCACTAAGGTTCACCCTAAATCTAATATACTAAGGTTCTAAGGAAAGGAAAATATATTACTAACGACATGTTTTGATTTTAGTTTCTTAGAGTTCAAATGTCCACCATTCACCTTGGTCTAAGCTTAAGGAACCATTCAAGGGGATACAATGCAGGTGGGAGGAGAAAACAGAACCCTCACACAAGCTGTGCTGTGTTGCGATCAGCCTTCCGATTGAAAAATAATCTTCTCTATAGCTTTAAAGTGATAACTTTGTACCTGCAATGCTTCTTGTTTCAAACGGATTTTCTCTGGCTCCTCCTGAACACGTTCTGAGGAATCGTCGACCTCTTCGATTTCTGAGGAGGAAGGACTCTCTACTGTCACAGTCACAGGAAATTCTGATGGACCTGAGTGGCACAAGAAGAAGATAGGAAACCACAGAGTTGTTACACTAAAGTGCAAAGAAAGAAGACAAGATTGTATAAAAGACAACACAAGCCAGATACCAAATATCCAAATATTAGAGGACATTTAACAAAAGTGATCTGAGGTATCATTATTTATAAATGTCTCTCACTGCTCTTTAGTGTAAAACAGGCAATGACTAAGTAAAAGTACAGGAACTTATTTTTGCTATGTTACTGTACAGACCTCTGTTTTACGTGGTTAGGATTAGTAATGGGAATTGCCCATATTATTTTATTAAGTTTCTTTCACAGAAGCCAAGTGAAGATCCAAGGTAAACATTTCTTCTCAGATCAACTTTATACTGCAAATGAAAAATTTATTCTTCACCATCAGACAAAACCAGTCTGGAAGAAAATGTAGTTTTTCAGAGGAAAATACATCAGTAAAGGGACTGATGAATAATCAGGAAGTCAACATATCTAAGCTGTGAATAATAGACATTAGAATTTTAAAAGATAACTCACATACACACACACAACTAAAACTGACCCATCAAAAACTTCATCTTCTCACCACCCTTAAGCCAAAACTAGGGCAACAATTCTCCCAGCAAGCTTCACTGCCACTGCAGTGTTGTTCAACAGGACATTTCCAAACATTTAAAACTGACCTGGCCACAACCCCATAAAAGTCTACACATCATAAAGAGCTGTGCTGGGATTATATAACCACGCAGAAGACAAGTCACTAGGACATCATGTTGACAACAAGCAGCAAACCCTGCAGCCTAGGAAAACCCTAACAGGAGAACGAGGTGCACACCCCTCTCTCCGGGAACGCGAGGCCAGGACTGACACCCAAGATGCTCTTCTCTCAACCTCAGCAGTGGTGCCTTTCACAGAGCAACTAGGCAGTCTCCCAAGACCACTGGGAAGGAGAATCTGATACTGACAGTATTCGCTTGCCACGAGGCCATAAGCGAGGGAATGTGTGTGGCCTTGGTGAGAGAGCAGAGGTTTGGGAGGTGTTGCTTTATATTGGCTTTCAGATCAGGAATTTGTACATATAGCCCGCAAACAACGTTTCTTGAAAACATGCGAATATTCTTGAGTATGACAGCTCCATGTGAGGGGTCAGAAATGGCAGTCAAGTTCGTTTCACTGGGTAACAGCTGATTTGCGGACTGGAAAACAGGCTTCCTTGTTTACAGACATAGCCACAAGGCTGCCCGTTGTGTGCCAAATCCACACAACTACACAGTTGCCTTGGGAGAGCGACCAAACATGTTTTACATGGATTTATTTCAGAGAGGGAAATGCTTCATGTAAGGCTCTGTCAATTTAAAAAGCAAGAAGAATGACCATCCACCTTTCCCAATTCAAGCCCTATATATCATAAATATGATAGCTACACACCACCAACTGATTACATACATCACGAGCTTTGATGAATGGAAAGCCCCTAAAAAGATAGCAACAAAACGAAGTTAGATCTTCATGTAAATACATCACCAGTTAAACCCAGTTAATACAACTATTTAGTAGTATGAACAGTATCCATACAGAATTGTGTATAAAAATAAATAAGCTCAAAACAAGGACCTGGAGGGCTCTGCTACGGAGAAAACACAACAGAATTCAGCCTACTGGCTTGGTAATAACTCTCTGAACTGCTGAGAGGCCCCTTCAGCTCCTATGTTCAGGATGGTTGAGATGTCAGTCTCTCTTCTTTAAATGGTGATATTAATCGTTCTCTAATTTACCCCCCTGTGTGACGAGGATGGACCTGCGATTAAGTGTCTCAGGAAGAAGACAGGAAACCACAGAGCTGTGAAACTCAAGTGCAAACACTGGGGATTCAGCACTATAGTTTATGCAACAGCAATTCACATTACCATTTGCAAAAAAGTAGTCGGTTGTCCAGTGGGGAGTAGAAACATCCATTTAACATGAGCAACTGAACAGATATTTTACACAGGAACTACTTCAAGTACTATTTAAAATCAATTCTCTTTGTTTTCTTAAGCAATTGTTAATCCCCAATTTCGTGATTACTACCAAGTAAGTCACCTGAAGATCATCTAGAGCCATCTATTTCACTTAGCAAGCCTAAAGCTATAATTCAACCATTTTATTTACTGTTCTGTGACAAAAATTACTATGAACAGCTATCCCCTGGATAAGAAATCAGGTAATGCTAGTTTGACTCACTAAATCTGATTTACTGAGTTAATAAGCCAGTTCATTTAGAATAGCTCTAATGCATATTTTTCATCCATTCTGCATTAAACTATTTCCCATGCCTAAAATGTCTTTTTTCCCATTCGTACGTATCCAAATTCCTACTTCTGTGCTGTAGGGCTTCGCTCAACTACACCTGCCTTTAATCAAACTTTTCTCACATGCACAATTGGTGATCATTTTAGTCTCCTCAAGACTCCCACGGAGTTACCTCTGTTGTGACACTTGAGAAACAACTTGAAACTCCCAATTACTTTTAATTTTTCTTCCTTAGAGGGCTCATTAGGCAGAAGCCAAGCCATGTGTGAGTTACCTTTTTTCCTCTACACAAAGCACCAGAGACCACCCACATAATACAAGTTCCAAAATAAAGAACTCTAAATGACTGAAAAAGACAGGGAATGCAAACAGCTTACCTGTTGCTTTTTGCACTTTCTGCAGGACACAATGGCCGGAAACCAGACACTCCAGGTGGTAGCGCTTCAGGAGGGTAGCATTCTTTACCAGCAGAGTGTTTCCTTCCATTACTTACAGGCTTCTTTGCGGCCAAGACTACGTTTGACAAAGCATGAAAACAAGGAATCAAGATGCACCAAAGGTCTACAGAGCAACTGTCACACGTGCACACGTCGAAAGGAATCAAAAAGGCACTTGACAATGATGCCAAGCCCATTTAAAAAGAGGATCGGTTTTGTACAAAGGTTTTACATAAGCCAGCATTTTTTTTTTTTTTTTTTTTTTTGCGGTACGCGGGCTTCTCACTGTTGTGGCCTCTCCCGTTGCGGAGCACAGGCTCCGGACGCGCAGGCTCAGCGGCCATGGCTCACGGGCCCAGCCGCTCCGCGGCATGTGGGATCTTCCCAGACCGGGGCACGAACCCGTGTCCCCTGCATCAGCAGGCGGACTCTCAACCACTGCGCCACCAGGGAAGCCCTAAGCCAGCATTTTTAAAAAATATAAGTTCTCTACAGTAACAAGTTATTTTAACTAAAACAAAAGTATTGACATGTGCAGAAATGCAAAAATAAAGTTTAAAAAAAGATCCCAAAGTATGATACATTTTATGTATCATGCAGAAACACTCAAGTTTCCTGAATCGTAGAACACCTTTGGCATTTCTGAATCTCAAGGACACAGAAACACAGATATACCCATGACTTCTGCCAAACAGAATCTTCAGAAGTAGACCAAAAGTTAAATTTAAGATGAGTTTTTCTATGTAAAAACAATACAAGTTATAAGGCTGCAAGTTGCTGGGGGGTAGGTGAGTCAATTTTACCTTCCTATAAGCCTGTCAACCTTCACTGCTCCTTTGATTTCATATAGAAAACACAAAAAAACCAAATGAAACCCACTGGATGAAAGAGTGAAATGTGGAGACTTACCCTATATTTCAGTAGTAAAGAGGCAAGTATCTTTATATGAAACATTTGGTTGCAAAAACTAGACCTACGTGTTAATATTTTACTTAGAACAAGCCATATATTAAAATTCACATTTAAATATTTAACTTGAATTTACTGAAAACAAACATCATAGGTTAAAATGGTTATATTTATCCTTCAAAGCTACTATATTTTATGTTATTTTATTTATTTATTTTAATAGATCTTGATTGGAGTATAATTGCTTCACAATTCTGTGTTAGTTTCTGTTACACAACAAAGCGAATCAGCCATATGCATACACATGTCCCCATATCCCACCCTCTTGAGCCTCCCTCCCACCCTCCCTATCCCACCCTCCCTATCCCACCCCTCTAGGTCATCGCAAAGCACCAAGCTGATCTCCCTGTGCTATGCTGCTGCTTTCTACTATATTTTAGCAGCATTAGGATGCAGGGTAAAATGGAGTGTATGTGGTAATATAGGACAAATATTTCATAGAGTGTAGCTTATTGATAATCACCACACGATCCTGTGTGATTTACATGCCTCTTAAAAATATATAGGAGCTCAGTTCATTTTGTGCTATTTTATTGTGTTTTTTAACTTCATTGCCATCAAAAAAAATGTTTGTATGCATACGGTTTGTATGTGTATACCCTTCCTTTACTTTCAGAAACTAATGCAAATACATTTGTATTAAAATTTTTTTAAATTACACTTTTCTTGTTAGGAGATTAAAAAATTTCTAATAAAAGTTCCCATCTTTTATTAGGCATACATAAGTACAATACAAATGTGACACAATTCACACCATTATTTCACTCCTATACTCACCTGGATCTAGGTATATACCCAGATACTGATTTGGCTTACCTCTATGTCTCCAAATAACTGAGGCAAATACAAAAAAAAGCCCAAGAAATAAAATTACTCTTAAAAGAGCTCAATGAGCTTGTATACTTCAGTTACATTTCCACTTTGTTTAATCATGTTAACTAAAAAAAAATGTTTAACTGTTCTCATTCCATGATGCCCTATTATTCTGTACTAATTTTACAGAATTCCTAATATGTTTTACATATACATGTTTTATTTATATATCTTTCCATTTCTAATATCATAGCAAAAGTCAATGTAGCTATTTTAAGAATGCTTTACATAGGATATAAATTTTTAATAATAATATCTAATTAGTGTGATATCACAAATCTTAACTTCTTTGAATGTACTATTTGATTATTAAAATATCACTCTCTTGAAATAACAATTGGCAGACGATCATAAGTTTTTTGACTTCATAAACACTCTTAACAACTTATTTAATACACTATTGTCCAAGCAAGTTAATAGAGAATCAAAAACATACAACTTGAAGTATAAAAAAAAAAAGCTGTATTTATGAAGATGTTTACAATAGTTTATTTGAGGTTATTTCCAATTTTTCACCAATTTAAGAAATTGACCTACTCAATGAAACCTTGTGAATGCAATGTTAAAAAGTATAACTATGAATCACAGAATTTAAATTTAGTATGAAAAGAATGGCAAATTATATTGAAGCTATGTGGAATTATGTTTATAGACAGCAGGAAGAGAAAATTAAAATGTAAATATTGCTTGATAGGATAATGGGATTAGAGGTGGTCTTTTAAATTTTTCATTTTTATGCTAATACAATACCTTTATAAAACTCAAAAATCTTCAAACAACACATTTTTTTAAAATTGTGGTAGACTACACAAAACAGAAAATTTATAATTTTAACCATTTTAAAGTGGACCGTTCTGTGATATGAAGTCAACAAATTTTTAAAACTTTCAGAGGGCACCTGAATAAAAGATGTGCTGTCCACTGGTGATTTTAATGTATCTGGTATATAACTAAAGTCACCACGAAACTCTTTCTGGGAAATTGGCAGATCATAAAAATAAAAAATTTATTTTGCTTTTTATTAAACCTTATTGTTTTGCTGTTTCAAAATTCAAATTTACTCACAAGAAACAGTTTCATATTAGATTTGGTTTCACAAATGCTGCTCCTGCTATTCATTCTTATCACCAAAAAAAAAAAGACTATTTGTGACTAACGATAATATGTTACAGAAAATAAAAAGTTAAAAGGTTTTCAATCTGCATATCTGGGAACCTAAATTAAAGCATCACACAACATTTTCAAAAACAGAAAAGCCATTTGATTTGACTCAAATCTTAGTTTTAAGATGGCAGAAAGTACCTTGATAATTTTCTTTTAAGAAAGAAAGAAAACCAAGCCATTAAAGAGAAATTCTTCCGAGAGAACTGAAACATGTTATATACCTCTGACTTGGCACTCCTTCCATCTGGAGAACTTTTTTGGTAACTGTTTTCATCACAGAATGATCTAAAGTAAAATGAATTGAAATTAGAGTAATTATTTTCCAGTGAGTGGCTATTTCCATTTAAAACCAAAAGCCAACTAATTATTGCTTTTCCCATACATTTAAATATGAAATCTACATTATATAATTATACACTTATTTCCCCTTGTGTATTCTAATTTCTTCCTCAGAAACCTAAGATGCCATCTTGCAGACTGCCCACAGTGGCTACTATTTTGGCAGCAGCAAAGGTCAACTTGAAACATTTTGCATCTAAAGTGGCTTTGGCTACCTTTGGATACAAAGTACAGTCTGAGCACCGTCCAGACGCTTAGATACCTAAAGAGCATCTAAGATATCAAACCAGGGCATCCAAGGTAACAAACCAAGTCCTGATATTCCCTCAAAAGCTGCTCCTCCCATCAGCCCCCTTCTTCTAAGGGATACTACCCAGTTGCACACATAATCATCAACGACTTGTCTCCTTGGTACTATTTCTTTCATACCTCACATCTATCTGCAGGTCTTGATAGCTACACCCTCAAAACACAACCTGAATTCAACCACTTTTCACTTGCTGCAAACTTCCAACCTAACCTAGGCCATAAACATCTCTTATTTGGAGCACTGGGATAGTCTCCTAACTGGTCACCCTGTTCCTCTTTTTTTTTTTTTTTTGAGGTACACGGGCCTCTCACTGTTGTGGCCTCTCCCGTTGCGGAGCACAGGCTCAGGACGCGCAGGCTCAGCGGCCATGGCTCACGGGCCTAGCCGTTCCGCGGCACGTGGGATCTTCCCGGACTGGGGCACGAACCCGCGTCCCATGCATTGGCAGGCGGATTCTCAACCACTGCGCCACCAGGAAAGCCCCCTGTTCCTCTTCTTTATCCTCCCAAGTCCCTTCTCTATACCAGGTCACATTATTCAGATACGATTTGCATCATGCCTTTTTCCAGTTCAAACCCCTCTACTCATTTAGAATAATCCACATCTTTACTCTGGCCTTCAAGACTTTACAAGAGCAGACCCCTGGCTAGCTCCTTGACCTCATGTCATACCACACTCTTCTTCACTCGGTACTCTGCCCAGATTGGTCTCCTTGCTTTTCCTTAAATACTCCACCCACCTACATGCCTACATACTCATTGCCTCCTTGTCCTGGAATGTGCTTACTCCACATCTTCCATGGCTTGCTCCTCTCTTCATTCAGGTCTCCGTTCAAATGCCACTTCTCCAGTGAAGCTGTCCCCTAACAAACCTATCCAATGGAGTCCTACCTGCTCTCCCTCACTCTCCTTACATTAAGATAGTTTTGCACTTCCTACTCTCTAAAATTATATGACTTATCTATTTACTCATTTCTATCTGATCTCCTTCACTAGAATGTAAGCTCCATGAGGGCAAGACTTTTGTCTGTCTGGTTCACTGCTTTATCCCTAGTCCCTAAACCCGTCTCTGGCACACAGAAGATGATTACAAAATTACTTGTGAATCTGACAAATGAATAAAGTACTCCTGGCAAGAATTCAGAGGTTGCACAGGAAAGAAAGAATGCTCTTGGTGGAAGCAGGCTTAGTATCTAGGTTCACCTCTATTCAGAGTAGAGATAAGAAAAATTGACAAGTATAATTCACTTTAATTAGTACCTTAGCTGCTAAAAACATAAGGGAAGTGCAACACTAGAAAAGTACAGTTGAAGCTTGAACAACATGGGTTTGAACCTCACGGGTCCACTGACACACGCATAGTTTTCAATACATATGTACTATCGTCCTACATGATCCAAGGTTGGTTGAATCCACACATGTGGAACCACTGACTATAAACTTATACCCAGATCTTCAACTGCGTAGGGGTCGACACCCCTAAGCCCACGTTGTTCAAGGGCCCACTGTATATGATGAGGAAAGTTAAACACATTAAGTTTTAAAAAACTGTCAATACCTGAACAAATTTTTTGTTTTGCTATGTGTTTATCAATTTAAAAAAAGTGACCACATACCAACAAGCAGATTTTTTCTTATATCCAGAACGAGCAGAGTTCTGTTGGTTTCAAGGGCCTTTAGGAAAGCCTTTGCTCCTTCACTGGTGAGGCCGCACTGCTGCAGGTCAAGTGCTTTTCGATGAAAGACAAAAGGTCACTTGCTAACTCTACAGATTTAACATATAGAAAACTCTCATTTTCTCACGTGTGGAAGAGTCCTGCACAAGACAAGTCATGGCAGGTTTGTAATTTTGGGTATGGAAAAAAACAGAAACATATACGCACACACATAATGCATAATCCAATTTAAAAACCTCTTCTTGGATGTGCAATGATAACCCTGGCTTTAGTAACAATAAATCAGACAACATATTTTACAATTACAGAACTGAAGAATAACTGTATATAACCTATGAGCAAAAAGCATCACAAAATGAATCTCAGTTCATAATTAGCAAGGGCGGCAGGGGCGTGTAAACCTCACAAGCAAAACCTGGTGGAGCTCAGAAATGCACTGCATTGTTTTGATCATGATCTTCAGCTCCAAATCACACTTGAAACTAGTTCAAAGGGGAAAACAAAATAGAAGAAATGTAATAACTGTTAGTTTTAGAGGAAAAAAAGACAAGTCTAAGAGGATACAAATAATAAAAACTTTCAACAATGTGTGAATACAGAATACATACTAAAAACCTATCATGAAAGTATGATGGTCAAGAACCCTCGCAGTAAAAGGTCAGACAAAAACCAGAAAAACGGATCATGAATTCTAGTAGTTCTGGGGCTGAACAACCTACTACTCATTTAAACCAAAGGGATCATCACTAAAGCACAGGGATTAAAAAATATTACATGAAAGGAAACTATCATGAGTCTTTTGTTTAAGTGTTGTGTGGACCATCACATTAAAATAACTGGAGTCTTTCAACACCCCCATGACACACAGAAATAGCAAGTCAGACATACGGATCTGACAGGATATGATACAACCCTTACAAGCTCTCACTACAGAAGAATGGACACAGGGTATAATTAACCAAATAGCCAAATTAATACAAACAGCCAGTAAACCTCACCAGTCAATCAAATGAATACAAAATAAAACACAATGTGGTTATTCTCCTATCAGATGAAGCCAAGATTCTGTAAGAAAAGCCTTTAAATAATGTCTATACCCTTTGGATCCAACAACTCTCTTTCTAAGAATTTAACCAAAAGAAATAGTCAGAGATATAGGTAAGGATATATATCAGAGTACTGTTTGTAACTGAAAAACTGGGCAAAGCTTATATACAAGAATGGATAAGCTATGTGCACTGTGGCATATTCATATAATGGAATACTGAACAATCACAAAAAATGATGTAGGAGATGCAAATTTACTGACTTGCTAAAATGCTCATACTAAATTAATTGAAAAAAGTTATAAAATTGGGAGTAATCCCACTTGCATAGAAAATGGAGAGGTACTCATTTTTGTAGTTTTACATTTTTTTACAAGTGCTACAGGCCAGTGTTTGTGAGAGGCAGGCTTCGCATCTACTGTTGGGGTGGACTACAAATTGGCATAGCCTTTCTGGGTGGTAATTTGGCCATGTGTATCAAATGTCTTAAAAATAGGTCACACTTAGTCATTCCACTTGTAGTACCTTATTTTACAGAAGTAATCCCGATGGACACAGAGATGTATATACAACGTATTCACATTGTTTCTGACAGGGAAAAGCAAACTGTCTAAATAGAATTGCAAAGAACTGATTAAACTATGGGACATCAATACGACGCAATACTACATGATACATCATTAAGTGAAAAAAGCAGGAATATGAAATAGCAAGTATACTACAATTCTATTTTTGTAATCCCTAAGTGTACATATATATTTGTAGAAAAAAAAAGACTGAAAGTATATACACCAAAATGAACAGTGATTATATCTGGGTATTAAAATGATAGGTAATTGTTCTCTTGTTACTCTGTATTTTCTATAAAGGATATATGCAACTCTTAGAGAAAGTGTAAAAGCAAAATAAAAGCTATGAGTAAAATGAGGCTTAAAAAAACCTATCACAATAGTATCATGCCAAAAGCTAAGCATATTAAAAATTCAATATTTTCAATTTTAGAATTTCCCTCTAAGCCATAAATCCTCACTAAGAGATTCTGCCAAAGCACTTGCACCCAGGTCACCAATGAGCGGGTTGCAGTTCAGAGTGATGCGCCTCAAACCAGCCATGCAGTCAAGATCACGTCTCCTGGAATGAAGACTCTCAGCCCAGGTTTCTTCATGCCTTCTGGTAGTCTGATACTTCAAAGATTTAATGGGATGAAATTAAGATGCTTGAATAAGGAAACAGGGTGTGCCTGAGTATGGCTTATTATGTCAGAGAGTTACACACACACACAGATCAAGCATATATGCCAGGAGCATCAACCTGAGAAATTCAACAGTCACTTCTGGTTTACGAGTCCAGTGACCCAGATTCTGCTCGGTCAGTGATTAGATTCTAGCCACTGTTTTTCCTGTTTCTGAACACTTACATAAAGTTGGACAACTCAATTACAGTCTATGAATTATTTTCCTTATCTTCTAAGTCAGGGAATTGGTTCTAAATTCTATCTTTGCTGAGGCCCTATATTTCATCATCCTGTCCTCCAATGGCCTCCAAACACCTCACTGGGCAAACCATAAGAAAACTTTTTAATATGCATCTTATTTATTAACAAATTATATACACAAAGTTCCATACATAGTATTTATGTACATGATAAACTACACAGATTTTTTAAAATAATACAAAGGTAAAAATGTTCTAATATTTTCTTTTCCTAACTCCTAAGGCATTATTTTATTTTACTTATTTTTTTATAAAGATTTATTTATTTGTTTGTTTGTTTGTTTGGCTGTGCCGGGTCTTTAGTTGCAGCATGCCGGATCTTTTAGTTGTGGCATGTGGGCTCTTAGTTATGGCAGGCACGTGGGATCTAGTTCCTTGAGCAGGGATCGAACCCAAGCCCCCTACATTGGGAGCACATAGTGTTAACTGCTGGACCGCCAGGGAAGTCTCAAGCATTATTTAAAAAACTATATTTACAAAATGTATCTCACATGCTACCTAGGGTGTGCACACAAGCTTTAGAGGCCTGGACTATGCAGAGCCAGTTTGATGTGCCTTGGGGAAATAATGGTTTGACATTTAAGCAAAAGTACTGTCTTGAAGACATTCAATTCTTTATATTCATAAAGTAAATTTTGGTAACAGGGAACACTGACTGTCAATGAAAAAAGTCTTATTACATTCCTGAAAAAGTAAAAGACTCAAAGTGCCTTTGTTACTCTAAAAGGAAAATCATTAGTGTCGTTTTTCTATTAACAATAACTTATTAAAGCTCCAAGCAGAAACAACAGCAATCACTTACACAGTGCTTAGTATGTGCCAGGCACTATTTATACAAATAAGTGCATTTAAACCTCATAATGAGGCATAGAGGTTAAGTGATTTGCCCATGGTCACTAGCTATGAAATGGGAGAAAGGGACTTTGAACCTAGGCCATTTGGCTTCCGCACCCAAGTTCCTGACTGTTTTCTACCTCAGGGGTCAATGGACTTGCCCTGTATAGGCTCAAAGAATTTTTCAATTTTTAAAATCTAAATTTAAACATTTCCAGATTTGTGGGCTATACAGTTTCTGTTGCAACTACTCTGCCCCACTGGTGTAGGGTGAAAGGAGCCACAACTACCATGTAAACAATGGGTGCGACTCTGTTCCAGAAAAACTTCCTTTACAAAGCCAGGCGACGGGCTGGATCTGGCCCACCAGCCAGAGTTTACCTATCCCTGATCTGCACCATCAAACTATTAAAAAGCCTTCATGTCAAATTATTAACTAACTTTAGGCCTAAATACAGTCATTATAACCACTGTAAAGTTGTTAAGGCATTATTTTAAAAACTGTATTTACAAATTGCTGATGTACTGACTTTTATTAGTTTAAAAACTACAACAGCTAATAAACACTTGATTCATTTAAGTCTTGAAGACTAAAATGGCATAGTTTCTTCACAGTATTACAATAAATGTTTTCAGTAAAAAAACATACATAAAAGTATTATTAGGTATTATATATTAAATCTCTTATTTCTAAAATTAAGTGGACTATCTTTACTAAATGGTAGAATCCCAAACTGAAAACTGGTCATATTCTTTCAGCAAAATGAAAGCTGCGCTCACATGTATTAAAAGACAAAAATTAGGGCTTCCCTGGTGGCGCAGTGGTTGAGAGTCTGCCTGCCAATGCAGGGGACATGGGTTCGTGCCCCGGTCCGGGAAGATCCCACATGCCGCGGAGCGGCTAGGCCCGTGAGCCATAGCCGCTGAGCCTGCGTGTCCAGAGCCTGTGCTCCGCAACGGGAGAGGCCACAACAGTACCACACACACACACAAAAAAGACAAAAATTAACTGCCCTTTGTATCAATATATTAATGTGTTTCAATCACATATGTTTTCATGAAAGTTTAAACATAAAATCACCTTTAAGATCTAGGCCATGTGATCTGCTCCATGCCATGTCAGAACACACCCCGTGAAGTTTACGTAACTTGTCTTAAGTGTGATAGAATTCTTTATACCTTGACAAATAACTAAAAGGAAAAAAAAAAAAACCCACACACACAATAAGATGAAGAGCCTATACATTTGTCAATCTTGACTTATTTGCTTTTCTTGAGTCAGTTGGAGGTTTATAGCCACATTCTCAAAATCATTAACTACAATCTTTCCAAACAGGTAATTGACGAACAGATGCATTCTAAAACTTGTCAGTAACAAAGTGCTATTCCAGTTTACAGCAACAATTTAATTCTATTTAGATACTAAAACTGAATACACTGAATACTGCAAACGTTATTCCCAACCACTCAGCAAAGTACTACATACCTTTTCAGATATAGGAAAAAAAAGAAAAAAAAGAAAAAGCATACGATTCTTCCTATTTTCATTTCCAAAGATACATCCCAATCTTAATGATCAATCAGCGATTTCAACGTCAACTATAAACCCAGTATACTGCTGCTGTGCAGTGTACTAGAGCAATGGAAGAGAGAGGACCTCAAACCCTCTGTTCCCTCAAATTCAAAGGCAGGCTTCCTGACCCCTCCAGACCACTACTGGACACAGGGAAGGCACACTAATGTTTCAAGACCCCAACCAACAGTCACCTGCTTTGTGATTACTTCCATGACACACCCTCACCAACACCACTGAGTTTGCTGCTCCTACAGGACGTTACATGTATTTCCTATTTTAACACATACCACAGTGCATCATAATTATGATTGCAGATAGATATTCTAACAATTGAAAGAGAATGATGACTTTTTTGCTCTTTACATCTTGCTATTTCCCTTCCCATAATATTTCTTGAAGCAAAACCATAAAATATAGACAAACACAAAAAACAGAAAATATACAAAACGTGTGCTTTGCACTTTAACGCAAACTTAAGTAAAATTAGTTCTGACAGTATCCAGCATGACAAACTTCCATGGTACAAATGAGAATGGACCAAGGTTTGAGCAGGTACAGGAGACAATCCAGGCATGAACAACACCAAGGAAAGGTAGACAGGAAGTAACATGGTGTGTAGGAAATCACGAGACCAGTCTGATGGGAAGAGACTTAAACAAGACTGAAACTCACTTTCTAAACCTCCATCTCCAACTGGACAATTTGCAGGACACAGGTGCACCAAAGTGGCCAATTTATTCAATCCCTTTAATATGGAGGAAGAGTTTAAAATTTTACTGGTTTAATTTGCCCCAAAAGCAACTCTCAACAGTTATGGCCTCTGTCGTCGGAGCTTTGTATGAAATTAAGTCAAAGTGTGGAGCTCCTTTGCCTTTTTTTTTTCTCCTTAAAAAAGAAAAGAAACAATTGTTCCGAGTAAAATCAAACATATTCCAAAGCATGTGTACATTGAAAAGTAAAGAAACTTTATTAACAACTTCATAAAAACTGACTTCAAATTTTAAAAAGAAAAAAACATGTTTTGAAGTCCTTCCGACTGGAGTCGTGTCTCATAGTGTCCTTTCTTTACAGAAATAGTCGTATTAGGACACATATGCACAAGGATTAACACCATGACACACTGTACACGGCGGGCCCCGGCGAGCTCACCAGTCGTCGTCTGAGTCCAGGTCTCTGGGGAGGATCCACTCCACGGATGAGCCCAGCAGAGTCTGAAGCTCGTTCATGAACTCCACCAGATCTAAGAGCTCCTTACTTTCTGGATTAAAGGACTCTAGGTCCTTGGGGCAAGAGAATAAGAGACTTGCTGACACTTGCCGGTAGATCTCGGCCTCCGCGATGGTGACAATTTCCACATTTGGGAAATTGCAGCGGAATATGCAGGAGGACATTTGCAGTTTCTTGAGCAGGTCTGAGAGCAACAGCCAGTTATGAGGCCTACACCAGAGAAAGGACAGTGGTTTGAGTTTCCGGCAAAATTAGAGGCGCTCCCAACTATGAACTACCCGTCTCCTGGCGGTGAAAGGGCCTGCTACTTCCACTTTGATTACCCCACCCCCACCCCACTTCTCACTGTCCTTAGAAGATCTACTTCTTCTTTTTTTTTTTTTAATTTTATTTATTTATTTATTTTTGGCTGCGTTGGGCCTGTTGCTGCGCACGGGCTTAGTTGCTCCGTGGCATGTGGGATCTTCCCCGACCAGGGCTCGAACCTGTGTCCCCTGCACTGGCAGGCGGATTCTTAACCACTGTGCCACCAGGGAAGCCCGGAAGATCTACTTCTAGCAGGGGAACTCTGGACTCATGTGCATGTGTTAAGAGACCACCTAGGGCGGATCAGCCAACTTAGACAAAAGCAGGAGCAGCGCCCCTGAATGAGCCTCGTTGCAGGCCACCCCAGTGCTGCCTTGGCTCTGGCCACAACTCAGGTCACCCCTCTCCAAGTAAGTGTACCCCGTTCTAGTCACTGGGGAAAACCAGTCTGTATGCCAACCCAATGGAGATGGCAAACACCTCTTTGACCTCTCCTCTCCTCCGGCCCTCACGGAGAGAGCATGAGAAACACTCGAGGTCACCTGGCTTTCCTTTCCTTTCCCACACCTCCAAGCCGCCCCTCACTGCTGCCGGGATTGAGGCTTTTTCGAGAAGGGAGGTGGTAAAATCCTTCCTGATACCCTGCCATGCTTTATGATCTCTATCCCAAATAGAATGTCACCACAAAGGCAGACACGTTCCCAGCCTCAGAGTCCAAGGGGGATGCTACTCCTTAAGCACCAGGGTCAACACACAGCAGAGAAAGGTCTCCTGATGTGTTCACTCCGAAGGGTTGGTCATGGGGCACAGTGGCCCGACCGTGGGGACAAGACTCGATCTAAGCAAATCTGAAGACACATAAGATCCCAGGTGCCACATACGGCTTTCTCTAATCTTATACGAGAAGAGGGTACACATCAGTATCGTCCCGTGGACCTCACGCGCCTTGGAAGGCCCCTATGGTAGCCGTTTGGGGAGGATCCCTTCCCCAAGAGTTTACTGAAACTGTGCAATTGCAGTCGCTGACTCCCGTGTCCTTTGGGCTCTAGGGGTGTGTTCCAATGAGGGCAGTTGGCTGGGGAACCCTCCCACACCCCAAACTTTTCTGGAAAAGTTCCACTGCATTATGTGAGGTCGGTGGACACTTGGTGAGGAATTCACTCACCCCCCAACCCAGCCACCCTCATCTGCTGAAGGGGATTTCTAACTCCTGCCACCCCACAGAGCAGCTGGGCTGGCTCTCGACCACACGCTGGCCACGCTCACCCCTGAGCGACGGACACCTGGACGTTATAACACGGCAAAAGGGGGTCTTCGGAAAATTCAGATTCCAATAGGTCACCATAGGCCTCGTTGCTGTCATCCTGGTCCTCTGGTCGTGGGGGATTTGCTAAAACATCGTAACCACTTTCATCATCTGGTTCTAACCGGGGGGGCAAACAAGAGAGAGGTCAGTAAGCTGGAGCAAGATTCCAGCTGTTCGCCAAAAAGGACCCTGGAAAAATTCTTTCCCAAGCAAGTCCTGCTCACAGCACCACCCCCACCCCCACCCCCACAAGCCCAACTGAAACGAACAAGCCTGCTCACCACACACAGAGCTGCCAGAGAACTCCGAAGAGCAACCGGGGCTACCGTCGTCAGGAGCCTGCAGGTTATTTAAACAGTCTGCAGAGAGAGGGGGAGAGAGAGAGAGAGAAACAGAAACAAGGACAAGATAACGCCTGCTGGTAAGAGGCAAATGCTGCTGGAGTTCGGGAACATCTCACGCTGGGGCTGATGTCACCTCCTGATAAGTCCCACTGCACACGCCTCCAGGTATCTGACTGAAACCTCCCCACGCGTCCACCCCCCTTCCTGAGGGACTGCCCGCCTCACCGCCCCAGCCTGCCAAACAAAAGCTAGCCTGGCTAGCTAAGAGTTTTCCAGCCCCCCACCTTGCAAAACTCAAAGTATGTATCTCTTCTTTGACAGACTAACATTGGGCCGCTTTTCCCAGTAAAGGGTCACTTACAGTAAACGGGGGGTGGGGGTAGGGGGAACCCAGGTGAAAGGCTGTGAAGTCACCGTCTAGATGCTTGAACAAGACCGTGTCTTGACCTCTGCCATACCTGTTAAGAACTTCTCCAGAAGTTCGCTGTGGCTCACTTTCTTGATGGTTCTACCTGAGTACGTAGCCAGGGTAGGATCAGCACCGTAGGAGAGGAGCAAGCGGACAATTTCGAGATGATCATTCTTGACAGCATCGTGGAGAGGCCTAGGAGAGGTGCGGGGGATTACACCTGTGCACGAGACGCTTGCTTCTAAGGACACGGGGCAAAATCGAGCGTGTGCGGCCAAGGCTCGTAGGCGCGCTATTTCACTGAGGAGGTGAGTTTACGGTCGCTGCGACAAATTACTCTGTTATTTCAACACATAACCCTTTACGGGACAGGTGAAGGGACCATCTCAGGCCTAATTCTTCAATGCAAATCTCTCTTAATGCATGGCCCAAGGAGGAACTCAGACAACGATGAAAACGTTTCCAATGAACTTAAATAGTGACAGACTGTAAGAAGGTAACATACGGCGGGGTGGGGGGAAGAACCCCAGCATCAAGGAAGCAGATACGAGAAGCCATTGTTACACCATTACAAACAAAACCCAAAAAGTGCAGTTTGTAAAAGAAACTAGGGGCAAAGTGGAACCTCTCCTGAAACCAACTTGGAGATGAGTGATCAACCCTCTCGCCCAGAAGCAGTCGACAGGCAGGGCGAGTTCTCAGGAGGATACAGAGTCCTCCTGCCCGTGTCCGCTGGGGTCAGGAACACTGTCCGCAGTCCCATCCAGAAAGGATGCTATTTGGAAACCACGAACCACCAAATACCTTACGGTTTTGCTCATTTTATGACTGTCAGGAAAGCCCCAGTGCCCTGCCTCGTGGTGGCATCCCAGGTACAACCGGGAAGATGCTTGGGCTGACTCAGACCTGGGCCTCTGGCCAATAAACCGAGGTCAAGGACAGAGTGGGGGCCAGGCCCGGGGATGTGGGTGGACACGGCAGGTCCTATCAAGCCAGTTGCCACTGGACCTGTCTGTACTCCTGCAACTTTCAACTCACATATATGTTCAAGATTGAGATTCAACAGACGCTGGTGAAGAGTCCAGGGTCTTAAAAGAGAACACCCCTGATTATTCATGCAGGCTCAACATTTTCAGGGACTTCTGTCCATAAGAGCGTCACAGACTTTTAAAGTTCTATGTAAATTCGCCAGAAAGATCTGTCCGGTTCCATTCTAGAGGACTCCGCCATCAGTGTGCTTACATGGCACTCACTCTCCATCTTTCCTTCTGGGGTTCCCCGCACACCCTGAGAACCACTGCCTATGCCCCAGCAGGGCCAGGCCAAGAGCGCAAGACCGCCACTGACCCGGTTCCATCCTGGGCACTGCAGTTGACATCGGCGCCATATTCAAGGAGGTGTCGTACGATGTTGAGCCAACCTCTTGCACAAGCCTCGTGCAGGGCACGGTAACCCGCGTTGTCGCAGTGGTTCACATCACAAATCTTGTTCTCCAGGCAGTACAAGACCACTTCCTACGGGGAGAGGAGAGGAGAGGAGAGGAGATACCATCAGACCACCATACAGTGAACCTTGTAAGGGTGACCTCCCCATAGCTTGGCGGTGCCCACTTTCAAAGGCATACATCCTTGGGGCCAAAAGCCCACCATGGCGCGGGCAGGCGGCAGGCATCCTGCTGGGGGGCGAGAGTGTGTGAGAAGGGCTTGGAGATGCAGACAGTGTTGTCTAAGGCTCTGCTGCACCAGTGGCCTGGCCATGGACAAGTTACCCTTGAACTTCTCCAAGCTTCCACAGGGCTGCTGAGAGGACGCATTCGGATAACGATGAGAGCCCTCAGCCCAGGGGCCGACGTGACCAGTACAGAGGTGTCACGGCTGCTAACATCTTAGATGACACATTGCCAAGCACAGACCATTCTCACTTGATGGGTCTGTTCGGTCAGTGGCAGTGGACGATAACACAAGTTTAGATCAAAGTATGGATGACCAACACTTAAAGAGAGCTTAAATCAGCCAGAGAACATTCCCCAGCTTAGAGAAGCAGGGACACGCAGGTCAGCTACATCCTCGCGCCCCTTGTTAAGACCCCAAATCAGAACCTGGGCCTCAGACGCTCTTGTCTGTACGTTAAGTAGAGTTAAAGAGAAGCTCTCTCCCTCCATTCTCGAGGAATGACCCAAAATGCCTCCAATAACCCCACCCTCTATTTTGCCTCACTCCACCCTCTCGGGGCAGAATCAGTCTTAATATTCTCATATTTACTCAAGTTAATGACAGGAACCTGATACACCACGCTGCAACCTCCACATTTCAAGAATCAAATAAAACGTTCACCACCCACCCCCCCCAGAGATGTTCTGTGTCAACACTGTGCATTAGAATCACTGTTATTAACCTTCTTTCTTTGGCTTGTTAAAATATTAATATGAACCACTCCCAGTAAGCAGAGCAGGAATTTATTCAATGTTTTATTACCTTAAGAAAGTTTTCAGACACATCGAAAGCATTTGCCACCAGAAAACACGTTATACTGTTTATACTGGGTAAGTTGTGCCCAGCAGAGAGCTGTCAGGTTCTGAGAGCTGGGAGTAGGCAGAACATGCATGTGGCCCAACACATGGTCTGCTGGTAAGGGGGGATGGGATGGGGTCAGAACAGGCCTCCTTGTGACATCTCTCAGGTAACTCATCTGTTAAACCTAAAACGGGGGTCATTCTAGCCGCCCATAAGTGCGAGATGGGTTCTGTAAAACCTTTTATGCCCTTTGGAGGACACGCCAATCAAAGGTGACCACTCACTTGGGAGAGAACTAGAATGTTCCATTTGCTTACCACGTGAACCCAATGGGGCATGCTGGTAAACCTGGCCATCAGTGCCCTGTTACTTCGGGTCACTGCAGCAGCTCCCTTCCAAAACAAGAGGAGGAAGACAAAAGGCACGCCCACGAATGCGTTTCTCCGTTTACATCCCAACCTGCCAGAAAGCCCACAATCCTCTGGGCTCCCAGGCCACCTGCCCCGAGCCCTGGTATCCAGGATACCGCATGAAGCTGCTGCGCTTTTAGCAGGCCCTCACTAGCCAGACTTGAGTGGACGGCTGCAAGCTAATGAGTTGTGTGCCCCAGCCAGGGAGAGGCCCTGTCACGTGGCTCTGGGATCAGTTCTGAAGGCCACCAACTGCTGTGCACACATCAATTTACTCAACCCAGGGTTTATTTGCTGTGACAATCATGGCCTTCACCTGGAAACCTTCATCACTACTAGGGCAGATTCAAGGGTACCTAGAAATGAAAGGCCGTCCAAGCTGGTGGGTAAGTCAACTCTCTTCTCCTGGAAGATGGCAGCAAAGGCAGCAGTAGCCCCACGGCCAGGTCAGACTTTTGGCCACGGGCTGTCCTAACTCAACCATGTTGATCCCACTGTTTACACAGTGGTTCCCATTCCCCCAGATGAGGACGTCTTCTGTCACCCACAGGAACCCAGGAGATAGCAGGAAAGGAAGGTAGTACTATCCTCATTCAACACTTGGAAACTGAGGCCCAGAGATATTAAACCCCAAGTTCAATTAACATGAAGTACTAGACCTATAACTCAGGTCTTTGGTACCTGGTCAGCTGGGAAGGTTCAAAAGGCCCAAGAGGGCCCCAGTTAGAGGGATGCAATCCAGCTGTGACGAGCATCCCACAGGCCTTCTCTGTTGGGGGTCAAGTGGGCTAACTACACTCTCCTAGCTAGGAGGGTGATGGCCTCTAAATGGATGGCAACCATCGCCACCGACACTTTCTCTAACTGAAAGGTGAAGAGGCGGGGCGAGTCTGTCGACGCAACACATTCCTTGGTTTATTTTCTCCGCTAGAAATAAACGGGAGTGTCTGAAGGGCAGCCCAGCCATTCCCGAGCAAAGTCAAACTGCTTTTGTCGGACAGCTCTCTGTTCAGCGGCTATAAGCCGAATGCCATTACCCGCAAAATGTAACCATAAAGGCCATAAGCCCGACGTTGTTAGTTAATTAGATGCCTCATTAACTTTTTAAAAAACATGACTTATTCAATTCATAGAAAATTTAACCATCACCGCTAAAGGCACAAGCATGTGGTTGCACACTGGCGTTTTAGCCTAAGAAATAGAAGCCTTTTTCCCAGGAGGGAAAGGTTTGAGGTCTTTGGCCACACAAGTGATCTATTTAACGCGGATCTGAAGCCAGAGTGTGTTTCTAAACTTCCAGAACCAGATTATCATGACATAAAGCTCAGACAGCCTTTATACTGCACATGGTATCTTTGGCTAAGCAGAAGAAAATAATCAAGAATGCTAAAGACAAAACTTCAGGAAAACCCTCCCAAACCACACCCTTATCTGCTTAAGCAAACTGTCCTTCAATTTTAAAAGGTTTAAGCTGCCACATCTCCCAACTGGGCCATCATCCCAACATTTAAAATTCTGCCCAGAGAAATCCCAGAAAGTTGGATTCAAAGTTGAAAGCGTTCATCTACTTGTCACAATGTTCAGCATCAACACTGGTGATCTGTGGAATCTACATATTGAAATTTACATTTGAAGAAAAAAACAAATCCCACCGTAAACATTCCCAAGGCTTCCTGTGCAATCAAAGGCCAGGTAGCCTAAAAAAGTATGGATCAAGTGCCCCTTGGTCCAGGCCTCAGAGCCACCAAACCAAAATGGAAACTGTCTTAGAGGACCAACGAGGGTCTTTTGACGTCTCTGGTCCCAAAGGGAGGCTGCTGGAAATGATGCCAAGTTCACAGGTGGGGCTCGGAGCCCCGCCCTCCACGGCGGGTGCAGCAGCACCCCGCCACCCCCATCTCCAGCATTTGCTGGAAGCGGGAGTCTACTTTCTCAACCCTAACCCAAAAGTTGGGGTTAGGGGTCTCCCCCCCACCTCCAGCGTTTGCTGGAAGCAAGGAGACTATTTTCTCAACCACGGGGGGTCTAGCTCAACACTATGTGCAACATCTGCTCTGTCCTCCTAGGCGCCCGCTCTCAGCTCTTGGGAAACCAACTGGGTGCTCCTTGGACTTCACCTGCAAGTAACTGCGCTAACTACCACAAAGTGCTCTCTAGCTAATGGAGAGGTCTCCAAGAGACGTGTAGATATAAACAACAGCACATTCAACCCACAACAACAACAAAAAACACCCCCAAACTAAGCATAGCCCTAGTGCTTCCAACTTCCCACCCACAGTCAGGCCTTAGGGCCAAGGCAGGCACACTTCCAAGGGCTCACGGCACTATGGACCGGGGTGGGGGGACACGACGGGAGACGGGGGACAGGGGCACAGAGCTGGCTGAGGGTGTGGGCGCCAGGGCTCCGGGCCAGCCTGGGTCCTGCCACCCCAGTGCTCAGCCACACCTCCACGCTCAGCCTGCTGAACCGCGTTTTACTGTCACCATTCAACTCCCAGAGGGCTGATGCCAGCACAGAAAAATGCCTTTGCCCTGTGGGCTATCACATCACAATTGCTACTGACAAGTATGGTGGGGGAACTGCACAGGGCATGGAGAGTCATCTGTCTCACAGAGGTTTTGAACTGTAAAAAGGGCAATTCCAGTGTGAGCCAGTCTTGCTGAGGAGCGTGGTGGGCTGTGGAGCACTGCTGGATTGCTACCTGTACGGGGATCAGCTAACGCCTCTGAGGCTCAGTTTCCTCATCCGAGAGTGGGCTAGTACTCGTTACTCCCAAGTGAAGATGTTAACAGGGTGAAAGGAGTTACTACAGATCACACGGGCTTAGGCAGGTATCAGCTCTCTTTCTGTGTTGCTCTAGCAATAGAGGCTGTCACTGTCATCAGCCGTGCTGGGTTGGGATACAGCAGTGTGGACAGGGAGTTCTGTGCAAGGCTCAACCCCTGCTCCCCGCCCATCAGCCCTCGGCTCCCGTGCCCTCTCAGAAAGAGACTGCTCAGGTCTGCCCCACTCCCACCCCTACTCTGCACAGACACTTCCCACCCGCTACCCCACAGGGGCATCACTCTGCCCCAAACAGCACAAGTTAGTAGAGCTAATAACTACTCTCCTTCTTGCTATTCAGAATCCAAAAGGGCTCATTAAAATTCCCCTGGTCGCCAAGCCCTGGGTTAGGTCAGATTTTGTATCAGAGATAAGTGAGCCGGACTGGCCGAAGCAGCCTACCTGCCTGAACGGGAACGGAACATCAGAGAGGCCTGCCTTTCTTTTCACACCACGACTGAACAAGCCACCAAAGAGCCCGCAGTGTGAGCGGGGCCAACGCAAACACCCTGCTGGAACACCCAGCCCAGTCCGCCACGTGGAGGGGGCTGGGCTCTGAGACCCGCCCCCCATCCCCAGCCAGTGTGTCCCCCACCCAAGGAGCAGCAGCCGGCGGATCCTGATCCGGGGCACCCACAAGGATGCTCACCTCGTAGCCAAGCCGGGAGGCCTGCTGTAGGAGGGTCTCGCCTGCGTTCTTATTGACAATAAGTCTCCGCGCTTCCGGTGGCATCGGGCGGGACTGGGTGGTCTCTGGAGGGGAGCTTGAGCATGTCAGCTGCGAGGCCTGGGAAGCTGGTAACAATTGCTGCAAACGGTCCAAGGGCTTCTGGTCCTGCTTGGCCGGCGAAAGATCATAGTCGGAACTGGGCTCAGGCCGCTCCTGAGTGGCGGAAAGCACTTTTCCTCCTCTCTGTCTGAGGGAGGCGGGGCGCGAGGAAGGGGCTGCATTTTTACTCGCTGGAAACTTCACCGCCACCCAGGAGACAGGTCCCCTAGGAAGGGGCAGTGACATTTTTGGGGGAGGGGTTCAGGAAAAGGAAAGCTTTGTCCCCAGAAGCAGAGAAGTAGGCAGGCGGGATGTGCCTGCACAGGCCTGGGGGGCGGGGGAGAGCCAGGGGCAAGAGGTACCTTGCCATCCGCATTGTCCACGTAGGAGTCCCCTGGCAGCGGCAAGCCCCGCCTGGGCTCCTGAGGGATCAAATGCTTGGTTTTGCACGGTCGCTTCCCGGATGGTTTCTCGCTGTTGTCAGTGTATTTCTGCGGCAGGGGCGAAGGCTGCCGATCCATTTCTCCGTCCATGCACAGCACATCTGTCAGGGGGAGAAGCAGCGGGCGTTACACAGTTGTAGCCGGTGAGGAAAGAAAAGCCCATTGTTAGCACTGATCGTTGGAGCAGCTTCAGTTTTTAAAGATATACCGATTATGTTTTCAAAGCACTAATATTTTAATCATCCCACATTCAACCGGCAAATAGGCTAACCCGCGAAACGCCAAATGGCAAGTTGCTTCAAAGGGCCGCACGAGAGGGCAGAAGCCAGCCCTTCGTGCGCTCCCGTCCCCACCCGTGGGGGGCCTGGGTGCTCGGGACAGGGCGACTGGGGACAGCCTGAGGCTGGAATGAGGGCACTGACAAGCGCCCGGGGTCACCCAAGACTTCCCTTCCTGCCCAGCTGCGGGCTGGGTGATGAGGAGCAGCCCAGGAAGTCGAGCTCCCGCCTCACTGTCCATTCCATAAGGAAGTGTGCAGGCTGAAAGGACCTCATGAAGAAAACTCCCTGCTCGCCACACGCTACTCTTGTCAACTTGGATGGCGCTCAGGTCCCCTCCAGGGCCGTTTCCCACAGAGGGCGAGTGATCCACCCTCCAGGAGCGCCCCCCGCCCCGTGTGTACCTTGTTCATTGTCACTGCATTTAAGGGACTCCTCCAACCAGCTGCTGTTGCTTTTGGCCTCTGCCCTTTTCCTGCCAGGTTTCTCTTTGGAGATGCTATTGCCCTGGGGGGTGACCGTAGGGTGAACCGCCTGGGTCACTTCCTTCCTGCCCTGCCGGCCAGGTTTGCTCTCTGCTCCCCCCGTTCTCTAAGGTGCAGCAAGCGGCGCTGCTTTCTGGGATGGAGCCCTGTTAATTCAATGCACACCTCAGGTTGGTCAGCTCACTATAATGTGGCTCTTCTAAGCGGTTAGAGGAACTGTTTGTCATTTCCCTCTCAGGCCAGTCAGCTAATGGAGAAATAACTACAAATTAATGAAGAAGCCCCCCGGGGCAGGGGTGGGGGTGGGGAACAAACTGTCTTACACATCACTAACAGGGGTGGGGGAAGGGACGGGTGTGGTCACTGTGTTGGCTGGAACTTGTCACCAAGTCTCGGGAGGGGGCCTATTTGCCTTTGGCCACCTTTGGGCTCCAGCCCCGCCACCTGGCTTTGGGGGGGTGGGGGGTGGGATGGGGGTGGGGGGTGGGGAGGTGTGAGTGGCTCCCCCCAGGGATCCAGGGTGGGACTGGAACTTTCCACTGCTCCGCTCCAGGACTTCCGTAGGGTGCCCTGCGGGCCCGAAGCCAAACCGAGCTCACCTTTGGAGACCCGTCTCCGCTTGGCTTTCAGCAGAGAGTCCTTCGGGAGCACAGTGGTCTCAGTGTGGTTCCTATCGCCAGACACCTTGCGCTTTCTGTTCAGCCGGAGGGTGGGGCTGCGTGACGCGTCCGGGGCCGCCTGGTCGGCGGGGGACTCTCTGGGGGGCTCCGTGTCCATGTCCTCAGGAAGATCACTGTCTTCTGGGGCTTCAAAGTGGTCAGCTTTGCTTCCATCATAACACTTCCCTAGGGGAGGGGAGACAACCCGGAAAGGAGGGAACAAAGGTCACCAGGAGCAGGCAGGACCCCCATGCCCAAGGCAATCTGCTACCAACAGACCACCCCCCTTTGGAGACCAGGGGCCTCACACGCCGGAAGCACAAAACCCTCAGAAAGACGTCCCAAAGGAAGGACAGCTGAACACAACCAGCAAAGAAAGCAGAAAATGAGGTGCGTAGCCCACTCACAATCCATCCTTCAAGGGTCAAGGTGAGGCATCTACACCATCCCTCTATAGGCATGTGAGATCACTCCCTAACTGCTTAACTCTCCAAGGTGGCTTACTTTTAAAGGGGGGTGAGTGACCTCACAGTAAGAGCCAACCAATCAGGGCAGAGCTACAAATGACTATGGAAACAGCTGCTAGTCAACAAAAAAGGCTGATGTCATCAAGAGACCAAATAGCCCCCAACTGCCATCTACACAGACATAGCACCCATGTTCACTTGGGTCAGCAGGGGCGAGGGTGAAGAAAAAGGGTAGGGAAAGAATGGTGGGAGGCTGGGAAGCTGGGGAGACCAAGGCAAGAGGAGCCTGGCAAAGGGAAAGGAAAGGCTTCCTGGTGCACACACAAGGGTCAAGGGCAATTTCAAAGAACTCAACCAGATTGCTACAAGTCCGTCTGTCCTCTTTCCACACCCGTGGGGGGAAAAGCATTTCACTGCCATCGAGGGGCTGCTCCTACTTCCTGTCTAGGAAGAAGGCCCTCAGTGACACCAGTCACCCACCTGGCACGTCTCCACGCCTTCCTTCCCAGGCAACAAGCATCTAAGGACATTTCAAAGACAAGACTCCAACCCCCTTCATGGGGGTTGGAGGGGTGGGGGGGTGGGGGGGCGGCGGGCAGGGCTGAACTGCTCACACCCCAGCTCCGCCTGTGTTCCTCCTGCCCCCCTGCTCAATCTAGCATCCACTTGGGGCTTTTCCTCCAATCACCCCAGCCTAACATCACTCCTCACTTTTGCTCTAGCCAAAGAAACAGTTCAACTGCTTTGCTAGTCACATTGTTTCTAACACACAAATAATTCCATAATGATCACTGTGCTGTTAAAGAGTTCCCCGGGGCCTCCCTGGTGGCGCAGTGGTTGAGAGTCCGCCTGCCGATGCAGGGGATACGGGTTCGTGCCCCGGTCTGGGAGGATCCCATATGCCGCGGAGCGGCTGGGCCCGTGAGCCATGGCCGCTGGGCCTGCGCGTCCGGAGCCTGTGCTCCGCAACGGGAGAGGCCACAACAGTGAGAGGCCCGCATACCGCAAAAAGAAAAAAAAAAAAAAAAAAAAAAAAAAGAGTTCCCCGAAGATGACCCTGTGTCCATCACCGGCCGGGGGTGGGGGTGGGTGTATGAGTTTGGTATTTCGTTAACACCTGAGCTAAGCTCCCACAGCCCGTTTTTCTAGATGAAATCATGGACACACCCCTCACATGCTGCTCGCATATTCCTCCTCCTCTCCCTAGACCACTTCAAGTATCACTCCCACTTCTGCCCAGCCGGCTGGTCCCCTGATCAGCCTCTCTTGGGGGCATTCCCAGCATTTAATGGCAGCCAGTTGTGGGGATGAACCTCACCCTGGCCTGGGCTAGCCTGACCTGTGTTCTCAATGGTGGAACACACTTAGCTTTTCTCCAAGGGTATCCCAAGGTGGGAGAGATCCCCATCTACTCTTGCCGGAATGGTGGAATCACCCCAACCGCGAGGGTCTCCTGTCATGGCAGCAGGAGAAACCCCAAACTCCTGGCCTGTGCTTACGGGTGATGCAGCCCAGGCTACCGCAGGCCCGGTGAAGACGGCGTGCTGCAACTCTCACTCCGGCTGCTCTGTGACCCTCTTAAACACTCGGGCAGGAATGGCGCCGCTTTACAACTCGGCCCCCTTCACTTGTAAAGTGGGAATGTTACTGCTAGCCTCCCTCCAGGGGTGGGCTTCATAATCACGGGCCGGGCTCAGCACAGAGAAAGGCTGGAAAAATCCCTTTAACCAAAAGATGCCAAGACTTTCAGACCAGCCTGAATCTCAGGCCTGAAATGTAGGAAATTTTAAGAGGTGAGCCCTGCTGGTTACACCATTGGACTTCTCGGGTCCAATCTGGTCCAATCAGCCTTCCCTAAAAGCTCCGTGGGAGGGCATCCATGGAGGAATGGAAGGGCTACCTTAAGAACCCCCATGTCCAATTTGAAAGTTTCTTTTTCCAAACTAGGTCCATCCACCCTTCCCCCAACCCCGGAGCCTTTTAGGGCAAAGATCTCAATTCCCCTCAGCTAAGGCCCCCCAAGACCTTACGCTAGTGTGACCTTACCCAGGCCACTAATAACCCTGAAGGACACCCACCCCGACTGCCCAAGATGCCCATGGCCACCAGCTATGGGGTAGAGGCTCCGTGTCACGTGGAGCTTCTCAAAGACTGTTCTAACCACGACCCACAGGAGGATGACCCTTGAGGGCAAAGGAGATGGGGAGATAAATAGATACCCAGGGATCCTAACCATCAGGCTTTGCCATCATTGCTACCTTTGGCCCTTCTAAAAGTGGGAAGCCATGTGCCCTTGGTCACCTAGTCTAAGCAAGATGTGAACGTGGTCCCTGCAGCATGGTCCTATGACTCACAGCACCTATATCCCAAATTCATTATGGTTGTACCATAGCATCACCTCACAGAAGCATCACCACAGCAACATTTACAAGTCACTGTGGCAGCAAAGCACCCTCACCACGGTTGAGCCATGCCCAGTGAGGCCTAAACAAGGTGAGAGGGTTCTGAGTCGCTGGAAGGCTCCCCAGGATTAAAATCCCCTTCTCTGTAGCTTAACTATAGCACCTCCAGTCAGGGCTAACCTTGTTCAAAGTTACACCCGCTACAGAAGGAGTGCAGGGGATCTCTGTTCCAAAGTAGTTTACAAACGTGCAGGTGCTCAGCTGGAAGAGAAGTTCCCTGAGCAAAGAAGTTTCATGAAGCCCCTCGACTGAGGCTTCCTCCAGCTCCTGGCCAGGCACTGCCACTGAGCAGGTCCTAGGCCTGTCCCAGCCAAGTGGTTGGCAAGGGAGATGGTTACTCCAAGTTTGAGAAGGAAGGGACCAATGCCTCCTTGCCCCGCCCCATCTTCAAATGCCACTGAGGGTTCCTAGTGATGAACTTCCAAGTCTGAGGAACCTCCCAACTCATTTGGTGAACTTCCAAAATAAAAATTTCACTCAGCCACCCATGTGATCATAAAGAATAAATGAGTATCTCGGCCACTGTGTTTTCAAGTTAATTCCTTTCTTTAAACAAGCCCATAGCAACAAGATGCACCCGCACCAGGACAACCAGGGCCACGCAAACAGCACCCACCACCTTGGAAGCTCCTGGTCCCTCCATGGGTAGGGGCTGCCTCAGAAGGGGGAAGGCATCTTGAAGGCGTCCTGGACCCTCTCTGGGACCCCTGCCCGCCCCAAATCCCCGCCCCAGCTCCCATGTGCTCACAGCTCGGCTCTCGGCCACACCGACACCCATGAGAAGGACCTGAGCCCATATCAGCTCAAGACATGATGGCCCAAGAACAAGAAGGCCCATTCATATCTAGCTGAATGGAATGAACACCTGCTGGGCCTTGGACGTGGAGGCCGCGGTAAGAACAGTGGCCCCTTCAGGTGACCTTTCCTGACCAGCTATTTACAAACCCCACGTCTCTACAAGACAGAGGGTGGGTGGGGAACCCACCTCCGTTGCCCCAACCTTTCAAACGGAGCCCCTCACCTTCCCCACCCCTTCTCCTGCCCTCCCATGGTGGCGATTCATGGCTCACTGGGCCATGTCCCGGGTGCTCCAGGAAGAGACCCGTCGGTCGGTCTGAGATTGGAGGCAGGCGGTGGGGGGAGGGGGCTTTCGGAATCATCTGGGGCTCAGGCCCTGCTCCCCATCAGCCACACCGAGTTCTCGTCTCCACGCTCAGCAGGAAAGACTGGGAAGGACGCACACAAACGTCTCTGGGAAGAAGGGCGGGTGAGGCCACTGAGACGTGAAGGGCAGCGGCCACCCTGGGTTTGGCCACGTTGCTGGAGAAAAGGGCGAGAAGACTCGAGGCCGGTTAACTGCCCGCTCCCTTCCTCCAGCCTCCCTCACCGTCCACCCACAACAGGCAGATCCCCTCCTCAGAAAAGTGCAGCCCCGTGAACTTGGCCTTGCCCACTTTTATCACATCTCTCTGAGAAACTTCCCCAAGAGCTGAGTTATGAGGCCACTCGGGAGGGTAAGGGCTGCGTGTCAGCTGTGAGCACAGGCAAGGAGGGAGGCCTGGACCCTCCGTTTTTCATTCCAATCCCGAGGGGGAGGAGGTCGGAATCGTCTACTCCAGGCACATCAAGAGCCCCATCCCTCGGGTAAGGCCGCCACTGACTAGCCCCAGAAATCCCCTTCTACGGGAGCCACGTAGGACAAACCGGTCCCGGTGTGGCTTACCCAGAACCCTGGCCACAGGCCTTTGTCTGACCCCAAAGATGAGCTGGGGGAGGGCAGTGCTCCAAGCAGCAGAGAGAAGCACACGCTGTGGCTGACCACAATTTTCCCAAACTGCATCAGGCACCCACGACCTAAGCGTGCGGGCGAACGCTGACCCTACGACTGGGTCCAAGGGCCTGGGCCTCCCAAACGTGCCCACCACCCCCGACTGTCCTGTCTCAGGAGGATTTCACGCCCACCCTGTCCTCGACGTTCACCTAGGTGCCCTCACTCACCATCACCGGTGAGGTTTCTGGGGTCCGGAGCAGGCTGCAGGCCACAGGCCACAAGCACGCACACTGAAGAAAGCGGGAGAAAGACCTCCACTTGCTGCCAACACATCTCATTAGCCCAGGAAGTCTCGAGGGCAAAGCCCGAAGTCAACCCCAGTGGGGGAGCAGCTGATGGGACCGCAGAGTGTGACTCGAGGCAAACACTAGCTTTCTCTCCAATTTGGCCTCCAAAACAGAATACACCCCGTCTGGTAGGAAGAACGCCCTCGTTGATCCCACGCCCTTGGAGCGTGCTGTCAACTCCTAATGACTGCAAACAAGCCTGCCACAGAAAATAATTATGCTCGTCTTTCTGGTGCCTTCATCAGCCCTCATCTCACTTTAACGAAACCTCTGCCTTTGGAGGGAGAATCCGAGTACTCTCCACTCCCTCCCACAGGAGACTGTCACTCTGGAGGGTCTGGCTCTGGCTGCAAGTGTCATTCCACTGCTACCAAAAACCCGTATCCGTACCTGCTCCAAAACAGAACACATACCTGCTATGCTGGAGGTCTTGCACCGCCATTCCTCTGCTCTACTGTATCAGACTATTACCAACTACAGGACTAGCATTGCTCCGGAAAAAGGAGATGCGTGCCAGGAAACAACATTTCATAGGTGCTTCACTCCTGGATGCCGCAACGCTCAAAAGGACAACCAGCCTTGCTATCCACAGCTGGGAAGGGTGGCCAGAGCAGCCCGTTCTCCGAACAGCCAGCACCCAGACGCTGGGCCGTCGGAAGCGTATTGTTTCCTCTCACCTCCCTCGGCACTGGGAGCGGAACCGCCCCGTTCCCACCGACGTGGTACCACACGCGAGCCGCCTGGGTTCACTTACATCTCTCACTGTCGTTCTGGTCGGCAATGGCCTCCTCCAGGGCGACCGACTTTGGCTTTTTGTCCTGACTTCCTTTCAGCCTTTCCCAGTCAGCGGGGCTGAATTTGCGCACCTCGGAGTCTTTGGTCGTGGGGTGGCCACCTTCTCGCACTTTCATCTCCAACTCGGAGAAGCGCATCACTGCACGCTACAAAGAGAACGGAGATGGTAAAAAGATACACCTTACCACCAAAGCTATTTCACTGCCCTTACCTTAAAGGAAAGTATCTTCAGAGAAAAGTTTGCCCCAAACCAACCACAATTTATGATACAACTGAGATATTTTAAAATTGAACGATAAAAACGTAAGTGTGTCTATGTGTAACTAGTCACACACTCTTTCTTCGTAAAGCCATATGTATGTAGAGATATATGTGGTGTGTATGTATAGCCATACATACACTGTGGCATAGAGACAGACATTCTCTTTCGAAGGTAAATAAAACAAAACAAAAACACAACGCAAAGAAAGCGAAACAAAAACACAACAGAAAAGAAAACAAATGCACAGTGAATAAAGACGACCATGGCCCACAAACTTCCCTTTGTATATTTGGAAATGAAATTTAACTCAAAAGGTTTATGGAAGATTCCAGTAATAAAAATTTGAAGAACTGACCTCACAGTAAGCAGCGGGTAGACATAAAATACTGTCCTCTTGTAATCCTTCCATCTATGTAATTAAAATCAGCACTCAATGGATCATTTAGATAACTTCATCCATTTTTATAAGCATAAACCAATTTTTTTCTTAACATTGCAAAACAATTTGGCTTTATTTGTCTTTTAATTAAAAGTAAAATATCTTAAGGAAATTCCTATACAACATCTATCATTCACTAGCAAGTTAAATACATACTCTATCCCTTTAAGCAAGGTTTGTGTTTTTGTTTTGTTTGTTTGTTTGTTTTTTGGGTGGAAAAAAAATTGCACGAATCTCACAGACATGCGGCCGCTACACACCTCCACCAAGTATCACGTAAGGCATTCTAAGCAGCGCTTTTAGGTATATTTGTTAACGTACAGTAACGGCAGAGAAATCAAAGCGATTGATAGGTAAATGTCATGCAGTCTTTTAGACATCCTTCGCAATAATTAAAACTTCCGTTATCAGCATTTGAGTGGAGTTCGCTTAAAATCTACAGAATAACTTAAAGTATCCACTTACGTCCCCTTACTGGACACATTTCAAACATTTAAATTATCCTAAGCTTCATTAACCAAATCAGCCCGGTGTCCTGCCCTATCATACCCCCGGCCCCCTCCTCTTCACACATTAAAAAAACCTGACAACTGGTCAGGCTCCTGAAATTCGGGTGGGGGGGGCTCACCTGCAATGCCCGCTGGTCCCGGCCGAGCTGACTGGAGTCTGCGTACAGTCCGGTAGCGACACGCTTGAACCGGTCACCCACGTAACCAGCGGAGTTTGCGATTCTCTTTGCCAGCTTAGATGGCTTCGGGTTCAGAACTTTGCCATCGGTTGATCCTGCCTCGTCAGCTCCGTCTTTGGTGTAGGTGGGGGTGACATCCACACTCGGTGGGGCACTGCCCACGCAAAATGGTTTGGGATCCTCTTGGGTTTTCCCGAAAGTGACCGCAGAGCCGTCGCTCCTCAGGGTCAGCTCCAGGAATGGAGTCGAGACCGGCGTCGCCAGGTTCTCCTTGTTGGTTACCGCTGGAACATTCTCCTTGCTTAAGCCGGAAACTGGCTGGCCCGGAGCCTGTTTGAAAGTATAGGCTTCGTGGAAGTCACTGATGCGCCCCAACTCCTCTCTCAGGGCAATGAAATCCCGGTGTGGCTGTAGGGCCACATTTTACTTTTTATTTTTAATATATGTTCACATGTTTCCATAAAGGATCCAAGGTGGCCCATAATGTAAGGACACACAATATTAGCTTTAAAAAAACATGAAAAAAAAAAAAAAGGTAAATCATGATCCTGGAAATGGGTTGCATCCTTTTAAGGGGTGAGAATAACAGAATGAGTGAGCCAAAGATTTGGGAAAGGATCTGACATTTCCAAATGTCCAAATCTTAAAATTGCACCAAGTGGGAATGTAGCTGTGGCAGTATTAACCTGAGAGAGCTCTATGATCGTTGTCTTGACTCATCACTTGCTTGCAAGGTTATAAATGACAGGGTAAGTGAAGGAGGGCAAGTAGACAGATAAGAGTCATTTCCTCATTCTCAAAAGAAGGGGCATCACCTAGGGAAGGGGACTCCAAAATCCTACAGGAATCCTCTGGATATACTAAATTTTCTAGGTGGCAAAAAGTATCTCATTTGACCCTAGCAGCCAGATGGAACTTAGAAAAGTAGTGAAAAGCTACTCAATTGAATGCAAGTCATATGACTAGGAGCATGTCAGTGAAAAGTTCAAGGGAAGATGCTGTGGAAGAGTAGTTCACCTTGTGGTTGAGCGTCCTCAGAACGTGCAATGGGAGGTGCAGCACCTGCTCTGTCTCACAGGGACCCTCCAACCTCTAAACGCATCTTTCCTGGGAAGCCGAATTCATAGAGTCAATTTAAAAAGAAGATAGGGCTTCCCTGGTGGCGCAGTGGTTGAGAGTCCACCTGCCGATGCAGGGGACACGGTTTCGTGCCCCGGTCCGGGAAGATCCCACATGCCGCGGAGCGGCTGGGCCCGTGAGCCACGGCCGCCGAGCCTGCGTGTCCGGAGCCTGTGCTCCGCAATGGGAGAGGCCACAACAGTGAGAGGCCCGCGTACCACAAAAAATTAATTAATTAATTAATTAATTTAAAAAAGATAAAAGTCTCTCATAGAGAAATTTTATCAGAGCCTAGTATTAACAGCTGTAGAGCCACAAGTTTCCCACGATACAGCCTTAGCAGAGGCTGTTAAGGCAGTGACAGAAAATTTGTACCGAGGGAAATAGCAGAAGAGTTTGCCTACAATTCACGAAAAGGATCCCTGCACTTGGCCTGAAGGAAATCAGCAAAATTTGTAACAGCTTGTGTATTTGTATGCGGGATTGAGAATGAATTTCATTTTTTAATTTCTCTGAATTATCACATAAGATTCAGAAGATGCTCTCTCTGCCTAGAAGCCACCCCACTGGGATAACTATGCCTACGGAGTTCCTTTGCCTATGACTCCGACTTGCTAACAGACTGGCAGCCTGGCCCCAGGGCCTGGTCGCTGCTCCCAGTGCAATGGTGGATATGGTGTCAACGCTTGCAAAATCAAAGCCCCTTACATCCTCTCCATGCCTCGGTCCCACCCCCCACCCCACTCACCATTGATGTTCAGGAAGGGGAAGGTGTCCTGGATGGGAACGTGGTGCTGTGACTGGTCCAGCTCATCTTCCTCATCTTCTTCATCCACATCATTATCTTTCTCATCCCAAGGAGCAGATCCAGTGGATCCTACCCGAGAAACACACACACACACACACAAAGGTCAAAAGTGAGGCGCTCACGTTGCACTGTCATCCCTGCAGCTGACCCACTGTTCAAGCTAGGCACTGCCAGCACAGAGGTTCCTTGGGTTCAGTGTGCACCCTCAATGCCAAAGAGTGGGAACCAAGGGTGTTCACCCCACTCCCAGCTCCTCCTACGGAGCCCCAGTGCAAGCTCTCATCCCCTCCCCTATCCAGGAGCTGCAGACCCTGCTCCCTTCTCCTAGAAATCTTTTAATTCCTACTCTAAACCCCTTTCTACACATTCGCATCCCTTCTAAGGACCCAAGGAGCACAGCTTCTCTCCTTTATAAGCTTACTGTGAAGACAGACCCTTCCCTCATGGCAGAGCCTCACTAGATTCACTGGAGGTCAAGTCTAAATTATCTGGCTCTTAGTCGGAACTGGCTAAACATTGAGTAAATATAGGGATCAGGTGGTATTCTCCTAGGAAAAATACCATACAAATTAAATGATCACTTACCCATCATTTATAAAGAGAACTTAATAGCCTTCATGATGTCATGGCAATTGATTCTTAGAACAGCCTTTGAAATACGCAGGAAAGATGAGAACCCAGATTTTATAGTGGAAAAAGCTGAGGCTCAAAACGTTGAATGACTTGTTTCAATGTCCCACAAGTAGTGAAATGGAAAGACCGAGGTTTATAACTCAGACCTTCTAAGTTTTAAGCCCTCCTTCTTCTAAACTACCTGGCCTCTCTTCTCAGTGTTGAGTCCCAAGAGAAGTTATTTTTTATAGAACTCAATACCCCCTCTTCTTTCTAATGCTTTACTGTTCCACTGGGTGGGCAGGAAGACTGTGCTGAGTTTATATCTTTTGTTCTCTGGGTTCTTTCTAGGGACAGCATTTCTTGCTTTATTTACCAGTCTTCAACTTTGTAAGCGAGGCGACTTTCAAGTCGACTATCGCTTTAAGGGTCCAGCCCAGAACCTGGCACACTGTCCACCTTCTCCCCAGCAGCTGGGGCCTCACCTGGGTTAATGATAGAGCCCTGGGGCTGGGGGATGTCACACACTTGATATATCTTCACTGGGTTCATGGGCACCTCCTTGGTGCCGTCGTACATCAGGTTGAATTCCCTGCTCTTGTTGACGCACAGCGGAGCTGGGCCTTCCATTTAGCTGGGTCGGGGTCGTCCACCCCTTCCTGGTACTTCCCCTGTCTCCACAGCCCAGGCCTGAGGCATAGGAAACTGCAGTGAGTGCCTGCTTGTTGCCCAGAAACACTGGAAAGTGTGCCCGCCCTCCCTCGTACAGACACAGATACACACAGCCCTGCCTGACCGCCCCATCACCCCAACTCCAATTTACAGAGACTGCAGCAGAAAACACCACGCTGGGGACCAGGCAAGGCAGGGCCCGAGAGAAATTAAACCAAATGCAAATACAGTATTTTAAAAAGAGGAGCCTCATCTCAAGTGCTTGTGCCAGCATCATCTGTCAACACTACAATGGCCTTAATGAAGGGTTGAAAATAAAGAAAAATCTGGAACAAGTATACACCAAAATACTAATGGTAACTTTTGGATAGCAAGATTTCAGGTAATTTTGTTTTGTTTTGTTTGCCTTATTTGTTTTTCACATGAATTGCTTATATAATAAGAAGAGAAAGGGAGGTGGCGTATGATATGAAGAATTTAGGCTTGCAGTTCCCTCTCCCTTCAGTCTTTAATCTGATGCACAAATAACCGTTGAAACCAAGTACCTTTAGGAGTAGCAGCCCACAGGAGGGCAGGAAGCACGCTCTGGGGGTTCAGCTGGCCTCAGTGCGAGGCTGAGGGCCTCAAGTCCTAATAAACTCACACCACCTGCCTTTCCCTGCTTCCTCAAACTCCCACATTGGGAACATTTTGCTGGGAACACCAGGGGCTGGTGGCCTGGGCCAAAACCAGTGGGGCCCCGCCTCTCTGGTTTTCAATTTCCAGGTCTAACAGGCATTTATGTGTCTGTTCACGGGATATCAGCCCTCCCCCACTGTTAACGTATCTCAGATGTCTACACTTTCTTCAGGGCTGTGACGTATGTGCTGGTGCAGAAAAGGGGGAGGTCTTTGGCAGAGGACTCAAGATCAAGAGAACAAGATGGACCGGCCAGACTGCTCCCACTTGATGTTAGGAAGATAAGGTGGCCATGTAGTTAGAATTCTGCAGGGGAACATAGCCTATATAGTCTATGGGTTTGCGGATCCACAACTTTTATTTTTTCAGTAATGCCAACCAACCTCATAAGAGACTGACATATAATCCAGAATGCCAGTCTACTCGTTTTCAATGGGGGATAAAGCTGGTCAGTGACCAGCATGGTTAAGTCCAATAACCTGGACATAACCATGTATGATCTCAACCAGTAACTCCTGTATCTGGTTTCTAATGACAATTCCAAGAACATAAGACCCACTCAACATTTAAATCCAAATTTTCAGATGACTCCAAAGCTAAATGGAAATGATTTGATATTGAACTCTAAATTTGCATTATCTAGACTATCTCTTACCCAGTTGGGTAACCCAGAATCGACAGTAAAAGGCTCCTGCTTTCCCAAAAATCACAGGGCATAAAAATGAAAAGCACTGGAAAGGCAAGACCCCCAGTGAATTTGCAAAGCTGCTTTTGTGTCTTTTTCTTTTTGACCTTGAAGCCAGGAGAAATTCTAAAAATACAAATGTATTAATTTTTAAAACTTGACTTTACTGAATATTGTTCAGATCCCCAAGCCTACAAAAATAATTTTATTTTTTAAAAAATGCTCCCTCTTCAGACTATACTACAAAGCTACAGTAATCAAGACAGTGTGGTACTGGCACAAAAACAGAAAGATAGATCAATGGAACAGGATAGAAAGCCCAGAGATAAACCCACGCACATATGGTCAACTTATCTTTGATAAAGGAGGCAGGAATGTACAGTGGAGAAAGGAAAGCCTCTTCAATAAGTGGTGCTGGGAAAACTGGACCAGGACATGTAGAAGTATGAGATTAGATCATTCCCTAACACCATACACAAAAAGAAGCTCAAAATGGATTAAAGACCTAAATGTAAGGCCAGAAACTATCAAACTCTTAGAGGAAAACATAGGCAGAACACTCTATGACATAAATCACAGCAAGATCCTTTTGGACCCACCTCCTAGAGAAATGGAAATAAAAACAAAGATAAACAAATGGGACCTAATGAAACTTCAAAGCTTTTGCACAGCAAAGGAAACCATAAACAAGACCAAAAGGCAACCCTCAGAATGGGAGAAAATATTTGCAAATGAAGCAACTGACAAAGGATTAATCTCCAAAATTTATAAGCAGCTCATGCAGCTCAATAGCAAAAAAACAAACAACCCAATCCAAAAATGGGCAGAAGACTTAAATAGGCATTTCTCCACAGAAGATATACAGACTGCCAACAAACACATGAAAGAATGCTCAGCATCATTAATCATTAGAGAAATGCAAATCAAAACTACAATGAGATATCATCTCACACCAATCAGAATGGCCATCATCAAGAAATCTAGAAACAATAAATGCTGGAGAGGGTGTGGAGAAAAGGGAACCCTCTTGCACTGCTGGTGGGAATGTGAATTGGTACAGCCACTATGGAGAACAGTATGGAGGTTCCTTAAAAAACTACAAATAGAACTACCATATGACCCAGCAATCCCACTACTAGGCATATACCCTGAGAAAACCATAATTCAAAAAGAGACATGTACCAAAATGTTCATTGCAGCTCTATTCACAATAGCCCGGAGATGGAAAGAACCTAAGTGTCCATCATCGGATGAATGGATAAAGAAGATGTGGCACATATATACAATAGAATATTACTCAGCCATAAAAAGAAATGAAACTGAGCTATTTGTAATGAGGTGGAGAGACCTAGAGTCTGTCATACGGTGTGAAGTAAGTCAGAAAGAGAAAGACAAATACCGTATGCTAACACATATATATGGAATTAAAAAAAAAATGTCATGAAGAACCTAGGGGTAAAACGGGAATAAAGACACAGACCTACTTGAGAATGGACTTGAGGATGTGGGGAGGGGGAAGGGTAAGCTGTGACAAAGCGAAAGAGAGGCATGGACATATATACACTACCAAACGTAAGGTAGATAGATAGTGGGAAGCAGCCGCAGAGCACAGGGAGATCAGCTCTGTGCTTTGTGACCGCCTGGAGGGGCGGGATGGGGAGGGTGGGAGGGAGGGAGATGCATGAGGGAAGGGATGTGGGAACAGACGTATATGTATAACTGATTCACTTTGTTATAAAGCAGAAGCTAATAAAAAATAAATAAATAAATAAATAAATAAATAAAACACAAAAAATACAAAAATAAAAATGCTCCCTGTCTCAAAGGAGTTTACAATCCCTTAAAGGAGACAGATGATTCAATAGATCAGAAATACAGATACTATGTGAACACCAGTAAAACTGCCTAATCCATAAAGAGTCGGGGGGTAGGTATGGTTGGCCAAGTTTATCAGAATTTATGATTCTAGGGCTGAATCTTGAACATGGGTAGAAGTTAACCAGGTGAGAAGCGTGGGTCACGATACTCTAAGCAGAAGAAGCTTTATGGGCAAAGGCAGAGGCTGAAAAGCACAGTGCTTAGGGGACCTACAAGCAGTTCAGCTTGCGTGGAGGCAGCATGAGATCAAAGTCTGGGCTTGTAAGTAGGAACCATGCCAAGGAGTTTGGACCTGATTCTTAGAACACTGAGAACCACTGAGAGATGTAAGCAGGTTGTGATGGGATCAGATGTAAGTTTTAGAAAGAACCCTCTAGCTGCAGGACTGAAAAGGGTTTGAAGGGAGGCAAGGCATGAAGATAACACATAGTCTCTATATAATCCATATAATAGTGTCACTAGGGTCTGAACTAAGGAGGTGGCGGTAGGGATAGAGGATACAGGTAATGAACGAGCCGTTAAAGACGCTGACGTGAGAAAGCTTGATGAGGAACTGATTCCTTGAAGAAGGTGAGAGAGAAATCAAGGATGATTCCCTGGTTTAGGGTTTGGGAGACTGGGTGGGGGGTGATGCTGACCACTGAGCTAGGAGCAGGTTTAGAAAGATGATTTCCCTTTGGAAATGTCGGATTTCAAATGCCTGTGGAAGGCCTAGGGGAGAATGCCCAGCATGCCCAGGGCAGTTTTTTATCCCCACTCACCTCTCACATCACCTGAGGGACTCTCCCTGCCTGCCTCCAGCCTGGAAGAAGGTCCACCAGATTACTGACATCTCTGCCCTGTGGGCAAGGACCAATTTCTTTTCATTTCTGTATCCCTGCTCAGGCTTTAGCACACAGTAGGTCAACGTGTATTTGTTGAATTGCCTCAAATTTACAGAAATACACTTCTTGGGGAATGAATAAGTTGCTTTTACAGATGGAAGACCAGAAAAACAGCTATGAGCAGAAGGCCAAGGAGACACCGCAGAAAGTGCTGGAGGAGAAAATGCGTGCAGGACAGCAACTGCAGAGCAAACAGGTGTGGGGATGCTCCATAATCCTTGGGGCTGGGAACCCTGGGGCAGTCTGGGTGGCAAGGGAGCCAGCTGCACAACCCCCTGGAACCCCCAAGGCACCACCCTCTCCTCTGATCTCCCTCAGCGGTCCCTGGCCCTGGCCGAGCACAAGTGTGAAGAGTGGAAGAGCCAGTACGAGAGCCACCCCCAGCATGCAACTGTCCCCTACCCTGCCAGCCCAGTAATCATGAATGCCGTCTTCCTTCTCTTTTTTACAATGTGGTACATATGGATTTTTTAAAAATGAGATTTAACCAGCTTTTAAACCTTTCTTCTTTCTAACAATATCAGTACTCTCTGACTCTCCAAATGCGCCTTTTCAAGTGGATTTAATTTATGGAAAAATCACCCTTCATACTTTCCCTTTCTTTTTTAAACCTCCCCATGGTAGTGTAATGTAGTAGAAGGAGATTTGGCCTGGGAGTTTGGACACCAGGGTTCTAGCGGCAGTAACCCACAGTTACACACGTTATATTATTAAAGAAAAAAGTAACTTACAGAAGTGTATGAGGCCATTATGCACGTACACACAAATATATATTCACTCATATATCCATAAAAAAGTACTCTGGAAGGTTCTATAAAATGTTAAAGGTGTTCATCCCAGGGTGGAGGAGATATACGTTAACTATATTACCCTCTTAAATTTTTACAGTAAATATATATTACTTTTATAATTTAAAAAGCCAAACTTTTCATTTTTAAAAACCTAAAACATGAAAGAAAACTGGAAAACCAACAAAATTAAAACAATCCCTAAGTCTGAGGCAATGATTTTTGTATCCGAGTACAAGTGATGAATGAAAATACTAAGAATGGTGTGTGACACCTTAAAGTATAGAAAAAAATACAGTAAGGCAAGTAGGCATTAAGATAATAGAATATAAAAAGTTACCCAGATATATGCAGACAATGGACTACTATTCCAGTAATAAAAAGAAATGAATTACTAATATGAGCTACACGGATGAGTCACAACAACATGAGGAGCCAAAGAAGCCACGTGCAACAGGGTACTTATTGTATGCTTCCATTCATATGAATTTCTAGAATAGGAAACACTAATACATAGTGAAAGAAAGCATGTCAGTGGTTGCCTGATGCCAGGCCTGGGAAACTGACTGTAAAAGGACAAGAAGGAACTTTTTGCAGGTATTGGAAGTGTTCTGTATCTTGACTTTGGCGATGACAATATAGATATACACATTTGTCAAAACTTATCAAATTACATGCTTAAAATGGGTACACCTTGTTGAATGTAATTCATACTTCAATAAAGTTGATTTTAAAGTTAAATTAAAAGTCACCTATGGGGACTTCCCTGGTGTCACAGTGGTTACAGAATTCGCCTGCTAATGCAGGGGACGTGGTTTCAAGCCCTAGTCTGGGGAGATCCCACATGCCGCCGAGCAACTAAGCCCGTGCGCCACAACTACAGAGCCTGTGCTCTACAGCCCGTGAGCCACAACTACTGAGCCCGTGTGCCACAACTACCGAAGCCCACGTGCCTAGAGCCCATGCTCCACAACAAGAGAAGCCACCACAGTGAGAAGCCGGCGCACTGCAACAAAGACACAATGCAGCCAAAAATAAATAAATTAATAATAATTTTTAAAAAAATAGTCCCCTAGACGTCTGAGTGAGACAGAGTTCCTTTAAGCTTTCAGTCCCAGCTCTTCTCTGAAGCCTCCCCTCATTCACCCTGGCAGCATGTGACCACTGTGCATCTCTTTAACACCTTATATTTATCGGTTCCATTCAGATTTGATGCTTGAAAAGTTTTGTATATTTTATGTCTATCTTCCATTCAACTTGGTTCCTCTAAGGCAGGAACAATAATCTCTTTCATAAATTGAGACCATTACAAAAACAGAATTATGTTCCCTTTCCTCCCAATCAGGGGAATTTGAAGTAGGATTGATGAAATCCTGGAAATCATAAGCAAAAATGTCATTTCTGCATTTTTATGGCCACAGGGTCCTGTGTTTTCATCAGATTCTTGAAGATATCACAGAGCCCAACAATGTTAAGAACCTCTGCTTTGAATCCATGTGCTTTCACCCAGCTCTGTGGTACAAGGCACCCTGCCCCTGGGGCAATCTGTCTGTGGTCCCTGCAAAGATGATAAACCCACATCAAAGACACTTACTCTTCTGCATGTCAGTGGACTCTACTGCCATCTCTTCCTCCACAATGACGTCACTATCGCCATCTTCAAGATTCATTTCTGTCTCATCTAGAACACTGTCTTCTTCCTCTTCCTCCTCCTCATCTTCCTTGGAGACATCCTTTAATGTGGCAAGTAGTCTGTTGTAACCAGAAACTTGTTCTGGTTCACTCTATGCTTCACTTTCAGAACTTGAAGTATCTATAAACTCTCTGACTAAAAGGAAAATGGGGATTTTAAAAACAAAACTTATACTGTTCTTGTTGCTACCCCACGACTATCATCAGGCCCACAGTGGAACCAAGTTCAGACTTTTCTAAATAAAAACTAGCTTTTCTGCAAATATGCAACCCTATCTATTCAACCAGACCTAGCACCAAATTTGTTTAAAACAGCTAATCTAGCTATGATTCTAGAAGCGCTTCCTCTTCTTTGAACTGCTCATGTTCCACATGGGAAGACAGCAAACTAAACACATGGAGCTTTAGGTTATAAGGCGATCTAACCTATGTGTCAGACATTTGGCACCTTTAAAGGAGCAACAGGAAAACTTACAACAAAAAAGTGTACTTTATTTCTGAGTCTGTGGTAATGAAATAAGACCTTTGATGATTTTGCACTCTATTTTATGTTAAGCAAACATGACATTCCCTCTGAGGATTCACCAAGAGCCCTCTGGTAAGCCTCCTTAACAGGTTCTAACAGGCTAATCTCTCAGGACAGTTTCATACTTTATACGATATTAGTTATCACAATGGCATTTTAACAGACATCTGCACTTAAAACTAAGCAATATTACTAAAATATAGCTTACATCTAAAATCAAAGAGAGTGGAAATGTAGCCAAACTTTAGTACCATATATAATCTTAAAAGTAACAGTCCAGAATCTACTATCATAAAGAAGGTATAAAGCATTACCAGTTGACAAGTCTGTGGTTTTGCTTCCTTTCTGGAAACCCTGAGAAGAAACAGGCAATGTTAAACTTTAACTACTAGTATGTAGCAATTAGGAAAAGTCTAATGATACAACTTTAAATGAACGTGGCAGACTATACCGTTATAAATACATTATATCTATTGTCAAGTAAAAACTCCATATGCATTTGGACAGGTTTTGGAAGGATATGCCAAATAGATAATAAGAGACGAATGAAAAAGTCTAACAAGACCACATGACAAATACTACAGTCACACAGTAACAGGCTCTCATCCAAAAGATGGGAAATTTTGGCAAATAAAAGCCCTCGGGGTTCACCTTTTCTAGCAAGTTTCTTAAGTAGACTATCCCTCTAACTGTTGATAAAGCAGCCCAAAGGGGTGGGATGAGCACTAAGATCATAACTGAGAGTCTGGACACTTAGAGAGGAACCCACAACTACCCAAACATTAGTTTCCTCATGGTCATTGAATAGATAGGTGATGTCGAGGGTCCCAAGCAATTCTTTTTTTTTTTTTTTTTTTTTTTTTTTTTTTTGCGCTACGCGGGCCTCTTGTTGTGGCCTCTCCCGTTGCGGAGCACAGGCTCCGGACGCGCAGGCTCAGCGGCCATGGCCCACGGGCCCAGCCGCTCCGCGGCATGTGGGATCCTCCCAGACCGGGGCACGAACCCGTGTCCCCTGCATTGGCAGGTAGACTCTCAACCACTGCGCCACCAGGGAAGCCCCCAAGCAATTCTTTTTTTATTTTTTTTAACTTCTTTAATTTATTTATTTTGGCCTGCTATGGGTCTTCGTTGCTGCGCCCGGGCTTTCTCTAGTTGCGGCGAGAGGTGGCTTCTCTTGTTGCGGAGCAGGGGCTCTAGGCTCGCGGGCATCAGTAGTTGCACCACCCTGGCTCAGTAGTTGTGGCTCGCGGGCTCTGGAGTGCAGGCTCAATAGTTGTGGCGCACGGGCTTACTTGCACCGCGGCATGTGGGATCTTCCCGGACCAGGGCTCGAACCCCTGTCCCCTCCGTTGGCAGGCGGATTCTTAACCACTGCGCCACCAGGGAAGCCCCCAAGCAATTCTTTAAAAACATAGAAAACGAACACAAGCTTATAAAATCTCTGCCCAGTCGCCACACAGGAGGCGTGCCGTCTAGCATCAAACTACAGGCTCAACAAAGGGTAGGAAGACTGGCGAAGAACCCCATCTCAGGCGGGAAGCCGCCAGGATCCCCGGGCGAGCTAGGCCGGCGCTGGGGCAGCGTGGCACGCGGCGGGAGCTGCCCTGTCACTACCCCCGGGGCACCGGCGGACCAAACGCGGGGACACGCGGGCTCCCACCGGGAAAGGACGCCGGCAGCGCCGGTCCCAGCCTCGCCTCTCCATACCTGTCATAGAAGGGATGCTCCTCGCCGAAATCCCTTAGATGCTTCTGTTGCTTTTTAGTTAGGGAGTCGAGCAGCTGGCTCTGGCTCCGGCGCCGGCGCCGGCTCCCGCGTTTGCCCATGGGGAAGACGTCAAGTCAGCCAACCTCCAAGAATCGCGTTTTTCACCTGGAAGTCGTCTCGTCAACCCACTCACGCGGGCTTGCCAACGGCGCTTTACGGCGGAAGCAGGGTGCCATAAAGCAGACCCGCTTTACGTCGCGCTTGTACAACAGGCGTGGCTGTGAGAATCAGCCTGCATAAACTGAGATGGTTGAATGCAGTGCCTTTCTATTATGCCATAATACAAATACCAACTAACATTTAAGGCTGCCGGTGCATCTCAACTCATCCTCACAACAGTAAACAAATAGGCCTTGTTAATAAGCCTGATATCGGAGATGAGAAAGCTGATGCTTACAAAAAGTTACATACACACTAGCAAGAGAGGAGATGGAAACCTAATTCTCTCTGATGCGACCACAGGCTTTTCCCACTAGGATCTGCCACGTGCGTGTGCTGTGTGAAGAATGAGGACGCAAGGCTGAGATTCCCGCCCTTACCCTACCCCCTCATTTTCTGAAAGTATTGCAAGGGCCCTTGGTAACACATCTGTTCTGGCATTTTTCATGTTATAAAAGCAAAAACACATCCAGAGAGGTAAAGTGACTTTCCTAAATCACCCGGAGAGTCGATGTTAGAGAAAGCAGTCAAACTCAATAAAGTGTCTCAAAACTGAATTGGGGCAAATTGGGATGGAAAACTTTTAAAGGGTAAGTAACTTTTCTATATCTGGGTCGTGGTGGTGGTTACACCTGGTATACAATTACCAAAATTAATCAAACTGTACCTTTGAAATTGGTACATTTTAATGCAAGTAAATAATAATCTCAATAAACAAAGAGGTCAAAACAGCGCAACTGGACTTAATACTCTAGAGACAGGCAGAGTGTGCAGGGATACTTAAAAACCACAGGATAGGGCTTCCCTGGTGGCGCAGTGGTTGAGAGTCCGCCTGCCGATGCAGGGGACGCAGATTCGTGCCCCAGGTCTGGGAAGGTCCCCCGTGCCGCGGAGCGGCTAAGCTCGTGAGCCATGGCCGCTGAGCCTGCGCGTCCGGAGCCTGTGCTCCGCAACGGGAGAGGCCACAACAGTGAGAGGCCTGCGTACCGAAAACAAATAAACAAACAAACAAAACATGAAAAAGTCTCCAAAGTCTTTTGGAGGTGGGCAGCATCAGTAGCGAATCGGCTGCTCCAGGAAGTCGTCGGAAAGGAAGATTTAATGTCCTTGTCACCCATACAGACATCACTGTGATTTCGCTGAAGTCCAAATCGGTTCACATAACCCCCTTGCTTGAAATCCTTTAAGGGTTCCTCACCTTACATGGGATTGGGCCTCAATGCCCCAACAAGGCATGCAAGGCCTTTAGTGGGCTGAATCCTCACCTGTCCGTCTCTCCAACCTCTCTACTCCCACCCACCCACCTCAGCAACAGGGTCCACAGACAGTTCTCCAAACACATCTTTCCACCTTGCTCATGCTATTCCCTCTCCCTGGAACCTTCTTTCCCAGGAAACCCTGACTCAGTGCATCCTCTGTGCAACTCCCCATGACCTTTCCTCTCTCCTCCACAGCAAGAGGAGCTTCTTTATCTTCTGGGTTCCTAAAACCCTTTGTAGACACCCTTCTAATCTAGCCCATGACAACATAATTATTTGTTAATTGCTTTGTCTCCCCCAACTAGACTATGAGGTCTTTCAAGGGGAAAGCCTGAGGTCTGAGCTTTTTAAATCATTAATGCCTAACATTATGACAGGAACATGGTAACTGTTTAGAAAATGTTTGATAAATGAATGAAGGTTTGCCTGCTAAGCCTCTGCCAGAAAAATGTGAAAAACAGAATGTAGTTACACCAACATTCCACTAGAGAGAGGGAGGTAAAACTTTATCCCCTCTAGTGTAGCATTTTAGCCTTGTTCTCAGTCAGGTGAATATAATCTGATAAAATATTTCAGTTTTAGGCTAGGCCTAATATAAAACAACCTCTGATAAGCTTGAGGAAACATAATTATTACAGGTCACTCTATGCCAGGCTCTGGGTTTGACAATGGATAGTTCTTCTGGGTACAGATGAATAGAAAGTGTAGGCACTATATATAATAGTGTTTTGCATTTTCAAGTTATGTAGAGTGCATTGAAATACATTACAAAGCTTTTCTCTTTTCAGACATAATCTCGTTATCTAAAACATGTTCCACCTAGAAAACTCATTGCTCCTTACACAATAAACGCTGTGGAATCCGATGACTACCCAGCTCTCTAATTTCCTGTTGCCCTATATCCCTCATACCCTGTCTTGAACACACACACATGCTGTTCATGAAGTCAGCTGAAACAACTCATACAGCCTAAAATCTAGAATCTAGATTAATCTCAAGTTCAATACCGATGTTCAATGAGCGTGACAGGCTGACAAACGCTCAAAGGCAGCAGATGACCCTCCCCCACCGGCCCCCAACCCCCAGCAGCACCAAAACTCTGACTGAGCTGCTTCCTTAGCACCCAGCATCTATCAGTTTAGCATTTATCACAGTGTATCGTAAGAGTCTGCATACTTATCCATACTTGGATGAGGCTGAGGGCTCCTTGAAGAGGCTGGAATGGATCTTATTCTTTCCCCCAGCCTCAGCTACTAGCACAGCACCTGGCACGTGGTGTTTAGTACATTTTTTTTAATGAATAAACAAGCTCATTTCATTATACAGGTAGCGAGAGACTGATTTCTGCCAGCACGCTCAGGAAGAGGCTGGATGGCTTTGGGGTGTATACAGACATGTATGCTTACATGTGGTGGAGGAGACTGTCTGATTTGAGGCATCTAGGAGGAGACAGATGTGTGGGTGCACACACACCTTCCCCAGAATCTTCCCAAATCAGTAGCTGAGGTGTCGGAGCTTTCATAATTAGAGAGTCATACCTTTGGATTATTTATGGCTCCCTGTCAACATATCTTGAACACATGTGCCCTTGTTACCACTTATATTATCACATAAATTTCAAAACTCAAACTTCCCCAGCATCTGATCTGTATCCTCAAATTGTGCTCCTTCCCCACCTTCCCATTCCTGCTCTGTTGAGAATCTCAGATAGACTCCTGTTTACTTCCTGTGGTTTGTATTAGGACATAGTTTGTCTTTTCAAATACATCACTATATGTCAAATAAGCTCTTTCAAATCATGTACACCATAATACTTGCAAGGGATTAAAACACATCAATTTGTATAATTCCATGAGTTCATAATGATACTAAAAATTAAAAAAAAAACTTGATTGGTCAACCTGAGAAGATCCAGTGAATTGACTCCTTGTGTTGAAAATTAGTAAATGAAGGGAGAGAATCAAGCATTTCTTCTGCTTTTCCTATACAAACAGTACCACTGGGTAAGCAAAATTTAGGGGAAGGAAAAGCTTGCTTTCATAGAAATAGTCCAGCAAGTAAGTGAAGAAGAAATGATAGAATTAGAATATCACCTCATGAGAGAATTAGAATGTGACCTCTAATGAATTCACGAATTTAGACATTGACTACCAATGACTGGTAACATCACAAAATGAAAGACAACCAGACGGTATACGCCTCCTGATGGAAGTCTAAAATATCAGCTATAATGAAATCTGATCAAAGTTCTAAATCCCACAATGTATTCGCGAGAGACACAGAGAACAGCAGAACATGTTCAACTAACAGTGTAAAAAAAAAAAAAAAAGACATTTATGAGACAATCAGAAATCTGAATACTGACTGGTTACATGATGATATTAAATAATTGTTATCATCTTTTTTTTTTTAGGTGAAATAGTGCCATTGTAGCTATGTTAAAGAAAGAACCCTTATCTTTTAGATATTTAGAAATAAATATTTACAGATAAAATAATACAATGTCTGGGATTTGCTTCAAAAATAATACAGGGGGGGGAGTTAGGGGTAGTGGGTGGGCATACCTTGCATTGAAGCCGAGGGATGGGAACATGGGAGTGTATTATACTGTTTTGTCTACTTTTGTATATACTTGAAATTTTCCAAAGAAAAAGTTTTTAATAAAGAAAAACTAACACTTTTCTGAATATTCTGACCATCTTGTCTTAAGGGACAGCCACCCCCCTCCCACCCCTTGAGATCGTTATCCTAGGGAGTCTCCCCGAATTGAAAATACCCAAGTAACATTAATTCATCAGCCTCTCTTTACAAACTAGTATAAAAGATTATTTCCTGGATTGTTTTTACCCCTGAAAATACTGAGTCCCTGAGGGCAAAGGGCAAAGAAAACCCTGCAGGAGGGAAAAGGAAGGGCTGAGCGTGAGAAGAAGAAAGGGAAGAACAAATTTTGCCTTTATTACAATTTTCCCAGGGCCTGCACTAGTTGGCACATGCATCTTCTTTGTGTGGGTTTTACTAAGAGAACTTTCACTGGAGACATGAAAAATATGTTTCAATTCCGAACTCTCAGGTTAAAATTTCACAAAGCATCCCCTTTTATGTTGTCAAAGGCTAATATAAATATTTTCAGAAGCGGGCTCAGTGAGCCAATGATGAGAGCACTTGGGTGGAGCTAGGGCACAGTTGTGTCTGAACCTGGGAACAGTCTAGACCTGTCCATAGGACTACAATGACATGGAAAGCAGGAGAGAGTAAAGAGTCACATCAAGTGCTCAAGAGTATAGCTTTTTATAGCAGATCTCTGGAAGAACACCAAGAAACTGGTTGCCTCTGGGGAGGGAAGCTGGGGCACTTGGAATAGGGTGGGAGGAGAAAAAACATTGTATGACTTTATTGTCATAGCCAGGTTATACTGTGGATGGTGCCTTAGAATGTATGATGACATTTGCAAACAGCCTTTTGTTTACGTAAGTGACTGTACTTTTTATCTTGAAATGAGACAGAAGACACATGTCTGTTTGTTTCTGGGTTCCTTGGCTGGGCCATCTGCTGGCACTACCTGCTGTTTGCATATTTTCTTGATACTCCCTCCCCTTGCCTCCGTACGCCACCCTAAGCTCCCAGAATCTAATTAGGAGTAGATGGTCCCCAGAACGACAAAACTAGGATTTTAAGAGTTGTAGTGCGACTTCTATAGGTGTGACATGGTATTGGACAAAGCTCCAATTCTCTCACAGACACTCCTCTAAGAGCAGAGGCAGTGAACACTATCTTTGATGGCTCCTATTTTACCTTAAATATTCAGGTGAATTCTGTGGTTTATGATTGACATTGTAAGTTACTATTAGAAAAAAAGTGTCTCTGTGTTTATCCTGTGGTTTTTGTTTTGTTTGTTTGTTTTCGGTACGCGGGCCTCTCACTGTTGTGGCCTCTCCCGTTGCGGAGCGGAGCACAGGCTCCGGACGCGCAGGCTCAGCGGCCATGGCTCACGGGCCCAGCCGCTTCGCGGCACGTGGGATCTTCCCGGACCGGGGCACGAACCTGCGTCCCCTGCATCGGCAGGCGGACTCTCAGCCACTGCGCCACCAGGGAAGCCCTATCCTGTGGTTTTTAAGTATCCCTGCACACTCTGCCTGTCTCTAGAGTATTAAGTCCAGTTGCGCTGTTTTGACCTGTTTATTGAGATTATTATTTACTTGCATTAAAATGTACCAATTTCAAAGGTACAGTTTGATTAATTTTGGTAATTGTATACCAGGTGTAACCACCACCACGACCCAGATATAGAAAAGTTACTTACCCTTTAAAAGTTTTCCATCCCAATTTGCCCCAATTCAGTTTTGAGACACTTTATTGAGTTTGACTGCTTTCTCTAACATCGACTCTCCGGGTGATTTAGGAAAGTCACTTTACCTCTCTGGATGTGTTTTTGCTTTTATAACATGAAAAATGCCAGAACAGATGTGTTACCAAGGGCCCTTGCAATACTTTCAGAAAATGAGGGGGTAGGGTAAGGGCGGGAATCTCAGCCTTGCGTCCTCATTCTTCACACAGCACACGCATGTGGCAGATCCTAGTGGGAAAAGCCTGTGGTCGCATCAGAGAGAATTAGGTTTCCATCTCCTCTCTTGCTAGTGTGTGTGTAACCTTTTGTAAGCATCATCTCCGATATCAGGCTTATTCACAAGGCCTATTTGTTTACTGTTGTGAGGATGAGTTGAGATGCACCGGCAGCCTTAAATGTTAGTTGGTATTTGTATTATGGCATAATAGAAAGGCACTGCATTCAACCATCTCAGTTACTACACGTTTATGCAGGCTGATTCTCACAGCCAAAACAGACGCACAAAGTACACCCACCCATTTACCCACCTGGGGAAGCTCGAAGCCTCCCTGCCTGCCTGCCTGCCTTACGGGGCTCAGAGAAAAGCTGCGCATGCGTGCGCGTGCTTCCAAAGAGCCTCGCTCGGGGGCGGAATGGGAAACAGGAAGTTCTAACGCCTGTCGTACAAGCGCGGCGTAAAGCGGGTCTGCTTTACGGCACCCTGCTTCCGCCGTAAAGCGCCGTTGGCAAGCCCGCGTGAGTGGGTTGAGGAGACGACTTCCAGGTGAAAAACGCGATTCTTGGAGGTTGGCTGACTTGACGTCTTCCCCATGGGCAAACGCGGGAGCCGGCGCCGGCGCCGGAGCCAGAGCCAGCTGCTCGACTCCCTAACTAAAAAGCAGAAGAAGCATCTAAGGGATTTCGGCGAGGAGCATCCCTTCTATGACAGGTATGGAGAGGCAAGGCTGGGACCGGCCCTGCCGGCGTCCTTTCCCGGTGGGAGCCCGCGTGTCCCCGCGTTTGGTCCGCCGGTGCCCCGGGGGTAGTGACAGGGCAGCTCCCGCCGCGTGCCACGCTGCCCCAGCGCCGGCCTAGCTCGCCCGGGGATCCTGGCGGCTTCCCGCCTGAGATGGGGTTCTTCGCCGGTCTTCCTACCCTTTGTTGAGCCTGTAGTTTGATGCTAGACGGCACGCCTCCTGTGTGGCGACTGGGCAGAGATTTTATAAGCTTGTGTTCGTTTTATATGTTTTTTTTTAAATTTTTATTTATTTATTCATGGCTATGTTGGGTCTTCGTTTCTGTGCGAGGGCTTTCTCTAGTTGCGGCAAGTGGGGGCCACTCCTCATCGCGGTGCGCGGGCCTCTCACTATCGCGGCCTCTCTTGTTGCGGAGCACAGGCTCCAGACGCACAGGCTCAGTAATTGTGGCTCCCGGGGCCAGTTGCTCCGCGGCATGTGGGATCCTCCCAGACCAGGGCTCGAACCCGTGTGCCCTGCATTGGCAGGCAGACTCTCAACCACTGCGCCACCAGGGGAGCCCCGTTTTATATGTTTTTAAAGAATTGCTTGGGGGCTTCCCTGGTGGTGCAGTGGTTAAGAATCCGCCTGCCAACGGAGGGGACAGGGGTTCGAGCCCTGGTCCGGGAAGATCCCACATGCCGCGGTGCAAGTAAGCCCGTGCGCCACAACTATTGAGGCTGCACTCCAGAGCCCGCGAGCCACAACTACTGAGCCAGGGTGGTGCAACTACTGATGCCCGCGAGCCTAGAGCCCCTGCTCCGCAACAAGAGAAGCCACCTCTCGCCGCAACTAGAGAAAGCCCGGGCGCAGCAACGAAGACCCATAGCAGGCAAAAATAAATAAATTAAATAAGTTAAAAAAAATGAAAAAAAAATTGCTTGGGACCCTCGACATCACCTATCTATTCAATGACCATGAGGAAACTAATGTTTGGGTAGTTGTGGGTTCCTCTCTAAGTGTCCAGACTCTCAGTTATGATCTTAGTGCTCAACCCACCCCTTTGGGCTGCTTTATCAACAGTTAGAGGGATAGTCTACTTAAGAAACTTGCTAGAAAAGGTGAACCCCGAGGGCTTTTATTTGCCAAAATTTCCCATCTTTTGGATGAGAGCCTGTTACTGTGTGACTGTAGTATTTGTCATGTGGTCTTGTTAGACTTTTTCATTCGTCTCTTATTATCTATTTGGCATATCCTTCCAAAACCTGTCCAAATGCATATGGAGTTTTTACTTGACAATAGATATAATGTATTTATAACGGTATAGTCTGCCATGTTCATTTAAAGTTGTATCATTAGACTTTTCCTAATTGCTACATACTAGTAGTTAAAGTTTAACATTGCCTGTTTCTTCTCAGGGTTTCCAGAAAGGAAGCAAAACCACAGACTTGTCAACTGGTAATGCTTTATACCTTCTTTATGATAGTAGATTCTGGACTGTTACTTTTAAGATTATATATGGTACTAAAGTTTGGCTACATTTCCACTCTCTTTGATTTTAGATGTAAGCTATATTTTAGTAATATTGCTTAGTTTTAAGTGCAGATGTCTGTTAAAATGCCATTGTGATAACTAATATCGTATAAAGTATGAAACTGTCCTGAGAGATTAGCCTGTTAGAACCTGTTAAGGAGGCTTACCAGAGGGCTCTTGGTGAATCCTCAGAGGGAATGTCATGTTTGCTTAACATAAAATAGAGTGCAAAATCATCAAAGGTCTTATTTCATTACCACAGACTCAGAAATAAAGTACACTTTTTTGTTGTAAGTTTTCCTGTTGCTCCTTTAAAGGTGCCAAATGTCTGACACATAGGTTAGATCGCCTTATAACCTAAAGCTCCATGTGTTTAGTTTGCTGTCTTCCCATGTGGAACATGAGCAGTTCAAAGAAGAGGAAGCGCTTCTAGAATCATAGCTAGATTAGCTGTTTTAAACAAATTTGGTGCTAGGTCTGGTTGAATAGATAGGGTTGCATATTTGCAGAAAAGCTAGTTTTTATTTAGAAAAGTCTGAACTTGGTTCCACTGTGGGCCTGATGATAGTCGTGGGGTAGCAACAAGAACAGTATAAGTTTTGTTTTTAAAATCCCCATTTTCCTTTTAGTCAGAGAGTTTATAGATACTTCAAGTTCTGAAAGTGAAGCATAGAGTGAACCAGAACAAGTTTCTGGTTACAACAGACTACTTGCCACATTAAAGGATGTCTCCAAGGAAGATGAGGAGGAGGAAGAGGAAGAAGACAGTGTTCTAGATGAGACAGAAATGAATCTTGAAGATGGCGATAGTGACGTCATTGTGGAGGAAGAGATGGCAGTAGAGTCCACTGACATGCAGAAGAGTAAGTGTCTTTGATGTGGGTTTATCATCTTTGCAGGGACCACAGACAGATTGCCCCAGGGGCAGGGTGCCTTGTACCACAGAGCTGGGTGAAAGCACATGGATTCAAAGCAGAGGTTCTTAACATTGTTGGGCTCTGTGATATCTTCAAGAATCTGATGAAAACACAGGACCCTGTGGCCATAAAAATGCAGAAATGACATTTTTGCTTATGATTTCCAGGATTTCATCAATCCTACTTCAAATTCCCCTGATTGGGAGGAAAGGGAACATAATTCTGTTTTTGTAATGGTCTCAATTTATGAAAGAGATTATTGTTCCTGCCTTAGAGGAACCAAGTTGAATGGAAGATAGACATAAAATATACAAAACTTTTCAAGCATCAAATCTGAATGGAACCGATAAATATAAGGTGTTAAAGAGATGCACAGTGGTCACATGCTGCCAGGGTGAATGAGGGGAGGCTTCAGAGAAGAGCTGGGACTGAAAGCTTAAAGGAACTCTGTCTCACTCAGACGTCTAGGGGACTATTTTTTTAAAAATTATTATTAATTTATTTATTTTTGGCTGCATTGTGTCTTTGTTGCAGTGCGCCGGCTTCTCACTGTGGTGGCTTCTCTTGTTGTGGAGCATGGGCTCTAGGCACGTGGGCTTCGGTAGTTGTGGCACACGGGCTCAGTAGTTGTGGCTCACGGGCTGTAGAGCACAGGCTCTGTAGTTGTGGCGCACGGGCTTAGTTGCTCGGCGGCATGTGGGATCTCCCCAGACTAGGGCTTGAAACCACGTCCCCTGCATTAGCAGGCGAATTCTGTAACCACTGTGACACCAGGGAAGTCCCCATAGGTGACTTTTAATTTAACTTTAAAATCAACTTTATTGAAGTATGAATTACATTCAACAAGGTGTACCCATTTTAAGCATGTAATTTGATAAGTTTTGACAAATGTGTATATCTATATTGTCATCGCCAAAGTCAAGATACAGAACACTTCCAATACCTGCAAAAAGTTCCTTCTTGTCCTTTTACAGTCAGTTTCCCAGGCCTGGCATCAGGCAACCACTGACATGCTTTCTTTCACTATGTATTAGTGTTTCCTATTCTAGAAATTCATATGAATGGAAGCATACAATAAGTACCCTGTTGCACGTGGCTTCTTTGGCTCCTCATGTTGTTGTGACTCATCCGTGTAGCTCATATTAGTAATTCATTTCTTTTTATTACTGGAATAGTAGTCCATTGTCTGCATATATCTGGGTAACTTTTTATATTCTATTATCTTAATGCCTACTTGCCTTACTGTATTTTTTTCTATACTTTAAGGTGTCACACACCATTCTTAGTATTTTCATTCATCACTTGTACTCGGATACAAAAATCATTGCCTCAGACTTAGGGATTGTTTTAATTTTGTTGGTTTTCCAGTTTTCTTTCATGTTTTAGGTTTTTAAAAATGAAAAGTTTGGCTTTTTAAATTATAAAAGTAATATATATTTACTGTAAAAATTTAAGAGGGTAATATAGTTAACGTATATCTCCTCCACCCTGGGATGAACACCTTTAACATTTTATAGAACCTTCCAGAGTACTTTTTTATGGATATATGAGTGAATATATATTTGTGTGTACGTGCATAATGGCCTCATACACTTCTGTAAGTTACTTTTTTCTTTAATAATATAACGTGTGTAACTGTGGGTTACTGCCGCTAGAACCCTGGTGTCCAAACTCCCAGGCCAAATCTCCTTCTACTACATTACACTACCATGGGGAGGTTTAAAAAAGAAAGGGAAAGTATGAAGGGTGATTTTTCCATAAATTAAATCCACTTGAAAAGGCGCATTTGGAGAGTCAGAGAGTACTGATATTGTTAGAAAGAAGAAAGGTTTAAAAGCTGGTTAAATCTCATTTTTAAAAAATCCATATGTACCACATTGTAAAAAAGAGAAGGAAGACGGCATTCATGATTACTGGGCTGGCAGGGTAGGGGACAGTTGCATGCTGGGGGTGGCTCTCGTACTGGCTCTTCCACTCTTCACACTTGTGCTCGGCCAGGGCCAGGGACCGCTGAGGGAGATCAGAGGAGAGGGTGGTGCCTTGGGGGTTCCAGGGGGTTGTGCAGCTGGCTCCCTTGCCACCCAGACTGCCCCAGGGTTCCCAGCCCCAAGGATTATGGAGCATCCCCACACCTGTTTGCTCTGCAGTTGCTGTCCTGCACGCATTTTCTCCTCCAGCACTTTCTGCGGTGTCTCCTTGGCCTTCTGCTCATAGCTGTTTTTCTGGTCTTCCATCTGTAAAAGCAACTTATTCATTCCCCAAGAAGTGTATTTCTGTAAATTTGAGGCAATTCAACAAATACACGTTGACCTACTGTGTGCTAAAGCCTGAGCAGGGATACAGAAATGAAAAGAAATTGGTCCTTGCCCACAGGGCAGAGATGTCAGTAATCTGGTGGACCTTCTTCCAGGCTGGAGGCAGGCAGGGAGAGTCCCTCAGGTGATGTGAGAGGTGAGTGGGGATAAAAAACTGCCCTGGGCATGCTGGGCATTCTCCCCTAGGCCTTCCACAGGCATTTGAAATCCGACATTTCCAAAGGGAAATCATCTTTCTAAACCTGCTCCTAGCTCAGTGGCCAGCATCACCCCCCACCCAGTCTCCCAAACCCTAAACCAGGGAATCATCCTTGATTTCTCTCTCACCTTCTTCAAGGAATCAGTTCCTCATCAAGCTTTCTCACGTCAGCGTCTTTAACGGCTCGTTCATTACCTGTATCCTCTATCCCTACCGCCACCTCCTTAGTTCAGACCCTAGTGACACTATTATATGGATTATATAGAGACTATGTGTTATCTTCATGCCTTGCCTCCCTTCAAACCCTTTTCAGTCCTGCAGCTAGAGGGTTCTTTCTAAAACTTACATCTGATCCCATCACAACCTGCTTACATCTCTCAGTGGTTCTCAGTGTTCTAAGAATCAGGTCCAAACTCCTTGGCATGGTTCCTACTTACAAGCCCAGACTTTGATCTCATGCTGCCTCCACGCAAGCTGAACTGCTTGTAGGTCCCCTAAGCACTGTGCTTTTCAGCCTCTGCCTTTGCCCATAAAGCTTCTTCTGCTTAGAGTATCGTGACCCACGCTTCTCACCTGGTTAACTTCTACCCATGTTCAAGATTCAGCCCTAGAATCATAAATTCTGATAAACTTGGCCAACCATACCTACCCCCCGACTCTTTATGGATTAGGCAGTTTTACTGGTGTTCACATAGTATCTGTATTTCTGATCTATTGAATCATCTGTCTCCTTTAAGGGATTGTAAACTCCTTTGAGACAGGGAGCATTTTTATTTTTGTATTTTTTGTGTTTTATTTATTTATTTATTTATTTATTTATTTTTTATTAGCTTCTGCTTTATAACAAAGTGAATCAGTTATACATATACGTCTGTTCCCACATCCCTTCCCTCATGCATCTCCCTCCCTCCCACCCTCCCCATCCCACCCCTCCAGGCGGTCACAAAGCACAGAGCTGATCTCCCTGTGCTCTGCGGCTGCTTCCCACTATCTATCTACCTTACATTTGGTAGTGTATATATGTCCATGCCTCTCTTTCGCTTTGTCACAGCTTACCCTTCCCCCTCCCCACATCCTCAAGTCCATTCTCAAGTAGGTCTGTGTCTTTATTCCCGTTTTACCCCTAGGTTCTTCATGACATTTTTTTTTTAATTCCATATATATGTGTTAGCATACGGTATTTGTCTTTCTCTTTCTGACTTACTTCACACCGTATGACAGACTCTAGGTCTCTCCACCTCATTACAAATAGCTCAGTTTCATTTCTTTTTATGGCTGAGTAATATTCTATTGTATATATGTGCCACATCTTCTTTATCCATTCATCCGATGATGGACACTTAGGTTCTTTCCATCTCCGGGCTATTGTGAATAGAGCTGCAATGAACATTTTGGTACATGTCTCTTTTTGAATTATGGTTTTCTCAGGGTATATGCCTAGTAGTGGGATTGCTGGGTCATATGGTAGTTCTATTTGTAGTTTTTTAAGGAACCTCCATACTGTTCTCCATAGTGGCTGTACCAATTCACATTCCCACCAGCAGTGCAAGAGGGTTCCCTTTTCTCCACACCCTCTCCAGCATTTATTGTTTCTAGATTTCTTGATGATGGCCATTCTGATTGGTGTGAGATGATATCTCATTGTAGTTTTGATTTGCATTTCTCTAATGATTAATGATGCTGAGCATTCTTTCATGTGTTTGTTGGCAGTCTGTATATCTTCTGTGGAGAAATGCCTATTTAAGTCTTCTGCCCATTTTTGGATTGGGTTGTTTGTTTTTTTGCTATTGAGCTGCATGAGCTGCTTATAAATTTTGGAGATTAATCCTTTGTCAGTTGCTTCATTTGCAAATATTTTCTCCCATTCTGAGGGTTGCCTTTTGGTCTTGTTTATGGTTTCCTTTGCTGTGCAAAAGCTTTGAAGTTTCATTAGGTCCCATTTGTTTATCTTTGTTTTTATTTCCATTTCTCTAGGAGGTGGGTCCAAAAGGATCTTGCTGTGATTTATGTCATAGAGTGTTCTGCCTATGTTTTCCTCTAAGAGTTTGATAGTTTCTGGCCTTACATTTAGGTCTTTAATCCATTTTGAGCTTCTTTTTGTGTATGGTGTTAGGGAATGATCTAATCTCATACTTCTACATGTCCTGGTCCAGTTTTCCCAGCACCACTTATTGAAGAGGCTTTCCTTTCTCCACTGTACATTCCTGCCTCCTTTATCAAAGATAAGTTGACCATATGTGCGTGGGTTTATCTCTGGGCTTTCTATCCTGTTCCATTGATCTATCTTTCTGTTTTTGTGCCAGTACCACACTGTCTTGATTACTGTAGCTTTGTAGTATAGTCTGAAGAGGGAGCATTTTTTAAAAAATAAAATTATTTTTGTAGGCTTGGGGATCTGAACAATATTCAGTAAAGTCAAGTTTTAAAAATTAATACATTTGTATTTTTAGAATTTCTCCTGGCTTCAAGGTCAAAAAGAAAAAGACACAAAAGCAGCTTTGCAAATTCACTGGGGGTCTTGCCTTTCCAGTGCTTTTCATTTTTATGCCCTGTGATTTTTGGGAAAGCAGGAGCCTTTTACTGTCGATTCTGGGTTACCCAACTGGGTAAGAGATAGTCTAGATAATGCAAATTTAGAGTTCAATATCAAATCATTTCCATTTAGCTTTGGAGTCATCTGAAAATTTGGATTTAAATGTTGAGTGGGTCTTATGTTCTTGGAATTGTCATTAGAAACCAGATACAGGAGTTACTGGTTGAGATCATACATGGTTATGTCCAGGTTATTGGACTTAACCATGCTGGTCACTGACCAGCTTTATCCCCCATTGAAAACGAGTAGACTGGCATTCTGGATTATATGTCAGTCTCTTATGAGGTTGGTTGGCATTACTGAAAAAATAAAAGTTGTGGATCCGCAAACCCATAGACTATATAGGCTATGTTCCCCTGCAGAATTCTAACTACATGGCCACCTTATCTTCCTAACATCAAGTGGGAGCAGTCTGGCCGGTCCATCTTGTTCTCTTGATCTTGAGTCCTCTGCCAAAGACCTCCCCCTTTTCTGCACCAGCACATACGTCACAGCCCTGAAGAAAGTGTAGACATCTGAGATACGTTAACAGTGGGGGAGGGCTGATATCCCGTGAACAGACACATAAATGCCTGTTAGACCTGGAAATTGAAAACCAGAGAGGCGGGGCCCCACTGGTTTTGGCCCAGGCCACCAGCCCCTGGTGTTCCCAGCAAAATGTTCCCAATGTGGGAGTTTGAGGAAGCAGGGAAAGGCAGGTGGTGTGAGTTTATTAGGACTTGAGGCCCTCAGCCTCGCACTGAGGCCAGCTGAACCCCCAGAGCGTGCTTCCTGCCCTCCTGTGGGCTGCTACTCCTAAAGGTACTTGGTTTCAACGGTTATTTGTGCATCAGATTAAAGACTGAAGGGAGAGGGAACTGCAAGCCTAAATTCTTCATATCATACGCCACCTCCCTTTCTCTTCTTATTATATAAGCAATTCATGTGAAAAACAAATAAGGCAAACAAAACAAAACAAAATTACCTGAAATCTTGCTATCCAAAAGTTACCATTAGTATTTTGGTGTATACTTGTTCCAGATTTTTCTTTATTTTCAACCCTTCATTAAGGCCATTGTAGTGTTGACAGATGATGCTGGCACAAGCACTTGAGATGAGGCTCCTCTTTTTAAAATACTGTATTTGCATTTGGTTTAATTTCTCTCGGGCCCTGCCTTGCCTGGTCCCCAGCGTGGTGTTTTCTGCTGCAGTCTCTGTAAATTGGAGTTGGGGTGATGGGGCGGTCAGGCAGGGCTGTGTGTATCTGTGTCTGTACGAGGGAGGGCGGGCACACTTTCCAGTGTTTCTGGGCAACAAGCAGGCACTCACTGCAGTTTCCTATGCCTCAGGCCTGGGCTGTGGAGACAGGGGAAGTACCAGGAAGGGGTGGACGACCCCGACCCAGCTAAATGGAAGGCCCAGCTCCGCTGTGCGTCAACAAGAGCAGGGAATTCAACCTGATGTACGACGGCACCAAGGAGGTGCCCATGAACCCAGTGAAGATATATCAAGTGTGTGACATCCCCCAGCCCCAGGGCTCTATCATTAACCCAGGTGAGGCCCCAGCTGCTGGGGAGAAGGTGGACAGTGTGCCAGGTTCTGGGCTGGACCCTTAAAGCGATAGTCGACTTGAAAGTCGCCTCGCTTACAAAGTTGAAGACTGGTAAATAAAGCAAGAAATGCTGTCCCTAGAAAGAACCCAGAGAACAAAAGATATAAACTCAGCACAGTCTTCCTGCCCACCCAGTGGAACAGTAAAGCATTAGAAAGAAGAGGGGGTATTGAGTTCTATAAAAAATAACTTCTCTTGGGACTCAACACTGAGAAGAGAGGCCAGGTAGTTTAGAAGAAGGAGGGCTTAAAACTTAGAAGGTCTGAGTTATAAACCTCGGTCTTTCCATTTCACTACTTGTGGGACATTGAAACAAGTCATTCAACGTTTTGAGCCTCAGCTTTTTCCACTATAAAATCTGGGTTCTCATCTTTCCTGCGTATTTCAAAGGCTGTTCTAAGAATCAATTGCCATGACATCATGAAGGCTATTAAGTTCTCTTTATAAATGATGGGTAAGTGATCATTTAATTTGTATGGTATTTTTCCTAGGAGAATACCACCTGATCCCTATATTTACTCAATGTTTAGCCAGTTCCGACTAAGAGCCAGATAATTTAGACTTGACCTCCAGTGAATCTAGTGAGGCTCTGCCATGAGGGAAGGGTCTGTCTTCACAGTAAGCTTATAAAGGAGAGAAGCTGTGCTCCTTGGGTCCTTAGAAGGGATGCGAATGTGTAGAAAGGGGTTTAGAGTAGGAATTAAAAGATTTCTAGGAGAAGGGAGCAGGGTCTGCAGCTCCTGGATAGGGGAGGGGATGAGAGCTTGCACTGGGGCTCCGTAGGAGGAGCTGGGAGTGGGGTGAACACCCTTGGTTCCCACTCTTTGGCATTGAGGGTGCACACTGAACCCAAGGAACCTCTGTGCTGGCAGTGCCTAGCTTGAACAGTGGGTCAGCTGCAGGGATGACAGTGCAACGTGAGCGCCTCACTTTTGACCTTTGTGTGTGTGTGTGTGTGTTTCTCGGGTAGGATCCACTGGATCTGCTCCTTGGGATGAGAAAGATAATGATGTGGATGAAGAAGATGAGGAAGATGAGCTGGACCAGTCACAGCACCACGTTCCCATCCAGGACACCTTCCCCTTCCTGAACATCAATGGTGAGTGGGGTGGGGGGTGGGACCGAGGCATGGAGAGGATGTAAGGGGCTTTGATTTTGCAAGCGTTGACACCATATCCACCATTGCACTGGGAGCAGCGACCAGGCCCTGGGGCCAGGCTGCCAGTCTGTTAGCAAGTCGGAGTCATAGGCAAAGGAACTCCGTAGGCATAGTTATCCCAGTGGGGTGGCTTCTAGGCAGAGAGAGCATCTTCTGAATCTTATGTGATAATTCAGAGAAATTAAAAAATGAAATTCATTCTCAATCCCGCATACAAATACACAAGCTGTTACAAATTTTGCTGATTTCCTTCAGGCCAAGTGCAGGGATCCTTTTCGTGAATTGTAGGCAAACTCTTCTGCTATTTCCCTCGGTACAAATTTTCTGTCACTGCCTTAACAGCCTCTGCTAAGGCTGTATCGTGGGAAACTTGTGGCTCTACAGCTGTTAATACTAGGCTCTGATAAAATTTCTCTATGAGAGACTTTTATCTTTTTTAAATTAATTAATTAATTAATTAATTTTTTGTGGTACGCGGGCCTCTCACTGTTGTGGCCTCTCCCATTGCGGAGCACAGGCTCCGGACACGCAGGCTCGGCGGCCGTGGCTCACGGGCCCAGCCGCTCCGCGGCATGTGGGATCTTCCCGGACCGGGGCACGAAACCGTGTCCCCTGCATCGGCAGGTGGACTCTCAACCACTGCGCCACCAGGGAAGCCCTATCTTCTTTTTAAATTGACTCTATGAATTCGGCTTCCCAGGAAAGATGCGTTTAGAGGTTGGAGGGTCCCTGTGAGACAGAGCAGGTGCTGCACCTCCCATTGCACGTTCTGAGGACGCTCAACCACAAGGTGAACTACTCTTCCACAGCATCTTCCCTTGAACTTTTCACTGACATGCTCCTAGTCATATGACTTGCATTCAATTGAGTAGCTTTTCACTACTTTTCTAAGTTCCATCTGGCTGCTAGGGTCAAATGAGATACTTTTTGCCACCTAGAAAATTTAGTATATCCAGAGGATTCCTGTAGGATTTTGGAGTCCCCTTCCCTAGGTGATGCCCCTTCTTTTGAGAATGAGGAAATGACTCTTATCTGTCTACTTGCCCTCCTTCACTTACCCTGTCATTTATAACCTTGCAAGCAAGTGATGAGTCAAGACAACGATCATAGAGCTCTCTCAGGTTAATACTGCCACAGCTACATTCCCACTTGGTGCAATTTTAAGATTTGGACATTTGGAAATGTCAGATCCTTTCCCAAATCTTTGGCTCACTCATTCTGTTATTCTCACCCCTTAAAAGGATGCAACCCATTTCCAGGATCATGATTTACCTTTTTTTTTTTTTTCATGTTTTTTTAAAGCTAATATTGTGTGTCCTTACATTATGGGCCACCTTGGATCCTTTATGGAAACATGTGAACATATATTAAAAATAAAAAGTAAAATGTGGCCCTACAGCCACACCGGGATTTCATTGCCCTGAGAGAGGAGTTGGGGCGCATCAGTGACTTCCACGAAGCCTATACTTTCAAACAGGCTCCGGGCCAGCCAGTTTCCGGCTTAAGCAAGGAGAATGTTCCAGCGGTAACCAACAAGGAGAACCTGGCGACGCCGGTCTCGACTCCATTCCTGGAGCTGACCCTGAGGAGCGACGGCTCTGCGGTCACTTTCGGGAAAACCCAAGAGGATCCCAAACCATTTTGCGTGGGCAGTGCCCCACCGAGTGTGGATGTCACCCCCACCTACACCAAAGACGGAGCTGACGAGGCAGGATCAACCGATGGCAAAGTTCTGAACCCGAAGCCATCTAAGCTGGCAAAGAGAATCGCAAACTCCGCTGGTTACGTGGGTGACCGGTTCAAGCGTGTCGCTACCGGACTGTACGCAGACTCCAGTCAGCTCGGCCGGGACCAGCGGGCATTGCAGGTGAGCCCCCCCCACCCGAATTTCAGGAGCCTGACCAGTTGTCAGGTTTTTTTAATGTGTGAAGAGGAGGGGGCCGGGGGTATGATAGGGCAGGACACCGGGCTGATTTGGTTAATGAAGCTTAGGATAATTTAAATGTTTGAAATGTGTCCAGTAAGGGGACGTAAGTGGATACTTTAAGTTATTCTGTAGATTTTAAGCGAACTCCACTCAAATGCTGATAACGGAAGTTTTAATTATTGCGAAGGATGTCTAAAAGACTGCATGACATTTACCTATCAATCGCTTTGATTTCTCTGCCGTTACTGTACGTTAACAAATATACCTAAAAGCGCTGCTTAGAATGCCTTACGTGATACTTGGTGGAGGTGTGTAGCGGCCGCATGTCTGTGAGATTCGTGCAATTTTTTTTCCACCCAAAAAACAAACAAACAAACAAAACAAAAACACAAACCTTGCTTAAAGGGATAGAGTATGTATTTAACTTGCTAGTGAATGATAGATGTTGTATAGGAATTTCCTTAAGATATTTTACTTTTAATTAAAAGACAAATAAAGCCAAATTGTTTTGCAATGTTAAGAAAAAAATTGGTTTATGCTTATAAAAATGGATGAAGTTATCTAAATGATCCATTGAGTGCTGATTTTAATTACATAGATGGAAGGATTACAAGAGGACAGTATTTTATGTCTACCCGCTGCTTACTGTGAGGTCAGTTCTTCAAATTTTTATTACTGGAATCTTCCATAAACCTTTTGAGTTAAATTTCATTTCCAAATATACAAAGGGAAGTTTGTGGGCCATGGTCGTCTTTATTCACTGTGCATTTGTTTTCTTTTCTGTTGTGTTTTTGTTTCGCTTTCTTTGCGTTGTGTTTTTGTTTTGTTTTATTTACCTTCGAAAGAGAATGTCTGTCTCTATGCCACAGTGTATGTATGGCTATACATACACACCACATATATCTCTACATACATATGGCTTTACGAAGAAAGAGTGTGTGACTAGTTACACATAGACACACTTACGTTTTTATCGTTCAATTTTAAAATATCTCAGTTGTATCATAAATTGTGGTTGGTTTGGGGCAAACTTTTCTCTGAAGATACTTTCCTTTAAGGTAAGGGCAGTGAAATAGCTTTGGTGGTAAGGTGTATCTTTTTACCATCTCCGTTCTCTTTGTAGCGTGCAGTGATGCGCTTCTCCGAGTTGGAGATGAAAGTGCGAGAAGGTGGCCACCCCACGACCAAAGACTCCGAGGTGCGCAAATTCAGCCCCGCTGACTGGGAAAGGCTGAAAGGAAGTCAGGACAAAAAGCCAAAGTCGGTCGCCCTGGAGGAGGCCATTGCCGACCAGAACGACAGTGAGAGATGTAAGTGAACCCAGGCGGCTCGCGTGTGGTACCACGTCGGTGGGAACGGGGCGGTTCCGCTCCCAGTGCCGAGGGAGGTGAGAGGAAACAATACGCTTCCGACGGCCCAGCGTCTGGGTGCTGGCTGTTCGGAGAACGGGCTGCTCTGGCCACCCTTCCCAGCTGTGGATAGCAAGGCTGGTTGTCCTTTTGAGCGTTGCGGCATCCAGGAGTGAAGCACCTATGAAATGTTGTTTCCTGGCACGCATCTCCTTTTTCCGGAGCAATGCTAGTCCTGTAGTTGGTAATAGTCTGATACAGTAGAGCAGAGGAATGGCGGTGCAAGACCTCCAGCATAGCAGGTATGTGTTCTGTTTTGGAGCAGGTACGGATACGGGTTTTTGGTAGCAGTGGAATGACACTTGCAGCCAGAGCCAGACCCTCCAGAGTGACAGTCTCCTGTGGGAGGGAGTGGAGAGTACTCGGATTCTCCCTCCAAAGGCAGAGGTTTCGTTAAAGTGAGATGAGGGCTGATGAAGGCACCAGAAAGACGAGCATAATTATTTTCTGTGGCAGGCTTGTTTGCAGTCATTAGGAGTTGACAGCACGCTCCAAGGGCGTGGGATCAACGAGGGCGTTCTTCCTACCAGACGGGGTGTATTCTGTTTTGGAGGCCAAATTGGAGAGAAAGCTAGTGTTTGCCTCGAGTCACACTCTGCGGTCCCATCAGCTGCTCCCCCACTGGGGTTGACTTCGGGCTTTGCCCTCGAGACTTCCTGGGCTAATGAGATGTGTTGGCAGCAAGTGGAGGTCTTTCTCCCGCTTTCTTCAGTGTGCGTGCTTGTGGCCTGTGGCCTGCAGCCTGCTCCGGACCCCAGAAACCTCACCGGTGATGGTGAGTGAGGGCACCTAGGTGAACGTCGAGGACAGGGTGGGCGTGAAATCCTCCTGAGACAGGACAGTCGGGGGTGGTGGGCACGTTTGGGAGGCCCAGGCCCTTGGACCCAGTCGTAGGGTCAGCGTTCGCCCGCACGCTTAGGTCGTGGGTGCCTGATGCAGTTTGGGAAAATTGTGGTCAGCCACAGCGTGTGCTTCTCTCTGCTGCTTGGAGCACTGCCCTCCCCCAGCTCATCTTTGGGGTCAGACAAAGGCCTGTGGCCAGGGTTCTGGGTAAGCCACACCGGGACCGGTTTGTCCTACGTGGCTCCCGTAGAAGGGGATTTCTGGGGCTAGTCAGTGGCGGCCTTACCCGAGGGATGGGGCTCTTGATGTGCCTGGAGTAGACGATTCCGACCTCCTCCCCCTCGGGATTGGAATGAAAAACGGAGGGTCCAGGCCTCCCTCCTTGCCTGTGCTCACAGCTGACACGCAGCCCTTACCCTCCCGAGTGGCCTCATAACTCAGCTCTTGGGGAAGTTTCTCAGAGAGATGTGATAAAAGTGGGCAAGGCCAAGTTCACGGGGCTGCACTTTTCTGAGGAGGGGATCTGCCTGTTGTGGGTGGACGGTGAGGGAGGCTGGAGGAAGGGAGCGGGCAGTTAACCGGCCTCGAGTCTTCTCGCCCTTTTCTCCAGCAACGTGGCCAAACCCAGGGTGGCCGCTGCCCTTCACGTCTCAGTGGCCTCACCCGCCCTTCTTCCCAGAGACGTTTGTGTGCGTCCTTCCCAGTCTTTCCTGCTGAGCGTGGAGACGAGAACTCGGTGTGGCTGATGGGGAGCAGGGCCTGAGCCCCAGATGATTCCGAAAGCCCCCTCCCCCCACCGCCTGCCTCCAATCTCAGACCGACCGACGGGTCTCTTCCTGGAGCACCCGGGACATGGCCCAGTGAGCCATGAATCGCCACCATGGGAGGGCAGGAGAAGGGGTGGGGAAGGTGAGGGGCTCCGTTTGAAAGGTTGGGGCAACGGAGGTGGGTTCCCCACCCACCCTCTGTCTTGTAGAGACGTGGGGTTTGTAAATAGCTGGTCAGGAAAGGTCACCTGAAGGGGCCACTGTTCTTACCGCGGCCTCCACGTCCAAGGCCCAGCAGGTGTTCATTCCATTCAGCTGGATATGAATGGGCCTTCTTGTTCTTGGGCCATCATGTCTTGAGCTGATATGGGCTCAGGTCCTTCTCATGGGTGTCGGTGTGGCCGAGAGCCGAGCTGTGAGCACATGGGAGCTGGGGCGGGGATTTGGGGCGGGCAGGGGTCCCAGAGAGGGTCCAGGACGCCTTCAAGATGCCTTCCCCCTTCTGAGGCAGCCCCTACCCATGGAGGGCCCAGGAGCTTCTAAGGTGGTGGGTGCTGTTTGCGCGGCCTTGGTTGTCCTGGTGCGGGTGCATCTTGTTGCTAGGGGCTTGTTTAAAAAAAGGAATTAACTTGAAAACACAGTGGCCGAGATACTCATTTATTCTTTATGATCACATGGGTGGCTGAGTGAAATTTTTATTTTGGAAGTTCACCAAATGAGTTGGGAGGTTCCTCAGACTTGGAAGTTCATCACTAGGAACCCTCAGTGGCATTTGAAGATGGGGCGGGGCAAGGAGGCATTGGTCCCTTCCTTCTCAAACTTGGAGTAACCATCTCCCTTGCCAACCACTTGGCTGGGACAGGCCTAGGACCTGCTCAGTGGCAGTGCCTGGCCAGGAGCTGGAGGAAGCCTCAGTCGAGGGGCTTCATGAAACTTCTTTGCTCAGGGAACTTCTCTTCCAGCTGAGCACCTGCACGTTTGTAAACTACTTTGGAACAGAGGCCCCTGCACTCCTTCTGTAGCGGGTGTAACTTTGAACAAGGTTAGCCCTGACTGGAGGTGCTATAGTTAAGCTACAGAGAAGGGGATTTTAATCCTGGGGAGCCTTCCAGCGACTCAGAACCCTCTCACCTCGTTTAGGCCTCACTGGGCATGGCTCAACAGTGGTGAGGGTGCTTTGCTGCCACAGTGACTTGTAAATGTTGCTGTGGTGATGCTTCTGTGAGGTGATGCTGTGGTACAACCATAATGCATTTGGGATATAGGTGCTGTGAGTCATAGGACCATGCTGCAGGGACCACGTTCACATCTTGCTTAGACTGGGTGACCAAGGGCACATGGCTTCCCACTTTTAGAAGGGCCAAAAGTAGCAATGATGGCAAAGCCTGATGGTTAGGATCCCCGTGTATCTATTGATCTCCCCATCTCCTTTGCCCTCAAGGGTCATCCTCCTGTGGGTCGTGGTTAGAACAGTCTTTGAGAAGCTCCAAGTGACACGGAGCCTCTACCCCATAGCTGGTGGCCATGGGCATCTTGGGCAGTCGGGGTGGGTGTCCTTCAGGGTTATTAGTGGCCTGGGTAAGGTCACACTAGCGTAAGGTCTTGGGGGGCCTTAGCTGAGGGGAATTGAGATCTTTGCCCTAAAAGGCTCCGGGGTTGGGGGAAGGGTGGATGGACCTAGTTTGGAAAAAGAAACTTTCAAATTGGACATGGGGGTTCTTAAGGTAGCCCTTCCATTCCTCCATGGATGCCCTCCCACGGAGCTTTTAGGGAAGGCTGATTGGACCAGATTGGACCCGAGAAGTCCAATGGTGTAACCAGCAGGGCTCACCTCTTAAAATTTCCTACATTTCAGGCCTGAGATTCAGGCTGGTCTGAAAGTCTTGGCATCTTTTGGTTAAAGGGATTTTTCCAGCCTTTCTCTGTGCTGAGCCCGGCCCGTGATTATGAAGCCCACCCCTGGAGGGAGGCTAGCAGTAACATTCCCACTTTACAAGTGAAGGGGGCCGAGTTGTAAAGCGGCGCCATTCCTGCCCGAGTGTTTAAGAGGGTCACAGAGCAGCCGGAGTGAGAGTTGCAGCACGCCGTCTTCACCGGGCCTGCGGTAGCCTGGGCTGCATCACCCGTAAGCACAGGCCAGGAGTTTGGGGTTTCTCCTGCTGCCATGACAGGAGACCCTCGCGGTTGGGGTGATTCCACCATTCCGGCAAGAGTAGATGGGGATCTCTCCCACCTTGGGATACCCTTGGAGAAAAGCTAAGTGTGTTCCACCATTGAGAGCACAGGTCAGGCTAGCCCAGGCCAGGGTGAGGTTCATCCCCACAACTGGCTGCCATTAAATGCTGGGAATGCCCCCAAGAGAGGCTGATCAGGGGACCAGCCGGCTGGGCAGAAGTGGGAGTGATACTTGAAGTGGTCTAGGGAGAGGAGGAGGAATGCGAGCAGCATGTGAGGGGTGTGTCCATTTCATCTAGAAAAACGGGCTGTGGGAGCTTAGCTCAGGTGTTAACGAAATACCAAACTCATACACCCACCCCCACCCCCGGCCGGTGATGGACACAGGGTCATCTTCGGGGAACTCTTTAACAGCACAGTGATCATTATGGAATTCTTTGTGTGTTAGAAACAATGTGACTAGCAAAGCAGTTGAACTGTTTCTTTGGCTAGAGCAAAAGTGAGGAGTGATGTTAGGCTGGGGTGATTGGAGGAAAATCCCCAAGTGGATGCTAGATTGAGCAGAGGGGGCAGGAGCAACACAGGCGGAGCTGGGGTGTGAGCAGTTCAGCCCTGCCCGCCACATCCCCCCACCCCACCCCCATGAAGGGGGTTGGAGTCTTGTCTTTGAAATGTCCTTAGATGCTTGTTGCCTGGGAAGGAAGGCGTGGAGACGTGCCAGGTGGGTGACTGGTGTCACTGAGGGCCTTCTTCCTAGACAGGAAATAGGAGCAGCCCCTCGATGGCAGTGAAATGCTTTTCCCCCCACGGGTGTGGAAAGAGGACAGACGGACTTGTAGCAATCTGGTTGAGTTCTTTGAAATTGCCCTTGACCCTTGTGTGTGCACCAGGAAGCCTTTCCTTTCCCTTTGCCAGGCTCCTCTTGCCTTGGTCTCCCCAGCTTCCCAGCCTCCCACCATTCTTTCCCTACCCTTTTTCTTCACCCTCGTCCCTGCTGACCCAAGTGAACATGGGTGCTATGTCTGTGTAGATGGCAGTTGGGGGCTATTTGGTCTCTTGATGACATCAGCCTTTTTTGTTAACTAGCAGCAGTTTCCATAGTCATTTGTAGCTCTGCCCTGATTGGTTGGCTCTTACTGTGAGGTCACTCACCCCCCCTTTAAAAGTAAGCCACCTTGGAGAGTTAAGCAGTTAGGGAGTTATCTCACATGCCTATAGAGGGATGGTGTAGATGCCTCACCTTGACCCTTGAAGGATGGATTGTGAGTGGGCTACGCACCTCATTTTCTGCTTTCTTTGCTGGTTGTGTTCAGCTGTCCTTCCTTTGGGACGTCTTTCTGAGGGTTTTGTGCTTCCGGCGTGTGAGGCCCCTGGTCTCCAAAGGGGGGTGCGTCTGTTGGTAGCAGATTGCCTTGGGCATGGGGGTCCTGCCTGCTCCTGGTGACCTTTGTTCCCTCCTTTCCGGGTTGTCTCCCCTCCCCTAGGGGAGTGTTATGATGGAAGCAAACCTGACCCCTTCGAAGCCCCAGAAGACAGTGATCTTCCTGAGGACATGGACACGGAGCCCCCCAGAGAGTCCCCCGCCGACCAGGCGGCCCCGGACGCGTCACGCAGCCCCACCCTCAGGCTGAACAGAAAGCGCAAGGTGTCTGGCAATAGGAACCACACTGAGACCACTGTGCTCCCGGAGGACTCTCTGCTGAAAGCCAAGCCGAGACGGGTCTCCAAAGGTGGGCTTGGTTTCGCTTCGGGCCCGCAGGGCACCCTACGGAAGTCCTGGAGCGGAGCAGTGGAAAGTTCCAGTCCCACCCTGGATCCCTGGGGGGAGCCACTCACACCTCCCCACCCCCCACCCGCATCCCACCCCCCACCCCCCCAAAGCCAGGTGCCAGGGCTGGAGCCCAAAGGTGGCCAAAGGCAAATAGGCCCCCTCCCGAGACTTGGTGACAAGTTCCAGCCAACACAGTGACCACACCCCTCCCCTCCCCCACTCCTGTTAGTGATGTGTACGACAGTTTGTTCCCCGCCCCGGGGGGCTTCTTCATTAATTTGTAGTTATTTCTCCATTAGCTGACTGGCCTGAGAGGGAAATGACAAACAGTTCCTCTAACCATTTAGAAGAGCCACATTATAGTGAGCTGACCAACCTGAGGTGTGCATTGAATTAACAGGGCTCCATCCCAGAAAGCAGCGCCGCTTGCTGCACCTTAGAGAACGGCGGGAGCAGCAGGTGTCGGCAGCAGAGAGCAAACCTGGCCGGCAGGGCAGGACGGAAGTGACTCAGGCGGTCCAGCCTGCGGTCACCCCCCAGGGCAATAGTATCTCCGAAGAGAAACCTGGCAGGAAAAGGGCAGAGGGCAAAAGCAACAGAAGCTGGTTGGAGGAGTCCCTTAAATGCAGTGACAATGAACAAGGTACGCACGGGGCGGGGGGCGCTCCTGGAGGGTGGATCACCCGCCCTCTGTGGGAAGCGGCCCTGGAGGGGACCTGAGCGCCATCCAAGTTGACAAGAGTAGCGTGTGGCGAGCGGGGAGTTTTCTTCATGAGGTCCTTTCAGCCTGCACACTTCCTTATGGAATGGACAGTGAGGCGGGAGCTCGACTTCCTGGGCTGCTCCTCATCACCCAGCCCGCGGCTGGGCAGGAAGGGAAGTCTTGGGTGACCCCGGGCGCTTGTCAGTGCCCTCATTCCAGCCTCAGGCTGTCCCCAGTCGCCCTGTCCCGAGCACCCAGGCCCCCCATGGGTGGGGACGGGAGCGCACGAAGGGCTGGCTTCTGCCCTGTCTTGCGGCCCTTTGAAGCGACTTGCCATTTGGCGTTTCGTGGGTTAGCCTATTTGCCGGTTGAATGTGGGATAATTAAAATATTAGTGCTTTGAAAACATAATTGGCGTATTTTTAAAAACTGAATCTGCTCCAACGATCAGTGCTAACAATGGGCTTTTCTTTCCTCACCGGCTACAACTGTGTAACGCCCGCTGCTTCTCCCCCTGACAGATGTGCTGTGCATGGACGGAGAAATGGATCGGCAGCCTTCGCCCCTGCCGCAGAAATACACCGACAACAGCGAGAAACCATACGCGAAGCGACCGTGCAAAACCAAGCATTTGATCCCTCAGGAGCCCAGGCGGGGCTTGTCGCTGCCAGGGGACTCCTACGTGGACAATGCGGATGGCAAGGTACCTCTTGCCCCTGGCTCTCCCCCGCCCCCCGGGCCTGTGCAGGCACATCCCGCCTGCCTACTTCTCTGCTTCTGGGGACAAAGCTTTCCTTTTCCTGAACCCCTCCCCCAAAAATGTCACTGCCCCTTCCTAGGGGACCTGTCTCCTGGGTGGCGGTGAAGTTTCCAGCGAGTAAAAATGCAGCCCCTTCCTCGCGCCCCGCCTCCCTCAGACAGAGAGGAGGAAAAGTGCTTTCCTCCACTCAGGAGCGGCCTGAGCCCAGTTCCGACTATGATCTTTCGCCGGCCAAGCAGGACCAGAAGCCCTTGGACCGTTTGCAGCAATTGTTACCATCTTCCCAGGTCTCGCAGCTGACATGCTCAAGCTCCCCTCCAGAGACCACCCAGTCCCGCCCGATGCCACCGGAAGCGCGGAGACTTATTGTCAATAAGAACGCAGGCGAGACCCTCCTACAGCAGGCCTCCCGGCTTGGCTACGAGGTGAGCATCCTTGTGGGTGCCCCGGATTAGGATCCGCCGGCTGCTGCTCCTTGGGTGGGGGACACACTGGCTGGGGATGGGGGGCGGGTCTCAGAGCCCAGCCCCCTCCACGTGGCGGACTGGGCTGGGTGTTCCAACAGGGTGTTTGCGTTGGCCCCACTCACACTGCGGGCTCTTTGGTGGCTTGTTCAGTCGCGGTGTGAAAAGAAAGGCAGGCCTCTCTGATGTTCCGTTCCCGTTCAGGCAGGTAGGCTGCTTCGGCCAGTCCGGCTCACTTATCTCTGATACAAAATCTGACCTAACCCAGGGCTTGGCGACCAGGGGAATTTTAATGAGCCTTTTGGATTCTGAATAGCAAGAAGGAGAGTAGTTATTAGCTCTACTAACTTGTGCTGTTTGGGGCAGAGTGATGCCCCTGTGGGGTAGCGGGTGGGACGTGTCTGTGTAGAGTAGGGGTGGGAGTAGGGCAGACCTGAGCAGTCTCTTTCTGAGAGGGCACGGGAGCCGAGGGCTGATGGGCGGGGAGCAGGGGTTGAGCCTTGCACAGAACTCCCTGTCCACACTGCTGTATCCCAACCCAGCACGGCTGATGACAGTGACAGCCTCTATTGCTAGAGCAACACAGAAAGAGAGCTGGTATCTGCCTAAGCCCGTGTGATCTGTAGTAACTCCTTTCACCCTGTTAACATCTTCACTTGGGAGTAACGAGTACTAGCCCACTCTCGGATGAGGAAACTGAGCCTCAGAGGCGTTAGCTGATCCCCGTACAGGTAGCAATCCAGCAGTGCTCCACAGCCCACCACGCTCCTCAGCAAGACTGGCTCACACTGGAATTGCCCTTTTTACAGTTCAAAACCTCTGTGAGACAGATGCCTCTCCATGCCCTGTGCAGTTCCCCCACCATACTCGTCAGTAGCAATTGTGATGTGATAGCCCACAGGGCAAAGGCATTTTTCTGTGCTGGCATCAGCCCTCTGGGAGTTGAATGGTGACAGTAAAACGCGGTTCAGCAGGCTGAGCGTGGAGGTGTGGCTGAGCACTGGGGTGGCAGGACCCAGGCTGGCCCGGAGCCCTGGCGCCCACACCCTCAGCCAGCTCTGTGCCCCTGTCCCCCGTCTCCCGTCGTGTCCCCCCACCCCGGTCCATAGTGCCGTGAGCCCTTGGAAGTGTGCCTGCCTTGGCCCTAAGGCCTGACTGTGGGTGGGAAGTTGGAAGCACTAGGGCTATGCTTAGTTTGGGGGTGTTTTGTTGTTGTTGTGCGTTGAATGTGCTCTTGTGTATATCTACACGTCTCTTGGAGACCTCTCCATTAGCTAGAGAGCACTTTGTGGTAGTTAGCGCAGTTACTTGCAGGTGAAGTCCAAGGAGCACCCAGTTGGTTTCCCAAGAGCTGAGAGCGGGCGCCTAGGAGGACAGAGCAGATGTTGCACATAGTGTTGAGCTAGACCCCCTGTGGTTGAGAAAATAGTCTCCTTGCTTCCAGCAAACGCTGGAGGTGGGGGGGAGACCCCTAACCCCAACTTTTGGGTTAGGGTTGAGAAAGTAGACTCCCGCTTCCAGCAAATGCTGGAGATGGGGGTGGCGGGGTGCTGCTGCACCCGCCGTGGAGGGCGGGGCTCCGAGCCCCACCTGTGAACTTGGCATCATTTCCAGCAGCCTCCCTTTGGGACCAGAGACGTCAAAAGACCCTCATTGGTCCTCTAAGACAGTTTGCATTTTGGTTTGGTGGCTCTGAGGCCTGGACCAAGGGGCACTTGATCCATACTTTTTTAGGCTACCTGGCCTTTGATTGCACAGGAAGCCTTGGGAATGTTTACAGTGGGATTTGTTTTTTTCTTCAAATGTAAATTTCAATATGTAGATTCCACAGATCACCAGTGTTGATGCTGAACATTGTGACAAGTAGATGAACGCTTTCAACTTTGAATCCAACTTTCTGGGATTTCTCTGGGCAGAATTTTAAATGTTGGGCTGATGGCCCAGTTGGGAGATGTGGCAGCTTCAACCTTTTAAAATTGAAGGACAGTTTGCTTAAGCAGATAAGGGTGTGGTTTGGGAGGGTTTTCCTGAAGTTTTGTCTTCAGCATTCTTGGTTATTTTCTTCTGCTTAGCCAAAGATACCATGTGCAGTATAAAGGCTGTCTGAGCTTTATGTCATGATAATCTGGTTCTGGAAGTTTAGAAACACACTCTGGCTTCAGATCCGCGTTAAATAGATCACTTGTGTGGCCAAAGACCTCAAACCATTCCCTCCTGGGAAAAAGGCTTCTATTTCTTAGGCTAAAACGCCAGTGTGCAACCACATGCTTGTGCCTTTAGCGGTGATGGTTAAATTTTCTATGAATTGAGTAAGTCATGTTTTTTTAAAAAGTTAATGAGGCATTTAATTAACTAACAACGTCGGGCTTATGGCCTTTATGGTTACATTTTGCAGGTAATGGCATTCGGCTTATAGCCGCTGAACAGAGAGCTGTCCGACAAAAGCAGTTTGACTTTGCTTGGGAATGGCTGGGCTGCCCTTTGGACACTCCCGTTTATTTCTAGCGGAGAAAATAAAACCAAGGAATGTGTTGCGTCGACAGACCCGCCCCGCCTCTTCACCTTTCAGTTAGAGAAAGTGTTGGTGGCGACGGTTGCCATCCATTTAGAGGCCATCACCCTCTTAGCTAGGAGAGTGTAGTTAGCCCACTTGACCCCCAACAGAGAAGGCCTGTGGGATGCTCGTCACAGCTGGATTGCATCCCTCTAACTGGGGCCCTCTTGGGCCTTTTGAACCTTCCCAGCTGACCAGGTACCAAAGACCTGAGTTATAGGTCTAGTACTTCATGTTAATTGAACTTGGGGTTTAATATCTCTGGGCCTCAGTTTCCAAGTGTTGAATGAGGATAGTACTACCTTCCTTTCCTGCTATCTCCTGGGTTCCTGTGGGTGACAGAAGACGTCCTCATCTGGGGGAATGGGAACCACTGTGTAAACAGTGGGATCAACGTGGTTGAGTTAGGACAGCCCGTGGCAAAAAGTCTGACCTGGCCGTGGGGCTACTGCTGCCTTTGCTGCCATCTTCCAGGAGAAGAGAGTTGACTTACCCACCAGCTTGGACGGCCTTTCATTTCTAGGTACCCTTGAATCTGCCCTAGTAGTGATGAAGGTTTCCAGGCGAAGGCCATGATTGTCACAGCAAATAAACCCTGGGTTGAGTAAATTGATGTGTGCACAGCAGTTGGTGGCGTTCAGACCTGATCCCAGAGCCACGTGACAGGGCCTCTCCCTGGCTGGGGCACACAACTCATTAGCTTGCAGCCGTCCACTCAAGTCTGGCTAGTGAGGGCCTGCTAAAAGCGCAGCAGCTTCATGCGGTATCCTGGATACCAGGGCTCGGGGCAGGTGGCCTGGGAGCCCAGAGGATTGTGGACTTTCTGGCAGGTTGGGATGTAAACGGAGAAACGCATTCGTGGGCGTGCCTTTTCTCTTCCTCCTCTTGTTTTGGAAGGGAGCTGCTGCAGTGACCCAAAGTAACAGGGCACCGATGGCCAGGTTTACCAGCATGCCCCATTGGGTTCACGTGGTAAGCAAATGGAACATTCTAGTTCTCTCCCAAGTGAGTGGTCACCTTTGATTGGCGTGTCCTCCAAAGGGCATAAAAGGTTTTACAGAACCCATCTCGCACTTATGGGCGGCTAGGATGACGCCCTTTTTGGGTTTAACAGATGAGTTACCTGAGAGATGTCACAAGGAGGCCTGTTCTGACCCCATCACATCCCCCCTTACCCTGCAGACCATGTGTTGGGCCACATGCACGTTCTGCCTACTCCCAGCTCTCAGAACCTGCCGGCTCTCTGCTGGGCACGACTTACCCAGTATAAACAGTATAACGTGTTTTCTGGTGGCAAATGCTTTCAATGTGTCTGAAAACTTTCTTAAGGTAATAAAACATTGAATAAGTTCCTGCTCTGCTTACTGGGAGTGGTTCATATTAATATTTTAACAAGCCAAAGAAAGAAGGTTAATAACAGTGATTCTAATGCACAGTGTTGACACAGAACATCTCCGGGGTGGGGGGTGGGGCGGTGACCGTTTTATTTGATTCTTGAAATGTGGAGGTTGCAGCCTGTGGTGTATCAGGTTCCTGTCATTAACTTGGGGCAGAATCAGTCTAAAATTTTCATATTTACTCGAGAGGGTGGAGTGAGGCAAAATAGAGGGTGGGGTTATTGGAGGCATTTTGTGTCATTCCTCGAGGATGGAGGGAGAGAGCTTCTCTTTAACTCTACTTAACGTACAGACAAGAGCATCTGAGGCCCAGGTTCTGATTTGGGGTCTTAACAAGGGGCGCGAGGATGTAGCTGACCTGGGTGTCCCTGCTTCTCTAAGCTGGGGAATGTTCTCTGGCTGATTTAAGCTCTCTTTAAGTGTTGGTCATCCATACTTTGATCTAAACTTGTGTTATCGTCCACTGCCACTGACCGAACAGACCCATCAAGTGAGAATGGTCTGTGCTTGGCAATGTGTCATCTAAGATGTTAGCAGCCGTGACACCTCTGTACTGGTCACGTCGGCCCCTGGGCTGAGGGCTTTCATCGCTATCCGAATGCGTCCTCTCAGCAGCCCTGTGGAAGCTTGGAGAAGTTCAAGGGTAACTTGTCCATGGCCAGGCCAGTGGTGCAGCAGAGCCTTAGACAACACTGTCTGCATCTCCAAGCCCTTCTCACGCACTCTCGCCCCCCACCAGGATGCCTGCCGCCTGCCCGTGCCATGGTGGGCTTTTGGCCCCGAGGATGTATGCCTTTGAAAGTGGGCACCGCCAAGCTATGGGGAGGTCACGCTTACAAGGTTCACTGTATCGTGGTCTGATGGTATCTCCTCTCCTCTCCTCTCCTCTCCCCGTAGGAAGTGGTCTTGTACTGCCTGGAGAACAAGATTTGTGATGTGAACCACCGCGACAACGCGGGTTACTGTGCCCTGCACGAGGCTTGTGCAAGAGGTTGGCTCAACATCGTACGACACCTCCTTGAATATGGCGCCGATGTCAACTGCAGTGCCCAGGATGGAACCGGGTCAGTGGCGGTCTTGCTCTTGGCCTGGCCCTGCTGGGGCATAGGCAGTGGTTCTCAGGGTGTGCGGGGAACCCCAGAAGGAAAGATGGAGAGTGAGTGCCATGTAAGCACACTGATGGCGGAGTCCTCTAGAATGGAATCGGACAGATCTTTCTGGCGAATTTACATAGAACTTTAAAAGTCTGTGACGCTCTTATGGACAGAAGTCCCTGAAAATGTTGAGCCTGCATGAATAATCAGGGGTGTTCTCTTTTAAGACCCTGGACCCTTCACCAGCGTCTGTTGAATCTCAATCTTGAACATATATGTGAGTTGAAAGTTGCAGGAGTACAGACAGGTCCAGTGGCAACTGGCTTGATAGGACCTGCCGTGTCCACCCACATCCCCGGGCCTGGCCCCCACTCTGTCCTTGACCTCGGATTATTGGCCAGAGGCCCAGGTCTGAGTCAGCCCAAGCATCTTCCTGGTTGTACCTGGGATGCCACCACGAGGCAGGGCACTGGGGCTTTCCTGACGGTCATAAAATGAGCAAAACCGTAAGGTATTTGGTGGTTCATGGTTTCCAAATAGCATCCTTTCTGGATGAGACTGTGGACAGTGTTCCTGACCCCAGCGGACACGAGCAGGAGGACTCTGTATCCTCCTGAGAACTCGCCCTGCCTGTCGACTGCTTCTGGGCGAGAGGGTTGATCACTCATCTCCAAATTGGTTTCAGGAGAGGTTCCACTTTGCCCCTAGTTTCTTTTACAAACTGCACTTTTTGGGTTTTGTTTGTAATGGTGTAACAATGGCTTGTCGTATCTGCTTCCGTGGTGCTGGGGTTCTTCCCCCCCAGCCCGCCGTATGTTACCTTCTTACAGTCTGTCACTATTTAAGTTCATTGGAAACGTTTTCATCATGGCCTGAGTTCCTCCTTGGGCCATGCATTAAGAGAGATTTGCATTGAAGAATTAGGCCTGAGATGGTCCCTTCACCTGTCCCGTAAAGGGTTATGTGTTGAAATAACAGAGTAATTTGTCGCAGCGACCGTACACTCACCTCCTCGGTGAAATAGCGCGCCTACGAGGCTTGGCCACACACGCTCGATTTTGCCCCGTGTCCTTAGAAGCAAGCATCGCGTGCACAGGTGTAATCCCCCGCACCTCTCCTAGGCCTCTCCACGATGCTGTCAAGAATGATCATCTCGAAATTGTCCGCTTGCTCCTCTCCTACGGTGCTGATCCTACCCTGGCTACGTACTCAGGTAGAACCATCAAGAAAGTGAACCACAGCGAACTTCTGGAGAAGTTCTTAACAGGTACGGCAGAGGTCAAGACACGGTCTTGTTCAAGCATCTAGACGGTGACTTCACAGCCTTTCACCTGGGTTCCCCCTACCCCCACCCCCCGTTTACTCTAAGTGACCCTTTACTGGGAAAAGCGGCCCAACGTTAGTCTGTCAAAGAAGAGATACATACTTTGAGTTTTGCAAGGTGGGGGGCTGGAAAACTCTTAGCTAGCCAGGCTAGCTTTTGTTTGGCAGGCTGGGGCGGTGAGGCGGGCAGTCCCTCAGGAAGGGGGGTGGACGCGTGGGGAGGTTTCAGTCAGATACCTGGAGGCGTGTGCAGTGGGACTTATCAGGAGGTGACACCAGCCCCAGCGTGAGATGTTCCCGAACTCCAGCAGCATTTGCCTCTTACCAGCAGGCGTTATCTTGTTTCTCTTTCTCTCTCTCTCTCCCCTTCTCTCTCCAGACTGTTTAAATAACCTGCAGGCTCCTGACGACGGTAGCCCCGGTTGCTCTTCGGAGTTCTCTGGCAGCTCTGTGTGTGGTGAGCAGCCTTGTTCGTTTCAGTTGGGCTTGTGGGGGTGGGGGTGGTGCTGTGAGCAGGACTTGCTTGGGAAAGAATTTTTCCAGGGTCCTTTTTGGCGAACAGCTGGAATCTTGCTCCAGCTTACTGACCTCTCTCTTGTTTGTCCCCCCGTTTAGAACCAGATGATGAAAGTGGTTATGATGTTTTAGCAAATCCCCCACGACCAGAGGACCAGGATGACAGCAACGAGGCCTATGGTGACCTATTGGAATCTGAATTTTCCCAAGACCCCCTTTTGCCGTGTTATAACGTCCAGGTGTCCGTCGCTCAGGGGTGAGCGTGGCCAGCGTGTGGTCGAGAGCCAGCCCAGCTGCTCTGTGGGGTGGCAGGAGTTAGAAATCCCCTTCAGCAGATGAGGGTGGCTGGGTTGGGGGGTGAGTGAATTCCTCACCAAGTGTCCACCGACCTCACATAATGCAGTGGAACTTTTCCAGAAAAGTTTGGGGGGTGGGAGGGCTCCCCAGCCAACTGCCCTCATTGGAACACACCCCTAGAGCCCAAAGGACACGGGAGTCAGCGACTGCAATTGCAGTTTCAGTCAGTAAACTCTTGGGGAAGGGATCCTCCCCAAACGGCTACCATAGGGGCCTTCCAAGGCGCGTGAGGTCCACGGGACGATACTGATGTGTACCCTCTTCTCGTATAAGATTAGAGAAAGCCGTATGTGGCACCTGGGATCTTATGTGTCTTCAGATTTGCTTAGATCGAGTCTTGTCCCCACGGTCGGGCCACTGTGCCCCATGACCAACCCTTCGGAGTGAACACATCAGGAGACCTTGCTCTGCTGTGTGTTGACCCCGGTGCTTAAGGAGTAGCATCCTCCTTGGACTCTGAGGCTGGGAACGTGTCTGCCTTTGTGGTGACATTCTATTCGGGATAGAGATGATAAAGCGTGGCAGGGTATCAGGAAGGATTGTACCACCTCCCTTCTCAAAATCCTCACTCCCGGCAGCATTGAGGGGCGGGTTGGAGGTGTGGGAAAGGAAAGGAAAGCCAGGTGACCTCGAGTGTTTCTCATGCTCTCTCCGTGAGGGCCGGAGGAGAGGAGAGGTCAAAGAGGTGTTTGCCATCTCCCTTGGGTTGGCATACAGACTGGTTTTCCCTAGTGACTAGAACGGGGTGCACTTACTTGGAGAGGGGTGACCTGAGTTGTGACCAGAGCCAAGGCAGCACTGGGGTGGCCTGCAACGAGGCTCATTCAGGGGCGCTGCTCCTGCTTTTGTCTAAGTTGGCTGATCCGCCCTAGGTGGCCTCTTAACACATGCACATGAGTCCAGAGTTCCCCCGCTAGAAGTAGATCTTCCGGGCTTCCCTGGTGGCACAGTGGTTAAGAATCCGCCTGCCAGTGCAGGGGACACAGGTTCGAGCCCTGGTCTTGGAAGATCCCACATGCCACGGAGCAACTAAGCCCATGCGCCACAGCTACTGAGCCTGCGCTCTAGAGCCCGCGAGCCACAACTAGAGAAAGCCCGTGCGCAGCAACAGGCCCAACGCAGCCAAAAATAAATAAATAAATAAAATTAAAAAAGAAAAAGAAGAAGAAGTAGGCCTTCTAAGGACAGTGAGAAGTGGGGTGGGGGTGGGGTAATCAAAGTGGAAGTAGCAGGCCCTTTCACCGCCAGGAGACGGGTAGTTCGTAGTTGGGAGCGCCTCTAATTTTGCCGGAAACTCAAACCACTGTCCTTTCTCTTGTGTAGGCCTCGTAACTGGCTGTTGCTCTCAGACCTGCTCAAGAAACTGCAAATGTCCTCCTGCATATTCCGCTGCAATTTCCCAAATGTGAAAATCGTCACCATCGCGGAGGCCGAGTTCTGCCGGCAAGTGTCAGCAAGTCTCTTATTCTCTTGCCCCAAAGACCTGGAGTCCTGTAATCCAGAAAGTAAGGAGCTCTTAGATCTGGTGGAGTTCACGAACGAGCTTCAGACTCTGCTGGGCTCATCCGTGGAGTGGATCCTCCCCAGAGACCTGGACTCAGACGACGACTGGTGAGCTCGCCGGGGCCCGCCGTGTACAGTGTGTCATGGTGTTAATCCTTGTGCATATGTGTCCTAATACGACTATTTCTGTAAAGAAAGGACACTATGAGACACGACTCCAGTCGGAAGGACTTCAAAACATGTTTTTTTCTTTTTAAAATTTGAAGTCAGTTTTTATGAAGTTATTAATAAAGTTTCTTTACTTTTCAATGTACACATGCTTCGGAATATGTTTGTTTTTACTCGGAACAATTGTTTCTTTTCTTTTTTAAGGAGAAAAAAAAAAGGCAAAGGAGCTCCACACTTTGACTTAATTTCATACAAAGCTCCGACGACAGAGGCCATAACTGTTGAGAGTTGCTTTTGGGGCAAATTAAACCAGTAAAATTTTAAACTCTTCCTCCATATTAAAGGGATTGAATAAATTGGCCACTTTGGTGCACCTGTGTCCTGCGAATTGTCCAGTTGGAGATGGAGGTTTAGAAAGTGAGTTTCAGTCTTGTTTAAGTCTCTTCCCATCAGACTGGTCTCTTGATTTCCTACACACCATGTTACTTCCTGTCTACCTTGCCTTGGTGTTGTTCATGCCTGGATTGTCTCCTGTACCTGCTCAAACCTTGGTCTATTCTCGTTTGTACCATGGAATTTTGTCATGCTGGATACTGTCAGAACTAATTTTACTTAAGTTTGCGTTAAGGTGCAAAGCACATGTTTTGTATATTTTCTGTTTTTTGTGTTTGTCTATATTTTATGGTTTTGCTTCAAGAAATATTATGGGAAGGGAAATAGCAAGATGTAAAGAGCAAAAAAGTCATCATTCTCTTTCAATTGTTAGAACATCTATCTGCAATCATAATTATGATGCACTGTGGTATGTGTTAAAATAGTAAATACATGTAACGTCCCGTAGGAGAAGCAAACTCAGTGGTGTTGGTGAGGGTGTGTCATGGAAGTAATCACAAAGCAGGTGACTGTTGGTTGGGGTCCTGCAACATTAGTGTGCCTTCCCTGTGTCCAGTAGTGGTCTGGAGGGGTCAGGAAGCCTGCCTTTGAATTTGAGGGAACAGAGGGTTTGAGGTCCTCTCTCTTCTCTTGCTCTAGTACACTGCATAGCAGCAGTATACTGGGTTTATAGTTGACGTTGAAATCGCTGATTGATCATTAAGATTGGGATGTATCTTTGGAAATGAAAATAGGAAGAATCGTATGCTTTTTCTTTTTTTCCCTATATCTGAAAAGGTATGTAGTACTTTGCTGAGTGGTTGGGAATAAAGTTTGCCGTATTCAGTGTATTCAGTTTTAGTATCTAAGTAGAATTAGACTGTTGCTGTAAACTGGAATAGCGCTTTGTTACTGACAAGTTTTAGAATGCATCTGTTCGTCAATTACCTGTTTGGGAAGATTGTAGTTAATGATTTTGAGAATGTGGCTATAAACTTGCAACTGACTCAAGAAAAGCAAATAAGTCAAGATTGACAAATGTATAGGCTCTTCATCTTATTGTGTGTGTGGGTTTTTTTTTTTTTTTCCTTTTAGTTATTTGTCAAGGTATAAAGAATTCTATCACACGTAAGACAAGTTAAGTAAACTTAACAGGGTGTGTTCTGACATGGCATGGAGCAGATCACATGGCCTAGATCTTAAAGGTGATTTTATGTTTAAACTTTCATGAAAACATATGTGATTGAAACACATTAATATATTGATACAAAGGGCAGTTAATTTTTGTCTTTTGTGTGTGTGTGTGTGGTACTGTTGTGGCCTCTCCCGTTGCGGAGCACAGGCTCTGGACGCGCAGGCTCAGTGGCCATGGCTCACGGGCCTAGCCGCTCCGCGGCATGTGGGATCTTCCCGGACCGGGGCACGAACCCATGTCCCCTGCATTGGCAGGCAGACTCTCAACCACTGCGCCACCAGGGAAGCCCTAATTTTTGTCTTTTGATACATGTGAGCGTAGCTTTCATTTTGCTGAAAGAATATGACCAGTTTTCAGTTTGGGATTCTACCATTTAGTAAAGATAGTCCACTTAATTTTAGAAATAAGAGATTTAATATATAATACCTAATAATACTTTTATGTATGTTTTTTTACTGAAAACTTTTATTGTAATACTGTGAAGAAACTATGCCATTCTAGTCTTCAAGACTTAAATGAATCAAGTGTTTATTAGCTGTTGTAGTTTTTAAACTAATAAAAGTCAGTACATCAGCAATTTGTAAATACAGTTTTTAAAATAATGCCTTAACAACTTTACAGTGGTTATAGTGACTGTATTTAGGCCTAAAGTTAGTTAATAATTTGACATGAAGGCTTTTTAATAGTTTGATGGTGCAGATCAGGGATAGGTAAACTCTGGCTGGTGGGCCAGATCCAGCCCGTCGCCTGGCTTTGTAAAGGAAGTTTTTCTGGAACATAGTCGCACCCATTGTTTACATGGTAGTTGTGGCTCCTTTCACCCTACACCAGTGGGGCAGAGTCGTTGCAACAGAAACTGTATAGCCCACAAATCTGGAAATGTTTAAATTTAGATTTTAAAAATTGAAAAATTCTTTGAGCCTATACAGGGCAAGTCCATTGACCCCTGAGGTAGAAAACAGTCAGGAACTTGGGTGCGGAAGCCAAATGGCCTAGGTTCAAAGTCCCTTTCTCCCATTTCATAGCTAGTGACCATGGGCAAATCACTTAACCTCTATGCCTCATTATGAGGTTTAAATGCACTTATTTGTATAAATAGTGCCTGGCACATACTAAGCACTGTGTAAGTGATTGCTGTTGTTTCTGCTTGGAGCTTTAATAAGTTATTGTTAATAGAAAAACGACACTAATGATTTTAGTTTTAGAGTAACAAAGGCACTTTGAGTCTTTTACTTTTTCAAGAATGTAATAAGACTTTTTTCATTTACAGTCAGTGTTCCCTGTTACCAAAATTTACTTTATGAATATAAAGAATTCAATGTCTTCAAGACAGTACTTTTGCTTAAATGTCAAACCATTATTTCCCCAAGGCACATCAAACTGGCTCTGCATAGTCCAGGCCTCTAAAGCTTGTGTGCACACCCTAGGTAGCATGTGAGATACATTTTGTAAATATAGTTTTTTAAATAATGCTTGAGACTTCCCTGGCGGTCCAGCAGTTAACACTATGTGCTCCCAATGTAGGGGGCTTGGGTTCGATCTCTGCTCAAGGAACTAGATCCCACGTGCCTGCCATAACTAAGAGCCCACATGCCACAACTAAAAGATCCGGCATGCTGCAACTAAAGACCCGGCACAGCCAAACAAACAAACAAACAAATAAATAAATCTTTATTAAAAAAATAAGTAAAATAAAATAATGCCTTAGGAGTTAGGAAAAGAAAATATTAGAACATTTTTACCTTTGTATTATTTTAAAAAATCTGTGTAGTTTATCATGTACATAAATACTATGTATGGAACTTTGTGTATATAATTTGTTAATAAATAAGATGCATATTAAAAAGTTTTCTTATGGTTTGCCCAGTGAGGTGTTTGGAGGCCATTGGAGGACAGGATGATGAAATATAGGGCCTCAGCAAAGATAGAATTTAGAACCAATTCCCTGACTTAGAAGATAAGGAAAATAATTCATAGACTGTAATTGAGTTGTCCAACTTTATGTAAGTGTTCAGAAACAGGAAAAACAGTGGCTAGAATCTAATCACTGACCGAGCAGAATCTGGGTCACTGGACTCGTAAACCAGAAGTGACTGTTGAATTTCTCAGGTTGATGCTCCTGGCATATATGCTTGATCTGTGTGTGTGTGTAACTCTCTGACATAATAAGCCATACTCAGGCACACCCTGTTTCCTTATTCAAGCATCTTAATTTCATCCCATTAAATCTTTGAAGTATCAGACTACCAGAAGGCATGAAGAAACCTGGGCTGAGAGTCTTCATTCCAGGAGACGTGATCTTGACTGCATGGCTGGTTTGAGGCGCATCACTCTGAACTGCAACCCGCTCATTGGTGACCTGGGTGCAAGTGCTTTGGCAGAATCTCTTAGGATTTATGGCTTAGAGGGAAATTCTAAAATTGAAAATATTGAATTTTTAATATGCTTAGCTTTTGGCATGATACTATCGTGATAGGTTTTTTTAAGCCTCATTTTACTCATAGCTTTTATTTTGCTTTTACACTTTCTCTAAGAGTTGCATATATCCTTTATAGAAAATACAGAGTAACAAGAGAACAATTACCTATCATTTTAATACCCAGATATAATCACTGTTCATTTTGGTGTATATACTTTCAGTCTTTTTTTTTCTACAAATATATATGTACACTTAGGGATTACAAAAATAGAATTGTAGTATACTTGCTATTTCATATTCCTGCTTTTTTCACTTAATGATGTATCATGTATGTAGTATTGCGTCGTATTGATGTCCCATAGTTTAATCAATTCTTTGCAATTCTATTTAGACAGTTTGCTTTTCCCTGTCAGAAACAATGTGAATACGTTGTATATACATCTCTGTGTCCATCGGGATTACTTCTGTAGAATAAGGTACTACAAGTGGAATGACTAAGTGTGACCTATTTTTAAGACATTTGATACACATGGCCAAATTACCACCCAGAAAGGCTATGCCAATTTGTAGTCCACCCCAACAGTAGATGCGAAGCCTGCCTCTCACAAACACTGGCCTGTAGCACTTGTAAAAAAATGTAAAACTACAAAAATGAGTACCTCTCCATTTTCTATGCAAGTGGGATTACTCCCAATTTTATAACTTTTTTCAATTAATTTAGTATGAGCATTTTAGCAAGTCAGTAAATTTGCATCTCCTACATCATTTTTTGTGATTGTTCAGTATTCCATTATATGAATATGCCACAGTGCACATAGCTTATCCATTCTTGTATATAAGCTTTGCCCAGTTTTTCAGTTACAAATAGTACTCTGATATATATCCTTACCTATATCTCTGACTGTTTCTTTTGGTTAAATTCTTAGAAGAGAGTTGTTGGATCCAAAGGGTATAGACATTATTTAAAGGCTTTTCTTACAGAATCTTGGCTTCATCTGATAGGAGAATAACCACATTGTGTTTTATTTTGTATTCATTTGATTGACTGGTGAGGTTTACTGGCTGTTTGTATTAATTTGGCTATTTGGTTAATTATACCCTGTGTCCATTCTTCTGTAGTGAGAGTTTGTAAGGGTTGTATCATATCCTGTCAGATCCGTATGTCTGACTTGCTATTTCTGTGTGTCATGGGGGTGTTGAAAGACTCCAGTTATTTTAATGTGATGGTCCACACAACACTTAAACAAAAGACTCATGATAGTTTCCTTTCATGTAATATTTTTTAATCCCTGGGCTTTAGTGATGATCCCTTTGGTTTAAATGAGTAGGTTGTTCAGCCCCAGAACTACTAGAATTCATGATCAGTTTTTCTGGCTTTTGTCTGACCTTTTACTGCGAGGGTTCTTGACCATCATACTTTCATGATAGGTTTTTAGTATGTATTCTCTATTCACACATTGTTGAAAGTTTTTATTATTTGTATCCTCTTAGACTTGTCTTTTTTTCCTCTAAAACTAACAGTTATTACATTTCTTCTATTTTGTTTTCCCCTTTGAACTAGTTTCAAGTGTGATTTGGAGCTGAAGATCATGATCAAAAGAATGCAGTGCATTTCTGAGCTCCACCAGGTTTTGCTTGTGAGGTTTACATGCCCCTGCCGCCCTTGCTAATTATGAACTGAGATTCATTTTGTGATGCTTTTTGCTCATAGGTTATATACAGTTATTCTTCAGTTCTGTAATTGTAAAATCTGTTGTCTGATTTATTGGTACTAAAGCCAGGGTTATTGCACATCCAAGAAGAGGTTTTTAAATTGGATTATGCATTATGTGTGTGCGTATATGTCTCTGTTTTTTTCCATAGCCAAAATTACAAACCTGCCATGACTTGTCTTGTGCAGGACTCTTCCACACGTGAGAAAACGAGAGTTGTCTATATGTTAAATCTGTAGAGTTAGCAAGTGACCTTTTGTCTTTCATCGAAAGCACTTGACCTGCAGCAGTGCGGCCTCACCAGTGAAGGAGCAAAGGCTTTCCTAAAGGCCCTTGAAACCAACAGAACTCTGCTCGTTCTGGATATAAGAAAAAATCTGCTTGTTGGTCTGTGGTCACTTTTTTTAAATTGATAAACACATAGCAAAACAAAAAGAATTTGTTCAGGTATTGACAGTTTTTTAAAACTTAATGTGTTTAACTTTCCTCATCATATACAGTTGGCCCTTGAACAACGTGGGGTTAGGGGTGTCGACCCCTATGCAGTTGAAGATCTGGGTATAAGTTTATAGTCAGTGGTTCCACATCTGTGGATTCAACCAACCTTGGATCATGTAGGACGATAGTACATATGTATTGAAAACTATGCGTGTGTCACTGGACCCGCGAGGTTCAAACCCATGTTGTTCAAGCTTCAACTGTACTTTTCTAGTGTTGCACTTCCCTTAAGATTTTAGCAGCTACTGTACTAATTAAAGTGAATTATACTTGTAAATTTTTCTTATCTCTACTCTGAATAGAGGTGAACCTAGATACTAAGCCTGCTTCCACCAAGAGCATTCTTTCTTTCCTGTGCAACCTCTGAATTCTTGCCAGGAGTACTTTATTCATTTGTCAGATTCACAAGTAATTTTGTAATCATCTTCTGTGTGCCAGAGACGGGTTTAGGGACTAGGGATAAAGCAGTGAACCAGACAGACAAAAGTCTTGCCCTCATGGAGCCTTACATTCTAGTGAAGGAGATCAGATAGAAATGAGTAAACAGATAAGTCATATAATTTTAGAGAGTAGGAAGTGCAAAACTATCTTAATGTAAGGAGAGTGAGGGAGAGCAGGTAGGACTCCATTGGATAGGTTTGTTAGGGGACAGCTTCACTGGAGAAGTGGCATTTGAACGGAGACCTGAATGAAGAGAGGAGCAAGCCATGGAAGATGTGGAGTAAGCACATTCCAGGACAAGGAGGCAATGAGTATGTAGGCATGTAGGTGGGTGGAGTATTTAAGGAAAAGCAAGGAGGCCAATCTGGGCAGAGTACCGGGTGAAGAAGAGTGTGGTATGACATGAGGTCAAGGAGCTAGCCAGGGGTCTGCTCTTGTAAAGTCTTGAAGGCCAGAGTAAAGATGTGGATTATTCTAAATGAGTAGAGGGGTTTGAGCTGGAAAAAGGCATGATCCAAATCGTATCTGAATAAGGTGACCTGGTATAGAGAAGGGACTTGGGAGGATAAAGAAGAGGAACAGGGGGCTCCCCTGGTGGCGCAGCGGTTGAGAATCCGCCTGCCGATGCAGGGGACGCGGGTTCGTGCCCCGGTCCGGGAAGATCCCACATGCCGCGGAGCGACTGGGCCCGTGAGCCATGGCCGCTGAGCCTGCGCTTCCGGAGCCTGTGCTCCGCAACGGGAGAGGCCACAACAGTGAGAGGCCCGCGTACCGCAAAAAAAAAAAAAAAAAAAAAAAAAAAGAGGAACAGGGAGACCAGTTAGGAGACTATCACAGTGCTCCAAATAAGAGATGTTTATGGCCTAGGTTAGGTTGGAAGTTTGCGGCAAGTGAAAAGTGGTTGAATTCAGGTTGTATTTTGAGGGTGTAGCTATCAAGACCTGCAGATAGATGTGAGGTATGAAGGAAATAGTACCAAGGAGACAAGTCGTTGATGATTATGTGTGCAACTGGGTAGTATCACTTAGAAGAAGGGGGCTGATGGGAGGAGCAGCTTTTGAGGGAATATCAGGACTTGGTTTGTTATCTTGGATGCCCTGGTTTGATATCTTAGATGCTCTTTAGGTATCTAAGCGTCTGGTCGGTGCTCAGACTGTACTTTGTATCCAAAGGTATCCAAAGCCACTTTAGATGCAAAATGTTTCAAGTTGACCTTTGCTGCTGCCAAAATAGTAGCCACTGTGGGCAGTCTGCAAGATGGCATCTTAGGTTTCTGAGGAAGAAATTAGAATACACAAAGGGGGAAATAAGTGTATAATTATATAATGTAGATTTCATATTTAAATGTATGGGAAAAGCAATAATTAGTTGGCTTTTGGTTTTAAATGGAAATAGCCACTCATTGGAAAATAATTACTCTAATTTCAATTCATTTTACTTTAGATCATTCTGTGATGAAAACAGTTACCAAAAAAGTTCTCCAGATGGAAGGAGTGCCAAGTCAGAGGTATATAACATGTTTCAGTTCTTTCGGAAGAATTTCTCTTTAATGGCTTGGTTTTCTTTCTTTCTTAAAAGAAAATTATCAGGGTACTTTCTGCCATCTTAAAACTAAGATTTGAGTCAAATCAAATGGCTTTTCTGTTTTTGAAAATGTTGTGTGATGCTTTAATTTAGGTTCCCAGATATGCAGATTGAAAACCTTTTAACTTTTTATTTTCTGTAACATATTATCGTTAGTCACAAATAGTCTTTTTTTTTTGGTGATAAGAATGAATAGCAGGAGCAGCATTTGTGAAACCAAATCTAATATGAAACTGACTCTTTCTTGTGAGTAAATTTGAATTTTGAAACAGCAAAACAATAAGGTTTAATAAAAAGCAAAATAAATTTTTTATTTTTATGATCTGCCAATTTCCCAGAAAGAGTTTTGTGGTGACTTTAGTTATATACCAGATACATTAAAATCACCAGTGGACAACACATCTTTTATTCAGGTGCCCTCTGAAAGTTTTAAAACTTTGTTGACTTCATATCACTGAACGGTCCACTTTAAAATGGTTAAAATTATAAATTTTCTGTTTTGTGTCGTTTACCACAATTTTTAAAAAATGTGTTGTTTGAAGATTTTTGGGTTTTATAACGGTATTGTATTAGCATAAAAATGAAAAATTTAAAAGACCACCTCTAATCCCATTATCCTATCAAGCAATATTTACATTTTTATTTTCTCTTCCTGCTGTCTATAAACATAATTCCACATAGCTTCAATATAATTTGCCATTCTTATGTTTTCATACTAAATTTAAATTCTGTGATTCATAGTTATACTTTTTACCATTGCATTCACAAGGTTTCATTGAGTAGGTCAATTTTTTAAATTGGTGAAAAATTGGAAATAACCTCAAATAAACTATTGTAAACACCTTCATAAATACAGCTTTTTTTTTTCTACTTAAAGTTGTATGTTTTTGATTGTCTATTAATCAACTTGCTTGGACAATAGTGTATTAAATAAGTTGTTAAGAGTGTTTATGAAGTCAAAAAAAAGCTTATGATCGTCTGCCCATTGTTATTTCAAGAGAGTGATATTTTAATAATCAAATAGTACATTCAAAGAAGTTAAGATTTGTGATATCACACTAATTAGATATTATTATCAAAAATTTATATCCTATGGAAAGCATTCTTAAAATAGCTACATTGACTTTTGCTATGATATTAGAAATGGAAAGATATATAAATAAAACATGTATATGTAAAACATATTAGGAATTCTGTAAAATTAGTACAGAATAATAGGGCATCATGGAATGAGAACAGTTAAACATTTTTTTTTAGTTAGCATGATTAAACAAAGTGGAAATGTAACTGAAGTATACAAGCTCATTGAGCTCTTTTAAGAGTAATTTTATTTCTTGGGCTTTTTTTTGTATTTGCCTCAGTTATTTGGAGACATAGAGGTAAGCCAAATCAGTATCTGGGTATATACCTAGATCCAGGTGAGTATAGGAGTGAAATAATGGTGTGAATTGTGTCACATTTATATTGTACTTATGTATGCCTAATAAAAGATGGGAACTTTTATTAGAAATTTTTTAATCTCCTAACAAGAAAAGTGTAATTTAAAAAAATTTTAATACAAATGTATTTGCATTAGTTTCTGAAAGTAAAGGAAGGGTATACACATACAAACCATACGCATACAAACATTTTTTTTGGATGGCAATGAAGTTAAAAAACACAATAAAATAGCACAAAATGAACTGAGCTCCTATATATTTTTAAGAGGCATGTAAATCACACAGGATCGTGTGGTGATTATCAATAAGCTACACTCTATGAAATATTTGTCCTATATTACCACGTACACTCCATTTTACCCTGCATCCTAATGCTGCTAAAATATAGTAGAAAGCAGCAGCATAGCACAGGGAGATCAGCTTGGTGCTTTGCGATGACCTAGAGGGGTGGGATAGGGAGGGTGGGAGGGAGGCTCAAGTGGGTGGGATATGGGGACATGTATATGCATATGGCTGATTCGCTTTGTTGTGTAACAGAAACTAACACAGAATTGTGAAGCAATTATACTCCAATCAAGATCTATTAAAATAAATAAATAAAATAACATAAAATACAGTAGCTGTGAAGGATAAATATAACCATTTTAACCTATGATGTTTGTTTTCAGTAAATTCAAATTAAATATTTAAATGTGAATTTTAATATATGGCTTGTTCTAAGTAAAATATTAACACGTAGGTCTAGTTTCTGCAACCAAATGTTTCATATAAAGATACTTGCCTCTTTACTACTGAAATATAGGGTAAGTCTCCACATTTCACTCTTTCATCCAGTGGGTTTCATTTGTTTTTTTTTCTGTTTTCTATATGAAATCAAAGGAGCAGTGAAGGTTGACAGGCTTATAGGAGGGTAAAATTGACTCACCTACCCCCCAGCAACTTGCAGCCTTATAACTTGTATTGTTTTTACATAGAAAAATTCGTCTTAAATTTAACTTTTGGTCTACTTCTGAAGATTCTGTTTGGCAGAAGTCATGGGTATATCTGTGTTTCTGTGTCCTTGAGATTCAGAAATGCCAAAGGTGTTCTACGATTCAGGAAACTTGAGTGTTTCTGCATGATACATAAAATGTATCATACTTTGGGATCTTTTTTTAAACTTTATTTTTGCATTTCTGCACATCTCAATACTTTTGTTTTAGTTAAAATAACTTGTTACTGTAGAGAACTTATATTTTTTAAAAATGCTGGCTTATGTAAAACCTTTGTACAAAACCGATCCTCTTTTTAATGGGCTTGGCATCATTGTCAAGTGCCTTTTTGATTCCTTTCGACGTGTGCACGTGTGACAGTTGCTCTGTAGACCTTTGGTGCATCTTGATTCCTTGTTTTCATGCTTTGTCAAACGTAGTCTTGGCCGCAAAGAAGCCTGTAAGTAATGGAAGGAAACACTCTGCTGGTAAAGAATGCTACCCTCCTGAAGCGCTACCACCTGGAGTGTCTGGTTTCCGGCCATTGTGTCCTGCAGAAAGTGCAAAAAGCAACAGGTAAGCTGTTTGCATTCCCTGTCTTTTTCAGTCATTTAGAGTTCTTTATTTTGGAACTTGTATTATGTGGGTGGTCTCTGGTGCTTTGTGTAGAGGAAAAAAGGTAACTCACACATGGCTTGGCTTCTGCCTAATGAGCCCTCTAAGGAAGAAAAATTAAAAGTAATTGGGAGTTTCAAGTTGTTTCTCAAGTGTCACAACAGAGGTAACTCCGTGGGAGTCTTGAGGAGACTAAAATGATCACCAATTGTGCATGTGAGAAAAGTTTGATTAAAGGCAGGTGTAGTTGAGCGAAGCCCTACAGCACAGAAGTAGGAATTTGGATACGTACGAATGGGAAAAAAGACATTTTAGGCATGGGAAATAGTTTAATGCAGAATGGATGAAAAATATGCATTAGAGCTATTCTAAATGAACTGGCTTGTTAACTCAGTAAATCAGATTTAGTGAGTCAAACTAGCATTACCTGATTTCTTATCCAGGGGATAGCTGTTCATAGTAATTTTTGTCACAGAACAGTAAATAAAATGGTTGAATTATAGCTTTAGGCTTGCTAAGTGAAATAGATGGCTCTAGATGATCTTCAGGTGACTTACTTGGTAGTAATCACGAAATTGGGGATTAACAATTGCTTAAGAAAACAAAGAGAATTGATTTTAAATAGTACTTGAAGTAGTTCCTGTGTAAAATATCTGTTCAGTTGCTCATGTTAAATGGATGTTTCTACTCCCCACTGGACAACCGACTACTTTTTTGCAAATGGTAATGTGAATTGCTGTTGCATAAGCTATAGTGCTGAATCCCCAGTGTTTGCACTTGAGTTTCACAGCTCTGTGGTTTCCTGTCTTCTTCCTGAGACACTTAATCGCAGGTCCATCCTCGTCACACAGGGTGGTAAATTAGAGAACGATTAATATCACCATTTAAAGAAGAGAGACAAATCTCAACCATCCTGAACATAGGAGCTGAAGGGGCCTCTCAGCAGTTCAGAGAGTTATTACCAAGCCAGTAGGCTGAATTCTGTTGTGTTTTCTCCGTAGCAGAGCCCTCCAGGTCCTTGTTTTGAGCTTATTTATTTTTATACACAATTCTGTATGGATACTGTTCATACTACTAAATAGTTGTATTAACTGGGTTTAACTGGTCATGTATTTACATGAAGATCTAACTTCGTCTTGTTGATATCTTTTTAGGGGCTTTCCATTCATCAAAGCTCGTGATGTATGTAATCAGTTGGTGGTGTGTAGCTATCACATTTATGATATATAGGGCTTGAATTGGGAAAGGTGGATGGTCATTCTTCTTGCTTTTTAAATTGACAGAGCCTTACAAGAAGCATTTCCCTCTCTGAAATAAATCCATGTAAAACACGTTTGGTCGCTCTCCCAAGGCAACTGTGTAGTTGTGTGGATTTGGCACACAACGGGCAGCCTTGTGGCTATGTCTGTAAACAAGGAAGCCTGTTTTCCAGTCCGCAAATCAGCTGTTACCCAGTGAGACGAACTTGACTGCCATTTCTGACCCCTCACATGGAGCTGTCATACTCAAGAATATTCGCATGTTTTCAAGAAACGTTGTTTGCGGGCTATATGTACAAATTCCTGATCTGAAAGCCAATATAAAGCAACATCTCCCAAACCTCTGCTCTCTCACCAAGGCCACACACATTCCCTCGCTTATGGCCTCGTGGCAAGCGAATACTGTCAGTATCAGATTCTCCTTCCCAGTGGTCTTGGGAGACTGCCTAGTTGCTCTGTGAAAGGCACCACTGCTGAGGTTGAGAGAAGAGCATCTTGGGTGTCAGTCCTGGCCTTGCGTTCCCGGAGAGAGGGGTGTGCACCTCGTTCTCCTGTTAGGGTTTTCCTAGGCTGCAGGGTTTGCTGCTTGTTGTCAACATGATGTCCTAGTGACTTGTCCTCTGCGTGGTTATATAATCCCAGCACAGTTCTTTATGATGTGTAGACTGTTATGGGGTTGTGGCCAGGTCAGTTTTAAATGTTTGGAAATGTCCTGTTGAACAACACTGCAGTGGCAGTGAAGCTTGCTGGGAGAATTGTTGCCCTAGTTTTGGCTTAAGGGTGGTGAGAAGATGAAGTTTTTGATGGGTCAGTTTTAGTTGTGTGTGTGTATGTGATTTATCTTTTAAAATTCTAATGTCTATTATTCACAGCTTAGATATGTTGACTTCCTGATTATTCATCAGTCCCTTTACTGATGTATTTTCCTCTGAAAAACTACATTTTCTTCCAGACTGTTTTTGTCTGATGGTGAAGAATAAATTTTTCATTTGCAGTATAAAGTTGATCTGAGAAGAAATGTTTACCTTGGATCTTCACTTGGCTTCTGTGAAAGAAACTTAATAAAATAATATGGGCAATTCCCATTACTAATCCTAACCACGTACAACAGAGGTCTGTACAGTAACATAGCAAAAATAAGTTCCTGTACTTTTACTTAGTCATTGCCTGTTTTACACTAAAGAGCAGTGAGAGACATTTATAAATAATGATACCTCAGATCACTTTTGTTAAATGTCCTCTAATATTTGGATATTTGGATCTGGCTTGTGTTATCTATTTTACAATCTTGTCTTCTTTCTTTGCACTTTAGTGTAACAACTCTGTGGTTTCCTATCTTCTTCTTGTGCCACTCAGGTCCATCAGAATTTCCTGTGACTGTGGCAGTAGAGAGTCCTTCCTCCTCAGAAATCGAAGAGGTCGATGATTCCTCAGAACGTGTTCAGGAGGAGCCAGAGAAAATCCGTTTGAAACAAGAAGCATTGCAGGTACAAAGTTATCACTTTAAAGCTATAGAGAAGATTATTTTTCAATCGGAAGGCTGATCGCAACACAGCACAGCTTGTGTGAGGGTTCTGTTTTCTCCTCCCACCTGCATTGTATCCCCTTGAATGGTTCCTTAAGCTTAGACCAAGGTGAATGGTGGACATTTGAACTCTAAGAAACGAAAATCAAAACATGTCGTTAGTAATATATTTTCCTTTCCTTAGAACCTTAGTATATTAGATTTAGGGTGAACCTTAGTGATCATAAGATAAGGAAATTGAGTTCTGAATGAATACAGTCAGCTGATTCAGTGCTCTTGTTTTACAGATGAGAAAATTGACAGTTCTAGTTGAACTCTCTTTTTATAAGAGGAAAATATGGCCTCATTTTAAATAAAAGTAAAGTTGAAAAAAGTTTTGATGTTGATATTCTCCTTTCCTAAAATCAAAAATATCAAGAAGCTACATTCTATTACCAAATAAACCTGACCTCTCATGTCATTCCATACTTTTGTTTGTATGGGCAGAAAAGAAAAATTGATTTTTATAAGAAATTTTTGCACCTCAAAGTTAATATATTTATTTTATTTCAACCTTAATGCAGAGCTGAACATTTCTAGTAAATAAAGGAACACCATTTCGGGGGGACCTTGTCTTTGTGCTACAAAGTCCACGTTTAATTTTTTAAAATTATTTAATATGATTTTCTCTTCATATGAAACATGACACTTGACAGGTTTCAGAACTAATTATCCCATTATTGTAGGACTACGGGAATTACTCTTTGATTTTGAAAAGAGTTAGTTTTTTATTTTTTAATTAAAATTAATGATAGTATAGAGAAATTTTAAGAAAAGAACTTAGAAAATTATGAAATGTTAGAGTAGGAGAAATCTATAGTTCATGTAGAGTTACTCCCTTTCGTTTTATAAATGAGCACCTACAATTTGTAGAACGTAAGTGGTTTATTAGTAAATGGCAGAGTATGACAAGACCCTAGAGCATCTAACCCGCATTCCTTGTCCTTTTAGTTGTGGTGTATTCATTTCCGTCACGAATAGACCACGAGATTGTATTTGTAAAAGCAGTAATAGACAGTGGGGAAGTCCAAGAAGTTTAAACACTGGGACCACAGAATAGCAGATTCAGAATGCACTGAGAACCCTTTTAGCTCTTCTCTGTTTTGACAAGACACTACAATGATGGTATCAAAGTGTTTAAGTATATATGCCCACAACAATCAAGAGATTTCAACATAGTTTTGAAAGAGAGAAGACAGGTGGAAGGGTGTGAAACTGAAGCAGTAGAACAGAGGAAAAGCATCACCTAGGATATGCACAGGGACCACGTGAAACTGAGGAGGATTCTGACCCCACCTGCAGAAGTAGCTCCGTGCTTTGATGCGCATGTAAGAGAGAGGGTGGAGTTAGTTAAAAGTGTGACTGAAATAGGGGAGCTCATTGAAGGGTTGTGTTTCGAGGAGTGGACTCCCAGCCCCGCCCTCACCCTCCTGAAATGAGATGATTTCATTTTGAAAACAGTGAAACTGGTGAGAACTGGGGCAGCTAGTGTGAGTTTTTACACGCTAGAAAATTGTGTTTGGGGGAGATCCTATTACAGTTACTGCCCGCTTCTTCCTGCATAAGAAGCCTATCAATCGTTGACTTCAGGGAGCTTTCTGCGCTCATTCTTAAGTAGAAAATAACTGTCATTTGCCTGTTAGTTGAGTAAAGCTTACAACATGAGAGAGGGGGAAAAAGAGTGAAAGCATATCCTAGTAGGACCAGGGACAATTTAGGGAACAGAATAATTTAAGAAAAAACCCTAATTAGTATCCTGAGAGAGGTTTAAAAAGAGCTAGCAACTATAAAATAAGACTAGGGTATTAATGAAAAGGAGAATGGTCAGAAAGCAAAAGAGTTCTCCTGGAAATGAAAATATGGTTGCTGAAATAAATTCAGTAGGAATTTAAAAAATTTCTCAGTATATAAAAAAGAAAGACACAATGGAAAATGTGATAGAAATATGTTAGAGAGGCTGCATCTGGGAGATCCCACATGTTACTATTAGAAACTCCAGACCCAGAAAAAAAATGGAGGGAAGCTGTCAAAGGGCAACAAAATTCCCCACAGCTGAAAGTAGACATCAGGCCTCAGATTGAAAATAGTTATGCAAGATGAGCAAGAATAGACTCATACCTAGGCACCCTTCCTTGTGAAACTTTCAAATACTGAAAAAATAAATTAAAATAGAATAAAATACTGAGAGGATACATCCATTCCAGAGAGAAAAATACTGGTCTCCTAAAAAAAAAGGTTAAAATCTGACTTTATCATACTTGTCATGAGCACCATGGATCCTGGAAGGCATTAGAAAGATACCTCCAAAGTTTTTCAGGCACATAATTTTCACCCTAGGGGTTTGTATCCAGCCAAACTATCAGTCATAAGTGGAGGCTGAAGAAGATATTTTGTACCCAAAGAAATTTGAAAAATTGACTTCCTGTGCTACACCTTAAGCTATTTATAGAAATAATCCAGCAAAATGAGTCAATAAACCAAGAAGGAAGGTAATAGGGGATTCAGTGCAGATTGCAGCTAGTCTAGAATGGAGAGGCTTCTATTGATTGTGTGATTGAGAGCTTCGAAACACCTTGAGGCATATCGTACTTACTAGGTGTTAGGCACTGTTGGAAGGGAGGAAGGAGAGGAAGAGGAGAAGGAACTTGAACTCCAGAGGAGAAAAGGCTCTACGGACATAAACCTGAAGCACACTAGACTATGGTTGATTTTTAACCTACTATTGGTGAGGAAGGGAAGAATCCACTTCAGCTTGACACTATAGATGTCCCCCTTTTCAGTGACACACAGGGGTAATGACCACGTATCTAATTTGTTGTCCAAACCGGAACTTGTCCAAACTCCTTACACTTCAACAGTGTAAGGAGGCACTCTAATGCTGTAACATCAGGACAACAGGTATAAACGGGAACAGCCCAAGGCGGCTTGGGGTATGTGGTCACCCTGCACAAGGGCAGTGACACTGGCACAGTATGGAACGAGGTGTAGTCTATACACAGAGACACAGTACATCTGCAGTGGGCAATATTAATTTCATTGTAATAATGGCAATACTGTCTTGGTTTGCAGCTTTTATTGTCAACGTGCATGTAATCACAAATAACTAAAGTAAACAATACTTAGTATGTATGAGTATTAACTTGGTATGTACTGAAATGTATTGTGTAGTAGTATGTACTTAGTATATATTAGGCTCTAAGTGTTTTTGCATATATTAACTCATTTAATCCTCTGAATAGCCTTATGAGGTTGGTGCTAATATCATTCCTACTTTTGAGAGCAGGAAGCTAAGACAGGGAAGGAACTTGCCCAGGCTGTACCTTATTTAAGGTTGGATCGAGGCTTTGAGTTTAGGCTCTCTGCCTGTTCTCTTAAACCTTACTCCGTACTGACTCTCAAATAACAGAAGAATTAACTGCACATAGAATAGAATATAAATTTCAACTTTGACAATGTAAGAGCTAGGTTTGGAAGGTAGACAGGAGGTTGAAAAAAGGGAAGATGGTATGAATGTCCTTATTTTACAAAGCGTGACGTTGAGAGAGTTTCTAGTTGATCAACAATGTAGGTTTTTAAGTATATCACTACATGTCAAAGAGATCATGAGCAGTGGAATAACTCATGATGACATAACTTTACTGAGCAGTGTGGACATAGGAAAGAATGTAGAGGAACTAAACCCTTACTTGTTAGTAATTCAGAAAGTGAACAGATAATGCCTCCAATTTAGTGAGAAAATAGTCATGTGAGAGTATTACTTGGAAATGCAGAAAAATTCAAAATGACAATAGTTGGATCTCCCAGGTGGCGCAGTGGTTAAGAAACTGCCTGCCAAGGCAGGGGACATGGGTTCGAGCCCTGGTCTGGGAAGATCCCACATACCACGGAGCAGCGAAGCCCGTGCACCAGAACTACGGAGCCTGTGCTCTAGAGCCCGTGAGCCACAACTACTGAGCCCATGTGCCACAACTACTGAAGCCTGCGCACCTAGATCCTGTGCTTCATAACAAGAGAAGCCACCGCAATGAAGAGTAGCCCCCACTCGCCGCAACTAGAGAAAACCTGCACGCAGCAACGAAGACCCAATACAGCCAAAAGTAAATAATAATAATAAAATAATAAAAAATAACAATATTTGACGTAAACCTCATAAAAAAGGAAATCCATACAGCCAGTAAACACAGAAAAGTGTACAACTTCATTAAGTAATAAGTGAAAAGTGAGTCAAAACCAAGGAAACTACATGTCAATCAGATTGACAAATACATAAATAAAAAGTCTGGTAGTATCAGGTATTGTAGGCCTGAAGTACTATGGGAATCTTCTACCCTGTTTATACTGGAGTGTAAATCAACACAACTACTTTGGAAAGCATTTAGCCCTCTCCATCAACTGAAGGTATATAAATAGCCTGTGAGCCAGCAGCCCTCACCCCCGCCCTGTGTAAATGCACCAGAATAACGGGCACAGCAGGATTCCTGTCCATGATTTGCATTAGCACAAACTGAAAACAAACCAAATGTCCATTAACAGTCAAAAATAAATGATGTGTATTTGTACAGTGGGAAAACTATCCAGCAATAAAATTGAATGAACTAGAGCTACAGGCAGCAATGTGGATGAATTTTTTAAACCAATGTTGAGAGAAAGAAATAAGATAGAAAAGACTTCATATACTATGATCCTGTACATAAAGTTAGATGTTGACACAACTAAACTCTTTTGTTAGGGATGCATGCAGGTTAAAGGAAATGACTGTCAAGAAGTGAGGTTGGTGTTTAACCGGGAAGAGGGAAGGAGCTTGTGATGAGAAAAGGATATGGGGGGTTTTTGCGATGCTGACAAGTATCAATACTTTCAGCTTCGAGTAGTGCTTATGTAAGTATTCTCTTTTTATTTGTCACATTGACAGTTTTGTTCTGTGCACTTCTCAGTACACATATCGTATTTTACAATTAAAAACTGCGTAAAGAATCGGTCGCTTCTTGAGTGCTGGATGTGGGAGTGGGATGAGACCGTTTCATTTTAAGCCCTTCACTACTGTTTGCATTCGCATGTTCATTCATTCAGCATTAATTGCACATATTCTATGTACCAAGCACTCTTCTAATTTTATATGTGTTTTAACTCATGTAATTCTCACAAGAGCTCTGTAATATGGGAGCTTATCTCCATTTTATAGATGAGGAAGTTGAGGCCTAGAGTTATAGAACTTGTCCAAGGTTCTGTAGCTAATGGGTAGTGCCAGGCCCATTTGCCTCAGAGAATCTGAATATTTACAATATAATCTAAAAGAGAAATTTAATGACTAATTATAAGCAAAAAAATTGCACACTAAAGAAGATGACAAGTTTTCATCTATCCAGTTAGAGAAAAACACACAGTCTGTCTTTCACACACGTACATCTTATATGTACGTGTGTGGCAGGGATTCTCCTTATTAAGCAATTATTTATTGACCGTCTACGTTGTGCTAGGCACAGGTGCTGGGGATAGACACTTAATAAAATACACCCCCTATCTTCAAATAACTTGCACTCTAAGTGAGGAAGTAAGCCAACAGTTATAGTAGAGGTTATATACCAAGTGATACATCGCTGATGGCAGTGTAAAATCTCAGAAATCTTTTGGAAAGAAGTCTGGAGGTAGGTACCTCAGAGCCTTAAAAATGTTCATTTGCTTTGATCTCAAACTCATTTTTATGGATTTATTGTAAGAATGTTATTCTCAATATGGAAAAAGGCCTTCATGCATAAAAACGGTTATTTTGTCTGATAATACTGAAAAGTTGGAAAGAATTTAAATGTGTAAAATGGTTAACCAGTAAACCCACTCAGTGGAATATTTTGTAGCCCACACAAAAAAATCAAGGTTATGAATCCCCTGATTATATGAGAAATGCTTGATTTCAATGTTAAATGGAGAAAAGTTGAACATAAAATTTGATATCCAATATGATGGGAGCTTTGTCCCAGAAAAATCACCCTAGCTGGTGTACAGAAGGGTGGAATGGAGAGCAGATGGCAGGAAGGAAAATTATTCCAAAGCCTTATCATTAGTCTTACTTAAGTAATAGAATATCAAGCAATTTTACTTTCTAACTTTTTTGGTTCCATATTTCCATGTAAGGGACATGAATTCTGAATACTTTGTAGGAGGAGGGTACACTTTTTCACAAAAATTGAACACTGTGTTCTAATTCCCTCCATTAGAGGGAGAAACTGTTGCATGTAATTGCACTTTGATGTGCTATTTAGAACCAGTCAGGAATTTTAGTGTAGCTTCCTCTGACCGTGCTGAGGGTTTTTTGTTTTTTTGTTTATTTGTTTAGAATTTCTTTGAAATCAGTTTTAGAAGATTGATTAAACCATTATATTAAAAGTAGAGGAATTCTGCAATTTTTTTCCCTTTTTCCCCATTGAAAATTTGACTGGCTTTAGTAATGAACCATTAAAGAATTTGAAGTTCTTAGACTCTCAATTTTTTAAACATGTTCTGAATATAAAAATATATGTTCATTGAGCAAATGTTTGAAAACAATGAACTTCTTGAAGGAAATAAAAGCCACCTCTGCATGTACACACACCTAATCTGCTCTTTTGTCTTAAAAAAGTATCCGAAATATTTTGCCATGTCACTAACTACTCTTCTACATCAGAGAATTTGATTAAGCTTATGCATCATCTCCCAGGAAAAACGCACAGATATATTTTGAATGTAGCACTCCTGAAGCCCATTCATGAACTCTGGTTGAGACCTCTTGTCATTCTTAGTGGCTTCATAGCGCATTCCTTCAGACGATGAGCTGTTTTTATTTAAACCAGTCCCAATTCGGAGGCTCTTAGCTTTCTTCTAGGGTTTGGTTATCAACAATCTTATGACATCATGTTGGTAGATAAATCTTTGCCCACATCTTTGATTTCCTTAGGGTAAACTCCTGATGTAGGATTGTTGTTAGGTACCAAAAGCTACTGTCCAGAAAGTGATACCAGCTCCTCTCCCAATGATGGCATATAATAGAGTTCCTCATTCTTTAAGTGATTGTTCAAAGCAGTTAACATGTATAAATATACCTTACTGTTTTCATAAGTATAGGTATTATGATTGTTTATCACTGCATAAGAAACCACCCCAAAACAGTGGCCTAAAACAATGACAATCATTTATTTTGCTCACGAACCTGGAGGTTGAGTAGAATATTAATTCTTTTACTACACTCTTACTGACTGAAAACAATACCTATTTGACTAGCTCAGAGTTCTGTAGGTCAGAAGTCCAGGCACAGCGTGACTGGGCTTCCTGCTCAGATACACATGGGAACATGTGGGTTCCCTCCTGAGAGTGTTAAAGCACGTGAAATTTAAGTGTAAGATATTGAGCCCCAAACGTTGGATGTTCACCATAGTTTGTGTGGGCCACAGAGCTGAAATGAAGATGTCAGTCTGGCTGTGTTAGCGTCCAGAGGCTCTGGGAAAGAATGCCTACAGGCTTCTTCCGGCTTGTTGGCATAATTCAGATTCTGCAGTTGCAGGACAGAGGTCCCCATTTCCTTGCTGGCTGTCAGTCGGGGGAGAGTTTCAGCTCCTAGAGGCCTCTCGCTTGCCTTCCCTGCCGCAGCATTGGACCTCTTCAGAGCCAGCAATGGAGAGTCTCCCTCTTGTCCCTTTTGTACTTCAATTCAGGAAGAGTTCAGGTCCTTTTCATGGGGTGCCTGAGTAGGCCACATCCACCTAAAATAATCTCCCTATCTTAAAAGATCAACTGATGTTGAACCTTAATTCCATGTGCAAAATCCCTTCACTACAGCACCTACATTTAGAGTTTGATTGGATAAGTGGAAGGTTTGTGTACTTCAGTAAGTGGTCATCTTGGGGGCTCTGTCAGAATTCTGCCTATTGCAAGCAGTGTCCCCACTTCAAGGACCGAAGTGTCTTAGTTCCTAAAACTCCTAAGATAGTTTATCAGTGTTCATTTTACTTCAGTGACCTTGGTGAAGGGAAGACTACCACCTCCGTGAGCAGGAATGGCAGCCAGCTTCCTGAGTCCACAGTGTGGCTCTGCTACTTAGTGGTGTGACCTTGGCTGTGCTGCTCTACTTACTCTACTTCTCTGCCTCTGTTTCCCTCATCTGTAAAATAACATGGAGTTAGTGATTGTTCTTTCCTCGTAGGGTTTTTTGTTTTATAAATTTATTTTTGGCTGCATTGGGTCTTCGTTGCTGCTCGCCAGCTTTCTCCAGTTGCGTCGAGCGGGGGGCTACTCTTCGTTGCGGTGCGGTGGCTTCTCTTATTGCGGAGCACAGGCTCTAGGTGCGCAGGCTTCAGTAGTTGTGGCACGTGGGTTCTAGAGCGTAGGCTCAGTAGTCATGACGCACAGGCTTAGTTGCTCTGCGGCATGTGGGTTCTTCCTGGACTAGGGCTCGAACCCGTGTCCCCTGCACTGGCAGGCGGATTCTTAACCACTGTGCCAGTAGGGAAGCCCCGTCTTAGGGTTTTGATGATTCGATTACTTAATACCCAGGGAACTCCAGGAACAGTGCTTGACTGTAAATTGCTTTAAAAGTGATTACTTTTTTAAAACATGCTTTTGAAACTGCAATTATGCAATTCAGGTATGCTAAGCAGGTTCGTTAATAGGACTTCCTGCTATAAAGAGACCCACAAATAAAAATAGAATTTTTCTTTCTTGGTCGTAACTTCTTATTTTTGACTTACTATGTTATATGCATATGCCTTTTATGGTGGGCTGCCACAAATTTATGTTGGAAAGAGTGGAATTTAAATAAATCTTTGCAAATTTGATAGATTTTGATCATTCATTTCACTGGCATGGTATGATATGACCCGTAGCAGACTAAAATCTGAGTTCACTTCTGGCTCTGCCCCTAAATCCTGATGAGACCAATAGCTGGAAAGGCTTTTGGATATTATACTATGAATTAGTTATAATATTGACTCTGTTTGCTTAGGAAACCCTGGAGCAGTGCCTAAAGCAGTTAAAGGAGGAAAGAGTAATAAGACTGAAGGCTGATAGACGAGTCAGTGAGGTAAACACGTTTCATCTGCTTTTGAGAGTGTTTTGGTTTTATTTCGATTTGATTTTAAGCCATATACACATATTTTGTAAGCTTTAGAACTGTAATATGTTGCAAATTGGTGGTATCATATGGACTTTTGCATGTACTGGTATTTAGTGATCATATGATCTATATTCCAGAAAGCATGTTTTTAAAGATGTGAAAATCTGGTTTTGTGTATGTGTGTGTGTGTGTGTGTGCTTTTATATGACATTAGCTTATTTCCTGTTCATGATTCTTTGATTCAAGAAGGCACCTTCTGTGCATGTATTGTATATACAGTAACATAAAAGACATGATGAGACTCTCCTGGCAATGAATTAGGAAAGTGAATCATTGAAATAAATTTAAGATATTGGAAAACTTCTAAGAATGCAATGAAAGATAAAAATATATACTATGAGAATTACATTAGGTAATGTGCATGAAAGCAGGGCATAATCTAAAAAGTTCTATCTAAATATCATTTATCACAGGGTGAGTGTAGGGAGGAATTTTTGAAAGTGCATCCATTGGATTGGCAGACACTCATTCAATAAATGTTGAGCACCTGCTCATGTAAGGCAAAAGGGGCATCATGAACATTAACGGCCTTTCTGAGAAATACGAGAGTTGAGCTTACAGGGGGTTTTAAGTGCGTAGATGATGAGCAGAAGGGGAAGAGTGCACGGGGGTGAATATGTTGAAGAAGCCAAAGAAAATATTGGTGATCGTACATTTAATAAATCGGGTTGGGTATGATTTAGGACTTTTAAACGTAAGCATTAGATATTTTACTCACTAAAGTTAATTCTTAACATTCAGCAGAGTTGTAATATGTTTTGTTCAAATCAGATTCTATAACTCACTTTCTAATTTAAGGGAAACTTAAAGCAGGTCATTTTCTAATGTGGAATGAGGCTCCATTATGAATTGAACCAGTTAGAAATGTGATCTTTTGTGAAAGATCATTAATAAAACGGTAGCTTGGGTTTATTTATATACCACCTAAGTGTTATATAGGAAACTTTGTTGGGTGCCTGTGAGTTTTGGTTATTATGTGATAAGGTCTCTGTCTTTACTGGCGGAGGGTTACATTAATTATAAATTAATTACATTTTGAGTGTTTTAGTTTTGTTCCTTGAAACTAGGCAAGACTACTTTTTGTTTGTTTGTTTGTTGTTTTTTGGGGGGTTTTTTTGCGGTATGTGAGCCTCTCACTGTTGTGGCCTCTCCCGTTGCGGAGCACAGACTCCGGACGCACAGGCTCAGCGGCCATGGCTCACGGGCCCAGCCGCTACGCAGCATGTGGGATCTTCCCGGACTGGGGCACGAACCCGTGTCCCCTGCATCGGCAGGCGGACTCGCAACCACTGCGCCACCAGGGAAGCCCAAGGCAAGACTACTTTTGATGACAATGAGAAAAAATCATGTCAGACGTTTTCAGTCTTCTTGTATAGCTGGAACATGAAAATGCCCAGTTAAGAAACACAACTTTCTCTTTGTCTGAAGCCCTTCATGCCCACTCATTGACAAGCATGATCCTGGATGATGAAGGTGTTTTGGGCAGCACTGAGAATTCTCTTCAGAAGTTCCATGCTTTCCTGGTTCTCCTTAAAGATGCTGGGTTAGTTCATTTCTCTTCATGGCATTCTTCTCTTTGCGACTCTAATGGTAGTTTGCTGAGGAACTGGAGCAATTTTCATCACTTACGTGGCTATATTTAGCCAAATTTAGTGTAATTATAGGTAATATAGTTGACGTTTTAAAATGAGGAATTAAATTTTTTAAGAAATGCAAATAGGGAAGCCTGCTTTGGTAGAGTGGGGAGCCCATTATAAAAGAGTAACCTGTAGACAGAGTAATTAGTAGGTATAGTTGTTTTGTAAAGACTAAATTAAAGGCAGTTTTCATTGAAAATAGTCGGGAATGCATAAGAATTTTCCTATCTTTCACTTCTTTTGCTTGTTTGATAAGTTTGAATTAAAGTTATCTTTGCCTTAGACATAAAAATGATTATTAATCTGCAGGGGAGATATAGGTCAGTGGTTCTCAACCAGGAGCAATTTTGCTGAAAGAGGGAAGTGGAGATTGATAGTTGATGGAGCGGTGTTTTGTCAGTGAATGAATTGGTGTTGGTGTTGGGAAGGAAGGAACAAACACATTCTTGGAAACTGGAGGAAAGGTGGTAAAGAAGTGTGGGAATGGAGGTGTGACAGGCAGTGGACAGGGTGCACGGTACATATTGAAGCTGCTAGTGAGACAGTGGGATGTCTCCTAGAGGATGAATCTGGAAAGGGCTGAGGATTTGGGGGAGAGAGAGGCTTGTAGTCTGGAGTAGGATGTTGGCTTTTAAGATTTTAGAAGTAAGACTTCCCTGGTGGCGGGGTGGTTGAGAGTCCGCCTGCCGATGCAGGGGCTAAGGGTTCGTGCCCCGGTCTGGGAGGATCCCGCATGGCGCGGAGCGGCTGGGCCCGTGAGCCATGGCCGCTGAGCCTGCGCGTCCGGAGGCTGTGCTCCGCAACGGGAGAGGCCACAGGAGTGAGAGGCCCGCGTACCGCAAAAAAAAAAAAAAAAAAAAAGATTTTAGAAGTATTTCATGATTGTAGGTCTGGGGAAATCTAAACTGCTCTTCTGTGATTATAATAACCTTTGTCTTTTCTCCTTTCCTCCTCTCGTCTAGGCTTGGGCAGTTGGCCAAAATGGCTGGTATAGATCAGTCAGATTTTCATTTACTAGGTCGTCCCCAGGTGAATTCTGCTGTTAGTAGTCCACCTAAAGAAGAAAAGAAGGCACTTGAAGAAGGAAAATCAGAATCAAAACAGAGAGGGGGCTTCCCTGGTGGTGCAGTGGTTGAGAGTCCGCCTGCCAATGCAGGGGACAAGGGTTCGTGCCCCGGTCCGGGAAGATCCCACATGCCGCGGAGCGGCTGGGCCCGTGAGCCATGGCCGCTGAGCCTGCGCGTCTGGAGCTTGTGCTCCGCAACGGGAGAGGCCACAACAGTGAGAGGCCCGCGTACCACAAAAAAAAAAAAAAAAAAAAAAAGAATCAAAACAGAGTGCCCCATAACAAATGCAAAATAGCCAAGTAAATGGACAGAACAGCACTTAATGATTCTAAGAGTGATTAGCAAAAAGGAAATGACCAAGTCAGAGAGAAAACAATAATGATCAGTCTCGAATAGTTCACATGCTCGGGAGCTAGAAGACTCTGGAGTCCTTTCCAAATCTGAGATTAGTAAATGTGTGCCCATTTCATGATACTGTACTTTTGTAAATAAGGAGACTGGAAGTTCTTGAGAAAATTTATGAGTTAAAGCAAACTATCCTTAATGAAGAAAGAAGACATTAGAGAAAATATTCCAGATTTTAAATTGGATAAATGTCTGTTCTGTTCATATTTTATCTAGGTTTCTATTTGTATTCAGTCAGCTTACAATGAAGGAACACTAATGAAGGTACACATACTGATATAATTTTTAAAATAAGTAATCCAGACATAGCTAATAGGTAACATATTAGAGTGAATCACCTGGTTATGGGAATGGGAGGGGAAAACCTGTCAGCTTTTCCTCTAGCCTTACTTGGAGCCCCCATCAGCCAATCTCAGAGTGGCCTTGGGAACTGACAGCTTGAGAACACAGTCTGGTCACAAACTATATACGGTTTACATGTGCCTGGAGGATAGCAAAGAAATTAATTATCTTACAGAATAGGGTTTTATTTTTAGTGAGGGAAAGGAAATGGGTAGCTAGGTTAAGCTGAGAATCACTTGGCAAGATATAATTACAAAAAAAACTGGCTCTGAAATCTTCTGATTAATCAATTGACTGTGTTAATAATAAGATTACAGAGTAACATTGAAGTTTTGAACTCTACTTTTTAATGGTTGGCTTTGTTCATCACTGAATTTTTGTCTTGTCTTTTGTCTTCCCCTCCACTTTCCGAAAATTACAGGTGATGCTAGGATTCCTTTGCCTCTCGACTCCTTCCGTGTCCCAGCGTCTACTCAGGAGGCCTTAGAAACTTCCAAAGACAACCTGGGGGTGCCAGTCACAGAGCAGCAGCAGGAGTCTTTTGAAGATTTCATTGCTAGAACATGTTCTCCTTCAGCAGATGTCATTTCTGGAACTGGAAGTCAAAGAAAAGAAGAGGAATTATCTAGAAATAGCAGGTCTTCTTCAGAGAAAATGAGCAAAGCAGGTGAATTGACCAAAAACTACTCTGCTAAGAAACAACCTGGGAAGGACCTGCATTCCTGCTCTGACTCACCTGTAAAGCAGAAAAGCAAAGGAATTGGGCAAAATAATTCTTTGGTTAATAAACCAATTAAAAGTGAGTCTTCAAAAAAACACATTTCTGTTAAGAAAGAGAGTAGAATAGTGACTGTTTCATCAAAGACAACTAAAAGTAAACTCAGTCTACTAGAACAGTCTGAAAATGATACTCTTGGATCTGATTGTGAATTTCAAGAAAGCATCCATACTCTATCACGCCTAACATAGGTCTACATCTTTTAAAATTATGTTTTTGCCTTCAAATTTTCATAAATTACTTATGTTTTTATTATAGCATATGGTGTTTTCAGTTACTTGACTGGAAGCCATTAGAGAAAGATTTTTTTATCTATACTTTTTTATTATAATGGAAGTTTTGGTGTACTTTTCCTTGTAACACTTTGCACCACTCATTCAGCTAGTGTTTACTGAGGGCTTCATATGTACAGTACTTTTCTGGGTGCTGTTGCTTTCAGCAGTGAACAAAATAAAGCCTTTACTCTCCTGGAACTAGCACTTTGTGGTGGGAGAAAACATAAACAACAAAGCAGGCTAAGGGTTAAAAAGATATGGGAATAATAAATGGAATAGTTTTACCATTTGGTTAAACATCAAACTATTATAAATCACACGGCCAGAAGCCATTGACATATTTTAATTCATAATAACCAGAGAGCCTCAAACATTTACCAAGGCACTTAACCATGTTTATGGATTACAGCAATGCTCTGAGGTAGGGAACTCTTACCATCCCCATTTTATAGATGAACAGTCTGAGGAGACATTATGTGAGTTGCCCAGAGTTGCACAGCTATAAGTAAGTGGGAAGTTGCAATGTGACCCGAACCCATGCTCTTTTTTGTTTTTTTTAATGTATGGACTTTATTATCTTTCATTTGTCTCTGATTTATGTGAATTTTTTCTTTAAAGATTTTTTCTGATGTCAACCATTTTTAAAGTGTTTATTGCATTTGTTACAGTATTGCTTCTGTTTTATATTTTGGTTTTTTGGCCTCAAGGCATGTGGGATCTTAGCTCCCCGACCAGGGATTGAACCCTCACCCCCTCCATTGGAAGGCGAAGTCTTAACCACTGGACCACCAGGGAAGTTCCCCTTATGTGACCATTTTTCTGGCATTTTTTTTTAATTTTATTTTTTATTGACATACACTTGAATTACAGTGTTGTGTTAATTACTGCTGTACAGGAAAGTGACTCAGTTACACATTTATATACATTCTTTTTCATATTCTTTTCCATTACGGTTTATCACAGGATATAGAATATAGTTCCCTGTGCTCTACAGTAGGACCTTTTTGGGGTTTTTTTAAATACATGCACTTTTTAAAAATAAATGTATGTATGTATGTATGTATGTATTTATTTTTGGCTGTGTTTGGCCTTTGTTGCTTCACGCGGGCTTCCTCTAGTTGAGGTGCACATGCTTCTCATTGTGGTGGCTTCTCTTGTTGCAGAGCACGGGCTCTAGGTGCCTGGACTTCAGTAGTTGTGACATCCGGCTTAGTTGCTCTCTGGCATGTGGGATCTTCCCGGACCAGGGCTTGAACCCATGTCCCCTGCATTGGCAGGCATATGCTTAACCACTGCGCCACCAGGGAAGTCGCATGTAGGACCTTTTTGTTTATCCATCCTGTATATACACCAGTTTGCATCTGCTAATCCCAAACTCCCAATCCAACCCTCTCCCACCCCCTCCTCCTTGGCAACCGCCAGTCTATTCTCTATGTCCTTGGTTATGTTTCTGTTCACACATAGGCTGTAACCAGGCTCTTAATTACTTTGTTATCCTGTTTCCTTGTTAAGAGAAGAAGGGTTTAAGGAAGGCACTGAGAGAAGCCAGTGACCAGTAGAAGTGCAAAAACAGTGGGGCTGTCAGAAAGCACATCTGTCTCCTTCCCCCATCGTGAGCAGAATTTTTAAACGGCAGAGTATGTAAGAGTATGTGATGACACATCTCTGGATTAAATGATGTCTCCCTGGTAAAACGTGTACAGATAAGTCTTTAGTTCAATCAGAGTGAAAGGTGAGATCAGAGAAAAGCTGGAGTGTCAGATTTCTGGTAGAAGGTCCTGCCTGATTGTTACTAAGAGGGCTACTACAGTACTAGTTAGTTCCTTAGTCATGGGTTGAGTGTTAGAGGAGTGAAACAACGAGCAAGATGTAGTGTTGGCCCTTTAGCAGTGGAGTGAGAGGGGAAGACGCACAGCAGATGTCTCATCCTGCACGTGACCTGCTGTGACGGGTATATTCAGGGCGTTTAGTCAGTGTTTGTGGAAGAAGAGGGGGAGCCGTGAGGCAAAGAAAAGTCATCAAAAGAGGCAGTCCCTAAGCTAAGTCTTAAAGGACTCGTGAGAAACTGGTGAGTCAGCCGGTGAAAGGCACGGATACTCAAGGCAGAGTGGACAGCGGAAGTCCAGAGCCGTGAGTGTGCGAGGGGTGTGTCACAGAGCCACAGGCACAGGCTCTGGAGGATCAGTGCAGTGTCCCCAGGCAGCGGCAAGTGCCCCTAAAGGAGGCAGCGAGGAGGAGGAGAGCGGGTCTTAACCACCCATGTGTGTGGAGCTGGTTTCCTCAGAAAATAGCTAAGAATGGAAGGGACAAGTTCAGGTGGCATTTTAGACCACTGACGTCAGTATGGATGAGGAATCTGAAGAAGCCTGGAGATAATTATGCCCCACTCTTCTGAGGAGCAGTGCTTTATATTTTCAAGTGGGATTTTCACGCTGCCACCTCCTCTCCTGTCCCTACTGAAAGGTTTATAGGCCGGCAGAAGGGAGAACCTGGCTTAAGGAAAGTTAATCAGGTTCCTTTACTGTACAGCTTCTCGGGGCTGCTGTAGGCTAATGTTCATTCTGGATCGTCACAGCAGGCGTATGGTACACAGCCATCCTCAAAGCTATTTGACCCTAGAGTCCTTTTCGAATAGAATGTCTAACAACTGGTTCCACCAAACAGCAATTTCGTAACTTCTAGACCAGGTAACGGCAAGAAGAAAGGGGTCTGAAATAAGGTATAGATGAAGGGAGGAAATAAGTTCTAATTGTATTTAGGAAATTACCAGCAAGACTTGACCTTGGGAAGTAAGGAAGAAGTAGGAGGCGGAGGCTGAACCCCCATCTGTGTGACTAAGGTTGGGTGGTGGTATCATTGAGTTTGGAAATAGGGGATAAAGAACTGAAGTGGGGAAAAGACTTTAGTTCTGGACATGTAGAATTTGAAAGCACCTGTAGAATTCCGAAGACAAACTGGTAGATAACTGGACATGCACGTGAAGACATGGAAAGATAAAAATTTGAATGTCATCAGCACATAGCAGCCATTAAAATCATGAAAATGGATGAGATTTCAGAGAATTGTGAGTACTGACAACGTTTAAGTGATAAGCAGAGAAAGAATTCTGGGAAGGAGAGAGGTGATAGAGTTTCAAGAAGGAGGAAGTAGATGACAGTGTCATCCTTGAGAGAATGTAAGTGTCCATTGGATTTGGGCAGTTAGGTCCCCAGTGACCTTAGAGCAGTGCAGTGAAGTGGTGGACAAAAAGCCAGATGGCAATAAACTGAGGGTGTAGGGCTGCCTGTCGGGGCCAGGCGGGGCTAGTGAGGACAGTGGGAATAGGCTACTCTCAAGGAGTTTGGATGAAAAGAGAAAATAATTAGCAAAAAAGAATTTTTTAGAATGAGAAGGACTTCTATTTTATATGTTGAAATGAAGGAACCAATAAAGGAGATCCTGAAGATGTAGACAATAATTTAGAGAATTGGGGAAACATGGACATATGAATAAGAAAAAAAAAACCTTGCACAGCATATAAAAATCACTTGTATCCTTCGAGCTGGATGGATACTGGTAAGTTTGGGAGGAAATAAAGGTAAGAAGAGATAGAAGTTAAAGAAGTTTATACTGATAGCCTCAGTTTTCTTTGACACAGATTTTTCAGAGACACATATATACGCATACATAATTACCGTTTGAAAATTCTTTCATAGTTACATGTTTTATTAATCACGTCTGAGAAAAGTCACTGATTTTCATTTTGTACAGCATTATCTTGTAAGGACAAGATACAGTGACAACTTCCATGCTTTTTGCATATCAGAGCTGACACTGAAAGTATCTGCATAATTGAATTTTCACTTATTTGTAATAAGTTTATCCTTAGGAGGATACTTTCATAGTGTTTGATCACAGATGAGTTTGGGCATTGCTATCACTCAATAATGTTAAGCATCTGTCAGGTTCTCTCCTATACTATATATTAATTTTTTGTCCCTTAAGCAAATATTTATTGGCGGCCTGTGGGAATAAGATACACCTAGGTCCTCTTCCCTTGGTATATTCACAAAAGCCTCTGAAACTAAATTTCCAAGTCAGGCCATACTAAGGCCTGGCATAATAAGTTTTCATTGTTAACAGTTTTTTTGTGTTTGTGGGGGTTTTTTGTTTTTATTTTTTTGAAGCAAGGATAAGACACTGTCTTAACTCAGTAGTTGTCCATTCATTAATAAGTCAAAGAAGACATTGATGAAGCATGGTGTTTTGAATATCCTTTCCACAGAATAGGTAATGGGCCATCCTGAAACTCTGGTGAGATGCTTATCATTTTCAGATTTTGGAGTGGCTGAGAAAACCCTATTACACCTTGAATTATCACTAGAAACATGAATTCAGCCAAATAAAAACAGTGCCTCTGCCTACTGAGGTGGTCAATTTCCATCTCAACAAAAGTGACCAGTTCTCCTTTAGATTAAAATCAAGAAAATCCCCTCTGTCCAGGATGCAATAATGGGGTGCACGAAAGAGGAAAACTGGAGCTATTCCCTCTTTACACCTGAACAGTGAATTCATTCTGATATCAAATATTTGTTATGATTCTGTTATGACCAGGTGCTTTATTGTTTAGAGATCAAGTTACTGTTCATTCTTGGTAAGTAAGAAAAATCCACGTTTTAGGACTCTGAATAGTAACTTTATATATATTATATATATATATATATAAAATAAATATGTATATTATATGTAATATATATTCCACCTATTCAACAAAATTGTAACTTTCATCATCTCTTACGAATGATGAACTGTATTCACTCTTTGGAAAGGGCTTATAGGGAATTAAAGTCTCCATATACTTTTTATATAAGACCGTGGAAACCAAATTCTCAACTGGGAGCAAACTTAGGTTTTGCTCTGAAGGTTTATGCTTGCCTGGCCTTAGAGTGGTAGGCCAGGAACTCAAGTTTTTTTCCTCTAAGTTACTTTCATTGATGCCACCCTGAAAAAATTTGGAGGGAGTATTTTTGAAATAGCTTTATCTCAGTAACCCTTTAAAAATGCTTCAGGGTATGGGGAACATAACTGTCAAAATGTTCAAGCAACTCTTGTTGATTTAAGTGTAACTGATCAGGAGCAATACAGGAAGGAGCTGAGTACAAAAGACAAAAGGCGTGAGGCTATTTCATGTATTGTTTTTGGCTTATTGTCCAAAACAGAGAAAGTCTCATACACTGGCGCAGCCAAGGTCCCCTACTGTTCTCTCCTTTTAGTAGAAATAAAAGAGAGCTCGTTTCTCAATAGCAGCATTCTATCCTTAAGTGGGTACACAGTGATATTCTGATGGTCTCTGGAGCAGAGAATAATTCCGTGGCAGCTCTGACCTCCAGTCACCGGGTCCTCTGTAACTTAGTCTTTCATGGCCAAGGACTATAATCATTATTTCGATTTATATTTAGCATCTCAAAATGGAAAGGATTCCATGGACAACAAAGCAGGAAGTGATTTCATGAAGTGTTTTAGTATGGATAAAACAATAAACTATAAAAATACAAATCATCAGTAAAGCTTTTTCTTTCCAGAGAACTATATTCAGAAATTAATGTAAGCCTCTAAGGTGCGCATGTGTGTTTTTTCACCCATGATCATGTCTGTATGTGTGTGCATTCCACTGCTACAGGAGACATGCACAATGATATCAGATTTGTACTGGTTTCTCCCAAGAACTGTGTGCTCGCAGGGTTCGTTCAGGAAGGTGAGTGCCCTACCACCACATCACAGTCATATCTCATCACCTTCGGCAGGAATAGTTTAAACTTTAACCTCATATGCAGGCTTATTAAATTAGTATTACTCATCAGAACTTGCTTACTAATAAAACAAGCTGAATTAGCCACTGCAGAATCATATTTGGAAATTCAATGAAAATTTTACCTTTTTAATAAAGGCCCAGATATATTATTTCAGAGCAGGTGGTACAGAAAACTGGTCAAATTTGACATTCATTCATCACTGAAGTGTGGAACGTGACAGGTGAAAATTGATATTGATTTCTTTCCTCTAATATTTGGAAGAGTTCTAACAGGTAAATCAAATGAGATAACAAGACATATCAAGTCTCACTCATTTCTATGATCACATCCTCCCCACATATCACTCCTTCGCCTGCCATGTTTTGAATAATTCAATGCCCATAGTCTTTCCAGTCCAGTGTATTATAAGACACACTCAAGCTGGGTTTCAATCATATCAGACTGAAAGCTGAACATTTTAGGAAGGATTATTTAAAACCAAATGCGTCTTGAGCCCAACAGCCTTTGAAACCAAACAATCCTGGGAGTTCAGTTGGATTCAGAAAATTCAGTAATCCTATTTGATGTATGTTAACCGTATCAATATTAACAACCTTCTGCTGGATTTCAGCACTGATTTGAGAGCTGAGTTACTACTGGTCTTGTATTTTACCTAGTTGTGAAAGCACTGAGAGAGTTGTTCTTGGGTTGAACTTGACCCGCCTCTGGGAATGCTCTCTGTTCTATCCATCTTGAAAAGCTTTATTCAAGTGCATTTCTCGGCCTTCCTTCTCTTCCCTTGCACCCCTTGGGAAAACGAAAGATGCTCAACTATAGATGTGAACACGGCAGGTGCTCTGCTTGGCAATGGCGTCTTTCAGCTTCCCAATAAAAAATTATATTGCTGACCACCCATCTGACTGAAAAGTGACGCATTTTACTGACAGATATCTGGATTGAGAGGCCAAAAGAAATAGGTCATTTCAAATTTCCTTTTTAAGTCATAGCTTTGTGTTGCCACACTACTTGTTCAAAACTTAGATCATGAAGGTTCCTTCCTATGACCTGCAAATAATTAAAATGTTCTTCAACAGGCTCTATGAAAAGCAAGCAGAGGGGCTTCCCTGGTGGCACAGTGGTTGGGAGTCCGCCTGCCGATGCAGGGCACACGGGTTCGTGCCCCGGTCCGGGAGGATCCCATATGCCGCGGAGCGGCTGGGCCCGTGAGCCATGGCCGCTGGGCCCGCGCGTCCGGAGCCTGTGCTCCGCAACGGGAGAGGCCGCAGCAGTGAGAGGCCCGCGTACCGCAACAACAACAAAAATAAATAAAATAAATCAAGCAGAATATTCCTAATTATCAATCTTTCTCTTGAGTCATATAGTTTTTGTAATTTCAAGGAAGAGAAACTCAAATGTAAAGTGTTACAATAGCCAAGCATACCAGCACTATTATCTAACCATTCAGCAATTTTCTCTGCCAAGTCACTCTGAACCTTAGACTACTGAGGATGTCTTCTTAATTAATTTTTAAAGTTCTCCTCTTTTGAGTTAAAAAATGGTCACAATTTTATAAGTAAAATTAAAGAAAAATACCAAAGAGAACATCTGAGATGTTTCCATTAGGCATTATATATATATACATAAATTTAATAGATATACATATATAAATGCACTGGGCTAAATCTCCATCTTCTGTGTCAGTCGGACATAGGTCCATTTTCTTAGGAATAGGGAACTCCTTTCACAATGGAAGTGAGGAAATTGGCAAATGTACACCATATAAGTACTTTTGGATGGTAGTGACCAAGTTCTCAAAACACACACACACACACACACACACACACACACACACACACACACACACACTGAAGAATATCAGAACACTTAACATTTCAAAGACACAGGAAGAGAAATGCAAGTTTCCCCTAGAAAGCCTTTTGTTTTTTTGAAGTCAGAATTCTGAAAAGACGTTTTTATCAAGCCAGCTTTTTCTAACTTAACTGCATATGCAATAAAAGAGTCCTATCTTAGTCATTTTTAGGGCAAGATTTTCTTTAAGTACCAAGAAAGTAAGCACTTGTAAATGTAAATTTTGTATGGACATAAACCTGGCCAGGATATCCGTTGGAAGCTGGAAATCTGTTGTTGTTCCTTTTCCTTTTGTATTGAAAGCTAAGTTCCCCATTCTGAGTTCAATTTGTGAAGATCACTTTTATTTTGACAAACTCTATTAAAGTAGCCAATTCAAGGAAGACAGGTTAGTCTTCCACCTAATTACCCAGTCCAACTTTTACTCAGTGTCTTTCACCTGAGCAAAGTCTCCCCAGTCTTCCAACTGAGGATAAACCACGCAGTGTCTAAACTGAGCAAGATCTTCCCAGTGTCTTTTAAGTGAGGCTTAACCCACTTGAGCAAAAGTCTTCCCAGTGTTTTTCTACCGAGGTTAAACTCTCAGTGTTTAAACTGAGTAAAAATCTTCCCAGTGTCTTTCACTGAGGATGACCCAGGTACTTCTTCTTGAAACCAAGTTTCAAGGATAACCTACTACTCAAGAGAAGAGTTTAACACCACTGAATAAAACTTAGGATCATCAACCAAAACTGGAGATCCAAGAACCAGGAGATACTCACCCAAATTCGTCTGGACTCTCGGAGAAAGCGGACAGGCCCAAGAAGCCTCTGCTGGTGCCAGGACTCTGGATCCTCATAGAGTTCAGGCAAAGAAGAAAAGTCTGCTCTGGGCCCCTTCATTGGTTGCCAAGACTGCTGACTGAAAAATATGCACAACCCAAAAGGAGAATTATGTTTTACTTGGCAGATTTTCTGAGGACTTAAGCCCAGAACACAGCCTGTCAGATCACTCTGAGGAACTGCTCAGAAGACCTAAGGGAGCAGTCAAGAAAAACCAGGTAGTCAGAACATCAAAAGATTACTATTAATTAAAGAAAACTAGACCTCTCAAGTTAAGGACTTTAGCATTTTTCTATGTATGAGAAGATGAAAGAATCTGGGCTCCGTGAAATCATTCCTTTGATATGCACCTTAACTCTAGAACCAGTACCCTGTTTTTCTCCATCCCGAATCCCCTCAAGGTGCACAGTTGAGGGTTCCTGCTTTGACGTCTGACTTGATGACTGCAACATCCTTTGTCTACTGATATGGCAGGGAACATTTTTCATCCACGGGTAAGAAATTGAGAAAATTAACATAATTCAAGATATAAAACCATTACAATACTAAAAATTCCCAAATGTCAAACAAACATAAGTACCCTTGACCTGTAAAATGGAAGATGCCAAAGAAGGGAAAAAAAGAAACAACAAAGAAAATGTAGAAAATAAAGCATAAAATAAGATGGCAGAAATCAATAACAGTAGAACAATAATTAAATAAATCAAGGTAAATGTTATCATAAGATTTTTAAATTTCAAAAAAAAAAAAACCCCATCAAACAAAACATATTGAAAATAAAGTAATAGAGAAAATTTAGAGAGCAAATATGAATGCAAGGAAGACCTGTTAGGTAGTCAGTCAGACATTAGCAGCAAGGAGGTGACAGTGGTGAGAAAGACAAGAAGAAGAAATTGAGTCACACCCAGCCATCTGGGGACTCTCCCTTGACTCCACCCAGAACGGGAGAAACTATGGTCGGGTGGTGGGCAGCTTATCCTGTTAAAGAGAGGCACAGTAACACAAGGGGACTTCTCCAGGCTGTGCATGCCCAGACCAGACAGGCGTATAACCTATAGTAAATCCAAACTCATTATACCATAATTACAATAAATTACATGTGGTTTTGCCCCTCCCCCCACCCAGTAGGCATTTCTTGGGGATTCAAGGATGAGAGCATGCGCAGCAGAAAACTTGTTCCATAGCTCAGGACTGTCAATCAAATAATGATCCTTGTCACTCACCCCCACCTCTCTGCAAAATGCTCCTTAAAAGCGCTCGTAAGCCTTTATAGGAATGCTGCTTTCAATTTGCAGAAACAGTACACCCATCCCCCCCCACCCCGAGAGTGTACCTTTGCTTCGATATACTTTGCTTTGGGCTTGCTTCACTTCGCTGAAATAGCCTGTTCTCAGAAACAGCCTGCTCTTTCTCTCTCCTTCTCTCTCTCCCTCTCTGAGAGTGTACCTATGCTTAACTAAACTTTGCTTTCTGCTTAAGCTTAACATGGGAGTTTGCGATCCTTTGCTTACTATCATGGAACCAAGATAGCTGGTCCAGGCCTTCCACTGACCTCCTCGGTTGAAGCTATTTTGTTACAAAGCATGTCCACATGGTGACAGACCTAAGTCTAAATTTTGATAAAAGGTGGAATTAAGGTGAGACTATCATATGGGAGGAAAAGACTGTAGGAACAATAGTAGATGTAGGAGATATGTTTGTGAAAGTGCACATTCATGGCAATATAGCCAAATAAACTCACATGCCCACGTTCCCACTAAAACTGTATAAAATTATGACCAACAAGCAGAGAATACACATTATTTTAAAGCCCTCATGGGGCATTAAGACATATTTACCATGTGAATCCTTCAGTGAATCTTGTGTTACTGCTAAGGGGTAGGAAGTGGTGTCATAAGGGAGTTTTGTGTAAGACTCAAAGCTCCCTTTCTATATGGTTCAGGCTGGACTTGAAGCTTCAGGGGTCTGGGAGGATGGGGCAGGAAAGGCAAGGCACACTCAGAAAAGAGAATACATACATAACACACTAGGGATATCTGAAGAGGCTGCTCAAGACCTGGCTCAGCCCCAAGGGTTTGACCCCTAGTCCTACTCTTCACCCTACAGCCCTTTAGGGTCAGGACCTTGGCTCACCCTAACCCATTCCTAGCTTCCGGGTATAGAATGAGTGCACATATCTGAATGTTAGTGTTCTCTCAAAATTTACATGTTGAAATCCTACCTCTTAAAGATAGGAGGCCGGGCCATGCAAAAGTGCTTATGAGCTTTCATGAATGGGATTAGTGCCTTATAAAAGAGACTCCAGAGATATCTCTAGCCTCCTCCCATCATATGAGGATACAGAGAGAAGGCTCCAGCTGTGAACCAAGAAGAGAGCTCTCACTATGAGGTGGCCATACTGGTGACTTGATCTTGGGCTTCCCAGCCTCCAGAACTGTGATAATAAATGTCTGTTGTCTTTAATCTACCCAGTCTATGGTATATTGTTAGAGCAGCCCTAATGGATTAAGACCACATACTTCAAAATTTATCTGGAGAGTGGGGACTGTCTTATCATTGCAAACTAAGAAGTTGGGTTGAGACAACATATGAAAGATTTTTTTAAGTAGAAAATTATGGATTATTGGATTTGAAAGTACTAGATTGGTTAAGGAAAATGAGTACGTGTGTGTGTGCGTGTTTGCAGTGTGTCCCAAAAGTTTTTGTGCAGTTTAAAGATTTACTAACTCCAGAGTTATAAACACTACAAATTTACAGAAATATCATTTGAAGGTTTAACTGTTACCAGATGCAAGTCTGTGTGCCTGATGCACAGTGAGGCTAAATACTGAAACATCAGAGTTTGGAGCAGAGAAAGGTTTACACAGTGCCATGCAAGAAGACACGTGGCTCATGCCCAGGAAAAACCCCAAACTCCCTGAAGGCTTTCAGCAAAGCCTTTTTAAAGGCAAGGTGAGGGAGGGGCATGGCTAATTGTTGCAAATATCTTGGTGTTGGATCCTTTGTTCTAGCAGCTGGCCAGATGGGTCAGATCCTGGTCAGGTCACGTGTTCCTGTAAACCTCCAACAAAACAATTATTATTTTCTGTTCTGCAACTTTTTATCTCCAGGAATGGGCTCTTAAAAGTCAGAGCCTTAGAAATAGGCTATCCTGTATATTTCAGGCTCTAGGCAACATTGTTTTACAAAAAGTGCAGAGCCAGCCTGGGTCACAGGGATGGACAGAGTTAGCTCAGGCAACAAAGCATAAAGATTAAAGTAAAAAAGATCTGATGTGGAGTCAGATTTGTTCTTCCCTATTACATAACTATTTATAATTCTTTCATACTTATGAATTTTGAAAAATAAATTATTTTAATTTTTGTGTGTAGTTCCCTCTGATAGAAAATGAGGCAAAACATACACTATTCAAAATTCACAAAACTAAATAAGTGTAAAAGAAATTCAAGTTCTATCCCTGGGTGTACACAAGACACAAACATGACGTGGGAAAGTTGGAGCTGAGGACAAAGGAAATCCTGAGTAAAAATGTCTGTGAAACAGCCAGTCTTCCAGGGTCAGCTTAAGATGTTCAAGAGTTATCAAGTTGGTGGGCCTCAAGTAAAGGTCTCTAATGGATGAAGGAACCAGGTTCCAGATGGAATGAACAGAAAATTGACTAAGGTCTCTCTGACAGGATGAGAGTAGTTGGAAGGAGGGATCTGGAAGCCCCAGGAGGGTGCAGGTGTCTGTGGGTCTGGATGGGAAGGAAGGGCAGTGATTCAGCCTCTTTCTCTTATTGCCCCTCCCCCACACTCAGGAGCCCTTTGTGACAAGGCCACAGCTCTGTGATGCAGGCCTGGGGTTCTGCCATCAAGTGAACTCCCAGTGCTCTGTTGCCTGAGGGCAGCAATGCAGTTCAGAAGATGGAGAATCTCTTTTCTTTGAAAAACACGGTTGCTATCTGGCTGAGATCCAGCCCAACTTCCTGGGTGATTGATATCATCCTTGGGTTCCTGTGTGGACTGGGGCTCTTCCTGATGTTACTCCCCTGCTTCCAGAGTAATCCATTCTTAGCACCACCTAGGAAACATAGAAACATCAGGAAGGTAAGAAACCTTTGGCTTAATCCCAGCAGAGATTATCTCTTTTTTTCTTATTCTTATTTCCACTTTTCTAAACCACCTAGAGAGACTCCTGAGATGGGAACTCTCAGAAAAGTAGAGAACATCATCCTTCTAGGGAAAAGCCAGGCCAGAGAGGGGTTAGAGTGGGCATGAGGATTTCTAGCCTAAGATCGTAGACCAGGAGTTCAGGTATGGTAGAGGGCTCCAGGGCAAGTCCCCAATGCAGTGACTAATGGTTAAGGACTGGATTACTAAGAGTTCAATCTCTGCAGGAAGGCTGACCCCTGAGCCCTGGTTCACCAGCCACCTTCCCACAGCGGGTGTCTCAAGTGAGACCTTCCTCTGTGTTGGGGCTGATCTAAGGGCAATGCTGAGCCCCTGAGAGCCTGAGAGAAGAGGCTGGAGTGGAGGTCTGGCTTTGGGAAGCAGAATCCTATCTGACAAAGCTCACGTGGGCATTTAGGTCTGAGAATGTGTGTGTTTCTTGATCAGAGGAACAGTGACAGAAGAAATCTATGGTGATTAAAACTTAAAAAATCCTTCTTGGGCTACCCTGGTGGTGCAGTGGTTGAGAGTCCGCCTGCCAATGCAGGGGACGTGGGTTCGTGCCCCGGTCCGGGAGGATCCCACATGCCGCGGCGCGGCTGGGCCCATGAGCCATGGCCGCTGGGCCTGTGCGTCCGGAGCCTGTGCTCCGCAACGGGAGAGGCCACAACAGTGAGAGGCCCGCGTACCGCAAAAAAAAAAAAAAAAAAAAAATCCTTCTTTGCACTCTTCAAAGAAGAAAAACTGAAAATATTTTTATCCACTTTACAAATAAGTAAAAGGGGAAAAAACCCCACAGAGTTTTAGTTAAATGTAGAAAGTCATGTTGTTCATGAACACAGCTTGCCTAGATAGATGACAGTGAGAGTTGGGTGTTAGCCCCTCATTTCTTCTTCTCTCTCAGCATCAAGTAGAGCTGAAGGGGAGGAGCAGGAGTAGGAAGAAAAGTGGATCTTTGAAAGGTAAGCCTTTGCCATTCAGCCCTGCGTGCCCCCGAGAGTTAGCTTCCATCTCTCCTAATCCTGAGGGCCCAGCTTCACGGTCTCTGAGGATGCCAGTGGCAGAGCTTATTCTTCAGGAAACAGAGCCTTGGGAAGGCTCGTTGGAAGGAGATCAGAGCCCAGATACTTCCCAGAAATTTGTGCTTAGAATGAAGCCATGAGGACCTAGAAATGGGGTGTGTGGACTGTGGTGGACCATTGGTGCCTGGGTTGGGAAGTGGGACCTCCAAGTCCAACTGTGGACAAGTTGTTTAACTTTGCTCAGATTCCTCTGTGTGATGACCACTGACCTTTCTCCCCTACACGGCAGTTGTAAGGGCTACAGGGGTTAATTAACGTGAAGGCACTTTGCAAAGGACAAACCCTTTTCAAGTGAGACTTACCATCACTGTCAGGGACATGTGGCCTTGGACACTGATACTTGGGCTCCAGAGTCTAATCCTCCAAAGATTTCCCTTAAAGGGCCATTGCACTCAGCCTCCTGAAAGACTCTTAGGCCTCTGCCTTCACCACCATGACCCAGTCTCCTGATTTCCAGCTTGCAGAGATTGCCTGGAAGAACTGGAGGGGACTCACAACCTGGTTTCACTTCTGCAAAGGTAAAGAATCTTTCCCCTTCTCTCCTGGGTCGTCCTTCCTCCCAGAGCCTATAATGTGACCCCAGCCCTGGGAGGGGGAGCCATGGGAGGGCGTGGCTAAAGCCCTAGGGTGAGGGAGAGCAGGAGCATTATGAAGTCAGTGTGGGGGCAGAGGAGGGTTCTTGGGCTGCAGGTGCCCACCCCTGCCTGTCCTGTCCAGCCATCCTGGCCCCATCTGCTCTCCTATAGCTGCCTGGGGAGGCTTCCTGGCAAGGGCAACTTTCATCAGCTCTCATGTCAAGACCCTCCTAGTGAGACGTGCAAAGCAGTGCCTGCTGGAGCCTGTGGAAGATACTGCTTGAAGGGTTGGGAACCCTGCATGAACACCTCCTGTAGGGTTTCCTTCCTTGATCCAGACACTCGAGAGGTGCTGGAAGCACACATTAGAAGGTTTTGGGTAAAGCACAGGTGGACCCTCCCCCTCAAGGTCCTCAAGCCCATAAATCTCTTGAAGCGGAAAAAGCTCCAACCCTCCACCGTTCTGCAGTTTGCCTCTTCCCCTTCAGCCACCTGTGTGTCTGGGTCCCACTCAACAGTCAAGTGTGCTGAGTTCCTGGAGAAACCTCCTCAGGCTCATTCAGGAGACAAGGTGATAACAGAAGAGTCAGTTCCTACCCTGAAGAGGCCTCTCCTTGTCCCCTCAACTGTGTGTAAGGAAATCCAGAGTGCCCTGGGAGCAATTCCATCTGCTGACTACCATGGGCCCTCAAAGGCTTCTCTGACTGGACAGGAGGGCAGGCCACCTTCTCAGTCCCTCACACTCAGCCTTGTGGGCAGAACCTGGAAGAGTGAGACTGTGGAATGGGTCAAGAGGGACAGCCTAGAGCCAGGTCCAAGTTCAGCAATGGTCAGGAATGAACCAACAGAGGAGAGTGGTGGTCAGGCCTCAGGAGACCCCTGCCATAGGGTAACAGTGATGGAGGTGAACTTAGGATCCCAATCTTTGAGAGGTGAAGAGGCCAGGGAGGCTGTGGAGGCTAAGGAGTCTCCTGCTCTTCAACCACAGTCTAGTGTTATCTTGGAAACCAAAGTGTTGACAAAATCCCAAACCACAAATGTACATATGAGGAGTTTAGAGGTGCCAGGGACCAGTAAACGTCTCCTACTACCTAGAATGTCTGTTTTCCAACATCCAGGTGAGCCATGCCTTAACATGGGGGTTGCCAGTGAGTTTAACTCCAAAGTAAAGGTACAGTCAGACAACCAGCTTCAGGACTTTCCCAAACACATGTTCCTTGCTGCAGACAACTTGGCTTCTCAGGTGCCTCAGTGCCATCCCCAGAGAGTCCCCACCAGAGACAGGTTAGCTTCCCAGGAGCCAAGTGGCCTTATGGAAGCCCAAAGGAGCAACCTAGGGCAGCAGGAGCCCAAAACTTCAAAACTCCAAGACTCATGGAAGAGCCAGAGCAAGATGATTGCCCCTACTTACAAAAGAGAGGACTGTAGGAGGCATAAACCAGGCGAGCATGAAGAAAGGTTTAAAGAATTAGGGACCTCTCAAGCTGGAAGTATGAGCCGCCCTGCCCAGGTCAGGGGAATAACAGACTCTATTGGGAGCAGATGTCTCCAGCTCATGCCAGAGAAGAAACATAGCCCTCCAGAAAGCCTCTTCAGAAAAAGGATGAGGCTATTTTTAAAGTGGATTTTCCCCAATAAAAAAGTCAATGGTCGAGATGCTCTGCAAAAATTCAAGCCCATATCAGCCACTGCCCAGAGTCACGGATCAGTCAAAAGCAGATCAATCTTGAAGAGTGAGACTGCTGAGGGTCAGGCACTCATGACAGCTGTTGGACAGATCCCAGAAGAAAAAAGAGCAATTCACCATGGACTTCATGCCACAAAGTTAAATGAACACAAACTGGAATTCCAAGTCCCAGTATGTGGGTGTTTCTGCTGCCATAGGCTTACCTCCTACCCAGAGCAACGGAGAATGATGGGTTATACAGCCTGCAGTCATAAAGCCACCTCCAAGGGCCAGAGTTGTTCTTTCAGGGAAAGGGAAGTCAGACACCAACATAGTTTGAAAAGTGTAAGGTTCGACGATGAGCAGCTGGGCCTAAGGTGCCTCCCATCCTTGCCCCCCAAGAAGAGTTTGTTTCCAGTTAGTACCTGCCAGTATGGGCCAAGGATTCCAGGTGCCCCAGCCCGCCATCAACACTGTCCAAGGCATTGTCATCTTTGGGGAGGTGCCTTGCCTGGTCGACAGTAACATCCTTCTTTAGTCTTCCCTTTAGTAGGAAGACATGTCTCCAAGTAAACATTCAGTCCATGTAGAGAGAATGATTTTCTCCTTAGCACGTCCAAGGTATTTAATGTTCCCCAATACATGTATATATATATATATATTTTTTTTTTTTTCTAATAAAAGCAGAGTGTAATGGCTGCTGTCTGTGCCGTGCACTTTGTCTTCTAGAAGGGGGGGGCATGGAGGGAGGTGGACAGTAGCATCACAAGCTTGCTCCTTGTCTCGTGTCCCTTCATTGCACCTTATAATACTGTCATTACACAGACCAAAATTACTCTAACAATGAGACGGGAAAAACCTATGCAACCCACACCCAAGGATCTGGTTCAACCAGTCTTTCTCCTCCTTCTATGCTACTTTGAACTTTATGCAACTGTAGTGGATAGGTTTACACGATAGGGCCGGACATTCCAATTCAGGCTCCAGGAAGTGTCAGAGCCAAGTGGATGGAAGTTTGGGGGGAATAGAGTATGGGCTCTGAGTTCAGAAACAGGAGAAATCTTGCCCCTGGATCTCTTGGTAGGGAATATACAACATCTGCTCTTAAGAGTTCCTTCTCTCTCTGATGAAGGTTGGGATTGAGGTATGCCCTATGAACCCCTTTTAGCTTAGCCATAATAAAATGTACAGCATCACCCTCCCCCACCTCTGTTTTTCCTACACTTTAGAGCAGCAGCAAGGATGGCATTTCCAGCTCTGTGTGTGTAGGTGGGGGGAGTATCAGGGAGGCTGCTGAGGGCTGTGTTGAGTCCAGTCCCATATAAATGAATGGCTGCGTTCATGGGTCACCTACCTTCCACTCTATGTTAACCCCAGAGAAGGAGTTTTGGATGAATGGAATAGGGGTGTGACTGTGGGTAGTAACTATCTGATGGTCAAACACTGTGAATTTAGGGTGGGATGTAGGTGTAGAAAAATCCTTGGATCCAAGGAAGGAGGCAAAGTGGTACCAGATTCCCATAAATTGCAGTTCTGAAAGAACAGCCCCCTGACATACAACCACCATCTAAAGGCCTAAAGGGGAGGAAAAGTTAAGGGTCCAGTAGCTCACCATGGCCCCACGCCAGGGTCTCTACTCTATTCCAACTTTAAGATCACAGACCTAGAGAAACCACCTTTAGGTCAAAACAGAAGGTCAAACTTAGAAAGTAAAGCAAATCAGGGAGGGTGAATCTCTTAATACTATATTTAATAAGCTTACACATCATCACCTCTTGACTTTTAGAAAGGATAACTTAACAATAGGTGTAAAAGCCAGGACTAGGGAACTTGGGATGTGACTCCTAGTCTGGTGACCTTCACATAAACACATGGCCCAAGGACTGCTCCAGGGGAGAGGTGGGGACTGGCTTGTGATTGTGTAGTAAGCCTTGCCTGTCTCCCAGTCCTTGATCACCCCAGAGCCTGGCAGGTGAAGAAGCAATCAGACAGGATTCGTGGTGGTGTGGAGGTGACCTGTGCAAAGTGGATGGGGCAGGGTGCAATCCAGGAGTGTTCCACTGATCTGCTTCTGGCACAGCTTTTCTTGTCTCCTGACCCCCGTCCATATGGAAAAGCAGGGAGATGAGGAAGAATTTCTCTAGAGTGATTTGGTATTTTCTGCCATGTGCAGGGCGCATGGTGGACACAGCTCCAGGTGGTGTCTTTCTCATTGTGGAGATTTCGGTTCCAGCTGATGCCCCTGATCCAGATGACAACAGAAATGGACCCCATCCCCCATACCTGTCAGGCCCCTCAACACGTGGAAATGCTGTGACCTGGGGTGGAGGGGGCAGAGTGAGCACAGGACTGCTCACACCCCTGGTTTCTCCCTGGAGCCAGGCCCTACCTCTGGGCCCCGATTCCCAAGGCAGCCTCCAGAATGGGCAGAGCAGTGAGAGTGGAGCCAGGAGTTGTGGGAGGGGTCGGTACCCAGAGGAAAGAGTTGACAGGGCTGGGACCTGAGCCTGGCTGCTGCTGGGTCCTCTCAGGGGCACCCAGAAGTGAGTTCTGGGAATATGGGGAAGCTGGACTTGGACCCCCCTGGCTCCTGCTGGGAGAGTGCCACAGACAGGTGATGCTGATGGAACAGCAAGAAAACAGACAGAAGCAAGTCCCTTTGCCCTTCTCTTGCCGCTCCGTCTTCCATAAGGTACAGTAAGAAAAGAAATTGAGAGACCAAAAGAAAAAAAGAAATGGAGAGACCCAGAGACAATACACAAAGACTTCACGGACACACCTCTCGAGAGACTTCTCACGCAAACACCTTTCTCAGAGATCACATACTGAGACCTCACACAGGGACCTCATGTTGCTTCACAGACCCTCAGACAGAAACCTAGCACAGATTTAACAGATTTCCCAGAGATACCTTCCAAAGGGACCTCATACAGAGACTTCACACAGAGATCTCACCCAGAGACAACACAGAGACCTCACATCTATTCTTCAGTATCCATTGACAAGTCTTTCTTAGTGAATATGAAACCACTTAGCAAACTGGCAGCATGATAAATATATTATCAGTTGTGCCCCTCTGAGATCCACCAGACACTCACTGTCAGCATTACTCTAAATGGGGAAATATTTGAGAAGTTTTGTTCTTCTGGAATGTCACTGCCTCTGAACAAAAGAATTATACATTCCAAATGTAGATTTTCAAATTTCATTCTTAGGTGTTCATTAGCTTGAAGATCACATATTACATTATTTTATTTTTATTTATTTTAGAAGAATGAAGAAAATAATGTTTATTTCTTAGAAATGCACGTAGTACTCTACTTTTTTATTTTAAAAGATTTTTATTGGAGTATAGTTGAGTTACAAATTTGTGTTAGTTTCAGGTGTACAGCAAAGGGAGCCAGTTATACATATACATATGTCCACATTTTTAAAAGATTCTTTTCCCATAGAGGCCATTACAGAGTATTGAGTAGAGTTCCTCGTGCTATACAGTAGGTTATTATTACCTATTTTGTATATAGTAGTGTGTATATGTCAATCCCAATCTCCCAATTTATCCTTCCCCCCTTATCTCCTGGTAACCATAAGTTTTCATTTGTACTCTTTTTTTAGGAGAATCACAAATTTTAAGCACAGCTAAAACACTGTCAGTCTCCAGTGAGAGAAAATATTTGTCCAGTTTAGTTATCATCCAGTCAAATGGTATCTGGCACATTTTTTCCTTTATTGAGGACAGAACTTAAACTTGAGATGGCTTACTTGTTTCCTTTGGAAACATAAGAAAAACCTGCAACAAAGGTACTCTAGGAATGAAATAAACCAAGAAAGAAGCATCCGGACTCACATTCACTTCCCAGAGGGCTGTGTAACTAGCACGTTATTTTGCACATAATAGCTTGCATCAGGTTTGTGGGGTTTGCTTTAGTTTTTAACAGGCCAATAATCATGTGAGGATTTTTCACAAGTCAAATTTCTGGTTTTAAATTTTACATTCTGGCAAAAGTATGCTTCTGAATATTATTTTATTTCTTAAAATGTGGTAATGCCCTAAAATGATATTACACAATCATAACGTTCAGCTAACATACTTAAAAAGATGGGCTATTAAGGATTCATTCTTCAATAATTCTATGAAATGCACATTTTCTAAGACATGCAGTTAGGATCCATTTTATATTCATTATAGGGTTAACACATTGCTTTAAAAATTTTTGAAAGATTATAAAATATATGACTTAGCCTATGCTTGACATTATACATGTTACCTCATAAAATTACTGAGGGAAGGATATCTTAATATCTGAATTGAAGGTAGTGTACATTTAATCTACATTTGGCTTATAACAATGAATAATGAAAGGCTTTCATTTATTATATAGCTCACACTTTCCAAAGGGTACACTTCTAAAAGACTACTGATTTCTCACTGCTAATAAGCAACCTATTGTCCTTGCCTTGGTAAAATCTATTTTAATGACAGCTGGTTCTCTCCCAGATTATCCATTGGTATTACAGCGTCACGGTCTTTTAAGAGGAGCAGGGCTGACACGAGGACTCTTTGGGCTTATTTCTACAAGAAATTTAGTTTTTCTATTCTCCTAATTAAAAAATGGATAATTATTAGTTTTTCACTTTACTCCCTTATGTCGTTGAATCAGAAAACAATGGACTATGGTCATGTATGTCATCTAATACTCTATCAGATCACTTTTTTTTAAATAGTGCAGCTTACTCAGGTAAGTTTGCTGATCAGAACAAAATGGAATCAATTAGGAAAAAGTTCATACAGGAAAATATCCTTTTCAAAGTTGACTATTTTAACACAGTTAAATAAGCGATTATTTTTTAATCCTTTGAGTTAAAATTGTCCAGGGTGGCCAAGAAAGTCTGGAAACATGACAAATGTCCATAAAAGCACTTTATTACTATAATACGTTGAATGTGTTGCTCCTCATTATTAATTCACAGTTCATTAAGCTGGGCAAAACTACAACGAACAATGTGCATTAAAGCAAAATTCCCATCAATCATTTTCCATCTGTCATACATTCTGTCAGATGATTTGTGTGTCTAATTTTCATGGAAAAACTTGTACCTTTACTCCAGAATAAGAAATCAAGGGGGATCAATCTATTAAAAAGATATTAATATTCCCAGACTCTGTGGCCTTCAGTATTTTCTTTTTAAGAAGATTCACCTAGTGCAAATCTTATAAATATTTTTACCATTTAATATGCCCAGACAAAATGGATACAAAAATTAGATAAAAGAGAAAACAACAAAAACAGATCCCCTTTGTTTTCAAAACATTTGATGTTTACATCAAAATATTTTGTTGAAAATGAAGTGATTTTTAATCTATAGTTAAAAGACACTATAATGATATTTAGAACATATTACAGATCCGGATTTTTACAAATAGATTTTTATTTAAAACAGGTCTCACACTGATATCAATAAACCAGGCACTCTAGAACAAAATGTGGAGAGATGGCAATTATGCGATGACTTCTTAATACTGCAAGGGAAAAAGATTTTTTCCAAAGTAGTCCATCTACAATATTAACCCTTAAGATCTACTCCCCTTGATAGGTTTCAATATTATTTTCTCTTTTATACACATTGACTTTATAATTAACTCCTACAGGAGGACATTTCTGGAAATGTTCCCAGATATCTACAGCCACACTTTCGGTCATGATCACACCATGGAAAAAGTAGGGAACATCCAGATCCTGATGATCCAGGGGTTTCATAATTACCCCTTTGAGGTCAGTCAGAATCATCATCATTCCCAGAACAGGGTCGGTCTTTACATTTGTGCCCCGAGACATGCAGATTGTAACACTACCCACCCAAAGGCAAGTTGTCTTCCTTACTCAGGTTTGCAGGGGCACCACTCACTGTGGTAGCTAGAAGAGTCCGTTGCCCCCAGCCCGGACCTGCATTCTGTACTCTCCACACACACATCGTACTGCAGATATACCAGTGGTGCTGATGAAACTTCCAGAAAGCTATAAAATAATGCATGCCAGGCACGGTAGATGAGGATTCAGAAAATGCTAACATCTTCTCTAGGAAATAAAGGTGACATACCTATGTGGCTTTAAGCATTTTTGTGCATTAGCTGGCCCCCTGGATCTGGGAAAAAGCATCTGATTTTAACGTTTCTCAGCCTCATTCTCTGCAATGAAATCTGAAGCTCTTCCTTCCTTCTCTGAGTCCAGAAGCTGGAATTGATACAGTCTGCTCTCTGTGATTTGTCTCTACCATTTGTTTCCAGTGACCACTTCAACTCAGATATCTCTCAATTCAGGGATCACTCCTAAACTTCAGGACGAAGGTCACTGCCCTTTTCATTCCCACCACAATTTTATGCTAGTAACCCTTTACCGTGTCAATAAACTTATTTTGTAGAATGTGCCCCCTGGACTCCACCTGCTAAATCTGTTTTGTGGGCAAATCATTTGTTACTTAGCTAAACAAATTTTATAAAATCATATTTCATAAAATTGTATTTTATAAAATGTTACTTTCTTATTTTATAAAATTGGTAAATCCAGGGATTTAGGCTTAATTATTATTTTTTAAAATGTTGGTACTCATTTTGCCAATTTTTCTTTTTACATATATCAGAAAATATGTTAAGAACTCAACTGTGAAGATACCACTATTTTTATTTTTTCTCACTTTTTGTACTTAACTTTTATAACAAACCTTTATTATTGCACAGGAAACAAGAAAGTTTGTTCCTTGGAAAACATCAGTCCTAAGAACGTACTAAGTTAAAGCTTAGCATGTTAGATCTGCGAGTAGCCTTGTCTTTTTTTTTTTTTTTCGGTACGCAGACCTCTCACTGTTGTGGCCTCTCCCGTTGCAGAGCACAGGCTCCGGACACGCAGGCTCAGCGGTCATGGCTCACGGCTCCAGCCGCTCCGTGGCATGTGGGATCTTCCCGGACCGGGGCACGAACCCGTGTCCCCTGCATCGGCAGGCGGACTCTCAACCACTGCGCCACCAGGGAAGCCCAACCTTGTCTTTTTTTTAATGATGCTTTTTTCTGAATTGGTTAAAAAAAAAAAAAAAGCCTTAAGGCTTAGGAACAGAAGCAAATTGAGAATTAAAATCCAAATCATTCAAATGAAGTTTGTCAGAACAGTTTGTGTGTGGAGAGGACAGCTTCTAGGCACTTCAGAGAAACCAGCAGGACAGAATTGAGAATAGCCAGCACCTTACAGGGCTTCTCACAGAAATGCTTTAATGCAAAGAGGTGACTGGATTTCACAGGGAGACCAGGGAGAGGATGCAGAGATAATTAAATCACATTCAAGCACCTGTTTACCTGGGAGGTAAGTTCCTTCATATTGTGGTCAGATGCTGTTTAGGGGGACACTGGTGCAGGGGAGGTGTTGGGAGGATGAACTCTTTTCTGAGTGATTTTGCAAGTGTGAAAATTCATCCAACAGAGATGCTAGAAAAATTTGCTCCTAGTAGCGAGCGTCCAACATGATATTTTGGGACAAAATTGTGTATTTGGAAGAATTTTTCACAAAAGAGCAGTGATGGGAGGAAAAGATTCATATGGGCCTGGCTAGTAATATTCTTCCTTCACAGTTTTCTTGTGGGTTCCTGAGGCCTGTTGTGACTGCTTGGAGACCTGGTCCCCAAGCAATGGCCCTCTTTGTCATACTCAGGGTAACCCAGGAAGTTGCTTGTCTGAAGCAGAAAAGGTTCTCCCTTCCACTCATGTCCTCTTGCTGATCAGATGAACACATGGCATCATCTACAGCTGAGAGGTGTTTGTTAACTACCTTTGTTTCATAGGACACAACTCATATATACTCTACAGTAATGTTTATCACTGTCTTTTATAATCTCAAGGTAAGAAGTAATCAGTGTTAAAATCATTCTACTGGAATAACAAAGCACATGATTTTTTTCCCCTAATAGTGATTGTATTTGTTTGCTAGGGCTGCCATAACAAAAGACCACACTGGCTACTAGGTGGCTTAAACAACAAAAATATATTTTCTCATAGATCTAGAGGCTAGAAGTCCAAGATCAAAGTATCAAGTTTAGTTTCTTTGAGGTCTCTCTCCTTTGATGGCTACCTTCTCGCCGTGTCCTCACATGGTTGCCCCTCAGTCTGTGTTCTAATATTCCCCCCTTATAAAGATACAAGTCATATTGGATTAGAGTCCATCCATATGATCATTTTACCTTAATTTTCTCTTCCAAAGCAGTATTTCCAAGTAGAAGTTAAGCTTACTGTACAAGCAATCAGGTATTTAATAAGAGGCATTGCTATGGAGACAAAAAAACAATGGTTAATAATTGAGGCAAATTTCATATCAGTTTTTGAGTTCTGAGGGTAGACAGTTGAGAAGATCTCTAAATGTCAGGGTTAAAGCATCTTTTGTAGTTTGAATGTCCATCAGATGTTCAGGTAAACTTTCTGAGTGGTCCATATAGCAACAGGAACGAAGAAGACTGTCTAAACATGAGCTGCTGTGGAGATTTCTCTGAAGTTTATATTAAGATATCTACCTTCAGTATGCAGGACTTAGAAAAAAAGGCAGTTTTCGTTTCAATTATTCCAAGTCAAAAGGGTGGGAGAAAATTTGGAAACACTAGTTTGGAGAGTTGTAGTCAGGTAGTGGAGGAAACTAGAAAAATTCAGGATATAGTCCAGTTTTCAGGTAATTAACAAAACTTCAAGGAAAATTAATAGCACTAGAATCTAATATCCACAATATGTATTTTGGTTTCTATCGAAAGATAATTTTTCTCTCTAAAATCACCCTCATTTCTATCAAAGATAGCCAAATTAAGACACATTTGTTTGCAAAATAAGTCTAGGTTCAAAAAACTTGGTCTTATTTATATAAGTATAGCAAGGATTGTGACTGACCATATAGGCTTATTTTTTATTTTTATTTTTTGCTTTTATTAAGAGAATTTATTGCCTCTCTCTCCTCCCAATAGCTCAGACATGAAGAAGCAACATCAGAGGAAGACAGACAGACAAATGGCTCTTTGAGTTTGTCCTGCTTGGCACTGGTGAAGGAAGAGGCAGCTTTCTCAAAGTTTTTATCTGCTTAATTGGATGTAGTAGAGAAAGGGAACAAGGAAAGTCAGAGGGTAAGTGAACAGGCTCTGCACCTACCAAGGATGTGTTATCCTCCTAATCGTCCCAGTAGGAATATTCCATTCATGTTCTTTGATCTGATCCTTGCATTGGAAGACACTTCTTTTTTTAATCTTTTTTTAAATTTAATTTTAATTTTATATTGAAGTATAGTTGATTTACAATGTTGAATTAGTTTCAGGTGTACAGCAAAATGATTCAGTTATATATATACACATATCCATTCTTTTTCAGATTCTTTTGCCATATAGGTTATTACAGAATATTGAGTAGAGTTCCCTTTGCTATACAGTAGGGTCTTGTTGATTATCTATTTTATATATAGTAGTGTGTATATGTGAATCCAAACTCCTAATTTATCCCTCCCCATACCTTTTCCCTTTAGTAACCATAAGTTTGTTTTTTAAGTCTGTGAGTCTGTTTCTCTTTTGTAATTAAGTTCATTTGTATCATTTTTTCAGATTCCACAGATAAGTGATATCATATGATATTTGTCTTTCTCTGAATGACTTCACTTAGTATGATAATCTCTATGTCAATTCATGTTACTGCAAATGGCATTATTTCATTCATTTTTATGGCTGAGTAATATTCCATTGTATATATGTACCACATCTTCTTTATCCATTCATCTGTCAATGGACGTTTAAATTGCTTTCATATCCTGGTTATTGTGAATAGTGCTGCACTGAACACTGGGGTGCATGTATCTTTTGGAAGTATAATTTTCTCCAGATACATGCCTAAGAGTAGGATTGCTGGATCATATGGTAGTTCTATTTTTTAGTTTTTTAAGGAATCCCATAATATTCTCCATAGTGGTTGAACCAATTTACATTCCCACCAACAGTGTAGGAGGACTCCTTTTCTCCACACCCTCTCCAACATTTTTGTGGTCTACAGTTTGTAGACGTTTTGATGATGGTTACTCTGACTGGTGTGAGGTGATACCTCATTGTAGTTTTGATTTGCATTTCTCTAATAATTAGCGAGGTTGAGCAGATTTTCATGTGCTTTTTGCCCATCAGTATGTCTTCTTTGGAGAAATGTCTGTTTAGATCTTCTGTCCATTTTTTGATTGGGTTGTTTGCTTTTTTGATATTGAGCTGCATGAGCTATTTGTATACTTTGGAGATTATTCCATTGTCAGTCTCATCATTTGCAAATATTTTCTCCCATTCTGTAGGTTGTCTTTTTGTTTTGTTTATGGTTTCCTTTGCTCTGCAAAAGCTTTTAAGTTTTATTAGGTCCCATTTGTTTATTTTAGTTTTTGTTTTCTTTCCTCTAGGAGGTGGATCCAAAAAGATATTGCTGCTGTGAAAGAGTGTTCTGCCTGGATTTTCCTCTAAGAGTTTTATAATATCCAGTCTTACACTTAGGTCTTTAATGCATTTTGAGTTTATTTTTGTCTGTGGTGTTAGAAAATTGTTCTAATTTCATTTTTTTACATGTAGCTGTCCAGTTTTCCCAGTACCACTTATTGGAGAGACTGTCTTTTCTCCATTGTATAGTCCTGCCTCCTTTGTCATAGATTAATTGACCATAGTTGTGTGGGTTTATTTCTGGGCTTTCTATTCTGTTCCATTGATCTATATTTCTGTTTTTGTGCAAGTACCATACTGATTACTGTAGCTTTGTAATATAGTCTGAAGACAGTGAGCCTGATTCCTCCAGCTCCATTTTTGCTTTCATAGTATGCTTTGGCTATTTGGGGGTTTGTGTTTCTATACAAATTTTAAATTTTTCTGTTCCAGTTCTGTGAAAAATGCCATTGGTGGGGGCTTCCCTGGTGGTCCGGTGGCTGGGACTTCACCTTCCAATGAGGAGGATGCAGGTTCGATCCCTGGTCAGGGAGTTGGGATCCCACATGCAATGCAACCAAAAAAAAAAAACCAAAAAAAACAAAAACAAAAACATAAAACAGAAGCAATATTGTAACAAATTCAATAAAGACTTTAAAAATGGTCCACATGAAAAAAATCTTAAAAAAAGAATTCCACTGGTAATTTAATAGGGATTGCATTGAATCTGTAGATTGCCTTAAGTAGTATAGTCATTTTGACAGTATTGATTCTTCCAATCCAAGCACATGGTCTGTCTCTCCATCTGTTTGTGTCACTTTCGATTTCTTTCATCAGCATCTTAGAGTTTTCAGAGTACAGGTCTTTTGTCTCCTTAGGTAGATTTATTCATAGGTATTTTTTCTTTTTGATGTGATGGTAAATGGGATTCCTTCCATAATTTCTCTTTCTGATCTTTTGTTTTTAGTGTATAGGAACGAAAGAGATTTCTGTGTATTAATTTTGTATTCTGTGACTTTACTGAATTCATTGATGTGGTGTATCACACTGATTGATATGAGCCTGTGAGCCATGGCCGCTGAGCCTGCGCGTCCGGAGCCTGTGCTCCGCAACGGGAGAGGCCACAACAGTGAGAGGCCCGCGTACCACGAAAAAAAAATCATAAAATGGGGCTTTCCTGGTGGCACAGTGTTTAAGAATCTGCCTGCCAGTGCAGGGGACATGGGTTCAAGCCCTGGTCCAGGAAGATCCCACATGCCGCAGAGCAACTAAGCCCACGTGCCACAACTACTGAGCCTGCGTTCTAGAGCCATTGAGCCACAACTACTAAAGCCCACGAGCCACAACTACTGAAGCCCATGCACCTAGAGCCCATGCTCTACAACAAGAGAAGCCACTGCAGTGAGAAGCCCATGCACCACAACAAAGAGTAGCTGCCATTTGCTGCAACTAGAGAAAGCCCACACACAGCAACAAAGACCCAATGCAGCCAAAAATAAATAAAATAAATAAATTTATTTTTAAAATCATAAAATATCATAACCATCTTCTTTAGTTTACTTAGTCCCATGTAATTAATTCTTGTTTTGGTTGATCTTTTGTTAGAAGTTTTATGAAACCATCAATTTCTCCATTAGGGTTTTGTAAATTCTTACTCAGTTCAGTGTAATGATTTGAAATTCATCAGAAACTTGTGTTCTAGAATACTTGTTAGATCCTTTTCCATGAATTTCTCTGAACATGAAACACATTTTCAGGAAGCTTTTGTCAAAGCATCTGAGTAAAACCATTGTCTAAGTAATAAAAGACAAATATCCATTACTAAAAATTTGATTCATTCTAATGGAATTGACAAGAAAATTTATCTCTGTGACACAAAACATTTAAGATAATAACTAGAATTATGACTGATAACATTATACTAGGACATATCCAATTTTAGGAATTTCATATACTTTCGAGAACATTTATATTAATAACATTCACCCTTATGATATAACCTAGAGTTTATGATCATTTATTTAGCAATGCTTCCCATGTAAGTAACATACCAAATAAGCCTAATGAGTTTCATAGCTCTCTTTTCTAATAAGATAAAACAAATCTTTTAAGGTGTTCCAAGGGGCCTCTGGAAAACCTGAACGTTATTTCCAGGTCAATAAAACTTCATTTAGAATTTGACTTGGGGGAAAATCTACTTTTTCAAAAATAAAAATGTTTTAAAACACTTTGTCAAATATGATCATATGTTACTGTGAATTAATATTTAGTTATCAATTTAATCAAAGTGACAAAGATTCACATGTAAATACAGATAGTTAAATAGTGTAAAAAGACAGCTCTTTTAATATTGAAAGCACTCAGTTTTTCTTCAAAATTATCAAAGATTCATAAAGACGAAATGTACAATATTTGTTTTGCTAGACAGATTAAATTGAATGTAAAAAAAAGTCTTTGTTTACAATTTCTCATTAAGAGCAGACCAATAATTAAGAAAATTTTGCAAAAAGAGAGAAAAAACAAATTTTAATTTTCTACCAGCTTACTTTGGATATTAAAACTCAATCACTTTATTAAATTCATTCCAATTTTAGACCTGACTACACATAAAATTCCTTTCTAAAGATTCCTTTTTAACAAACCTCTTACAACTTTCTCTGTCCATTTTGATTTGTCCCTTGTTCTCTTTCCCATTTAGAAGTTACCAGCTTTAGGACAAAAATCACTTAACAAAGTTTTTACATTAACAAAAACATCTCCATACCTTACACTTTTTCTTACCCCAAAATATATTCTAATTTCCTTATAATTCCTAGTAGCTTTAACCACATCTATTATTTACAATTCTTAATCCTTTGAAGCTTTAATTTTTTTGTAAAGATAAAGTTAAAAATTATGAACTGTGTAAGTATTTTGTGGCTTGGCAAACTTATAAATACATTTCATAATTTCTAGAAACATATTCTACTTCATAGTACAAGCTTTTAATGAAGCACAAGACATGTTTACTAATAGAACCAAACATATTTAGTGTGTAATAAGAGGTCAAAAGTAGGTAAACTTAGACTCGTTCAGCAATTAATATTTCAGTATTTTGTCTTAGTTGGAAATGATCTAGACATTCAATTCATTTAATTTAACTTAGCAAAACTCTAAGGGTACAATTTATCAAAGACATTTAGAAAACTATTTAAGTTGACATAGCAAAAACAATTATTGCTAAAAAAAGTTTACCTAAAAGAATTCTTATCTTATGTCTATTTAATTAATTTGTTCTTAACAATCACTCAGATTACTCATGACAATTTCATAAGATGTTAAAGTAGTGTTAGCCATCATCTTAAATTATTATTATTATTACTTTTTTCTGAGAAATTTTGTAAAAGAGATAACATGAGCTTATTTGACTTTTAGTAAAACTACATAGCATAAAGCTATTATACTTAATGCTGATAACTCTTAAGATATGTCTGTATTAATTAAACCATTAAACCTGAACTAGATTTTACTTACCAAAAATTATCCTAGATCATGTGAATTTGAAAAATATTTGTATTCGTTTTTGTTATATTTTTGAGAATTTTTATATTGCTTGTTGGAATAAATTAAGTTTACTCACTCAGATAGCTACAGCCTTTTATTATTTATGGAGAAGACTTTTAAGTCTTCTTGCCCTTTAAGTGTACTTGCCCTTGATAAACAATTCTAAGGAGACTGTGATTTAGAGTTTGAGCAAGAGAGGGTTTTTCTGGTGGTTTTTGTTTAAAAAAAAACCTCTTTCCTTTTTTTCTTTAAATTTTAGTTTCAGGTTCTAACAATTGAGATAATCTGGGCTCAGTCTCAGGCAATGTGGCTGTGTTTACATTTCAAAGACATGGTAAGATTTATAAGTTTAAGGGACAGAGAAAAAAGTGTAAATTTTCTTCTGTGAGTTTTGGAGTGTATTTTTCTATTATCATAAGTTTCAGGGTAATTATTATTTTAAAAACTTTTTCTTCTTAAGTACAGGACAATTTTGCTCCAATTATCCTCAACTTTTATAATATCTACAAGAATTTGAGAGGAATAGGTTTCAGGGTTGGTGAAGATAAATGGGCCTTGACTTGTTCCTAAGTTGCATTTCTGGTTTTGTAGAGATTTGGAAGACAAAGATAATTGTTTCTATTAGCTCTTGAATATTGGCTTCCAACTGATCTTTTCCTAATTATTTGTAGGAGGGCCTAAGGAATTGCTGAGGAGATGGGGCAATTTTTAAAATTTTTCTTAAAAAGGGGAATTCATGTTGGATCTTTAATTTCTGTTATTTCATCTTAATAACGATTCCCTAAGGCTAGCTGTTATACATGATTTTTCCTTTCAATTTGATCCTTCCATAAATATCAATATGACAGCTGTTTATGATGAGAGCTCTCAAAAAGGGAATCTTTTAAATACAGCAAATTTAAAGGATCCATCATCTGGCCATTGAGGAGTAAGACCTTTCATTAATTTCAAATAGTGACTCAAATCAGTAAGCCTTTTTATGGAACGACCCAGAGGTAACTTTTCAGGCTTAGAATAAATCCTTACCATGGATGAAATAAGCATACTTTCAGATGGAGAGGGCACGGATGATATAGCCCCTATAATGTGAAAATTCATTTCCAAGGATAATCTAAGAAAGCAAAGGCCTTCATTGCACAGGCAGTAAGGGTGGTATAATGCAAACTGTGTCCCTGGTCTCTCCTGGGAATTTGAGGCACCTCTGATCCCAAACCTACTAATCTGTGACATCAGGCACATGCTGCTGGAATGGGACTTTTCCAACACTAACAAGGCAATGAAGGTTGAAACAACAAAGGCCCCTTATGGACTGGGTCCCCTTAGGACAAACTCCTCTGACAGCTGGCACAACAAGACTAGAGTGTGCTGTTTATGACTTTGTGTCTCAGAACCCCAGTCGATTCAACTGGTTACCAGATGCACCCCAGTAAATACACCATCCAGATGGTGGAGACCAGAGAGAATATTCTCACTGGACAAAAAGTCAAACTCTCAGGACACAGAAAAATACAGAAGGAAAAATCTCATCCAGTTTTTATATAGAGGACTGACAGCAAAGTTTGTCTTAATAGGCACTGGACTGGAGAGAACTGGTAACTCACCAGTCTGTGAGGCTATCTCAAACAGCAGGCTTATAGGGCCTATGCCTGTATTCTGCCCTATGGTTCTTTCTTCTTATGAAACATGACTCAGGAGACAGAGACAAAGAAAAACAGTGACTGTCTCTGGGAGGAAAGGATTAAGAAAAACTGAGACGAGATTACTCGTTTCCAAAAACCAGATTTTCTATGTCACAAGGATCTTGCTCCATAAGTATTTTCTTCTGCTAATCTAAATTTAGAGATAGAGAAAAGGAGACTCTTAAGCACTTTCCCTCCCACCAGACCTTACAGGCCTGGGAAGTTGAGGAGAGAAGAAATTTTACCTTCTGCTGGCCTTTGTCATGTGTCCTAGGATCTCTCAGCTGCAGCAGTCTTGTGGTGGGAAGCAGGGTTTAGCCAGCCTCCTGGTTGTCTTGTCAGCTGTTGAGGAGGAAGAAATGTCCCTGCCAACCTTCTTGAGTTAAAGAAGTAACAAGGTTTATACAGCCTTCTTGACCCTGCATTCCCTATCTCTGGTGCTAATGATGTCTTTCTACCTCCTGGTACAGGGAGGGCACCATTCACATGAGATATTAATTTCCTGCTTTCATGGAGACAGATAGGAAGGTCAGTGTGTCTCTCTTGCATCAGTCATTTCTTCAGTAACTTTAATTCAAAGTAATATTCCACTGAGGCATATTTTGGAGCATCCTGCCCTGGGCACCAACAAAGTCAAATGGTTTAGAGAGAAAGCAAGTCCCTTTGTCAGCACTGACCTGTGCTCATGGTGATTGTTATTCCATCTCCACAATACCACTGGGCTGGGTGCTCAAGAAACAGAGCTGTGAAAACATGGCTCCTGTCTCTTATAATTTATAGTACCAATGTTTCAAAGAAAAAATTTTATTTAGTGCCTCCTTTGTGTTAGACAATAATGCTGGTATATTTTCAAGATATACAAATAATAGAAAGAGACATGTATGGTACTTGAATTGTAGTGAGACATTAAAAATTCCCCCCCCCAAAAAATCTTTTTCTTTATACTTATAAGGAAAAAAAATGTAGATTCATTTTGGATAAGATAAAGAAAATTTATGAAGTGATAAATCTAACCTGAGAAAGTAGAAAAGAACACAGTACACAGGCTCTGAGCATTCTACTCACAGAAAATATTGTCCTGTTCTTTTGCAATATGGACTTGTTCCCCTGTCCCTATGTCTGTCTCTTCCCCTCTCTGTTTCTGCCCCTCTTCTCTCTCTCCCTCACACATACACACATTCACCCCCCTACAAAAAAACCCATTGACTAAATGCTAATTGGCAGACACTGTGCTCAAACTGAGGCTACAGTGGTGAGTTAAAAACAGAGATAATTTTTCCATCCTCATCAAACGTATATTCCAAGATGGAGAAAGTGAATACTAACCAAAGAGTCACACAACCATAATATTGCAACCACAACGAACAACCATAACCGCTGAGTTAAGCTAAGCAAGCCACTATTGTCAGCTTTCTCTCAACCCTCAGTAGAGTGTGTTCCACTTAAAGGCCTTGAGTAAGTCACTATTCTGTTGAGAAAATCCAGGACATTTCTCAGTCTTCCACATCTGAAATTATGCAGTTTGGAATGTCAGGAACAAGAGTGAGGGGAAAGGTCATTCAGAACTGCAACTAACCAGTTTCTCTCTTTCTGACTGCTGCAATAACCTCCTGGTCTATCCTGTGTTTACTCCCATTCCTCTGGCCTGTTCACAGAGCTGCCAAAGTGGTCCCTTAAAATTTAAGCCCGATTGTGCCACTCTATACTCAAAATCATCCAGTGAATTCAATTTAATTACAATAAATCCAAAGTTCTCACCAAGGCCTCAAAGTCCTTTTTGATCTGTTCTCCCCTTCTCCCATGTCTCTCTTGGCCTCATTCCTACCACTCTCCCCCTTGTTTTCTGTAATCCAGCCAAACTTGCTTCTTCTCCAGCTTTTACTAAAACACTACTTAGTAGACAAACAATTTAATTTAAATTGGGCAAAAAATTTAATAAGACACTTAACCAAAGAAGATACAGGAATGGTAAATAAGCAACATTTAAAAATGTTCAGCATTATCAGTCATCAAAGAAAAATTAAAACCACAATGCAAATAACTTCACATCTACTAGAATGACTAAAATTAAAAAGATTGATAGCATCAAATGTTAGTAAGGATGGAGAACAACCAGAAGTCTCATACATTCCTGAAGAAAATGTGAAATGATGTACTACTTTGGAAAACAGTTCGGCATTAATACAACCCCCTAATTTCACCCCCTAGGAATTTAAATTAGAAAAATATGTCCACACAAAATTTGTACATGAACGTTCATAGAAACAACTTTATTCATGATTGTGAAACTGAGTAGGATCCTGTGGGGCCTTCCCAGTGACAGACTCCCAGTGTTCCCTGCTTCTTGTTTGTAGAACAAAGCTTTAGTCTCCTAGGCCTCCCTTGATTTCCAGAGAGCAGTTAATGATTACAGAACTGACAAAATTCAGAAACAAAGGAAAAGCAGTCAAGCAAGAAAAGTAACAATAGATTGAAAAACAGTGTTGTCTATATCCCTTTCTCCTCAAGGGATATAGATAACAGTCTGACACATATCCTTGATGTGGTGCTCCAAGGACAATGGTGCTTCAAGGACAAAGGACAACCCTTTCTGAAAAAGTGTCAGCGTTACACCCCTTATCAGACCCTTAATTGCCCTCCCCACCATGTTGTGATGGTTATGAAATTCCTGAGCCCAGCTGGGAGATGAGACCTGTCCCAAATAAGAAAAGGCATCTTCCCTGTCCCACTGCCACCCTATAGAAGGAAAGTATATGTGCCTCGACCAATTAGTAAACGAAATTTTCACCTTGGAGCATTCCTTTGTTTTCTGGCTATAAAAACTGATCAATAGCACATGTTTGGCGTCCACTCCCCCAGACTACTAGGAAGTCAGCCTGCTGTTCTGGCAGAGATACTTTCCTCTAATAAAGTCTATCTTCTTTACATTCTGCCTTGTGCCTGGAAATTCTTTTCCAACCCACGTATGGACCACGACACTTGAGCGTTTTTTGTAGACACTAAGGCTCTCCACCTGATGGAGGATTTGACTACATGCTGATCACAAGCATGTAGGTCCCAGACTGGTTGGAACAAGAAGGCTGATGATTAAGGTTCCCAAAATATCACCCTGTCACCTCTCCACCAACTAATCAAAAGAATGTCCATGAACTGATAATTCACCCTGAGACCCTCACTCCTAATGTTGTCTTTAGAAACACTTGCCCAAAAGTCTTCAGGGAGTTTGGGTCTTTTGAGCATTAGCTGCTTGTTATCCTTGCTTCGCATCCTGCAAATAAACACTGTACTTTCCTTCACCACAACTGGTATCAGTAGATTGGCTTTGCTCTGCATTGGGTGAGTGAATCTGTGTTTGGTTTGGCAATAATTTGGGCAACCATGAAGGGGCCACCATCCCTAGTGGGCATCTCAACCATAGCACACTGGCCCCTGACCAGTGGCAGCTCATGGATACTACTCAGCAGCTGCTTGAGCACCTTTGTCTCAGAGATGGCCCTGAACACTTGCCACTGACCAGGCATCATTGGCCCATGGCACTTTTGATTTCTCTGGTAAAGGGAAAAAGACACATGCTTTGCTGGTTGAGATTTCTCTAGTAAGTAGTGGAACTAGTGTGTGATAATACCAGGGTATTCATTCTCTTAGCCATTTGGGTCTGTCAGTGGCTAACCATTTGGTGGGATTTTCCCTTTTGGGCTGAGGAGTTTGAAACCCTGAGACACTACATTTGTTTGTTTGTTTGAGATTTTAAGATTACCAGCCATAAACAACTGAGAATGGGTAATCAGAGCTCTGTTTCATCTTATATTCCCTACGGTGTATTTTGCAGAATCGGGAAATTCTTAGCTCTTAGTTTCATGGGCTCGTACCCATGAAAAGGAGAAGGTGATATTTTTCTAAAATCATGTGGTCACAGTATTCTTTAGGCTCTGGAGAATAATGACCCAGATGGGGCACTTTTTGACATTCTAAAAATTGTTTTTGCGAATGAAAAAGCTGGCTTGTTAAAAGTATCTCTTCACTATTCTGACCAGAAGGAAACAAATCTTACTAGGAGGAACTTACATTTTTCTCCCTGTGCCTTTGAAATGTAAATGTTCTACCCTGGGCTCTAATGTACTCTCACTCACTCTTGTCTATACCATCGCCAATTCCTGAGACTGAGGGGGGAAAAAAGGGAAAAGAGTCCTTTTTAAACTCAGGCAGGAAAACTGTGAGATCTCTGTTTGTCTGGAATGTATGTATGTCCATGTGTACATTATAAATATATCTCTTTTCCTTTGGATGGTATTATCAAAGTTAGTTTGTAAATGAGCTCTATTTAATTGACTTAAAGGAAATTAAGCACTTACAGAAATTCTCAGAAATATAAAAGAAACTAACTTGAATGAATTTCAGATTCATGTGATCTGAAAAATATTCAATATTAAATTTGGGATAATGGCTGACTTGGTCTAATGTCTCATAAAGTTTTCTTGGGTAATCTAAACATAATTTTTGAGAACAAGTGAATAAAATAGAGGTAAATGAGACAAGAGTTTTTAGGTGAACTCTGGGAATAATTATGTTTTAGGAATGTCTACTTAAAAATAGCTTTTCTGGACATTTTAGTAACTTGAAATTTTAGAGTTTAACTAAATTAAGCTAAATGATGAGAATTCATTGAATATCGAGGTCTTTTCCAAATAAAATAATATACTGAAATATTAATTACTAAACATTGGCTTCCTTTTACAGAGAAAGTAAAGATATTTAAGACTATTAATAAATATGTTTGGTGTCACACTGAGACATTTTCCATAAGAAAGCACATATTTTTAGAAATTATAAATAGCATTTATTTATAAATTTGCCAATCTACAGAATGCTAATGTAAAGAACAGCTCATAATTGCTTACTTCTTAATTTTCACTAGGAATTTAGGTTTTTAAGACTTGAGAATTCTAATTAAATATGTAATTAAAGCCACTAGAAATAATGAGAACATTTTAGTATACAGGGTAATAGGATGTGTGTTTTCATTAAAATAAGGTATGAAGAATAGGAATTTATTTTGTTAAAGAAAAAGGAAGTAATTTTGTCTTAAAGCTGGTTATTTCTAAATAGGAAATAAAATAAAGGGCAAGTTAATATGAATATAGAAAGTTGTAGATTTCTGGGGAAAAAGTAATCTTTAGAAAGAAATTCTATGTGTTGTCAGGACTCACTAAGATTAGAATGAATTTAATTGAGTAAATGAATTTTAAGATTAAAAGTAAAGTGGTACAAAAACTTAAAAATTTTTTCTCTCTCTGTTAAGAGAAAAAAGTTTTCTTGGAATATTGATTTGCTTTTGATTACAGATGGTAAATTTTCTTTACCTTTTAAATAATCTGTTATAACTTTCCGTACTTGATTTTAAAATCTTTCATTGTAACTTTGGTTAAATGGATAAGCATTGTTTCACAGTGATCTGTAATCCTATTTGACCAAGTGTCTTGAAACTTTTTAACATTTTGGATAAACTTCTCAAGGATAGAATCCTAATTAAAGATATTTTGACCTCTGGATAGCTTTGGGATGTTTCAGAGGACCCCTAAGTCATCTCAAAGAGAGATATTAAACTAATTAGGATTATTTGGTATGTTATGGGAGGCACTGTCAATTGATTAGAGATAAATGTATCTCCAACCTTCTTAGGTTATACATTTAGATTATACTAAATATCATTAATATAGATATTCTTATGTTATATGAAATTAAATAAAATTTCTAAAATTTGAATATGTCAAATTTGTATGTTACAGAAGTAAACAAATTTTTTTTGTCAATTGCATTTTAACCAGCTCTTTAACTGTGTCTTTTTAAGTCTTTTTTATCATTCATAGATGCTTTTGCAAAAATGCTTCATCTTCAGGAAGATTCATACTAAAGACTTTCTGACAAGTGCAGGTTTCTGATAACTTTCAAATCATACCATTGAATTGGGTAAGAAATTAAAGAATTCTAATGGAAATCCCGATGGTTTCATAAAGGTTAAGGCTGCAAACTGTAAACAGCTCAAATGTTCATCATCAAGTGAATGAGTAATTCACATCAGCAATAAAGGGGAATGAAATATTAATATACATACATGGATGAATCTCAAAACATGCTGAGTGAAAGAAAACAGGAACCAAATACACACTGTTAGATTCTATTTATGTAAATTTGAGAATGGGAAAACTATAGTCACTGAAAGCAAATCATCATATCACTTTTGTAGGAAGGTGAGGATTGACCACAAAGGAGCCTAAGGAAACTTTCTGGGTAATGGACATTTTCTGTATCATGATTGTGGTAGTGATTACACAACTGTATATACTTGTCAAAATGTATCTAACTGTGCTATACACTTAACATGAGTGCTATCAGTTGTATGTAAATTGTACCCCAGTAGGGGTGATTAAAAGGAAATATATATTATGTATGACATATAAATATATGTTTACATATATTACATATACATCATGACAATAGAATAAAACATGTTCTTAGTGATTAAATTGCCATTTAGCCAACATCCAGAATGCCAAACATCCTTATTTTTTTCTTGTTTTTCCTTTCTCTAACCTTTCAAAAAGCATCATTTTTAATAGTCACATCAACATTGCTGATTAGATTTGCAGTAATTTGAAAACACAGAAGACATTCCTTTTAAAAATATAAACAAAAGCTTCTTTCATCTGCTCTCTAGATCTTTTTATTCTTATGCCACATTCTTTACACCAGTTGACCAATTGAGTTAGGCACTCATTTACTTTTTCACAAATCTTTGCTGTGTTTCTGCTAGTTCTGCATTAGGGACTATTAAGGAGGAAAACCACTGACACAAAATGGTTTCATTTGTGCTGAAGCCCACGATACCATGCATATATTTAATACCTAACCTACTTGCAATTTCGACCTTCACCAGAAATGTTATCTTAATTCTGAAATCTGGAATCTTCTGGTCAGCACCAATGTGGTAATCTATCACAGGGGCCCTCTCCATCTCCCCCAACCCAAGAAGAAGAGGCAATCTGCAAGATAAAACTCAAGGCTTCCCTTCCCTACAAAGAGAAGATAGTACTGGTCCCAAATAACCTTTTTTTCTTTTGCTAAGACTTTCTTGCCCACCCTCCTTTCTATAAAAACCTTCCACTCTGTGTAACTTCTCAAAGTGCTCTTCTATTTACTAGATGAGATGCTGCCCAATTCATAAAGCATCAAATAAGGCCAATCAGATTTTCAAATTTACTCAGTTGAATTTTGTTTTTTAACAAGACATGACCTTAAACAAGATAAACATTGGCCCTGTTTTCATCTCAGGTGGCCTCAGCCTGCAGCTGCTTGAAGCAGGATTTTGGTTCCTGGCCAGAGATTGAAGTCAGGCTGGGGCAGTGAAAGCACTAAATCCTAGCCACTAGACCACCAGGGACTAGTAGCCAGTGACAAGGTCCTGGCCTGTCTGCTGTGTAGAAATGAATTTCCACAGAGATGGAAAGTAGTGAAACAAGTAAAGTGTTTATTAGGAGGACAAAGAATACATGTGGATAGACACATGGGCGGGCTCAGAGAGAGTGTTGCGCTCGCATGGTAGTTTGAATCACTTTTATGGGGAATTTCTTCCAGGTTTCCTTTGACCAATCATCTTGCTTTGCCTGGTTCTGAGTCCATATTTGGTATACCTCAGGGTCCTCCCGTGTTCATGTGCATCTCTTAGCCAAGATGGATTCTAGCGAAGAGGCCTATGGGTATTTGACATCACTTACTATGGGGTGGTGCCCTCTCCCTTTTTGACCTCCAAGGAACCCTTCTGCACATGTGTAGCTGGGAAGGTCTCCTTGACTACGAGAATGAGGAATATCTAGTCTTTTATCTCTTATCTGGGCAGGGCACAGCCTCCTTTCTCGATTGCCCTGTTATTGATATTTTGGAGTTTCTGTCCAGAGGGAATGAACTCCTGCTGCTTACCCTGGGGCCCATCTATCTCCTGCCTCACTTTCACAGAACTCACAATCTGCTGTGAGAGACAGTCAGAATATGAGCACACACACACACAAATAATTTTAAAGCCCGATAGATTTGAAGTCAATAGAAAAGACATTGAGGGCTTCCCTGGTGGCACAGTGGTTAAGAATCCGCCTGCCAGTGCAGGGGACACGGGTTCAAGCCCTGGTCCAGGAAGATCCCACATGTCGTGGAGCAACTAAGTCCGCGAGCCACAACTACTGAGCCCGCATGTTGCAACTACTGAAGCCCATGAGCCTAGAGCCCGTGCTGCGCAACAAGAGGAGCCACCACAATGAGAAGCCCTCACACCGCAACGAAGAGAATCCCCTGCTTGCCGCAACTAGAGAAAGCCCACGCGCAGCAATGAAAACCCAATGCAGCCATAAATAAATAAATAAATAAATAATAAATTAAAGAAAAAAAGAAAAGACATTGAAAAAGAAATGGGCCTCCTTTTGATAAGGAAGTCAGAGGTTTCTCTGTAACTTCTTTTGAGAACAATAAGCCATGTCTTTTCCTTCTTCTACATTTTCTCTCCCCACTGCTGACCCCAACAAAATGCTGAAGACAGAATTTGCACTCAATAGATTACCTTTTAAATTGATGTAAAAGTATAAAGTATATTTAAGTGCATTAAAGTATGGAAGGGCATACATTTGGAGCATAAAAGCTCAGTACCTGCTGGAAATATCACATAATTGATGAATATAAAACTAATTATATAATAGGGAAATTAAAAAGAAATTTCAGGCTGTGTAGAGACTAAATTAAGAGAACAATATCATATATAATAGCTGAATATTTTGGCATTTGAAATTGGAATTTAAAAAATAGATAAGAGAGGAAGAAATAGGAGTCTTAATTAATAACTGAAGGACAAAGGGGGGATAGGTAGCTTATTTAGCTTATTTCTGCCTTTTTAGTTGCAGAAAATATCAGTTTTGAAACCAGATATGGTTGCCATGTATTAGTTCTGCACAAAGTGCTAGGATGAGTTTCCCCACACCCACAGTTTGGGGATAGTGCTTTACTCATAACTCATCTTTCATGCATTTGCCTAAATTCTTGTGGAATACAGCTGGACTTGCAGCTCATAAATGTGACCTTTGGATGTGTTTTAAACACTACTGAACTCCATTTTAATTTTACATAGTAAAGCCTCTGGGCTCTATTTACTCTTTCATTATATAACATTCATTTATCTTATGAAAAACGCTGTGATTCACCGTTGGTCTAGCATTTTTTTTTTCACTTATTTGGATGATTTTTAGAATCCAAACTGTATTGTTATTTATCTTGGAAAACAGAAACACTTTCGGGAGTCAGTTCTCTGAGTCCCAAACCCCTCACCTGACACCCTCTTGTGGTGCTGTGCCCTGGGGGGAGGATACAGCAGGATCTGCAGGTGGAGAGGCCTAGACAGCTGAGGGTATTATGTGTCTGGTTTATCGTCAAGATCAGTCAAGCCCCAAATTATAGTGTTGAGGGAGAAATTTTTCACGTAATGAGGTATGGGGAAGTCATTTAGGCTTATACATGGTTCAGTGTAAACTCTGTGTGAACTGAAAGAGCCTGTCAAGCACACAGAGCACATCTGCTTTAACCATTAAGGAACAGAAATGCCTGATTCAAAAAGGAGGATAAGTGACTCCCTTCTTACGATGCCCGTGTTCACACCCTCTCGAAGACGAGGCTCCTTTCCCACGTGCCAGGATCCCACTGTCTCACTAGACATGTCCTCAATCTGTCTCTTTTGAAATCTTCAAGGAATAGACCCCTGTCATGTTGGATGTATGTTCTTTGTTCTGATAAAGTAGAAGACTACCATGCTTCAGTGGAGAAGTTCCTTAGAGCCTTTTGAGGGGCTGCCTCCCAGATTATAGCCCTCAGCTTGGCTCAAATAAAACTATTTTCTGTTCCTATTATAAATTCTTTATTATTTCCCTCCACAGTGTGTTATTCCTTATGGAGTCCAGCTGTTCTAGGCTGACACCAAGCCACCCTGAAGCAGCCATCGTGTCTTCATTGCCTCTTTCTCACATCTGGGTCCTTGAAGGTTGCTGAGATCACACTTGCTTGTCTGTGTCCATGGAACCCAGGGCAGAGCCCAGGTCCTCCCACCAGGGCCCTGGATTCTGGTACCAAACCCAGGAGAAGGTGTGCTCTAGTTATATCAGCCTCACCTGGCACCAAGGCCAAGATCGTCATGTGTTTTTTCCCAGACTTCTTCTGTGGGAAAGGGTTTTGGGACGTTTTGTTTTCCCTAGTTCACCCTAGAGAGATGCAAGGAGGAAGTCTGATGCAGACTTTCCAGCTTACAAACATCTGAGGGCTGTGTCTCAGGTCAGGATCAATGTTCCCTTTTCCATGGGCATTCAAGTCAGTGAGGCAGCCTGACTTGAGGGCCAGGACTCTGCCTCTGTAGTCCTGGAGGTGATGGCTGAGGGCTGGGGACAGGGGCGCTGCGGTTCTGCCCAAGGGGAATTAAAGGCCAGAAAGCCCTGGTTTCTGCAGGAGTCTGATCATCTCCTGGAATGTATGCCAGTTAACATGTAATTTCTTTATCCTATTTATTCATTATTGTTATTTCTCATTGTACTTTGGGACTCAATTTTTTATTGTTATAGAAATCCAGTGTTTTCAAAGATTCTCCCTCAAGGATTCTACTGTTAACATTTTTCATTAAGAGAAATGCCTGTCTATTCCAATCTTTCTTTCCCTCCATTATTTACTGTGTCTTTTCTAGGTCTTGTCCTTGTCTCCTGGGCCACAGTCAGTAATGTCTCCACTTATGTATTCTGAGTGTGTGATCATTTGGTCCAAGGGATTCTGCTGAATGAAGTATAAATTCTGATATCTTTCTCTTGCAAACTTTCAAAACCTACAAATAAAATGAAGATATGGGCAATATAAAATGAAAATATGATTTTCCATTCTTATTAATATCTATCTCTATATTTCAATAGAATTCAATTATTGGCCCCTGGTGACTATATTTTTCAAAAGAATTCCCTAAATAATTACCAGGAATTCACTACTCCAATGTAATGTAGAAGATATTCTTAGTGTATTCTTCAAATTCATGTTGATGGAATGCTCAAGTTCCCTATATCAAATTGAGCTCCTATATTCCCTCTGAATAATAAAACTAAGATATGTTTGCTAAAGATTGTTGAAAAACAACATTTTAGCTTGACATGGACAGTACAAATACAGTATCACTAAGGGTGAAAATTTAGTATATGTCCTGTGGACTACCAATTTCATGTTCCACAAGCACAATCTAACCGTTTAAATACAGAATTATTTCCTAATTCTCTATTATATAAATCTCATTATAAATAACAAGCATTTTAAAAGCTTTAAATTTCTAACTATAGCTAATTAATCTGTACCTTTTTTCCTCTATCAACAAAAATTGACTTTCATGGTTAACTCAGTTAAAAAATAAAACAGCACAATAGGAAAGAAGTAAAATATCTCCATTGCCTACAATATATAATAATATATATAAATATGCTGATGACAAAAACGTGGGTCTGCTCTCCCACGTGCAGTAAAGCAAATCTACTGACACCAGGTTATGGTGAAGGAAAGTGCAGCGTTTATTGCAGGTGCCAGGCAGGGAGTTCAGGTCAGCTAGTGCTCAAAACACCTGAACCCCCTTTCCTGATGGGTTTCATGAAAGCATTTTTAAATACCAGGTGAGAGAGGGGAATCACAGGGTATGTGATCAGCTCCTGCACAATTCTTTGGTTGATGTGAGGTAACAGAGCAGTGTCACAGTGGTTAACATTATCAATCCTCAGGCTCCAGTAAAAGATCTCCTACTTAAAACAGCTTTAAAAGTTAATAAAAATAAACACTAACTGAGTAGAGGGAAGGTGTCCTCAACTTCAGAACAGTGTAAAGTCAGCAAATATCACAGCTGGTACACCCCTCGAAGAGACTGATCTGGACTGGTTGCAAGTTTTAAGAAAACACATTTGGGTAAAATTAACTCTGCACTTAAAAAAATTGACTCACAGGTTTTAGGTTTTCTCAATGCTCTAAAAGTACTTCTCTTTCCTTTCCAAGAAGGGACTTTCAACCTCCCCCAAAGTAAAAGGGCAGTGCCTCTTGGATTGCTTTCTCTCACTGAACACACCGAAGAAAAATTGCATCATGTTGGTGTCTATCTGAATAATGTGCTCAGGGCTCTCCCTGAGTCATTGCATGGTTCTCATTTGCACGTGGGAGCCAATGGGTCTAAGTGCAGGCCACCACAAGATGTGCCACTATGGCATGTGGATTATTTTGAGCTGAAAACAATCAAGGCCCAAGACTCAGGAAGAGCCTTTGAAATTCCCCCTTATTGCCTAAAATAATTTAAGACAGGAGGCCTGTCCCAAGAAGAAGCTATCACTAGAGATAAATGTAGTATAATACTAGGTGTGGTAGAACAGGAGGAACATTGAAAAGCCCATTTGATCAAAATCCTCTCTGTGGGGCTTCCCTGGTGGCGCAGTGGTTGAGAGCCCACCTGCCGATGCCGGGGACACGGGTTCGTGTCCCGGTCCGGGAAGATCCCACGTGCCGCGGAGCGGCTGGGCCCATGAGCCATGGCTGCTGGGCCTGTGCGTCCGGAGCCTGTGCTCTGCAAGGGGAGAGGCCACAACAGTGAGAGGCATGCGTACCGCAAAAAAAAAATTCTCTCTGTGGCTCATTGTCTTTGGATGGATCAGCAAACATTTGTTTACCAAACATTAACTCTTTTTAACTTCCTGTGAATTACCTTACTTCCCCTTGAAATTTCAGACCCATACCTCCTTCTGATGCCGAAATTTGGCCTCTGTGCACTGGTATGGAATCAAATTCGGGGGCAGAGTTTGGGTGAAGTAGAAAAGAATAGGTTTATTGTGTTGCCAGGCAAAGGGGGACACAGCAGGCTAATGCCCTCAAAACTGTGTGTCCCAACCTGGGGGGATTTGGTGAGGAGTTTTATAGCAATGGTTCAAGGTCAGGGTTGCTGATAAGGATTATGGTGTGTTCAGGGCCTGCAATCCTTTAATCTGGCCTCAGGTGGTCTCCTGATGAGCTTCTATGCTTCTCAAGGTTATCAAACCGTGACCTTCTCTCTAGAATGAAGGATGCTTCATCAAGTAGTTAACATCTTCCATTTGTTGGGGGTTTTAGTTCTGTAGAAGAGCTCAGTTATTGGTATATGTTTCCCTTGAGGCAGAACCAGGATCTTGTCCCAAAGCTGCACTATTGTTTCTTGGCAGTTCCTCCCTTGTCTCTGCAGCCCCTCCCTTCCCTGATTAGCAACTATTTGACCCTACCCTTTGGAATTCAGGGAAGGTTGTGAAGGCTGAAGCCTAGTCCCTGCAAACAAGAAATGGGGGACACAGAAAGACTTTAGTGCCCAGGAGCCCCACAGGGTCCTGCTCAGTTTCACTTCTCTTTAGTCAAGAATATATATATGTCACCTTGTCTTGCTGTCTTTGGAATTCTTCATACTTATGTGAATTCCCCATGTGCACATAATAATTTTCTCTTGTTAATCTGCCTTATGTCATTTTCATTGCCAGCCAAAGAGCTAATGCTACCCAAAAACCTGGGTTTGCCTCTTGGTGGGTGTCAAGCTGAAAGGCACAACAAAAACAAAGATTGGGAGAAGAAAGGATTTGTCACTTGCAGCAAGTAAAGAGAACACCGGGGGTCTTTCCCAAAGCAGTGTCTTCCTGAACAGCAAAATTGGGGAATTTTTAAGCTAAGGGTATATGCATATTCATGAAGGGGTTTGGGTGGTCCACAGAGTCCAAGCTTTAGTGGACTGAAGTCATGAGGGTCAGAAAAGGTCAATATCATCATTCCTTATGTTCCCAGCTGATCAGGCTAATCTTTACCATTGAAAGAGAACTGGGAGTCTTTACAATTATCTTTGTTATTGTTACTTCTTTTACCTGAAAACAGTCCTTTGATTCTGCATTATTTTGTTCCCTTAAGATCATTAATTACTGAGACCCTTTCAACGGCAAGCATCCTGGCCAGGCTTACGTTGCAAAATGGCTTAGGCCAAAAATGAATCCTAGATATACATATTATTAAACTTTTGTTTTATTTTCTCCTGTTAATCAGTCTCACGTCAATTTAATTCTTAGACCAGCTAAAAGTGTTACCTGAAACATTTCTTTTGTTGAGCCAAAAGAGACAACCAAGCCAAAGGGCAGGAGAAGGAAGGCTTTATTACTTGCAGCAAGTAAGGAGAACACCAGGGATTTTCCCAAAACGGTGGCTCCTTGAACAGCCAAATTGGGAAAGTTTTAAACTGTCAACTGAAAAAACAAAAAGCACAAACTGAGAGTTGTGAGTTAAGTTTTATTTGGGGCAAAATGAGGACTATAGCCAAGGAAACAGCCTCTCAGATAGCTCTGAGGAACTGCTCGAAAGAGTTAGGGGGAAGGTCAGCATGTATGTGATTTTGGTGAAGGGGGACACATGGAATCAGGGACACATTTTGGCAGAAATTTGCTGCTAGTCACGAAATGGTGGCTGCTAGTCACAAGGAGCAGATGTCTCCATTAATGATTTTAGTGCTTTTCTAGATATGAGAAGATAAAAGAAACTGGGCTCATAAAATCTTCTGAAAATATCTATCTGAAGGCCTGTTCTGCCGGGTTTTCCCAGAGCATAGACTGCCTCATTCCTGATCTCTGTCCTGAATTCCATTCAGGGTGTGTTGAAGGTTGTGAAACAAAATTTATATTTTATGGCAAGACAAGAGAAATTTAAACATAAACTCTTCTCTGCCCTTTGGTCTCCTCTCTCCCCACACTGTGCATTGTGCATCTGCATTATACATTGACCAAACCTCCCCCATAGGCAGGGACACTTGCTCAACCATAAAGAGCAACATTCTCCTAACATCAACAAGACAACTCCCTCCTTAAGAGATAACATTTCTTCTTGACCTTGTAAGGGGTTACATGACCAGCAGGATGGCACTTAGATCTGAATTATGTAAACGTTCAATAACATGTCATTTGATGTACAGCCCTCGGTCTCAAAAAAAACTTATACACCTCCCTGGGTTTCTAATGGGCAGAACAGCTTTCAGAGTTTTCTGAGATGCTCTTCCCAGGTTATAATCCTCAAATTTGGCTCAAAGAAAAATTTCCAGTTCTCTTTTCGATCAAGTGATTACTTTTTTGTCAAGGTCAGAGACTACAGTGGCTAGTGACTTCATTCTTATAGAACCAGATGGTAAGGGACCATTTTATTTCACAAGATCATTAATTACTGAGCCCTGTTCAAGAGCAAGCATCATGACCAGGCTGAGATCACAAATGATTTAGGCTTAAAATGGCTTCTCTTATGTCAAAAAGTTATATTTGATTCTTTTTCTTTGGGGACCCCCTACTCCATTTGCCTACAGAAGGGCAGAGGAAAAGTTCTTCCTCTCTGACAGTCTTCATGACTGCCTGGAGAAACAATGATGGACTCAGGAGTTCTTCTCAGCCTCGATGTGCACAGAAATCTTTATGCCTATGGTAAAGGGGCATGGAAAGGAGAGGGTTCTCAATGTGTAGAAGTTCAGATGCTTTCAAAGGCAGGCAATGTGCCCTGCACTATAATGCCTGTTGGGCAGGAAGAAAGTTTCCTGTACCCTTCTAGATTTTTCTGGTTAGTCTAGGAATTAAATTGACATGGGACAGATTAAGATTAACAGGAGAAAATCAAACAAAATTTAATAATATGTATACATGGAAGAGACCCAGGAGAACTCAGTAAATCTCCCAAATGGCTGAAATCCTCACCTTAAATACCACTTTCAACTAAAGACAAACATGTTGGGTGTAGTGGTTTGGGACTTCAAAGGGGAGGAAGGCAATTCTTCCCCGGCCCTCATACCTGAGGTCACCATTCCTCAAGGGGAAATTCAGCTTGCACTGCAACTTCAACTAAAGAACAGTTCTTCGTGTAACACTGCCGGATACTGGAAGATACACTGGCCCCTCGGCCGACCGAAGGCGTTCCTTCATTGAGGCCGTTCGCTAGTCGCAGAACACCCTGCTTTAAAAAGTTGATTCAGTTTAGGGCACAGTGGGTAGCTTGTGTCTCTTTTACTTGTTAGAAAACACACGTATTTAGGCTGCGTGTCAATCTACACATGGCGTCTATAGCGAAAAGCCTGGTTTTCCCATTTTGAAAGTCCATTCTTGCAGCCGGAAAAAACCTGAAAAACACTGCTGTTGCCGTGTTTCTAGACCCTGCAGGCATGGCTCTGAGAAAAAAAAGAGTTTTCTCGAAAGAAAGAGGGTGCTTCCAGGTCCTGGGTGGCAGCTCTTCCTGCCCTGCTCTAGAGCTAAGGGGAATCTCAACGGGGGCCCTAGCCTCGACGTAAGGTCTTGATTTGGCATCCAGAAGGGTAGGCGTGAAGCAGGTTCCCTGAGGCCTTAGTCGCAGTTCTGCATTCGTTTAACAGCAGTAAGTGTCTAGAGACTCGTGGCCCCGTCGCGTCAGCACCAGTTTCAGGACAAGAACTCTGAGGACCCGCCGGCTCCCCTGGGCTTGCTGGGCCACACTCAGACCCGTAGGCCCTTCAGGGTGCCCCAGGGTAGGCCTAGGGAAGGGTAACACACTGCAGTCTACCTTGGGGGAGCTAGATGTTGATGTTCCAACTACCGGGTTTTTTTTTTTTTTTTGCAAAAACCCCTAAATACCCTGTGCCCTCCCTTACCTCTTCAGAACAGTCCCTCAGAGCTATCTGAGAGGCTGTCTCCTGACTTAAGTCCTCAGTATGTCCTCCAAATAAAACATAATTCTCAACTTTTAGGTTGTGCATTTTTTTTCAGTCAACATTTAATTGTATGGCTCATGTAGGTACTATGCCTAGATGTAATGGGATGAGCTGTAAATTATTAAAACTAGATAAATTCTGTCAGCTCTACCACTAGCTGAGATCAGGCTTTCTTCTCTGGATATTTCTGTCATAGACCTTGGCAGATATGGGGTCTGTGTTGGTCTTAAAATTCTTCTTAGAATTGTGGGGACTCATTCATTCTTTCAGCAAATTTTACTGCTTATATTCTATGTGTCAGTTACAGTGCTGGGTCTTGAAATACAGAAGTCAACACACGAAAATACAAGGATAAAACACATTTTCTACCATATTAACTTTTTTCATTCATTAATTCATCCTTAAGTTATTCAACACACATCTTCTTATTGAATACTGATGAGGGATCAAATGCTATGCTAAACACTGAGTATATAACTGCAAATGAGATGGACAGGCCCTGATTTTGATGTCACTACTATCTTTTGTTGTGCCATATAGTGGGACAGCCTCATTATTCCCTTTACCGTAAGTTTTGGTTTTTTTGCGCTACGCGGGCCTCTCACTGTTGTGGCCTCTCCCGTTGCGGAGCACAGGCTCTGGACGCGCAGGCTCAGCGGCCATGGCTCATGGGCCCAGCCGCTCCGTGGTATGTGGGATCTTACCAGACGGGGGCACGAACCCGTGTCCCCTGCATCGGCAGGCAGACTCTCAACCACTGCGCCACCAGGGAAGCCCTACCCTAAGTTTTTATCACAAATTGCTAATGAAAATAAAACTGTTAGTGGAGTTTCAACATGCATAGGTAAATGAGAACACAGAACTCCCCTTTCGCATGCCCCATTCTCCTCCTTCTAACTCCCTATGTGAACTCACTTTGTGCCAAGACCAAGATGTGCCCCAATAAGAACCAAGCTGATTTCCTCACACTCACAGGGGCTATTGCTCACTTAGAAGACTTGATGCTTAAGTTTGATAAGCAACTAGAAGACCATGGAGACAACCTATAAAAATGATTTGTCTTGGGAGAAAATACTACAAAGGGTTAATGTGCTGTTCCACATGTCTAACCTCCTGGGATTAAACCACAGGCACCAAGGTCACCAAGGGTACTTGGCAACAATGAGCTAAAAATGAAAAGAAAAGCATCATACTGTTATTGTATTCATCTTCCCCCAAGGCACTCTCTGATAAACACCACAACCACTAAGGGAATTGAGAACAGCTTCCTTGTGGGGCATCTTTTTCCAAGAAGTTAAATCATATCCAGCTATCAGCACACCTTACTTAAGGTGATTGTAATGTATGAGATTAAATGTTCCTACCTGATTGGAAAACTTCTTGTCCTCAATTCATTGGCTATACTGGATTATTTTTCTTGGGTCAGACCTTCAGACTTCTACCAGAAATCGTTCCTTTGGGGAAACCAGGCCTTCCCAGAAACTCAGGAAACTGAAATGGAGACAGAAAGAGAGAAGGAAATTATTTGGACATATAGACCTCAATTGTTTGGTTTTAAGTAAACGTCCCAGCAAACATCTTCTAAATGGTATAATAACTTGAGGGAAATTCACAGTTTATAAGTTTGTGTACTCATAAACTGAACATATTATGATAAGAGTACAGGTTGCATTTTGTGTCTTCAACTCAAGCAAAGACTTCAAAAAAGTCCCAGTTATCCTTTGTTCATTAAGACACAAAGAAAGGGCAAAAAGGGCAAGTTTCTAAGTCTTTTTCTTTAAAATTTACTTCCTTTCTTCAGTCTTCATCAAGATCTTCAGGAAATTAGCTTTACTAAAGTTAATTATTCATAAAATAAACATAGGAACCTGCAGAAGACTATTTCACAGAGACCTGTAATGTACAATATCCATTGCATACATGCACCATGAGCTTGTCTTTTCTAGCACTGGCATACACAAAACTCTGTGTGTGTGTGCACATGTGTGTCTTTTTTTTGTGATGGAGCCATAGGGAGAAAATAAATCTATTGGCTGCAATTCAGTGATGTAGAAAGATTTAAGGGTAAAGGAAAAGGCTACATCAAGTGAAGCAATAAAGTCATGAGGTTGTGCTTCCATAATAATTACAATAGCAGTCTTCTGTAACCAAGGGACAGGCTCCTCAAATTATAGTCACACCTGTTAGACCATCTGCCCATAAATTTCACACTATCATTAATGGAAAACAAATGGCACTGTCTCTCCTTCCCTTTATCCATTGGCCATTCTCATATAAATGATTTTTCTCTTCAAGGTCATGCTCTTTCCTATCTGTTTAAAAATATTAGGATTTAGGAGGAGTGATACATAATGTGCCATGCCTTGGTACTTGTACCAGTGATGGCTCTGTAAGGAGCACTGGATTGTTAGGAGGCTATACATTGAATTCCCCTAGAAGCAGAACCTGAGGCAATAATTTGAATGCAAACTGTTCATCTGGGAGGTGCTTCCAGAAAACTCAGAAGTGGAGTGGGAATTGAGAATGGAGGCATGGAAGGAAGCCAACAGAGGTGCATTACTGAATAAATTACTCCTGCAGGAAACTGCTGCCAGTACTTCAGGGGAGTTCTGTGAAACTCTATAGAACATGTCTCAGAGTTATCCCAAGAATTGGTGAGAAACTTGAAGTACTTATCTTCCAGTCCCCTCTGTCCTTGGTTGAAAGCTACACCCAGATACATTAACTCCTGTACATTTCTGGCCTGCCCTAAGGTGGATAATTGCAGGTGGTAGCATGAGTCTATCAGCATATACTGGAATGATGAGTGCTGGGGAGATATGAGTGGAGCATTGAAACCATCTAATACAGTCGGGGCAGGAGGTATTAATTATTGGCTTGCAAGTCCAAATGGGTAACCTTAAATTCCTGGGTTAATGGTTTTACTTTGAGGTATTTAAGCATGATGTATGAGTAAAAATTTCCTCTATTAAATCAAGTTGAAGATCCTAAGTCCCTAATCTTCTGGAAAACTGTGGGTATCTTTTTAACAGATTTTTGAAAAGTAACATGATTAAGATTTCAAACTGACCATCCATTCATTCATTCATTAACTCATTCAACAAGCATTTATTGAACACCTAAAGTATGCCATGGGTTAAACTGGGCACCAGTGTTACTGTTACTAAAATCATTATCGTGCCACCTAGAAGTCAATGTATTGTGACACTCAAATAAGAAAATCCATAGTTACCGTAAAAATTATTACAGAGTGATATAGGAAGACATGGTAAGACCTTAATTCATGCTGTGGACAGTAGTATATGGGGGATATCAGTAGGGCTTCCTGTAGAAGGCAATTGAAATGGATATGTAACATGAAGGAAGGGTGAATTTTTGAGGAAAAGAGAAGATAAATTCATGTTTGCCAGAAAATGAATGGTTAAGGATCAGTCCAGAAAAGAGTTCCATTCATAATCAGTATAAGAAATGTCACTGGGGCTTCCCTGGTGGCGCAGTGGTTGAGAGTCCGCCTGCCGATGCTGGGGACACGGGTTCGTGCCCCGGTCCGGGAAGATCCCACATGCCACGGAGCGGCTGGGCCCGTGAGCCATGGCCGCTGAGCCTGCGCGTCCGGAGCCTGTGCTCCACAACGGGAGAGGCCACAACAGTGAGAGGCCCGCGTACCGCAGAAAAAAAAAAAAAAAAAAAAAGAAATGCTCACTGGAGTGTAAGAAAAGAAGACAATGGAGAGGGTGGTAGAAGCCAGACCATGAATGGTCCATGTATGTATACTAAGTGCTATGGTCTAGTCTTTGTGTTCCCCTCCAAATTTATACGTTGAAATCTTAATTTCCGGAGGTCATAGTAGTAGTAGGTGGGGCCTTTGGGAAATGATAAAGGTATTAGTGCTCTTCTAAAAGAGACCCCACAGAGCTCCCTAAGCTCTTCTGCCATGTGAGGTTACAATGAGAAGTCTGTGACTCAGAAGAGGGCCCTCATCTGACCATACTGGCACCCTATTCTTGAACTTGCAGCCTCCAGAACTGTGAGAAAAAAAATCCTGTTGTTTATGAGCCACCCAGCCTGCAGTATAATCTTACAGCAGCCCAAAAGGACAAAGAGAGTTGGGATGTGAGATTTTACTCCAAGAAAGATGGGAATCCATTGAAGGATTTTAACTGGTAACTTAGAAGAGAGAAAAGTTTCATAACACAATCAGGCATTTTTATAAGAAAAATTGGTTTCATTTTCAGAAAGATCACTCTGGAAATACTGTGGCTAGATTTTTGGAGAAGGGTGATGGCAGTCCCGGATATAGAAAGATGAGTTAGTAGTCCATTAACGTAAGTCAAACAAGAAAGTGGAGATAAAAAGTGTGAATTTGTGGCTGAGAGTTCTTTTCTTTTAGCACTTGAAAAATGTTACGTCAATGCTTCTGACTCCAGAGTTTTAGACAAGAAATATGCTGTCATTGGAATTGGTGTTTCTCAATAAGCAATGCATCGTTTCTTCCTGTCCACTTTCGAGATTTTTTTAGTCTCTACTTTTCAGAAGTTTAGTTATGACACGTCTTGGCAAGGATATCTTTGCGTTTTTCCTCTTTGGGTTTGTTCAGATTCTTGAATTTGTGTTTATGTCTTCTAAAAAATTGGGAACTTTTTAGCCATGATTTCTTTGAATACTTTGTCAGTCCTACCTGCTCTCTTTTTTCATTCTGGAACTTTGATGATATGAATGTTAGTGCTTTTGTTACTGTTCACAGGTTCTTGAGATCCTGTTCTTTCTCCCATCTTTAACCCTCAGTCTATTTTTCTCTGTACATTTGGTACATTGTATTGATCTCTTCTAAGTTCATGATTCTATGCTTTGTAATCTCCACTCTATTCTTTTTTTTTTTTTTTTTTGCGGTACGCGGGCCTCTCACTGTTGTGGCCTCTCCCATTGCGGAGCACAGGCTCCGGACACGCAGGCTCAGCGGCCATGGCTCACAAGCCCAGCCGCTCCGCGGCATGTGGGATCCTCCCGGACCGGGGCACGAACCCGTGTCCCCTGCATCCGCAGGCAGACTCTCAACCACAGCGCCACCAGGGAAGCCCTCCACTCTATTCTTGAGCAATGTTTTTTGATTGTTGTATTTTTCAGTTCTACTGTTCTTATTTGTTTTTATTGTTATAGCTTCTAGTTCTTTGTTTACATTTTCTATTTTTCCCATTTCTGTCAAGGAACACATAATTGCTAATTGAAGCATTTATGTGACAGCTTATTTAAAATCCTTGTCTGATCATTTCAATGGATGTTTTATCTCAGTGTTGGTGTATGTTTATTGTCTTTTCTCATTTATTCTGTGATTTCCTGGTTCTTGGTGTCATGAGTATTTTTCCATTGTATTCTAAACATTGTGAGTTATTATATGACTCTGTAACCCATTTAATTTTATTATTACTTTTTAGAAGGAAGTCATCCTATTTGAGGCGTAGTATGAGGACTGGGGGGTTACGTACAGATTTCCATTGGGCCCTACTGACAATACCCCAGCAAAAGTGGGCACTTACATTGTCTCACTGCAGACAGATCAAGTAGAAGTTCAGCTATCCTACTGGCCCTTCTGACACCTTCCCCCCAAAAGTGGGAGCATTGATATCATTGTGTTGCCTTTTAGTAGGAGTGGAAGTTCATCTCCCCAGTAGATTTCTTGACACAGGGGAGGGGAGAAGTGAAGTGTTTGCTCTCCTTCCTCCCACTTCATTCCCTCTTGTTGATGCCGGGTGTGGGTAGAGGGTCAGCTCCCTGCTGGCCCCACTGACGCCAGGGTGAGAGGAAGAGAACTGACGACTCGCCCTGCTCGTGCCGTCTCATTCTGTCTTGTTGCCTCAGGGTGGTTCTGGGGATTCAGCACCCCAGTGGGTCTCACTGACACCATGTGTTGGGGGTTAGTGGGGTGCCTACTCCCGCCAACCTGTAACATCCTATTCTTATTGATGTCAGGGAGAGATGGACGCTAAGTCCCACCATTGGACGCCACGACTGTGTGAGGGCAGCCCAGTGTTAACAAGCCTGTCAGGCACCACCTTTTTTTATTTTTAAATAAGTAAATTTATTTATTTATTTGGCTGTGTTGGGTCTTCCTTTCTGTGCAAGGGCTTTCTCTAGTTGCGGCGAGCGGGTGCCACTCTTCATCGTGGTGCGCGGGCCTCTCACTGTTGCGGCCTCTCTTGTTGCGGAGCGCAGGCTCAGTAGCTGTGGCTCACGGGCCCAGCTGCTCCGCGGCATGTGGGATCTTCCCAGACCAGGGCTCGAACCTGTGTCCTCTGCATTGGCAGGCAGATTCTCAACCACTGCACCACCAGGGAAGCCCAGGCACCACCTTTTAAAGTCTGTTTGCTAATGGAAAGGGGTGGAGGCTCAGCTCACCACTGGACCACACTGAAACAACCCTGGTGGGGAATCAGAGCGCTGGCTCTTCTGGAGGGCAGGAGTGGGGTGGTGTGGAAGATCAAATCCTACGTTGGCCCAACTGAAACGACAGGACATAGGGAATGGGTGCAATATTCCGCTGGCACTTGGCTCGAGTAGTGTGTATATTCCACTGGCACTTGGCTCGAGTAGTGTGTATATTATTGCCCAAATGGTCTTCTGTCTTTAGCAACCCCTTTCCTCATACTTTGGCTAGGGGGAACAGGGTTTTGTGTTTTTTTCTGAAGCTTTTTTGTCTGTTGTTCTGTTGGTGGTTATTGATTGGGGGTGCCTGTAATACCCTCTCCAGGATGTATGGGAAGCAACAGGAAACACAGGGGACTCATCACCATGTTATTCCTCAAGTCCCAAAGTCCCTAGTTAAGTCTGCCTTCTCATTTCCACCTTTCAGCGTCTTCCTATGTTTGTTTGTTGTTATGTTCAGGGTTTTAGTTTTAAGTGGGAGAACCTGGGAGAAATGGGCTACTTCATCTTCTTGGAAGCAGAGGTCTGGAGGCCTTTTGATGTTAAAAAGTACTGCTGACTGTAAATTAAAATTTGATGATATACACCTTGCCCTTTAAGAATTATTCTACTAGATGATGTGGCTTCCCAAAGTTGCTACAATTTGATTTTCATACTTCTAAAAGCCAAGTGTTTTGCTGGAGTTGAAATTTAAAGATAAGCAAGAGATGAGGCTAAGGTGATCTATGTGGTAACAGATTAAAGTTGGAAACATCAATATACATTCATGTTTAGCTTAATATTGCTTCATATTACCTTAATACACATGGCTATGTAGAGAGATACTTATAGATATGTGCGTATACATGGGTAATGTACACACATATTATCTCTTTGCTCTGTCAGCTGAGAAGATCTAGAAGCAATGACATCCGAGCAGCAATTAGCACACCCCACACCCAGATCCTGCTGTCTAATACCGTTCTCCACTAAAAAGACCTAGTTATCTTTGAAGAAATAGCTGATTCTAGGACTAGGGCAGTAAATATACAAGATTTATATACAAGACCATCTTATAGTGTCAGAAAGTAAGGAAGTTCCAAAAAAAAATACAGGATGGGGATACCTCAGAGTGGCACAAGAGCCAACTGAAAAGAGTTCACAAGGGTCAGGACTAGAGCAATTTGAGGAACAAAGTAACTAAAGTAGAATTAGATTATAACCCAAAGTATAAAATAAAAATCCATGAGTTCTTCTGATATAAATAAATAAGTGGATACATAAATGCAGGAGAATGGATAAATCTCCCGTGCAAAGGAATTCCAAATAGTTTATGTAGTACTCCATCTTAAGCATAACTCCCTATTCCTTAGTTGTGGGCTGAGCATATTGACTTCCTTCCAAAAAAGTACAGTATGAAAAAGGGAAAACAGTCATCTTACGATGGAGAAACCTGAAAAACACTACCTCAGCCTGGTGATCCAAGTCGACCTCAGCATTCATAATGCATATTCATACTTTGTACACTTGATGTGATCTGACAAAATAACCCTTCTACTCTGTGGTCTTCCTCCCCAAAACACATAATCCCAATATTATCATGAAAAATGCATCAAACAAATTCTAGTAGTGGGCATCCTACAAAACCCTAACTACTCAAAATTGTCAAGGTCATCCAAGGAAAATCTGAGAAGCTATCAAACCCAAGAGGAGCCTAAGGAAACATGGCAACTAAATGTAATGTGATGTTTTGGATGAAATCCTGGAATAGAAAAAGGACATGAGGTAAAAACTAAGGAACTGGACTAATGTATGGACTATAGTAAATGATAATGTATCAATATTTGTTAACTGATTGTAACAACGTAACATACTAATGTAAGTGGATCATCATAGAGGGAAATGGGTCTAGTGTATATGGAAACACTTTACACTATCTTCTCAAGTTTTCTGTGAAATTAAAACACTTCTAAAAAATAAAGTCTATAAAAACGCTGTGTTGTCTTGTTTTATGATTATGTGCCTGTATTTCCTAATGAATATGTAAATTTGCTTTACCTTCCTTGATACTGATATTACAGAAAATACTAAGTAACTCTGAAAGAATTTGTAACTCCAGTTCAACAAGCAATAATTCTTGTATTAACTTTTTGGAAGAACCCACTGAATAAATCAAAGCAAATTGTCCTTAAAGGCTGAATTTCTTTTCAGTGTTTAATCTTTTATATGATTAATGCATACCACAAGCAAGATTCTGTTTCAAAGGGCAGAAAACATTGATTGTAGGCGATGTCTAAAGTACAGTGAAATATTAATGCATGATGCTATAACAACTTTAATGTATTTTATGTTTTCAAAATGATGAATTGTTATTTCAGTCAATAAAGTATTCACTTTTATACATTTCCTACCCATCTTTTCCCAAGACACCCACAAGGAAATGATACTATCATCTGACATTAGGTTCATCAATTTAAATTGGAGTTTTTGGTAGCTGTGGTTGCCAATGGTACTGGAATGTGTGATACTTTTACAAATCCTCTCCATGGCAAAATCTGATCTTCACAAGGTAAATCACAGTAGGTGCCTAAAGCCAAATGACATATTGCTTTGTAGCTAGATTACCAAGCATTTTACTTAGAGGCACAATAGAATGTAGAAAAGGCCATTTCTCTTTCTGTCTTTTTCTGCTCAAAGGTCACTCACCATCTTACTTTTTATCAGACATTTCAGAAGTTTTCCATAAATTTAGACTATATAATGTCACTTAATGTGAATGTAGCTCAACATTCTGTTTTAGTACAGCTAATCTCACATTATTTTAGTGGTGCTAAATATGTAAATCATCAGCAAATTTTTGTACTTAACTTTTTTTTTTGGATGTGGACAACTTTTTAAAGTCTTTATTGAATTTGTTACAATACTGCTTCTGTTTTATGTTTTGGTTTCTTGGCTGTGAGGCATGTGGGACCATAGCTCCCCGACTAGGGATTGAACCCACACCCCCTGCATTGGAAGGTGAAGTCTTAACCACTGGACCGCCAGGGAAGTCCCCGTACTTAACTTTTAAAAATAATTAAAATAAGCTATTCAACACATTTTTCCTTAAAAAAAAAAAAAAAGCAATTCTCCTTAGGCTGGCCCTGGGCACATATGTGACTTTGCCATTTTTTCCATGGACTATTTTCTTATCTGTTCTACTGTGGCACATTTGTTCTACCTTCTCAAAAAGAAGCATTTAAAAATTCATCTACGCGTTCATGCATTCATACATTTATTAAATAAATCTATTGAACACCTACAGACGGCACAGAAAAAAAGGCAGAAAACTAATCTGGGTTGCACAGAAAGTAATGAACTCAGTTAAAATTTTTGGTGAAAATAGGTATTACTCAATCTACTGGAAATTACATTTCATTATGGGGACTCACAGACTCAAGGAAAACCAAGACCTAAATAATAATAAAGTAATAAAAGCACGAGCCATTTACTGAGTGCCTGCTTGTACCTGACTCTGAAACTCTAAAATCATTACGGATGTTCTGATGATATAATTGTAATCTCCATTTTACAGATGAAAATAACAAGGTTCAGAGACATTAGGTTACTTGCCTAAAGTGAAGTGGCCCAGAAACTACAGAACTGGAAATTGAACCTTAGACTTCATAATGCCAAAGTCTGTGCTTTTAATCACAATGTGTGTGTGAGAGAGAGAGATAGAGATAGAGAGAGAGAGAGAGAAAGAGAGAGAATGTGTTTAATAGAGAACCTCTGAGAAATGGCAAGAAAACTGCCAGGTATCCATAAAACAATAATTTAGGAGCTTCTTACTATACAAGTAATTGTTAATCATATGGCTGAACTAAGGATCTCTCACTTTTGAACTAAGAAATCAAAAGCTTCCAGAAGTTGAGTCTAAATTTTACACTTACATAAGATACTTCATACAGAATGCTCAAGTATAATAACTAAAGAGCTCTGAAAATACTGGAAGCATTCATATAAGTATGATTTCATAATGTGGATAATAGAGGATTTAAGAAATTGGCAGATGCAACTGCAGACTCATTTGTTATCATTTCTGTGAAGGGCAAGATAAATGAATAAAATGAGAAAAATGAAAAAAGAATGGCTAGCAATTTTAGGTAGTTTGCTGAATCTCCATACTAGGAAAGACTAAGCAAAAAAAAAAAATTCTCGAAATATTATTTTGAAAGCACCTACAAGTGTATATGGTCTTTTTATACCAAATAACTTGGAATTCTGAAGTGTCAAATAAGTCTAATCTTCTCTAATGATAAAATTGCTGACTTTATTTGAAACTATGGAATGAAAAATGAGGTAATAATCAGAAATTCTTAAGAAAAGGAGTAGAAAAAACAAAATTATAAGAGTTATGTTAAAAAATATTTTGAAACAAACATAAAATCCCCATTACTGGTACAGAGCTTTTAAAACTTTATTTTGGTTTTAAGTTTTAATAAATATTTATATGTTTACATAATTACTGACATAAGGAAGACACAATTGTAGGTCAACTTTCTTCATTCTTTCTTTATTAAGCATTATTCTATTTTGCTCCATCATCTTGTAATTATAATAGAGTAACTGTGTAACTTTCTACTAAGTGGATATTTCCTAAACTGTTTTCCTATTGTTAACAATTAAAGGTGTTTCCAATTTTTTGTTATTACAAATGACATGACAATGAGCATCTTTATATAATAATTTTCTGGATTATAAATTATTTATTGGCATAAGCTTCCAGAATTAGAATTAATGTGTAAAAGCTATTAACATTTTTATCTTGCTAGACATTGCCAAATTACTTGTCAAAAGATGGAACCAAATTATACTGCAAAAATCTTTGCCAACGGAAGACATTATATATAATTTTTGATTTTGCTAAATTAATAAGTTGGAAACCTATGTTCCATTTCTTTGAATTCTTTGATAACAGAGTGCTGCTGGAGGCTGGGAGGGCAGCCATGTCCGTGAAGGCTCCCCAGAGTTGGAGCGGGGAAGTGGAATAAGGTCAAAAAAAAATACGAATTGTATTTTCCCTCCATTGTTATCTCTCACTCTCTTCTGCCTCTGTGTAACTTACATCCAGGTAGCTGGAGAAAAATCATGTGGCAGGGCAAATTGGTATTCCAATAAATTAATAATCACCAGCTTCAAATGGATTTTCAAGACTGGAAATATTGCTCTGACTTACAGTAAGCTCTTTCTATTTCTCCTTAAGGACTATTTTCTTAGAAGCTTTACTTAACCTCCATCCTCTCTACTTCCTTCACTCTGAGCCGGTGAGGTGCTTCATAGCTCATTAAGAACACAGAGGTCAGTAAATAGTCCACTGCCAAATCCATTAATTCATTAGCATCTGCGTTGACCTTTGTATTCCCTTTTACTACAGGAGTTAAAGTTACAAGGCCGTGTGCGCTACAGAGAGCATTTCATTCTCCCTCATCTTCTCAAGTACTTCACAGCCCTGCATCTTCTACAGCCCATCTACTCCTTAGGAAGGATTCTTGCCAAAGTTCAACCTCATTCTAGACTAGTAACTCCACCTTAAAATGTTAAAAACTATACGTGTAACATGAAAGCCTCCCTCCTCCCCTAATCCCTGCATATCTTCTTTAGCCAATTCATGTCTGAACTTTTCAAAATTGTTATCTTCATATATTGTTTCCATTTCCTCACGTCCCATTTACTCTATAATTTACATCTGTCTGACTTCTCTCACCGTAACCTCACTGCCCACTGTCCTGAAATTTTACTTATGAAGGTCACCAGCGATCCCCATGTCAGTAGAGCCAATGAATAGTTTTTGTCCTATTTCTAGGCTCTTTCCTTCTTTAAAAAAGAAAAAGAATAAGAAACACAAAAACCATTTTTTTCTTCTATGCTTTTACACTCTCATCATCTTCTGTCTTGGTATATTTTATTGGCTTTCTGTGTTTAATCTGCTTTCTAACATTCTATTAGTTTCCTTTATCTCCAGTGGAATAAACCAGTATATGAAGGATTATTCTCAACAGGTAGTTCTCATAATAACGGTTCTAGTAGCAGCAGTCAACACTCTGTGATGCTTCTCACGTGCCAGACACTATCCTAAGACACCGTTTAAATCCATATATATAGACACACACACACACACATATATATGAGGGTTTCCTCACAGGCCTATGAAATAAGCCTATTATTATACCCGTGTTACAAATGAGAAAACTGAGGCAATGAGAGGCCAAGGTCACAGGATCAGTACTTGGTGAAGCCCCGCCTGAGTTAATGCTGGAACTTTAGAGTAGACAAGTTCATAATGTCTCACAGATTGGCCTTAAATGTGAGCAACATTTAATTAATGACTTGTGAAGTATCAGAAAATAATGGAACATTTTTAATTGATTGGGAACTACTAAGTCATGTATCAGTAACTAAGAAGGACTCTTATTGAATGAAATTATTTTTCATTATTCTTTTGAAAGGAGAATATTCTTGTGTTAGTGTTTCAGTTTTTTTTCATTCACATATTTATTCATTTATTAGACACACATTTCCTACACACCTTCTATGTGCCAGTGTCTGCTGCAAGCCTTGGAAGATTCAGTGGTGAGCAAAAAATTACAGTCCTTGCTCTTAAGCAAATATCCAGTGGTGGAGGAAGACGGAGTAAACATGTAAATAAATTTTGTACAGCGACAGAAATACGACTGGACAATGGGACGGAGAGGCAGTGAGGAGGCAGGTCTCTTTGGTCAAGATAGTAGTGGTGGCGTTTGAACCGAGACCTTAATGATCAGAGGGAAATTGGTCTGGGTAGAAGGATTAGCCAATCTAAAGCTGGGAGAGCAAGAAGTAGAGCTTGTTGCATCTGAGGGACTGAAAAAGACAACTGTGCCTCGAACCCCATGAAGGTCAGGGAAAGATGTAGTAAGTGACCAGAGCCCATGGTCCCTGTGAGCCTGGCTAAGTAGCTGAAAATTTAATCTCTTTACAATAGACAGCCTTTAGAGGTCAGAAGCAGTGCGATAATAGCATCTGATTTGTGCTTTTTAAAAGACTACTTTGACTGCTGAGTGTCCTACAAAAGCAAAATACTTGAGTCTCTATGAAGTGCAGATAGTAAATTTTAAAAAGCCCAATGAGCTCATAAGCAGTTGGTTTACTAAGTGTAATCATTTATCTTAACTAGACTTCATTAATATAAGCTTGGTGACCTTGGGGCCCTGGGACATATTAGATTAGGGAAACCCAACTATTTTCAAATAGTGTGATTTGAAAAAGTCTCGCAATTGTTGGGGTTCAGGAAGATTATTTTATTGCTGGGCCTGGATGGGAAGTTTAGAATAAGAAAAGAAAGTATGATGGCTGGCTTCCATCTATTCTCCCTTTCTGTGGGAGAAATATTGATGGGGTGACTACTTTGCTGTTGACCCAATGCTTAAATTTCAGAGCTAGTTCAATCCAGTAAATATTTGCTGAACAACTATTATATGTTAGGCATATAGCTGAAACTGAGAATATAAAGAGAATAATTAATAATAAAAGCAGGTATTACTAACAAGAGACAGGCACTGTGCTAATGCTTAACATGCACCATCTCAAGTTACATTAATTTACACACTAACCATATGGGGTAGATGCATTTATTATACCATTTTCTGGGTGAGAAATCTAATCCCTTTAAGGATTAAGTTACTTCTCCAAGGTTACACAGCTAGTTAGCGGCATAGGCAGGATTTGAACTCAGGTCTGGTATCAGCACCAATTCTCTTAGCCATTATGCTCTATAAGGACCTTACTTGAGAAGTTCAGGATTATACATATATGGGTACAACCAACCCTAAGACCATCTGGCAAAACTGGCTGCTTGAGAAGTCCTGGATTTATGTAAGATGCTCTTGGAATGGAGAAGATCGTGAAGGAGGGTCCCCAAAACACACTCTCTATACTAAGGGGCAACAGAAGAGAAAAAGAATTAGCCTACAGCAGTATGATATTGAGGACGAAGAAACAGTGTTTCTCTCTTTTGTGAATAGTTATTAAATTATTTCTACTTCAAAATATCAGAAAGAAATCACAGTACTATGGACAGTTTGTGGAGCCACCCTATCTTAGCGTGAATCCTGGCAGGTGTAGAGTTCGTAGTATGACCCTGGCACCTAAGTGTAGTTAAGTAAGCTTTCATTTTTCTTTAGCCTTAAAGCAAAGTAGCTTTCTGATAGGTATAATTTAGGAAAGTCTTCAAAGAAAGTATTTAAAGTCCACTATCTCAGAGAAAAGCAATTTTGCAAAAGATCTATCGGCAAAAGCAAGGCCAAACACACCAATTATTTAGTGAGACTTGTATTATTATATCATTGCTCATGTTGTTTCTTTATGCATTTACCTGGAAGAAGGCTTTTAATGTTCAACAATTCTCAAAGAGATAAAGACCCACACTGATGTGTCAGAAAGAGCTTTGCCCTGGAATTAGATCAGTTTAGGTTTGGCTACTTACTAGAATTAGGTAACATTCTTAATCTTTCTGAACCTGTTTCCTATCTGCAAATAGGGATAACACTATCTATTACAGAGGGATGTGGTTAAATTAAATGACACATGTAAGTGAAATATATCCTTCCAGACTGAGAACATACCTAGTAAATGTTAAGTGATCTGCAAATATTCTGCTTTCTTGAAATGGATGAAACCTGTTATCATGTTCTTAACCAATGGTCTAAATATCAAGACAATATTTAGTTAAAAGTTATATTTGTTCTTTCACTGTCCATCTGCATTTTAACATATTCTAACATATTCTCCTTGATCAATTGTGTCAATATTAGTAACATTTGTCATTTAAGCTATTACTGTTCATATGTTTAAAATATTTCAATGCGATATAAGTCATTACTCAAAGGGATGCCTAGCTGGCTTTGTCAAAGATTTATTTTAAGTAAAAATGAAAGACACATTTTTCATTTTCACCAAGTTTTATTGAACAGCGTATTCATTAACTGTATGAACTTTGTGGCCAACCCAATACAGTAGCCAAGACATGGAAGCAACCTCAGTGATTTTTGTGGATGAATGGATGAAGAAAATGGGGTGCATACAACCTACTATTATTCAGCCGTGATAAAGAAGGAAATCTGGCTATTTGTGACCACATGGGTGGATTTGGGGGGCATTATGCTAAATGAAATGTCAGACAGAGAAAGAGAAATACTTTAGGATCTCATATGTGAAATCTAAAATACTGAACTCATGATAGAAAGAATGGAATGATGGTTGCCAGAGCTGGGGGTTGGAGGTGAGGAAAATGAGTGAAGATGATCAAAAGATAAAAACTTCTCGTTATAAGATAAGTGAGTAATCGTGATGTCATGTACAGCTTGGTCGCTACAGTTAACAATACCGTATTTTATGTTTGAAAGTTGCTAAGAGAGTAGATCTTGAAAGTTCTCATCACAAAAATAAAATTTGTAATTATGTGAATTAAGGTTAACTAAACTTATTGTGGTAGTCATTTCACACTATATATATATATATCAATCATCACATTGTACACCTTGGACAGATACAATATTATATATCAATTCAATCTCAATAAAACTGGAAAAATCTCATTTATAGTTTAGCATAAATATATCAAATGGGTTTCTTGACAAGATTAATAATAACTATAGATAAAAGGAAATAAGATATTGTTGTTGCTGTTGTTTGCTTTTCCAGAGTGCAAAACACTAAAAAGGGGGGAGGTGAGTATGGGCTTGCAAATGCTGCTTCATGGGCCCTAATGCTATGATACAGACATTTAGTCCAGATCTGAAAGAGAACTTGAGTCATTTCAACAAATCTGCCAAACAGTCATGTTCAAACATGAAGAGATATCAGTAAGTTCTTTTTCACACTGCAAGAAATCTGCCTTCAGCTTTCAGCAAAACCTCAGTTTTTGGGTTATGAGGGTAACAGTTCTTAAGCAAGCAGCACAATCCTTCCACCAGTGCTTTCTCCCTATGATGAATACGTTTTCAGTCTCCCCACCAGTGCTCATCCCTTCTCCCCTTAATGTCTTGGCCAAAATTCAACCATCAGCCCAGAAAACTCCTTCCCAGTTTCACTGCCTGTACGTGACCACGTTATTTCAATCACCTTGGCACATTTATATTACCTACTTCCTAAGGTAGGTATTATATACATGAGATTTTAAATAAAAGAATGCCTGTAAAGTACCTAATGCTGAACTCCTAGCACAATATGAATATTCCGTAACTGCTGACCAGCATTATTATTATATCATTTACATTAAAACTAACCTGTACTTTCTTTCACACACCCATGTTCTTTGTCCCCAACTGGGGTAAAGGAAATAAATGAACATTTATTGATTATCTACAGTGAGAGTATAGAATGCAGTGTAGGCTATAGAATTAGTGGTGTTCAAGACTGAAACTGACCTGGATTTGAATTCCAGACCTCTCACTTACTTAGACTTTACGACGCCTCAGTTCCCTTACTGATAATTAGAGATAATAGACATTTCAGGGACCACGGTAAGGATTAAAAATATTATAATGTTTGGATCCAGAAAGGGCACTCATTACCTCATTTAATGTAAACTCTTAGATAATCTGATTGAGTTTTGAGAATCTGATAACGGCTCTGCATCCTTTTGCTATTTGCTAACTATTCATAGCATTTTGCATATAATTCCAGGGCTTTGCTAATATGAAAATCAATCAAAGGCTTTAGTTGGCACAAAGAACTCAGAGAAATTGTTATGGGGCAAGAATTAGAATTCTTCTTGAAATACAGACTATCATCCTGGAGAAGAAAGAACAACATTTTAATGTGGTCAAATTTGGGTCAAAACTATGCACTTCCATGGTGTTTCTACCAGGTCTTGATTTGACTGGGATTGAAATTTCTGACATTACTGTCCCCATCACAGACTTGAAAACCTGGCAGACAATCAAGTGCAACCTATAGTTAAAGGTCGCTCATCTAAAAAAAAAAATGGGTATGTTACTACCATTCTGACAAGAGCGTTATGAAGATTAAGAAAAAGCACAAATAAACTCTCCTAACACCTGACAGCCAAGTAATACATCTTTCAGCTCTTTCAATTCTTTTTCCTTCTTACCTGCCTTATTTCCTTCCTTGCTCTGAGTTCTCACTGTGTTTCATGTCCCACAATGCTGAAGTCATTGTAATGCTTTTACTCAGAAACCTCACTTAACATTTAGCATAGTAAATAAGAAAGCCTAAGAAGTGATTGAGGTAAACTGCCATTATTACATCATTCTGATAACCTGATTTGTCCAGAAATGTAACTATGTGATTCTCCTTTACTTCTAGTTGCTCACCATTCATGGGCACAAATTGAGTGTATATCAGATATATTAAATTCCTGCAAAATTCTCTGTGGTGTGGTTTGGGGTTCTATTTGTGTACCACAGCTTTCCTAAAACTAAACTATTATCATTTCTACTCCTCTTCTGTCTGAAAATCCTCAAAACATAATTTCTAATTAATAGTTATACTAATTGGCATTATAGTCATTCTTTTTTGCTTTTTCTCTGATTATAAGTATCTTCTGATGCTTAAGTCAATCAAATGGGTTCTCTACATGTGAGGAAGTTCAAAGAGGAAAGTAGGAGGAGTAGGGTAAGAAGACATTCACACATAGAATTAGTGGAAGCCTTAGCAGTAACAAAGCTCGTGAAATTAGAGCTAATTAATTAGCAGTCAGGAAAATTTCATCATGTGTTGTCATTAACTGGTCAACTAGGGTAACTAGGCTTACAAACAATAGAAAGCAAAGAATGGAAAATCTATTGTTTCTGCCAGCTTCTCCTGCTTGTTATAAGCGTAATTTTCTCCTAGTTTATGAAACAATAACAGTTTGGTATTAGAATTTAAATGCCATCAATATAAGATATGGAGATATGTGAAGCCTACTACACTTGCTTCGTAAACTAGTAGTATAGCATCATAAATTCCACAGTAGAATGATTTAGTTGAAAGATAAAATTCATGCGGAGTACACTATTTGTTTAAACTTCAAAAGAATCAAAAAGGATTGCTATATCTTGGCACACTCTTCTTTGTAGAATATGTTAGAGCCGGCCTTTTCTTGATTAAGAGCTACTGTTCTGTAGAGAACACTTTTTTCATATTCATAATCATCAGGCAAATCAAGGATCTGACTTCCTTAGAATCAGTAAGTGTTTTTTCCCTCACTTCTTAACAAAGAACAGAACAGCTGATAAGAAAACTAAAATACCTCTTTTTATTGATGTATAGATGATTTACGATATTATATTAGTTTCAGGTGTACAACATAGTGATTCAATATTTTTATAGATTATACTACATTTAATTATTATAAAATGATGGCTATATTTCCCTGTGCTGAACAATAAAATCCCTCTTTTGTTAAAAAAAATAGCAAATGATGGAATGTTAGAAAATTAATTTATTTCCCATGAATAATGATCAATAACTATGGGACACTGGCCCATGTAAATTAAGAGGCTTCTTTTTCCATGTGATTCTGAATACAAAATGTATCCATATTCAGGAATCGTTTTCAAAGTGAATTTTTTTTGGTACCTTAATCATAATGGGTAGTAACATCAATTTGTTTTAACGCTTATGTAGATAAGTGTTGAATATAAAATGATAAAACGTAGGGTCTTTTCACTTTTTAATTTTAACTCTGTATATGAGACAAAGAAAACGAACTGCTTTCTATCATACTGTAGTTTTTGCTCAACTACTACGACCAAAATCCTTGAAAGAGAGAATTACCTGTTTGTGTCCTTTCAGAACAACCCCCTTGCATACCAGGGCCATAAAAAAACAATAGTCTTGGGCTTCCCTGGTGGCACAGTGGTTGACAGTCCGCCTGCCGATGCAGGGGATGCGGGTTCGTGCCCCGGTCCGGGAAGATCCCACATACCGCGGAGCGGCTGGGCCCGTGAGCCATGGCCGCTGAGCCTGCGCGTCCGGAGCCTGTGCTCCACAACGGGAGAGGCCACAACAGGGAGAGGCCCGCATACCCCAAAACAAAACAAAAAAACAAAAACAAAAAACCTAAGAAGGTTAGCTATAAACCCTGGCCCTCTTTTTTATTGATCTCCTATTTTAATTTGTTAAAATAAAATCCATGGCCTTTTGAGTCAAACCGTCTCTTTAATTTCAGATTTAAAGATAACAAGCCTCTTTTTAAATGGAATATTGGCACACAGACACCACACAGTCTGGCTTATTACAACTGTTCTCTGTTGGTGAAGTGGCACATTTGCAATCCCCACCATAGCAATCTTCACCATTTCACAGAATATCATTCAATTGTACATCCCTAGGTGAGCAACAAGAATGGGCACTTGAGCTCAGGAGCAAAGCGTTTGTGGGGAAATCCTAGGTCAGAACCCCTAAAAGGGGAGACTAACTTGAGGATGCCCAAATAACCTGAGGTTTACCTTGGCCACCTCCCCTGGCTTTCTGACTGCCTGGGGGAAAAGTCTCTCTGGAAACTCTTTTGAGGTTATTGGGGGAATCCTAGGACAAACACACTGCTTGCTTTTGCAGGAGGACTTGCCCCATACCCTACCCAGCTAGGTGTCTCACAACCTAGCTGGACTAAAAAACCTTCAAGAAAAACGGGATAGACTGACATTTGCATTTCTACTTCCACCTATTCTTATGCACAAAATATGTAGGTAGAGCCCTCTTTCTCACACCCCAATAGATTCTGCTGTCCTTGAAACCCATCTGGTAGCTGCAGTGACTACAATGAAGGGGGTTATCGGAAACCATATTGGTACTGGGCTTAAAGGATTTTTCATGCCATGCATTTTGGGGAAGGACACAGATAACAGTCCAAACGTGGTATAAGGCAATGCCCTTTCTGGGTCCTTGAAAAATCAGTCACGGAACACAGGTGGTGGACAGGAGCTGACAAGAGCTGGTTTGTTAATGAGCACAGCATCCCCGGCGGGGGGGGGGGAAATCAATGAAATGACTGACAAGAGAAGATGGTAAATGAAGGGAGAAGTGGGGACAAGTGCTGCTCAACCCAAGCTGAACTCCAGGAGGTAAATTTCTCCTCTAATTTGAGATTCTTTCTAAAGGTTCAGTATTGAAGTGGATGTTTGACGTTGAAATGTGCAGACCCATTCTGATAACTGGAAAGGGAGGAGACTGAGGAACGCAAAAGGAGAAGGAAGATTTCCGATTACTTCTCCAGGCTGCTGACAAGAACCTGCTGCTCGCAAACCACAAATTAACCAAGCGAAGGTTGAAGGTAGCAACGTAAAAGTGCAACTCAAATTATTTTACATTCGGAATCCTCTTCAATATCTAAGCGAGTGTAGCACAGCAATGGTTGATTATCTTAAGATTACAGAGGCTGACCGCCTTCTTTGTTTGCCCAGTAACACCGCTCCTCCAATAATCTCAAGCACTTGGCTGATTAACATTTCAATTTCAGTTGTTGCTCCTTTTCCCATTGCAGAAGGCGGCAGGGATATTCCCCTTCTTCCCTCTGTATTACAAACCCCATTACTAACCAAGCAGAAAGCACCGCGCAGTGTGGCCGAGGCTAATAATAGCCGGGCTGCTTACCTTCTCCGGAGGGATCGAATCAGCGCATGTCCCCGGCGCCGGCTGCCCCGGGGCCGCAGTGCCGCCGCGCCGCGTCTGTGTGTGGTCAGCTCGGCCGGCCCCCACCCCACCTGCCAGCTGCAGCACCTGCTCCCGGCGCTGAGCTCCGGCCGCCGGAAGTCATCCCCCGCCCCTGGCCGGATCGCCACATTCCGCGCCAGCCGCGGGGGGAGAGGGGCCTCTCCCGGCTGCGGGCACCGGCTCCTGGAAACTGCGCTCAAAGATCGCTACCCTTCCCGGTTGTAGGGTTATTTTCTAGGAATGCTTTTACAGAAGAAGCGTCGCCGGCTGGTGGACCGAGAGAGAAGAGCCAGAGTGACTTTCCCTGCAGAGCGCCTTTCCTCTGAGCGCTCCCCTGTCACTCCCGCGGCATGGACGGCTCCATTCCGCTGTGTGGGTTTTCCACCCTCTTCATCTGCCTTATCTGTATTGTTCATTTCGCTGAATTTCAGAGTGGGATTAGCTCTTAAGATATCATTCAAACACTCCGAAAATATTTTAAATTGGCGACTAGTTTTTCTAAGCCCCTTGTAGCGAGCTCCACTTCTCCCCCCCCCCCCCCACACACAGTTACTGGCACGTACACACCCAGCCAAACCACTCACAATTAGGAAAGCTGGGACCTCTCGCCCTCTTGCCTACGTAATGGAACAGGAAACTCCCAAAGGAGTGGGGAAGTAGGACCGGCTAGCGAAAGCACTCGAGGAAAGAGAGAGGGGTCGCCCCAAGATTTTGTTGCTGTTTAGTGGTGTCCTTAGTGGACAGATGTTCCCCCTCTAACCCCCTGGCCTCGCCCCAAGTGGAATGGCTGGTCTGGTGACAGCTGTAACATTTGAAAACAAAGAAGCTGAGCCACATTAACAGATGGCTGCATCTCTTTCTTTCCCGAAGGATTGATCAGAATTGGCTTTAAGAATCATATTAGCATATACGTATATAATAAGCCCTTTCCTTCTCTCTTTAAATTGGCACCAGCTATTAACAGGTTTCTCTCTCTCTCTCATCTTCCTCCCTCCCTCCTTCCCTCCCTCCCTCTCCTAAGCTGACCAGATCATCAGTTTCCGGATTTAAGGGGGAAAAAAGGCCAAGGATGTGCTCTCTTTACAGCTGAACCAGGGTTTATTTTCCCAGTGTTGAGCCATTCCCAAGTAGAGAGGCTCTTTGACACTAGGGTTCTCTGTGAGTGAACTTCTCACATTCAGCTTGCTTTTGGAATTGCCCATCACTAGGTCCAGGCCAGTTTTATCCTTGGATTTGTCCAGCAACCTAAACAGTATAATTGCACAAGGCCAAGGCAGTACTTTTACTCTAGGAAGGCTTCCCAACTCTCTGTTTAGCAGTTCCAAAATTAGGAGGTAGTGTAGCAAACAGTTTCAATAAGGCTCAGTAAGAATTCTTGACCCTAGAATGGGGGCTTTTTAAAAACTGGAACAACCTAATTCATCTCTCTGTGTTTCACTTTCATAAAATTAGACCTCACCAAAGAGCAGGGGATTCTTAATATGTATCAAAGTGTATGTGGAATCTGGATGGGAATATTACATCTTTAATTTCACTAACCTCTAACTGCAATTTAGTATTTAGCATGTCCTTTAAATCTAAATGCAGACAACAAACCACAATAATATTAGGAGTACCTGTGCCTATATCCCCAGCAGATATCACAGACAATTTCCTAAGGCAGTTTTATAGATATCTCAAGGTATCACTACTCTGATGTCACAATCAAATCATCATTACCTTTTTTGTTTTATCTAATAGACTATATCTATTTTAGAATGGTTTTAGATATACAGAAAAATTAAGGGGATAATACAGAGTTCTTATATATCTCATTCCCAATTTCCTCTATTATTGACACCGTACACTAGTGTGGTACCTTTTTTACAATTAATGAGCCAATATTAATAAAATAATATTAACCAGAGTCTGTACTTTATTCAGATTTCCTTGGCTTTTGCCTAGTGTCCTTAATTCCATTTCAGGCTTCCATCCAGGACACCACATTACATTTAGTTATCAAGCCCTCTTAGGCTCCTCTGGGCTGTGGTAGTTTCTCAGGCTTTTCTTGTTTTTGATAACCTTGACAGTTATTTATTTATTTATTTATGGCTGTGTTGGCTGTTCGTTGCTGCGCGCGGGCTTTCTCTAGTTGCAGAGAGCGGGGGTTACTCTTTGTTGCAGTGCGCCGGCCTCTGATTGAAGTGGCCTCTCTCGTTGTGGAGCACGGGCTGTAGGCGCCTGGGCCTCCGTAGTTGCAGCACATGGGCTCAGTAGTTGTGGCTCACGGGTTTAGTTGCTCCCTGGCATGTGGGATCTTCCCAGGCCAGTGCTCGAACCCGTGTCCCCTGCATTGGCAGGTGGACTCTCAACCACTGCGCCACCAGGGAAGCCCCAACCTTGACGGTTTTGAGGAGCAGTGATCAAGTGTTTTGTAGCATACCTCACTAATGTAAACTGTCCAATGCTTTTCTCATGGTAAGGCTGGGATTATGGTTTATTGGGAGGACAACCAGATAAAGTGCCTTTTTTATAACATCTTATCAAGGGTCCATGCTATCCACGTGATTTGACTGTTGATGTTGACCTTGATAACCTGGCTGAGGTCGTGTCTCAGATTTCTCCACTGGAAAGTCACTCCTCCACCCCTTCCACACTACACTTGTTGGAAGGAAGTCACTATGTGAAGCACAAACCCAAAGAGTGGAGAGTTATGATCCACCTCCTTGAGGACAGAGTATGTACATAAAATATTTGGAATTCTTCCACACAGAGTTGTCTATTTCCCCCCAAATATTAATTTATTCAATTATTGATATTTATTTATATCAGTATAGACTCGTGGATATCTATTTTATCCTTTGGGTTATAATCCAATACTACTTTATTTTGTTGTTTGAATTGTTCCAGCTTTGGCCATTGGGAGCTTTTGCTTTTGGCGCCTGTGCTCCTTTGACATACTCCCTTTGGGGTGTGTGAGTTTGTGTGTGTCTGTGTATCTGTGTGTATATGTGTTTAGCATGCATGTGTGTGTGTGTGTTTAACACTTCCTGACTTTCTGGTACCACAAGGTGCTCCAGGCTCATTTTGTGTATTTCCTGCCCCAGTCCTAGAATCAGTCATTTCTCTGAGGAGCCCTGATTCCTTCTATTGGAGAGTAGTAATAGAAACCAAGAGCTGGGCTCTAGATGTGCTGTTGCTAATGGGGTATTATTTGATTAGGCTCTCTTAACGGAGAGAACAAAGAAATAGATATGTATAGTAACCCATGTATATACACATATCAGTAAACATTTCTATATATAACTATCTATATCTGTATTGAGCTGAGTGTATACTGATGTCTGCAACTATAATCCATTAATACTGAGATTAGTTTAGCTTTCTCCTCGTTTATCTGTAAATTCATACTTCAATATTGAGAAATGTGGCTACCACCATCCACCATCTATTTATTTAATTGTTCAATTTCAGTACACATGTATCAGAATTGTTAACCCATCACCCCAACATCACTATTTTTAAGTATAGTAGTTAGTAGAGTCTGTTATATTTTGCTATTTAATGAGTTTAAATACCCATTCGTTTCTAGATCACAAATTTGCTTTTTAAAATATTCTAATGACTGCATTTAAAACATAGTAACTAGTTTCTTTTGAGATTCTATGTATTATATTTTATGAATTTAAAAGTGTTATTTTAAGACTATTTAAATGGGCTACTCCATATTGTCAAAGGATCCACAGTAAAAAGAAGGTGAGGATCTCAACCTCACAAAGATTATTGTCAGTTTATAAGGAGATGATGTGAAATTGTCTGGTGCAAATGTTGGGAGCTCATGCGTGATAAGTGTTAGCTTTGTCCACTTGGGCAGGCTTCTTTCTCCTTTAAAGTTCTAAATACCTTGGAAGAGAGAACATGCTAAACCTTATGGTTAATAATTTATAATGTAGTGGAAGGATTTGCTAGGTATCAGTGTTGGAGGTAAAGGTCCATATAAGGTTGACAGAGGATGAGAAGAAGACAAGGATGACCCTGAAGGTCAGGGGTTTTGTAGTTGAACAGACTGGGGATTGGATGCTTCCATTCACAGCCTGACTTTGTCTCATTTTTGAAATAAGGAGAACAATGGCTATTACATAGGCTTGTCCTTAAGAGTGAAAGTAGATGTTTAATCTTTTCTTTCAATTTGTTTGAGACAGTGGGGATTAAGTGTGGCGATTTGGGACAGTTACATAACATATTGGATTGTCCTTCCTTGTATAGTTTTCACTCTGTGAAGCCAGACTCACTGGAGGTATAGATAGTTTCTCATGATAATTCAGGCTCCTTCATCCATGAAAGTACTCTTGCCAGGTGCTTTTTACTCATAGAAGACAATCAATGTTGATGGTGCTTGGGATAAAACAAAAATTAAAGATATTAAATGGCAGGAATTAACTGCTTCAGATGCTATACCATGGCGAGAGACATAGGGGAAAGAGAAAGAAAAGAAATGAAATGAGAAATGTCTTACGTCAACATGTACGGTTTGAATCTATCTGCTTGGAACTTGGCATACACCAGTATGCCAGATATTTTAATTTAATGAATAGTGGCTAGGGTGAGGTGAAATAGATCAGTTTTTTAATCTATGACTTTTCATTGAAGAACGCTTTTTGAAAAAACAATCTTCGGATCATGACTTTGAGGTCTGCAGTAATTCCTTTCTGATATTCTGGAATTACAGATCAAATGGCCTCATGATATCATGCGTCTCCGCAAAGGACAATATGAAAACCTGAGCCAGAGGCCCTGGTTGCCTGAAGCTGTCAGCATTAGAACCACTCCTTTGGTTTAAGGAGTCCTTCCAGAAAGGACTCATTTAAATGCAAATATACTATCAAGAGGGGTAACCATGTATCCAGTATCTGATTAGCAGCCATTAACAATTTAGCAGAGATTAGCTTCTCAGATTTATTATGGAGAGGAGTTGTCAGGGTGATTTGGCCCAGGCATCTGTCATCCACTGACTGCCAGGTCTCCTGCCCTCTTCACTACATAGGGATCTGCCTAAAGCTGGGAATTTAGTTTACTAGGAAAGAATTGGGCACTCACCGCATGACAATCAATATTGTTTTACATAATTTTGACTTATGAGAAAGGGTAGGAGGAGAATTTCTATAATAATAGTACCTTTGTGTGTGTGTGTGTGTGTGTGTGTGTGTGTGTGTGTGGTAGCTGCTCAGCTTAGGTTGATTAATCATACTCTACAGAAATCTTAAAATTTTATGATAATCATCTACCCTTTCAATGAGGCCAGAAATTATATCATGTAAAATATGCACAAATGTAGTCTAGGGATGGCAAAGCTATAGTAATAGAAATAGAATTGCGTTCAAGTAATTATAGCTGGACTAAAAATTTCCTGCATTAATATGAAAGCACGGATACAAGAGTACAAGAAAATGATCATTCATATGAAGATTGATATTTCATATTGAATATCTGTAACAGAAATAGGAAAATGGAAGAAGGGAAATGACTACAAACAGAACAGTAACTGTTTCTTTAGACATCGCTAAGAATTCACCTTGTTTTTACTGGTAAGGAGTTCACATATAATACCAGACCTATAGAATACAGGTAGTATTCTATAATTGGAAGCCTAGATTTAATTGAGAAATGTATGTGTACTTAAGTGAGATGCTTGGTAAATGGCATATGATACATTCAATAGTGTGGTGTAAGTAATTCTCAAATAAACCCTTTTAAAAATAAATCATCATGTAGAAGTCATGAAATAAAACAATGTACTTAGGCATTGCTCTTTAAATTTTTTAACCTTAAGTTTTTAAGGAATCTAAGAAAACCAAAAAATCCCTTCTGGAGAAAGGTATACTTCGAATAAAACTTTTGCATTGTAATGAATAGATTATTAAATAGTATTTATAAAGAATTATGTCTCTATAATTATTCATTTTTTAATAAAAAGGAATATTCAACTTTTCAAATCAAATTTAAGCTTATAAGAAGAGGAAATTGAAATTTGATTAAAAAGTAAGTTTCAATGAACTGTGTTTGGTCATCAGGCAAGTGGATGTTCATCCATTCAGCAGATATTGATGGAGTGTCTAATATGTGCCGCTGTTCTAGGCACTAGAGCAGTAGGCTCTAGGAGTGAACAAATAAATCTCGTCTTTATGGATCTTATGTTCCAGTGGAAGGAGACCACCATAAATACATAAATATAGCATGTTAGTTAGTGGAAGGACCATGAAGGAGCAGCGTAATGATGCAAGGTTTAAGGCAAGTAAATAGGGTGGTCAGGGAACATTTGAGCAGAGATTTGAAAGAAGTATGGGAGCAAACCATATGAATACACTGAAAGAGAGGCTTGGTGTATGCAGGTGGGTGGGCTTATACTTTATGTGTTCCAAAGACTAGGAGGTTAGTTGGTTTGTAGTGAAATGATCAAAGGAGAAATTGTTAGAAGATAAGGTTAGAAAGCTAGGTTAGCGAAAAATCACTTAGGGTCTTTTAGGCGATGGTCAAGAGAGAACTTTAGAGGATTAAGAATTTGTTTTTGGACATACTAAATTTGCGATGGCATGTGTGGACATGTGAAGTAGACAACTGGATATACTAGTCTGAATTTCAGCAGCAAGAGATTATCATGGCTGTAGATGAAAATCGGTAAATCCTCGTGGTATTTAAAGTCTCTAGATTTAAAGATGAAATCACTTTATAAGTAGGTGTAGGCAGAGAATACATGATGTTGAAGGACTGAGCCAGGAGACACTCCATCCTCTAGAGGATTCGGCAAAGGATATAAGAAGTGAGCAGGGAGATAAGACGAACTGTCTCATGAGCCAACTGGTAGGTGTTAGAAGGAAGAGGGAGTTATTGTTAATCCTGCTGGTAGATGAAGATGAGAACTGATCATTTAATCTAGGACTTGGCAACATATAATAGATATCACGAATAACCTTAAGAAGAATAGTTTCTGTGTAGTGGAGAGGACAAAAATAGGTAAGTGGGAGATAAGGAAATGAAACGTTAAGTAGAGCTGTGTTGTTTGAGTCGTTTTGCTCTAAAGAGGAGCAGAGCAATGGGGCAATGGTTCGAATTGGACATGGGAAGAGAGAAAGAATTTTTTCCCTTTAAGATGAGAGGTATTAGACCTTTGCATGCTAATGAAAGCATCTGGTAGAGAGCAAATAATGGAAGATACAGGGAAGAGGAGACACAGTAGAAGAGAAATCCCTGATTCGGCCAGAAGGGAGGGATCCAGTGCAGAGTAGAGGGTTCGGCCTTAGAACAGAGGACAAACATTTCTTCTGCCAAAGGAAGAAGGAAGGCAGCACACGTGGTTTCAGATAGATCCAGGTAGGATGGTAGACTTGGTGTTTGGAGTTCACGGATATTCTATTTTGATCCCTCCTATATTCTCAGTGAATTAGGAAGCAGCTGAGAATTTAGAGGAAGACATGTTATAGACGTAAAGAAAGAGGAGTTATGAAATTGTTCTCTAGGACAGAAGAAAAGAGAATTGATTCAGCAATCAGTTTTCTAGTAAGTACTAAGAGTTCACATGGGGTAAAATGATTATGAATTTAAATGAGGCAAATTAGAAAGGTTGCTCGTTTTTTTTTCCAGCCATGTTTAGTGGTTTGGCCCAGATGCTGAATTGGCATAAGTTCTACTTCACTAGGGCTGGCATTTTGCACTGCCAATATGACTAAGAGTGAGGGCCAAGGGACTTCACAGTGTCTCTGCAAAAGAGTGATTCTAATGACAGACCATGGGCTCTAATCAGGGTAAGCAGAGAACTGAGGAATTACGCCTTGAGCGCTACACTTGATTTTAACTGCAGGTTGGAACACAAAACTGAAAATCTTGACTGATAATGGTATGGTAAGGGCAAACACAGCTAGAACCTCCACATTTCACTCTGTTACACAGGAATTCTCCATGTTTCTTTCAGCTAAATTCCTGTCTCTCATTTCTTGATCCTTAATTCAGTGACATTATCTGAGGGGAAGTATGCATTTTTGATAAAGTCTTTCAGAAATGCATTTTACATGACTACTTTTAATTTTAACGTTGTTAGACTAGAAATAAGTTTAACAGAGCTTGCAATGTTTTCAAGTGCTTTTCTTTTCTCTAAAGAGACATTTATTTGACTATTACACCGAGCACCATCCTTCAGGTGTTCTTCCTCTGGCATTGAAAATAGGAGTAAAATGTAACAATTAAACAAACATATTATCTTCAAACAGATATGGATCACTGTTTTCTTTCTAATATGGGCCAAATCTTGCTATTGACACCATGTCCATTTTTTTCCCAGTGTAACTAGTTGATTACTAGTTTTCCCTTCATTGTGTGTATGAGACATGTTTGCCCCCTCATGGATGAATCTGGAACTGTCACCATGAACTTTTTCTTGTTTTTATAGGGAAAAATAGACTGGAAGTATAGATATTGTGGTCAATGGGAATTACTATTATTATTATTATTATTATTATTTTGCGGTACACGGGCCTCTCACTGTTGTGGCCTCTCCCGTTGCTGGAGCACAGGCTCTGGACACGCAGGCTCAGCGGCTATAGCTCACGGGCCCAGCCGCTCCGCGGCATGCGGGATCTTCCCGGATTGGGGCACGAACACGTGTCCCCTGCATCGGCAGGCGGACTCCCAACCACTGCACCACCAGGGAAGCCCAATGGGAATTATTTTTGAAGGAAATGTTGAGGCTGACCAAAAGAGGTTGAAATCACTAGATGTTTAACCTTCAATTAGTTTCAGAACTTGGGATTATGTTAAGAACCACACTTTAAGTGAATCTGGAAGAAGATGATAGACAAAAAAGTTTAAATTTTGACATCCTTTTAAAATATGAGAACACAGAATTGTGAAGAAAGCTAGTCTCACTCTTATTTAAATATTAAAATGCTTAATGTTTGTAACTTAACTCAAAAGGATGAGATGGCTTTTCTTCAATTAGTTTAAGATTATATAAATATAAATGAAGGAAAACCTGCCATTGATTAATCTTCACTTGCTACATATAGAATTATACAAGTTATGAGAAAGTCCATTCTTAGGACTGTGGGAACAACAATGAATCTGACTTTCCCTTAAGTGTTTTCCCTAACATTCTAGAAAAAATAACTTCAATGTGCTGATTTAGACATTTATGACTTATTTGCTTGTCACTGTTTCCATTTCTAGGAATAAGACCCAGTTTCTTTCCTCAAAAGAGTTGCAAGTTGATATAGAGCCAAAAATTGCAATAAAGTGTAATCAATTCCACTGCAGAAGTTTGTACTTGATATAAATTAATAGAAGTGCAAGCAATGTATTTTAAGTTCATTCTAGAGGAGGAGTTCAGAATAGCTTCATAGAGGAGAAGACCTGAGCTATCTTGGGAGATGTTTAGACAGATGAGGAGTGGAGCCGGAGTTGGGAAGGCAAAGGCAGTGTAGCCTTAGAATGCAAATGTTCACAGACATGATCTTGTGGCTTATTCACCATTCTTACCGACCTAAGAAGGACACCTGCTGGTAGCTTCATCATCATCATCATCACCATCATGTTAATAAAGAATGGATATTTTTGTCAGGTAGTCAAACAAGCTCTTTACATGTAGCACCTAGATGTTTTCTACGATCCACCTTATGAGTTCAATCATTGTAATTATTCTCATTTTTCACATACAAAAATGAAGACTTAGAGCGATTAAGTAATTTGTTCAAATCTTGGTGTGTGCCCTTTCAACTCCATGCTCTGTACCTCTGTGCTTAACAGGCTAGGATGATTTGCCCATATTAAGGGCTCAGATATTGGTTGATAAGTATAATAATCTCATAAAAGGTAAAGTGAAGTAATCTGCTTTGATGTTTATGATGCAGTTTGGTGAATGCACTTAAGTGCCAATAGATGAATAATAAAAGTTAGAAACACACAAAACATAGAGAATCAAAATTCATATATGTATGTCTGTTGGGAACAAAAAATCCTCCTGAATGTCTAACTTTTTAGTAAATATCAGGATATCACATACACATCATTAGGCAGCATCAATGGAGTATCCTCTGTACCCTGCAAGAGGGCACTGTTACAGATGCACAGAAAGAAAATTCATATTTCCTGCACATTATAAATAAGGACATACTATGATCACTCTTTAAGAATGAAGTAATTTGAATTTTTAACTTTTCCTTATCAATTGGTGTATATGAATCGTGTTAGGTGAAGAATTATTGGTTGATTGGACATTTTATGTTTTAATTCTTTTCAGAAAACAGTAAACAAATCCCTTTAGGATCAAAATATCACATTCAGCAAATGAGTTATTATACTGAAGAAAGTGATGAATTCAGTAAAGTGTCTGCAATCTAAAATATTGTTATAGAAGAAGTAATTGAAGGAACTGGGAATAGATGACATGAAGCAAGACCAGGAGAGAAGTAGGTGGTCGCTCTAAACTATTTTAGGAGTTGTCCTATGAAAAAGGGTTTAGACTGTCCCACACTGAAGATTTTAGACCAAGTAGACAGGTTTAGGTTGATAAAAGGATGAATATTTTGACAAGTAGAACCTTTCAACTATAAAATGGACCGACTGCATTTTAAACTCAAGAACTCCCTGTTACTGAAGTGCTTTAACAGAGGATGAAGTTAAGCAGTTGGAAAAGGAAGAGCCTTTACAGTGAGAAAATTCTATGATTCTATGGTTTTCAACTCATAAATTTGTGTAGTTCATCCATTTTATTCATTGTATACACTTAAGTATATTGTTCCTTGAAATGGCCATTCAAAGTTGTTTCCTGTGCCACACACTATGAATGCTAGGGTTGGTCCTGTGTAAATCTTACCCCCATTGAATTAGTATTAACGCTAAACAAGCAGCTTTCTTCCATAAGGAAACAAGAAAAGAGGTTCAGAAATGTCCAAACTAAGTTTCTATAAAACGGTGTTATCAAATCTTATTTATCAAAAAACTTCAAACAGGGGCTTCCCTGGTGGCGCAGTGGTTGAAAGTCCACCTGCCGATGCAGGGGACACGGTTTCGTGCCCTGGTCCGGGAAGATGCCACATGCCGCGTAGCGGCTAGGCCCGTGAGCCATGGCCGCTGAGCCTGCACGTCCGGAGCTTGTGCTCCACAATGGAAGAGGCCACAACAGTGAGAGGCCCGCGTACCGCAAAAAAAAAAAAACAAAAAAGGGAAGATGCAGACCTGTATGCTTCAGGATTTTCTCACCAAAACCCCACACAATTTCTTTACTATTCCAGCCAAGTATGGCCTAGCCCTACCCTCATCCCTGTTTTTCTTGGTTTAGTAATAAAGAAAGAGATGGAAATAAAGAAGAGATATTAGGTAGAAAGATATAAAATAGTGGGGAAAATAATATAAGTGAAGTCATGTACCACCACCATTTACTAGAAGTGAACTTTCAGCACCAACATTAATATTTTTTCCTGTTATATCTGTAAATGATAATAACTAATATGTGCATAACAATTTTCAATTTAATCAAATCTTATTTTTATAACTAACTACTTTGCAACAAGTAACACGCTAAGGCAACATCAATAGATGAAAAAAGGTAGTCCCTGGCCCCAAGGAATGTTGCCCAGGAGAACACAGATATATGTAAAAAATACAATCACAATACAGTGTAGCGAGTGCAACAACCAGGAATGAAGAAGTGCAAGGGTAGCAAAAAGGAGCGTGTGATCACAACACTCAAAAGAAGACTGCACAAAAGACATAATATGTAAACTGAGGTTTGAAAAATGAAGTGGGTTGCCCAGGTACCCCATAGGGAGAAAGGAATTCTTGGAGGAGGGAAAAGCATAAAAGAAGACAGTGAATTGTTCATATAATCCAGAAGTGAAGTAGGCAATGGCAGGAGAAATGATTGGACACAGGCGTCATGAATACTTGCAGGTCTGCATTTTAGCAAGTCCATTCTAAAGGAAACTTTGAGGATCAACTCGGGGGTGGGGACCCGCGGTGGGGACAGAACTAGTCATCCCTGCAAGAAACACTGGAACCAGTTTCTACCAACCCACCAAAATAACGACTTCAAAGGCAACATGGTATCACAGAAAGGGTTTGTTTTTTTGTTTGTTTGTTTTTAGTTCATTAGGCCTCACTTAAAATTCTGATTCCACAGTGCGTTTGCTTTGGGATCTTGAACAACACTCATAACCTCTGCAAGTCTCAGTGTAGTAAGTTTATGTGATTACCTTCATCTGTAATATCTCTGCGATGCAATTTTAATGGAAACTCAAGTTCAGGTCAAAGACAAGTTTCTCTGTGACTTCTCCTCCGAATTGGTTCAAAAGCCGTCTCTCCCGTCCTCATTTGGCTTCTCTTATGGAATCTCATAAAAACTTCTATGACCTCTTTCGGGGTTTTTTTGTTGTTGTTGTTGTTGTCTGTTTATTTGTTTTTTAATTTAAGTATAGTTGATTTACAATGTTGTGTTACTTTCAGGTGTACAGCACAGTGATTCCTTTTTCACATTCTTTTCCCTTATAAGTTATCACAAAATATTGAGTAGAGTTCCCTGTGCCATAGAGGAGATCCTTGTTGTATCTATTCTACGCCTTCTTTGAATGACCGTAGCACTTGTTGTCTGTATCAGTTTTATGTCTCTGGTTGCTTTGTGACTGACAATGAAAAAGTTCTATTTGTTCATGTCCTGGCCCTTCCTTAAAAATCTGTTCATTTATGTATTTCATATTTATTGACTACATCTTAGACACCGTGTTAACTGCTGGTTCTAGATGTTAGTAAAATATAGACCTTCCTGCTCAAAAGGTCACAGTATTTGTGGGAAAACAAAAAAATGAACAACCTATGTCTCAAAGAGCTTTGTACTTCCCAAAGAGAACACACCTAGTAGGTACAATAAATACATGTATCATACATAAATGTATAAATAGTTAATGGGATTAAAAACTAGAGATAACTGCTTTTCGATTCTGAGGAAATGATGATTATATTTCACCAGGAGCTCAACACCACTCTGAGAATGAGGGCTTAACCCCCGTCCTGACTCACTGCATCGCTTTTCTGTATAAAAACACACAAGTCTGTACATATGCTCTAGAAACAGGCTTATCTGGCATGAATTTCAGATAGCAAGAAGAAAACTTCAAGAGGTTCAGAGAAGCATCCGAAAGCTCACGTGATTATCTGGCAGTAATACAACTTGCTTGACAGGAAAATAGAGCTGTAAATCTCACAAAATTAGATCATCTTTGAAGAATTTCAAAACCTCCTGCTATTAATTGGAAATCCTAGAAGAACCGCTTCTTTTAAAGCATACTGATAATATGCTTTACAGCTTAATATTCAGAAGCCTATGTTTTGGCTAAGTGAGCTTCAGGAAAGAAGGAAACTTGAGGTTCAGTTCCATCTACTCTGGAACCTCTGGTCAAGACATCTACTTCTGTGCTCAGCCATCTTATCACCTGTAAAATGGAGGCAACTCTAAGAACACATAGTTACACAGATGTTGCACAGTTTCACGTGTCATTGTCCTCATTTGTTTCAGAAAAACCAGTAACATCTAAGCTACGACTGCAAAGAGAGCAGTGTTCCTTGGGGTCATCTAGTGCAGCTCTGTCAAAGGAAAGAAAAGGAAAGGGGCCTAGAATAACTATAATTTTCCCAAGAGGACACTATTATTTTACGGTAAATCTGAGTCAAGAACCCTGATCTCTTTGATGACATTCCATTGTTCTTTCGCTGGGTTCTGAACAACCCAGAGAAAGAAAGAGAAATAAAACTCATATGTGCTGTGTCACTGGTACAGGACGTGACAAGATTGGAATTGGAGAACTATATATTAACAGGTATTTGGGAAATTCTTCAAACTAATTAAGATATATACCAGGTCCATAAAAAACAGTATGTTTTCTCAAGATGATTCTGTAGAATGAACAGAACTGGTAACTGAAGGTGTCTGTGTGCTGCAGTTCCAAACAGGATGGGTGAATGCTTGTTTTCTGGCACCTTGAAGACTCCACCCCAACATACACATTAAAATAAAATTAACATTTCAACTGGGTCATATTTAATTCTGCATGTTCTTGTAAGTCAGCAAAATATTTCATATATCATTTAAGTTGTCACTCAGTTTTTTTTTTGTGGTACGCAGGCCTCTCAGTGTTGTGGCCTCTCCCGCTGTGGAGCACAGGCTCCGCACGCGCAGGCTTAGCGGCCATGGCTCACTGGCCTAGCCGCTCCGTGGCATGTGGGATCTTCCTGGACCGGGGCACGAACCCGTGTCCCCTGCATCGGCAGGCAGACTCTCAACCACTGCGCCACCAGGGAAGCCCCTATCCATTCATCTCTTGATGACACTTAGGTTGCTTCCATATCTTGGTAATTGTAAATAATGACGCTCTGAACATTGGGGTGCATGTATCTTTTCAAATACATGTTTTTGAAAACACGTGTTTTTGTTTTTTTCGGATTTATACCCAGGAGTTGAGTTTCGAGGTCATATGGTAGTTCTATTTTTAGTTTTCTGAGAACCCTCCATACTGTTTTCCACAGTGGCTGTGCCAGTTTACATTCCTACCAACACTGTACCAGGGTTCCATTTTCTCTAAAAATTGTAAATTTTCTTCCTAGGGGTAATTGAGATGGTAGTTCAATAATAACATAAGATCAGGTGAAGTCTAAAGAAATTTTAGAAAACCTGGATAAAGTAAGAAAACATCTGTTCGCTGGCATCTGAATGTTAGAGAGACACCAAGACATGTGGGCCAAGTTCTGGAGAGAAGGGAAACACAGACGCAAGCTTGACATTGGGTGCAGCTTTTCTCCTTGGGGCATTTGCGGATTCAAATCTTACAGCCTAGGAGCTGAAAAGCCAAGGAGTTCAAAAGACTCTAACCACAGAAGCTGCTGGCATCCCTTGACTTGTAGGTGCAGCACTCTAGTCCTGCCTCTGTGGTCACTGCCTCCGCCTCTTCTTTGTATATAATCTCCTCCTGTCTCTCACTTATAAGTACACTTACAGATGGCACTTAGGGCGAGGATAGTCTCAACTCAAAATCCTTATATCCGCAAAACTTTACCTTGTAAGGTAACATTCTCAGGTCCCAGGGATTAGAGCCTGAGATCTTTGGGGCCACCAGTCAGCCCACTGTAAGCCCTAAACGTCTTCTCTCCTGAGGAAGGTCTAGGCTGGGCAGTAACCCCGACAGACATCTACCACAGGCCAGATTGAGAGCCCTTTTAGAAGGTCATTTCTCAGCTCATTTGGAACCTTGCTATTGCCCTTTTTTTTTTTTCTTTTCTTTTCGGTACGTGGGTCTCTCACTGTTGCGGCCTCTACCGCTGCGGAGCACAGGCTCTGGACGCACAGGCTCAGCAGCCATGGCTCACGGGCCCAGCCGCTCGGTGGCATGTGGGATCCTCCCGGACTGGAGCACGAACCCGTGTCCCCTGCACTGGCAGGCGGACTCTCAACCACTGCGCCACCAAGGAAGCCCTGCCCTTTCTTTTTTCCTCCTGTTTGTCCTCAACAGGGGGAAGCATTAAGAGTAAATGAGGGGCTTCCCTGGTGGTGCAGTGGTTAAGAATCCACCTGCCAATGCAGGGGACACAGGCTCGAGCCCTGGTCCAGGAAGATCCCACATGCCGCGGAGCAACTAAGCCCGTGCGCCACAACTACTGAGCCTGCGTTCTTGAGCCTGCGAGCCACAACTACTGAAGCCTCCATGCCTAGAGCCTGTGCTCCGCAACAAGAGAAGGCCATGGAATGAGAAGCCCGCGCAACGCAACAAACAGTAGCCCCTGCTCGACACAACTAGAGAAAGCCCTGGCGCAGCAACGAAGACCCAATGCAGCCATAAATTAAAAAAATAATAATAATAATAATAAAATAAATGCATTAGCAGATTTTGGGTTTCCTCTCATTGTTAGTGTATTGCTTTCATTCCTAAGACGCTAAAAAATTGGAAACCACTCCACTTACCAGGAACACACTTTGCAACACGGATCCAGGGGAAAGCTGTTTTCTTCCGTAGACACTTCATGACCCCGGTTTCCACAACAGCAGGCACTGCTGGCTCTGCCAAGTTGCTGGAGAAGGGCACCTTATCTGCAAAGTCACGAATCCAAATGGGCCCCCATTGGCAAGGGTGGAAGGAAGTTGTTTGGCTTAGCTTCTTGGGGGATCAGAAGATTGGGAGTTCTGGTGGGGGGACTGCAGGTACCTTGCTGTCCCTTGGTACAACGTCAGGGGAAAGAAAGGTCGCTGGTAGCTTCTCAGAGCTACCAGTTGGGGCTGTGCAGAGTGTCTTAGTAAATGCCATTTTGGTTGCAAATAACAGAAACTCAAACCGGCTGAAGCAAAAAAGGGGACATCTACGGGGAAGAAAAGATGGCTCCTGCCTGTCCAGACTCCTCAGCTTTGCTTGCCCGTTGATTCTCTAACCTTCCGCATTTCCTTTCAGTAAACTCCTTTTCTGTTTAAGTTAGCCACAGGAGATTTCTGTTGGTTGCAACCAGAGAATCTTGAGTGATACAAAAAGTCCTAGAGGAACCCAAGGGCAGGCATTAGAATGGGCCTTTCCAAGGAAAGAAACCAAGAACCAGAAAGTCATCAGGAATCAGGGCAACTTTCTGCATCAGTTGGAATGCCTTCAGCTTTTTTTTTTTTTTTTCCTTCATGGAGCTCATAATCCATTCATTTATTCAATAAGCAATTATTGAGTGTCTATCCTGTGCCAGGCACCCTGCTAGGTCTTAGAGTTCCATACAGGTGTAAAATATGCCAAGACCCCTGCCCTCAAGTAGCTCACATTCTAGTGAAGATAAGACATGTGAGCACATAGAGTATATTCACAACACAGAATAAGAAGAGCTATGCCATGGACACATATACACCAGCAAACATAAAATAGATAGCTAGTGGGAAGCAGCCGCACAGCACAGGGAGATCAGCTCGGCGCCCTGCGACCACCTAGAGGTTTGGGACAGGGAGGGCGGGAGGGAGGGAGACGCAAGAGGGAAGAGACATGGGAACACATGCACATGCATAACTGATTCACCCTGCCACAAAGCAGAAACCGACACACCATTGTAAAGCAACTACACTCCAACAAAGATGCAAAAAAAAAAAAAAAAAACAAGAGCTATGCCAGAGGGATGAAGCATGACTGTCTTCATAGACCTAGAAAGCACAGATGCAATTATCCTGGTAGAGAGGGCCTGGGCAGAGAATCTCAGGTAGGTGAACCTGTGTGCACAGAGAACATGGTGTGTATGAGAAGCTGCAAGTTTGCAACATCCGTGGAGCAAAAGAGTTCTTGCAAAAGTAGTGGGAGACGTGGCTGAAGAAATTGGTTGAGGATGAAGCATAAAAAACCCACTGAAGTGTGATCTTTTTTTCCTGAGGAGGCATGGGGGAGCCATGGAAGACTTTTAAGCTGTTTGAGGACATGGTCAATTCTCTGGGTTTCAGAAAAGTCCCTCTGGAGTCTGGAATGTGGTGAAAGCTGGGCTGGACCTTTCACCAGCGGGCATGCTCAGTCGCTCAGGAAAGGTTTTTGCTCTGCCTTGGGAAATTTTTCACGCCGCTCTGGCAGCGGAGCTCGCCCCGCCCACGGCTTCTCCTCACTGGATTGGTTGAACTCAGGGAGGCTACCAGGAGGCCCAGTTGACCTCCCAACTCCACACCCCCGCCCCCGCCCGTTAACGCTCTGGGCGCGCGCTGCCTTCAGCTTTAAATAACAGAAACCTGGATGTGGGTAGATGGTAAAAATTTGGAGCCCCTCCCAAATGAACTCTAGCCATGTGGCTTGCTTTGTCTGATGAGATGTTGGCAAACACATGGCAGGTGGAGACTTGAAAAGTGTGCTTTGGGGCTTTCTCTCTCCTGTTGCTCTTGGAAACCTGTACCCACCACACGTGGCCTGGTCTGGCCTGCTGAGTGATGAGGGACCACACCAGGCAGAATCAGACGTCCCAGATGAGGCCTTTCTAGACCAGGGTTTCTCATTCTCGGTACTATTGACATATTGGATCAAATAAGTCTTGGTTGTGGGCAGCTGTTCTGTGCACTGCAGGATGTTTAGCAGCATCCCTGGCCTCTACCCCGAGATGATAGTATCACCCCCACCCCAGTTTAACAACCAAAGTGTGTCCAGACATTGCCAAATGCCCCCTGGGTGGCAAAATGCCCCCAGTTGAGAACCACTGTCCTAACCCAGCTTGCCTGGCAATGACCAGGCAGGCATGTACGAAGCCACCCTAAACTAGCCCCAGCCAAACCCACCAGACCAGTACAAGTGGCCAGCTTGACGCCTGGAATCATGAGAACTAATAGTCGCCATTTTAAGTCACTAACTTTTGAGTGATTTGCTCCACAGCACAAACAGGTACATCTGACCACAGTGGCTTAAACTGATAGGATTGATTTATTTATACAACAGGATGTACAGAGGTAGGCAGTTCAGGTACAGTGCAGAGCACAGTGATGCCACTAGGCTCCCACCCAGGCTTTTCATGTCTTTCCACTCCACTGTCCTTTGAGGTGGGCTTTGGTCTCTTGCTTGTTACCTGGTGATCCCCAACATGGCTGCTCCAGCTCCAAGTCCGAGCTCCAGGAGAGGAAAAGGAGACAAGGCAAAGGGACAAAGAGAAAAACTTTCTCCTAGCAAAGCCTTGCCTTTAATTCCAGAAGGGAAGCCCTGCCCAGGGCCTTCACCTGCATGTCACTGGCCAGAACTGAACAACACAGCCAGGTCTAGCTGCAAGGGAGGCTGGGAAATGAGGGCATTTCGCGTGCTGCTTATACAGTAGAGGGAGGCAATGACTAAGGGGCTTGTAGTGTCTGCTGCACTGTCTCACTGGGGGTCGTCTTGGTTTCTTCTTCTTCTTTTTTTTTTTTTTTGCCACACGGTGTGGCTTATGGGATCCTAGCTCCCTGACCAGGGATTGAGTCCGGGCTCTTGGCAGTGAAAGCGCAGGGTGGACTGCCAGGGAATTCCCTGGGGCTTGGTTTCTTGTCTCTACCTGTTGCTTATCTATCCTGGCCATCTCTTTCTAAGACTGGCTTTGTTTCTCCAAACACAGTGGGAGAAATGGCCACCCCAGCTGGGAACTGCATCAAGACTTTCAGCTCCGGGCCATTAATGACCTGTGTGGTAACTCCATGTCCCACTTCCAAATATCAAGGGCACAGGTGCTGATTGGCCCAGCTTGGGTTAGAAGAGAAACCTGATTGGTCTGGCTTGGGTAGACTATCTACTGATCAGCCAGTCAGGTGTGGCCAAGAGAGCAGCAGTAGGTAGGGTAAACCTGGTTGGGGAATGTGCATTCTCAGAGAAAGGGGTGTGTGGCTGAGGAGACACCTAAAGAACCATCTAGTTCAAGGAGTGAAGAAAGGACATTGCCATTGTGGGTTGCAATGTTGATATGATAAAGATTAACACGTCCTTTGAAAGACCTCAAATACAGTGGAGCCACATAGGCATTACATTTAACTTATGCAAATTCAAATATTTGTATTCAACCAAAGTATTTTTTTCCCACACAATTTGGCTTCCAAACATGAGCCAGCTACTTAACTACTGCCTGACCAAGTGATCTTTTCTGGTGCTGGAGATTGCTGTTTTGGATTTTGGGGATATGGTACAGTATAAGTAATATGTTCTTTATGGAAAACTGCTGGGATTTTCAAGATTATTTTTAAGGTCAGGTGATGCTCCCCCTTCTCACTGTGTAAGAAGTACCTTTAGTGGAAGATCATGCCAATCATTTTTCCCATTTCCTTCTAGTTTTAATCAGTATAAAGAATGCATTTGGTTTTAAAATATCAAAATACTTTTATTGTGGCTTTTTAAAAATAAAAAATAAATGATATTCATGGCTTCTGGCTCTTCCTCCTGTTTTGTTTGGTGGTCTCTGGCCGTACAAGAAAGGCAGGGAGAGAACAGATGGCTGGAGAGAAGGCAAAAATGAGGGTCTCTTCAAACACCACAGGAAAGGGGTGTGTCCACCTGGGCAGTGTGTGTTCTTTGATGACTGGGTACTTGGTCTGTCCTGATGGCCTGGGACTTGACCTACTGGGCTGTCTTGGTGCGGCAGAATGGGCAGCGTGAGATGGAGTTAGAAACCTGGGTTCCAGCCCCAATTCTTCAATTTACTAGCTGTGTGACTTTAGGTGGGCCATTTAACCTCTCTGGGCCTCAGCTTCCTCATTTGTAAAATGGGGAACATAATGCTATTTACCTCCCAGGGCTTGAGAGAGGATTAGACAAGAAGTGTTTTGAACACCGCAGAGCGCCATATAAACATGACTCACTGTTATGGAAGCGATAAAACTGGCTGCTGTTCACATTTATTATAATCAATTCAGATATAAATGCACTATACCATGGCCCCAACAGCCCTGAGGTTACCATTCTGTCCTGTGGCCCCAGTACACGCCCTGGGTTTTCTCCACTGCGGGCTTCTCAGAGCTCCTTGGAGGTGTGACATTTGGGTTTGTCACTACCCAAACACATAATTGCATCTACCAGGCCTAGGAGTCTGAATTTCAAACTTAGTCTTCATATGCCTGTGTATGTTTACATTCATAATATCTGTGAAAAGAACCCCTCTCCTCACACACTCCAAAATACAGTATTGTGCAAAATACCAGTCTAGGAAGCAACACACTAGGGTAGCAACCTTTAATGTCCTAAAAAAGCATCTTAGTAGTTGGACGCAGAAGAGTTACACTGACTCACGGAGGATCACGCGAGGCCCAGCGGGACGACGTTTCTAGTTCCTTCCACCAGGTTTAGAAAACAGAAGGCTCTGGCTGGATTTGCTGGACATTTCTCTCTTCAGCATCTCCCTTCCTTGGTCCATCTTTGGGGTGCCTTTTCTGGCTCCAACCTACAACAAGCAAGAGCAACAAATGCCCAAACTCTATAATTGTAGGGAGATCCCCAAATATTTCTGAAATGGCATTTTTTTTTACTCAAAATAAAATCTTTGTTGTAAAAAATATTTATATATACACATAGACGTGAGCAAAACGAAGGTAAAATGATCCACCATTATCACACTACCCACAGGTAACCTTATTCACATTTTGGTGTACACTCTTCCAGATACACAGATAACGTTTTCTTCTGACATTTGCATCTTTTTTTGAACCAGGAGTTTCTGATGATAGGCAATTTCATTGGGATGGACTTTCTCTCGAAAAGCTGTTACTGAACTGAATGCCTTATGTCTCTGATGTCTTAGGAGGGTAAAATGCAGCATACTCTAGGGGGTCTGTCTAACCCTTTTCTGAGCACTACTCCTGGATCCAGGCAGCCATGTGTGTGACTCTGTCCCTGGTCATAGCTGATCGGGCACTTGGCACGGGCTGGGCTTTTAAGATGGTCACTCCCAGGATTTGGGTTATGGGTTCTAAGATGCTACTTGCTTCCTGGGCTGGTCCTTTGAACTGGGGGACCATGAGGTCATTCCTTCCTGTCACATGACTGGAGAGAGCAGAGATCAGGGGAGCCACACAGAGACACAGAGAGGAGATACGGCCTATGTGTGCGTGTGCGCATGCTTGTGTGTGTGTAAAAGAGATGATGCCTGAGATCTGATGGCTTACCAGTTCTATTTCGAGGCCAGGCTCTCTTTCAGCTCCCAGTTTTTATGAGGCACTCACCCCTATATCCTTAAAAAAGCCCCCTCCACCCCCTTTTTTTTTTTTTGCGGTACGCAGGCCTCTCAGTGTTGTGGCCACTCCCGTTGCGGAGCACAGGCTCCGGACGTGCAGGCTCAGCGGCCATGGCTCACCGGCCCAGCCGCTCCGCGGCATGTGGGATCTTCCCAGACCGGGGCATGAACCCGTGTCCCCTGCATCGGCAGGCGGACTCTCAAACACTGCGCCACCAGGGAAGCCCAAGGCCCACTCTTGGGGAAGGAGTCGCCCAAGTTACACTTGGCAAGGAACCTGGAGGAAACCTTTCTGTACTGAGGAGATCTTAGACACCAAACTTCTAAGCTCAGGCTGGAGGGCAGGGAGAATGGGAAGTTGGCTCTTTGCTCTTAGCCGAAGCACCATCTGCCCCGCTTCTGTTAAAGCCAGAGGCAGCGTGAAGTTCCAGGGGGTCTCACATCTCAGAGAAGCACAATGTTCCCACAACATCCGGGGCCCATCCCAATATCTCCTCTGCCATTTCACATCCGCAGGTGGTCCTCAGACAAAACCTAGATGTAGGGCAGTTTCTGCCTCCTCCCAGCTCAGTCATATATGTGAGTGAATAAGTAACAAACTTCCAGTCGTTTCTACTTTGCAGGGTGGCAAACGTCTCAGATCAAGTGGGGCCCTCAGGATGCTCTCTATCCTCTTAACATCCTGCTCTGGGGAGTAACCACCTTCTGGTCTTAGCACAAGGATGCTGGTTGAGAAGCTTCTATTTTTCAAATATATCCCTCACCTAGAATATCTTCGTTTCTTCCCATGATAATTTGGTTGCCTCAGCATGACTGTGGCCTTTTATCAAACTTGAATGTCTCCTATCTCATATTCAACCAAAATGTGTTTGGCTTTCTAGCTTCCTGAGAGCTCGCCTCTACTGTCTGCAAAGTGGGAACGTGGACTGGCTTAATTCCAGTTCCAGGGCTGATTTGTCAATGGCAATGTTTCAACATGTTCAAGATTTCATAGTCTTAATTCTCAACTTTGAAGAGAATTCTAGAGGATGCTTCCTTGAAATTTAAGAGAAATACCACTGGAAATGTATCAGGTTTATTACCTGGAGGTTTCTAACCTAAAGGAGGAAAAGCTAGCACTCACCTGGGTGTCAGATCTGCACTGATTCCCAGCTCTCCTACTGAGCTGTGTGGCTCTGGACAAAGAAAGTCTCTGAGCCTCAGACACCTCATCTGTAAATTGGGTATAATAACAACACCCACCCCATAGGGTTGTTGTGAAGCTTAAAAGAGATACTGCACGTCGAGTGTTTGGCTCTGTGCCCGGCACATGTCAAATGCTCAATACATAATAGATGTGGGATAACTGTCCACTGGGCTTCCTGCTGACGTTCTAGGGTTTTCTCTCTTCTCTCTTCTGGCTCACCTGGAAATGTGAGTTCTGCATCTTTGAGTTCTTCATCAGCTCTCCAAACATTCGTCTCTTTAACACAGAAAGAATATTGACAAAATTTAGCGTATGTTCTTCTTTGCCTTTTGCATCAGAGAAAAATGGATTTTTCTCAACTTTCAGATGCTACCCATTTGGATGGAATGTTGAGCCTTCCTAGGTGAGGAGGTGAGGATAGAGGTCTGCAGAAGGGGGTGTGGCTTTGGGGCAACGCTACACTGTCCTGCTGCACCTTTTAGGGAATCTCTGTTCCAGATTCCAGCAGAGAAGGAGGTGGTCAACCAAGAAGGCTATGAAGGATACTGTATTCTTCTTGGAGGACAGATCTGCTTTAGCTGGAAGCAGAGCCTCCTAGATCAGTGGAAGAGGCTGTAGATGTCCAGTGGCTTTCCACCCAGTGGAAATGTTGAAAGCCCCAGTGGCTAACCTCCCTGGCAGGGACTACAGGGGCCTGTTGGGAAGCCAGCATCACTGAAAACCTGGAGCTTGCCGCTCCCCTGGGGTTTGATTACTATTGCTGACCCTGATCTGCTCAAGACCCTGCACCTCAGGGGCAGCTCATCAAAGAAAGAGCATCCCCTAGGCACTGGAGACACAAAAGTGAGAGGGAACTGGGGTCTCCCTTGCAGACTGACACTCCGCAGGTGAATGTGCAGTGGTGTCAGGAAGGAGACGTTCTCCTAGAGCCCTGAGCATCCACTGGGGTCGCCAACCTGATTCCTACAGCGGCCAGGAAAGGAAAAGAAGTGGGTGAAGTGAGCTGGGGTGGTGGTGGACAGCAGCAAACACACGAGCCCAGGGCCTTTCTAAGGGGCCTGGAAGATGGAGGCTTGTGATGGTGGCTTGTGGGTCTGTGGGCCTAGGGTCGCCAGATCTTCCAAGTTTCCCAGAGAAGCTGGAAATCCAGAGTATTCCAGGAAACTGCCCTATTTTGAAATGTAACTTAAAAAAAAATCCCATGAGCCAAATGGAATATATCTGTGGGCTGCCATCTTGCGACACCTGCTTCAGAACCTCCCTGCTTGGTGTCTAGTTGGTGCTCAGTAAATGTTGGAGGGGTTGCCAGATAAAATACAGGATGCCCAGTTAAATCTGAATTTCAGAATGAAGCCAACAAATTTGTGAGTGTGAATATGCCCCGTGTAATAGTTAGGACATTTATACTGAATAGCTTTTGTTGTTTATCTGAAATTAAAATTTAACTGGGCATCGTGTTTTTGGTTTGTTTGTTTTCCCCTAAATCTGGCAACCCTACCGGGTAGTCACAAAACTCAGGGAGGAAATAAGGCTGTCTTTTGGGACAGGGCATAGGTGCTTACAAGACTCTTCCATTCTCCCAGAAGGATGCTAACTCTACCCTCAGAGGACTGTCTGTGAAGGCTGATGGGCCCGTATTGAACTGACAGTTGCCCTCCAGGCATTTTCCGTGGAGAAGGCCTCGAGCCTGCAGCCACTCAGTATTTATCACAAACTCAGTTGAGACAATCACTATCCAAATTCCCAGACATTATAAAGCAGGGGTTAGTTTTAAACCAACAGCCATCTTCTCTCCCACCCCATCCCCCGCCTTTTTTTTTTGCAGAACCGTTTATCCAAGCAAAATCCCATGAGGAACTTGGGGTATAAGATAATGGAGAGCTTCTCTGGCGGGAGAAAGGTGTGTGTGCTTTGAGAGTCACACCTTTCCATGGCACCCAAAGGCTCCAGGGAACCCCAGTTTGAACATTGCTGCAAAATTCCTTCCTGGATTAAGTTCCGTCAGTGGGCAACTGGGCACTGAAGGGCAGAGCCTGGCCCCTGTGCACCTGCTTTTCCTGAACTTTACTGAACACACTGGGATGTGATGAAGGGGGTGCGGGAGGGTCTTTTTCTTTAGCCTTCTTCTATCCGTATGCTGCATAGGCCTGGCCACATGGTTCTACTTCATCATTGTGGGCGGAAGAGTACCACCCCAAGCCCCTCCCATCCCACGCTCCTCCTACACAACATCTACCAATTGTGGGGCTTCCCTGGTGGAGCAGAGGTTGAGAGTCCGCCTGCCGACGCAGGGTTCGTGTCCCGGTCCAGGAGGATGCCACATGCCGCAGAGCGGCTGGGCCCGTGAGCCATGGCCGCTGAGCCTGCGCGTCCGGAGCCTGTGCTCCACAACGGGAGAGGCCACAACAGTGAGAGGCCTGCGTACCGCAAAAACAAACAAACAAACAAACAAAACACAGAAGTGGCACGGAGGAAGCCAGAATCTTGAGAATACCTGGGCCCAAGGAAATCTTGGAAGATAGTGAGTTAAAGAGAATAGTGAGGATAATGACGATGGTAGGAGAGGGTGAATGCTTTGTGGTCCTATGTGCTAAGGCTTTTGTATACAAGCTCCAATTGGGAAGGCTACGAGCTAGGTGCCATTTTTATTCTCATCTTAAAGAAGAGGGATCTGAGCTAATTAAGCAGAGGGAAGGTTAGGGGCTTTTCCTGGCTGAGACCACAAGGCAAAGTGGTGGTCACGCCCCCTAGCCAGGACTTGATTGGCTGGAGATTTGATTGGCAGGAGAGCTGAGCGGCTTCTCCTGCCAGAAGCAGCCGGTGCCCTTCAGCCTTTCTTACACTTCAAGCCCTAAGAAAGGGCTTGCGTGCTTCCCAAGTGGCAACTTCTGTGCATTTAAAAATTTCCTCTTGAAAATCCCAGCCTTAGCCCTTTCACAAAAGGTATCTGGGTCCTTTCTTGGCCGTGGCCTAGTCGTATTCACCAAAGAGAAGAGCGCGTCCCATAAGAGCTGGCGGCTTTGGGAGGACCGGGGAAGGCGTCAGCTGGCAGGAAGCTCCCTGAAAGAAATAGAGGAATCCCCACCCATCCATGAGCTGCCTATTCTTCCCCCTTAGAAACGGGGCTTGTGATGTGCCAGGCACTGCAGGCATTTTGCCATTTAACCCTCCCGCTGCCCCACGGAGTAGGCCCCTTGCTAACAGTTTTGGTTGCTTTTGTTGAGGAACCTGGGATACAGAGGTCAAGCCACTTACTCAGGGTCATTCGGGGCAGCGGTGGGGCTTGACCCCTATTTGTTTGACTCCAAATCTGGCCTCTGAACTCTGAGAGACACTGCCGGCTTCTTGGGTGATGTGGGAAGTGGATTCGAGTGAGCACGGCCTGGGCCGCGGTTCCCGTCCCTCTGCCACATGGACAGAGCCACAGACCCAGTTCGCTGTGAAGGCCCAGCATCTTATACCAAGTCTCATTTTCACAGCCAGCGATATTAGTGTGGAAATAGGACTTTTGATTCTTGAAAGGTCTGCTTGGTGAATAGATGGTCAAAAATTAAAACTACAAACTCCATTTTTTTTTGGGGGGGGGCAATTCTGAGGCTAAAGATGTGTAATTTCATCTCAGTGCTTCAACACTGCCACCTCTGTGAACGGGTGAAGAGTTTCAAAGTTTCATACAGGAGGCTAAAAACCTAAGGCTCCTTGTGAAAATACTAAGTGTAAAACTTAGAAAAGAGGAATTCTACTTTCTGTTAATTTCTGCTTAAAGACAACGAAGATATACTCCCTGGAAGGAACAGATGCCAAGACAGATATATACAAGTGCCCTTTAGGATCCAGCAAAACTTTAAAATGTATTATTGTTTTCTTCCTGACAAACAGGCTGGCCTGTCCCTTGCACTGTGTATGAATGAGGCAGCCCATGAATAATGCATGTGAAGCCTGATTATGTAAATCCTCAGGTTTTCAGTACATGACAATGGCTTTTTTTGGGCCCTTCTCTGTCCCATTCTGTGGTCTGGTGTCTCTGCTTTGGGGCCTAGTCTGCCAAGCCCTGGGGGTGGGGGCGGCATTTCGGGGAGGGGTGAGCTCTCCAGAGGGCACATCAAAGGGAAAGTCACAACTCTGTCACTGGCCCAGCTCTCCCTGGCATTGCTTGGTGTGAAAGGAAACTGTCCTCTGCCTGAGGCAGCCCCATGTCACACACAGACTAAGGCCTGTGATGTTTAATTCACAGCAGTGAGCACTGGAAACACCGCATCCAGGCTCCCTCAGAGCAGGACAGCCACTTTTCATTTCTGGGGCTCTAAGCCAGAGAGCCTGTTGTCTGGAAACCTATTGCCTGGAAGGTTCGCAGGATGGAGGGCAGGCTTCTGCAAGGAACTATCTGACCATCACCTCCTGGTTGAGGAGAAGGGCACCCTTCTATGACCTTGGCCTCCTTAGAGCTCATGCAGGCAACAAACACACACATGCAAATACACACACATGCAAACACACAGCACATACTCACATGTACACACATACACGCAAGCATGCGTGTACAAATACACAGCCCCAAGTCAGAAAGACTGGAGTACTATTCTGGCTACTCAGAAGAGCAAACCCAAATCTTTATTCTCAGAGAGCTTATTCCTCGGTGTATCCCTGGCACCTGGCAGAACAATGAAAATCAGAAGCGCCGCCTTTAAAAACACTCGGGCTGTTCACTCAACTGATTGTGGTCATCATTGCAGGAGGCAGGGAAGTCAGATCATGATGCTGGACACCCTTAAGCTCAGTACAGTGCTGTGTGTCAACTATGTCTCAATAAAACTGGTAGAAAAAATAGTTATCTGGATAGAAAAAACAAGATAAAATACACGAATTATCAAAAGTTAAAAAAATACAGACGAGCTAGACTATGAGTCTCAGAAAGCACTGTTCACAACAGCCAGGACATGGAAGCAGCCTAAATGTCGATGGAGGAGTGGATAAAGAAGATGTGGTACAAATATACAGTGGAATACTACTCAGCCATAAAAAAGAGCGAAGTAATGCCATTTGCAGCAACATGGATGGACCTAGAGACTATCATACTATGTGAAGTAAGTCAGACAAAGACAAATATCATATTATATCACTTATATGTGGAATCTAAAAAAAATGATACAAATGAGCTTAGTTACAAAACAGAAAGAGACTCACAGACTTTGAAAACAAACTTATGGTTACCAAAGTGGAAATGTGGTGGGGAGGGATAAATTAGGAGTTTGGGTTTAACATATACACAATATTATATATAAAATATATAATCAACAAGGACCTACTGTATAGCACAGGGAACTCTACTCAATATTCTGTAATAACTTATATGGGAAAGAATCTGAAAAAGAATAGATATATGTATATGTATAACTGAATCACTTTGCTGTACACCTGAAACTAACACAACTCTGTAAATCAACTATACTCCAATATAAAATAAAAATTAAATTAAAAAAAAAGAAAGTTAAAAAAAATAGAGGCAAGCTAGACTGAGTCTCAGAGAGGTTAAGCTAACACATATATATGGAATCTAAAAAAAAAAAAAAAAAAGAAGGTTCTGATGAACCTAGGGGCAGCCCGGAATAAAGACACAGATGTAGAGAATGGACTTGAGGAAATGGGGAGGGGGAAGGGTAAGCTGTGATGAAGTGAGAGAGTGGCATGGACATATATACACTACCAAATGTAAAATAGATAGCTAGTGGGAAGCATAGCACAGGGAGATCAGCTCATTGCTTTGCGACCACCTAGAGGGGTGGGATAAGGAGGGTGGGAGGGAGACGCAAGAGGGAGGGATCTGAGGATATACATATGCATATAGCTGATTCACTTTGTTACACAGCAGAAATGAACACAACACTGTAAAGCAATTATACTCCAATAAAGATGTTAAAAAAAAAAAAGCTGCCTGAAGTCACACAGTAAATGGCAGAACAAGAGTCTAAACCTAAGTCTGCCTAATGCTAAAGCTATTCTGCCACCTTCCTTTGCAATGAGCGAATGCATTCTGTGCTGCCTGGATCCCACTGGGACCTCAGTTGGCTGTTTCTAAAGGGAGCTGAGGGGCAGCCTCAGAGGCTCTGCTCCGAGCAGGGACCTCTCACCTTCTGCTGCCTGATCGCCCTGGTGACCCTCTTCTCCTGGTGCAGCCGCTCTTCCATGTGCGCCAGGGCCTCCTTCAGCAGCGCCTTTTCTTCGGCCTCTTTGCAGATGTCGTCCTTCAGCTTTGCCACCTGTGACTGGTACATCTGAACCGACACTTTGCTCTGCCTGAGCACACAGGAGAGACAAAGTCTCTTTTCTCCTCAGCTTTCTCACTCACCACCAATGCTCCCGACCTGGGAGATCCTCAGAACACTTCCATATATGCCTGGCTTCGCGGTTTCCTTACAAGTTGGGGGAAGGCTGAAGATGTGGGGACTAGAGGGAAGAATAAATAGCCCATTGGCTGTGGACGTGCAGCATGAAGGGGGCAACGGTTATGCTACCAGCCCCTCCCAATTTCCCAGAGAGGGTGGGGGAACGGATACCACTGAAAATACGATGGAATTACGAAAAGCACACACATGGTGAAACATCAGACACATTTATAAAAGGTGCACCTTATTCCTTAACAGTAGGGTACTTTAACTGCTGCTTTCTTGCCCAGAGACTTGGGTCCATCAGGCCCTGAGTCACCATCCCGCCTGCCCCCCTCCACACCCAGGCCTCTGTCTTCTTGTTCTGGTCCCTACGGGTCTGCAGCTGCACCGAGGTTTAGCCTGGAGAATGGAGGCCTGGGCCTTTTGCCGGAGACATGGGCCATATTTGAGCTGTTCAATGTCCTTCTCGTATCGTCTCAAAAGCTCTTCTTTTCTCTGCAGCTGGTTCTTGAGTAGGGTGATCTTATCAAACACCAAGTACAGGTCTCTTTGTCGAAGCTGGTAGACTCTCTCCCTCTCTTTTGGGGAGAGGTGTTTCATGGACACGTGACCTGACATACCTTTGATGTTCATCAAAGTCCCGAGGGTTTTGCTCATGTCCATGTACTATGAGAAAGCATTTCGCAGGTAAGAGGCCTGGCCCAAGACCACTGGTGGCCCCTTTGAGGAGGCAAACGTCTAATTCTGTTTCATTCATTTTCTGCAGTTGCAGAGAAGAAACACATGCTTTGCAAATGAGTGCATTTGGGGTTTCTAGTACGACTTTCATTTTCCCCCGCATCCATTTACACTATGCCTTTTTGAGAATTGGGGGGAGGGGTGGAGGGGGAATGACAACAGACATAAACATTCATTCTTACTACCCAGTCTTGCAAGGAATTGGGCTCTGCAATTTCCAGCCCATGCTGGGATAGGAGATGGGTCTCGTGGAGCTACTGTAACAACTAAAATGTATGTGGAGTTGATGTTTAAACTATCTGCAGGGCACGCAGGTTTGGACAGGAGGGGACTGATGCTGGGTATACCTACCAGCTTTTCACTAAGATCTAAAGCGTCAGCCACATCCATTTTCCTTAACTTCTCAGAGACCATGATGGACCCTGGGCTGGAAAGGCCATTTTGAGGCTGAAATTAAAAAAAAGAAGAAAAACTCTCTTGGCATTCCATTATGATTTTCTACATCCAGAAGAATAACCCAAAGAATAATGGAAGAACTGGAAAGATACTAAAGAATAATTTGAGAGAGTTAATTTTTTAACATCTTTATTGGAGTATAATTGCTTTACAATGGTGTGTTAGTTTCTGCTGTATCAAAAAGTGAATCAGCTATACGTATCCATATATTCCCATATCCCCTGCCTCTTGCGTCTCCCTCCCACCCTCCCTATCCCACCCCTCTAGGTAGACACAGAGCACTGACCTGCTCTCCCTGTGCGATGCAGCTGCTTCCCACGAGCTATCTATTTTACCTTTGGTAGCGTGTGTGTGTATATATGTCCATGCCAAGAGAGTTGGTTTTAAATCCAGTCTGACTCTGTGAACTGCTTTCTATATGACTGTGTTCCTACCACTTCAGAGCACGACTGCCTTTGAAATGATGCATCACTTGTGCCATTCTTTGGCCACCGTCTCGTCTGTCTTCCCTTTAGGCCAGTGGTTCTCAACCAGGGGTGACTCTGTCCACCCTACCCCCTCCAGGACATTTAGCAATGCCTGGACACATTTGTGGTTGTCATAATTGCTGCTGGCGTCTAGTGGGTAGAGGACAAGGATGCTGCTAAACACCCCACGATGCATAGGGCAGTCTCCCAAACAAAGAGTTACCTGGCTCAAAAAATCAGTACCGCTGATGTTGAGAAGACAAGCTCCAGAAAAATGGGGACCATGCGGCTTTTGCTCACTATCTCCCTCCTTGTGCCCAGCATGGCACCTGGCACCGAGTGGTGCATAGTGGGCATGTTTGTGGAATGAACGAATGAAGGTTAAGTGGAAAATAGCCTCCCTCCTTTTTATTAAAGGAATCTCATTTCTGTGCAGCAGAAACCATACCCTCACAAAATTTGGCCCAACCTTCTCCTAGTTCTGGAACCTGGTGGGTGAGCATCACTTCAGACCCTTTCCAGAGACAATGCAGATAGTGTTTGCAGCTGCATCTCCCTAAGACCCCAACCAGCCAGCTGGCTGCTGGAAGCCCAAATGACTGCATGGAATGGCCACCAGTCTGAATAGGTTACCCGATCTGAACGACTACAAATAACCCTAATAAGCCTCCTTAAAAAATAAATTGGCTTTTAATGCTTGCCATGAGCATCTCTTAGCCCTAGCATTTGTTGGCACTACCCTGAAAACCTCTGAGATTAAAAACAAAACAACTAAAAAACTATAATGGCCCCCAAAGTGACTGTGATAGATAAGAGTGGACATATTTGTCTATGTATCTATGGAGATGAGAATAAAAGAGGGTATCTGAAGATGACAATAAACCGGGCAGATCTGCTGCAAAAAGAACCTGAGATGCTGCTCAGTATCTTCAGCTACCCTGAGCTGCTTCCTCTGTACCTCTCCAGACGCCCCCTCTTTTCCTGAGGGGAGGGTCACTAAGGAAGAGCCTGGGCTACAGGATCCAAGCACACAGTCCCCACCCGGTCTCTGCAGGCTAGCAGACACACCACCAGGGACACACCCCTGGTGTGTCTTCAATCATTATTCTGTGACCTTGGGTGAGGTACTTGACCTCCTGAATCCTTACTTTTTCTTATCTGTTAAATGGGGACAATAATAGTAACTATGACACAAGGCTGCTACGATCGTTCAATGACATAAGGCATGGAGCCGGCTGAGCTCAACGCCTGGCACACAGTAAGCAGTTCACAGATGTCAGCTATTCTTCCTCCTGCTCTTTCATTTAATTACTGCCAACCTTGGAGGATTGAGAGTTAGGAGGTTTCCTGCTCTGTGGTGTCAGTGGTGGGATGAGGGCTTGTTGCCAAGGAGAAGGTCTTGGAAGCAGGACCATCAGGACGTGAGATCCAGCTGAGCTCCCCACCTGGAGACGGTCCCTCTACTCCCAACCTCAGAGAAGGAAGGTTCGATTTTATCAGGAAGACCAACACGTTTCTGAAGACTCACATCTCTAGACGTGTGAGCAAATGTCTAGAAAAATTGTAGGAGAAAATGCTGGTACAGAGAGGATGGCTTTATTATGTTTTCCAAAAGCTGGTTTAGACCAGCTGCCGCAGCAAGCCACGCTGACCTGAGCTGTCCATTGTCATGTGTCAGTCAAACACCCGATCAAACATCCATTTAGGATACAGGGCACCTTCAACCTAACAATCAAATTACTTCTGAAAATCCTGGAAAACACAAACTATGCTCCCTAAGAAAGGAAGGTTTTCTTGGATAATACTCTTTAAATACTGTTTGACAATAATAACTATCATCTATTAAAGTGCTCGCTATGAGCTAGGCACTGGGATAAGCACTTTACATAATGATCTCCTTTAATTTTTCCATCATCATTTTACAGCTGGGAAATTGAAGTCCCAGAAAGGTTAGGAGGCTGCCCAAGGTCACAGAGCTTGCAGAGCTGGGATTAGGACACAGGTCTCTGATTCTAGAACTTGTGTCTTCTTAATCATCATGGCTCCCTTTGGCTGCCCTTTATGTGTTCATGTTTTTCAGTTTATAGCAAAAAGCAAATGTTAGGCAAGCTCATGACATACTGTTGTACATTAGCTTGTTGGATATTTTCTGCAGAATACAACATGTGATGTGAAAAGGAGGGCCCAGAGATTGACCTGGCCAGCATCAGTGCAATGCTATATCATGCTGTACATGATGGCAAGCCGCCTTTCTATTCAAACATTGGATCGGTGGTACGGCCAGGCACCGATCAGTCCATACAGGTGCCAGCCCATCAGGGAGGACCTGGCCTCGAACCAATGATGTATACAGTGGTGCCAGGGCACACGGCTCGTGTCTGTCCTCATGCCCACCCTCCCCACGTGTCAGTCAATGCAGAGACAAAGTTTCTTTGGTTACCGTTCCGATCTCTACTCTTGAAAAAGGTGGCAAGTCAGGTTTTACATCCAATATTTTCTGAACATTTTTTTCCATCCCGAGGGTCTTTAAGTCTAGAAATGATCCATCCATGTGGTCCTTGTGATCTATAAAAGAAATAATTTACACTCAAAAGAAAGGCTCAGGAAGAAGTTACTGCATGTAAAAGTCACAGCTGCTATTTACTGGACACTTACCACAGGCCAGTACTAATTAGTTCACCATCCTCCCTTGGCAGGTGAGGTATCGAGGCCCAGAGAGGTGAAATGACTTGTCCAAGGCCACACAGCTCATATGAGGCTGCAGCCTCCCAGGGCGGGGGCACTGAGGGGGAACCTTCGGCCACGGGTGTGAGGATGGACTTGAACCCAGGCTTCTGTGTCCTAGCCCAGGGCTCCACCCAGCAGCAAGCTTGGCTTCTTGAAAGCCCTATTCCCTCTAAACACGGTATTTATCCTGGGAAGTTCCCCAAGGTTGGTCCTTGAACAGCATCCGTCTATGAAAAAGTCCCAGGGGAGGCGCCATCATTCACCTGGTGTGATCACTGCTTGGCTGAGGCCCCACTGGGCGTGGGCACGCATGGGTATGCAGAGTTGGAGGGGATGGCATGTCAGAATGGAAGAGGTGGTTGGGTGAATGATGCCTCCCCCCCAAAGATGTCTGGGTCCTAATCCTTAGAGCCTATGAACATTACCTGACAGGGCAGAAGGACCTTTGCAGATGTGATGAAGGTAAGGATCTTGAGATGCGGGCTTATCCTGGATTAGCTGGGGGGACCCAATATAGGTGCATGGGTTCTTACAAGAAGCAGACACAGGGAGTCTGACTACAGACAGACAGAGACGGTGATGTGACAGAAGCAGAGAGTTGAAGGTGCTCCTCTGCCGTGAGCCAAGGAAAGCGGGGAATTTTTATTTCCTCGCCTTTTCCAGTCTAGAGACTAGAAAAGGCAAGGAAACGGATTCTTTCCTAGAGCCTCCAGAAGGAACCAGCCCCTTGCCTTTACCTTAGCGAAACTGATTTTGGACCTTTGGCCTCCAGAACTGTAAAAGAATAAATATGAGTTGTGTTAAGCCCCTAAGTTTGTGGTAATTTGTTAGAACAGCCATAGGAAACTAATATGGGGGGTGAAGGCAGGAGGTAGGATGAGAGGTGGGGAAATGCAGTGCATGTTCTGGAAGAGCTTAATTGGGTTAGAGCAGATGATGGGGGAGGGGAGGAGTAGAGGGAAGAGTTGGGATGGAAAGCTGAGTTCAGTTTGTGGCCAGCCTAGAACAGTAGCCTAAAGAGTATAAACTTGATTTAAACATCACTGAAATGTCACGAGTGTGACCTGTGTGCCCGGCCCTCTGCCAAGCAATCAACGCATCACCCCACTGTATTGTCCCGCCATCGCCTCCTTTTACACATGAGGCGGTCGGGCTCTGAGACCTGTGGCTGCTGGACGCCACACAGCTGGCAAATGGCTGAGCCAGGGCTTGGGATCACAGTGGTGTGACTCCAGGGTCTGAGTCACTGCTATTTCAGCTTCTGATGGAGCAGTGAGTTGGCTTAATGAAGGGTGATTTTTTTTTTCAGAAAAATAACCGGGATGTATCAGAGACGAAGGAGCCAGCAGCATTTCTCAGCTGCAGCATCTCGACGTGTTGGGCGGGACAGTCCTCGTCGTGGGAGCCGTCCTGGGCACCGTAGGACGTTTAGCAGCATCCCTGGCCTCCACCTACTGGCTGCCAGAAGCATCACCCACCCAAGCTGTAATTATGAAAGATGAGAGGGTTTCAAGAAAGCAAACCGAGAGGGTTGGGTAGGCCAGAGAGAACATGGCGGGGGGAGGAAGCTGGGGCTTCAGTGCAGGGGGGCCACGTCAGTTGCCAAAGAGGCAAAGACAATGTGGGAAGTTGGTGGTGAGCACACAGGGTGTAATGCACTTCAAGGTCTTAGTGGGACAGGAGTACAAGCAGTAGAAAAGGAGCTAAAGAAGCAGTGGTCCCAGTGAAGATGCACCAGCTTGAAGTGCATGTTTGATGACGAAGGAGAAAGATGGAGTGGGAGGCTGTAGACGCTGAAGAAGGAGGTCGTGATTCAGGAGCTTGTGCACAAGGTGGTCTGGGAGGGAGAGAGAAGGGGAGACTCAGGGAGGGAAGAGCTGCATTTGGAAAGAGAACGTAGTGAGGGAAGATGGAGGGAAAGGAGGAAAGGTGGGTGCGGAGAGAGACAGGAGGGGAGCTGAATAGGCTCGTGCCTGGGCCCTTGACCTCTGACAATGCCACTTGCTGAGAATTTCCAGCTTGGAAGAGTGAGAATAATAATATTATAATAATAGCTATTCAGTATTAACCACTTGCCGTGTGCCAGGCACCATGCCAGAAGTTTACCACGTGATATTTTCTGATCATTACAAACAGCCTAGCAAGGAAATGTGTTTGCATTTATAGGTGAGACACAGACGCCCAGCAAGGTTAAGCTATGGAGCTGGTAAGCAGTAGGATCAGAATTCAGACCTAGGTCTCTCATTCTCTTTTCAGAGAGACTAGAGGCTGGAGAGTGAAGCGCTGGGCTGGCTTATGTGAAGGGTGCGTGAGGAGAGGGGCACTGGGTGGATCCCGAGATGGCAGAGATGGGTGATGCAGACTTGGGCTGTTGGAAAGAGGGATTTTCTTCTCTGGGAGAAGCAGCAATTCTTGATTATAGTTCTGGTTACAAAATTTACACATGCCTGTTACACAAATCCAAACAGGGCAGAAACCCATAAAGTGGAAAGTGTCCCCCCGCTGTATCCTCAGTGGCCGGCACACAGTAGGGCTGCAATAAATAGTTGTTGAACGACTGAGGGAAAGTCAAGGCTCACGCAGTCTTATCATGCTGGGATAATACTCTCAACACTTTTATGTCTTTTCCTCCAGATTTCTCCTGTGGTTGGATATTGGCATTTGAAAAAAAAAAAAAAAAGAAAAAAAAGGGGAGAACACTGTGCATATTGTATTACAACTTTCTTTTTTTTCACATAAAAATACTGTGTATCTTGGATATCTGAGAAAGAGCGATTTTCTATGTATGCAGGGAATCCTTTTATTTGCAACAAAGTCTTGCAGAAATAGACACAATCAACTGAGCTTGCAAAGATCAATGTAAAAAGTCCTTTCTTTCCCTTATCAAAAGAAGCTGAGAAACCAGGCAGGAGGAGAGGGGAGCTGACTTTTAAGGTCCTCCTTAGATGTTTCCTGTCTTCCAGTGGGACCACACAGTAATCCTTCACCAATTAGATTTTTTTTTTTTTAGGTCGCAGCTTTTTTATTTTTTAATTGAGATATAGTCAATGTAAAATATTGTATGTTTCAGGTGTACAACATAGTGATTCACAATTTTTAAAGGTTATATTCCATTTATAGTTATTATAAAATATTGGCTATGGGCTTCCCTGGTGGCGCAGTGGTTGAGAGTCTGCCTGCTAATGCAGGGGACACGGGTTCCGGCCCTGGTCTGGGAGGATCCCAAATGCCGCGGAGCGACTAGGCCTGTGAGCCACAACTACTGAGCCTGCGCGTCTGGAGCCTGTGTTCCGCAACGAGAGAGGCCGCGATAGTGAGAGGCCAGCGCACCACAATGAGGAGTGGCCCCCGCTTGCCACAACTAGAGAAAGCCCTCGCACAGAAACGAAGACCCAAGATAGCCAAAAAAATAAATAAATGAACAAATGTGGGGTTTAAAAAAAAAAGAAAAAAAAATTAGGAAAAAGTGAAATTAAAAAAAATATATTGGCTATATTCCCTGTGCTGTAAAATATATCATTGTAGCTTATTTATTTTATACATAGTAGTTTGTACCTCTTTTTTTTAAAATTGGAGTATAGCTGCTTTACGATGTTGTGTTAGTTTCAACTGTACAGCAACGTGAATCAGCTCTATGTATTCATATAGCCCCTCTTTTTTGAATTTCCTTCCCATTCTGGTCACAGAAGGATGGAACGCTTCATGAATTTCCGTGTCATCCTTGCACAGGGACCATGTTAATCTTCTCTGTATTGTTCCGATTTTAGTATATGTGCTGCTGAAGTGAGCACGGTAGTTTGTTCCTCTTATTTCCCTACCTCTAACTTGTCCCTCCCCCTTTCCCGCTCCCCACTGGTAACGACTAGTTTGTTTTCTATATCTGTGAGTCTATTTCTTTTTTTCTTATATTCACTAGTTTTATTTTATTTTATTTTTTTTTGCTGTACGCGGGCCTCTCACTGTTGTGGCCTCTCCCGTTGCGGAGCACAGGCTCCGGACGCACAGGCTCAGCGGCCATGGCTCACGGGCCCAGCCGCTCCGCGGCATATGGGATCCTCCCAGACCGGGGCACGAACCCGTATCCCCTGCATCGGCAGGCGGACTCTCAACCACTGCGCCACCAGGGAGGCCCCACTAGTTTTATTTTTTAGATTCCACATAAAAGTCATATCATACAGTATTTGTCTTTCTCTGTCTGACTTATTTCACTAAGCATAGTACCCTCCAAGTCCATCCATGTTGCTGCAAATGGCAAAATTGCATTCTTTTTTATGGCTGTGTAGTATTCCACTGCATATATAGATATAGATATAGATATAGATATATCACATCTATTTTTGGGGGGTGGCCACACCATGCAGCTTGTGGGATCTTAGTTCCCCAACCAGGGACTGAACCTGGGCCGTAGCAGTGAAAGCGTCAACTCCTATCCACTGGACCGCCAGGGAATTCCCTACTGCATCTTCTTTATCCACTCATCTGTGGATGGGCACTTAGGTTGCTTTCATGTCTTGGCTATCGTAAATAATGCTGCTATGAACATTGGGGTGCATGTATCTTTTTGAATTAGTGTTTTCCATTTTAGGGGAATAAATACCGAGGAGTGGAATTGCTGGATCATGTGGTAGTTCTATTTTTAGTGTTTTGAGAAACCTTCAAACTGTTTTCCGTAGTGGCCACACCAATTTACATTTCCACCAACAGTGTACAAGGGTTCCCTTTTCTCCATATCCTCGCCAACAGTTGTTATTTGTGTTCTTTTTGGTGACGGCCATTGTGACAGGTGTTAGGTGATATCTTAACCAATCAGATCTTTAGTAGTGACCCCAATCTCCTGGGCTGCTCATGACATGATCCAACAATAGTTACTCAACCTGGATTTCCCTGAGGGATTTATTCCAGGATTTTACAGACCTAGCTTGTTACGTGCGTTTTATCCCTTAGGACAATATTTTAAAAGGCAGGTAGTATGGTGGTTCAGAGCAGGGGCTTTGAGGTCAGAGGGACCTGGATGGAGTCCCAGCTTTACCACTCGGCAGCTAGGAAATGCAGCCCATTGTCAAGAGCCGAGGAAGAAGGCCTGGGAAGAGAACTGAGTGCTCACGGCTAAGAAAATCTGACTAGCTGTCAAATAGAGATGCGGCAGGGGTCACAGGTAAAGGCACCTCGGCGTGAGTAAATCAAGCTGCCCTGCCTGTGTGCATACCCATCTGCTTGCCATCCACATTTAGTTCACATTAAATCAACAAGTATTCAAGGCTGATGCGGATGGCAGCTACCGTTTCCTAAGGCTTATGTGTGACCCCACGATTTGGGTACCACGTCGTTTAATCCTCACAACTACCTGGTGAGATCTTAACCCCATTTTATAACCAAGTAAACAGAGGCACACAGAAGTCGAGACCTGCTCACACAATGAGTAAGCGCACACTTGAGAGTCACACCTTAGCAGCTGGTCTCCAAAGCCTGAACTCAGAATTATTCGCTCTAATGCAAATGGGGCTTTGCTGGGGCGAGGCCCGCGGCGCGAATCAGACACCCTTCACTCCAGGGAATGAAACTCTCAGGTTTGTCTCTGTTCAAGTTAACGACAGAACCTGTCCTCTAGGAACTGGGCATGCACCTGGTACCCCTCTGGATCTTCGGAGGGCATGTGGGGTCACAGAAAAAGCACAAGTGCCAGGATCACAACGACCTCAGTTTGAGTCCTGACCCTACCATGTACCAGCTGTGTGACTTTGAGCAAGTTCCTTAATGTTATTGATACTCAGTTTCCTTACTTGCAAAATAAAGACGACAGTAGTACCTGGCTCATTGGGCTGTTGGAAGATGAAAGTACACAGTACATGTAAAACAACTAACACAGTGACAAGTACCCAGGAGGAGTTAAACAAACCATGGTTCCTACCCTCCTCTTAGGAACTGTGAACACACAAGGCTCTTAGGACTGCTTGTGTATGGTGATGAGTGACTCGGGGATCCCGTGCTGGCCTCAGTGATGGGAAGTACCTTGAATCACTTATCATGGTGGACTAACACATAAAGAGTTTTTGAGCCAGCTTCTTCTTTTTTTTTAGCGGTACGTGGGCCTCTCACTGTTGTGGCCTCTCCTGTTGCGGAGCACAGGCTCCGGACGCGCAGGCTCAGCGGCCATGGCTCACGGGCCCAGCTGCTCCGCGGCATGTGGGATCTTCCCGGACCGGGGCACGAACCCGTGTCCCCTGCATCGGCAGGTGGACTCTCAACCACTGCGCCACTAGGGAAGCCCCTGATGGCTTAATTTTGCAACCCATGTTTCTTTACGGGAATGTAAGACTAGATTTAGAGGCAGAGGCTTCAGTGACTCCTGAAGCCTGGGGAGGGGACAGTGCACACATTGCTTGGCCCCGCTATTACTAGGATAGAGATCATGGTCTTTCCTTGTTTTAGTTCTGATTTTGAAGAACAGCTAGAACCGTGGGCCACATCTCTCTTGGTTTCACGCACACTCAGACTCTGCCATGATTACAACGACAGTAATACAGGGGTTGGGGAGGGGCTGGGTTGCCGGGAGCAATGCAGCGCCCCTGTTCTCTATGCTCTCGGTGAGGGGCAGGCACTTACAGAAAAGTTCATCTGGATTTTGCCTCTCTTTTTTTGCTTAAACCCCACATTTGTTTATTTATTTATTTTTTTGGCTGTCTTGGGTCTTCGTTTCTGTGAGAGGGCTTCATCTAGTTGCAGCAAGCAGGGGCCACTCTTCATCCCGGTGCGCGGGCCTCTCACTATCGCGGCCTCTCGTTGCGGAGCACAGGCTCCAGACGCGCAGGCTCAGTAGTTGTGGCTCACGGGCCTAGCTGCTCCGCGGCATGTGGGATCCTCCCAGACCAGGGCTCGAACCCGTGTCCCCTGCATTAGCAGGCAGACTCCCAACCACTGTGCCACCAGGGAAGCCTTGCCTTTCTTTTTAAACACGTTTAAAAGAAATTCACACCACCTTCTGGATTACCTTAGACATATCCTGGCTGGGGTTGCTTAATCACCAGAGTTGAAAATCACTCCTCTATTCTCATTCATTATTGTAAGAATGTCAAATTTGCGCAGCCTCTCTGGAGAGCGCTTTGGCAAGTAGTATCAAGGATAAATGTTGGAGTTTCCCAGGTGTGGCCCTGGGCTCTCCCTTCTCATTCAATACTTTCTTCCTAGTGATACCATTCACACGTATGGCTTTAATCACCATCCATCCATCCACCCGTCCATCCATCCCATCTGACTAAGCACCCGCTACGTGGCACATGTTCTTCTGGGTTCCAGGGTCACATCACTGATACGGTTGGATATCCAGGGTGACAGCTGCGTCCTTGGCACCTCACTTTGGATGTCTACAGGCACCTCACACTCATCTTCCCTCTCAAACCTGGTCCTCCTGTGGCATTCTTTACTCTGGATTTTAGTGAAGGAACCACATCTGTACTTTTAACACAAGCCAGAAACCTGGAGATCTGTAGCCCCCTTTCTCTCCATCACTTCCCTTCTAGCCATATCTAACTCCATCACTGAGGCCTGTTGATTCATCTCTTAAATGCCCCTGGAATCTTCTCTCTTGCTCCGTCCCCTCCATTGCCACAGTGAGGGCCACCATCGTGTCTTGTGACAGCCTCCTAACTGCTCTCCCGGGGTTCTGTGCTGGCCACCTTCCTGTACATTTTCCACTCGTGGCCAAGATGACTGTCTCCAAATGCAAGCCTGTTCCATCAGTTCCTTACTTAAAACCTTTCGTGGGCTTCTCTCTGCTCTCAGGTTAAAGCAGAGCTTCTTACCAGCGCTCTGCAAGCCCCCGGCCACAACATGATACAGCCCCTGTGGACCTCCTTCACCAGTCCCTGCCCTCCGCCTCCATTTCTTTTAGTCCCGTGAGTTTTCCATGCTTCCTGCGATCCCACCACGCTGCTCCCTCCACCCAGAATGCCCTCCCCTCCCCTCTTTGGCAAATAACTCCTATGCACCCTGCAGGTGCCCTGCCGTCCCTGACCAGGTCAGAGCCCTGCACTTCTCCTTCAAATCAACTGTCATGATTAAAGTTTTACATGTGAGTGATTTTTCAGTTAAGGCCCCACCCTATTCCTCCCTGAGACCCTAAGATCTACAAGCGCAGGGAGAGTGCCTGTTAGTTCCCCAATATTTTATTATGAAAGATTTCAAATGTACAGTGAAGAGGGAGGAATTTTACAGCCAACATCCATATACCCCATAACCTGAATTCTACCTGTTTCTGACCCCATTATATTTCCAACCTGCACTGTGCCTGGTATCTAGGAGGCCTGCGATAAATCTTTGTTGAATGAAAGTGGTTCATATCCTTCCACATCTAGGATGATAAAGATAAGATGAATAGGTATGTGTGAATAATATTTATGTCAGCCTCATCTATTAAGTGTGAAAACCTGGAAGCAACTTAAATGCCCATTATAGAGGACTGGCTAAATAAATTACGGTACACCCTTCAGAATGAGGTTCCTTGCCATCAGTGACAGCGATGATGTAGATCTGTGTGTATTGACATGGAAGGGTGCTCCAGATGTACTGTTAGGAATGAAACTAAAGGAAATTGGGTATAATATGACATTATTCTTTTGTAAAGTTAAAAAATCAATACACGTGGATAGGTAGTGCCTATTTTATGCCAGGTACTATTTTAAGTACTTTACATGTATCAGTGCATTTTAATCCTCACAAAAATCCTAAGGGGTGAGTATTCCCTATTATCCCCATTTTACAGGTAAAGAAACAGGCACAGAGAGGGGAAGTAACTTGCCTAGAATCACACAGCTCTTTCCATGGGAAAATGCCCTGGAAGTTCCACACAAAATATGATCGTAGTGACGATACCAAATGCTAGCGAGGATGTGAAGCAACAGGAACTCTCATTCATTGTTGGCGGGAACGCAAAACAGCCACTTTGGAAAAGAGTTTTGTGGTTTTCTTAAAAACTAAACGTACTCTACGGACTTCCCTGGTGGCCTAGTGGTTAAGAATCCGCCTGCCAATGCAAGGGACACAGGTTCAAGCCCTGGTCTGGGAAGATCCCACATGCCACGGAGCAACTAAGCCTGTGTGCCACAACTACTGAGCCTGTGCTCTAGAGCCCGTGAGCCACAACTACTGAGACCGTGTGCCACAACTACTGAAGCCTGCGCACCTAGAGCCCATGCAACGCAACAAGAGAAGCCACTGCAATGAGAAGCCCGTGCACCACAAGGAAGAGTAGCCCCCGCTTGCGGTAACTAGAGAAAGCCCGTGCGCAGCAATGAAGACCCAATGCAGCCAAAAATAAATAAAATAAAATAAATTAATTAAAAAAAAAACTAAATGTACTCTAACCACACGATTCAGCAACCGCGCCCTTGGTATTTACTCAAAGAAGTTGAAAACATGTCCACACAAAACCCTGCAGGTGGACGTTTATGGCAGCTTTATTCATAACTGCCAAAACTTGGAAGCCACCAGGATGTCCTTCAGTAGGTGAATGGATAATGGAATATTATTGGGCACTTAAAAAGAAAAAAAGAGCTATCAAGCCATGAAAAGACTTGGAGGAAACGAAAATGCATATTACTAAATAAAAAAAACTAATCTGAAAAGTTGTATGATTCCAACTACATGATATCCTGGAAAAGGCAAAAACTATGGCGACGGTAAAAAGATCTGTGGTTGCCAGGGGCTGCGGGGGGGCTGGGAGGGAGCACAGAGGATTTTCAGGGCAGTGAAACTATTCTTTTTTTGGGGGGGGATAGGTTCTTTTATTTGGAATAAAAATGTCCAGTTTTGAAAAGAAAAGACGTTATCTTAAAAACTTAAGTCCTCAAACCACAGGTTTCCCCATGACGAGTTGAATTCCTGAACACTGCAGAGGGATACTGGAGATGTTGATTACTTAAGGCACTAATAGGAAGGCACTGAAGAACAGCAGGGCCAGGCTTCAATCAGACAAACATGCGCTGCCATGGAGGAATTGCATAGGCTGGCTCTGAAGTTGGCTTCTCCTTTGCTTCTTTTTATTTTGTTAAACTTGTAGCTTTACTTTCCTCAGTTTCTAGAATATCAGTTTCTAGATATTTGGGTTTATGGGTTATCATCATTTTGCTTTATTACCACGTCCCTGATCTGTAACTTCACCCACCCCACTTCCCCTCTATGGACTCCACAGGTGGCTTTTAATGAATTCTGCGTACTTTCTGTTACTGTGTAGTTACAGAGTGACCTGAGAAGTGAAACTCATAAATCGAGTTGACCTAATACCAGGGCTTTGTGCACAGAATCCACCAATCTGCTCAGAGATGGCCTGATCTGAACCACATCCCCCGCCGTGCTCCCTGGCTTCTGCTTAGGGCAGTAGATTTGGGATCAAAGGCACCTTCAGGACTGGACCATCTTCCCGGTGGAGCATTGCGATTTACAGGGCCTCTGGGTCCTCCCCGGGGTGGGCCTCATTATTGGTGGACCTGCTGGTCTCAGGACTTAATGAAGCTCAGGTTGTTGATGTCTCATCGCAGAAAGAATTCAGTGAGAGACAAAGTGATAGGTAAGACGTGGACTTATTTAGAGAGAAACACACTCCACAGACAGAGCGTGGGCCATCTCAGAAGGCGAGAAAGGCCAGGGCAGGGAAACGATTCTGTATGATATTATAATGGTGGATACATGTCATCACACATTTGTCCAAGTCCAAACCCATAGGATGTACAACACCAAGAGTGACCCCTACACAGCATTGTAAATCAACTACACTCCAATAAAATTAAAATGAAAAAGAGTGAACCCTAATATAAACCATGGACTTTGGGTGATTAGGACGTGTCAATGTAGGTTCATCAGTCCTGACAACTGTACCTCTCTGGTGCTGATGCTGATAAATGGGGGAGGCTGTGTATGAGTGGGGACAGGGGGTACCTGGGAAATCTCTGTATCATCCTCTCAATTTTGCCATGAACATAAAACTGCTCTAAAAAACGTCTCTACTCTATATATGTATATATATGGTTACTTCTGAGAGAGAAGATTTAGCATAATTTCGATTTTTCCTTTTGCCACTGTCACGTCTCATTTTTCTCCAGTAGTCACATCTCACTTGTGTACTTTTTTCCAGGAACACTGCTTCTCAAGTGGTGAAGCAAAGTGAAGTCTGGAGAAGGGAACACTTGGCCACATACCTAAGAAGCCTCCCTCAATAGATGTCCCATCGTGATCAGATTCAACGCAATATTTCAGTCATGTAACTATGTGAGAAAAGAGTTTCAATCACCTTTGTCGGAGCTGGAGAACTGGATCCCCACCTCGTGGAGGAGATGCTCCGTTTCCTCCAGCCAGGACAGTGACAGGCGCAAGATGTCCAGTGCCACCTTCTGGAGCCCTGAGACAGGTGGGCTCACCTGCAGGTGCTGCAGGAGGTCGACCTCCTTCTTCAGCTCATTGCTAGAGCAAGACATTGTCATGCACGCCTGGAAAGAGATGAGGTCGTGAGGAGCCCGGGCACCATCGCCAGAAATACCACCTGACGGTTGTGACCCACACAGAGCAGTGTTCTTGACGGGCCCGTGAAGCAGGCAGAGCCGTATGTTGGCCGCCCTGTGACGGCCCAGTTTTACTTCCCTTTTTCGGGGGGCGGAAGGAAGGAGGCAGCTTTTATTTCACGTGCACTCTAACTGGGACTCTGGATGGACAAATAGACCCTTTGTTTAGGTATAGGCAATTCCAAAGCCAAATTGCCAAGGACGATTTGGCTGAAAGGAGAAGCAAATTTGGTTACAGAATTCCTGCTGAGATCAACACACAAGCTGGTCATAAAGTGCGGTTTCCTGATTTGAAAGAGTGCTGACAAGCCAACATTTGCCCAGACTCCCCAAATAGTAGCTGCATATTTCCAGAGAAAGCAGAAGCAGCTGCCTGATGTGATAAGCTGGATCCCTGCGTGGGGGCCATGAAGTGGGGGCTCTGCCAGACCCTCTGGTCCAATAAGGGTAAGAGCAGCCTTCCACTGCTGGGACAGAAAAGAAAACTGCAAAAAAAGAGCAGAAGGTTTCTTTGGTTTCTCTGGAAATAACACGGGGCTGTTTTTTTTCCCCCGGGGTCTGGGGCCTCCCAAAGGCAGTACTTGGAGTGTGTCGGGCAGCTTCTCCTTGGCCACACCAAGTTCACCTGGGAGGCATTTCTGGAGGTCCTTTGTATTCTGATCTCAAACAGATTTCTCCAACAAGAGAAAAGGTGGACTAAAAGCAGAGCTGGACAATTTCCTGAACAAGGAGCACAAAAATGAGACACAGGGGACATTTGAGGAATGGAGAAGGGGGCACCTGGCAACTGTCTAAGGATGTCTTCAGCTTCTTGATGTTCTGGGTGATTTCCTCCTCTTTGCAGCTGCTGAGCTGGGTCTCCTTCTGCAGGGTCCGCTTTTGCTGCCAAACGTTGCTATTGTCCTCTGTGACCCTGCTGCTCTTTTCTGGTAACTGGTGAGAAAAAGAAAAAAAAAAAAGATTTAAAATGCAGGGTGGGGCTTCCCTGGTGGCGCGGTGGTTGGGAGTCTGCCTGCCGATGCAGGGGATGCGGGTTCAAGCCCTGGTCTGGGAAGATCCCACATGCCGCGGAGCAACTGGGCCTGTGAGCCACAACTACTGAGCCTGCGCGTCTGGAGCCTGTGCTCCGCAACAAGAGAGGCCGCGATAGTGAGAGGCCCGCGCACCGCGATGAAGGGTGGCCCCTGCTCGCCGCAACTGGAGAAAGCCCTCGCACAGAAACGAAGACCCAACCCAGCAAAAATTAATTAATTAATTAATTAAAATGCAGGGTGGCTCTGGGGGGAGGGGACCTGGAGGGCTTCAGCTTAAGCTCGGAGGAGGGAGGTCCTGGTGTGTTTTGGGGTTGGCTCTGGAGCGTGGATATTGGCTCTGTCACCGGGGCATGTTTCCCAGGATCAGAGATGGTGTTTTAAGAGCCAAAGGCCTGTCATGTGGCCACGAGTGTGTTCTAGATTCTTCTGCATTCTGGGAGGGATTCATCACGCTGAGCCGGATGCTGTGGGCTCCTAAAAAGGAGGTCGTCCGAGAGAAGCCCGTGGTGTGATCTTGTGACCCGCGCGCTGACACCCAGGATTGGAGAGGATAAACGGAAGGATAATAAGGCATCGTTACAGCCAGAGGCCCACCCTCACTGCCATCTGCCACTTCAGGAGGAACGAGCGAGCGAGGACGCACCGTCCATGCTGAGGCCGCCCCTTTCCTCGCGGGGCTAACGGAGGTTCACCGTGCGGGTCTGCCGACCAGACACAGCCCTGGGTGGTTTAATTTGATTTTCACAGAAACACTACAAGGGAGTTTAACTGGCTTTTACTTGAAAAGCCAGGAAATCCCAGAAAATCAAAACAAATCTTTATGGTGTAGCAACAGTGTGAAAATTATGTGCCACCAACAAAAAACAGGAACATATGCTCCCAGTGTCTGGAGCCCCGGGTCCCTGAAGGAGAAAGTGGGGAAGAGAGACGAGCCTGCTGACTGGAGACGGGTGTGTCCTGGAACGGTTTCACGCGTCCGCAGGTGGCCTTGAGGACCTGACCTCTGAACAGCTCCAGCTGCAGCACAAAGAAAGGGAAGGGGATGAGGTGAGGGGCGCAGCTGCAGCGGCCAGGCTGGGGGAGGCGCCTCCGTCGCTGGGTCTGGGAGAAATCGGTGAGAAGGCTCTGCACGCCTTCAGTGGTCATTATGGGTAATTAACACCTTCACCTCTCACCGGAAGGGGCAGTGCCCACACAAGAGAGGGGGACAGCAGGTTTTAATGACTTTTCAGGTGTGCCCGCCTAACCTAGCCGACGCACACGGTCAGCACACACACGTCTCGGGCTCTCGGAAGAGCCACTTGCTGCCAATTATCCAGTGGGAAGTCCAGGGCCGGGAGCGCTCTTCCGTAATTGCTACGTTGGCACCAGGCTGTGAGATAAACATTGAGGCTGTCAGCCCGGGTAACTCGTGTCATCAGCAAGGGCGCCTGGGGAGAGAAGGAGGAGCTGCCTGCTGCCGTTTTGTGCCTTAGACCTTGTGTCCTGAAGACGACGTCTCCTGTACTCCTCTCCAGGTCCCCGGAGCCTGGTGCAGCGCCTGGCACACAGCAGGCACTCAATAAACGTTCATCGAATGCTTAGAACAGAAACACCTGTCAAGTCAGATGTTCAAAGTCCTCTCCTTCAGTTCAGCCAGTTTTTACTGAGTGCCTCCCTGATGCTGGTGTCTTCATATTACGGATGATGAAACAACGCAGTTAAATTAAGTCAGGGCTTCTAGAATGAGGAGTTCAAGATGCCCCAGGCTCATGAGACTTGAACGGCAAAGAAGCCCAAGTTTCTCTGGAAATTTCCCAACGTGATGGCCCTTGGCCTGGGTTTTTGGCTCACTGGCAAAATGTGGTCATGAAAGGCTCTAAAACAGAGCCCTGAAGGACCACAAGGGCCACAGAATCAATGAGAACGTGAACAGGTCCTAAGACACAGGAGTCTGCTGCACACCAGGGAGCTCTAGGAAGCCAAGTAGAGGAATTGTGACTCTCCTAAGGACACCTCTGCAGTCATCCTGCCAGAAGCCAGCTGGGTGATTGGAGGGACTCTGGGTCGTCTGCTGGTTTCATGGCCAAGGGAGGGTCCTAGGTCGCCCGAGGAAGAGGTTATGCAGAGGGCCCTGTGGGCAATGGCCCGTGTTATCACCAGAGGCGCCCTACAGGACTGCTTGGTGGGGGGTGGGGGTGGGGAGGGACAGGTCCTGCTGGATGGTGGGCTGAGTCCTGTGGTCACTGGCCTGGGGAAGGGCAGGACCTCAGGCCGGGAGCGGGCTGTGGAGACAAGGGGGTGAAGCAGCAAGGCCCAGGCAGCGCAGAGAAGCCTTGTTCGTCCTTTCTCTCTCGAGTCTAGACCTGGAGGAATCTCAGTGTCTCTGAGGGTCTTCCTGGATGACCCCTGGCCAGAGCCATGACCAGGCGCTCGGCAAGTGGCGCAGATCATGCCCTCAAGGCGGGTGTTCGCCGTGGGTGCAGAGTGCCAGCAAGGTGAGGGGTAGCCCAGGTGCACGGAGGGAAGCCCAGGCTGGCGGGCTCTCTGCCTTGCTAAGGGGTCGGCACCCTGCAGGAGAAAGGACACCGGGGGTGATGGTGTGGAAGTTGGTTGAAGAGGCTTTCAAACCTGCCTGAGGGTCAGCATCATCATTTAACTTGTGGGTGCCTCTGAAGTTCAGCGCGTGGGACAAATTCCGGTCACACTGATGGTTCAGGCTTGGATGCTACCAAACTCAAGGGCTTTGGGAGCTGGGCTGGGTGGGATGGAGGGCTCCTTTAAGGATCGTGGTTCTTAACCTTTTTTGGTGGTTTACAAATCCTTCTGAGCATCCAATGAGTGACGAGGTGGACTCACTCTCCCAGAAAAAGAAAAGCACAAACACATACACGCAAAACGTTCTTGGTCCCCCTGGAGCCGTGGCTGCCAGGAGAGGATGCCTTGTGGAGGGGCCCAAGATGGGCTGCCCTCGGTGGGCTGTGTTCTGGAGGGCCAGTGCCCCATCTTGGGTTCTCGTTTGCTCTCCCTTAGCCTTTGGTGAAGGCTCGTTTGCATGTTCTGGCCCTCATGTCTGTGCCACGTGTCAGAGGAAGGGCCACTGGGCCATCTTGGGTCAGAGGCCTGGGAAATGGCCCTCTCCCCACCCTGCCCACCTCCACCTGGCATAAGCTGTGGTATTCTGGGTTTTACTTTATTAAGAAAAGTGGCAGGACTTCCCTGGCGCTCCAGTGGTTAAGACTCCATGCAGCCACTGCAGGGGGCACGGGTTCCATCCCTGGTCGGGGAACTAAAATCCTGCAAGCCACGCGGTTCGGCCAAACAAAACAAACAAACAAACAAACAGAAATGTGGCAATTCCCTGGGGACACTGACTGTAGCATCTCTTTGGGGGCCCAGAGGAAGAAAGATCGCTCTAAATGTCAGGACAAAAAATGTGAAGGAGAAAGTGCTAGAAACACCACCGGGGTCAAGAGCTCAAACCCTTCCCAAGAGGGAACCGCACAGCTGGTTCACTGGGGTGGGCCTTGAGCTGGGACTGGCTGCTTGGTCAGGGTCTCAGGCAACAGCAAACACTGGAGTGGGCAGCTTCCCAGAAGGAAAAGCCTCTTTAGTGAAATCCACGGGGACGCGGAAGCTGCACAAAGCCCTGGCCTGAGATAAGCGGGTGAACTAAGGCAGGCCGTCTTCCTCCTCATTCATCCCTGCCGGCCGCTTGGGTGCGGGATTCCGTGGAGAGCACGGGCCCGTGAAGGGGCTCTGCAGCACACCTACCTGACCTACTGCCCTTTCCAAATTGGCTTTAATGAGGTTTTCTCTGTTCCTCATTTCTTTCAGCTGAAGCAATTTCCTTCTGCAATCCTCCCGAAGCTTCTCTTCCACCTGAAAGGATGATGAAAGTGTGGGCTTGCTGCTAATGTGATCATCATGCCCTCTGGGGAAACTCTTCTGGGTGGGCTAATGGCAGTGGGGGAGTCCCTGAGGGGTAGGGACAGCTGCAGCCCAGCAGCAGGGGTCACAGGCATGCACAGGGTGGAGGCAAACTCACAGGGAGTTGCCCCCTACGGGAAAGGGCCGAGCTCTGCACCCGGGGCTCAACTATGTTCTACCGCACACTCCCATCCCAGGTCGGTCCCTAACAAGCCGTACGACACTCGGAAAGTTACTTCACTGCTCCGTGACTCAGTGTCCTCATCTGTCAAATGGGAATGATGATACTAGTATCACTGCATAGAGTCATTGTGGGGATTCAATGTTTGGAATAGTGCTTAAGGGCTCTGTGAGAGTGTTAAGTACCGTTGTAACCTATGAAAGGTGGACGGGAATGTCCGCCGTACAGTCTCGTTCTAATAACTCGTGATGGGTACTTGGAAATGTTATGATTGGGTTTATTATCATAACTGTTTGTCGTTACCACTTTGAGCACACTCACTGGTGGTAACCTCTCTGGAGGCTTGCCAAAGCAATGTCTATTAAGAATTGCAGCCTGCAAAGGAAGGCGTTTAAAGTGGAGAAGCTTGCCTACTTTTCCCCCCTTGCTTGGGTAACAGTCAACGCACGGTAAGCTTGGGAGTGCTCCACGCTACCCTTGGCTGGCCAGTGTAGGCCTCGCAGCTGCTCAATTCTTGGATGCACCTGCTGAGCCCTGGGCCCTGGCACTAACAGGAAATGAGGCAAACACTCGTAAATAAATGGAAAGTTTTTGTGCTGAAACAAATTCACAGGCTGTGTTTTTAGGGATCTGAAGAGGGGGATCACAGGGATGTTATAAAAGACCCAGAAAAGCCCTTAAGAGCTTTCTTCTGAGTAGTGTGGCCCAGTGGAAGAGCCTCTACCCAGCTCCGTTACCTTGGAAAAGTCATCTAAGCTCTCTGGGCCTTAGTTTTCTCCCAGGTCTAAACATGCTCTGACTTCTATTTCAGCAGCCTGTTTCATATGCTGCAAAAGCCAAGTCCAGCCTTGGACTCTGCCCCTGTTTGTGTTCTGCATGAACAGCCCCCGTTCCTGTCCCCAAGCCTCAGAGTCACCTTCAGCGGCCGCCCTGCTCCCTCTCTCACACTTGGGGGTCTCACGCCTGTCCTCCAACCCCTCTCAAATGCAAGCTGGACTGTGACAACTGGCCTCCTCGCCTCAAGTTTAGTTTCTTCCAGTGCAATCTTAACGGTACTGTGAGAGTTACCCTGCTATAAGGCAGCTCTGTCCACCAGAACTTTCTGCAACGGTACAGGTACTCTGAGCGAGGCTGTGTTGTCTAATACGGCAGCCACCAGCCACATCTGGGGATCGAGCACTCGAAATGGGGCTGGTGTGGCGGAGGAACTGAATTAAAATTTTATTTAATTTTCATTAATTTCAGTGTAAACAGTAGCATGTGGCTGTTTGCTATGCCAGGGTAACTGAAGTCAGACAAACCTGAAGTCAGACAAAACCGACTGTGCCATTGGGCTAGTTACTTTACTAGTAACTAGTAGCCTTGACTTTCTCATCTGTAAAATGGAGAGGATGATTTCTAGATCACAGCGCTGTTGTAAAGATTAAGAGGTGAAAAGTTCAGGGTAACGCCTAGTACGTGAGAAATTGTAACTCTCATTTTCACCCTAATTACTGTCCACGAATGTCATTGCATCAGTCACTTGTTCAGGAGGCTTAGTAGCTCCCCACTGCCTGTGTGGTACAGAGCCCAAGCGCCTGAACTAAGGCAAAACACCAAGCCAGAGATTCAAGAAGCCCCTACGAACTCTGTACGAGGTAAATAAAACTGGATCCACACCTAGATAAACCATAATAAAACTGCTGGAAATCAAGGAAAAAGACAATCTTAAAAGCAACCGGAGAAAAAGACAGATTATGCAAAGGTACAACAGTTAGGCTTACAGATGACTTCTAAATAGAAATAATAGGAGCCACAAGACAATAGTGACATATCTAATGCTGTATCTAATGTGCTGAAAGAAAAGAGTTGCCCTTGTAGAATTCAATACGCAGTCAAATGTGTTTTAAGAATGAAGGTTAAATATACATCTCCAGACAGACACACAGGCACATTTGAGAATTTGTCATCAGCAGAGCCACAATGAGGGAAAACATTAAAGGCTATTCTTCAGACACAAGAAAAATGAACCCAGGTGGGTGATCAGAGATGCAGAAAAGACAAGCAACAGTAAGGGTAATGTGTGGATATGATACTGACTATAGAAAAACACTAATAATGTCTTGGGGGTTTTAACTATCAAGAGGAGTTTAGAAAATGACAGTAATGGCTTATAAATCTGGAGGGGGTAAGTGAAGTTAAGGTGTTTGAAACTCATTGCACTGTCAAGGAGAAGGGCATCATTATCAACTACTATTGCCTCTTGGTAACTTAAGAATGCAGGGCTTCCCTGGTGGCGCAGCGGTTGAGAGTCTGCCTGCCGATGCAGGGGACATGGGTTCGTGTCCTGGTCCAGGAGGATCCCACATGCCGCAGAGCGGCTGGGCCTGTGAGCCATGGCCACTGAGCCTGTGCGTCCAGAGCCTGTGCTCCACAACGGAAGAGGCCATAACAGTGAGAGGCCCGCGTACCGAAAAAAAAAAAAAAAAGAATGCACTTTATAGTCTTCAGGATGACTACTAAGAGAATAGTAGAAGAGTGAAAAACTTAATTAATGTGTGATTTTGGTGAGTCAAGGATGAATGCTATTGTCTTACTATGACTAAAAGAATAGTAAAAAAGTGAAATATTTCCAAGCTAATAGAGGGGGAAAGTGGAATAAGAGAAAACCATCCACTCAGAAGGAGGCAAGAAAGGAGAGAAAAAGGAACATACCACAGATGGTACATCTGGTATTGAGCAAGAAGGTAGATTTAAACCCCAGGACACGAGTAATTACATAATATAAATGGACTAAAAGTCAAAGATGGTCAAACTGTATTTTGTAAAAATGATACGCTATTTGAAGGCATATGTCTAAAACTTAAGACAAAAATTGACAGAGAACATATGAAAAAGATAAGGTATGAAAACTCTAACCAACAGAAAGCCAGTGGTGAAGCTAAATGACAAAGGAGACGTTAAGGGAGAAACACTACTAGAGATGAAAAGGGACATTTCATGATGATCTAAAGTTTTGCTCTACAGGAAGTATTAGGATCCTAAATTTATATGCACCTAGTAACACAGCCTCAAAATATATAAAGCAAACATCGTTCATATTAAAAGAAGAAACACACAAATTACAAACATGTTGAGATTTTTAAAAACATTCTCAATGATGGAACAAAAAGACAAAAAAATCAATATGAGAATTTAAGTTGGAACAACATCATTGGCAAACTTGATTTAATGGATCAATTCTTTCTTAGATAATTTCACAATTAAGATCTGAAGGCAGTCTAGGGTAGTGGTTACACACAGGAGCTTTGGAGTCAGGCAGACCTGGATTCAAGTTCTGCCACAACTACTTTATGCAAGTGAACTTGGATAACTTCCTTCACCTCTGTGAGCCTCAGTTTTCCCAACTGTAAAGTGGGGATAATACCAGTATAGACCGCATGGGGTCATTGTGAGGATGAACAGAGATGATGCAGGTGGAGTGCTGGCCCCAGAGTGGTTCCCAGGCCGACCTGTCCCTGCCATACCTTGCTCTTTTCCCGCAGCGTCATAGAGATCAGGCTCTGCTCGGTACTGCTCCTTTTCAGCTCCACCCTGAGCTTCCTCATTTCTTTTTCCATGTCATGGATTTGCTGAAAGAGTTCCAACAACAGGGAAGTCAACTTCACAACTCATTTCATCCGGTTCATTAAGGCAGAAACCTAGTCTGGGATTCGCTTCATTCCTTCCCTTGGGGGACAATTCCACATCTTTGAGGCAAAGTAGACTTTCTTTCAACGGATGCAATGAAAGGGCTGGGTGAGGGAAAATTTGATTTTCTTTTGAAGATCAGCATGGATCCTGGATTAAACAGTACAAGATACCTATCCACTCATTAGAATCTCTTTCCTTGGGGTATATTTTTGAGTTCAATCTAAATAAGGGCTGTTTGGAAGACACAATGGGCACAGTTTGGAAGAAAAGAACAATGACATTTTTCTTTTTTCTCATTTGAGGCAGAGAAGTGTGCTCCTGCCAGAGAGAAGAACACACGTCTCCTCCCCCTGTCCCAGGCACCGGGCTTCCCAACGGATGGAAAACGTATGCCTGGTGATGTGCACGAGGGTTCGGGCCGGTACAGGGGGTGAACATTTACATTGAGTGGTCATCTTTTCATTGTATTCATTTTTATGTTCACCTTCCATACAAGGCCAGTGATACATTTGCTTTTTATTTTGTTTTTATGAATTGTTGTAAAATTGAATGTATTTAAGTAAAAATACTTCAAGAAGAGTTGTGTTAATAACAGTGCTCAGGGCTGTGATAAAACTTGTGACAGTGGATCATGAAAGTCTGGGCATCACAAGTCCAGGGGTAGGGACCACGGTGAATTTCTAGCAGCATATGGTGGCCACCTCCCGTCCCTTTCCCCAGGGGAAAACTGATGAGGGGCCTTGAGCCAACTGCCCAGAAAATCTGGGGAGAGTGTGTTTTCCATGGTCTTTTCACCCATCTCTTTGAGGCTAGCAAATCAAAGCATTAACACACAAACACCCAGAAAGCCCCAGAGCTTGTGCTAGCTAATGGGCCAAGGAACCCCTCCAAAACCCTCAAGGCCCCAATCTAGGCTTTCAGTGGACACCTAGGGGTCAGGAGGTTCAACGCACGGTTTTGCAGAGTTTTAACTCTTTCTCTTGGGCTTCCCACTTCTCCTTCTGGGCATCTTCCTTCTGTAACTCTTCTTTCAGCACTGAGCACTGTGGAGAAAAAGGACAAGGCCACGGGGGCTTGGCTGGGGGTCCCAAGTAATTGTGTTCACGCCCAGGAGTGTTTCCTGCTGTATAACGCAATCACACCTCTGAATTCTGAGAGGCGAGACCATTTGTGTGATGGGAGCACGGGATCCTGCAGTCGTTCCCAGTTCACCCCTCTCATGAGTTCTGAGGAATAGAGCGTCTAAATTCCTCTTCAAAAGCGAGCAAACTTCACTGCAGGGGAAATCCAGCTTTGTAGAGTCTGGGGACTTAGGGTGCAGGAATTGGGATGTTTTCACGCTGTGAACGGTGAGGGTGGAGGGGGCAGAGCCAGTGAGCTCCGGTCCATCTTAGGGCTTTTGTGCAGGTTGCATCTCAAAGAAACAACAGCCCCGACTGGTGTGGAGGGGTAAACGGAGCTGTCTTGCCTGAGGGCGGCTTGGCAACAGGCATTAAGGGCATAAGGATGGATGTGCCTTCTTTTGACCCAGCAATTCCCACTTTAGGAATGTACCTTAAGGACAATGACTGGAGAAATAAGTAAATCTGTAGTTTCAAGGATGCTCTTCACAGAATTGTCAGTAACAGTGGAAGAAAAAAAAAAAAGAGGAAACAACCCAAGTGTTGTTTAGAACAGCAGACCACTTTATAACACTGGGTACATCCAGGAGAAAGTATGTAGCTTTTAAGACGAATGATAAGAGCGTTGATTTATTAGAATGGAAAAATAATAAGTATTTAAAAATTTAAAAAATGTGCATAGTATAAATTCACTATAAAATGATTGATTGATTGATTTCTAGGCAATATATAGAAACAAGACTGGAAGAACATACATGAAAATATTAACACTGATTTCTCAAGGTAGCATTTCCTCTCCTCTCTTTTTATTTTTTCTTCTCAATGTCATCTACTTATTTTTCTAAAATTAACACACATGATATATGTCATTAAAAAAAAGGCATCTCAAATGTTCACAAGAGCAGTATCCTTGGTGGTGACGAGCCCTTGTGCTATTGGCCAGCACAGTCTAGAGGAGAAGGGACCTCATTCCAAGGTCAACGAGGAAGGGGAAATGGGGACATAAATCATCCAAATGCATTTCAGGAGGTAGAAGAGCCAAGCAGGTGCTGTCTTTGCAGATTCCTTCTACTTAGCAGCAGCTCTGCATCCCCTTCCCGTCCCCAACACACACACACACACACACACACACACACACACACACACACACACCACATTAAACAGCTATAGCACATGCCTGGGAAGACACCCTGCTTGGGAGAAACGAATGCAGAGGGCTTGGCCAGGCAGCCGACCTCAGGCAGAGGCAGAAGAGCACAACTAAAACCAGCCTCCCACTTCTTGGAAAACGATTTTGTCATCCCCATTTCACACATGGGGAAATGGAGGCCAAATAAGTTACAATAAAAGAAAGCTCTGGGATGGGACCCTGGTCTGTCTGATCCCAAAGCTCATGCAGTGCCTTTCACCAGCTCCAAACTGGGTATGGTACTATGTACCAGGTATTACTTATTGTGCCTTTTCCTTGGAACCTCAAGATCTGTTTTCACCCCAGCCCCATGCAGACCTAGCTATCGGGTAGCCTCTGGGAATCTCTGAGTTGCCACCTGAGATGAAAGCTTTGAGGTTTTACCTTGACTCACAGAAACAGGCACATCATGCAAATACTGAGAAATCTTATCCTATAGGGGCAGGATTCTAAAGTTAGCATTGAAGGCAAGATTTGCAAATAGTCAAAGTTACATGTAAAAAGCTCTTTGCTTGCCTACCACGTTCATCTTCCATAGAGACATTCCACACACTAAAGTCTAAGGAAGAAATGAGCGTCTGCGTGTTTGCATCTGGATCTTCAGACGTTCTGCTGTGAAGACAGTTATGAGAACCAGCGGTGCTGGGGCCACGATGCAGCCGTGTGGTCATCCGTGCTCACAGGGAGATCGTATTCTGTTTAATATTAAACTTTGCAATGGCAGTATATGCTCATAGGTGGGTTTGTTGCTGGGATTAAACAAACTCATTTATAATAGGGGTTAGAAAATGTTTGCTGGATGTGAAAATCTATTATGCTTCTTCTGAGCCACATACACACTGTCCTTTGAAAGGCTTCAGAGAAGTTGGCCACCTGCCCAGCAGCTACCCTCCCTGTGTCCTTGGGCACTGGCCTCATCTCACCACCGTGTGTCATGTGACTCCACTGTGTCTGCTTTTCGCAGCTACAATTTGCTGATGACCCGACACTCACTCTGGAGCTGAGGGCTTCAAGCTGGTGATCCTTTTCTTTGTTCTCACTTTTCAGTTGATTCACCTCCTGTTGTAATTGTTGAACTTGACCATCCTTTACTAACGCGTCTCTTTGCAAAGATGACACCATCTCTGTAAAAGAACCAAACCAAACCAAAACAAAAGACTCATGGAGGTCAAAGAGGCAGGAAGGATTATTGGCAACACCATGGCTGTCAGCCAATGTTCGGAAAAGACCTTCCAAGCCCAGGCCACCACCGCTGCCCGCCTACAATTGGGGAGGCTTTTTCCAAGGGTCCCAGAGCAGGAATGGGAATGAGAGCGAAGTCCATGGAACAGGGTTTGAGGCTTCAGTGAGAATGAGGGGCAGTCAGCACCAGCGAGAGGAGAAGCCTTTGGGGGCCTCTTGTGGGCACAGGCCAGGCAAAGCTGGGAGGAGAGGCCACACCATGGGCCTGGGGAACAAAGGCCCAGCACAGGGAAGGTCCAGGAATTCTTCTCCAGAGGCCAGGAGACGGGCGTGTGGCAGAGGGCACTGCTGGACACTATTGATGGGGTGGGTGGTTGGTTTCTCAGTCCTCTGAGTTTGGACCCCTCTCTACCACTTATTAGCTTCGTGGTCTTGGACAAGCTATTTCACCTCCCACTGTCTGTCCCACACAGAGTTATTGTAAGGGTCAAATGAGACAGTATGCCCCAAGAACACAAAGTGGCTAAATTATGTTTGTTACATGGCGCCTATTATTTTTCTCGGCAGCCAGCTTCCAAAATGGCCCCAATGATCCCTACCACCTAGAATTCATGCCCTGTGTAGCCCCTCCCACCGTGAATAGGGCTGCCATGGGTCACCAATATGATACTGTGGAAATGACGGACTGTTTCCTCTCAGGCTGGGTCATAAAAGAGACTGTGGCCTCCTCTTTGCTCTCTCTCCAATCACTCACTCTGGGGGAAGCCAACTGCTGTGTCGTGACGACACTCAAGCAGCCCTAGAGAGAAGCATGTGTGCTGAGGGACTAAGGCCTCCAGCCAATAGCCACATGAGCAGCCATTCTGAAGGGGGATCCTCCGGCTCCCCCCGAGGCTTTAGATGACATGACTGATGCTCCAGCCGACATCTTGCCTGCAACTCATGAGAACTAAGTCACCCCCCGCTCAAATCCTGAACTACAGAAACTGGAGGAGATAATAAATATTGGTTGGGGTTTTATCCATTACATTTTGGGGTAACTTGTTATGCAGCAATAGATAACTCCTCCATTACTGTAGTATCATTTTTTTAACATCTTTATTGGAGTATAATTGCTTTACAATGGTGTTTTAGTTTCTGCTTTATAACCAAGTGAATCAGTTATGCATATACATATCTCCCCATATCTCTTCCCTCTTGCATTGTAGTATCATTTTGAATAAAAGTGGGAAGAAGGGTGCATAAATGCAGTGGTATTGGGTTATCTCCTACGGTTCTTTTCTTGAAAGAACATCAGGCCCAGTTTTAGTGGTAGGTATCAATCAAGAATGTCTATGAAATAAAGCACAAAATGCTCCAGAATTTCATTTTAAAAATGAGCTTTGCCTCCAGGACAGAGTTCAGTTACTTGGAAATCCCTCTGGGGCTTGCCACACTTTGAGTGGGTCCAGCCCATCTCAAGCGTTATCCCAACCCAGGCCTGTCCGACTCCCTGATCGGAGAAGGTGGGATCTGAGACAGGCTTGATGCTTGGATGAGGTTTCACTGGCCGACATACGGGAGGAAGGTGAGGACCAGCGAGTTCATCCTTCCATTCCTGGTGCCCAGAACAGCACCTAGCCTGCGGGAGGTGCTCAGAAAACATCTGAGGACATCCCAAGTGAGGGAGGAGCATAAGCAGAGACCTGGGGGCAGCAGGGGGTGGGTGTGGGTGTGATTAAGTTGCAGAGTGAGGCAGAAGAAAAGCACAGATTCATACAGAGATGGGGATTCACGTGCGACTCAATGCTATGCCTGGCTTCTACAGCTGTGGGCATGTTTCCTGCTACGCACTGGCTGCTTTCAGAGTGATGTGCCCCTCCGAGGCTCACTGCCTCCTCCCTGTCACCTGCTTCTCTCTCTCCCCTCGTCTGTGAGTGGCCCCATCCTCTTCAGGTCTCTAGACATGTCAGTTTCTGCTTAAAAACCTCCACTGGATTCCCAACACCCTTGGAATAAAAACCCAGACCCCCCCGACCCTGCCCAGCCCCACAATCCCCTGTTCACTCCACGCAGGCTCGCTTGCCCTTGGCTTGTCCTTGCCCACCTGAAACAGGTCCTCTCTAAAAGAAGGACATAGCGGTGGAGGATACAACATGAACTGGTTAGAATCGGCTAGGTCCAAGGGGGCGTAAGATTCGAGTTCCAGGGGAACTGGAGCCCCATTACAGGCTCATTGTAACACATGAGCGAAATGACACACCCATCAGCACCAGGACTGTTCCGAGGCTGACCATAAAGGTCAAAAAGTGGGTGGTGGGGCTTCCCTGGTGGCGCGGTGGTTGAGAGTCCGCCTGCCGATGCAGGGGACACGGGTTCGTGCCCCGGTCCGGGAAGATCCCACATGCTGCGTAGCGGCTGGGCCCGTGAGCCATGGCTGCTGAGCCTGCACGTCCGGAGCCTGTGCTCCGCAATGGGAGAGGCCACAACTGTGAGAGGCCCGCGTACAGGAAAAAAAAAAAAAAAAGTGGGTGTTGGCCCAATTCCTGGAAATCCCCGCCCCTTCCCCAAAATATTAGAGTTGTCCCAATCCTCCCACTCTTTAGCCTATAAAATTACCCAGCCCATAAAAACTAACTGCCCCATATTTGGGGGTCTCTAGCCTTCTGAAATGGCCCACACTCTGTCTGTGGAGTGTGTTTCTCTCTAAAGAAATCCACTTCTTACTTTGTCTCTCACTGAATTCTTTCTGCATGAGACATAAAGAACCTGAGCTTTATTAAGTCCCGAGACCAGATGCATGATCTCGATTAAAAGATAGTGGGTTCTGAGTGGGTTCGAGTCCCAGCCCACGGGTTCAAGTCCCACCTGAGTTCCATGGTTGCACACCCACTAAGCTGGTCCCCCTTGGCCTCCCCGCTTGAAGCGCTGGCCACCACGACACACAGTTTATTTTCTCCACAGCAGCACTGCTCTCTGAAGTGGGCTTGTTTATTCATCCCTTTACTTTTATTGTCTGTCACCCCCTCCCAAATCTGTGAGTACAGGAATCTGACTGTCTTTTTTGGCTCTCCCTCCCCGGAGCCTGGAACGGGGCCTGACACCTAGTAGGAGCTCAAGAAACATGTGGAAGCAATGAAGGAATCCAGGGAATCAAAGCTCAGCCACAGCTGTGTGTTGGCTGCCCCTCTCCCAACCCAAGCCCTTTATCAGGGAACCACCTCTGATCAAATTAGAAAATGGTTTCCCTTGGGCCCAAGTGCACTCGGCTGAAATGGGTGAGACCATGGGTGCCTTAAAGGAGTGACCCCATTTTGTCCACGCTCTAGTTTGCACTCAGGCTGCTTTGTGGAACCACCCAAGCCACAAGGCGACCTGTGTTCTCCCTGGTGGGGCCAGTGCTCAGGAGACCTTGTAGCCAAGAGATACCATTCTCTCAAATATTTACCAGGCCCTGCCCTCGGAACTGGGTGGCAAGAAACCTCCACTGAGGGAGAACTCTAATGCACCGACACGGGTGATCCCTGAGGCTGCACCCAGGTCACGGGCACAGGTGTGCTGGTTGACTGGTGATGTCTGCAGGGGGAGGGCAGAAGCTCTGGGGCCTGAATGCAGAAGGGCCTCACCTGACGTGATTGCGGCGTCCCTCCTTAAGTTCTCGGCCTCGTGCTTCAGGGAGGTGATTTCTAAGTTTCTCTCAGACAGGGTCTGGCTCAGCACCTGGTTGTAGCCTTGCTGTAGGGCACTGATCTGTGGAAGGAGGCAACACACAGTCAGAGGGGGCCAGCCAGGCCTGCAGGACACGCCGGTACTTCTCCAACGTTGGGCAAAGAGTCGGGTTGATCTTGGATCGGGGTGTTGGGGAAACCAAGGTTTTCCGTTGTCACTAGTGGAAGGGGCAGGAGGGGGCCTGTTCCTTCAGTGACCACCATGTCATTGGTCCTCAAGACACGAACCTTATCTTTGTGGCCACCCAGGGGCTCCGGTGCTGCTGTCTTCCTATGACCTGTGGATTTTCAGCCATAAATAGACCAGCTGTTGGTTCCAGATCATCCAGCACTGACTGGATGCACAGCAAAGTTCAAGAGCCGGGAGCAGGTTATGAAATGAATTCCCTCTAATGAGAATAGAGGGTAGTTTATACCTCACAGAACACTCCAGAGTTTACAGAGCCCGTTCACACATGCTACACTGATACTCGTCACAGCGTTGCTGAAGGCTGACGTTCCCATTAATGTGCCCATTTTGCAAGGGAGCCAGGTTGAGACTCAGAGAGGCGAGGCCCCCTGCTCGGCATCACGTGGCTGGTCAGACGTGGAGTCTGATTCAAACCCAGTCTTTAGTTGCCTGGTTCCTCCTTCCCAGGTGGCTCTAGGAATGAGCGTGAGAAGTTGGAGGCTGTAAAGCATGGCATGGACTCGGGAGCCGGACTGTGGCCTTCAAGTCCTGCCTCTGCCAGTTAATGGGCTTTGTGAACACAAGGAGGACACCATATTCTGTTTCCTTTTGTTCAGTCTGTATGCGGGGTGATGGTAGTCCCAACCTGATAGGATTGTTAGAAGTATTTTAATAAGTTAACATGTGTACAAGTGCTCAGATCATGCCTGGCACACGGCACAGGGGGATGAGCTGTGACGGTCCTCTCCTCTACCTACCACGGGGTGTTTTTTTTGTTTTCTTTTTTTTTTTTTTTTTTTTTTTTGCGGCACGCGGGCCTCTCACTGTTGTGGCCTCTCCCTTTGTGGAGCACAGGCTCCGGACGCGCAGGCTCAGCGGCCATGGCTCACGGGCCCAGCCGCTCCATGGCATGTGGGATCTTCCCAGACCGGGGCACGAACCCATGTCCCCTGCATCGGCAGGCGGACTCTCAACCACTGCGCCACCAGGTAAGCCCTCACGGGGTGTTTTAGCTTCAGCTTCCCTCGTGCGTCTCTGGGGAAGATAGTTGGTAATCTTTATGTGTGCATTTGTAAGCCTTGCCAGGCTCACTTAAACGCCAGTGTGGTTGTTATTAAGAGGAAATACAAGGGCTTCCTTGGTGGTGCAGTGGTTGAGAGTCTGCCTGCTGATGCAGGGGACACGTGTTCATGTCCCGGTCTGGGAAGATCCCACACGCCGCGGAGCGGCTGGGCCCGTAGCCATGGCCCCTGAGCCTGCGCGTCCGGAGCCTGTGCTCCGCACTAGGAGAGACCACAACAGTGAGAGGCATGCGTACCACAAAAAAAAAAAAAAAAAAAAGAGGAAATACAGGAATCGTGGGTGGGAGCACCACAGGCCGGCTCTATCTATGGCTGCTGTGAGCACCCTCTAAATCCATGGATCAGAGCCCCCTCAAGGGCCGGTCCCTCTCCAGGGGTCTAGGTCTACACGTGGGGTGCGGAAGGCTCTCCATCAAATGCAACGTTGGTAAGGGCCCGAAAGTAGCTGCCAGGCCTCGGCCTCCACAGAGCAGGTACCCGAGAGGCCGGGAAAGAGAGCTGGGCCCAGAACCCCCTCCCTCTCGGTCTGATGTGGCCAGACTGCTTGTTCTGAGTGGCCAGGACTTTCCCACCTCAAGGTGCACTGTGGGCCTTTGCCCTGTGATTTTTCAGATGTCAGGCCTCAGTACTCCCACAGGGACCCGTTTACTGGGGCATAAATGCCACGCAATCCGTAGACAGGACAAGAGCTAGCTTGTTTTGCTTTTCTTTTCTTTTTTTTTTGCAGTACGCGGGCCTCTCACTGTTGTGGCCTCTCCCGTTGTGGGGCGCAGGCTCCGGACGCACAGGCTCAGCGACCATGGCCCACGGGCCCAGCCGCTCTGCGGCATGTGGGATCTTCCCGAACCGGGGCACGAACCTGCGTCCTCTGCATCGGCAAGCGGACTCTCAACCACTGCACCACAAGGGAAGCCCCACTAGCTTATTCTGATAGATCAAAATGGAAGTGACAAGGAGAAGGGTGCAGTTTCTTTTCTTTTTTTAAAAATAAATTTATTTATTTTTGGTTGCGTTGGGTCTTTGTTGCGGTGCACAGGCTTATTGCAGCGCCTTCTCTTGTTGCAGAGCATGGGCTGTAAGTACACGGGCTTCAGTAGTTGTGGCACGAGGGACTCAGTAGTTGTGGCGCACGGGCTTAGATGCTCCGCGGCATGTGGGATCTTCCCCGACCAGGGCTCGAGCCCGTGTCCCCTGCACTGGCAGGTGGATTCCTAACCACTGTGCCACCAGGGAAGTCCTGGGTGCAATTTCTTTGTTCTCCTAAGGTAAGGTTGCCAGATTTAGGGGAGGAAAAAAGGATGTTCACTTAAAATAGGATTTCAGATAATGAATAATATTTTAGTGCAAATGTGTCCCATGCAATATTTGGGACACACACTAAAACGAAATTCTAAAATTCAAATTTAACTGGGTGTCCTTACTTTTTCTAGCAACCCCACCCGAAGAGAGTTCCTAAACTTCAGTCATTCATATACCACTTTCACTATTTTTCCCATGTCTCTTGGCTAGCCCCACTATAATTTCTTAGCATTTTTCGTAGAAGCAGCTCCCTTTTTAAACTTAAAAACGTGCATTAAATTAAAAATAACTGTTATAAGAGTAAATAGAGATTCAGTATCTTAAATAAAAATAATCCCTCCAAAAGAAGAAATACAGGAATTTCCCTGTTTACCATCAGACCAGGTTGCGGGCATCACACTAAAAAAAAAAAAAAAAAAAAAAAAAGATTGGGGGGAGGTGGTGGGCATGCCCAGGTAATGGAGTTCGGGCGTGCTGATATGGCCACCAGATGGCGCTCACAGCCTTTGGTCTTGGTTTGTGTCCTTGGAAATCTTGTCATTATTACTCTGGTAGAATTAACAGAACCGTCAAGGTCTCACAAGTTTTCTGACTCGTTTCATACACCATCATGGTTCAGAGTCTAGGACATTTGGGGCAGTTACACTTACTTTTTCCCTGGGGCACCTGAGACATTATTGGGGGGGGTCTATGCTAGAAGTTGCGGGGACACAGGCCACTCTGACCCCCACTCTCCCCAAGGCTATACTTTTGCATGTTTGTGCTTTGGAAACTTTGAGTGAAAAAATTCTTTCACATCTTACTTTTCTCTGTTGGGGGGAACTACAACTTTTCCATAAAAGGTCCTTGGAACACTGAAAGTGTTTGTAAGCTCTTCTCAGCTTAATGCTTTTATTTGCATGATACCAGAGATAGAACACACAGAGACAAACTTCCAGAAGGGAAAACATACGTTCCCCTCTAAGACTCCAGTGGTTTTGACAGATTGAAAATATTTCAATCTGAGTGTCAGAGTTTTAGGATTTCGGATTGCTGGAAAACTCCAAAGAGTCTTCAAACCTCTTTGATACTTTTACTATCAAAGTAAATATCCATATTGTTTGTAATGGCATAAATTCCAAGATGTTTAATGTCTGTTAAGCTGTGTAATAAAATGGGCACTGAATCATAAGAAAGTTAAGAGTGCTAGGAGGAGTGATTGTTTCAGGATGATAATTTGGCTTCTAATTAGCACAGGCGTATAAGAGCACATGGAGGTAAGAATTTTCTAGTGATATTGTAGCGGATCGAAGATCTCTGAGAGCAAATCATTATGCACACACCTTCGGGGACCAGGGAAAACACATAAAGTAATCAGAACCATAAATCAACCTGCCATGTGGCTTACACTTCTGGTGGAATGCTCTGCAGGCAGTAGAATACTTAAGAAACTAAAATGTCAGTGGATGAAACTCGATTTGAGTTCAAACCAATGGAGCCTCGGGTTCATATATGCCTTGCTATAAAATATTCTTCTTCAGTTATAAGTGAAGCTCCAGGGGTAGGGGTGGCAACAGCATGATGCATCAGTGTAATTATTTCTAGATAATTTCTTTGTAAAAAAACATTTTTTCCCCCAGATATCGGCAGCCACTTTAAATAAAACTCAAATTGGGACCGGCAGATATTCAAAGCTATGTGGAAATTATATAATATTCTATGTCAAATATATTTCAATTATTTAAAAAAAGGTATGTGGGGAATTCCCTGGCAGTCCAGTGGTTAGGACTCTGTGCTTCCACTGCTGGAGGCCTGGGTTTGATCCCTGGTCAGGGAACTAAGATCCTGCAAGCCGCGTGGTACGGCCAAAAAAAAAAAAAGGTATGTGGGAATAATTCAGCCTCGTCCATGTACCTGAAAAAGACATGTCATTTTCTCAGGAAAGCTCTGAAATGGGAGAATAACTGAAAGGAATATTTCAGCAAAATTGGGTTCAGTTCAAGAAAAAGATGCTCATTAATGTGTCAGCTACATGTCAAGGTAGCTGTTTGCACTAATAATTCCTACAGGACCTGTTACTTTCATTGTTTTTTGAAAACCAGGTTTGAAGGAGAGTCATGAGTTCATTTAAATATTAGAGCATGTATTTGTTGACTTGTTTATTCTGTCTCCCTCACTAGAGCATAACAGGGGGAAGGATCATGTCTGTCTTGTTCTCTGCTGAATTCTCAGAGCCTGGAAGAGGGCATGGCACAGGATAGGCCCCCCAAAATATTTCTTTGGATTAATGGACGGATGGATGAATAAAGAACAAACAAACAGCCACAGTCCTAACAGAGTTCTAGAAGGTTACTGGGCCCAACCTTTGCCTTCATGGAGCTTACAGTTTCCTGCTAGAATCTCCTAGGTTCACCATACACAATCTGTGTCCTTTCTAGAGCACCATTTCTAGGACTGAAACTGTGTACCTAGAATCGGTTACAGAAGGGAAAGACAGTAAACAGAGCACAAGAGAACAAAGGCCCCCAAGCACTGACTACGGTTTTTTTTTTTTTCTCTCTCTCTCTTTTTTTAAATGTTTATTTATTTATTTATACTTTTCTTATTAGTCACCCATTTTATACACATCAGTGTATACATGTAAATCCCAATCTCTCAATTCATCATACCACCATCCCCACCCCCTGCCGTTTTCCCCCCTTGGTGTCCATACGTTTGTTCTCTACATGTGTGTCTCCATTTCTGCTCTGCAAACTGGTTCATCTTTACCATTTTTCTAGGTTCCAAATATATGTGTTAATATATGATATTTGTTCTTCTCTTTCTGACTTACTTCACTCTGTATGGCAGTCTCTAGATGCATCCACGTCTCTACAAATAACCCAATTTTGTTCCTTTTCATGGCTGAGTAATATTCCATTGTACATATGTACCATTTCCTCTTTAACCATTCGTCTGTTGATGGGCATTTAGGTTGCTTCCATGATCTGGCTATTGTAAATAGTACTGCAATGAACATTGGGGTGCATGTGGCTTTTTGAATTATGGTTTTCTCTGGGTATATGCCCAGTAGTGGGATTGCTGGGTCCTATGGTAATTCTATTTTTAGTTTTTTAAGGAACCTCCATACTGTTCTCCATAGTGGCTGTATCAATTTACATTCCCACCAACAGTGCAAGACGGTCCCCTTTTCTCCACACCGTCTCCAGCATTTGTTGTTTGTAGATTTTCTGATGATGCCCATTCTAACTGGTGTGAGGTGATACCTCATTGTAGTTTTGATTTGCATTTCTCTAATAATTAATGATGTTGAGCAGCTTTTCATGTGCTTCTTGGCCAGCGGTATATCTTCTTTGGAGAAATGTCTATTTAGGTTTTCTGCCCATTTTTGGATTGGGTTGTTTGTTTTTTTTAATATTGAGCTGCATGAGCTGTTTATATATTTTGGAAATTAATCATTTGTCAGTTGCTTCCTTTGCAAATATTTTCTCCCATTCTGAGGGTTGTCTTTTCATCTTGTTTATGGTTTCCTTTGCTGTGCAAAAGCTTTGAAGTTTCATTAGGTCCCATTTGTTTATTTTGGTATTTATTTCCATTACTCTAGGAAGTGGATCAAAAAATATCTTGCTGTGATTTATGTCGAAGAGTGTTCTTCCTATGTTTTCCTCTAAGAATTTTAGAGTGTCTGGTCTTACATTTAGGTCTCTAATCCGTTTTGAGTTTATTTTTGTGTATGGCGTTAGGGAGTGTTCTAATTTCATTCTTTTACATGTAGCTGTCCAGTTTTCCCAGCACCACTTATTGAAGAGACTGTCTTTTCTCCACTGTATATCCTTGCCTCCTTTGTCATAGATTAGTTGACCATAGGTGTGTGGGTTTATCTCTGGGGTTTCTATCCAGTTCCATTGACCTATATTTCTGTTTTTGTGCCAGTACCATATTGTCTTGATTACTGTGGCTTTGTAGTATAGGCTGAACTTAGGGAGTCTGATTCCTCCATCTCCGTTTTTTCCCCTCAAGACTGATTTGGCTATTCGGGGTCTTTTGTGTCTCCACACAAATTTTAAGCTTTTTTGTTCCAGTTCTGTAAAAAATGCCATTGGTAATTTGATAGGGATTGCATTGAATCTGTAGATTGCTTTGGGTAGTATAGCCATTTTCATAATTTTGATTCTTCCAATCCAAGAACGTGGTATATCTCTCCATCTGTTGCTATCATCTTTAATTTCTTTCATCAGTGTCTTACAGTTTTCTGCATACAGGTCTTTGTCTCCCTAGGTAGGTTTATTCCTAGGTATTGTATTTTTTGGTTGCAGTGGTACATGGGAGTGTTTCCTTAATTTCTCTTTCAGATTTTTCATCATTAGTGTATAGGAATGCAAGAGATTTCTGTGCATTCATTTTGTGTCCTGCAACTTGACCAAGTTCACTGATTAGCTCTAGTAGTTTTCTGGTGCCATCTTTAGGATTCTCTCTGTATAGTATCCTGTCATCTGCAAACAGTGACAGTTTTACTTCTTCTTTTTCAATTTGGATTCCTTTTATTGCTTTTTCTTCACTGATTGCTGTGGCTAGGACTTCCAAAACTATGTTGAAGAATAGTAGTGAGAGTGGACATCCTTGTCTTGTTCCTGATCTTAGAGGAAATGCTTTCAGTTTTTCACCATTGAGAATGATGTTTGCTGTGGCTTTGTCATATATGGCCTTTACTATGGTGAAGTAGGTTCCCTCTATGCCCACTTTCTGGAGAGTTTTTATCATAAATCAGAGTTGAATTTTGTCAAAAGTGTCTTCTGCATCCATTGAGATGATCATATGGTTTTTCTTTTTCAATTTGTTAATATCGTGTATCACATTGATTGATTTGCATATATTGAAGAATCCTTGCCTCTCTGGGATAAATCCCACTTGATCATGGTGTATGATCCTTTTAATGTGTTGTTGGATTCTGTTTGCTAGTATTTTGTTGAAGATTTTTGCATCTATATTCATCAGTCATATTGGTCTGTAATTTTCTTTTTTTGTAGTATCTTTGTCTGGTTTTGGTATCAGGGTGATGGTGGCCTCAGAGAATGAGTTTGGGAGTGTTCCTTCCTCTGCAATTTTTTGGAAGAGTTTGAGAAGGATGGGTGTTAGCTCGTCTCTAAATGTTTGATAGAATTCACCTGTGAAGCCTTCTGGTCCTGGACTTCTGTTTGTTGGAAGATTTTTAATCACAGTTTCAATTCCATTACTTGTGATTGGTCTGTTCATATTTTCTATTTCTTCCTGGTTCAGTCTTGAAAGGTTATAACTTTCTAAGAATTTGTTCATGTCTTCTAGGTTGTCCATTTTATTGGCATAGAGTTGCTTGTAGTTGTCTCTTAGGATGCTTTGTATTTCTGCGGTGTCTGTTGTAACTTCTTTTTCCTTTCTAATTTTATTGATTTGAGTCCTCTCCCTCTTTTTCTTGATGAGTCTGGCTAATGGTTTATCAATTTTGTTTAACTTCTCAAAGAACCAGCTTTTAGTTTTATTGATCTTTGCTATTGGTTTCTTTGTTTCTATTTCATTTATTTCTGCTCTGATCTTTATGATTTCTTTCCTTCTGCTCACTTTGGGTTTTGTTTGTTCTTCTTTCTCTAGTTCCTTTAGGTGTAACGTTAGATTGTTTATTTGAGATTTTGCTTGTTTCTTGAGGTGGGCTTCTATAGCTATAAACTTCCCTCTAAATCTATGGGATGCTTTTGCTGCATCCCATAGGTTTTGGATCGTCGTGTTTTCATTGTCATTTGTCTCAAGGTATTTTTTGATTTCCTCTTTGATTTCTTCAGTGATCTCTTGGTTATTTAGTAACGTACTGTTTAGCCTCCGTGTGTTTGTGTTTTTTACAGGTTTTTCCCTGTAATTCATTTCTAATCTCATAGCGTTGTGGTCAGAAAAGATGCTTGATATGATTTTAATTTTCTTAAATTTCCTGAGGCTTGATTTTTGACCCAAGACGTGATCTATCCTGGAAAATGTTCCATGCGCACTTGAGAAGAAAGTGCAATCTGCTGTTTTTGGACGGAATGTCCTACAAATATCAATTAAATCTATCTGGTCTATTGTGTCATTTAAAGCTTGTGTTTCCTTATTAATTTTCTCTTTGGATGATCTGTCCATTGGTGTAAGTGAGGTGTTCAAGTCCCCCACTATTATTGTGTTACTGTTGATTTCCTCTTTTAGAGCTGTTAGCAGTTGCCTTATGTATTGAGGTGCTGCTATGCTGGGTGCATATATATTTATAATTGTTACATCTTCTTCTTGGATTGATCCCTTGATCATTACGTAGTGTCCTTCCTTGTCTCTTGTAACATTCTTTATTTTAAAGTCTAATTTATCTGATATGAGTATTGCTACTCCAGCTTTCCTTTGATTTCCATTTGCATGGAATATCTTTTTCCATCCCCTCACTTTCAGTCTGTATGTGTCCCTAGGTCTGAAGTGGGTCTCCTGTAGACAGCATATAGATGGTTCTTGTTTTTGTATCCTTTCAGCAACCCTGTGTCTTTTGGTTGGAGCATTTAATCCATTCGCGTTTAAGGTAATTATCGATATGTATGTTCCTATGACCATTTTCTTAATTGTTTTGGGTTTGTTTTTGTAGGTCCTTTTCTTCTCTTGTGTTTCCCACTTACAGAAGTTCCTTTAACATTTGTTGTAGAGCTGGTTTGGTGGTGCTCAATTCTCTTATCTTTTGCTTGTCTGTCAAGCTTTTGATTTCTCCATCGAATCTGAATGAGATCCTTGCTGGGTAGAGTAATCTTGGTTGTAGGTTCTTCCCTTTCATCACTTTAAGTATATCATGCCACTCCCTTCTGGCTTGTAGACTTTCTGCTGAGAAATCAGCTGGTAACCTTCTGGGAGTTCCCTTGTATGTTATTTGTCATTTTTCCCTTGCTGCTGTCAATAATTTTTCTTTAATTTTTGCCAAGTTGATTACTATGTGTCTCGGTGTGTTTCTCCTTGGGTTTCTCCTGTATGGGACTCTCTATGCTTCCTGGACTTGGGTGGCTATTTCCTTTCCGATGTTAGGGAAGTTTTTGACTATAATCTCTTCAATATCTTCTCGGGTCCTGTCTCTCTCTCTTCTCCTTCTGGGACCCGTATAATGTGAACGTTGTGTTTAATGTTGTCCCCGAGGTCTCTTAAGCTGTCTTCATTTCTTTTCATTCTTTTATCTTTATTCTGTTCCGCAGCAGTGAATTCCACCATTCTGTATTCCAGGTCACTTATCCGTTCTTTTGCCTCAGTTATTCTATTGATTCCTTCTAGTGTATTTTTTTTTCAGTTATTGTATTCTTCATCTCTGTTTGTTTGTTCTTGAATTCTTCTAGATCTTTGTTAAACGTTTCTTGCATCTTCTGGATCTTTGCCTCCATTCTTTTTCTGAGGTCCAGGATCATCTTCACTATCATTATTCTGAATTCTTTTTCTGGAAGATTGCCTCTCTCCATTTCATTTAGTTGTTTTTCTGGGGTTTTATCTTGTTCCTTCATCTGTTACATAGCCCCCTGCCTTTTCATCTTCGCTGTCTTTCTGTGGATATGGTTTTTGTTCCACAGGCTGCAGGATTGTAGTTCTTCTTGCTGCTGCTGTCTGCCCTCTGGTAGATGAGGCTATCTAAGAGGCTTGTGGAAGTTTCCTGATGGGAGGGACTGGTGCTGGGTAGAGCTGGCTCTTGCAATGGTGGGCAGAGCTCAGTAAAACTTTAATCTGCTTGTCTGCTGATGGGTGGGTTGGTTTCCCTCCCTGTTAGTTGTTTGGCCTGAGGTGACCCAACACTGGAGCCTACCCGGGCTCTTTGGTGGGGTTAATGGCATACTCTGGGAGGGCTCATGCCAAGGAATACTTCCCAGAACTTCTGCTGCCAGTGTACTTGTCCCTTGGTGAGCCACAGCTGCCCCCCGCCTCTGCAGGAGACCCTCCAACACTAGCAGGTAGGTCTGGTTCAGTCTCCTATGGGGGTCACTGCTCCTTCCCCTGCGTCCCAATGCACACACTACTTTGTGTGTGCCCTCCAAGAGTGGAATCGCTCTTTCCCCCAGTCCTGCCAAAGTCCTGCAATCAAATCCCACTAGCCTTCAAAGTCTGATTCTCTAGGAATTCCTCCTCCCATTGCCAGACCCCCAGGTTGGGAAGCCCGATGTTGAGCTCAGAACCTTCACTCCAGTGGGTGGACTTCTGTGGTATAAGTGTTCTCCAGTTTGTGAGTCACCCACCCAGCAGTTATGGGATTTGATTTTATGGGGATTGCGCCCCTCCTACTGTCTCTTTGCGCCTTCTCCCTTCTCCTTTGTCTTTGCATGTGGGGTATCTTTTTGGTGAGCTCCAGTGTCTTCCTGTCGATGATTGTTCAGCAGTTAGTTGTGATTCCAGTGTTCTCGAAAGAGGGAGTGAGAACATGTCCTTCTACTCCACCATGTTGAACCAAATCTGACTACGGTTTTAAGCAGAATTATGCACTGAGGCCAAAATTCATCAATGACCAATTGCTTTTTTATCAACTTTGTTGAGATATAATTTATGAACAAGATCAGTGGCCAATTTTAAAGTAGTTCTTTAAAACTTAAATTTTTTTTTTTTTTTTTTTTTTTTTTTGGATTTAGTTTCAGGAGGAAGGAAGTTGACTGGTAAATCCAAATATTCTGGGTGGAGAATTTTTGGTGAAATTCCCTGTAAATGAACCAGCAGCTGCCTTCAGGGTTTGATAAAGGCCTCAGTGTTTGGAACACTGTGGGGTTCCTTCTCCCCATCTCCAGCTCTTTCTGGCTGGGTCCGGGTGGGTGTGAGAAGTGGTCACTGAAGCGACAGGAGTTGGGCAGAAATGCAAAGTGGGTGTGAAAGCATGAGGTGTACAAGGTGGCAGAGCTGAGCCCAAATCACATCACTGCCTCTCACTTGCTGTGCAAGCTGTAACAAGCTCCTGGGCATCTCTGAGCGTGCCTCAGTCTCCTCATCTGTAGAATGGCATCTGCCAGAAGACTGAGGTTTAAATAGCTAATGAGGGGACTTCCCTCATGGTGCAGTGGTTAAGAATCTGCCTGCCAATGCAGGGGACACGAGTTCGAGCCCTGGTCCAGGAAGATCCCACATGCTGTGGAGAAACTATGCCCGTGGGCCACAACTACTGAGCCTGCACTCTAGAGTCCGTGAGCCACAGCTACTGAAGCCCTCATGCTGCAACTACTGAAGCCCACGTGCCTAGAGCCCATGCTCTGCAGCAAGAGAAGCCACTGAAATGAGAAGCCCACGCACCGCAGTGAAGAGTAGCCCCTACTCACTGCAACTAGAGAAAGCCCGTGCACAGCAACGGAGACCCAATGCAGCCATAAATAAATACATTAAATAAGTAAATAAATAAATAAATAAGCTAATGCACCCAAAGCACCTGCACCGGGGCCTGAACATGGTAGGCACTTAATCAAATCTAATATTGTTCTTACAAGGCTAGAAACTTGCCAACCCTCCACTCCCTGGATCTGCACTCTTCATCATGCTGTGCTGACTGCCCATTTCTAACTACCCAGGTGGCTCCCCCCAGGCTCTACCTGAGAGCTGTCACCCTGTGTTGTGACCCCAAGGCCCCGACCCACTTGTCTCTGAGCCCTACCTGGTTTTTCAAGCTCTGGATCTCTCTCTGTTGGGCATCGTCCTCTTCATGCAGAACCTGAAACTTGGGCGGGATCACCCTCTCCTTCTGCCTGGAGGTGGCTGTTTCCAACAGCTTCTGCCTCAGGTTGGCCACTTGGTTCTGCAGGCTTGCTATCACGGTGTCTTTGTATTTAGATTCAAGTTCAAAATCGGAGAGACGGCTGACTTCTTTTCCCAGCAGCAGAATTATTTCATCCTGGGTGGAGGACAGATGGGAAATTTACTAGGTGTGGGTCTGGATGTAAGGCTGAGCCCATTTAAAGAAAGACAGGAAAAATATGGTATCATTCTTTGGGAAGGTGAGGGCAGGCAGGGAGGGAAAAAGCAGACTTTCAAGGCTATCTCTGTCACTTCGAAAATCTCATAGAGACAAGAATTGGGTTAAAATGAGGTAATTGTATATAGACTCCTGTAATGGATGTCTGTACCTCACAGGTACGGAAACTTTCCTTTCCCCGAGAATTAGACTTTCATATTAAGAACAACCATCCCACTTGGGAACATTTGTTGCTAGAAAGTTTACTTAGAATGATTTCATTTATAATATACAGCCTAGCACACTGGGGACCTAGGAAAGGTACTTAGGAAAACAACATTCTGTATGACCACTTTCTGCCTATAATGAGGGTTATTTGTTTTAACTTAAAACATTCTGAACTATTTGTTTTCCCTTTCCTCTCTTCTAATATTTCCTGCCTCTTTTGGCTATTCATGTATGAATTTTTTCCAGGTAACTCAATCTGGAAAGTAAATGAGACAGGAATACTGATTTATTTGCATGGGCTCATGTAAACTTTCGGCTGGAAAAACAAAATTGCTGGTAGACTGTACCCACAGGTATAATTAACCCTGTCCTCCATCTCTCCAGTGAAAAAGCTCTGCAGCCAAAGAATTGGTTAGGTTTTCCAAAAAAGGAAAAAAAAATTCCCCCAAACTTCTCACCAGACATTATCAATAAAATGTCAGAAAAACTGAAGAAGAAGAAGAAGAAGAAAAAATTCCCCAGAGGCCTTTTCCAAAGCAGTCACGGGAGGAGGTAAACGGGCAATTTCTGGGCCAGCTCATTCCCAGGAGAGCCGTCCAGTCAGCCTCACGACCTGCTAGCTCCGTGACCTGGGGCAGGACAGGGTCTCGCTCATGAGAAAGCCTGTCTGACATTGCCAGCTGCTGCCAGGGGCCTTCCTTTGGGTCCTTGTGAAAGTTGGTGGCAAAACTTCAAGAGAGAGCATCAGACATATTCCCTACTCCTGGGCAGTTTCCCCTGTTTCACCCTGTTATGATCAGCCAGGTGCTTATTCATTTCTCATGCAACAAACATTCATCGGGCAGCAACTAAGTGCCAGGCCCCGTGCCAGTGCTGGAATATAAGAAGTTTGCAGAGGGCAGTGGACAGCTGTGGGTTCTGCTTTCCTGGTGAGGGTCCCCTTGCCCTTCTGGAGGGAGCGTTCCTCCTTCCATGGGGTCTGGGTAGGATTGTCAGTCATGTGCCCTGCTCCTTCCTGTCCCGCCTCCCCATGTGCATGTGGCCCAAGCTGGTCAATCAGAGATTTCACACATCGATTACAGAGGGAGAGCATCTTGCCTTCTTTTGGATCATAAACTTTAAATATGTAGGCTTGTTTGCCTGAGTTTGTCTTTTCTGACACACAAAGCCAGCCTCATGTAGAAAGCCAGACTCTGAGGGAAACAGAGGGGAGAGGTTGGTAGTGGGGAGGTGTTCTGATGACATTATTCAAGCTCCTGGATCTAGCCATACCTGAAGCTAGTGGCCCTTTAAATTTTCCAATAAGTTGAGCTAATCGATGCTCCCCCTCAAGCTAATTTGTTTATTGTCACTTGAAGGAGTCCTGGCAAGTCAGGGTATAAACGACTTATAAAGAGAAAGAATTATTTCTATTATAAATAGAAAAAATGATAAATGGCTTATAAACATTTTCTATAAATAGAAAAAATTATAGTGGTTGCACTATATTTCCGAGTTAAAATTGAGGCAGGTTGAAAAATGGCAACAAATACTTTGCAGTTTTGCCATCCAGTCTATTTCCCCACCCTCTAGTCTGGGCTGGCCCCGTGACTTGCTTTAACCAATGGAATGGAGTGGAAGTGATGCTGCATGATCTCCAGGCAAGTTCTTACAGGCTGTGCAGCTTCTGCTCTGGCCCCCTGGGAACCCCGAGACCACCGTGCTGTGATGAAAAACCACATGCACAAAGGGGCGCACCAGTCCAGGCGTCCTGGCTGAGGCCCTAGATGTGGGAAGGAGGCCAATGGAGACCGACCACCAAACTGGCCAAGCCAGCGGCTGACTGAGGCCGCATGAGTGAGGCCAGAGGACGCGAGCAAAGGAACCTTCCAGGTCAACCCATAGATTCTGGGGAATAATGAATTGCTGTTGGAAGCCGCTAAGTTTTGGGATGGCTTGTTACACAGCGATAAATACAGAATCTGAGTGTGGCTTCTCGCCTTTCTGCAACATTTTTCAGAGTCTGGTCCCAGGATGCCTGGTTGGAACCCCCTGCCTCCTGAAGGTTTGGATTTCCGTGTCTGACAAGAACCCCAGGTAGGTCTGCTCCTCACAAACTCTGAGAATTGCTGCAGGAGCAGGCCCTGGCCCTGAAGGAAAGCGAGATATTATAGACTGCTTCTTTTAGAGTAACTTTCGAGTCGTGTCTAAGTGGGGAGAAATTGACCTGGGCCCTTCCCAGGATGGCTTGAATCCACCTGTTCTGCTCGCATCCCTGCTTTAAACCTCTCTGGTTCTTTAACGAGTCTCTTGGCCCAGGCCTCCCTGACTTCAGGGCTCAATTCCTCCTGCTAGGAACGTGTTTTTGCGTCACTGTCCCATCACTGAAGGTTGACCAAGTGATTACTGTGTGGGAGTTAGAAGTACCCGCTGAGAAGCTAACCAGACCTCGCTTTGAATCCTAACACTGCTCCTTGCATTGGGCAGCCGTGAACACATCACTGAACCTCTCTGAGCTTCAGTTTCCTCATCTGCAAAGTGAGGGTGATAAAATCTATTTTGAAGATGGTGAAGATTAACGAGGTAATAAATGTCAAGTGCACAGGACATGGCCCAGCACACAGTAGGTGCTCAGTACCTTGTAGTTGTAGATGTTATTTGGGATAAAATGAGCAGTGGCCAAACCTGGCTGAATGTCTTGGGAGGAAGAGGTGGTTTCTTGGAAGTAGGAAAAAGGGACGGTCCTTGAGACACAGAGAACAAGAGGCAGTGGCAATCTCTCCATGGTCCCTCTTGCTGCTGTAGCTCTGTGCTTCCCCGAGACCCCTCACCTTATCATACTGGGCCAGGTCCTGGTCCACAAAAATTTCTCTGTAGGGCTCTGCCCCAGGAATTTCCTCGGCCACTGATTGTTCCGACAGTTCCGCCGCGTTGGTCCACACTAACACACAAGATCAACAGAGAATGCAGAGGAGACTGTGAGTTTCCCCAAAGTCTTAAAAAATATTTTCAGATTAACCTTCACATTCATGAGACTTATGCACTGAAAGCATTACAGGAGGACAGGAAAGGGTAAGAGCTGCCTCATTTCTCTTCCCCAGCATTAACTGCACTGATGCACTGTGGTGTGTCTCTTTCCAGACATTTTTCTATGCCGCATAAGAGGTGATGACCTTGGGCAAGTCATTTGCTCTTTCTAAGCCTTCGTTTCCACATCCATAATTTAGGATCACTGATAGTCTCCGCTATAAAGGGCTATCTGGAGATTAAATAGAATAATGATATAGAGCCGGGGTTGGCAAACTATGGCCCTGCGGCCAAATCTGGCCTTCTGCCTATTTTTGTAAATAAAGTTTTATTGCAACACAGCCACAGTGATTGATTTACATATTATTTATGGCTGCTTCCCAGCTACAAAGGCAGAGCTGACTAGTTGCAGCACAGACCATGTGACCCACAAATCCTAAAGTATTTACTATCTGGCTCTTTACAGGAAAAGTTTGCTGACCCCTCATGTAGATCATTTAGCACTAAACATTAGCTATATATTTTTTATTGCAGTCATATCTTTTCAAAAAACAAAAATGCATTTACATGTCAGAGATTCTTATCCAGCTTACTTTTCAGCTAACAATATGAAAAACATCTTCCCATGTCAGTATTTGAAGCTGTACTGGGTCCTTTTCAAGGGTAGCATTGTGGTCCATTGTCCAAGTGTGCCAAACGTGTTTAACTAGGATCCACTTGATAGACATTTAAGCTTTCCTAATTTTTTTCTTATTTACCCCAATATTACAAGGCCTGTTTATATGACTTTCGGGGAGTATGGCATTGTGTTTGGGGGCCCCACTCTGTATCACATCAGACATCTCGCAATTCACTCACATCAACACTGAATGGTGTAGAAACCATTTTCTTGGTGTAGAAACGTTTGTAAAGATTTCTATAATTCTACTTGTGAAACCACTTGGGCCCAAGCAGCGTATTTTAAATTTCCAAGTGACTATGGTTTCTGGACAGTCACTGCACATTCTTATCTTCCTGTGAAGTGAGAAGCTGAACAAATTGTTTTCAGTGGTGATGAAACTTTAATGAGTATTAACATTAATGATGAATGAAGCATGCACTGTCATGTTTGTGGACATTCATCATTTATTCATTTTGCTTCTGCCTTTTTTATTTATGCATTTTAGAATCAAAGATTCCTGCCCCCCAGCCAGGTCTCAAACCTGTTTGTGGACCCCAGAACCTCTAGTGGACATAGCTGATGGCCTGTGGTGCCCGGAGAATGCACAGCCTTGCGTGTTGAATGAGCAGCCCTGGCCACAGTGTTTCCTGGGGCACGAGGAACACAAGGGCCTGGAACTTCAGCAGCTGCCCATTTTCTCTCCCTCCACCTCCCCAACTAGGTCCATGATTAGAAAACTTTTATTTGAAGCTCACTGCCCCCATCTGACTCTCTTGGATCCTGAGCAGCTAAGTCCTAACTGACTATAGCAGCAGTGCCTGATAGAGAAATAAAGGGAGCTACAGAATGCAATTTTCAATTTTCTAGTAGTCGCATTAAAAAGGTAAAAAGGAGAGATGAATTTTTTAATGATCAATTTGATTTAACCCAATACATTAAAAAAACATCATTTCAACACGTAATCGACAAAAAATATGGAGATATTTTATATTCTTTTTCTTCGAGGCATGAAGCCTTTGAAATCTGGGGTTTATTTTACACTGATTGTGTATCTCAATTTGGAAACTGAATTTTCAGGAGGAAGACTTGATCTGTTTTCAGATTCCTCAAGAAATCGGCTCCCACTGGAGGAAGGTACTGCCTGGCCTGTGTCCCCAGGGAGGGCCACGGGGTCTGACCCTAACTGGGCCCCTGTCCAGTCTCAGCTTAGAGTTCTGGCATCTGATGCCACCTCTAGGGGTGACTCTGGCTGCCTCTGCAACCCTGTTGTGGCTGTCTTGAGGGACCCTTCCCCGCAAGATGATGGCCGGAGGGGGGACTTCATCAAACTTACAGAACAGGCTGATCGATGGGGTCCCTTTATTAGGGAAGGTGTGCTTACCGAAAGTCTTTGTGGGGCTAGAATTTGCTCTGAGACTCGCTTTCCTTACACCCAGGCAGGGAGGTGCTGGAGCAGTTACCCCTCACCTGCCCCAAACTTCTTTACCGGCTACTGTTATTTATCAGAAAGAACCTAAGGGCCATGTATGACCAAACCGGCTTAACTCTAGCTGCCCGATCCTTCGGAGGTCCCAGTGGGGAGAAGCCCCAGGGAGGGTCGGGAGGGCTGGGGCGGTGGGAAGGCGGATATGGGGACGCAGTCACTTTAAGAATTTTCGGGCATGAGCTGTTGGCCAAAGGGCAGGGAAGTTACTTTAAGATTTTAACAACCCCCAGCTGTCCTGGTGCGCTCCAATAATCACCAGTCTGCAGCAGGGGCAGTATGTGTGCACCTTAACTGTGTCTTTCAGACATTGTAAGTTGTAAATAAAAGTTAAATAACAATCATGGTTAGGTAATAACTTAATTTTTAAATTTTAATATTTAAAATTTAAATATTAAAATTATTAAAATATTAAAATTTAAATATTAAAATATTAAATATTTTAATATTTACTGAATGTTCGCTATGCACCTGGCGCTGTGCTCAGCACTTACAGGCAGGATACGATTTCGTCTTCATAACAACCCAGTGAGATAGGCATTATTATTCCCATCTCCATTTTATACGTGAGAGGTATGAGGCACAGAGACGTCAAGTCACCTGCTCAAGGACACACAGCTGGTAAGTGGTAGAGTCAAGGGATGAACCTAAGTTTGTTGGATTCAGAGCCTATGCTTTTAACCAATATGCAGTCAATGTATTGAAGTGGGAAGATGTTTATGACATATTATTGAATTTTAAAAATCGGGTAGGGAATTCCTTGGCAGTCCAGTGATTAGGATTCTGTGCTTCCACTGAAGGGGGCACAGGTTCCATCCCTGGCTGGGGAACAAAGATCCTGCAAGCTGAGCGGCACGGCCAAAAAAAGAAAAAAAAGTTTACCTATGTTAGGTTCATATGATCCCATTATTGTGAAAAAATATATATATATATATATGAATCAAGATGCTATTTTAATAAGTCACTCCACATATTTTCTTTTCTCAGTAATTCTTCCCCACCTCCCATGAGCTCTTGCCATTAAGATTTGGCCTTGGAGCTGACGTTTTATTGCCTTGTGGTACAGGAAGGATGAGTATTAACTAGAACAGGGTGAGTTTTCCCCCAGGCAAAATGACGTTGTGATTTTTGACAACGTCTGGAGACATTTTTGAGAACCACAGTTAGGGGTGGTGGTGGTGGTGTTGCTACTGGTATCTCTGGTGGGTAGGAGTCAGGGATGCTGCTAAACACTCTACAGTGGACAGGACAGATCCTTCAACAAGGAGTTATGCGACCCACCTGTCACTGTGCCAAGATTGAGAAACCCTGACCTGATCTGCAGTAAATAAATCCTTGGCTTTGGGTTTTCAAATAGAATTTTTCAAGTCTAAAGCAAGGTGACAGTCTAACAGTAAACCAATTTAATTGGAAGAGCCCAGCTTTGCTAAGAGAGGAAAGAGCTTTCTCGGAACCCTTAAAAAGAGGTGTTTTCTGTCAAGAGACAGCATGGAGGACTGGAGCACAGAGTTTTCTCTGAAGCGTGGAGTAGAGAGGCCCAGACAGAAAGGAACTCCCCATGACACGGGAAGATGAAAGTCCTTTTCTGAGGATGGCGAGAGTGTCAGGGAAACGAGGGCAAACGTTTGGAAACATGAGACCTGGCTGAGAGGCTGAGGAGATAGAGCCCAGGTAGATGTGAGGGACTCTAAGCCATACGACTCATCCTTCATTTCTCCAGGGGGAATCCAAGTCCTTCAGAGAAGCCCCAAGTTCAGCATGGCACTGGAGAAACCGGTGATTACAGTGGAAAAATTTAAATGGCGGAGTGAAAAAAAGAAAAGAAACAGCCCATGTGCCATGTGTCCAAAGGACACATTAAAAAAAAAAAACCCAAAAACCCTGTATATATGTTCATAAGACAGAACATGATGCATACAACAAAATGAATGAATCTCAGAAATACTATGCTGAGTGAAAAAAGCCTTCCACAAAGGAACATGTACTACATGGTTCTGTGTACTTGAGATTCTAGAACAGGAATATCTAATCCATGGCGGGAAAAGAATTCAGAAGAGTGGGTGCCTCTGGGGCCTGGGGCTGGGAATTGACTGGGGAGGGACATGAGGGAACTTTCTGGGGTGATGGTAATGTTCTATATCTTGATAGGAATTTGGGTTACATAGTTGTGCACATTCAAGATCTACACCTTTCAGGGTGTGGTAGCCAGTCTCCAAGATGGCCCCACTGATTCTTGTCTCCTGGTATTCAGACCCTTGCATCATCCTCTCCAATACTGGATGGACTTTATATTAGTTAGCTGGGGCTGCCATAACAAAACACCACAGGAGGTCTTAACAAAAGAAATTCATTTTCTCACAGTTCTGGAGGCTGGAAGTCCAAGATCAAGGTGTGGGCAGGGTTAGGCCTCTCTCCTTGGCTTGCAGACGGCCACCTTCCTGCTGTGTCCTCACATGCCCTTTTCTCTGTGCACGTGCATCCCTGGCGTCTCTCTCTCTCTTCTTACAAGGACACCAGCCCTTGGATTAGGGCCCACCCAATCATCTCATTTGAACTTACTCATCTATTTCAATACACTATCTCCAAATATGGTCACATTCTGTGATATTGGGATTGAGGCCTCAGCATATGCATTTTGGGGGAATGCAATTCAGTCCGTAACAAAGCTTCTCTATGTAACCAAGGATATTGCAGAAATGACACAGTTTGATTCCTGAGGTTAGATCATAAAAGACATTGCAGCTTCTGCCTCACTCGCTAAGACCACTTGTCTGGAGGAGCTGGCAGCTTGAGGATGCTCAAGCAACGTATGGAGAGGTGCACTTAGTGAAGAACTGAGGCCTCTTACCAAAAGCCATGGGAGTGACCCATCCTGGAGGTGAGTCCTCCAGCCCCAGACAAGCCCCCAGAGGACCACAGCCCAGCCACCACCATTACTGCCACCTCATGGACAAGCCTGAGCAAGAATCCCCCAGCTAAGCCATTCCCAACTTCCTGCCTCAGAGAAGCTATGAGATAATAAATGTTTACTGTTGTTTTAGGCCATTACATCCTGCAGTAATTTGTTATGCAACAATAAGTAGCAAATACAGGTTTGGGCACCAGGAGTGGTGGAAAATTTAACAAAAACCCTACAATGTGGAGTGGTTTGGGATGGAACAGTGGCCAGAAGCTGGAGGACTTTGGCCAAGAGTCTTTGAGAAAGCCTGAATAGTCTTAGTAGAAGCCCGATGGCCTTTGAGGAGGCAGTGAGGGAAGGGTTCCAGGAAAGTGAGGAAAATGTTACTGGGGTTAAGGGATCCTTGTTAGGTGGTGGCAGAAGGTTTCCTAACACGTTGCCTGTGGTCATGAGGAAGGTAGAAAATGTTTGTGATGAGGCTAAGTGGTCAAGCTAAAGAGAGTCCCAGACAGAGTCTTGGAAGGTGCTGCCTGGTTACTTCTTGCTACTTATAGTGAAATGTGAGGGGGAGAGACAGTTAAAGGAAGGGCTGTTAAATCAGGGCAATGTTCTGGGCTTGAAAATTCCCTGCCTCTCCAGGTGGCAAATGAAATGTAAGAAACAGGTTCTGGGCAAAGATCAAGTCAAGGGCACTCTCAAGAAAACACAGTCCAGAGAAGAAGCTGAGGGTGTGGTTGTAAAATCCTTTGTTAAGAATACAGATCCAGGGCAGTGTCCAAGAGAACCCTTCGGTCAAAGAACTGGGCTTCTAAGAAGCTTCTGTCCTTTGTCAGTCTTTGCAGAAGCCCATGGTGGAAGGGCTTGTGACAGAAAAGTCTGTGGGCGTGGTTTTTGCCTGATAGGATGAACCCCAATAAGAAGCACTGCCAACTCAGACTGGCAGAGACCCACAAAAGTCAAAGAAGCGTCTGGACCCCCAAGCTTCTACAGGCAGGAAGCAGGCTATAAAACTATGCAGCCACATCCATGGGACACCTTTCATAGGAAAGGGAGGACGACTCAGAAGGCGGAACTCACGGACCAGGGGCAGAGCCAAGAGCCCTGGAAAGTCATTTCTGGGCAAGAGTTGGACTGAAGCCCAGTCAAGGAACTGCCGATATTTTCCCAGCTGGACTTCAGAACTGCTTTGGGCCAGGGACTCCTGTGTGTTTCCTGTTTTTCTTCTTTTGGAACAAGAGGAGTGTATGTAGCAGTGATGCTATGTCTGTCCCACCAATATGTGCTGGGTGTGTGAGGGACAGACCCTTTGTTCAGAGGTCTTCAGATTTCTGGAAGTAGTACTTGATGAGCTGAACATAAGGTACTACACCCATGAGCCCCATCTGTACCTGGACTTGATTTAGACGAGATTCTGGAATTTGAGCCGATGCTGTTACTGGGGTGAGATTTTGGGGGGCCTCGGGAGAGAGGAGGAGGAGTGTGAATCATTGAGGACCCGAGGGCAGGCTGTGGTAGCCGGCCTCCAAGATGACTGCTGATAATCCCCGCCTCCTGGTCTTCAGGCCCATGTGTAGTCTTCTCCCACACTGGAGGGTGACTCCCTGGGTAACCATCAGGATATTGCAACAATGACAGAGCATGACTTCTGAGGCTTAGTCACAAGAGATGTTGCCATTTCCATCTTGTCCTCCAGGATCACTTGCTCAGGAGGAGCAGCTGCCGTGTCATGAGAACGCTCGAGCCACTCTCTGGGGAGGCCCATGTGGTGAGGAACCGGGGCCTCCTGTTGACACCCATGTGAGCACCCGTGTTCGAAGTGGATCCTCTGGCCCAGGTCAAGCCTTCAGATGACTGCAGCCTTACGAGGGACCCTGAGCCACAGCCGTCCTGCTAAGCTGCTGCCAAATTCCTGACCCACAGAAACCGTATAGATGATAACACATGTTTGATTTTGCTTTAGGCTACTACGTTTGGGGAGAATTCGTTATGCAATCATGATAACTAATACACATTCTGTGTTCATTTTACATGAAGGAGACAAAAAATGTTGAGTTCTAGTTAATGGTATATGTGCTAAAACATTTAGGGGGAGGACTACAGATGTGTGCAATTTATTTTGAAATGCATCCAAAAAATAAGATGGATTAATGCAGGACAAGAAGGATGGGTAGACAGAAATGTAATAAAGAGTACAGCAAAGTGTTAGCGGTAGAATTAGGAGGAGAGCTGTCTCTGTAGAATTCTTTTTGCTTTGCTGTAGGTTTGAACGTTTTCACATTAAAATGCTGGGGGGGGGGCTTCCCTGGTGGCGCAGTGGTTGAGAGTCTGCCTGCCAATGCAGGGGACACAGGTACGAACCCTGGTCTGGGAAGATCCCACATGCCACGGAGCAGCTGGACCCGTGAGCCACAACTACTGAGCCTGCGCGGCTGGAACTTGTGCTCCGCAACAAGAGAGGCCGCGATGGTTAGAGGCCCGCGCACTGCGATGAAGAGTGGCCCCTGCTCGCCGCAGCTGGAGAAAGCCCTCGCACAGAAGTGAAGACCCAACACAGCCATAAATAAATAAATTAATTAATTAAATTAAAAAAAAATGCTGGGGGGAAGTGGCTGAGTAATTTCTTAACTTGGGTGGTTGGTACATGAGCGTTCCTTAGATGATGATGATGATGATGTAAACTGCAGAGATACCTTTCATTTGCTCCTTAGTCTGTTTATTTCAGGATAATAACTATTATTTGAATGGCTGAGGGAAGTGACTAGGTGAGTGGTCCTGAGTGAGACCAGGGAAGGGTGTGGAGGCATCGAGAGACCTGGGGACTCAGAGGGGTCTGGGGCTGGGACACAGAAAACAGAGAATGGGACCTTCACACCAGTGGCCACAGAAGAAACCTGGGAATCATGCCAGGGACTAAGTCGACCCAGCTACTCTGCCAGTAAGGCTGACAAGGCCAAGAGGATGGTGACAGACAGGAAGTCTCCTCCCCAAGTGCCATGAGGCCTTCTGGGGGGGAGGGGGGGAGAAGGAAACCCTGATGGCTGTGTGTCCCCAAAGTGACCAGGCTGTGAGTGACAGTCACTGAGATAACCAGCCTTAAATTTGACTGAAAAGCGTTATTTTGATTAGATTGAATACATAACCTCCGGAGAAGTAATTTTCTCCATAAGCCTCAGTCTCCTCTTACCTGTAAAATGGTAATAAAATATTTAAAAACCTCCTAAGGCAAGAGGGATTTCAGTTACCAATATGTCTGTACATCTGAGTTGAAGTATATAAATTTAGATTCTGATACACATTCATATATATTCATATATATGTACAAACACACACACACACACACACACACACACACACACTCACCACAGAGGTACTGACGTGTGCAGATGGGCAGAGCACAGTCTTGGAGGAGTTTGTACCAAAAAGTCAACAGGGAGAATTCTGGTGATAAGGGTGACAGCTTATCTTTTACTGTTTTCTAACTTTCTGCTTATCCCAATTTTTTCACATTTGATTATGTTCTACTTCAGAACCAGAGAACATAAGCAAAAGCCAGAGAAAGACAAATATCATACCATATTGCTTATATGTGGAATCTAAAAAAAGGTACAAATGAACTTATCTACAAAACAGAGATAGAGCTACAGATGTAGAAAATAAACTTATGGTTACCAGGAATAAGAGGGGGGAGGGATAAATTGGAAGAGAGGGATTGACATACACAATACTATACATAAAAGAGATAACTAAGAAGGACCTACTGGATAGCACAGGGAACTCTCCTCAATACTCTGTAATGGTCTATATGGGAAAAGAATCTAAAAAAGAGTGGATACATGTATATGTTGAACAGATTCAGTGCGCTGCATACCTGAAACTAACACAACACTGTAAATCAACTGCACCTCAATAAAAATTTTTAAAAAAGGGGAAAGCAGAAACTGAGACCCATCCTCCTAGCAAAAGCCCCTCCCCTAAGCCGCCAAGGAAGCACCCATGTGTACCTTGCCTGATGATGGGAACGCTGTGGGCGGCTCTGTCCACCTTGAAGGAGAACATCTCCTTGCTGGCACTCACGGGCCGCCTGTGGGAGGCTGGTGGGACCATGGGGGGCTTGGGAGACCCCTGCGACCAGCTCCTCTGCACTGGCGCTGGCCAGATGCCCGGGTAGAAGGGGGTCTGTGTTGGTGAGGGTGACTGGTTCAGTTGCTGGGTGGCCCAAGGTGGCTGTGGCCTTGGCCAAGGTGCTGGGCCCCTCACCCATGGGAAGGAGACCTGCAGGGGCAGACAAGAGGGTCAGGGGAGGTTACGAGCAGCTGGGGTGGTCTTCACCTTTCTGTCCCGGCGACATAATTGCTGCCCTAGATTTCGGCGTATAAGTCACTTCTCCCAAGAATCCCTCCCAGACTCTCCCCAAATTCGGGATGGTGGTCCCCACCATGGGTCACCTTGCACACTATCACACCACCATTTATTGGGTGCAGCCTTCGTGCCAGGCACCCAGTCAAGAGATTCACATGCATTACCTCATTTAATACCCCTGATGCTCTGTGATGAGCCCGAGGCTGAGCAAGACCTAGTGACTTTCCCAGGACCACAGATTTGGCAGTGAGCGTCTGAGCTGGTACAACGCCACCTCTGAGCTCTGAGAGGCTGACAGCTTTTTGTCTACCTTGCTCAGCACCGTATCCTCAGCTCCTAGAATAAACCCTTGGCACATACACAGTAGGTCCTTAAATACTGGTTGAAAGAATGAATGAACACATCTCCGAGATTCAAGCCCAGCTCTCCAGGACACACACATCCACACTGTGTGTCTCCCTGGCACTCCCATTCCACCTGTTCCCCGAAGCCGAGAGCTCTGGGGTGGCAGGCACCCCAACTGGCTCGAAACCCAGCTGGCTCATTAGCCTGTGATCCTCAACATCTGCCACATCTGATTCTTGGCAGACGCGCCATAAATATCTATCGAGGGAACCTTTTTTCATCTGACCCGGCGGAAGATGTCTGTAGCTACTTTCATTAGAGAGCACATCAAAATCCATCTACACCGGGAGAAGCAAATGCTGAGAGGTGCTGACACCTGGCTTTTTCTTGGTTAATGCTGTTGTGGCCATCCCTCCCCGAGCCTAGTGGTTAAACCGTGACATCGTGAATGCTACCATTTATTGTAATTACTCACCGATTTCTCGCGATAGCCCTGAAGGGGAGGAGCCCTCCTTATTCCTAGCTTACAAATGAGGCTTGGAGAGGTTAAGGACTTCACCAAGCTCAGGTGGTGGTGGAGAGGGTGGTGGGACTGGGGTTCTGGAAAGCTCTTTCCCTCTCTGTCTCTCTCTCCCTTCTCTGCCCCAACCCCACCCCCAGTCGCTTGGCAGAAAAAAACACACTTTTCAAGGAAGAAGCTAAGTTCAAAGGTTTGCCGCCTGTGGCGGTCACGTTTCTCTTTCTGCAGACTGCAGACACAGAATGAGAAACAGGACAGAATGCTTCCGAAATAGGAGCACTGGCAGACAGAACTTCCTATAGCTCCAGCTGGATTGTATTCAAGAGGAAGGTTCTCCACTCACTCAGGTTCCCAAACCAGTCTTTTAGCTACAGTCTTTCCCAGCCAAGTCAAGAATCTGGTGAATTCCCCTGAAGACTTTTTTGGAGTCAGGGAGAACACTGTTCGGGAAAATCAAACTCCAATTGCCTGGCGACACCTGGCCCAGCATTTATGATGACACTGGCCCCGTTGAAACCTGTTTCAGGAACGGACTTGGCAGTGTTCCAGAACTCTGTTACCTTATATGAAGATCCGAATTTCTCTCCACTGTGGGCACCTCGGTCTCCACCTAAGCTTTCTTCCTTTCTCTCCTTTCAGAAGCTGAGGTGTCCTGCTCCTGCCTTGCACTCACTTCTCCATCCATCCGATCCCTTCCCGTCCTCTCCTCTGGGGCTGTCTTGCCTCAATCATTCCTACAACCTTTCCTCATCGATTTAATAAAGATTTATCGAATGAAAGGGCTGAAGGTGGGAAGGGGGAAATTTGAATATGTTTTACCCCCGCCTGATAGAAAACAAATCGAGAGACCACGGGTAGTGTGGAGGAATTCCCTTTTGTGCTGGGATGCTCAGGTAGATGTGCCTCACTGCCCACTAACTGCCAGGGTGCTGAAGGGAGTGCTCATATCTCATGCCTCAAGTGGTTCACTGCCGTAGTGGACAGGCCGCAACCCACCTGGCTCTTCTGGAAATTCCAGGAATCTCCCTCCCAATCTGTCGGCCCATTGCTGTGGGTGGGGCTAAGCAATCAACCAATCACACTCCCTGGACATACTGATTGGTTCAGTGGTGGGGCAAGTGATCCAATCAGAGCCAAGGAGAACCAAGAAGACTTGGCTGGACACCAGGATCTGGAGTGACCTGGTGGGACTTCAGAATGCAGCCAGCATGAGGGAGTGGAGCCCAGACATGGAGAGAGGGAAGCTGTTTATTTATTTTTCAGATTGTGGTAAATAACCTGCAACATAAAATTTATCATCTTAGCCATTTTAAAGTATACAGTTCAGTGGTGTTAAGTATAGTCACATTTCTGTGAGATGGATCTCCAGAACTTTTTCGTCTTGCAAAACGTAAACTCTATTAACCATTAGACAACAACTCCCCATTCCCTCTGCCACCCAGCCCGTGGTGACCAACATTCTGTCTCTATGAACTGGACTACTCTAAGTACCAAGTACCTCAAATAAGTGAAATCACATGGTACCTGTCTTTTTGTGACTGGCGTATTTCACTTAGCATAATGCCCTCAAGGTTCATCCATGTTGTAACATGTCAGAATTTCCTTCTTTTATTTTATTATTTTTTTGTGTGTGTGGTAGGCGGGCCTCTCACTGCTGTGGCCTCTCTCGTTGTGGAGCACAGGCTCCGGACGCGCAGGCTCAGCGGCCATGGCTCACGGGCCCAGCCGCTCCGCGGCATGCGGGATCCTCCCGGAGTGGGGCATGAACCCGTGTCCCCTGCATCGGCAGGCGGACTCTCAACCACTGCGCCACCAGGGAAGCCCTTCCTTCATTTTTAAGGCTAAATAATATTCCACCATACAGTTTAGAGTGTATTTTTTTAATCCATTAAGCGTCATGGGCACTTGGGTGGTTTCTACCTCATGGCTATTATAACTATGCTGCTGTGAACATGGTGGGGAAAATAAGGAAGCTGGTTTTGAGCACTGGCTGGGGTGCTACCCTGAAGTGCTCCATCCCTGAGGCTGGCTAGAGCTGGTTTCTGTTGCTTGCAGCACACAGAGCCCGAACGATAGGGCCCCTAGTGGGAAGGAGCCAAAGATGTATAAAGGCAGCAGAGACTCCAAGCTCTTCGGGTTTAAAAATTTTAAAATAAAGGTTTTTTTTTTTTTTCCTCTGAAGCATGTTGGTTGAGGGTAGCTTTAGTTGGATGGTTAAAGTTGGTTTTCTCTAGTTTCCCGGCTTGCTTCATCAAAGGGAAGGTCAAGGTTTTCTCAGAAATTGCTGCTGGCAACTACAACGATACAGGCAGGGAGAAAAGCAAACATAAGAAGAAGACTCACATTAAAAGCTAGCTCTGGGCTGTACAGGAAGCATGGGGTCAAGGTCAGTTATCAACAAGTCTGTTTTTATTATTTATTTATTTTAGATTTAATTCTATTTATTTTTGTCTGTGTTGGGTTTTCGTTGCTACGTGCAGGCTTTCTTTAGTTGCGGCGAGCGGGGGGCTACTCCTGTTGTGGTGCGCAGGCTTCTCCTTGTGGTGGCTTCTCTTGTTTCGGAGTGTGGGCTCTAGGCGCATGGGCTGCAGTAGCTGGGGCACATGGGCTCAGCAGTTGTGGCACGTGGGCTCTAGAGCGCAGGCTCAGTAGTTGTGGCGCATGGGCTTAGTTCCTCCACGACATATGGGATCTTCCCAGACCAGGGCTCGAACCTGTGTCCCCTGCACTGGCAGGTGGATTCTTATCCACTGTGTCACCAGGGAAGTCTTCAAGTCTGTTTTTAGAAACTTTAGTTTAAAAATACACGCTAATGCCTTTTCTCTTTCTTTGTGTCTGTTCTCTGACCATATGGTATGTTGCCATGGTTGGGTTTTTTGTTTTGTTTTTGAGGTAGCATATGTGATAGTCCTGATTTATTTTCCATACTACCTTTAAAATAGCAGGTTGGGGCTTCCCTGGTGGTGCAGTGGTTGAGAGTCTGCCTGCCGATGTAGAGAACACGGGTTCGTGCCCCGGTCCGGGAAGATCCCACATGCCACAGAGCGGCTAGGCCCGTGAGACATGGCCACTGAACCTGCGCGTCTGGAGCCTGTGCTCCGCGACGGGAGAGGCCACAACAGTGAGTGGCCCGTGTACCAAAAAAAAAAAAAAAAGCAGGTTGTCAACCACCTGGATTAACCATGACCACATCCACGGCTGAATTTATATTAGCTTTAATAAACACAGGTCAATGATTTACTCAAGAAATCACTATCCATTTTTTTTCAAATTATCTATTTGTTCTTTGTGTTATCTCCCCAATATCTGCTTCTAACCCTGAAAAGAGTGTAAGTTGAACGGGAGACCCTAAAAAAAATTCGAAGTAGTTTGCACATCGAGTGCCTACAGTACACATGAATTCTGCCAGGAAGCCCTGGAGCCTGCAGAGAAGGTGGAAACTTAGACCTTGCCCTTGGAGAGCTTGCTATGTGCTCTGCCATTTGTAAGTAATTGTGGACAATACAACGACTATGAGCCACTGTGTAGAGAAGCCACAGATGTGCCACAGACTGTGCTGGGAACTTAATGCATGTGGTCTCATCTGATCTCCAGAATAATCTTGCAGGAGGCATTTTACCCCTCATTGTGTGGATTAAGAAACTGAAGCTCAGAGAGGTTAAATGACTTGCCCAACGTCTCACGGCCAGGAAGTGGTGACACAATTTGACTCCAATACCTGTGCTCTTAGGACTTCTAGGTTACTCGAAGTCATGATTTATTACCTGCTTTCCATACTCACAAACGGATCTTAGACGATTGGTTAGTGAATGATAGGATATTTTCCAAGTTAAAAAAAGGAAATGAACATTAGATGGTGTGAAAAAACACAAGACATCGCATGGGCTACTTAGAAATGGGATTTTCTAGGAACACTGACAACTGTCTTATGGAAGTGTTATTCATCTGGTACATGCCACGCCCTGGAAGCAGCTCAGAGGACCCCAGCCTCCATCCGGGAAGACCTGCGGTATGTTCACTGCTGTACCAGAGGAGTGCTGGGGCCAGCTGGTACCCGCCCACGAGAACCGATTGTTAAATGTCCAGGAATTTTGCCAACTGGTTGATAAACACAGCCATTAATAAGAATTAACTTACATAAATTTACAATTAAATTATATCACAAACAATTGGTATACAAACTTAAAAGTCACCCCTTCCTAATTATTTTACTCTATTTTATTATTACCTATGCTCTTGAGGTTATTTCACTCTACTATATGTTTCTGTTGGAAATGTTACATAGTAATGTGTTACCACACCTCTCTTTCCTTCTCTGTATTCAGGGATGTGTCATTGGGAGCTGGAAATTGACCGTGGAGTGCGTATTACACCATAGAAATCAGGAAATGTTATAAATGAGGGCTTGGTTTTTAAAAAGTTTTATAAATAGGTTTAATAATGGTGGTTCATGTAGAGCTTGATTTTGTTTGTTTGTTTGTTTTGTTGATTGCCTAGACTTAAGACGGTAATGGAGAAAATGTTAACAATGCAGATTATACAAAAGCATGTTGTGTCTTAGCCGTTGTGTTATGAATAGAGCAAAAAATTGGGGAAACGTTCTTCCAGTATTTAAAAATTATTATCTGATGCAGCAACAAAGTCACTCATGTCACTGATGAACATGTGAAGTTCTAACGTCTTTCTTTTTTCACTTGTATTATTCATAAATCCAAAATATCCAAAAATACCCACCAGTGCTCAGGTTGGGAACTCTCTCATTCATCAACTGCAATGAGAAATTGGCTATGGATACAAGAGTTCACCTAAAGTCAATGAAAGCATTCTGTGAGACTCAGCTGGCTATATAGAATTTACAAGAAAGAGTACTGTATATTTTGTTACATGGAAAGACTGTGCTACACATTCTTTATATCAGTAAACCTTATGCTATGCACCCATGTACTTTACTTTTTCCAGAGAGCTGGTCATTAAATATTTACCAGCCATTTGCTGGCTGTGCTGGCACCCAGCACAGTGCCTACTACTCATGGTAGGTGTTCGCTGACTGAGCTGAACAGTTGGCAAATGGAGTGTAAATAAAAAGCACTTTGATTCTGGGGCTGGGATGGGGAAAACACATGCTAAGCCTGGTGCATCTTGTAACAGCAGAGAGTAAGCAAGTGCCCAAAACGAAAAGGTGGGGAGATGCTCAAGGACAGAGCAAGCAATCTGAAAGAGCTCCCAGTGGCCAAGGCTGGAAGAATTTGAGCGAAGAAATATTTAATGAGTATTGGATTATAATTCAAAGTGTAAAATCAGTATACATGGATCCATACTGACATAGATACATTAGTGAGTAAATACATAAAGGAGGGAGAAGAGACCGGCTTCCTTACAGAAGAATTTAACATACATAGATGTGGAGCTTAATTCCCATGGTCTGGAAGGGCCTGGGGGGTAGGGGTGATGGTGGCGAGCAGGGACACTGACCGCAGCATGGAGGAGCCATGGACCTGGAAAGACAGAATGGAGACTAGAAAACATGGCCAGTAGATCTCAGAAGCCAGGAGAGGGTGCTACTTGGTGCCAGGACAAATGGCCTTTATCTCAACAGCTACCGGGGTGTCACCGTAACTCAGAGACGGGTAATAATTCTATGTCCCCAAGAAAAGGGTAAATCACGTACGGGGCTTCAGTGTGAGAAATCAGGGTTATACATTTAGAACACAGAACCGCCAAGTTATACATTATTTTTAGGTTTTCGAACTTAAAAGAATTAAGTCCCTTTGAGCTGTTCAGAAAAGCCATTCGTTTGGGTTTTTCCCAGCTGTGTTAAAGGAGATCTGGCCCATCTAATTTTCCCATTTTCTTGTAAATCTTCAATCTTACGGATTTTCCTTTCCTTTCAAGTTCTAATCAGCTTCCTGGTCAGTCCATAAAATGGGAAATAGAATCTAATGAGAAAACAGCCGGATTTTTGCAAATAGCTTTTGCTACCCGTAGACTTGGCCTGCTTCAATTCGGTCTTGCCAGATAGAGAGACAGAATGAATGAATGAATGAATGATCATCAACTCAGTTCAGAGAAGGAGCAACGTGGTTCTGATTTGGTAACAAAGGGTGTGGTCTGCCAGAGGAAGCAGGACGCGGCCTGGTTCCTGACCGAGTCTGGGTTCTGTCTCAGCAGGATGCTAAGGGTTCAGCCCGCGCTCCCGTCTCCACCTCCCCCGATGTCATCTGCATCGCCTGTAGACATCTGGTGACAACACAGCCTCAGGGGTCCTTTTGTGTGAGTTTCTGCTGCAGAGGCCGAGCCTGAGGCTGTCTGCTGCCCCGTGCCCTCCACTTCACTGGTCTCGGGAAATCGCCTTTGATATAAAACACACAGCCTCAGGAGTTCTCATCACATCAGTAAGTCCCCACGGGACCTGTAAGAGCACAGGGTAGAGGAAATCCTACAAGGTCAGGTAGGAGATGACAAAGCTTGACCAGAAAGAGGCTTTGTTCTGAAGGGCACCATGCTCTCTGGTCATTCACTCCGTTGCCGGCTTCTCAACCCCCGGTACAGTAAAGCCACATCCTCCTCAACAACGGGCCCTATTCAGAGGTCCCAGGAATGTGGAAACACCACCCTTCTTGGGGATGGACAACTAAGGCCCTGACTCTGAGCTTCTCATCACACCAGTTCACCACAGGAGAGAAATGAGCAACTCTGCTTCCTTGGAGACTGGCCTGGGACTTTTCCAATGGAAAAGTGGATTATTCATCATTTTCCTCCCCCCAGATCCTTAGTGGCAAATCCTGTTAGGAAGGCTCCACTTAGGCAATAGGAATGCTTCCTAATGTCATGGACATCTTCTTTGTTTTTGCCTCCCCTGCATCCATTTCTTCCATCTTCTGGATGGGCACCTTAATTTTTTTTCAGGGAAGACACCCTTTCCCTGACAATCCTGAGTCCATAGAACTCTGACCCTTCCACCCCAGGGGTGAGACCATAACCCAGGCCTGGCAAATCAGAGCATTCCTGGCCCCTGGCCTCAGGGATTGGTTCAGGGGAAGCCACGTGATCCAAGCCACTTCCAATGAAGATGCTGGCTCTTTCCCTGGAACTGCTACTTTGTAGGGTGCTGGGGCTGCTGCTGGCCACTTTCCTACAGGTGAGGCAAGAGTCTGTCTGAGATTGGGAAGCTAACAGGGAAGAAAGAGTCAGATTCCTGACCATGATTTGGGCGCCTGGATCCAGCTGGGCCTAAGCTGCAGCTTTTGGCCTTTTCAGTTCCATGAGCTTTTTTTTTTTTTTTTTTTTTTTTTTTTTTTTTTTTGCCTAGGCTAGTTTTAGTTGGTTTTCTGATACTTGCAAACAATCAAATTTCCTGGACAGTATGCTTACTGAGACTTTAGCATAAGCATCACTATGTACTCAGAGTGAAAGTTGTTTTAAAGGTTATGACATGCTCAAATAAAACCCACCAGACTGTCATCATGCACCAAATTTACCTTTCAACTTATAAAAGTAAAGCAGCATCTCTAGAGAAGAATGATTTAAGACCAAGGAACCAATCATAAGACAAGTAGTAAAACGCTGCTTAGAGAAACTTTGATAGATAAATAGTTCTCTAGCTACAGCAGGCTTCAGACTACAAATCCCAAATTTCTGCTTCAAAAGTGACTCAGGGAAGACATTCCATAGTTTCATTTATTTCGTTTTTTGGCCTCGCTGTGCACTTGTGGGATCTTAGTTACCTGACCAGAAATTGAACCCACGCCCTCAGCAGTGAGAGCACTGAGAGCACTGAGTCCTAACCACTGGACCACCAGGGAATTCCCAACAGTCCACAGTTTTAAAAGAAAACTTTCCAGTTGAAGAAACAGGTAAAATTTTTAATATGCATCTGTTGTATATATAATATGTTAATGTCTAGTACATTTATCAGTTCCATGTCAATGTAATTATATTATTACTATATTTGCAAATGCATATATATGTGTATGTATATTTAGAACCACATATTTCCAGCTCTCTTTTAAAGAGGTATTGAAAAGACTGTTCAAAATTTAGTTTTCCAGCTTGTCTGTTTTTTCTTATTCCTCAGTAAACTTAAGCAATTAACCAGCACATTTCCTGGCACACAGTAAGGCTCAATCTGAGTGAGTTCTTTCTCCCCAGCTCCCCCCTCTATTTTAAGTTCTTCTTTTAGAAACCAAGTCAAATGAAAGAGGCAGGACTGCATAGTGTTACAGGCAGAGGCTGGTCAACGTTTTCTGTAGAGCCAGACAGTAAGCATTTCCAGCCCTGTGGGCCATAGGATCTGCCCAGCTTACTCTGCCGTTGTAGCCGACAACACAGGCAATACTGAAATGAATGGGATGGCTGTGTTCCCAGGAAACTTTACAGAAACAGGCGATGGCCCGCATTGGCCCTGGGCCATAACGTGCCGACCTCGGGTTAAGACCTTGGGATCCGGCGTCACACAGACTCTGGTCCGGCTCCCGGCTCTGCTCCGTCTCTGGGACCTTGACGAGTGTGTCATTTCTGTGCCTTGTCTGTAAGACACAGGGATACCAACAGCCATTTCTTAGTCTGTGAGAAGTGGGTGAGATAGTGCACGTGAAATGCTGGGAACACTTCCTGATCAATAATAAATGAGCATAAAACATTAGCCACCAGGTGTGATCACCATCGTCAAAAAAGGAGAAGAAAGGGCGCAACTGAATTTGTCCAGGAACGGCAGCAATATCCCTGGTAAAGAGTTAGTGGGTGGACTTCCCTGGGGGCGCAGTGGTTAAGAATCCGCCTGCCAATGCAGGGGACAGGGATTCGAGCCCTGGTCCAGGAAGATCCCACATGCCGCGGAGCAACTAAGCCCATGGGCCACAACTACTGAGCCTGTGCTCTAGAGCCCGCGAGCCACAACTACTGAGCCCGCGTGCCACAACTACTGAAGCGCATGCACCTAGAGCCCATGCTCCGCAACAAGAGAAGCCACCGCAAAGAGAAACTCGTGCACTGCAAAGAAGGGTAGCCCCCGCTCGCCGCAACTAGAGAAAGACCGCGCGCATCAACGAAGACCCAACGCAGCCAAAAATAAATAAATAAAATAAATAAAATAATTAAAGAAAAAAAGTTAGTGGAGCCAGGGACTTCCCTGGCCGTCCAGTGGTTAAGACTCCACGCTTCCAATGCAGGGGGTGCAGGTTTGATCCCCGGTTGAGGAACTAAGATCCTGCATTGGTGTAGCCAAAAAAAAAGTTAGTGGAGCCAAACAAGCAAGGAAGCCAGATAACTGAAAATGCAGTTTCTCCTATTATCAGTGGCTTTCGTTTTTACCCACATAATGAATCATCCCCTGTCAGCGTGTGAAATTGCAGGTTGGACTGGGAATTGCAAGACCTTCATTAACCGCTGGGCAGTGAAGGACCTGCCTGGGCTCTCACGGCCCCACGATGCTTCGTGCTATTAGGAAAAGCCTCCAAGGGACTCAGGAGAGCTGGCTTTTAATCCTGTCTCTGGATCTATATGACTGATGCCTAACCTTGGGGAAGTCACTGAAACTCTCTGAGCCTCAGTTTATGCCATGATAGGGGTGGTCCCAGGGACCTCTATAAAAACAACTGAAGGGGGAAAGGGGACCTGGGATTAATGAGTAGCTCCTTGGCAGAAATTGGAAATTGAAGCTCAGAAAGGTAAAGCCAGTTGCAGCTGGCATTTCAACTTGGGTCCATCCAACTCCAAAGCCCTTGCTTTCTCGATTGTGTTCTGCAGAGCTTCCCCATTAAAGCAGCAAGGAATATTGGCCGACAGAGGGCGCTCTTCTCGCAAGACAGGACGTCATGACATTGCAGGGACAGAAGACAGTATCCAGGAGCCACGTGGGAGAGTCTGGCTGGACTGGGAACAGGGCAGAGCAGGCTACAGGGAAGGCCAGACACAGGCAGTCATGGTGATGGGGGCTGCCGCCAAGGAGCTGTCAACCCCCTCATGGAACAACTCGGCTCGTCATTTGTGGCGCCTGGCTTCCTTTTTCATTCTGGCCATTTCCATCCGTTTTGCCGTATTTCAGAACAGAGAAAGACATGATGGATACATACGGGTGACGTGGGTTTCCTTACTCAGCTGCCTTGTAAGAACGGCGCCACTGTGACTAGCACAGCTTGTTTCCACACCTCCTTTCCCAGAGCTCAGAAAGCACGAGTAAAGGCAACAACCAACAAAACCCACAACACGGCAGCACACCTGACTCTGGGACTTCAATTTCCCACGCCTGGTGCCAAGACTCTATGGGATTAATCAACGGTTGCTTCAGGGCATTGCAGATGGCCCTGCGGGTTTTGTCCTGCACAGTTTCAGTGGGCGCCATCCACATGGACTACGTTGTGAATGGTGACCCTGGAGTTGTGCAATATGGCAGCCCTAGGTTATACTTTGATGAGAGAGCTATAATTTACAAAGTATGGTCCTGGGGGCTTCCCCGGTGGCGCAGTGGTTGAGAGTCCACCTGCCGATGCAGGGGACACGGGTTTGGGCCCCGGTCCGGGAAGATCCCACATGCCGCAGAGTGGCTGGGCCTGTGAGCCATGGCCGATGAGCCTGTGCTCTGCAACGGGAGAAGCCACAACAGTGAGACGCCCGCGACCACAAAAAAAAAAAAAAAAAGGATGGTCCTGGGCACAACCGGGCTGCCAATGCACTTTGTCAAACAAGAGTTTTTCTTTATATTTTTCCATCTTGTATGTTATTCTATGGGTAATTTATCTGCAAATATATTTATCTGCTAGCGGGGGCAGGTCTTGGGAGGTTTCCCTGTCCAAAAGGACACTTACAAAGGAGGCATCTTGGCTGCTCCATGCTGGTTTGCTTGACTCTAAAGCTGAGGGTTATCATGTGCTTATTAGGTGCCAGATGCTGGACTAAGCAATTTACGCACTTTGCCCACTTAATACCACAGTCACTCAAGGTGGTAGGAACTATTGTTACAGGAGTGGGGACCGAGGCTCTGAGAGGTAGATGATTTGTGCACGTCCAGTATAAAAGCCGGTCAAGAGCAGGGCTGGGACGGCGCTGGAGTCAGCCTGACCTCAGGGCACGTGCTCTAACCACTGTGACATCTGCAAACACATCTGGATTCCTAAGCGCCCCGCACCTCACCCCCCTCCCCCAGTAAAATGCTGTCACACCCTCCTCTGTTGGTTAGGGTCACCACAAAACCTGAACTAAATGCTTTCATTTGGGAACTCTTTGTCGGGAGAAGAACAGTTCTCATCATACTTAATCTGTATGATATCAGGGCAGTCCTCCGTGGAAACTCCATCCAAGGAGGAAACACAGCGCCCTCACCAGGGACCCCAAAATCAATTGGAAACAAGAATATGCCAGAAGCAAGACGGCCACGAATTTTTTAGAAAAACTGGGCTTCAAAATATTTGATGAGAGATGCTCTTCAATACCTCTCCCTTTTCCCCTCTTCCTTTCTCTTCTTTTAAATAGCCAGCAGGTTGGGGTCATCAGGAAGTGGAATTTGTAGGAAGGTGTCAGTCAGTCCACAGGCTGCCCTCACACGGACGCTGCAAAGGACCCCTGCATGAATATGAGCATCATGGATGGAAGCTTCTCAAGCTGGGGACGCCCCGGCAGAGAGCACTTTTGAGAAGATGGGGCTGTGGAGAGTCCTGCAAAGTGCCCTGGGCACAGGCCAGGGGAACACTTGTGCAGCTGCCTGCAGTCAACCAAGGAATGAAGCAAGGTGCAAGTGCGTGTAGGAATAAGAATTGAAAAAATCCGTGCATATTCGAGTGACCGTGAGAGTATGCTTTCCTCAGTGTGAAAACCAGTCAAGGCTACTGCTCCAGCTAGCATCAGACTAAATGGTTTTCTCCCCTCCTTTTTCCGCAAGTGGGGATAGTGTTTAATTTGCACTGACAAGCTGTGTGGCCCTGGGGAAATTACTTAACCTCTCTGAGTTTCGGATTCCTTGTCTGTCAGATGGGGATCATGGGAGAACCCATCTCATAGGTTGCTGTGAGCGTGAAATAAGGGAGAGCAGGTGAATTGCTTAGCACAGTGCTGTTCACGTCAGTGATTCCTCCTGCTGCTTTCCTGGTTTCTCTTCTTACAAAGCATCTTCTTCCGTCTTATCTACTCAAGGTTAGAGGTCGTCATCACTTTTTCCCACAATTATATAAGAAGCACCTGGTAAGATAAAGTCCCCATTCCATAGTTGTACACCCGTGTGCATAACAAACTTACTCAAAATGGCCAAAAGGTGGAAGCAACCCAAGTGGCCGTGGATGGATGAACAGGTAAACAAAATGTGGTGAATCCATACAATGAAATATTCAACTGGAATGAACCATGAGGATATCATACTAAGTGAAATAAGATGGTCACAAAAGGACAAACAATGTAAGATACCATTTATATGAGGAACCTAGAATAGTCCAATTCACAGACACAGAAAGCATGGTGGGAGGGGAGGAAGGAAGCAGGGGGTTTGATGTGATGGGCATAGAGTTTCAGTTTGGGAAGATGAACAAAGTTCTGAAGATGGATGGGGGTGATGGCTGCACAACAGTGTGAATAGATTTAATGCCACTGTGAACTGTATACTTAAACATGGTTAAGATGGTAAATTTTATGTGTATTTTACCATAATTTTGAAAATTAAAAGTTAAAAACAAACCCCAAAATGAAATACCTCCAAGGTTTCTCCGAGGTTTGGTGTGATAGAAATGGAGGAAAGTGTTCTGAGAGCAGGTTGTGGTGATGGCTGCACAACTCCATCAATATATTCAAATTGATTGAATTGGACACTTAAAATGGGTGAAGTTTCTGTTATGTAAATTGTACTTCAGTGAAGCTGTTAAGAGCAAGCAAGCAAACAAACACATGCTGTGATCCGGAGGAAACTTTGGAGGATGAAGGAGCTGTTCACTGTCTTGATTGTGGCTATGGTTTCACAGGTGTACCCATATGTCAAAGCCCATCCACTTACAGACTTTAAACATGTGCTGTTTATTGCATGTCAATTATATCTTTTTTTTTTTTTTTTTTTTTTCCGTACGCGGGCCTCTCACTGTTGTGGCCTCTCCCGTTGCGGAGCACAGGCTCCGGATGCGCAGGCTCAGCGGCCATAGCTCACGGGCCCAGCCGCTCCGCGGCATATGGGATCCTCCCAGACCGGGGCACGAACCCGTATCCCCTGCATTGGCAGGCGGACTCTCAACCACTGCGCCACCAGGGAGGCCCTGTGTCAATTATATCTTAATAAAGCTGTGTTTTAAAAAGGCAGAAGAGTATTCCATATATAACGAACTCCTTATAATATATTAAACTCCTTAGAATATATTAAACAATATAATTTATTAAACAATGCCCCCTTTGGATGGAAATTTAGGTTTCAAATTTTATGCCCCTATCAATAATATTTCAATAAATATCTTTGTAGGAAAAAAGAAGAAAAAAATGCAGATATTGTTTGCTGCTCCCCCTCTTCTTCTCCCCACGTGCAAGCCACAGAGTCAGAATTTCCCAGGGAGGGGGCCTGGGAACCTGTAATTTTACTGAACATTCCTGAAAATTTCTTGGAATCAGACATGTTGGGGCACATTGAATCAAACTTCATGAACTTGGATTTTCAGGCTTGGGAGTGTGAAATCCCCTTTTCTTTGATCCCTAAAAAATTCTGTAAGTGTTCCATACAAATGATTCTAAATTTCGGTTTCCCTCCTATTGGCGGTGCATCAGAATCATCAGGGAGCTTGTGAGAATGCATATTCCCAGGCCCTACTCCCAGGGAGGATGTGTATGGTTGCCAGATTTCGCATAAATAAAGAAATGAATAAATCAATATATAATAAACTATAGGGTGTCCGTTAAATCTGAATTTCAGATAAACACCAAATAATTTTTTTAGCATAAGTGGTTCCTTGCAATAGTTGGGCCACACCTGTACATAACAATTATTTGTTGCTTCTCTGAAATTCAGATTTAACTGCGTGTCCTGTATTTCATCTGGGAATCCTAAGTATGAGTCCTCAGGCCTGGGGTGAAGCCCAGATCTGCACTGTGGGTCTGCTCCCCACGTGCTTCTGACGAGGGGGATCCTTAGAACCCATGTTGAGAACCCCTGATCAGGTCAACACCTTCTGGGTCAGGAGCCCCTCCTCAGGGCGGCCAGTGGATCCCAGTGCATCCCACAAGTGAGCACACTTTAATGTTGGCCCAAGGAGGAAAAGGGGGCTGAGAAGCAGCAGGACAAAACTGTCCCAGGTTTTCAAAGCCAAACGTGGTGGATGCGGTGTCACGAGCCCTGCAGCCTGAGGGACGGTGCTCATCTTCTCTGAGTGAGTATTTAAGGCTGCCTAGTGGACCCACACCCCAGGATTCTGTCTAGATTCTCTAAACTTTATTTATTTATACCCAGCCTCGTCCCAGAAAGGACTTTAAGCCTCGGAGGTCTCAGTCCATGCAGGGTTCTTGGTGCTGGGGAGTGAGGTTAACATGCCGTCTCTCTGGGACACACACGACAGGTATTAATTGTGTGCTCACCACGAATGGGCATTATTCTGGGAGTTTTACAATTAGAACCATCTCATTTAGCCCTCGAGATAAGCCTGCAAGGTCATTGCTGTCGTTGGCCCCATTTTGTAGATGAGGAAACCGAGGTTCAGAGGGGTCCAATGGCTTGTGCAAGAGCGCACCGAGTAGGCCAGTGGCAGAGCTGGGGTTCTGACCCAGGACTGTGTTGCTAACCAGCCCCCATCCTGCCTCCCTACTGAACCAGATACTTCTGGTCACTGAGCTTTGGTGGGCGAATTTTGGCTTACGTTCCGCTTAACCTGGGGCCATACTTTAGGTCCTGATCCCGGGAACATTTCTGATCCGGTGTGATAACAGCTGGCAGGCCTTGAGCGTCTACTCTGGCCAGACACTTTGACTTTTTATACATAGATACTCTCTCAACGCCCTGCACCGCTGAGAAGACCCAGACCCAGGCATACAGAGAAGCCTGGCCGAGGTCACAAAGCTAGGAAGTTGCAGAGCACTGATCTGCCTAAAAAGGAAGCATCCATCTCTGCATCTTCAAAAGCACACACCTGCTTTCCACCTCCCCTCGCCAAGCTTCACTTTTCAGGAAAACGCTCTCGCTCTGGGCTGGTCGCTAGGCAACCCTTGCATGTAATTCCACGAAATGCCCAGAAGAGGGCGCGAGGACTCGCTCTCCCCGGGCACCCACGCGATGGGGCTGAACTTCGCAGAATCGCGAAAGGAAGAGTGACGCGCTCCAGACGAACTCCACCTGTGGCCGTACCCGAGCCCTAGGCTGCACGGAAGGTGACACAACACGGCACCTCTGCACCCCACCCCACCCCACCCCCCGCAGGGGCCTGGACTCACCGAGGCTGGGTTTTCGATGACCAGTTCGTAGGTCAGCCCTCCGGACCCAAACCTCAGGATGTCTCCGGGTAGGAGCTTCACAGCCACGTTCTGAATGTGGCACTCATTGACGAACGTGCCGTTGCAGGAATTGAAGTCGTGGAGAACAAAGCTGCTTTCGGCCTCATTATATTCAATGAGTGCGTGATGGTTGTCGACGTCTGCAGACTGAAATGCAGAAGGGGGACAGTCAGAGCCAGGAATAACAGGAATAACAAGGAATAACTAGTGCCACTGACACTGGGGGCCCCAATGTGCTAATCACTTCATCTGGCTGGACAGTCACTGCAATCCTCATTTTAAGAGGAGGATGCTGAGGGTCAGAGAGGTTAAGTGACTTGCCTAAGGCCACACAGCTAGTGAGTGGAGGGTCACCAGACCCTGACAGCAGACCCAGAATAGATGCCCAGTTTTGGGGTAGGGCGTCAGGCAACACAGAGGCAAGAGGGAACTCGGGGGAAATTGGCCAGGAATTGGCCACTTGATAGTTCTCTGATCCCATGCAAGTATCCTTTTGGTTGTCCCGAGTGGCAAGACAGCAGAAATGGCCCAACACAAACCAGAAAGGTCAGTTGGCAAGTGACAACTGTCCATTTACTGCAAGTGTTAAAGTTCAGGGGAGGTTTTGTAATAATTGTTGTTTGTTCTATTCATTTTTAAAATAACATGTTTTTTGTAATAATGCAGAAAATGAGAACTAGAGAAAAACACAAAGAAGACATTAAAATCACTTAGACTCCCGTCCCCCAGAGGCAGGCACCGAGAACACGGTGGTTCACATCCTTCCAGTCTTTTCTCTATGCTTACAATCTTTTTAAAAAGTTTAAACACAATTGAGCTCATACCACAAAACATAGTTTTATAACTACCTTTTAAAAGCCTTGGTGTACAATGAAGGTTTTTCCCATGTGCTTAATTATTACTGTTGCTTCTTAAAAGCTAATCAGAATTTATCTAACCAAAGATGATCTATTTTTCAATAGGGGCCCTGGTGTGACCACATTTCCCTCAAAAGAGAGAGACCCCAGACAGTGATTTGTCAGTGGCGTCAGAAACCTCCTGTGTAACCACTTTAATAAGAAGAATGAGCAAAACTCGGCACCAAGGAGGAAATATCACATCCCCCCCTGGCCCCGGCGCCCTGGACTATGGGCTGCAGGGCATGCGCGAAGTCTTCTGTCTCCTCAGGACACTGCCTATGAGCCATCCACTCCAGCCTGAGACTTTGCAACTATTTTCTAAGTCACTCTTCTCAGAGTGCCTCATCCAACTTTCATAGAGAGTACTTGGACTTAGAAATCTATACTAATGTCCCACAATATAATTATAACCAATAGCTTTTATTAATAATAGCTTATAGTATATGAATAGATAATAATATAACTGCATATATTAGTAGAATATATTAATGACACATTATGTGTAATTACACAAATGCCAGGAAATTTGCTAAGTGCTTTACTGCATTATCCCGTTTCATCTTCACAATAATTCAAAGGGATACTTCCTCATTTAAAACAAAAATTAATTTTTTATTGAAGTCTAGTTGATTTACAATGTTGTGTTAGTTTCAGGTGTACAGCAAAGTGATTCAGTTATACATATATATAATATCTATTCTTTTTCAGGTTCTTTTCTATCACAGGTTACTGCAAGATATTGAATATAGTTCCCTGTGCTGTACAGTAGGTCCGATAGTTACTCATTTCTTAGATGAGGAAACTGAGGCATAGAACGATTAAGTGTGCCCACAGTCAGCCACTTTGACTCGCTTGGCTTGTTCCCAGGTTTGCCTGATTCAAATGACTGTGCCTTTACCCACTTTTCAAATTCCTACCAAACACTTTGGCACTTAAAATACTGAAACACAAGAAGAAAGCAGGAGTAGCTCTATTAATTTCAGGCAGAGCCAACTTCAGAGGAAGGAAAGTTATCAGGGATAAAGAGAGGCGATACATAGTGATAAAGGGGTCGATTCTCCAAGCAGACATAACAGTCCTTCATTGTATGTACCCAACAATAGAGCATCAAAGTATGGAAGGCAAAAACTGATAGGACTGCAAGGAGAAGCAGATGAATCCATCATGGTAGCTGGAGACCTCAACAGCCCTCTGTCAGTGACGGGCAGACCCACCAGGCAGAAAATTAGTAAGAATGAAGTTGAACTGAACAGCACTACCATCATCTGGATCTAACTGGCAACCACACAGCTTCATCCCACAGCAACAAAACACACATCCTTCTCAAGCTCCCATGGAACATTCACCAAGCAGACCACATTCCAGGCCACGAAATATACCTCAACAAATGTAAAAGAATAGAAATTATGCAAAGTACGTTTTCAGAACACAATGGAATTAGGCTAGAAACCAATACCAGAAAGACAGCTGGAAAATCCCCAAATGTTTGGAGATTAAACAACACACCTCTAAATAACAGATGGGTCAAGGAGGGAGTCTCATGGGAAATAAAAATTTATCTTGAGCTAAATGAAAATGAAAATACAACCTATGAAAATTTGCAAGATGCAGTGAAAGCAGTGCTTGGAGGGAAGTTTATGGCATTGAAGGCATACATTTGAAAAGATCTAAGCTTCCACCTTATGAAACTAGAGAAAGAAGAGCAATATAAGCCTACCACAAGCACAAGACAAGAAGCAATGAATGAAATAAAAAGCAGGAAAACAATAGAGAAAAGTCAGCAAAATAAAGAGCTGTTTGGTTTTTTTTTTTTTTTTTTTTTTGTAAAGATCAATAAAATTGACAAACCTCTAGCAGGATAACCAAGAAAAAAAGAGAGAAGATACAAATTACTCAAATCAGAAATGAAAGTGATGGCATCACTACTGATCTCATGGACACTGAAGGGATAATAAAGGAATATTATGAATAATTCTATGCCCACAGATTTTATAACTTAATGAAGTGGACCATTTCCTTGAAAGACACAATCTACTGAAACTCACACAAGGAGAAATAAATACTCTGAATAGACTCATATCTAGTAAAGAATTTGAATCAATAATGAATAACCTTCCAAAATGGAAAGCACCAGGCCTGGATAGGTTCACTGGTCAATTCTATCAAACATTAAGGAAAGAATGATATCAGTTCTAAATAATCTCTTCCAGAAAATAGAAGAAGAGAGAACACTTCCCAGCTCATTCTGTGAGGCCAAGCTTATTCTAATAGCAAAACCAGATAAAGATATTGCAAAACAGGAAAATTGCAGACCAATACCTCCCATGAACATAGATGCAAAATCCTCAACAAAATATGAGCAAATTGAATCCAGTGATGTATAAAAAGACTTCTACCCCACAGTCAAGTGGGATTTATTCCAGGTATGCAAGGCTGGTTCAACATTTGGAAATCAATTAATGTAATCCATCACATCAACAGCGTAGAGAAGAGAAATCGCATTATCATAACAGTAGATGCAAAAAGAGCATTTGACAAAATTAAACACCATCCATGATAAACTAACAAACCACCAAACCACCACAACAACTCTTGGCAAATTAGGGATGGAGGGGAACTTCCTCAACCTGATAAAGTACATCTATAAAAACCCTAAAGCTAACGTCATATTTAATGGTGAGAAACTAGAAACTTTCCAATTAAGATCAGGAATAAGGTGAAGATGTCCCCTTTCACCACTCATTTTCAACATTGTACTGTATGTCCTAGCTAATGCAACAAGGCAAGAAAAGAGAATAAAAGATAGATTGGGAAGGAAAAAGAAATCTTCTTTGGTGAGGTGTTTGTTCAGATCTTTTGCCCATTTTGCAGATGGCATGATTGTCTATGCAGAAAATCCCAAAGAACCGACAGAAAGCCCTCCTGGAACTAATGAGCAATTGTACCCAGGTTGCAGAATACATGATTAATATACAAAAGTCAATTGCTTTCCTATATACCAACAATGAACAAGTGGAATATGAAATTAAAAACACAACACCATTTACATTAGCACCAAAAAAAAAAAAAATGAAGTACTTAGGAATAAATCTAACAAAATACTTAGCTATATGAAGAGGTATCTGAAGAAAACTACAAAATGTTGATGAAAGAAATCAAAGTAGTCTAAATAAATGAAGAGATATTTCATGTTTATTTCAAATTCCTTAATGATATATGATGTTTAACATCTTTTCATATGCTTATTTGACATCTGTAGATTTTCTTTGGTGAGGTGTCTGTTGAGCTCTTTTGCCCATTTTTAAGTTGGGTTGTTTGGTTTCTTATTGTTGACATTTAAGACTCATTTATATTGTTTATTTATTTATTTTATTGAAATGTAGTCGATTTACAATGTTGTATTAATTTCTGCTGTACAGCAAAGTGATTCAGTTATACATATATATACATTCTTTTTAAAATATTCTTTTCCATTATGCTTTATCACAGGATATTGAATATAGTTCCCTGTGCTCTACAGTAGGACCTTGTTGTTTCTCCATCCTGGATGTAACAGCTCACATCTGCTAACCTCAACCCCCCACTCCATCTCTCCCTCAACCCCCTCCCCCTTGGCAACCATAGTCTGTTCTCTATATCCATGAAGACTCATTTATTTTGGATACATGCTTACAGCATCTTTCTTCATAACTGCCAAAAACTGGAAGCAACCAAGATGTCCTTTAAAAGGTAAATGGATAGACAAATTGTGGTACATCCATACAATGAAATACTAGTGATAAAAATAAATGAGTTATCAAATAACAAAAAAGACATGGAGGAATCTTCAATGCATATTGCTTAGTGAAAGAACCTAGTCTGAAAAGGTTACATACCGTATGATTCCAACTGTATGAAATTCTGGAAAAAGTAAAACTATAAGGAGAGTAAAAGATCAGTGCTTGCCAGGGGCACAGGGGCTCTGGGGCTCAGAATGAAGAGGAGGGGCACAGGGGATTTCAGGGCAGTGAAAATATTTTTTATGATACTGTAATGGTGGATACTTGTCACTATACATTTGTCAAAAGGAAAGAACGTACAACGCAAAGAGTGAACCCTAATGTAAACTATGGACTTAGTTAATAATAGCATATCAATATTGGTTCATCAGTTGTAACAAATGTACCGCACTAATGCATGATGTTAATAATAGGGGAAACTGTGTGTATTGGAGGGGTGGATATATGGGAACTCTCTGTATTCTCTGCTCAATTTCCTGTAAACCTAAAACTGTTCAAAAAATAAAGTATTTAAAAAAATGAAAACACATTAGTTCTTTGGAAAATGTCACCCACATCATCTTCATCATCATTGCCATTGATCTTTGTGTCCTTTGAACCTTTGATAACCCATGAATGAGAGAAATTCTGTGTTACATTTTGTTTGTCTCTTGCCAGGCTTCACTGCTTTCAGTTCCTCAAAAACTGTCAAGCCATTATTAAGAAATCAAAGCAAGCAGGAAGTTTTAAATGACTCCACAAATTCGGGTGAGCCTCTACCACATGTTAGGCCAGGAGACAGCTTCCTAGTTTGGCCCTATAATATCACTCGCTCCCTTTACTTGGAAAATTGCTAAATGCTGCTACTGGACAGACGCCCTGCTGCTAATACAGACTGACTCTCTAAGCCCCAGCCTACTGAGCTGTCCAACTATGAGATGAACTGTTATTTATTTATTATTATTTTTATTATTATCCTTATCATCCTCTAACATATTTTGAGGGCTTCCTGTGAACTGGGCCCTGCTGAAGCATTTTGTGTGCATTTTTATCATTTAATCTGCATGACAGCCCTAAACAGGGACTCTATTATTATCTCCATCTTAGAGATGAAGAAGCTGAGACTCAAAAGGCGAAGTGAGAGGACAGCATTACCTTGATACCAAACCCAGACAAAGACACTACAAGAAAACTACAGACCAATATCTCTTATGAACACTGATACCACAATCCTCAACAAAATAGGAGGAAACCGAATTCAACAGCACATTAAAAGGATCATACACTATGACCAAGTGGGATTTACTCTTGGAATGCAGACTTGATGGTTCAACATATGAAAATTTATCCATGTAATACATCACATTAACAGAAAGAAGGAAAAAAATGATCATCTCGATTGATGTACAAAAAGCATTTGACAAAATGCAACACTCTTTCATGATAAAAGCACTCAACAAATAGGGAATAGTGGGAAATTACCTCAACATAATAAAGGTCAAATATGAAAGGCCCACAGGTAGCATCATACTCAAAGGTGAAAGACTGAAAGCTTTTCCTCTAATTTCAAGAATAAGATAAGGATACCTGCTTTTGCCACTTCTATTCAACAAAGTGCTGGAAGTCCTAGCCAGAGCAATTAGGCAAGAAAAAGAAATAAAGGCATCCAAATTCGAAAGGAAGAAGTAAAATTATCTCTGTTCACAGGCAACATGATCTTACATGTACAAAATCCTAAAGAGTCCATGAAAAACCACAACCCTCTTAGAACTAAAAAATAACATTCACTAGCAAAATCATAGGACACAAAATCAACACACAAACATCAGCTGTGTTTCTATATGCTCACAATGAACAATCTGAAAAGGAAGTTAAGAAAATAATTTCATTTACAATAGCATCAAAATGAATAACATATTTTGGGATAAATTTAACCAAGGTGGTAAAAGATGTGTACACTGAAAACTACAAAGTGCTGCTGAAAGAAATTAAAGACACAAATAAATGGAAAGACACCCTGTATTCGTGGGTTGGAAGACTTAATATTGTTAAGATGTCATTACTACACAGCAGGATCTACAGATTCAAAATCCCAACAGCAGATTTGGCAGAAATAGAAAAATCCATCCTAAAATTCATATGGAATCTCAGTGGACCCGAAATAGCCAAAATACTATTGAGAAAGAAAAGCAAAGTTGAAGGTCTCACACTTCCTGATTTCAAAACTTACTGCATACAAAGGTACAGTAATCAAAACAGTGTGATACTGACATAAGGTCAGGCACATAGGCCAATAGAATAGAATAGAGAGCACAGAAATAAAACTTTGCATATATGGTCCAATGATTTTTGACATGGGTGCCAAGATTATTCAATGGGGAAAGAACAGTATTTTCAACAAATGATGCTGGGAAAGACTGCAAAAGAATTAAGTTGAACTCTTACCTTACACCATGTATAAAAATTAACTCAAAGTGGATCAAAGACTTAAACAGAGTCTAAAACTATAAAACTTTTAGAGGAAAGCACAGGAGGAAAGCTTTATGACATTGGATTTGGCAATGCATTATTGGATATGATACCAAAAGCATAGGCAGCAAAAGTAAAAATAGATAAATTCAACTATATCAAAAATTAAAACTTCAGTGAATCAAAGGACACAATAAACAGGGTGAAAGGCCATCTAGAGAATGGGAGAAAATAGTTGCAAAACACAAATCTGAAAAAGGGTTAATATGAAGAATATATAGAGAACTATAACTCAACAACAACAACAAAAAAGAACCCCCAAATAACCTGATCAAATATGGGCAAAGAACTGGAATAGACATTTCTCCAAAGAAGATATATAAATGTCCAACAAGCATATAAAAAGATGCTCAACATTACTAGTCATTAGGGAAATTCAAATCAAAACCACAGTGAGATACCACCTCATACCCATTAGGATGGCTACTATCAAAAACAAACAAACAGCAACAGAAAATAACAAGTGTTGGCAAGGATGTAGAGTAGGGGAACACTTATGCACCGCTGAGAATGTAAAATGGTGCAGCTGATATGGAAAACAGTAGAGCGGCTTCTCAAACAATTTAGAATAAAATTATCATATGATCCAGCAAGTCCACTTCCGGGTATATACCCCAAAGAATTGAAAGCAGGAACTTAAAGAGTTATGTGTACACTCATGTTTATAGTAGCATTATTCACAATTGCCAAAAGGTGGAAGCCACCCAAGTGCCCACTGACTGATGATTGGATAAGCAAAATGTGGTCCATCCATACAGTGGAATATTATTCAGTGTAGGAGGAAGGAAATTCTGACACATGCTACAACATGGATGAACCGTGAGGACATGATGTGAAATAAGTGTCACAAAAAGGCAAATTTTGTATGATTCCACTGTGTGAGGTACATAAAGTAGTCAAGCTCATAGAAACAAAATACAACGGGGGTTGCCAGGAGCTGGGGAAGGGGAAACGGGGAATTGTTCTTTAATGGGTACAGTTTCAGTTTTGCAAGATGAAAAATTCTGAGGCTGGTTGCACAACAATGTGAATAACTTACAACTACTGATCTGTACACTTAAAAGTGGTTAAGACGGTAAACTTTATAGGTATTTTACCACGATTTAAAAAATGGCTAAGATGAAGGGACTCACTCAACATCAGGATGCTGGCCCAGGGCAATGTCAGGGTTTGAACCCAAGTCTAATTCCAAAACTTGTACCTTTGATTTGTACCCTGTGATTTTCAGAGTAGAGAGTGATTTAATAATGAGAGAGGAGACAGGCAGGACCTAATATACAAAACAAGTGCATTTTTTAAGGCTCCTGCATTGAAAATGTCTTTAAAAACTATATAGTGAGTCCATAAAATATTGAGACGTTTAAACTTCTATTAACAATGACCATCTGCTCTGACGACCCCTGTGCTTTAAGGAAGCCTCCTCGGGAAGCTGACTTAGTTATGACATTGCCCTGAGGTTCACTGACATTGTCGCTGAGGTTCGACGTGTACCTGGAACCGTCCTTTGGAGCTAGGTTTCAACCTTGCATCACCTGGCACTGGGAAGCCCCATCTCAGACCATAACCTCCCACTCCCGGCCTTCCTTATCCTCTGTCTCGTCCTCTCCTTGAGTCACGTAGCCTTTGCTCCCTGTTTGCTCCCTATGGGTAATGCCCTATGCTCACCCACCCTGGGCCCTGCTCAAGCTCACCAGCTCCTTCAAGTCCATCCTGGCCCCCAAACCCTCCTGCCACCCTCACACTTCTGTCCTGAGGCTGGCCCAGTGCCCTTTGGGCCCCCCAGCCAGCAGGTCCCTGCTCTCAGGCTTTTCATTCTACTTTGACAACAGCCTCCTAGGTCTTCACCTCCTGCACCTGCCTGCATCCTCCGTCTGCTTCTCCCGACCCTCCTCCATCCCTTTACACGGCGCCCTCTGCCCAGCAGGCCCACCTGTGCGGCTACATCCATGGGCTGATGGGCTCCTTGTGTCTGGTTTCTTGTTGGGTTTGGCCAATGGGGGGGTTAGAGATCAGAGCAGGGAGGAGAGAGCTTGGGGTACTTACTCCCCTGGCTTCCATTCTCTGGGGCCACACAGCTTCCCTCAGAGGACTCTACCCAGCCCTCGGGGTCTCCGGGTCCCAGGAAATGCCCCTGCCCCTCACCCCTCAGCTCTGGGTGTGGGAACAGTCCTCACTCATACTAGCTCTGGGCCCTGCACTATCCTTTGTGGTTTCTCTGAGCCCTGCCCACTCCCTATGGAGTCCCTTCAGGAAACTCCCCTCCATCACTCCACACCCCTGTGAATGTGCCTTCAGCTCCCTGCCAGGACCTGGACTTCCCAGGCATGGAGAAGCTCCTAGATGGGAACCTCAAGGCTTCTCCTAGCTGCCAAGGGCCTCCGGGTGGTCCTGCCTTCATCCCACCCTGGTCTGGTCCCTCTCCTCAACCATCTCCTCTTCTGCATCCTCACCTTGACAGTGTAACTTCCGTCTAACCTGTGAACGTGCTCACCACCCCCTCGGCCTGGAAACACCGCCCCTTCCCCCTTCCTTTCCTTTATTGTCAAATGGCTTCAAGAGGTTCCTCTCCCGCTGGGTCCTCAACCCACTGCCATTGCCCTCGGGGGCCTCCTCGGGCTGTCGGCCTCCCTGTGACATGTGACACAGTTGTCAGAGAGAGGCACGTGGCCTGGTGGTTCAGGGGTTGGGGGAGCAGGGCAACGTGGTGGTTATTAGACTGGGCTCGAGTCCAGCTCTCCTACTTCCTAGCAGGGTGACCTTGGGCAAGTGATACCTCAGCTTCCTCATCTGTAAGGTAACAAAAGGACAGTCTTATAAGCTACTGGTGACGTATAAATGATATAATACATACTAAAGCACTTAGAAGAGAACATAGGGCAAATGGGAAATGTTCTCTATTATGAGCAAGAGGATGGGCTCTGGAGTTAGAAAGCCTTGAGTTCAAGTCTCACCTCTGCTACCTTCCAGCTGTGCAGCCTGGGGCATGGTTCTTTGCTTCTCTTTGGTTGCTCCCTGAGCAGCAAAAATGAGTTTGATAAGCTGGGCTTCGTAGGATTGACAAAAGGTACTGCTTGGTGACATGTTCAAAGGAGTGGGATAACATTTTTGAAATTAACTTGTGTGTGTGTGTTTGTGTGTGTGTGTGTGTGTTTTATCTATTTCTTTTAACCTTTTGGTTCTAGGCTATCCCATCCTCCAGCCCCATCCCCCCACTGCCTCCAGAAAGGGATGTAGTGCAGAAATAGTAAAAAAAAAAAAAATGGGGTTTTCAAAAGAATAAGGATATGAGGAAACGGCCAGGCGCTGGTGAGACGACGGGTCTGGGATTGGAAGGAAAGAAGAAGCTTCTCTGCTTCCCCGTCAGCTGGATCCTTCCTCCCCGGTCTCCCCGGGAGAGCCCTGTGGACCGGCAAGGCCTCAGGAGAGGCTGGTCCTGAAATCAGACTGCCCGAGCGTGGTGCCCAGTGCCCCAGCCTCCCTCTGTGACCTCAGGCAGGATACTCAGCCTATCTGTGCCTCAACGCCCTCATCTGTAAAGTGGGGCAAACAACACTAACCTCCTAAGGATGAAATGAGTTAATACACTCGAAAGTGCCCAGAACAGTACCTGGCACAAAGCAAGCTGTCTCTGTGATGAATACCCTCAGCCTGGCAGCAGCTCTCTGGCTCCCTCACCTCTCTGACTGCTTCCAGGTCTCCACGCCGGGCTCCTCTCCCCTCAGATGTCCGTTTCCTCCTCACTCTGTCCATGGGCTGGGGCCACTGTGCCACCCCCTCGATTCGCAGGTGTGTATTTCCAACCCCTGGTTCATCTCCAGGCCCCAAACTGCCTGGCCGCTTCAGGGATGTTCAGGTGCTCACTCAACCAGTCCTGCTTCCTGCCCTCTTGGTAACGGGATTATCACCTGCCAGCTCATCCAGCCATCTTTCTCCGTGGCCTGTGGCATTGATCCTACTGATTCTTCCAGAAAGCTCTCAGACCAGTCCCAAAGCAACGGTCCAGTCAAGTGGTAGTATTAATGTGCTGGGCAGAATGGTCTCCCAAAGATGCCCATGCCCTGATCCCCAGAACCTGGGAATATGCTCCATGACGTGGCCAAAGGGACTGTGATGATGTCAAGGTTACTAATCAGTGGTCTTAAAAGAGGGAGACTAAGGACTTCCCTGGTGTTGCAGTGGTTAAGAATCCGCCTGCCAATGCAAGAGACACGGGTTCGAGCCCTGGTCCGGGAAGATCCCACATGCCATGGAGCAACAAAGCCCGTGTGCCACAACTACCGAGCCTGCGCTCCAGAGCCCACGAGCCACAACTACTGAATCCGCGTGCCTAGAGCCCGTGCTCCACAACAAGAGAAGCCACTGCAATGAGAAGCCCGTGCACCGCAACAAAGAGTAACCCTCGCTCGCTGCAACTAGAGAAAGCCTGTGCTCAGCAACGAAGACCAAACCCAGCCAAAAACTTTTTAAAAATTTTTTAAAAAGTGGGAGACTATCCTGGGTTATCCAGGTGGGACTAATTGAACTCCACCAGTCCTTATAAGCAGAGGACTTACTCCGGCTGTATTGGAGAGATAAGTGGTGTTTCTTGCTGGGCCCCCATTTAACAGCCCCAATGCTCCTCTTCCTGGGAAAGCACCAGGTCAACGTTTCCTCTTTACCCAAATCCCCCCCTAGATGGCAACACCTCAGTCTGTTGCATGAATGAGGATCACAAGAACATTCATCTCACATTTCACTGACAACCCCCATTCTCGATTCCACAGAGTGGAATTTCCCTAGCTTAGTCAATTATCTTGTTATCTCAGTTAACTGAGAATTTCCAATTTAGATATTAGATGTTCCCAAAGCTAAATTTACACTCAAAAAGTGAAGCTTCTGTTTTTAGAAGCTTGAGTCAGCTCAGTCTGAAACTCAGCCCCACCTCCCCCGTCTAGCTGTGTGATTTGGGCCAGTTCCTTAACCTTTCTGAGTCCCATGTCCATGTCATCAAATGAGGATAATAATGATAATAGTAGTTCTCACCCGCACAGGATTTGTTTTGTGGATATAATTCTGTAAATATATATACAGAACATACATAGATGATGTATAAAGCCATGTGAGATGCAGTAAGTAGTCCATAAATGTATGCTGTAGCTGTTTGTATTATGTATGCTATTCAAAAGATTATGATCTTTCTTTCATATCACATCCATCAGAATGGCTACTATTAAAAAAAAAAAAGGGAAATAACAAGTGTTGGTGAGGACGCAGGGAAAGTGGAACCCTTGTGCCCTGTTGTGAGAATGTAACTTGGTGCAGCCACTATGGAAAACAGCATGGCAGTTCCTCAAACAATTAAAAATAAAATTATCATATGATCCAGCAAGTCTACTTTTGGGTATATATCCCAAAGAACTGAAAGCAGGGCCTTGAAGAGATATTTATACACCCATGTTCATAGCATTGTTTGCAACAGCCAAAAGGTGGAAACAACCCAAGTGTCCATCAGTAGATGAATGAATAAACAAAATGTGGTGAATCCACACAATGGAATATTATTCAGCCTTAAAAAAGGAAGGAAATTCGGACACATGCTACAGCCTGGATGAACATGGACATTATACTCAGTGAAAGGATATTATACTCAGTGAAAGAAGCCAGTCATGAAAAGACAAATACTGTTATGATTCTACTTATATGAGATACCCAGAGTAGCCAAGGTCATAGAGACAGAAAGCAGAACGGTGGTTGCTGGGGGCTGGGATTGGGGGATAAGGGGAGTTGTTGTTTCATGGGTGCAGTTTCAGTTCTGCAAGATTCAAACAGTTCTGGAGATGGATGGGGGTGATGGCTGCACAACAGTGTGAATATATTTAATGCCACTGAACTGCACACTTAATAAAAGTGGTTAAGATGGTAAATTTTATGTTATGCATCTCTTACCACAATAAAAAAAAAAAAGAAAAATGAGATCACGATCTAGCCCTTTCCTCTGAACATTTCCTCTTGGAAGCCCTCCATCTGCTGGTGAGAAACTAGTCCCATCAATTGCTGTGGTGGGTACTGACCAATGAAATCAGCCGCCAGTTCCCAAACAGGGGACAAAACATTCCCTGAGGACTGGTGAGACCAAACAGGTGAACCCCCAGAGCAAGGAGCACTTGGGGAGAAGCCAGGGGTGAGGTGGGGGGGAGGGGGGAGGAGGGGAGCACGACCCAGGCAGGAGGACAAGCGCGATGCAGATGGGGAGCCAGCAAGTGCACCCTCCCAGGCCTGTTTCATTCCGTGGATTTCCCCACAGAGAGTCCACCTGTCACCTTATGTCCCAAAATGCAGGTGTTCGCTTAGAATAACAGAAATGTGAATTACACAGGTACCATACTTCACCCCGTAGATCAGTGAAGATCCAATGGGGGGTCAGCACCCTAGGCTGGGGAGGGAGTGGGAGACGGGCGTCCACTGCTGGCAGGACACCACATCCGGAAACCTCTGGTGGACAATTTGGCTATGCCCATCAGAGTTACAGCTGTATGTGTCCTTTGACAGAGCAGACATACCTGCACGTCCGTGAAATGATGCAAATAATAGGAGAATCCCAGCAGCCTTGTTTAATAATAATAAACAAGATTATGGTGTAGGCTCTGGTTCTTTTCTGAGAGGGAGCCCAGAACTGGCAGGGGCCAGGAAAAGGGACGAGAGTCATCCGGCTGGATGGGATCTGGGGTGTGTGTATGAGATCAGTCTGGCTTCACGACCCTCAGATCCCACGCTAGAAGGGCTGACACAGGCTGGAGAGATGGCTCCACCCATGAGAAAGGAGATGGCTGGCAGGACACTGATCACCGAGGGTGAGGGGTGGACACCAGCATTTCATCCCCCTGTCATGTCTGTTCTTTCTTTTTCTCTTCCATCTCCACCCTCGTAGCTGCAGCCCTGCGCTGACTTGGGCTGTCCTAGAGCTCAGTCTTCTAGGGATCCTAGGACTTCCCCAGGGTGGGACTGGGGGAGTCCCTGGGGAGGGGTAGGGTCAGTCAGCCCTTCATTGTTTACCCTTCGCTTCTCTTTTCCTCAAAACAAAGTTTATTGAAAGAATACACACACACACACACACACACACACACACACACACACACACACACACAAGCAGGAGTTCTGCTGATCAAGAACGGAGAGGGAGGGAGCACTGATGGTGGGGTTCTCAAAGTGTGGTCCTGGAGCCAACTCCAGGGGACTCCATTCCCCCCACCTGAACCTGGGGAGCATATAAATGTGAAGATTCCTGGGCCTTACCCCAAACCCACTGGGTCAGAATGCCTAGGAGTTCATGTTGAACAACCACTCTTAAACATGCGGAAAATCCAACAACCACTGGCTTTGGTGTTTCTTCATTCTGGAAGAACTGAGTCCCTTTCTCAGCAGAGTTTAAATAACAGCCACATCCAACTCTAAAGATTACAGTTTACAAGGCACATCAAATCATATAAATTATAACTTGCAAGGTTTAGCTGTGAAATGAGCAAGGCTGAGGCTTTTGAGCCATGTAAAATGGGAGAGGGGAGATTGTGAATAGAGCTCCTGATGGCTCGCCTGCACACAGCAGCTGGGATGTTCACTGGCAGGTCTCCCCCTTGTTTACAATCCTTCAAGCCTTCTTCCCACTGCTTTTCAGATAAAGATCAAAACCCTTATGGTGACATGAAGGAGGCCGACTTGTCCCTTAGCCCTCCTCCTTCCCACTCTGACTTCTGGACGCCCTGGTTTTCTCTCAGTCCCTTGGGTTCACAATATGCTCTTCCACCCCAGGGCCCTTGCACATGCCATTCCCTTCTCCTATTGTCTAGTTAAGTCCTCCTTGTCTTCCATATTCCTTTCCTTTACAGCCCCAATGTTGGAATGGAATTAGTCACACCTTTGTGGGATCATTTGACTTATTTCTCTCTCTCCTGGCAGCTTCCTGATGGCAGGGACCATGTCCAGTTCTGCCATCACTGTACCCCTAGACTTGGCTCGGTGCTGAGGCTCTGGGTAAATACTGTGCAATGAATGAGTGATAGCAACAGTTATCACTGTTGACTAGAAACAGTTCTCACTAGCCTGGCTATAAACAGGCTTCCTATTGCCTTAGGGAACCAAACTCCTTACAGGATATAGAAAAAAGTCTGGAGGGTAAAACCCTGCAAATATCAATATTGATATTTCCTTGAGCCAAATGATTACAAGTGACCTTTATTTTCTTCCTTATATTTTCCTTTCTCCCAATTTTTAAAAACAAGAAGCATGTAACTACCTTCCATTATCGGAAAGAGTAAATGATGTCGAAATACTATGATACCAATAGTCAAAACAACATGTCAGCCTTGCTGATGAGTAGAAATCTTTAGAAGCATGACTGCCTATTCTTTAGGATTGATCCAAGCAAATAAACAATCTTTTTTATTTGCTAGATGTAACCTCTGGGTAAATGCAATGATGACTTTTTAGTAATATAAATCCCTGAATTTTTTTTTTTTTTTTTTTTTTTTTTTGCGGTACGCGGGCCTCTCACTGTTGTGGCCTCTCCCGTTGCAGAGCTCAGGCTCCGGACACGCTGGCTCAGCGGCCATGGCTCACGGGCCCAGCCGCTCCGCGGCATGTGGGATATTCCCGGACCGGGCACGAACCCGTGTCCCTTGCATCGGCAGGCGGACTCTCAACCACTTCGCCACCAGGGAAGCCTAGTGACGTATTTCTTAAGCTAAGTCCGAGGAGCAGTAAGCAGTCAATTATTTATATACAATGAATGCAACTCAATTTCTGTCTAGTTAATAACTGTCCTCATTAGTTCCCTTTTCCAAATGGCTTATTAATGTCAGTGGATCCTCATCTCAACCCTGTGCACCTCTGAGGATTCTTCTCAGTCTCTGTTTTAGGAGACCATAATAATGATCATTGTGTCATTCACTGACCACCACATGCCAGGCTCTTTATATGCATTTCTCACTTAATCCTCAGAATAAACCTGTGAGGTAAGAGGTTTACAGACAGGGAAAAGGAGCTCAGAGTGATTAAGTAATTTGGTTGAAGTCACTCAGCCACAAAGTAGCCTAATGAGATTCAAACCCAGCTCTGTCTATCTCCAAAGCCTGTGCTTTTAAAAATTACTACAGTTTTCTAATATCATAGTCCAGTTCAAAACAGAGATCTCTGTCTCTACTTTAGCCAGACAGGAAATAAAACTACCCCAAATCTATGCCTTGTTAGGATAAAGAAGAAACTACAGTTCTTCTTCTTCTTCTTTTTCCTCCCACTTTGCACACTGAACAGATGTTCTGTGTCCTTGAAGGGAGACCATATCATGGAGGAGAATCTCACGGGGACGTTCATGGAGTTATCTTTAAATCTGTTGCGTTTACAATAAACATTCTCAGAAAACTAGGAATAAAGGGGGAAATTTCTCACTTGGTAAGAACATGTATAAATACCCTACAGCTAACCTCGTACTTAACGGTTAAAGACTGACTTTTTCCCCCTAAGGTCAGGAACAAGTGAATATAAGGATTTATACACTGCTCTTGTTCAGCAGAGTCCTGGAAGTCTTAACCAGGGAAATAAAGCAAGGAAAAGAAGATTCAAGGCATTCACATCTCCTTTTCTGAAAGGAGAAATAAAATTGTTCTTATTTGCAGATGACATGATTGTTTATGTATAAAATCCCAAGAAATCTACAAAAGCCCTTATATAAGAAAGTACAGTTAAGGTTCCAAGATACCAAGAAGCATACAAAAATCAACTGTATATCTATATACTGTCAATGAACATGTGGACACCAAAATTAAAAATATAATACCATTTACAATCACTCAAAAAAAAAAAGAGAGAGATATACTTAAGTGTAAATCTAACAAAACATGTTCAGGACTCGTATGCTGAAAACTACAAAACACTCATGAGAGACACTGAATAAATGGAGAAATATACCATGTTCATGAATTGGAAGACAATGTAGGAGTATATCAATTATTCTCACATTGTTATATAGGATTAAACACAATTCCAATCAAAATTACAGCATGATATTTTGTATATACAGACAGGCTTACACTAAAATGTAAATGGAAAGGCAAAGGAACTAGAATAGGTTAAAAATTTTTTTAAAAGAAAAGTGGGAGGAATCACTCTACCTGATTTAAGACTTACATAGCGACAGTAATCAAGGCTATCTCATAATGGTAGATCCATTATGACAAATAGATCCATGAAACATAATAGGGAACTAAGAAGTAGCCCCCATAGAAAGTATGGCCAGATTATTTTTGACAAACTTGCAAAAGCAATTCAATGGAGAAAGGATAGTCTGTTCAACAAATGCTTCTGGAACAACTAAATATCCACATGCAAGAAAAATGAACTTTGACCTAAATCTCACATCATAAACGACAGTGAACCCAAAATGGTTCATAGATTTAAACATAAAACTATAAAACACTTAGAAGAAAACATAAGAGAAAATCCTCAGGGTCAGGGACCTGGTGGCATGTTCTTAGACATGACACTAAAAGCATGATCTATAAAAGAAAAAATAACTACCTGGACTTCATCAAAAGTTAAAGCTTTTGCTCTGTGAAATACTCTGCTAAGAGAATGAAAAGACAAGCTATGGATGGGAGAAAATATTTGCAAACCATCTATCTGACAAGGGACTCATATCTAAAATACATAAAGAATTCTCAAAACTCAATGGTAAAAAAATTAACAATTCGATTAGAGACACTTAAAAGATATGAAGAGATATTTCACTGAAGAGGATATGCAGAAGGCAAACACGTACATGAAAAGACATTTAACATCACTATCGATTTGGGAAATGCAAGTTAAGACTATGATGAGATACCACTACACACTTACTAAAACAGCTAAAATGAAAAACAGTGTTTATGCTAATTGCTGGTGAGGATGTGTCTCATACATTGCTGGTGGAAATGAAAAATGGTACAGCCATGCTGGATAAGTCTGGCAGTTTCTTTACAAACCGAATCTATATAAACACATATGTTAATCCATGCAATCATACTCCTGAGCATTTATCACAGAGAAATAAAAACTTATGTTCACACAAAAACCTGTATACAAATGTTTATAGTACATTTATTTGTAATAGCCCCAAATGGAAACAAAATGTCCTTCAAAAAGTGAATGGTTAAACATAGGTGATACGTCCATACCGTGGACTATTACTCAGCAATAAAAGAACAAGCTAATAACCTAAATGGATGTCAAGGGCATTACAATGACTAAAAAAAAAAAAAAAAAACAATCGCAAAGGTCATAGATAAATGATGAAAATTATAGAGACGGAGAACAGATTAGTGCTTTTCGGAGCGTGGGGACGATGGTGGGAGGAGGAATTGTGACTATAAAAGGAGCATCACAAGGGACATCTCTGATGATGGAATACTCCTATATCCTGAGGGCCACACCCAAATCCACACGTGGTAAAATGGCACAGGACTCCACACATGCTTCGTGCCATTCTCTCTACCATTTGTGCATCTATAATTATTTCAAAATAAAGTTTAAAAAACTCTGTTGAGTGAAGTCTGACAGTGGTCTGCCTTTCACAGTCCTAAAGGGATTCCATTGCATTTCTCTTTCTGCTTCAATATTTTAATCCCTTTCAAAATGTTAAAAAGGCTCAAAGCCACTGTTTTTATAATTCCTTACTTACAATTTCTTCCAACTTCCTTGGCTGTCAATGAGCTGGGACTGTGGACCAAGCCACAGCTAATTCAGAGAATGGAATGAAATGAAGTGAGAGAGCACTGAGGCCATGCCCAGGGCTTACCCTGATTTACTACTTGGAGGTACGTGGGCGGGGGAGGGCTCTGAGGGGCCCATAGTCTCCAGAAGCTCTGGAAAGGGCGAGAGGCCATTGCTCAAGCTGGGCACTTCAGGTGGCCGTGGCTGCCAGACGCGGAGCAGGTGAAGGTCAAGCATCAGCTCTACGCCCACCTTCCAAACCGCGCCATCAGGGTGGGACACTGCACACACAGTCAGCAAAGGACACAGGGCCCATCGCACTTTACACTGTGCTCATTCTTACCACATGTGCCAGGGAGACCCAGCACATGTGGGGAATGGTTATTGGTGGCACACCGAGGAAGGCTGGGACTGTTAGCCAGAGGCTGTGCTTTACAAGAGACTGGAGTCCACAGAACAGTCAGGACTTTTGGTGGTGTGAGGGGTAGGGAGGGTCGGGGACTGGGTAGGAAGAGGTCTTACCTCTAAAACAAGGTCTGAATTTTCATGCCTTCCAATCGTAGTGCTTTTATTCAGGACAAAATAGCCTTCTGCACTCTTTAGATAGGCTTTCATATTCTCTGCTTTCCCTATAAAAGGTTTTCAGAAAACAATTTTGTTAGAAAAATACAGTCCTCTAATTATTCAGTGTCATATCTAGAATGAATGGAATACACCATAATGTCCACAGGAGAAGTCAGCAGAGGTAGGAGTGGATAGCTGGATTTAACAATGATCACAATGATAATTCCACACATTTTTAAGACTGTCCTTTTAACAGTGATATCCGGCATAGATGAGCTTGCTTCTGATCACAAGAGGACATCCTTTATGTAATTCAGAGCACAAACAAGCAATAGCAAAAAAAAAAAAACAAAACAAACAAATCCGAATTCCACTGATAACCGCTCTCCACCTCCCATTAAGCTTAGTTTGGGGTTAGTTATCTGACAGAATCAAGTACTCAGTGTTACTAACCCACCACTTACTAGCTCTGTGACTCTGGGTGATTTACTTATTCTCTCTCTATGCCTCTGTTTCCTCATCGGTAAAATGGGGCTAATAATACTCTGTATCCCAAAGAGTTTTGTGAGGATTAAATGTGAAGCATCTAGAATGGTGATTGCTACACTAAACACCCATTTGTCCTACTGTGATTGTGACTGTTATTAATCTTGGGCTTCTGAACTTTGACTCAAGAAACCCCAACTTCTACAGAGCTTCTTAAAGTGTGGAAGAGTCAGTCATCAAGGAAATGGGCATTAGAAGATACTTTCTTTTTAAGTCACCGCATTCCTTCATATATTTAGGTTGAAAAAAAATGATTTCCAAAGACAAAATATCAAGATTATAGCTTGGCTGTACGGTCAAGACTCTGTACGTATCTTTTGCTGGCATTTTATTATGAAAATGTCAAACACACAGAAAAGTTGAAAGAAGTGGATGGTGAACTTCTATAGAACCACCACCCAGATTCTACAATCAACATTTTGTTCTATTTGCTTTATCACATATCTACCCATCTATACATTTTATATTTTAATGCATTTCAAAGTAAATCCTATACATGGTTTTAAAATTTATTTATTAATTTTTGGCTGTGTTGGGTCTTCGTTTCTGCGCGAGGGCTTTCTCTAGTTGTGGCAAGCGGGGGCCACTCTTCATCGCGGTGCGCGGGCCTCTCACTATCGCGGCCTCTCTTGTTGTGGAGCACAGGCTCCACATGCGCAAGCTCAGTAGTTGTGGCTCGCGGGCCTAGTTGCTCCGCGGCACGTGGGATCTTCCCAGACCAGGGCTCGAACCCATGTGCCCTGTATTAGCAGGCAGATTCTCAACCACTGCGCCACCAGGGAAGCCCTATACATGTTTTTTATTATTTATTTATTTATTTATTTTAATTTTTTTTTTTTTTTTTGCGTTACGCGGGCCTCTCACTGTTGTGGCCTCTCCTGTTGCGGAGCACAGGCTCCGGACGCACAGGCTCAGAGGCCATGGCTCACGGGCCCAGCCGCTCCGCAGCATGTGGGATCCTCCAAGACCGGGGCATGAACCCGTGTCCCCTGCATCGGCAGGCAGACTCTCAACCACTGTGCCACCAGGGAAGCCCATATATACATGTTTTTTAAAACATAAAAATTTCAGTGACTTCAGCTGGTTCCAAGATGTTGATGATAATTCACATGATATTGGAATTCTGATCCATCTCAGTGCCATGTCACAGATAGCCTCCTTTCTTTTTTTTCCTTTTTTTTTTTTTTGGCTGTGTTGGGTCTTCGTTGCTGCATGCGGGCTTTCTCTAGTTGCGGCGAGCGGAGGCTACTCTTCCTCACGGTGCGCAGGCTTCTCACTGCGGTGGCTTCTCCTGTTGTGGAGCATGGGCTCCTGGTGTGCAGGCTTCAGTAGTTGGAGCACGTGGGCTCAGTAGTTGCGGCACTAGGGCCCTAGTTGTGGCTCGCGGGCTCTAGAGTGCAGGCTCAGTAGTTGTGGTGCACTGGCTTAGTTGCTCCGAGGCATGTGGGATCTTCCTGGACCAGGGCTCGAACCCATGTCCCCTGCATTGGCAGGCGGATTCTTAACCGCTGAGCCACCAGGAAAGTCCCCAAAGTCTCTTTTCAACTGAAAGGTCACTGAAGTGTGAAGTTGTTAAACTGTGGGTAAAAACAAAAATCTCTAGGTCTGACCGTAGAGGGTCTCCTGTCTGGCTCTGCTTTCCATCAACATCTCCATCATCATTCCATTACTGAATCCCTACTAAGTGCCAGGCACTGGGCTATCCTTTTACACACATGGCCTCTTTTCACCCTCAGAACCACCCTGCGAGGCAGGTGTCGGTATTGTCCCGCTTTACAAATGAGGAAACTGAGACTCAGAGAAGTTAAGGTCACACAATAGTAAGTGTGTGACAACTCTGAGCCTTTGCATGTAACCAGTGTACAAACCTCCATTGCTGCTGGTGGGGCAGAGTAGGGGTGGGGGAATTGCACTGTCTGCTGACACTTGGCACATGTAATAAAAGAAAGTCCTTGAAACCAGCATTCTATCCTCTGAAAGGAAGACGAGACCCTACCTGGGGGTAAGAGAAATAAAAATAAGCAGCATAGTTTATATTTGTAAACTTTGAGGCCTGTGGATGTCCCACAAATATTGATGCTTTCAGATAATGAGAAATACATTTGATTAAGTTCGCTGTCATGTATACAGGGGAAAAGACATTTCCTCTTCCCAAAGAACCATGCTCTGCTGCCTTCAGTTATTAATCTTCAATTGCAGAGGACCATGTTAGCACGCAACACATTCAAGTCTAATTAAGCTAAAATGGAAACTTCCAAGAAATGTCTCTTCTGCAGGAAAACCACAGGAAAAGCCACTAATCTAAAACTTAAACTTGGATTATGCACATATTTGTTTTTTAGCTCTCACCCCAGACGTCCCCAAGGCTGGGGTCTTCTCTCTGCTCAGACGTCCCCCCTCGGGGCAACCACCTGACCACTCTGGCTAAAGGCACCCTCAGTCATGTTATTCCCCTGCTAGTTTTCCCCTGCTGTGTTTCCTTCCTTGTACTTATCATTCTCTGACATGTTCTTGTTCCTTTCTTTAGTTATGCTTGCTGTTGGTTTCTCTTTCACTAACATATATGTTCCTGGAAAACCAGAACTGTGTTCATTTTGTTCAGAAGCAATTCTTCATGGGTATGTTGTGTTTGTACCCATCTTCAGAGCAAAGGCATTGAAAGATTTTGTCCTGCACTCACTTTCCGAGGATGCTTGTATGGCAAACAGCTTGGGAGGATACAGGTAATGTTTCTAATAAAGATAACGGCTCCTTCTGGGGCAAAAGTTGGGCAGGTTTGCTAGCAGCCCCTTTCAAAGATTGCAGTTTCCTGAGTTTGGAGTTCCTTACCTGGGACACAGACCCACTGTGCGCACAGCATCCACACTGGCTGCTCTGCACCACCCCGAGGGACTTTCAGGGCAACAGGAACCAATGTGCATATGCAGCTCTGCTGCCTGTTATGTCGGCTGTGCTGTGAGTAATCAAGTTCTTTGTTTCTGGCCCAGGAGTCTCTTGTCTTCTGCCAGGAACTATAAGCTGGGCAGGCTAACTTACTAACTTTCAAACAGGGTCAAATCTCAGACCCTTTGCAGTTCCTGCCAGTTCTGTGCATTACCCCTTCTCCAGGGTAGGGGGCGGCGGGGGGGCAGAACCTGACACATAGTAGGTGCTTGGGAAACACTTGCTGAGTGAATGAAAATACAAAGGGCACCTCTAAGCAAGTCAGTACAGCCAGCTGGCTAGGAAGCTTTGATAGTAACTACCTTTCATTTTTCCTGTCAGTATCTAGCTTAGATGACTCCTTGGAAAACCTAAATTCTATCTCTTTAGCTTTTGGATTGGACAATATTTCTCCACCTTCATTTTGCCCTGTGCATCACTTCCTTGCGTGAAAACACTGTCAAAGTAATTTGAATGTGTGGAGCTCTGTGAATTCGTTCTTACTCAGGGCCATGGAGCACCAGCCACAGGAAAGAGCAAAAGGGCTTCAGTCATCTGCGTTCCCCCGACCACTTTGGATGGCTCAGAATTGGGCTATAGGAGCAAACTTTCTTTTGAGGTTTACAGTGGCCTCAAAGTTCCTTAAAGAAGGGGAGTTCAGGTAAGGGGCGGGTGTGTGTGTGTGTGTGTGTCTGACCATTGGGTGGGTGTTGTCCATAAATCAGGGGAAACAGGGGTTCCTCTCTTAATCCCAGCTATACCCACAGGACATCCAAGAGCTGGTGCCCAGGAGAGGCTTAAAGCTCCCGTGCCGCCTCCCTTGGGGGGCGAGGTAGGGGCTGCACTTAGGAAGGAACGGCTGGTGTTGGGGCACCTTTTCTGGGGTGCTCCTGGCGACCCGAGCCTGGATCAGAGAGTTCGGACTCGGCTGGCGCCGGGTCCCCTGCCTATCCCAACACCCTTGACCTCGCAGGGCTGGCCTCCTCCGGCCCAGGTTTCCTCCCGCCGCCTCCTCGCGCGCCGCTCTCACCTGGCCAGAGGAAGAAGCCCACGCCTCGTCCTCTGCCAAGAAGCCCTGACCTCCGCCCTGCCGCCCTCCCGCGGAGTCTCCAGGCGACAGCCCGCAGCCCGCGCGCCCGCCCGGCCTTTGTACGAACGTCGCCACGGCAACGCCATTCTGACGGCCGAGCTGGGGAGGGGCGTGGCGTGCGCGGCGCCCGAGGATGAGGGGGAGGTGCGCTGGCAGCACCCGGCCAATTACAGCCCGCTGCAGCGCTGCGAGCCCTCCCAGACCTGCCCCCTTGAGGTCCCCAGCCCCGTTTCCAGGATGGGGAAACAGGCTCAGTGTTCACAGAAGTAGCTCCAAGTCTTACAGCGGGGAAGGAGCAGACTCGAGAATCCTTCCTACTGACCTTAGCTCTAGGCTCGGTGCGTTGAGGAGGGGGTGGTCAGGCGTGGGAGGGTAATGGAGCTGAACCACGAGAAGCCTGGAGGTTGGTCCCCCCCGTCCCACCCGAATCTCTAGTTCTCTCTGTTGTGGAGGAGAAAACAGAGTAAGCTGGGGGACCATCACTTCTGGGGATGGGGGTGGAGATGGGAGATGGGTGCGGTGGAGGGAACGCTTCTGAAAGAATGGAAGATTCTCCCACGTGCTAGGGAAGGGGTATTTACAAGCCCACAGCCTTACTGTTCCTGTCCTTCCCTGTCAAAACTCGCGTTTATTCATTCATGTGTTCTTTACTTCTACAAACATCACCTGAGTCCCTACAAGGTCAGACGGTGGCCCCAGTGTTGACCTGGATCAGATCCTTAAGAAATCCCCCCGCACCCCCCATGGGCACGGGGCTGGGGGGATGGAGCGTGTGGAGAAGACATGCAAATGCCAACTATCTCCCCTCACCCCATGTCACCTCTTTTTAGATCAGCCCCTTCTGTCTGGGAGCAGAACAGACCTGCTGACTACCTACAGAATGCCTCATTTCCCTGGCAGGAAATGACTGACAAGGTGCCCCAAGACAAACTCAAAATATTCATCTGAGAAAGATGAAAGATGGCAGACTCCACTCTAGTCAATTAGAAGACGATATAAGAGAGAAAAATCATGGAAATCGATATGGGATGGAATATATGGTAAAGATGCTCCCACATGCCTAGAGGCTCTTGGAAATGCACATTCCCTGGCACAGACCTCAGAGATTCTGATTAAGCAGCTCTGGAGCATGGTCCAGGAATGAATTTGTTACATTCTTGCAAATTCCTTGTGCATTTGTTAAAAGCTTGGCAAAACCTCAGGACTTATTCAACCCTGCAGTTGAATGGCAGAGCCCTCCCAGAACTTTTCCCTAGAAATCTCTTCCAGGCCCTCAGTCAGCCTGGAAGGTTCTGCCATTCGACCAGAAAGACCTTAGGAATGTATGAGGAGTGACCACAGAGGCCGGGGCCCTGAGTGGTAACTTCAGAGGAACAGAGAGGGTCAGGCTCAACTCTCCAGGCACATTTCTGCCTCAGGGCCTTTGCAGTTACTGTTTCTTCTCCCTACCAGGCACTTCCCCCAGGGATCTCCTTCAGCTCCTTTAGATTTTTACTCAAGTATCACCCTATTTAAAAGGGTCTTGGAATTCCCTGGCGGTCCAGTGTTTAGGACTCAGTGCTTTCACTGCCCGGTTCGATCCCTGGTCGATCCTGCAAGCCCCATGATGCCACCCAAAAAAACAAAACAAAACAAAAAACACCCCCCAAAAAACATGAAGAACAAAACAAACACCTCACTCTATTGCTCTTCCCTTCATCTTACCACTCCTCTAACATGCTATTTATTTAGTTTTCTTCTCTTATTTGTTGTCAGTCTCCCCACTCCCAACTCCCCCCTGCCCCCAACTTAAGCTCCATGAGGGCAGGGATTTTTTTCTCTTTTGTTCACTGCTGTATCACCAGTACCTAGAACAGTGCCTGAATGAACGAATGAGTGAATGAACAGGGGCAGCCCTTGCCACCCGCCCACAGCCTTGCCTCCTACTCTTGAGCTGCTGAGCTGAACTGTCCTTACCCCAGGACCTAGGCTTCTGTAGCCTTGGCCCTCCCCAGCCCCACCCCCATCTCCATGCTTGTCTTCAGTCTCATCAACATGAGCACAGAACAGCAACCCTGCTCACTGCCAGCCAGACCCTATGGAGCCCATTCAGGCCAGCCTGGAGCCGGAGCCGCTCATGGCCCCCTGATAGGCTTGGGAGAGCATATGTTGCCATTAGTCCATCTCTCGATGAGGAAATACTAAACGCAGAACAAAGCTGACATTCAGGCTCACTGGAGCAGAAATTGCCAAATCTTGATTGGATCCTGCCGCTCCCCACAGGATGCCACAGTCATCTCAAAGGGTGTGTGAAAGTCTAAAAACCCAGTTCCATGTCATCCACTTAAATTTCAAAAACAGAAACTAAAATACCCCAATAACTCATGGCTTTATCATAGCATGTCCTGGGCTGAGTGAGAGTTGTACTTTGCAATGATAGGGTGATCAAAATACTGCACCTGGGGAATTCCCTGGCGGTCCACTGGTTCGGACTTGGTGCTTTCACTGCCATGGCCCGGGTTCAATCCCTGGTGGGGAAATTAAGATCCCGCAAGCCACACGGCATGGCCAAAAAAAAAAAAGAGGTTTCTAGCTTATATGGGCTCCTTGGTGATGCCTGTAATCAATCAATCTTATTGAGCTCTGGGTGGCTACCAAGGCTGTACTGTATCTCAATCAACATCAGGATGCTGGTGTCTGAAAGGCCTGGGTCCATGTCCCAGCTTTGTCATTCCCAGCTGTCCTCCTAATACTGGAGCGAGTGATGTTAACTCGGGGCTTTCCACCCGCAGGGCACTGTCCCAGTCCTTCCTGTGGATCATCTCATTTAATCCTCACCATAACCTGGGGCAGTAGGTGTGTGTGAAACACCTGGAACAGGGAGCTCTGCAGAGAAATGCTCAAAAATGTCGTGATGGGTAGTATTTCTATCACATCACTCCCACTTGAACAGGAAAATAAGGCTCAAGAGACATGGAGGTATGTGACCAAGGTGACACAGCCAGAAAAGGATTTGAATCTAGATGACTGTGATGGGAAGGTATTTTCCCCGGGGACCACAGGTGACAGGTGTCACAGCCACGAGACACCCATGCTCACCACCTGCTTTCCCTCAGCCCTGAACAATCTGGGCTTCTGGCTGTCCTGAAGTTTGGGCAGTGCCTGCAGCAAGAGGGGGAGGGAGCTGAGGCCAAGAGGGCGTAGCTGGGGCTTGCCAGGGACCTCTCCTGCCACCCACTGGGCTTCTTTCCTGCAGGACCTCTGCCCCATAAAATCTCATTGGGCCACAGTTACCTTCCCTGGGCTGTCCTTGACTGGGAGAGCCCATCCACTGTGCCCCCTCCCCAGATCTGCTTGTTGTCCCCTGCATTCCAACAAGAAATGAATGCTGGCCTCCTGCCTGGAAGAGGTAGGGAGCTTGCCCAGCCTTTAAGGGGTAAGAGAGAGCCAGGGAAAGAGCTGGAACAGGAGAAAGGGAGTGTAAAAGAGAGAGAGAGCACTCGAAGATCAGGAAGTAGCTAAGCTGTTGAGTAGGTGTCAGATGGGAGAGCAAAGGGCCATTGGAGGCTCCACAGTCCATTCATAACCTGACGCTATGGGCTAAGGAAATGCAGGTTTTTATACACACACACACACACAGGTTCACAAAAATAAATTCAAACCACAAAATCACAGCTGGTCACTGAGGCCTTCTGCAGCCGTGCTCACCCCCTTCCCCTGTCAGAAAATGAGAAATCACCCAGGTGTTTTCTCAGATAGAGACAAGGCTGGTTGGGACCTTCATTTCTTGCAAATCAGAGCTTTGCCAGGGGGCTTCCCTGGTGGCGCAGTGGTTGAGAATCTGCCTGCCAATGCAGGGGACGTGGGTTCGAGCCCTTGTCTGGGAGGATCCCACATGCCGCGGAGCAACTAGGCCCGTGAGCCACAACTACTGAGCCTGCGCGTCTGGAGCTTGTGCTCTGCAACAAGAGAGGCCACGATAGTGAGAGGCCTGTGCACCGTGATGAAGAGTGACCCCCGCTTGCCACAACTGGAGAAAGCCCTCGCACAGAAACGAAGACCCAACACAGCCAAAAATAAATAAATAAATTAATTTTTAAAAATTAAAACAAAAACAAAATACTACTCTCTCTAAAAAACAACAACACAGAAAAAAAGGTTTGCCAGGGAGGTCAGTCTGTATGTTCTGTTTGAAAACTGCAGATGAAGGGTGCTGATCCCACCTCTGATCGGCCTGGTTTCGTTTGTTTGTTTGTTTTATTCTGTCTGTACCTCACTTCTCTCACCTGTAAAATGGAGGTAATAACAGCATTGACTGTAAAGACCAAATGGGTTAATATGTGTGAAGTAGTAAACTGTGCCCGGTACCACAGACTCCTTCTGTGAATGTCCGCGTTGCTGTCTGTCTCTTTGCTTGTTTTTGTTGCTTTCTTGATGATGTGGGAGGACAGCACCGTCTCAACCCGATCACAGCCATGCTGGGGAGAGCTTTGATTTGCATCGTCTCAGTCCCAACCCAGAGCAAACTTGACCTCAGAACACTCGCATATCATCTTGCTTGTTGCCCAGGGACCTTTCTGGGTGTCAGAGGCAGGCTGAGCTCCCCTGATCGCTGCTAGAGGGATTCAGAGAATCCAGCTGGTCTCTGTGGGGTGGCACCTGCAGGACAACTCCATAAATTCGACTTGCAGGCATCCAGGCAAATCAACCTCCACTACTTCTTTTTTTTTGAGATTAACAATGAACCATTATGAATGAGGTGAACCAAACTAGCTAATATTTATTGAGGCTTGTTAGGTACCAGCTGCTATGCCATGCACTGTTTTATTTAATTCTTAGCCCAACCCATTTTACAGAAGCGGGCTCAGAAAAGTCAAGTAACTTGAGCAGTTACAAATCTTGTAAGTGATAGGTCCAAGATTCGAACCCTGGCTGTTTGACTCCAGCATATTGTCATTTTTGTAAACTTTTGTTTTCAAAACATAATCTACATCTCGAAAAGAGCACAACTGATAAGTGTACGCTTGAAGAATTATCACAAAGTGTATGCACCCACCCTAACCAGAACCCAGAACAAGAAGCAGAACATCACCACCCGCCCCCACCCCTCCGAGAAGACTCCCTGTGTTCACTTCTGGTTAGCCCCTCCCGCTTGTCTGACTTCCAATCATAGATTAGTTCTGCTTGTTTTTGAACTTCATGGAAATGGAATCTTACAGATTCCATTCGCTGCCTGGTTTCTTTCACTCAACTATGTGAGGTTCGACCATGTTGTCTGATGTAGCTGTGGTTCATTCATTCTCACTGCTGCATTGCTTTACACTCTGTTATCTATTCCTGCAGAACAAATTATGGCAAACTTAACGGATCCAAAAAACACACACTTATGTCACAGTTTGTGTGGGTCAGGAATCCGGGCACTGCTTAGCTGGGTTCTCTGCTCAGGGTCTCTCCCAGGCTGCAATGAGGGAGGTGGCCAGGGCTGGGGTCTCATCTGAGGCTCAGCTGGGGAAGGACCCTCTTTCCAGTTCATGTGGTGGTTGGCAGGATACAGTTTCCTGAGGGTTGTTAGTTAGTCTGAGGGCCTCACCTCCTTGCTGGCTGTTAGCCAGAGATCCTGCACTGTTTCTTGCCATGTGGGCCTCTCCATAAGGTGGCTTGCTTCATCAAAGCCAGTGAGAGTCCTTAGAGAGAGTCTCCAGGCAAGATGGAAGTTACAATCTTCTGTAACATAATCACAGAAATGACATGCCCATCACCTTTGCAGCATCTACTGATTAGAAATAAGGTACAGTCCTGCCTACTCGCAAGGGGAGGGGACACAGAGGTGTGAACACCAGGGATAATTGGGGGCCGTTGTGTATGCCTTTTGTTCTGCACATGTGCACATATCTCTTGGGTATATATCTAGGAGTAGAATTTCTGGGTCCCACATACGTCCCGCTTTACGAGATTCTGCCAAACATTTTTCCAAAGTGCAGGTACCCTCTACACTCCCTCAGCAGGCTATGAGCTTCCCAGTTAGAGCACATGCTTTCAATACACTCCTCCCCTCTCTCCTTACAGAAGGGGTGTTTGAGCTGGGGCTCTTCGGGACGACAGGTCCTAATTCTGGGCCCATGTCAGAATCACTGAATTCCCGGGCCGCTTCGCCAGACATTCTGATCATTTGAGGGCTCAGATACAAACTGGAAGGTCCACTCCATAAGGCGAGGATCCCTGTACCCTTGGTGCCCGGAGCAGTACCTGGCAGCAGTACCTGGCAGGTACCAGGGAGCTGGCACTCAATAAATGTTTTTTTGATTAAGTGAATGAGTTTAGGAACTATTGTTCAAGAGATGGGCCCCAGGGCGGGTATAAGCTGCTTAAACGGGAAGGAAACTTTGTTGTGACTGAGGCTGTGTTCATTTTTCTGGGAAGAGGGCTCAGAACCTCAACCAGGTATGTCCCCAACAAAGGTTAAAGGCCGCTGTGATTGGATACTGTCCGGCTTAGGTATTATATCACATGAAGAAAGAATTGGTCCCGGGGTAGGTGGCATGGGAACTGTGGACAAGGTCCCATGGTCCTTAGAAGTAAAAAGCGAGACAGTGCTTGCCTGGGGTGGCTCATAAACTGAGACCTTGCTTGTTTTGACCTTTGACCCATGGTAGCTCTTTTGGTACATCTAGCCACTGCTTGGCCTCTTGGGACCCTCCCTGTGTCTGTCTGTTGAACAGAAAATTCCAGAAGGCCTCGGTGCCCTGAGTTTCCATCAGGGGCAAGCCAACATGAGCCCTAGCTTTTGAAAAAACACTTTCAATCCATAGAAAGCCTCCCAGTTTATCTGGTTTGAGATGACCTCATCCTTTGTCACCTTCTCTCTTGTTTTCTGGAGGTTGCTCAGCGTCTTGCTGCTCTCTGCATTCTTTTCTCACGTGAACAGTGCACCTATTTTGGGCATTTTGTCGTTGTTGTTTTGGGTCATTCCCATCACACATTTTTTGTATTCCTTTCCAGTCAGATCAACCTCATGCCTCTCTAGACATTTCTTCTCAGGTTTCCTCTGAATCATTTCGTTCGGTCTAAATATGTCCAGTGTTTCCTCCTTCCTCACTGCACTCCACATAGACCCTCTCTTTTCCCCGGAATAACTGTTCTTTTCTTTCGAATCCCTGACCCAAATCCTCATCTTTCACCATGTTTTCTGACTTCTCCTAAGAACTGATTGTTTTTTGAAACTTAAGCCTCAAATATCATCCCTTCTAATCTGCGTCTGAATTTGGATCACGGTCAAGAAGCAGGCGAGACAGGAATGTGGCTGGGTAATTAGGATCCTCAGCAGAAGGGCTGAGTGTTCATCGGGGGGTCAGAGGGGCCTGGGGATGGAGGGAGAGGTATCTTCTTCTGCCTCGGGTAGGGCTTAGGGTGGGGTTGTCAGGAAAGCGCTAAGAAAAAAGGACCCATTTGACTTGAGTTCTGAAGGAAGAGTAGGATTTCCGGAGGTAGAGCAGGGAGAGCAGAGGATAGTCCAGGGAAGGAGCAGTGGGAATGGAGGCTAGAAGATGAGTCATCAGAGATGCTAGGGACAGGAGTACAGAAGGAGAGGGGTGGCCAGGTGCTGAGACCGCACACTGAAGGTCCATGGTCAGCCCTCAGATATGTTTGTCTGGCTTTCCCAACGTGTTAAAAGACTTTTAATTAGTTGCTGAAGGAATAGGCCTCCTTCTGTGGAGTGACAGAGAAACCTATTCAAATTGTCTTTAGCATGAATGCAAATTCACTGGTTACCAAAAATGAAAATTCTAGAGGGAACCTCTGGGTTCAGGCTCAGATGATTTCATGAGGCCTTGGCCTCTCTCCAGCTCTCAGGGATTCTTTGTACCATGTGGACCCAACCTTAGACAGAATCTCTGTATAATGGTCACAAAAAGGCGGCCGAAGCTCCAACCCTTACATCTTCTCAGCTTTAAATTCCATAGGGAAGTATAGGAGTCTTTTTCCTAAGCTTCCCCCAATGGCCTCACTGCTTCTCATTTTCTCTGGGTGGGTCACAAGCCCATTGCTGAGCCAATTATTGTGGCCCAGGAGACTGCTCTGATTGGCTGAGCTTGAGCCAACATGCCCATCCCTGCAGCCAGAGGTGGAATCAACAGCGTCTCTGAGAAACTGGACTGAGACTAGGAGAAAGGTGTTGTCCCCAAAGGAGGATCATAACGCCATAATATTTTAGAAGAGGTGAATTGTTATTAGGTGACGAAAACCAGATGTCTACCACAGTAGCCAACATGTACAGATCATTAACATCTGGATTTATGCCTTTTTTTGCGAAAATGGGAATATCTGGCAATACCTGGACTCTCTTCTTGTATATAGATCAACAATCTGCTGGGGATGAGTAGAGGCTCCCTCTTTAGATACAGCCTATGTTCTGCCTGCCCAATGCACTGCTCATATTTCCTCTCTGGCTCCTGGAAGCACTTGAATTTTTATTGCCAGCATAATTTGATTCTGTAAAGAAATCTGTTTTTCCCACCAGAATGGAAGAGCCAAATGTACAGGGGTCAAATAGCTCTCCTGTGCTCCCACAAACTCCTGAGGACAAATGCCTGGCCATTTTTAATAGTCTCATTCCTTGCTCATTTTAAAAGCCTTCTTTAAAAAAAAATATTGAATACATAGTGATTTTAGAATCTGTTATCTGATAATTCCAACATCTGAAGTCTTTGGGTGGGAGTGGCAGAGGGGTGGTGTCTCAATGTCTTGTTTGTTGTGTCTGCTTACTCTGGCTCATACTGACTTATTGCTTGGATGTTTAGTAATTTGACTGTGATCTCATTCTTGATTGAACTTAATCTGTGGGAATCCTGAGGGGTCTGATTCCTGGCTGCTTTTCTCTCGGAAGTCTTTTTTGTTTGTTTCAGCTGGATGCCAGGGATGCTAATAACCTCTGAACACTGACATTTATTTCCTCAACTTGGAGTTTTCCCACTGAATACATGGAGTATAAACTTGAGCCCCAGACCCACGTGGTTACAAACCTTCAGGGTGATCATCATCATCACCAGTATTGTGGCCATTATTAGTTTTCCCCTCCAGAGCCACATTGAAAACTACAGGTTTTCATAGGCTCTCCTTTCTGAAAGTCCAGAAAAAAAATTTTTTTAAGCCCTCCTCTTGCCAGGGTGTGGAGCATCTTTGAGGGTGCCAGCTTAATACAGGCATCTTAGACTTGGTTAGCTCATCTTGCAAAGGCCCAAGGCTTAATCTCCCTTTTCCTGCACTTACTAAAGGCAAATGGCTTCCTCATTTGCTTATGCTTTGGTTGTAGCTCACTCTGTTTGTGTGTGTGTCTGTATGTTCCTTTGAGATTGCCTACATAAAAATTGTTTTTTATTCTGGGATTTTGGAAACACACACAAAACTAGAGAAGCCTGCGATTAACTCCATGTATTCATCATCCAGCTTCAACATTTTCCCAGTGTTCTCTCATTCTTTTTTCTTCCTTTTTGAGTTTTTTTCTAGGTTAATTTAAAGCAAGTTGTGTCATTTCACCCATAAAGACATCCTAACTGAAAGGCCTTTTTTTTCCTTTACATTATCCCCGCCTTGACATGATCACAGCTAAAAATACTTATAATCATTCCTGAATATCATCTAATATTCAGTCCATGCTCACATTTCCTTGATTCTCTCAGAGATATCTTTTTTACTTTTATCTTTGTTAGAATCAGGATCCAGACAAGGTCCACACATTACACTTGGTTGTTATGTCTCTGAAATGTCTTTAATTCTGTAACAGCAACACCCCGCCCCTGACCTTTTTTATCCCCCAGCCACTGATTTGTTGGAGAAACTGGGTCTTTTGTCCTGGAGAACATTCACATCCTGGATTTGGCTGATCACTTCTTCTTGGTTTCAGTTAACTTGTTCCTCTTTTCCCCATGTTTCCTGTAAACAAATAGTTAGATCTAGAGGTCTGAGGAGATCAAAGTCTTTTTGTTGTCCAGACGCCTTCATAGGCGGTACTGTGTGATCCATCCTGCATCACACAGTGAGCACATAATGTCTGGTCATCCTGTTTTTAATGATATTGAGATTGAATGGTAGGTCCAGTGCTAACAGACTGAGCCATGCATTACAAAGTCCCCAACGGCTTTTTTTCCCCCAATAATTAACATTTTTAATTATTCATTATGGTAAAATATACATAATATAACATTTACCATCTTAACCATTTAAAAATATACAGTTCGGGCTTCCCTGGTGGCACAGTGGTTGAGAGTCCGCTTGCCGATGCAGGGGACGCGTGTTCGTGCCCCGGTCCGGGAAGATGCCACATGCCGCAGAGCGGCTGGGCCCGTGAGACATGGCCGCTGAGCCTGCGCGTCCAGAGCCTGTGCTCCACAATGGGAGAGGCCACAAGAGTGAGAGGCCTGCGTACCGCAAAAACAAACAAACAAACAAAACACACAAGTGGCACAGAGGAAGCCAGAATCTTGAGAATACCTGGGCCCAAGGAAATCTTGGAAGATAGTGAGTTAAAGAGAATAGTGAGGATAATGACGATGGTAGGAGAGCATGTATGCTTTGTGGGCCTATGTACTAAGGGTTTTGTATACAAGCTCCCATTGGGAAGGCTATGAGCTAGGTGCCATTTTTATTCTCATCTTAAAGAAGAGGGATCTGAGCTAATTAAGCAGAGGGAAGGTTAGGGGCTTTTCCTGGCTGAGACCACAAGACAAAGTGGTGGTCACGCCCCCTAGCCAGGACTTGATTGGCTGGAGATTTGATTGGCAGGAGAGCTGAGCGACTTCTCCTGCCAGAAGCAGCCGGTGCCCTTCAGCCTTTCTTCCACTTCAAGCCCTAAGAAAGGGCTTGCGTGCTTCCCAAGTGGCAACTTCTGTGCATTTAAAAATTTCCTCTTGAAAATCCCAGCCTTAGCCCATTCACAAAAGGTATCTGGGTCCTTTCTTGGCCGTGGCCTAGTCGTATTCACCAAAGAGAAGAGCGCGTCCCATAAAAGCTGGCGGCTTTGGGAGGACCGGGGAAGGCGTCAGCTGGCAGGAAGCTCCCTGAAAGAAATAGAGGAATCCCCACCCATCCATGAGCTGCCTATTCTTCCCCCTTAGAAACGGGGCTTGTGATATGCCAGGCACTGCAGGCATTTTGCCATTTAACCCTCCCGCTGCCCCACGGAGTAGGCCCCTTGCTAACAGTTTTGGTTGCTTTTGTTGAGGAACCTGGGATACAGAGGTCAAGCCACTTACTCAGGGTCATTCGGGGCAGTGGTGGGGCTTGACCCCTATTTGTTTGACTCCAAATCTGGCCTCTGAACTCTGAGAGACACTGCCGGCTTCTCGAGTGATGTGGGAAGTGGATTCGAGTGAGCACGGCCTGGGCAGCGGTTCCCGTCCCTCTGCCACATGGACAGAGCCACAGACCCAGTTCGCTGTGAAGGCCCAGCATCTTATACCAAGTCTCATTTTCACAGCCAGAGATATTAGTGTGGAAATAGGACTTTTGATTCTTGAAAGGTCTGCTTGGTGAAGAGATGGTCAAACATTTAAACTACAAACTCCATTTTTTTTGGGGGGGGCAATTCTGAAGCTTAAGATGTGTAATTTCATCTCAGTGCTTCAACCTTGCCACCTCTGTGAATGGGTGAAGAGTTTCAAAGTTTCATACAGGAGGCTAAAAAACTAAGGCTCCTTGTGAAAATACTAAGTGTAAAACTTAGGAAAGAGGAATTCTACTTTCTGTTCTTTTCTGCTTAAAGACAACGAAGATATACTCCCTGGAAGGAACGGATGCCAAGACAGATGTATACAAGTGCCCTTTAGGATCCAGCAAAACTTTCAAATGTATTATTGTTTTCTTCCCGACAAACAGGGATTTCTGACGACATATTAACAACAAGCCTGAAATGCAAACCTAAGTCCTGGAGTGAAACCCCCAGGAGCAATGGTGCGATGTATCCAAGGGGGCCACCCTGGTAAGGGAGACACAGAAGGAGGGGGTGTGGAAAAGTGAACATGGGCGGGGGAGGGCAGCAGGTGGGGAGGGAATCCTGTTTCTGCCACTTAGTAGCCAGGGAACGTTACCCTCTGTCAACTCAGCTTTCCCCTCTCTCTAAGGGGCTGACACTTGCCAGCATCCCTTGCGGGTTGATGGGAGAGATGAAGCATGTGCGGTGTGGAGCAGGTGCCTGTCCCTTGGTAAGTCTTTCCCCCAGTTGTGAACTCCACGAATTTGAAAGCTTCTAGTTGTAGCTCTTCTGGGGACCCTGACACAGGTTCAGCTTGGCCATTTCAGACCCTTCTCTGCTGAGGGATGTCCAGCGCCAAACAGGCTGGCATGTCCCTTGCGTTGTGTGTGAATGATGCAGCCCAGGAATAATGCATGTGAAACCTCATTATGTAAATCCTCAGGTTTTCAGTACATGACAATGGCTTTTTGGGGGGCCCTTCTCTGTCCCATTCTGTGGTCTGGTGTCTCTGCTTTGGGACCTAGTCTGCCAAGCCCTGGGGGCGGGGGTGGGCACCTTGGGGAGGGGTGAGCTCTCCAGAGGGCACATCAAAGGGAAAGTCACAACTCTGTCACTGGCCCAGCTCTCCCTGGCATTGCTTGGTGTGAAAGGAAACTGTCCTCTGCCTGAGGCAGCCCCATGTCACACACAGACTAAGGCCTGTGATGTTTAATTCAGAGCAGTGAGCACTGGAAACACTGCATCCAGGCTCCCTCAGAGCAGGACAGCCACTTTTCATTTCTGGGGCTCTAAGCCAGAGAGCCTGCTGTCTGGAAACCTATTGCCTGGAAGGTTCGCAGGATGGAGGGCAGGCTTCTGCAAAGAACTATCTGACCATCACCTCCTGGTTGAGGAGAAGGGCACCCTTCTATGACCTTGGCCTCCTTAGAGCTCATGCAGGCAACAAACACACACATACAAATACACACACATGCCAACCCACAGCACATACTCACATGTACACACATACACGCAAGCATGCGTGTACAAATACACAGCCCCAAGTCAGAAAGACTGGAGTACTATTCTGGCTACTCAGAAGAGGAAACCCAAATCTTTATTCTCAGAGAGCTTATTCCTCGGTGTATCCCTGGCACCTGGCAGAACAATGAAAATCAGAAGCGCCGCCTTTAAAAACACTCGGGCTGTTCACTCAACTAATTGTGGTCATCTTTTCAGGAGGCAGGGAAGTCAGATCATGATGCTGGACACCCTTAAGCTCAGTACAGTGCTGTGTGTCAATTATGTCTCAATAAAACTGGTAGAAAAAACAGTTATCTGGATAGAAAGAACAAGATAAAATACACGAATTATCAAAAGTTAAAAAAATACAGACGAGCTAGACTATGAGTCTCAGAAAGCACTGTTCACAACAGCCAGGACATGGAAGCAGCCTAAATGTCGATGGAGGAGTGGATAAAGAAGATGTGGTACAAATATACAGTGGAATACTACTCAGCCATAAAAAAGAATGAAGTAATGCCATTTGCAGCAACATGGATGGACCTAGAGACTATCATACGATGTGAAGTAAGTCAGACAAAGACAAGTATCATATGATATCACTTATATGTGGAATCTAAAAAAAAATGATACAAATGAGCTTATTTACAAAACAGAAACAGACTCACAGACTTTGAAAACAAACTTATGGTTACCAAAGTGGAAATGTGGTGGGGAGGGATAAATTAGGAGTTTGGGATTAACATATACACACTATTATATATAAAATATGTAATCAACAAGGACCTACTGTATAGCACAGGGAACTCTACTCAATATTCTGTAATAACTTATATGGGAAAAGAATCGGAAAAAGAATAGATATATGTGTATGTATAACTGAATCACTTTGCTGTACACCTGAAACTAACACAACACTGTAAATCAACTATACTCCAATATAAAATAAAAATTAACTTAAAAAAAAAGAAAGTTTAAAAAAATAGAGGCAAGCTAGACTATGAGTCTCAGAGAGGTTAAGCTGACATATATATATAGAATCTAAAAAAAAAAAAATGTTCTGATGAACCTAGGGGCAGGCCAGGAATAAAGACACAGATGTAGAGAATGGACTTGAGGACATGGGGAGGGGGAAGGGTAAGCTGGGACGAAGTGAGAGAGTGGCATGGACATATATACACTACCAAATGTAAAACAGATAGCTAGTGGGAAGCAGCTGCATGGCACAGGGAGATCAGCTCAGTGCTTTGCGACCATCTAGAGGGGTGGGATAAGGAGGGTGTGAGGGAGACACAAGAGGGAGGGATGTGAGGATATACGTATGCATATAGCTGATTCACTTTGTTATACAGCAGAAACGAACACCACACTGTAAAGCAATTATACTCCAATAAAGATGTTAAAAAAAAAAGCTGCCTGAAGCCACACAGTAAATGGCAGAACAAGAGTCTAAACCTAAGTCTGCCTAACGCTAAAGCTATTCTGCCACCTTCCTTTGCAATGAGCGAATGCATTCTGTGCTGCCTGGATCCCACTGGGACCTCAGTTGGCTGTTTCTAAAGGGAGCTGAGGGGCAGCCTCAGAGGCTCTGCTCCGAGCAGGGACCTCTCACCTTCTGCTGCCTGATCGCCCTGGTGACCCTCTTCTCCTGGTGCAGCCGCTCTTCCATGTGCGCCAGGGCCTCCTTCAGCGGCGCCTTTTCTTCGGCCTCTCTGAAGATGTCCTTCAGCTTTGCCACCTGTGACTGGTACATCTGAACCGACACTTTGCTCTGCCTGAGCACACAGGAGAGACAAAGTCTCTTTTCTCCTCAGCTTTCTCACTCACCACCAATGCTCCCGACCTGGGAGATCCTCAGAACACTTCCATATATGCCTGGCTTCGCAGTTTCCTTACAAGTTGGGGGAAGGCTGAAGATGTGGGGACTAGAGGGCAGAATAAATAGCCCATTGGCTGTGGACGTGCAGCATGAAGGGGGCAACGGTTATGCTACCAGCCCCTCCCAATTTCCCAGAGAGGGTGGGGGAACGGATACTACTGAAAATAGGATGGAATTACGAAAAGCACACACATGGTGAAACATCAGACACATTTATAAAAGGTGCACCTTATTCCTTAACAGTAGGGTACTTTAACTGCTGCTTTCTTGCCCAGAGACTTGGGTCCATCAGGCCCTGAGTCACCATCCCGCCTGCCCCCCTCCACACCCAGGCCTCTGTCTTCTTGTTCTGGTCCCTACGGGTCTGCAGCTGCACCGAGGTTTAGCCTGGAGAATGGAGGCCTGGGCCTTTTGCCGGAGACATGGGCCATATTTGAGCTGTTCAATGTCCTTCTCGTATCGTCTCAAAAGCTCTTCTTTTCTCTGCAGCTGGTTCTTGAGTAGGGTGATCTTATCAAACACCAGGTACAGGTCTCTTTGTCGAAGCTGGTGGACTCTCTCCCTCTCTTTTGGGGAGAGGTGTTTCATGGACACGTGACCTGACATATCTTTGATGTTCATCAAAGTCCCGAGGGTTTTGCTCATGTCCATGTACTATGAGAAAGCATTTCGCAGGTAAGAGGCCTGGCCCAAGACCACTGGTGGCCCCTTTGAGGAGGCAAACGTCTAATTCTGTTTCATTCATTTTCTGCAGTTGCAGAGAAGAAACACATGCTTTGCAAATGAGTGCATTTGGGGCTTTTAGTAGGACTTTCATTTTCCCCCGCATCCATTTACACTATGCCTTTTTGAGAATTGGGGGGAAGTGGGGAGGGGGAATGACAACAGACATAAACATTCATTCTTACTACCCAGTCTTGCAAGGAATTGGGCTCTGCAATTTCCAGCCCATGCTGGGATAGGAGATGGGTCTCGTGGAGCTACTGTAACAACTAAAATGTATGTGGAGTTGATGTTTAAACTACCTGCAGGGCACGCAGGTTTGGACAGGAGGGGACTGATGCTGGGTATACCTACCAGCTTTTCACTAAGATCTAAAGCCTCAGCCACATCCATTTTCCTTAACTTCTCAGAGACCATGATGGACCCTGGGCTGGAAAGGCCATTTTGAGGCTGAAATAAAAAAAAAGAAGAAAAACTCTCTTGGCATTCCATTATGATTTTCTACATCCAGAAGAATAACCCAAAGAATAATGGAAGAACTGGAAAGATACTAAAGAATAATTTGAGAGAGTTAATTTTTTAACATCTTTATTGGAGTATAATTGCTTTACAATGGTGTGTTAGTTTCTGCTGTATCAAAAAGTGAATCAGCTATACGTATCCATATATTCCCATATCCCCTGCCTCTTGCGTCTCCCTCCCACCCTCCCTATCCCACCCCTCTAGGTAGACACAGAGCACCGACCTGCTCTCCCTGTGCGATGCAGCTGCTTCCCACGAGCTATCTATTTTACCTTTGGTAGCGTGTGTGTGTATATATGTCCACGCCAAGAGAGTTGGTTTTAAATCCAGTCTGACTCTGTGAACTGCTTTCTTTATGACTGTGTTCCTACCCCTTCAGAGCACGACTGCCTTTGAAATGATGCATCACTTGTGCCGTTCTTTGGCCACCGTCTCGTCTGTCTTCCCTTTAGGCCAGTGGTTCTCAACCGGGGGTGACTCTGGCCACCCTACCCCCTCCAGGACATTTAGCAATGCCTGGACACATTTGTGGTTGTCATAATTGCTGCTGGCGTCTAGTGGGTAGAGGACAAGGATGCTGCTAAACACCCCACGATGCATAGGGCAGTCTCCCAAACAAAGAGTTACCTGGCTCAAAAAATCAGTACCGCTGATGTTGAGAAGACAAGCTCCAGAAAAATGGGGACCATGCGGCTTTTGCTCACTATCTCCCTCCTTGTGCCCAGCATGGCACCTGGCACCGAGTGGTGCATAGTGGGCATGTTTGTGGAATGAACGAATGAAGGTTAAGTGGAAAATAGCCTCCCTCCTTTTTATTAAAGGAATCTCATTTCTGTGCAGCAGAAACCATACCCTCACAAAATTTGGCCCAACCTTCTCCTAGTTCTGGAACCTGGTGGGTGAGCATCACTTCAGACCCTTTCCAGAGACAATGCAGATAGTGTTTGCAGCTGCATCTCCCTAAGACCCCAACCAGCCAGCTGGCTGCTGGAAACCCAAATGACTGCATGGAATGGCCACCAGTCTGAATAGGTTACCCGATCTGAACGACTACAAATAACCCTAATAAGCCTCCTTAAAAAATAAATTGGCTTTTAATGCTTGCCATGAGCATCTCTTAGCCCTAGCATTTGTTGGCACTACCCTGAAAACCTCTGAGCTTAAAAACAAAACAACTAAAAAACTATAATGGCCCCCAAAGTGACTGTGATAGATAAGAGTGGACATATTTGTCTATGTATCTATGGAGATGAGAATAAAAGAGGGTATCTGAAGATGACAATAAACCGGGCAGATCTGCTGCAAAAAGAACCTGAGATGCTGCTCAGTGTCTTCAGCTACCCTGAGCTGCATCCTCTGTACCTCTCCAGACGCCCCCTCTTTTCCTGAGGGGAGGGTCACTAAGGAAGAGCCTGGGCTACAGGATCCAAGCACACAGTCCCCACCCGGTCTCTGCAGGCTAGCAGACACACCACCAGGGACACACCCCTGGTGTGTCTTCAATCATTATTCTGTGACCTTGGGTGAGTTACTTGACCTCCTGAAGCCTTAACTTTTCTTATCTGTTAAATGGGGACAATAATAGTAACTATGACACAAGGCTGCTACGATCGTTCAATGACATAAGGCATGGAGCCGGCTGAGCTCAACGCCTGGCACACACTAAGCAGTTCATAGATGTCAGCTATTTTTCCTCCTGCTCTTTCATTTAATTACTGCCAACCTTGGAGGATTGAGAGTTAGGAGGTTTCCTGCTCTGTGGTGTCAGTGGTGGGATGAGGGCTTGTTGCCAAGGAGAAGGTCTTGGAAGCAGGACCATCAGGACGTGAGATCCAGCTGAGCTCCCCACCTGGAGATGGTCACTCTACTCCCAACCTCAGAGAAGGAAGGTTCGATTTTATCATGAAGACCAACAAGTTTCTGAAGACTCACATCTCTAGACGTGTGAGCAAATGTCTAGAAAAATTGTAGGAGAAAATGCTGGTACAGAGAGGATGGCTTTATTATGTTTTCCAAAAGCTGGTTTAGACCAGCTGCCGCAGCAAGCCACGCTGGCCTGAGCTGTCCATTGTCATGTGTCAGTCAAACACCCGATCAAACATCCATTTAGGATACAGGGCACTTTCAACCTAACAATCAAAGTACTTCTGAAAATCCTGGAAAACACAAACTATGCTCCCTAAGAAAGGAAGGTTTTCTTGGATAATACTCTTTAAATACTGTTTGACAATAATAACTATCATCTATTAAAGTGCTCGCTATGAACTAGGCACTGGGATAAGCACTTTACATAATGATCTCCTTTAATTTTTCCATCATCATTTTACGGCTGGGAAATTGAAGTCCCAGAAAGGTTAGGAGCCTGCCCAAGGTCACAGAGCTTGCAGAGCTGGGATTAGGACACAGGTCTCTGATTCTAGAACTTGTGTCTTCTTAATCATCATGGCTCCCTTCTGCTGCCCTTTATGTGTTCATGTTTTTCAGTTTATAGCAAAAAGCAAATGTTAGGCAAGCTCATGGCATAATGTTGTACATTAGCTTGTTGAATCTTTTCTGCAGAATACAACATGTGATGTGAAAAGGAGGGCCCAGAGATTGTCCGGGCCAGCATCAGTGCAATGTTATATCATGCTGTACACGATGGGAAGCCGCCTTTCTATTCAAACATTGGATCACTGGTACGGCCAGGCACCAACCAGTCCATACAGGTGTTAGCCCATCAGGGAGGACCTGGCCTCGAACCAATGATGTATACAGTGGTGCCAGGGCACACGGCTCGTGTCTGTCCTCATGCCCACCCTCCCCACGTGTCAGTCAATGCAGATACAAAGTTTCTTTGGTTACCGTTCGGATCTCTACTCTTGAAAAAGTTGGCAAGTCAGGTTTTGCATCCAATATTTTCCGAACATTTTTTTCCATCCCGAGGGTCTTTAAGTCTAGAAATGATTCATCCATGTGGTCCTTGTGATCTATAAAAGAAATAATTTACACTCAAAACAAAGGCTCAGGAAGAAGTTACTGCATGTAAAAGTCACAGCTGCTATTTACTGGACACTTACCACAGGCCAGTACTAATGAGCTCACCATCCTCCCTTGGCAGGTGAGGCATCGAGGCCCAGAGAGGTGACATGACTTGTCCAAGGCCACACAGCTCATATGAGGCTGCAGCCTCCCAGGGCGGGGGCACTGAGGGGGAACCTTCGGCCACAGGTGTGAGGATGGACTTGAACCCAGGCTTCTGTGTCCTAGCCCAGGGCTCCACCCAGCAGCAAGCTTGGTTTCTTGAAAGCCCTATTCCCTCTAAACAGGGTATTTATCCTGGGAAGTTCCCCAAGGTTGGTCCTTGCACAGCATGCGTCTATGAAAAAGTTTCCACTGGGCCACAGTGAAATAAGAAAAAGAAGGACAAGGTTCTGAGTTTTTCATGAAATCCTGTTTATTTAATATCAAGGCCTGCTCTTGACTCTGAGCTCATGCCTACACATCTATTTTTTTTCCTGCCCATCTTTTTTTTATAACTATGTTTTTTTAGTTATGAAATGATGGGGATAGAAGATGGTGGTCCTGGCAAATTGGTTAGTCCCTAAAGTGAACCCTCAAGTCTGGGGCCCATGGTTCTCAGCACAGAGGGGTGACTAGGCAGGAGGAAACTTACTTGACAAGCTGGCCTTCTCAAGTTCTTTAATTCGCGCACGAAGCTCAGATAAGGCCTTTTTCTGACACTGAATGACTTCCTCATGTCGGGACCCTTTGCACTTGGCTCCTAGATCACTGAAGGACTGCTCCTGTGGCCAGAATGGTGAGGACAGCAGCTTTATCAGTGATCACAACTCCCTCTCTTGTATTTGAAGAAACATGAACAAATCATGGATTAGCAGAAACCCTGTCACTTACTTAGTACCTTGGAAAATATCATTACAGGGCTTCAGCAGAGAAGGAATTTAAAAATTTCATTTCGAATACAAAGTCACATCTAGGAAGATTTCCAACTTTCCTACCTACTTAGCATCATTATAAATAAGAGATCCCCCCTATGTTCCCTCCCCATGTTTTATTTCTTTTTTTCTTCTAATGTTCTTCTAAGCTTGGGTTTCCACTTGTTGTCATTCTGGTCTCATCTCTGAATAATCACACCAAATTTGGTCCTGGAGGGGCTTTTTTTTTTTTTGCCTGCACCATGCGGCATGCGGGATCTTAGTTCCCTGACCGGGGATCGAAACCGCGCCCCCTGCAGCGGAAGCACAGAGTCTTAACAACTGGAACACCAGGGAAGTCCCTGGAGGGGCTTTTATTTATTTATTTTTTTTCTGCGTTACGTGGGCCTCTCACTCTTGTGGCCTCTCCGGTTGAGGAGCACAGGCTCCGGACACGCAGGCTCAGTGGCCATGGCTCACGGGCCCAGCCGCTCCGTGGCATGTGGGATCTTCCCAGACCAGGGCACGAACCCGTGTCCCCTGTATCGGCAGGCAGACTGTCAACCACTGCGCCACCAGGGAAGCCCCAGGTGGTTCTTATCGGCCAACTTGGGGAAAACCTTCTTCTAAGACTTTGTGGCTGAAAATGTAGTCTGCAGAGCTGTGCTATCGGTACCAGCTGGGAGCTGTTCAGAAATGCAGAATCCCAGGCTCCCCCCACCCGAGACCTGCTGAGTCACAATCTGCATTTCAACAACATCCCCATATGATCCGTGGACACCTTTGAGTTGAGAGGTGCCACTGTAAAGTATCCTCTAATTGGCTGGTTTCTGGAAAAGTAAGTAGCCGTTTTGGCCATGTGTTTCCCCTGATATGCATGAAGAGAAAGCAAAAGACTGAAATACTATTGGTTGGTCTTGCACTCACTGAGACACAAACCAGGACCCGCAGTAACGACTGGGATTTGTATCAGTAAAATCAGCTGCGGTATATAAACAAAGTACCATTTCTAGACATTTCAATAACCTTGCCTCTTCAAGTTGATCTTTAAGTTGATCTCTGAGTTTTAGGATTCAAGCTTCATGTTAATTCCTCCTACATCATTCACCCTCTTTAATTAATTTAGTTCCCAACAAGGAGTTGCTGAGATTCCTCCATCTAAGTACGTGCCCTCTGTTTCTCATAGGAAAGCCCATTTCATCAGTTTCCAGTAGTAAAGAGAAGGACGGGGACCACCTTACCGATTTCTCTGCCATTAGCCGCTTGACTCTGGCTTTCAGCTTCTCCTCTTGCTGTAGCCTTTCCTCGGTCAGCTTCTCCTTCTCTGCCAGATGCTGCCGTAACTCTTCTTGCAGCAAACACTGCTGAGATTCCCGAGAACTGTTGATCTTCATCTGAAATGAGGGGAAGGGGAACTGCAGCTGATGGGGGACAGGACTAACACAGGAGTCATTTCCACTACCTTTGGGGGCGGGACAAAGGTTCACGAAACTTTCTTCAAAACACAGAAAAATGATGCTTAGCTTAGTAACTAATAGCGAAGTAGTAGAGCATCATGGTTAAGAGCTCAGGCTCTAGATCTAGATAGAATCTCAGCTCTAGTTCTTTCTAGACACTTCTTCGTATAGAAAATAAGCGGGTGAACTAAGGCAGGCCGTCTTCCTCCTCATTCATCCCTGCCGGCCGCTTGGGTGTGGGATTCCGTGGAGAGCACGGGCCCGTGAAGGGGCTCTGCAGCACGCCTACCTGACCTACTGCCCTTTCCAAATTGGCTTTAATGAGGTTTGCTCTGTTCCTCATTTCTTGCAGCTGAAGCAATTTCCTTCTGGAATCCTCCCGAAGCTTCTCTTCAACCTGTAAGGATGATGAAACCGAGGGCTTGCTGCTAATGTGATCATCATGCCCTCTGGGGAAACCCTTCTGGGGGGGCTAATGGCAGTGGGGGAGTCCCTGAGGGGTAGGGACAGCTGCAGCCCAGCAGCAGGGGTCACAGGCATGCACAGGGTGGAGGCAAACTCACAGGGAGTTGCCCCCTACGGGAAAGGGCCGAGCTCTGCACCCGGGGCTCAACTATGTTCTACCGCACACTCCCATCCCAGCTCGGTCCCTAACAAGCCGTACGACACTCGGAAAGTTACTTCACTGCTCCGTGACTCAGTGTCCTCATCTGTCCAATGGGGATGATGATACTAGTATCACTGCATAGAGTCATTGTGGGGATTCGATGTTTGGAATAGTGCTTAAGGGCTCTGTGAGAGTGTTAAGTACTGTTGTAACCTATGAAAGGGGGACGGGAATGTCCGCCGTACAGTCTCGTTCTAATAACTCGTGATGGGTACTTGAAAATGTTATGATTGGGTTTATTATCATAAATGTTTGTCGTTACCACTTTGAGCACACTCACTGGTGGTAACCTCTCTGGAGGCTTGCCAAAGCAATGTCTATTAAGAATTGCAGCCTGCCAAGGAAGGCATTTAAAGTGGAGAAGCTTGCCTACTTTTTCCCCCTTGCTTGGGTAACAGTCAACACACGGTAAGCTTGGGCGTGCTCCACGCTACCCTTGGCTGGCCAGTGTAGGCCTCACAGCTGCTCAGTTCTTGGATGCACCTGCTGAGCCCTGGGCCCTGGCACTAACAGGAAATGAGGCAAACTCTCGTAAATAAATGGAAAGTTTTTGTGCTGAAACAAATTCACAGGCTGTGTTTTTAGGGATCTGAAGAGGGGGATCACAGGGATGTAATAAAAGACCCAGAAAAGCCCTTAAGAGCTTTCTTCTGAGTAGTGTGGTCCAGTGGAAGAGCCTCTACCCAGCTCCGTTACCTTGGAAAAGTCATCTAAGCTCTCTGGGCCTTAGTTTTCTCCCAGGTCTAAACATGCTCTGACTTCTATGTCAGCAGCCTTTTTCATGTGCTGCAAAAGCCAAGTCCAGCCTTGGACTCTGCCCTTATCTGTGTTCTGCATGAACAGCCCCCGTTCCCGTCCCCAAGCCTCAGAGTCACCTTCAGCGGCCGCCCTGCTCCCTCTCTCACACTCGGGGGTCTCATGCCTGTCCTCCAACCCCTCTCACATTCTAGCTGGACTGTGACAAGTGGCCTCCTCGCCTCGAGTTTAGTTTCTTCCAGTGCAATCTTAACGGTACTGTGAGAGTTACCCAGCTGTAAGGCAGCTCTGCACAACAGAACTATCTGCAACGATACATGTACTCTGAGCGAGGCTGTGTTGTCTAATACGGCAGCCACCAGGCACATCTGGGGATCGAGCACTCGAAATGGGGATGGTGTGACAGAGGAACTGAACTAAAAATTTTAGTTAATTTTCATTAATTTCAGTGTAAACAGTAGCATGTGGCTGTTTGCTACGCCAGGGTCACTGAAGTCAGCCGAACCTGGAGTCAGACAAAACCGACTGTGCCATTGGGTTAGTTACTTTACTAGTAACTAGTAGCCTTGACTTTCTCATCTGTAAAATGGAGAGGATGATTTCTAGATCACAGCGCTGTTGTGAAGATGAAGAGATGAAATGTTCAAGGTAACTCCTAGTACGTGAGAAATTGTAACTATCATTTTCACCCTGATTACTGTCCACGAATGTCATTGCATCAGTCACTTGTTCAGAAGCCTTAGTAGCTCCCCACTGCCTGTGTGGTACAGAGCCCAAGCACCTGAACTAAGGCAAAACACCAAGCCAGGGATTCAAGAAGCCCCTACGAACTCTGAACGAGGTAAATAAAACTGAATCCACACCTAGATAAACCATAATAAAACTGCTGGAAACCAAGGGAAAAGACAATCTTAAAAGCAACTGGAGAAAAAGAAATAATAGGAGCCACAAGACAATAGTGACATATCTAATGCTGTATCTAATGTGCTGAAAGAAAAGAATTGCCATTGTAGAATTCAATACGCAGTCAAATGTGTTTTAAGAATGAAGGTTAAATATACATCTCCAGACAGACACACAGGCACATTTGAGAATTTGTCATCAGCAGAGCCACAATGAGGGAAAACATTAAAGGCTATTCTTCAGACACAAGAAAAATGAACCCAGGTGGGTGATCAGAGATGCAGAAAAGACAAGCAACAGTAAGGGTAATGTGTGGATATGATACTGACTATATAAAAACACTAATAATGTCTTGTGGGGTTTTAACTATCAAGAGGAGTTTAGAAAATGACAGCAATGGCTTATAAATCTGGAGGGGGTAAGTGAAGTTAAGGTGTTTGAAACTCATTGCACTGTCAAGGAGAAGGGCATAATTATCAACTACTATTGTCTCTTGGTAAGTTAAGAATGCAGGGCTTCCCTGGTGGCGCAGTGGTTGAGAGTCCGCCTGCCGATGCAGGGGACATGGGTTCGTGTTCCGGTCCGGGAGGATCCCACATGCCACGGAGCGGCTGGGCCCGTGAGCCATGGCCGCTGAGCCTGTGCATCCAGAGCCTGTGCTCCACTACGGGAGAGGCCACAACAGTGAGAGGCCCGTGTACCGCAAAAAAAAAAAAAAAAAAAAAAAAAAGAATGCATATTGTAGTCTTCAGGATGACTACTAAGAGAATAGTAGAAGAGTGAAAAACTTAATTAATGTGTGATTTTGGTGAGTCAAGGATGAATGCTATTGTCTTACTATTACTAAAAGAATAGTAAAAAAGTGAAATATTTCCAAGCTAATAGAGGGGGAAAGTGGAATAAGAGAAAACCATCCACTCAGAAGGAGGCAAGAAAGGAGAGAAAAAGGAACATACCACAGATGGTACAAGTGGTATTGAGCAAGAAGGTAGATTTAAACCCCAGGACACGAGTCATTACATGATATAAATGGACTAAAAGTCAAGATTGTCAAACTGGATTTTGTAAAAATGATACGCTATTTGAAGGCATATGTCTAAACCTTAAGACAAAAATTGACAGAGAACATATGAAAAAGATATGGTATGAAAACTCTAACCAACAGAAAGCCAGTGATGAAGCTAAAAGACAAAGGAGACGTTAAGGGAGAAACACTACTAGAGATGAAAAGGGACATTTCATGATGATCTAAAGTTTTGCTCTACAGGAAGTGTTAGGATTCTAAATTTATATGCACCTAGTAACACAGCCTCAAAATATATAAAGCAAAAATCGTTCATATTAAAATAAGAAACACACAAATGACAAACATGTTGAGATTTTTAAAAACATTCTCAATGATGGAACAAAAAGACAAAAAAAATCAATATGAGAATTTAAGTTGGATCAACATCATTGGCAAACTTGATTTAATGGATCAATTCTTTCTTAGATAATTTCACAATTAAGATCTGAAGGCAGTCTAGGGTTGTGGTTACACACAGGAGCTTTGGAGTCAGGCAGACCTGGATTCAAGTTCTGCCACAACTACTTTATGCAAGTGAACTTGGATAACTTCCTTCACCTCTGTGAGCCTCAGTTTTCCCGACTGTAAAGTGGGGTTAATACCAGTACAGACCGCATGGGGTCATTGTGAGGATGAACAGAGATGATGCAGGTGGAGTGCTTGCCCCAGAGTGGTTCCCAGGCCAATCAGTCCCTGCCATACCTTGTTCTTTTCCCGCAGCGTCATAGAGATCAGGCTCTGCTCGGTACTGCTCCTTTTCAGCTCCACCCTGAGCTTCCTCATTTCTTTTTCCATGTCATGGATTTGCTGAAAGAGTTCCAACAACAGGGAAGTCAACTTCACAACTCATTTCATCCGGTTCATTAAGGCAGAAACCTAGTCTGGGATTCGCTTCATTCCTTCCCTTGGGGGACAATTCCACATCTTTGAGGCAAAGTAGACTTTCTTTCAACGGATGCAATGAAAGTGCTGGGCGAGGGAAAATTTGAGTTTCTTTTGAAGATCAGCATGGATCCTGGATTAAACAGTACAAGATACCTATCCACTCATTAGAGTCTCTTTCCTTGGGGCACATTTTTGAGTTCAATCTAAATAAGGGCTGTTTGGAAGACACAATGGGCACAGTTTGGAAGAAAAGAACAATGACATTTTTCTTTTTTCTCATTTGAGGCAGAGAAGTGTGCTCCTGACAGAGAGAAGAACACATGTCTCCTGCCCCCGTCCCAGGCACCGTCCTTCCCAACGGATGGAAAACGTATGCCTGGTGATGTGCACGAGGGTTCGGGCCGGTACAGGGGGTGAACATTTACATTGAGTGGTCATCTTTTCATTGTATTCATTTTTATGTTCACCTTCCATACAAGGCCAGTGATACATTTGCTTTCTATTTTGTTTTTATGAATTGTTGTAAAATTGAATGTATTTAAGCAAAAATACTTCAAGAAGAGTTGTGTTAATAACAGTGTTCATGGCCGTGATAAAACTTGTGACAGTGGATCATGAAAGTCTGGGCATCACAAGTCCAGGGGTAGGGACCACGGTGAATTTCTAGCAGCATACGGTGGCCACCTCCCATCCCTTTCCCCAGGGGAAACCTGATGAGGGGCCTTGAGCCAACTGCCCAGAAAATCTGGGGAGAGTGTGTTTTCCATGGTCTTTTCACCCATCTCTTTGAGGCCAGCAAATCAAAGAATTAGGAGACTACATTAACAGACAAACACCCAGAAAGCCCCAGAGCTTGTGCTAGCTAATGGGCCAAGGAACCCCTCCAAAACGCTCAAGGCCACAATCTACGCTTTCAGTGGACACCTAGGGGTCAGGAGGTTCAACGCACGGTTTTGCAGAGTTTTAACTCTTTCTCTTGGGCTTCCCACTTCTCCTCCTGGGCATCTTCCTTCTGTAACTCTTCTTTCAGCACTGAGCACTGTGGAGAAAAAGGACAAGGCCACGGGGGCTTGGCTGGGGGTCCCAAGTACCTGTGTTCACGCCCAGGAGTGTTTCCTGCTGTATAACCCAATCACACCTCTGAATTCTGAGAGGCGAGACCATTTGTGTGATGGGAGCACGGGATCCTGCAGTCCTTCCCAGTTCACCCCTCTCCTGAGTTCTGAGGAATAGAGCATCTAAGTTCCTCTTCAAAAGCCAGCAAACTTCACTGCAGGGGAAATCCAGCTTTGTAGACTCTGGGTACTTAGGGTGCAGGAATTGGGATGTTTTCACGCTGTGACCGGTGAGGGTGGGGGGGGCCGAGGCAGTGAGCTCGGGTCCATCTTAGGGCTTTTGTGCAGGTTGCATCTCAAAGACACAACTGCCCCGACTGGTGTGGAGGGGTAAACGGAGCTGTCTTGCCCGAGGGCGGCTTGGCAACAGGCATTAAGGGCATAAGGATGGATGTGCCTTCTTTTGACCCAGCAATTCCCACTTTAGGAATGTACCTTAAGGACAATGACTGGAGAAATAAGTAAATCTGTAGTTTCAAGGATGCTCTTCACAGAATTGTCAGTAACAGTGGAAGAAAAAAAAAAAGAGGAAACAACCCAAGTGTTGTTTACAACAGCAGACCACTTTATAACACTGGGTACATCCAGGAGAAAGTATGTAGCTTTTAAGACGAATGATAAGAGCGTTGATTTATTAGCACGGGAAAATAGTAAGCATTTAAAAATTTAAAAAATGTGCATAGTATAAATTAACTATAAAATGATTGATTGATTGATTTCTAGGCAATATATAGAAACAAGACTGGAAAAACAGACATGAACATATTAACACTGATTTCTCAAGGTAGCATTTCCTCTCCTCTCTTTTTATTTTTTCTTCTCAATGTCATCTACTTATTTTTCTAAAATTAACACACATGATGTATGTCATTAAAAAAAAAGGCATATCAAATGTTCACAAGAGCAGTACCCTTGGTGGTGACGAGCCCTTGTGCTATTGGCCAGCACAGTGTAGAGGAGAAGGGACCTCATTCTGAGGTCAACGAGGAAGGGGAAAAGGGGACATAAATCATCCAAATGCACTTCAGGAGGTAGAAGAGCCAAGCAGGTGCTGTCTTTGCAGATTCCTTCTACTTAGCACCAGCTCTGCATCCCCTTCCCGTCCCCAACACACACACACACACAGACACACACACACACACACACACACCACATTAAACAGCTATAGCACATGCCTGGGAAGACACTCTGCTTGGGAGAAACGAATGCAGAGGGCTTGGCCAGGCAGCCAACCCAGGGCAGAGGCAGAAGAGCACAACGAAAACCAGCTTCCCACTTCTCGGAAAACGATTTTGTCATCCCCATTTCACAGATGGGGAAATGGAGGCCAAATAAGTTACAATAAAAGAAAGCTCTGGGATGGGACCCTGGTCTGTCTGATCCCAAAGCTCATGCAGTGCCTTTCACCAGCTCCAAACTGGGTATGGTACTACGTTCCAGGTATTACTTACTGTGCCTTTTCCTTGGAACCTCAAGATCTGTTCTCACCCCACCCCCATGCAGACCTCGCTATCGGGTAGCCTCTGGGAATCTCTGAGTTGCCACCTGAGATGAAAGCTTTGAGGTTTTACCTTGACTCACAGAAACAGGCACATCATGCAAATACTGAGAAATCTTATCCTATAGGGGCAGGATTCTAAAGTTAGCATTGAAGGCAAGATTTGCAAAGAGTCAAAGTTACATGTAAAAAGCTCTTTGCTTGCCTACCACGTTCATCTTCCATAGAGACATTCTACACACTAGAGTCTAAGGAAGAAATGAGCGTCTGCGTGTTTGCATCTGGATCTTCAGACGTTCTGCTGTGAAGACAATTATGAGAACCAGCGGTGCTGGGACCACGATGCAGCCGTGTGGTCATCCGTGCTCACAGAGAGATCGTATTCTGCTTAATGTTAAACTTTGCAATGGCAGTATATGCTCATAGGTGTGTTTGTTGCTGGGATTAAACAAACTCATTTATAATAGGGGTTAGAAAATGTTTGCTGGATTTGAAAATCTATTATGCTTCTTCTGAGCCACATACACGCTGTCCTTTGAAAGGCTTCAGAGAAGTTGGCCACCTGCCCAGCAGCTACCCTCCCTGTGTCCTTGGGCACTGGCCTCATCTCACCACCGTGTGTCATGTGACTCCACTGTGTCTGCTTTTCGCAGCTACAATTTGCTGATGACCCAACACTCACTCTGGAGCTGAGGGCTTCGAGCTGGTGATCCTTTTCTTTGTTCTCACTTTTCAGTTGATTCACCTCCTGTTGTAGTTGTTGAACTTGACCATCCTTTACTAACACGTCTCTTTGCAAAGATGACACCATCTCTGTAAAAGAACCAAACCAAACCAAAACAAAAGACTCATGGAGGTGAAAGAGGCAGGAAGGATTATTGGCAACACCATGGCTGTCAGCCAACGTTTGGACAAGACTTTCCAAGCCCGGGCCACCACCGGTGCCCTCCTAGGACTGGGGAGGCTTTTTCCAAGGGTCCCAGAGCAGGAATGGGAATGAGAGCAAAGTCCACGGAACAGGGTTTGAGGCTTCAGTGAGAATGAGGGGCAGTCAGCACCAGCGAGAGGAGAAGCCTTTGGGGGCCCCTTGTGGGCACAGGCCAGCCAAACCTGGGAGGAGAGGCCACACCATGGACCTGGGGAACAAAGTCCCAGCACAGGGAAGGTCTAGGACTTCTTCTCCAGAGGCCAGGAGACGGGCGTGTGGCAGAGGGCACTGCTGGACACTATTGATGGGGTGGTTGGTTTCACAGTCCTCTGAGTTTGGACCCCTCTCTACCACTTATTAGCTTGGTGGTCTTGGACAAGCTATTTCACCTCCCACTGTCTGTCCCACACAGAGTTATTGTAAGGGTCAAATGATGCAATATGTCCCAAGAACACAAAGTGGCTAAATTATGTTTGTTACAGGGCGCCTATTATTTTTCTCGGCAGCCAGCTTCCAAAATGGCCCCAATGATCCCTACCACCTAGAATTCATGCCTTGTGTAGCCCCTCCCAACCTGAATAGGGCTGCCATGGGTCACCAATATGATACTGTGGAAATGACGGACTGTTTCCTCTCAGGCTGGGTCATAAAAGACACTGTGGCCTCCTCTTTGCTCTCTCTCAAATTACTCACTCTGGGGGAAGCCAATTGCTGTGTCGTGACGACACTCAAGCAGCCCTAGAGAGAAGCATGTGTGCTGAGGGACTAAGGCCTCCAGCCAATAGCCATATGAGCAGCCATTCTGAAGGGGGATCCTCCGGCTCCCCCTGAGGCTTTAGATGACATGACTGATGCCCCAGCCGACATCTTGACTGCAACTCATGAGAACTAAGTCACCCCCCTCTCAAATTCCTGAACTACAGATACTGGGGGAGATCATAAATATTAGTTGGGGATTTATCCATTACATTTTGGGGTAACTTGTTATGCAGCAATAGATAACTACTCCATTACTGTAGTATCATTTTTTTTAAACATCTTTATTGGAGTATAATTGCTTTACAATGGTGTGTTAGTTTCTGCTTTATAACCAAGTGAATCAGTTATGCATATATATATCTCCCCATATCTCTTCCCTCTTGCATTGTAGTATCATTTTGAATAAAAGTGGGAAGAAGGGTGCATAAATGCAGTGGTATTGGGTTATCTCCTACGGTTCTTTTCTTAAAAGAACATCAGGCCCAGTTTTAGTGGTAGGTTTCAATCAAGAATGTCTATGAAATAAAGCACAAAATGCTCCAGAATTTCATTTTAAAAATGAGCTTTGCCTCCAGGACACAGTTCAGTTACTTGGAAATCCCTCTGGGGCTTGCCACACTTTGAGTGGGTCCAGCCCATCTCAAGCATTATCCCAACCCAGGTCTGTCCGACTCCCTGATCGGAGAAGGTGGGATCTGAGACAGGCTTGATGCTTGGATGAGGTTTCACTGGCCGACATACGGGAGGAAGGTGAGGACCAGCGAGTTCATCCTTCCATTCCTGGTGCCCAGAACAGCACCTAGCCTGGGGGAGGTGCTCAGAAAATATCTGAGGACATCCCAAGTGAGGGAGGAGAATAAGCAGAGACCTGGGGGCAGCAGGGGGTGGGGCTGGGTGTGATTAAGTTGCAGAGTGAGGCAGAAGAAAAGCACAGATTCATACAGAGATGGGGATTCACGTGCGACTCAATGCTATGCCTGGCTTCTACAGCTGTGGGCATGTTTCCTGCTACGCGCTGGCTGCCTTCAGAGTGATGTGCCCCTCCGAGGCTCACTGCCTCCTCCCTGTCACCTGCTTCTCTCCCTCCCCTCGTCTATGAGTGGTCCCATCATCTTCAGGTCTCTAGGCATGTCAGTTTCGGCTTAAAAAACTCCACTGGATTCCCAACACCCTTGGAATAAAAACCCAGACCCCCCGACCCTGCCCAGCCCCACAATCCTCTGTTCACTCCACGCAGCCTCGCTTGCCCTTGGCTTGTCCTTGCCCACCTGAAACAGGTCCTCTCTAAAAGAAGGACATAGCCGTGGAGGATACAGCATAAACTGGTTAGAATCGGCTAGGTCCAAGGGGGCGTAAGATTCGAATTCCAGGGGGAACTGGAGCCCCATTACAGGCTCATTGTAACACATGAGCGAAATGACACACGCACCAGCACCAGGACTGTTCCGAGGCTGACCATAAAGGTCAAAAAGTGGGTGGTGGGGCTTCCCTGGTGGCGCGGTGGTTGAGAGTCTGCCTGCCGATGCAGGGGACACGGGTTCGTGCCCCGGTCCGGGAAGATCCCACAGACCGTGGAGCGGATGGGCCCGTGAGCCATGGCCACTGAGCCTGCGTGTCCAGAGCCTGTGCTCCGCAACGGGAGAGGCCACAACAGTGAGAGGCCCGCGTACAGAAAAAAAAAAAAAAAAAAAGTGGGTGGTGGCCCAATGCCTCGAAATCCCCGCCCCTTCCCCAAAATATTAGAGTTGTCCCAATCCTCCCACTCATTAGCCTATAAAATTACCCAGCCCATAAAAACTAACCGCCCCATATTTGGGGGCCTCTAGCCTTCTGAGATGGCCCACACTCTGTCTGTGGAGTGTGTTTCTCTCTAAAGAAATCCACTTCTTTGTCTCTCACTGAATTCTTTCTGCATGAGACATAAAGAACCTGAGCTTTATTAAGTCCCGAGACCAGATGCGTGATCTCGATTAAAAGATAGTGGGTTCTGGGCCTCCCTGGTGGCGCAGTGGTTGAGAGTCCGCCTGCCGATGCAGGGGATACGGGTTCGTGCCCCGGTCTGGGAGGATCCCATATGCCGCGGAGCGGCTGGGCCCGTGAGCCATGGCTGCTGGGCCTGCGCGTCCGGAGCCTGTGCTCCGCAACGGGAGAGGCCACAACAGTGAGAGGCCCGCATACCGCAAAAAGAAAAAAAAAAAAAAAAAAAAAGATAGTGGGTTCTGACTGGGTTCGAGTCCCAGCCCACGGGTTCAAGTCCCACCTGAGTTCCATGGTTGCACACCCACTAAGCTGGTCCCCCTTGGCCTCCCCCCTTGAAGCGCTGGCCACCACGACACACAGTTTATTTTCTCCACAGCACCACTGCTCTCTGAAGTGGGCTTGTTTATTCATCCGTTTACTTTTATTGTCTGTCACCCCCTCCCAAATCTGTGAGTACAGGAATCTGACTGTCTTGCTTGGCTCTCCCTCCCCGGAGCCTGGAACGGGGCCTGACACCTAGAAGGAGCTCAAGAAACATGTTGAAGCAATGAAGGAATCCAGGGAATCAAAGCTCAGCCACAGCTGTGCGTTGGCTGCCCCTCTCCCAACCCAAGCCCTTTATCAGGGAACCACCTCTGATCAAATTAGAAAATGGTTTCCTTTGGGCCCAAGTGCACTCGGCTGAAATGGGTGAGACCATGGGTGCCTTAAAGGAGTGACCCCATTTTGTCCATGCTCTAGTTTGCACTCAGGCTGCTTTGTGGAACCACCCAAGCCACAAGGCGACCTGTGTTCTCCCTGGTGGGGCCAGTGCTCAGGAGACCTTGTAGCCAAGAGATACCATTCTCTCAAATATTTACCAGGCCCTGCCCTCGGAACTGGGTGGCAAGAAACCTCCACTGAGGGAGAACTCTAATGCACCGACACGGGTGATCCCTGAGGCTGCACCCATGTCACGGGCACAGGTGCGCTGGTTGACTGGTGATGTCTGCAGCGGGAGGGCAGAAGCTCTGGGGCCTGAATGCAGAAGGGCCTCACCTGACGTGATGGCGGCGTCCCTCCTTAAGTTCTCGGCCTCGTGCTTCAGGGAGGTGATATCCAGGGTCTGGCTCAGCACCTGGTTGTAGCCTTGTTGTAGGGCACTGATCTGTGGAAGGAGGCAACACACAGTCAGAGGGGGCCAGCCAGGCCTGCAGGACACGCCGGTACTTCTCCAACATTGGGCAAAGAGTCGGGCTGATCTTGGATCGGGGTGTTGGGGAAACCAAGGTTTTCAGTTGTCACCAGTGGAAGGGGCAGGAGGGGCCTGTTCCTTCAGTGACCACCATGTCATTGGTCCTCAAGACACGAACCTTATCTTTGTGGCCACCCAGGGGCTCCGGTGCTGCTGTCTTCCTATGACCTGTGGGTTTTCAGCCATAAATAGACCAGCTGTTGGTTCCAGATCATCCAGCACTGACTGGATGCACAGCAAAGTTCAAGAGCCGGGAGCAGGTTATGAAATGAATTCCCTCTAATGAGAATAGAGGGTAGTTTATACCTCACAGAACACTCCAGAGTTTACAGAGCCCGTTCACACATGCTACACTGATACTCGTCACAGCGTTGCTGAAGGCTGACGTTCCCATTAATGTGCCCATTTTGCAAGGGAGCCAGGTTGAGACTCAGAGAGGCGAGGCCCCCTGCTCGGGATCACGCGTCTGGTCAGACGTGGAGTCTGATTCAAACCCAGTCTTTAGTTGCCTGGTTCCTCCTTCCCAGGTGGCTCTAGGAATGAGCGTGAGAAGTTGGAGGCTGTAAAGCATGGCATGGACTCGGGAGCCGGACTGTGGCCTTCAAGTCCTGTCTCTGCCAGTTAACGGGCTTTGGGAACACAAGGAGGACACCATATTCTGTTTCCTTTTGTTCAGTCTGCACGCGGGGTGATGGTAGTCCCAACCTGATAGGATTGTTAGAAGTATTTTAATAAGTAAGCATGTGTGCAAGTGCTCAGATCAAGCCTGGCACACGGCACAGGGGGATGAGCTATGACGGTCCTCTCCTCTGACTACCCACGGGGTGTTTTCTTTCTTTTGTTTTGGGTTTATTTTGGGTTTTTTTTGCGGTACGCGGGCCTCTCACTGTTGTGGCCTCTCCCATTGTGGAGCACAGGCTCCGGTCGCGCAGGCTCAGCGACCATGGCTCAGGGGCCCAGCCACTCCGCAGCATGTGGTATCTTTCCAGACCGGGGCACGAATCCGTGTCCCCTGCATCGGCAGGTGGACTCTCAACCACCGCGCCACCAGGGAAGCCCTCACGGTGTGTTTTAGCTTCAACTTCCCTCGTCCGTCTCTGGGGAAGGTAGTTGGTAATCTTTATGTGTGCATTTGTAAGCCTTGCCAGGCTCACTTAAACGCCAGTGTGGTTGTTATTAAGAGGAAATACAGGGGCTTCCCTGGTGACGAGGTGGGTGACAGTCCGCCTGCCGATGCAGGGGACGCGGGTTCGTGACCCAGTCCGGGAAGATCCCACATGCCGCGGTGCGGCTGGGTCTGTGGGCCATGGCCGCCGGGCCTGCGCATCCGGAGCCTGTGCTCCGCAATGGGAGAGGCCACAACAGTGAGAGGCATGTGTACCACAAAAAAATAATAATAATAAAAAAATAAAGGAAATACAGGAATCGTGGGTGGGAGCACCACAGGCCAGCTCTATCTATGGCTGCTGTGAGCACCCTCTAAGTCCATGGCTCAGAGCCCCCTCAAGGGCGGGCCCCCCTCCAGGGGTCTAGGTCTACACGTGGGGTGCGGAAGGCTCTCCATCAAATGCAACGTTGGTAAGGGCCCGAAAGTAGCTGCCAGGCCTCGGCCTCCACAGAGCAGGTACCCGAGAGGCTGGGAAAGAGAGCTGGGCCAGGAACCCCCTCCCTCTCGGTCTGATGTGGCCAGACTGCTTGTTCTGAGTGGCCCAGACATTCCCACCTCAAGGTGCACTGTGGGCCTTTGCCCTGTGATTTTTCAGATGTCAGGCCTCAGTACTCCCACAGGGACACGTTTATTGGGGCATAAATGTCAACCAATCCGTAGACAGGACAAGAGCTAGCTTGTTTTTTTTTTTTTTTTTTCGCTGTACGCGGGCTTCTCACTGTTGTGGCCTCTCCCGTTGTGGAGCACAGGCTCCGGATGTGCAGGCTCAGTGGCCATGGCCCACGGGCCCAGCCACTCTGCGGCATGTGGGATCTTCCCGAACCGGGGCACGAACCTGTGTCCCCTGCATCGGCAGGAGGACTGTCAACCACTGCACCACCAGGGAAGCCCCACTAGCTTGTTTTGATAGATCAAAACGGAAGTGACAAGGAGAAGGATGCAATTTCTTTTCTTTTTTTAAAAATAAATTTTATTTATTTATTTTTGGCTGCGTTGGGTCTTTGTTGCGGTGCATAGGCTTATTGTGGCGCCTTCTCTTGTTGCAGAGCCTGGGCTCTAAGCACACTGGCTTCAGTAGTTGTGGCACGAGGGCTCAGTAGCTGTGGCGCACAGGCTTACATGCTCCACGGCATGTGGGATCTTCCCGGACCAGGGCTCGATCCCGTGTCCCCTGCACTGGCAGGCGGATTCCTAACCACTGTCCCACCAGGGAAGTCCTGGGTGCAATTTCTTTGTTCTCCTAAGGTAAGGTTGCCAGATTTAGGGGAGGAAAAAAGGATGTTCACTTAAAATAGGATTTCAGGTAACGAATAATATTTTAGTGCAAATGTGTCCCATGCAATATTTGGGACACACGCTAAAACGAAATTCTAAAATTCAAATTTAACTGGGTGTCCTTACTTTATCTGGCAACCCCACCCGAAGAGAGTTCCTAAACTTCAGTCATTCATATACCACTTTCACCATTTTTCCCATGTCTCTTGGCTAGCCCCACTATAATTTCTTAGCATTTTTCGTAGAAGCAGCTCCCTTTTTAAACTTAAAAACGTGCATTAAATTAAAAATAACTGTTATAAGAGTAAATAGAGACTCAGTGTCTTAAATAAAAATAATCCCTCCAAAAGAAGAAATACAGGAATTTCCCTGTTTACCATCAGACCAGGTTGCGGGCATCACACTAAAAAAAAAAAAAAAAAGATTGGGGGGAGGTGGTGGGCATGCCCAGGTAATGGAGTTCGGGCGTGCTGATATGGCCACCAGATGGCGCTCACAGCCTTTGGTCTTGGTTTGTGTCCTTGGAAATCTTGTCATTATTACTCTGGTAGAATTAACAGATACGTCAAGGTCTCACAAGTTTTCTGACTCGTTTCATGCACCATCATGGTTCAGAGTCTAGGACATTTGGGGCAGTTACACTTACTTTTTCCCTGGGGCACCTGAGACATTATTGGGGGGGGTCTATGCTAGAAGTTGCGGGGACACAGGCCACTCTGACCCCCACTCTCCCCAAGGCTATACTTTTGCATGTTTGTGCTTTGGAAACTTTGAGTGAAAAAATTCTTTCACATCTTACTTTTCTCTGTTGGGGGGAAATACAACTTTTCCATAAAAGGTCCTTGGAACACTGAAAGTGTTTGTAAGCTCTTCTCAGCTTAATGCTTTTATTTGCATGATACCAGAGATAGAACACACAGAGACAAACTTCCAGAAGGGAAAACATACGTTCCCCTCTAAGACTCCAGTGGTTTTGACAGATTGAAAATATTTCAATCTGAGTGTCAGAGTTTTAGGATTTCGGATTGCTGGAAAACTCCAAAGAGTCTTCAAACCTCTTTGATACTTTTACTATCAAAGTAAATATCCATATTGTTTGTAATGGCATAAATTCCAAGATGTTTAATGTCTGTTAAGCTGTGTAATAAAATGGGCACTGAATCATAAGAAAGTTAAGAGTGCTAGGAGGAGTGATTGTTTCAGGATGATAATTTGGCTTCTAATTAGCACAGGCGTATAAGAGCACATGGAGGTAAGAATTTTCTAGTGATACTGTAGCAGGTCAAAGATCTCTGAGAGCAAATCATTATGCACACACCTTCGGGGACCAGGGAAAACACATAAAGTAATCAGAACCATAAATCAACCTGCCATGTGGCTTACACTTCTGGTGGAATGCTCTGCAGGCAGTAGAATAGTTAAGAAACTAAAATGTCAGTGGATGAAACTCGATTTGAGTTCAAACCAATGGAGCCTCTGGTTCATATATGCCTTGCTATAAAATATTCTTCTTCAGTTATAAGTGAAGCTCCAGGGGTAGGGGAGGCAAGAGCATGATGCATCAGTGTAATTATTTCTAGATAATTTCTTTGTACAAAAACATTTTTTCCCCCAGATATCGGCAGCCACTTTAAATAAAACTCAAATTGGGACCGGCTGATATTCAAAGATATGTGGAAATTATATAATATTCTATGTCAAATATATTTCAATTATTTAAAAAAAGGTATGTGGGGAATTCCCTGGCAGTCCAGTGGTTAGGACTCTGTGCTTCCACTGCTGGAGGCCTGGGTTTGATCCCTGGTCAGGGAACTAAGATCCTGCAAGCCGCGTGGTATGGCCAAAAATAAAAAAGGTATGTGGGAATAATTCAGCCTCATCCATGTACCTGAAAAAGACATGTCATTTTCTCAGGAAAGCTCTGAAATGGGAGAATAACTGAAAGGAATATTTCAGCAAAATTGGGTTCAGTTCAAGAAAAAGATGCTCATTAATGTGTCAGCTACCTGTCAAGGTAGCTGTTTGCACTAATAATTCCTACAGGACCTGTTACTTTCATTGTTTTTTCAAAACCAGGTTTGAAGGAGAGTCATTAGTTCATTTAAATATTAGAGCATGTATTTGTTGACTTGTTTTTTCTGTCTCCCTCACTAGAGCATAACAGGGGGAAGGATCATGTCTGTCTTGTTCTCTGCTGAATTCTCAGAGCCTGGAAGAGGGCATGGCACGGGATAGGCCCCCCAAAATATTTCTTTGGATTAATGGACGGATGGATGGATGGATGAATAAAGAACAAACAAACAGCCACGGTCCTAACAGAGTTCTAGAAGGTTACTGGGCCCAACCTTTGCCTTCATGGAGCTTACAGTTTCCTGCTAGAATCTCCTAGGTTCACCATACACAATCTGTGTCCTTTCTAGAGCACCATTTCTAGGATTGAAACTGTGTACCTAGAATCGGTTACAGAGGGAAAGACAGTAAACAGAGAACAAGAGAACAAGGGCCCCCAAGCACTGACTACGTTTTTTTTTGCTCTCTCTTTTTTAAAAATGTTTATTTATTTATTTATATTTTTCTTATTAGTCACCCATTTTATACACATCAGTGTATACATGTAAATCCCAATCTCTCAATTCATCATACCACCATCCCCACCCCCTGCCGCTTTCCCCCCTTGGTGTCCATACGTTTGTTCTCTACATGTGTGTCTCCATTTCTGCTCTGCAAACCAGTTCATCTTTACCATTTTTCTAGGTTCCACATATATGCGTTAATATAGGATATTTGTTCTTCTCTTTCTGACTTACTTCACTCTGTATGGCAGTCTCTAGATGCATCCACGTCTCTACAAATGACCCAATTTTGTTCCTTTTTATGGCTGAGTAATATTCCATTGTATATATGTACCACTTCCTCTTTAACCATTCGTCCGTCGATGGGCATTTAGGTTGCTTCCATGATCTGGCTATTGTAAATAGTACTGCAATGAACGTTGGGGTGCATGTGGCTTTTTGAATTATGGTTTTCTCTGGGTATATGCCCAGTAGTGGGATTGCTGGGTCCTATGGTAATTCTATTTTTAGTTTTGTAAGGAACCTCCATACTGTTCTCCATAGTGGCTGTATCAATTTACATTCCCACCAACAGTGCAAGACGGTCCCCTTTTCTCCACACCGTCTCCAGCATTTGTTGTTTGTAGATTTTCTGATGATGCCCATTCTAACTGGTGTGAGGTGATACCTCATTGCAGTTTTGATTTGCATTTCTCTAATAATTAATGATGTTGAGCAGCTTTTCATGTGCTTCTTGGCCAGCGGTATATCTTCTTTGGAGAAACGTCTATTTAGGTCTTCTGCCCATTTTTGGATTGGGTTGTTTGTTTTTTTAATATTGAGCTGCATGAGCTCTTTATATATTTTGGATATTAATCATTTGTCAGTTGCTTCCTTTGCAAATATTTTCCCCCAGTCTGAGGGTTGTCTTTTCATCCTGTTTATGGTTTCCTTTGCTGTGCAAAAGCTTTGAAGTTTCATTAGGTCCCATTTGTTTATTTTGGTATTTATTTCCATTACTCTAGGAAGTGGATCAAAAAATATCTTGCTGTGATTTATGTCAAAGCGTGTTCTTCCTATGTTTTCCTCTAAGAATTTTAGAGTGTCTGGTCTTACATTTAGGTCTCTAATCCGTTTTGAGTTTATTTTTGTGAATGGCGTTAGGGAGTGTTCTAATTTCATTCTTTTACATGTAGCTGTCCAGTTTTCCCATCACCACTTATTGAAGAGACTGTCTTTTCTCCACTGTATATCCTTGACTCCTTTGTCATAGATTAGTTGACCATAGGTGTGTGGGTTTATCTCTGGGCTTTCTATTCTGTTCCATTGACCTATATTTCTGTTTTTGTGCCAGTACCATATTGTCTTGATTACTGTGGCTTTGTAGTATAGGCTGAAGTTAGGGAGTCTGATTCCTCCAGCTCCGTTTTTTTCCCTCAAGACTGCTTTGGCTATTCGGGGTCTTTTGTGTCTCCACACAAATTTTAAGCTTTTCTGTTCTAGTTCTCTAAAAAATGCCATTGGTAATTTGATAGGGATTGCATTGAATCTGTAGATTGCTTTGGGTAATAGAGTCATTTTCACAATATTGATGCTTCCAATCCAAGAACATGGTATATCTCTCCATCTGTTGCTATCATCTTTAATTGCTTTCATCAGTGTCTTACAGTTTTCTGCATACAGGTCTTTGTCTCCCTAGGTAGGTTTATTCCTAGCTATTGTATTTTTTGGTTGCAGTCGTACCTGAGAGTGTTTCCTTAATTTCTCTTTCAGATTTTTCATCATTAGTGTATAGGAATGCAAGAGATTTCTGTGCATTCATTTTGTGTCCTGCAACTTTACCAAGTTCATTGATTAGCTCTAGTAGATTTCTGGTGGCATCTTTAGGATTCTCTCTGTAGAGTATCCTGTCATCTGCAAACAGTGACAGTTTTACTTCTTCTTTTTCAATTTGGATACCTTTTATTGCTTTTTCTTCACTGATTGCTGTGGCTAGGACTTCCAAAACTATGTTGAAGAATGGTAATGAGAGTGGACATCCTTGTCTTGTTCCTGATCTTAGAGGAAATGCTTTCAGTTTTTCACCATTGAGAATGATGTTTGCTGTGGCTTTGTCATATATGGCCTTTACTATGGTGAAGTAGGTTCCCTCTATGCCCACTTTCTGGAGAGTTTTTATCATAAATCAGAGTTGAATTTTGTCAAAAGCTTTTTCTGCATCCATTGAGATGATCATATGGTTTTTCTTTTTCAATTTGTTAATATGGTGTATCACATTGATTGATTTGCATATATTGAAGAATCCTTGCCTCTTTGGGATAAATCCCCCTTGATCATGTTGTATGATCCTTTTCATGTGTTGTTGGATTCTGTTTGCTAGTATTTTGTTGAGGATTTTTGCATCTATATTCATCAGTGATATTGGTCTGTAATTTTCTTTTTTTGTAGTATCTTTGTCTGGTTTTGGTATCAGGGTGATGGTGGCCTCAGAGAATGAGTTTGGGAGTGTTCCTTCCTCTGCAATTTTTTGGAAGAGTTTGAGAAAGATGGGTGTTAGCTCGTCTCTAAATGTTTGATAGCATTCACCTGTGAAGCCTTCTGGTCCTGGACTTCTGTTTGTTGGAAGATTTTTAATCACAGTTTCAATTTCATTACTTGTGATTGGTCTGTTCATATTTTCTATTTCTTCCTGGTTCAGACTTGAAAGGTTATAACTTTCTAAGAATTTGTTCATGTCTTCCAGGTTGTCCATTTTATTGGCATAGAGTTGCTTGTAGTTGTCTCTTAGGATGCTTTGTATTTCTGCGGTGTCTGTTGTAACTTCTTTTTCCTTTCTAATTTTATTGATTTGAGTCCTCTCCCTCTTTTTCTTGATGAGTCTGGCTAATGGTTTATCAATTTTGTTTAACTTCTCAAAGAACCAGCTTTTAGTTTTATTGATCTTTGCTATTGTTTTCTTTGTTTCTATTTCATTTATTTCTGCTCTGATCTTTATGATTTCTTGCCTTCTGCTCACTTTGGGTTTTGTTTGTTCTTCTTTCTCTAGTTCCTTTAGGTGTAACGTTAGATTGTTTATTTGAGATTTTTCTTGTTTCTTGAGGTAGGCTTGTATAGCTATGAACTTCCCTCTTAGAACTATGGGATGCTTTTGCTGAATCCCATAGGTTTTGGATCGTCGTGTTTTCATTGTCATTTGTCTCAAGGTATTTTTTGATTTCCTCTTTGATTTCTTCAGTGATCTCTTGGTTATTTAGTAACGTACTGTTTAGCCTCTATGTGTTTGTGTTTTTTACAGGTTTTTCCCTGTAATTTATTTCTAATCTCATAGCGTTGTGGTCAGAAAAGATGCTTGATATGATTTTAATTTTCTTAAATTTCCTGAGGCTTGATTTGTGACCCAAAACGTGATCTATCCTGGAAAATGTTCCGTGGGCACCTGAGAAGAAAGTGTAATCTGCTGTTTTAGGATGGAATGTCCTACAAATATCAATTAAATCTATCTGGTCTATTGTGTCATTTAAAGCTTGTGTTTCCTTATTAATTTTCTCTTTGGATGATCTGTCCATTGGTGTAAGTGAGGTGTTCAAGTCCCCCACTATTATTGTGTTACTGTTGATTTCCTCTTTTAGAGCTGTTAGCGATTGCCTTTTGTATTGAGGTGTTCCTATGTTGGGTGCATATATATTTATAATTGTTATATCTTCCTCTTGGATTGATCCCTTGATCATTACGTAGTGTCCTTCCTTGTCTCTTGTAACATTCTTTATTTTAAAGTGTATTTTACCTGATATGAGTATTGCTACTCCAGCTTTCCTTTGATTTCCATTTGCATGGAATATCTTTTTCCATCCCCTCACTTTCAGTCTGTATGTGTCCCTAGGTCTGAAGTGGGTCGCCTGGAGACAGCATATAGATGGGTCTTGTTTTTGTATCCTTTCAGCAACCCTGTGTCTTTTGGTTGGAGCATTTGATCCATTCACGTTTAAGGTAATTATCGATATGTATGTTTCTATGACCATTTTCTTAATTGTTTTGGGTGTGTTTTTGTAGGTCCTTTTCTTCTCTTGTGTTTCCCACTTAGAGAAGTTCCTTTAACATTTGTTGTAGAGCTGGTTTGGTGGTGCTCAATTCTCTTAGCTTTTGCTTGTCTGTCAAGCTTTTGATTTCTCCATCGAATCTCAATGAGATCCTTGCTGGGTAGAGTAATCTTGGTTGTAGGTTCTTCCCTTTCATCACTTTAAGTATATCATGCCACTCCCTTCTGGTTGGTAGAGTTTCTGCTGAGAAATCAGCTGGTAACCTTCTGGGAGTTCCCTTGTATGTTATTTGTCATTTTTCCCTTGCTGCTGTCAATAATTTTTCTTTAATTTTTGCCAAGTTGATTACTATGTGTCTCGGTGTGTTTCTCCTTGGGTTTCTCCTGTATGGGACTCTCTGTGCTTCCTGGACTTGGGTGGCTATTTCCTTTCCGATGTTAGGGAAGTTTTTGACTATAATCTCTTCAATATCTTCTCGGGTCCTTTCTCTCTCTCTTCTCCTTCTGGGACCCGTATAATGTGAACGTTGTTGTGTTTAATGTTGGCCCAGAGGTCTCTTAAGCTGTCTTCATTTCTTTTCATTCTTTTTTCTTTATTCTGTTCCGCAGCAGTGAATTCCACCATTCTGTCTTCCAGGTCACTTATCCGTTCTTTTGCCTCAGTTATTCTATTGATTCCTTCTAGTGTGTGTTTTTTTTTCAGTTATTGTATTGTTCATCTCTGTTTGTTTGTTCTTGAATTCTTCTAGATCTTTGTTAAACATTTCTTGCATCTTCTGGATCTTTGCCTCCATTCTTTTTCTGAGGTCCAGGATCATCTTCACTATCATTATTCTGAATTCTTTTTCTGGAAGGTTGCCTATCTCCATTTCATTTAGTTGTTTTCTGGGGTTTTACGTTGTTCCTTCATCTGTTACATAGCCCTCTGCCTTTTCATCTTTTCCGTCTTTCTGTGAATATGGTTTTTGTTCCACAAGCTGCAGGATTGTAGTTCTTCTTGTTGCTGCTGTCTGCCCTCTGGTGGATGAGGCTATCTAAGAGGCTTGTGGAAGTTTCCTGATAGGAGGGACTGGTGGTGGGTAGAGCTGGCTGTGGCATTGGTAGGCAGAGCTCAGTAAAACTTTAATCTGCTTGTCTGCTGATGGGTGGGTCTGGCTTCCCTCCCTGTTAGTTGTTTGGCCTGAAGTGACCCAACACTGGAGCCTACCCAGGCTCTTTGGTGGAGCTAATGGCAGACTCTGGGAGGGCTCATGCCAAGGAATACTTCCCAGAACCTCTGCTGCCAGTGTCCTTGTCCCTTGGTGAGCCACAGCTGCCTCCCGCCTCTGCAGGAGACCCTCCAACACTAGCAGGTAGGTCTGGTTCAGTCTCCTATGGGGGTCACTGCTCCTTCCCCTGGGTCCCAATGCACACACTACTTTGTGTGTGCCCTCCAAGAGTGGAATCGTTCTTTCCCCCAGTCCTGCCAAAGTCCTGCAATGAAATCCCACTAGCCTTCAAAGTCTGAGTCTCTAGGAATTCCTCCTCCCATTGCTGGACCCCCAGGTTGGGAAGCCCGACGTGGGGCTCAGAACCTTCACTCCAGTTGGTGGACTTCTGTGGTATAAGTGTTCTCCAGTTTGTGAGTCACCCACCCAGCAGGGATGGGATTTGATTTTATTGGGATTGCGCCCCTCCTACTGTCTCAGTGCGCCTTCTCCTTTGTCTTTGCATGTCGGGTATCTTTTTTGGTGAGTTCCAGTGTCTTCCTGTCGATGATTGTTCAGCAGTTAGTTGTGATTCCAGTGTTCTCGAAAGAGGGAGTGACAGCATGTCCTTCTACTCCGTCATGTTGAACCAAATCTGACTACGGTTTTAAGCAGAATTATGCACTGAGGCCAAAATTCATCAATTTCCAATTGCTTTTTTATCAACGTTGTTGAGATATAATTTATGTACAAGATCAGTGGCCAATTTTAAAGCAGTTCTTTAAAACTTAAAAAAAATTTTTTTTTTCTTTTGCATTTAGTTTCAGGAGGAATGAAGTTGACTGGTAAATCCAGACATTCTGGGTGGAGAATTTTTGGTGAAATTCCCTATAAATGAACCAGCAGCTGCCTTCAGGGTTTGATAAAGGCCTCAGTGTTTGGAACACTGTGGGGTTCCTTCTCCCCATCTCCAGCTCTTTCTGGCTGGGTCCGGGTGGGTGTGAGAAGTGGTCACTGAAGCGACAGGAGTTGGGTGGAAATGCAAAGTGGGTGTGAAAGCATGAGGTGTACAAGGTGGCAGAGCTGAGCCCAAATCACATCACTGTCTCTCACTTGCTGTGCAAGCTGTACCAAGCTCCTGGGCATCGCTGAGCGTGCCTCAGTCTCCTCATCTGTAGAATGGCATGTGTCAGGAGACTGAGGTTTAAATAGCTAATGAGGGGACTTCCCTCATGGTGCAGTGGTTAAGAATCCCCCTGCCAATGCAGGGGACAGGAGTTCGAGCCCTGGTCCAGGAAGATCCCACATGCTGTGGAGAAACTATGCCCGTGGGCCACAACTACTGAGCCTGCACTCTAGAGTCCGCGAGCCACAGCTACTGAAGCCCTCATGCTGCAACTACTGAAGCCCACGTGCCTAGAGCCCATGGTCTGCAGCAAGAGAAGCCACTGCAATGAGAAGCCCATGCACCACAGTGAAGAGTAGACCCTGCTCACTGCAACTAGAGAAAGCCCGTGCACAGCAACGAAGACCCAATGCAGCCATAAATAAATAAATTAAATAAATAAATTAAATAAGTAAGTAAATAAATAAATAAGCTAATGCACCCAAAGCACCTGCACCGGGGCCTGAACATGGTAGGCACTTAATCAAATCTAATATTGTTCTTACAAGGCTAGAAACTTGCCAACCCTGCACTCCCTGGAACTGTACTCCTCACCATGCTGTGCTCACTGCCCATTTCTAACTACCCGGGTGGCTCCCCCCAGGCTCTACCTGAGAGCTGTCACCCTGTGTTGTGACCGCAAGGCCCCGAACCACTTGTCTCTGAGCCCTACCTGGTTTTTCAAGCTCTGGATCTCTCTCTGTTGGGCATCGTCCTCTTCATGCAGAACCTGAAACTTGGGCGGGATCACCCTCTCCTTCTGCCTGGAGGTGGCTGTTTCCAACAGCTTCTGGCTCAGGTTGGCCACTTGGTTCTGCAGGCTTGCTATCACGGTGTCTTTGTATTTAGATTCAAGTTCAAAATCGGAGAGACGGCTGACTTCTTTTCCCAGCAGCAGAATTATTTCATCCTGGGTGGAGGACAGATGGGAAATTTACTAGGTGTGGGTCTGGGTGTAAGGCTGAGCCCATTTAAAGAAATACAGGAAAAATATGGTATCATTCTTTGGGAAGGTGAGGGCAGGCAGGGAGGGAAAAAGCAGACTTTCAAGGCTATCTCTGTCACTTCGAAAATCTCATAGAGACAAGAATTGGGTTAAAATGAGGTAATTGTATATAGACTCCTGTAATGGATGTCTATACCTCACAGGTACAGAAACTTTCCTTTCCCCGAGAATTAGACTTTCATATTAAGAACAACTATCCCACTTGGGAACTTTTGTTGCTAGAAAGTTTACTTAGAGTGTTTTCATTTATAATATTCAGCCTAGCACACTGGGGACCTAGGAAAGGTACTTAGGAAAACAACATTCTGTTTGACCACATTCTGCCTATAATGAGGGTTATTTGTTTTAACTTAAAACATTCTGAACTATTTGTTTTCCCTTTCCTCTCTTCTAATATTTCCTGCCTCTTTTGGCTATTCATGTATGAATTTTTTCCAGGTAACTCAATCTGGAAAGTAAATGAGACAGGAATAGTGATTTATTTGCATGGGCTCATGTAAACTTTCGGCTGGAAAAACAAAATTGCTGGTAGACTGTACCCACAGGTATAATTAACCCTGTCCTCCATCTCTCCAGTGATAAAGCTCTGCAGCCAAAGAATTGGTTAGGTTTTCCAAAAAAGGAAAAAAAAATTCCCCCAAACTTCTCACCAGACGTTATCAATAAAATGTCAGAAATACTGAAGAAGAAGAAGAAGAAGAAAAAATTCCCCAGAGGCCTTTTCCAAAGCAGTCACGGGAGGAGGTAAACGGGCAATTTCTGGGCCAGCTCATTCCCAGGAGAGCTGTCCAGTCAGCCTCACGACCTGCTAGCTCCGTGACCTGGGGCAGGACAGGGTCTCGCTCATGAGAAAGCCTGTCTGACATTGCCAGCTGCTGCCAGGGGCCTTCCTTTGGGTCCTTGTGAAAGTTGGTGGCAAAACTTCAAGAGAGAGCATCAGACATATTCCCTACTCCTGGGCAGTTTCCCCTGTTTCACCCTGTTATGATCAGCCAGGTGCTTATTCATTTTTCATGCAACAAACATTCATCGGGCAGCAACTAAGTGCCAGGCCCCGTGCCAGTGCTGGAATATAAGAAGTTTGCAGAGGGCAGTGGACAGCTGTGGGTTCTGCTTTCCTGCTGAGGGTCCCCTTGCCCTTCTTGGAGGGAGTGTTCCTCCTTCCATTTGGTCTGGGTAGGACTGTCAGTCATGTGCCCTGATCCTTCCTGTCCCACCTCCCCATGTGCATGTGGCCCAAGCTGGTCAATCAGAGATTTCACACATCGATTACAGAGGGAGAGGATCTTGCCTTCTTTTGGATCATGTAGGCTTGTTTGCCTGAGTTTGTCTTTTCTAACACACAAAGCCAGCCTTATGAAGAAAGCCAGACACTGAGGGAAACAGAGGGGAGAAGTTGGTAGTGGGGAGGTGTTCTGATGACATTATTCAAGCTCCTGGATCTAGCCATACCTGAAGCTAGTGGCCCTTTAAATTTTCCAATAAGATGAGCTAATCAATGCTCCCCCTCAAGCTAATTTGTTTATTGTCACTTGAAGGAGTCCTGGCAAGTCAGGGTATAAACGACTTATAAAGAGAAAGAATTATTTCTATTATAAATAGAAAAAATGATAAATGGCTTATAAAAATTTTCTATAAATAGAAAAAATTATAGTGGTTGCACTATATTTCCGAGTTAAAATTGAGGCAGGTTGAAAAATGGCTACAAATACTTTGCAGTTTTGCCATCCAGTCTATTTCCCCACCCTCTAGTCTGGGCTGGCCCCGTGACTAGCTTTAACCAATGGAATGGAGTGGAAGTGATGCTGCATGATCTCCAGGCAAGTTCTTACAGGCTGTGCAGCTTCTGCTCTGGCCCCCTGGGAACCCTGAGACCACCGTGCTGTGATGAAAAACCACATGCACAAAGGGGCGCACCAGTCCAGGCGTCCTGGCTGAGGCCCTAGATGTGGGAAGGAGGCCAATGGAGACCGACCACCAAAATGGCCAAGCCAGCGGCTTACTGAGGCCGCATGAGTGAGGCCAGGGGACACGAGCAAAGGAACCTTCCAGGTCAACCCATAGATTCTGGGGAATAATGAATTGCTGTTTGAAGCCGCTAAGTTTTGGGATGGCTTGTTACACAGCGATAAATACAGAATCTGAGTATGGCTTCTCGCCTTTCTGCAACATTTTTCAGAGTCTGGTCCCAGGATGCCTGGGTTGGAACCCCCTGCCTCCTGAAGGTTTGGATTTCCGTGTCTGACAAGAACCCCAGGTAGGTCTGCTCCTCACAAACTCTGAGAATTGCTGCAGGAGCAGGCCCTGGCCCTGAAGGAAAGCGAGATATTATAGACTGCTTCTTTTAGAGTAACTTTCGAGTCATGTCTAAGTGGGGAGAAATTGACCTGGGCCCTTCCCAGGATGGCTTGAATCCACCTGTTCTGCTCGCATCCCTGCTTTAAACCTCTCTGGTTCTTTAACGAGTCTCTCGGCCCACGCCTCCCTGACTTCAGGGCTCACGTCCTCCTGCAAGGAACGTGTTTTTGCGTCACTGTTCCATCACTGAAGGTTGACCAAGTGATTACTGTGTGGGAGTTAGAAGTGCCCGCTGAGAAGCTAACCAGACCTCGCTTTGAATCCTAACACTGCTCCTTGCATTGGACAGCCTTGAACACATCACTGAACCTCTCTGAGCTTCAGTTTCCTAATCTGCGAAGTGAGGCTGATAAAATCTAGTTTGAAGATGGTGAAGATTAACAAGCTAATAAATGTCAAGTGCACAGGACATGGCCCAGCACACAGTAGGTGCTCAGTACCTTGTAGTTGTAGATGTTATTTGGGATAAAATGAGCAGTGGCCAAACCTGGCTGAATGTCTTGGGAGGAAGAGGTGGTTTCTTGGAAGTAGGAAAAAGGGACAGTCCTTGAGACACAGAGAACAAGAGGCAGTGGCAATCTCTCCATGGTCCCTCTTGCTGCTGTAGCTCTGTGCTTCCCCGAGACCCCTCACCTTATCGTGCTGGGACAGGTCCTGGTCCACAAAAATTTCTCTGTAGGGCCCTGTCCCAGGACTTTCCTCGGCCACTGATTGTTCCGACAGTTCCGCGGCGTTGGTCCACACTAACACACAAGGTCAACAGAGAATGCAGAGGAGACAGTGAGTTTCCCCAAAGTCTTAAAGAATATTTTCAGATTAACCTTCACGTTCATGAGACTTATGCACTGAAAGCATTACAGGAGGACAGGAAAGGGTAAGAGCGGCCTCATTTCTCTTCCCCAGCGTTAACTGCACTGATGCACTGTGGTGTGTCTCTTTCCAGACTTTTTTCTATGCTGCATAAGAGCTGAGGACCTTGGGCAAGTCATTTGCTCTCTCTAAGCCTTAGTTTCCACATACATAATTCAGGATCCCTGATAGTCTCTGTTATAAAGGGCTATCTGGAGATTAAATAGAATAATGATATAGAGCAGGGGTTGGCAAACTATGGCCCTGCGGCCAAATCTGGAATTCTGCCTATGTTTGTAAATAAAGTTTTATTGCAACATAGCCACAGTGATCATTTACATATTACTTATGGCTGCTTCCCAGCTACAAAGGCAGAGCTGAGTAGTTGCAGCAGAGACCATGTGACCCACAAATCCTAAAGTATTTACTATCTGGCTCTTTACAGGAAAAGTTTGCTGACCCCTCAAGTAGAGCATTTAGCACTAAACATTAGCTATATATTTTTTTATTGCAGTCAAATCTTTTCAAAAAACAAAAATGCATTTACATGTCAGAGATTCTTATCCAGCTTACTTTTCAGCTAACAATATCAAAAACATCTTCCCATGTCAGTATTTGAGGCTGTACTTGGTTCTTTTCCAGGGTAGCATTGTGGTCCATTGTCCAAGTGTGCCAAACGTGTTTAACTAGGATCCACTTGATAGACATTTAAGCTTTCCTATACTTTTTCTTATTTACCCCAGTATTACGAGGCCTTTTTATATGACTTTCAGGGATTATGGCATTGTGTTTGGGGACCCCACTCTGTATCACATCAGACATCTCGCAATTCACTCACATCAACACTGAATACATTTCTTTTTATTGGTGTAGAAACGTTTGTAAAGATTTCTATAATTCTACGTGTGAGATCACTTGGGCCCAAGCAGCATATTTTAAATTTCCAAGTGACTATGGTTTCTGGACAGTCACTGCACATTCTTATCTTCTTGTGAAGTGAGAAACTGAACAAATTGTTTTCAGTGGTGATGAAACTTTAATGAGTATTAACATTAATGATGAATGAAGCACACACTGTCATGTTTGTGGACATTCATCATTTATTCATTTTGCTTCTGTATTTTTTATTTATGCATTTTAGAGTCAAAGATCCCTGCCCCCCAGCCAGGTCTCAAACCTCTTTGTGGACCCCAGAACCTCTAGTGGACATAGGTGATGGCCTGTGGTGCCCAGAGAATGCACAGCCTTGCGTGTTGAATGAGCAGCCCTGGCCACACTGTTTCCTGGGGCACGAGGCACAGAAGGGCCTGGAACTTCAGCAGCTGCCCATTTTCTCTCCCTCCACCTCCCCAGCTAGGTCCATGATTAGAAAACTTTTACTTGAAGCTCACTGCCCCCATCTGACTCTCTTGGATCCTGAGCAGCTAAGTCCTAACTGACTATAGCAGCAGTGCCTGATAGAGAAATAAGGGAGCTACAGAATGCAATTTTCAATTTTCTAGTAGTCGCATTAAAAAGGTAAAAAGAAGAGAGGAATGTTTAATGATCAATTTGATTTAACCCAATACATTAAAAAGCATCATTTCAACACGTGATCTACAAAAAATATGGAGATATTTTATATTCTTTTTCCTCGAGGCATGAAGCCTTTGAAATCTGGGGTTTATTTTACACTGATTGTGTATCTCAATTTGGAAACTGAGTTTTCAGGAGGAAGATTTCATCTGTTCTCAGATTCCTCAAGAAATCGGCTCCCACTGGAGGAAGGTACTGCCTGGCCTGTGTCCCCAGGGAGGGCCTCGGGGTCTGACCCTAACTGGGCCCCTGTCCAGTCTCAGCTTAGAGTTCTGGCGTCTGATGCCATCTCAAGGGGTGACTCCGGCTGCCTCTACGACCCTGTCGTGGCTGTCTTGAGGGACGCTTCCCTGCAAGATGATGGCCGGAGGGGGGACTTCATCAAACTTACAGAACAGGCTGATCGATGGGGTCACTTTACTGGGGACGGTGTGTTTACTCAAAGTCTTTGTGGGGCTAGAATTTGCTCTGAGACTTGCTTTCCTTACACCCAGGCAGGGAGGTGCGGGAGCAGTTACCCCTCACCTGCCCCAAACTTCTTTACCAGCTACTGTTATTTATCAAAAAGAACCTAAGGGCCATGTATGACCAAACCGGCTTAACTCTAGATGCTGGATCCTTCGGAGGTCCCAGTGGGGAGAAGCCCAAGGGAGAGGCGGGAGGGCTGGGGCGGTGGGACGGCGGATACGGGGACGCAGGCACTTTAAGAATTTTCGGGCATGAGCTGTTGGCCAAAAGGCAGGGGAGTTACTTTAATATTTTAACAACCCCCAGCTGTCCTGGTGCGCTCCAATAATCACCAGTCTGCAGCAGGGGCAGTATGTGTGCACCTTAACTGTGTCTTTCAGACATTGTAAGTTGTAAATAAAAGTTAAATAACAATCATGGTTAGGTAATAACTTAATTTTTAATTTTTAATATTTAAAATTTAAATATTAAAATTATTAAAATATTAAAATTTAAATATTAAATATTAAATATTTTAATATTTACTGAATGTTCGCTATGCACCAGGCGCTGTGCTCAGCACTTACAGGCAGGATACGATTTCGTCTTCATAACAACCCAGTGAGATAGGCATTATTATTCCCATCTCCATTTTATACGTGAGAGGTATGAGGCACAGAGACGTCAAGTCACCTGCTCAAGGACACACAGCTGGTAAGTGGTAGAGTCAAGGGATGAGCCTAAGTTTGTTGGATTCAGAGCCTATGCTTTTAACCACTATGCAGTCAATGTATTGAAGTGGGAAGATGTTTATGACATATTATTGAATTTTAAAAATCAGGTAGGGAATTCCTTGGCAGTCCAGTGATTAGGATTCTGTGCTTCCACTGCAGGGGGCACAGGTTCCATCCCTGGCTGGGGAACAAAGATCCTGCAAGCTGAGCGGCACGGCCAAAAAAAGAAAAAAAAAGAAGGTTACCTATGTTAGGTTCATATGATCCCATTATTGGGAAAAAAATATATATATATATATATGAATCAAGATGCTATTTTAATAAGTCACTCCACATATTTTCTTTTCTCAGTAATTCTTCCCCACCTCCCATGAGCTCTTGCCATTAAGATTTGGCCTTGGAGCTGACGTTTTATTGCCTTGTGGTACAGGAAGGATGAGTATTAACTAGAACAGGGTGAGTTTTCCCCCAGGCAAAATGACGTTCTGATTTTTGACAACGTCTGGAGACATTTTTGAGAACCACAGTTAGGGGGGGTGGTGGTGTTGCTACTGGTACCTCTGGTGGGTAGGAGTCAGGGATGCTGCTAAACACTCTACAGTGGACAGGACAGATCCTTCAACAAGGAGTTATGCGACCCACCTGTCACTGTGCCAAGATTGAGAAACCCTGACCTGATCTGCAGTAAATAAATCCTTGGCTTTGGGTTTTCAAATAGAATTTTTCAAGTCTAAAGCAAGGTGACAGTCTAACAGTAAACCAATTTAATTGGAAGAGCCCAGCTTTGCTAAGAGAGGAAAGAGCTTTCTCGGAACCCTTAAAAAGAGGTGTTTTCTGTCAAGAGACAGCGTGGAGGACTGGGGCACAGAGTTTTCTCTAAAGCGTGGAGTAGAGAGGCCCAGACAGAAAGGAACTCCCCATGACACGGGAAGATAAAAGTCCTTTTCTGAGGATGGGGAGTGTGTCAGGGGAACGAGGGTAAACATTTGGAAACATGAGACCTGGCTGAGAGGCTGAGGAGATAGAGCCCAGGTAGATGTGAGGGAATCTAAGCCATACGACTCATCCTTCATTTCTCCAGGGGGGATGCAAGTCCTTTAGAGAAGCCCCAAGTTCAGCATGGCACTGGAGAAACCGGTGATTACAGTGGAAAAATTTAAATGGCGGAGTGAAAAAAAGAAAAGAAACAGCCCATGTGCCATGTGTCCAAAGGATGCATTAAAAAAACAACCCCAAAAACCCTGTATATATGTTCATAAAACAGAACATGATGCATACAACAAAATGAATGAATCTCAGAAATACTATGCTGAGTGAAAAAAGCCTTCCACAAAGGAACATGTACTACATGGTTCTGTGTACTTGAGATTCTAGAACAGGAATATCTAATCCATGGCGGGAAAAGAATTCAGAAGAGTGGGTGCCTCTGGGGCCTGGGGCTGGGAATTGACTGGGGAGGGACATGAGGGAACTTTCTGGGGTGATGGTAATGTTCTATATCTTGATAGGAGTTTGGGTTACATAGGTGTACACGACCGCCAAAACTCAATGAGCACACTCAAGATCTACACCTTTCATGGTGTGGTAGCCAGTCTCCAAGATGGCCCCACTGATTCTTGTCTCCTGGTATTCAGACCCTTGCATCATCCTCTCCAATACTGGATGGACTTTATATTAGTTAGCTGGGGCTGCCATAACAAAACACCACAGGAGGTCTTAACAAAAGAAATTCATTTTCTCACAGTTCTGGAGGCTGGAAGTCCAAGATCAAGGTGTGGGCAGGGTTAGGCCTCTCTCCTTGGCTTGCAGACGGCCACCTTCCTGCTGTGTCCTCACATGCCCTTTTCTCTGTGCACGTGCATCCCTGGCGTCTCTCTCTCTCTTCTTACAAGGACACCAGCCCTTGGATTAGGGCCCACCCAATCATCTCATTTGAACTTACTCATCTATTTCAATACACTATCTCCAAATATGGTCACATTCTGCGATATTGGGATTGAGGCCTCAGCATATGCATTTTGGGGGAATGCAATTCAGTCCGTAACAAAGCTTCTCTATGTAACCAAGGATATTGCAGAAATGACACAGTTTGATTCCTGAGGTTAGATCATAAAAGACATTGCAGCTTCTGCCTCACTCTCTAGGACCACTTGTCTGGAGGAGCTGGCAGCTTGAGGATGCTCAAGCAACGTATGGAGAGGTGCACTTAGTGAAGAACTGAGGCCTCTTACCAAAAGCCATGGGAGTGACCCATCCTAGAGGTGGGTCCTCCAGCCCCAGACAAGCCTCCAGAGGACCACGGCCCAGCCACCACCATTACTGCAACCTGATGAAGAATCCTGAGCAAGAATCCCCCAGCTAAGCCATTCCCAACTTCCTGCCTCAGAGAAGCTATGAGATAATAAATGTTTACTGTTGTTTTAGGCCATTACATCCTGCAGTAATTTGTTATGCAACAATAAGTAGCAAATACAGGTTTGGGCACCAGGAGTGGTGCAAAATTTAACAAAAACCCTACGATGTGGAGTGGTTTGGGATGGAACAGTGGCCAGAAGCTGGAGGACTTTGGCCAAGAGTCTTTGAGAAAGCCTCAATAGTCTTAGTAGAAGCTCTGATGGCCTTTGAGGAGGCAGTGAGGGAAGGGTTCCAGGAAAGTGAGGAAAATGTTACTGTGGTTAAGGGATCCTTGTTAGGTGGTGGCAGGAGGTTTCCTAACACGTTGCCTGTGGTCATGAGGAAGGTAGAAAATGTTTGTGATGAGGCTGAATGGTCTAGCTAAAGAGAGTTCCAGAAAGAGTCTTGGAAGGTGCTGCCTGGTTACTTCTTGCTACTTATAGTGAAATGTGAAGGGGAGAGACAGTTAAAGGAAGGGCTGTTAAACCAGGGCAATGCTCTGGGCTTGAAAATTCCCCGCCTCTCCACGTGGCAAATGAAATGTAAGAAACAGGTTCTGGGCAAAGATCAAATCAAGGGCGCTCTCAAGAAAACACAGTCTAGAGAAGAAGCTGAGGGTGTGGTTGTAAAATCCTTTGTTAAGAATACAGATCCAGGGCAGTATCCAAGAGAACCCTTCGGTCCAAGAACTGGGCTTCTAAGAAGCTTCGGTTCTTTGTCAGTCTTTGCAGAAGCCCATGGTGGAAGGGCTTGTGTCCAAAAATATCTCTGGGCGTGGGTTTTGCCTAATAGGATGAACCCCAATAAGAAGCACTGCCAACTCAGACTGACAGAGACCCACAAAAGTCAAAGAAGCGTCTGGACCCCCAAGCTTCTACAGGCAGGAAGCAGGCTATAAAACTATGCAGCCACATCCATGGGACACCTTTCTTAGGAAAGGGAGGACGACTCAGAAGGCGGAACTCAGGGACCTGGGGGCAGAGCCCAGAGCCCTGGAAAGTCATTTCTTGGCAAGAGTTGGACTGAAGCCCAGTCAAGGAACTGCCGATATTTTCCCAGCTGGACTTCAGAACTGCTTTGGGCCAGGGACTCCTGTGTGTTTCCTGTTTTTCTTCTTTTGGAACAAGAGGAGTGTATGTAGCAGTGATGCTATGTCTGTCCCACCAATATGTGCTGGGTGTGTGAGGGACAGACCCTTTGTTCAGAGGTCTTCAGATTTCTGGAAGTAGTACTTGATGAGCTGAACATAAGGTACTACACCCATGAGCCCCATCTGTACCTGGACTTGATTTAGACGAGATTCTGGAATTTGAGCCGATGCTGTTACTGGGGTGATATTTTGGGGGGCCTCAGGAGAGAGGAGGAGGAGTGTGAATCATTGAGGACCCGAGGGCAGGCTGTGGTAGCCGGCCTCCAAGATAACTGCTGAAAATCCCCGCCTCCTGGTCTTCAGGCCCGTGTGTAGTCTTCTCCCACACTGGAGGGTGACGCCCTGTGTAACCAGCAGGATATTGCAGCAATGACAGAGCATGACTTCTGAGGCTTAGTCACAAGAGATGTTGCCACTTCCATCTTGTCCTCCAGGATCACTTGCTCAGGAGGAGCAGCTGCCGTGTCATGGGAATGCTCGAGCCACTCTCTGGGGAGGCCCATGTGGTGAGGAGCTGGGGCCTCCTGCTGACAGCCATGTGAGCACGCCATCTTGGAAGTGGATCCTGCGGCCCAGGTCAAGCCTTCAGATGACTGCAGCCTTACGAGGGACCCTGAGCCACAGCCGTCCTGCTAAGCTGCTGCCAAATTCCTGACCCACAGAAACCGTATAGATGATAACACATGTTTGATTTTTGCTTTAGGCTGCTACGTTTGGGGAGAATTCGTTATGCAATCATGATAACTAATACACATTGTGTGTTCATTTTACATGAAGGAGACAAAAAATGTTGAATTCTAGTTAATGGTATATGTGCTAAAACATTTAGGGGGAGGACTACAGATGTGTGCTATTTATTTTGAAATGCATCCAAAAAATAAGATGGATTAATGCAGGACAAGAAGGGTGGGTAGACAGAAATGAAATAAAGAGTACAGCAAAGTGTTAGGGGTAGAATTAGGAGGAGAGCTGCTCTCTAAAATTCTTTTTGCTTTGCTGTATGTTTGAAAGTTTTCACATTAAAATGCTGGGGGGAAATGGCTGAGTAATTTCTTAACTTGGGTGGTAGGTACATGAGCGTTCCTTAGATGATGATGATGATGATGTAAACTGCAGAGATAACTTTCATTTGCTCCTTAGTCTGTATGCTTCAGAATAATAACTATTATTTGAATGGCTGAGGGAAGTGACTAGGTGAGTGGTCTTGAGTGAGACCAGGGAAGGGTGTGGAGGCATCGAGCGACCTGGGGACTCAGAGGAGTCTGGGGCTGGGACGCAGAAAACAGAGAATGGGACCTTCACACCAGTGGCCACAGAAGAAACCTGCGAATCATGCCAGGGACTAACTCGACCCAGCTACTCTGCCCGTAAGGCTGGAAAGGCCAAGAGGATGGTGACAGACAGGAAGTCTCCTCCCCAAATGCCATGAGGCCTTTTGGGGGGGAGGGGGGGAGAAGGAAACCCTGATGGCTGTGTGTCCCCAAAGTGACCAGGCTGTGAGTGACAGTCACTGAGATAACCAGCCTTAAATTTGACTGAAAAGCGTTAGATTAGATTAGATTGAATACATAACCTCCGGAGAAGTAATTTTCTCAATAAGCCTCAGTCTCCTCTTACCTGTAAAATGGTAATAAAATATTTAAAAACCTCCTAAGGCAAGAGGGATTTCAGTTACCAATATGTCTGTACATCTGAGTCGAAGTATATAAATTTAGATTCTGATACACATTCATATATATTCATATATACGTACAAACACACACACACACACACTCACCACAGAGGTACTGACGTGTGCAGATGGGCAGAGCACAGTCTTGGAGGAGTTTGTACCAAAAAGTCAACAGGGAGAATTCTGGTGATAAGGGTGACAGCTTATCTTTTACTGTTTTCTAACTTTCTGCTTTCCCCAATTTTTTCACAATTGATTATGTTCTACTTCAGAACCAGAGAACATAAGCGAAAGCCAGAGAAAGACAAATAACATACTATATTGCTTATATGTGGAATCTAAAAAAAGGTACAAATGAACTTATCTACAAAACAGAGATAGAGTTACAGATGTAGAAAATAAACTTATGGTTACCGGGAATAAGAGGGGGGAGGGATAAATTGGAAGAGAGGGATTGACATACACAATACTATACATAAAAGAGATAACTAAGAAGGACCTACTGGATAGCACAGGGAACTCTCCTCAATACTCTGTAATGGTCTATATGGGAAAAGAATCTAAAAAAGAGTGGATACATGTATATGTTTAACAGATTCAGTGTGCTGCATACCTGAAACTAACACAACACTGTAAATCAACTGCGCCTCAATAAAAATTTTTAAAAAAGGGGAAAGCAGAAACTGAGACCCATCCTCCTAGCAAAAGCCCCTCCCCTAAGCCGCCAAGGAAGCGCCCATGAGTACCTTGCCTGATGATGGGAACGCTGTGGGCGGCTCTGTCCACCACGAAGGAGAACATCTTCTCGCTGGCACTCACGGGCCGCCTGTGGGAGGCTGGTGGGACCATGGGGGGCTCAGGGGACCCCTGCGACCAGCTCCTCTGCACTGGCGCTGGCCAGATGCCCGGGTAGAAGGGGTTCTGTGGTGGTGAGGGTGACTGGTTCAGTTGCTGGGTGGCCCAAGGTGGCTGTGGCCTTGGCCAAGGTGCTGGGCCCCTCACCCATGGGAAGGAGACCTGCAGGGGCAGACAAGAGGGTCAGGGGAGGTTACGAGCAGCTGGGGTGGTCTTCACCTTTCTGTCCCGGCGACATAATTGCTGCCCTAGATTTCGGCGTATAAGTCACTTCTCCCAGGAAGCCCTCCCAGACTCTCCCCAAATTTGGGATGGTGGTCCCCACCATGGGTCACCTTGCACACTATTGCACCACCATTTATTGGGTGCAGCCTTCGTGCCAGGCACCCAGTCAAGAGATTCACATGCATTACCTCATTTAATACCCCTGATGCTCTGTGATGAGCCCGAGGCTGAGCAAGACATAGTGACTTTCCCAGGATCACAGATTTGGCAGTGAGCGTCTGAGCTGGTACAACGCCACCTCTGAGCTCTGAGAGGCTGACAGCTTTTTGTCTACCTTGCTCAGCACCGTATCCTCAGCTCGTAGAATAAACCCTTGGCACGTACACAGTAGGTCCTTAAATACTGGTTGAAAGAATGAATGAACACATCTCCGAGATTCAAGCCCAGCTCTCCAGGACACACACATCCACACTGTGTGTCTCCCTGGCACTCCCATTCCACCTGTTCCCCGAAGCCGAGAGCTCTGGGGTGGCAGGCACCCCAACTGGCTCGCACCCCAACTGGCTCATTAACCTGTGATCCTCAACATCTGCCACATCTGATTCGTGGCAGACGCTCTATAAATATCTATTGAGGGAACCTTTTTTCATCTGATCCAGCGGAAGATGTCTGTAGCTACTTTCATTAGAGAGCACATCAAAATCCATCTACACCGGGAGAAGCAAATGCTGAGAGGTGCTGACACCTGGCTTTGTGTTGGTTAATGCTGTTGTGGCCATCCCTCCCTGAGCCTAGTGGTTAAACCGTGACATCGTGAATGCTACCATTTATTGTAATTACTCACCGATTTCTCACCATAGCCCTGAAGGGGAGGAGCTCTCCTTATTCCTAGCTTACAAATGAGGCTTGGAGAGGTTAAGGACTTCACCAAGCTCAGGTGGTGGTGGAGAGGGTGGTGGGACTGGGGTTCTGGAAAGCTCTTTCCCTCTCTGTCTCTCTCTCCCTCCTCTGCCCCGCCCCCAGTCTCTTGGCAGAAAAAAACACACTTTTCAAGGAAGAAGCTAAGTTCAAAGGTTTGCCGCCTGTGGCGGTCACGTTTCTCTTTCTGCAGACTGCAGACACATAATGAGAAACAGGACAGAATGCTTCTGAAATAGGAGCACTGGCAGACAGAACTTCCTATAGCTCCAGCTGGACTGTATTCAAGAGGAAGGTTCTCCACTCACTCAGGTTCCCAAACCAGTCTTTTAGCTACAGTCTTTCCCAGCCAAGTCAAGAATCCGGTGAATTCCCCTGAAGACTTTTTTGGAGTCAGGGAGAACACTGTTCGGGAAAATCAAACTCCAATTGCCTGGCGACCCCTGCCCAGCATTTATGATGACACTGGCCCCGTTGAAACCTGTTTCAGGAACGGACTTGGCAGTGTTCCAGAACTCTGTTACCTTATATGAAGATCCGAATTTCTCTCCACTGTGGGCACCTCGGTCTCCACCTAAGCTTTCTTCCTTTCTCTCCTTTCAGAAGCTGAGGTGTCCTGCTCCTGCCTTGCACTCACTTCTCCATCCATCCTATCCCTTCCCGTCCTCTCCTCTGGGGCTGTCTTGCCTCAATCATTCCTACAACCTTTCCTCATCGATTTAATAAAGATTTATTGAATGAAAGGGCTGAAGGTGGGAAGGGGGAAATTTGAATATGTTTTACCCCCGCCTGATAGAAAACAAATCGAGAGACCACGGGTAGTGTGGAGGAATTCCCTTTTGTGCTGGGATGCTCAGGTAGATGTGCCTCACTGCCCACTAACTGCCAGGGTGCTAAAGGGAGTGCTCATATCTCATGCCTCAAGTGGTTCACTGCTGTAGTGGACAGGCCGCAACCCACCTGGCTCTTCTGGAAATTCCAGGAATCTCCCTCCCAATCTGTTGGCCCATTGCTGTGGGTGGGGCTAAGCAATCAACCAATCACACTCCCTGGACATACTGATTGGTTCAGTGGTGGGGCAAGTGATCCAATCAGAGCCAAGGAGACCCAAGAAGACTTGGCTGGACACCAGGATCTGGAGTGACCTGGTGGGACTTCAGAATGCAGCCAGCATGAGGGAGTGGAGCCCAGACATGGAGAGAGGGAAGCTGTTTATTTATTTTTCAAATTGTGGTAAATAACCTGCAACATAAAATTTATCATCTTAGCCATTTTAAAGTATACAGTTCAGTGGTGTTAAGTATAGTCACATTTCTGTGAGATGGATCTCCAGAACTTTTTCGTCTTGCAAAACGTAAACTCTATTAACCATTAGACAACAACTCCCCATTCCCTCCGCCACCCAGCCCGTGGTGACCAACATTCTGTCTCTATGAATTGGACTACTCTAAGTACCAAGTACCTCAAATAAGTGAAATCACATGGTACTTGTCTTTTTGTGACTGGCGTATTTCACTTAGCATAATGCCCTCAAGGTTCATCCATGTTGTAACATGTCAAAATTTCCTTCTTTTTATTTTATTTTATTTTATTTGTGATAGGTGGGCCTCTCACTGCTGTGGCCTCTGCCGTTGTGGAGCACAGGCTCCGGACACGCAGGCTCAGCGGCCATGGCTCACGGGCCCAGCCGCTCCGCAGCATGTGGGATCCTCCCGGACTGGGGCACGAACCCGTGTCCCCTGCATCGGCAGGTGGACTCTCAACCACTGCGCCACCAGGGAAGACCTTCCTTCATTTTTAAGGCTAAATAATATTCCATTTATTTATATAGTTTAGAGTGTATTTTGTTTATTCATTAAGCGTCATGGGCACTTGTGTGGTTTCTACCTCTTGGCTATTATAACTATGCTGCTGTGAACATGGTGGGGAAAATAAGGAAGCTGGTTTTGAGCCCTGCCTGGGGTGCTACCCTGAAGTGTCCCATCCCTGAGGCCGGCTAGAGCTGGTTTCTGTCGCTTGCAGCACATAGAGCCCGAACGATAGGGCCCCTAGGGGGAAGGAGCCAAAGATGTATAAACGTAGCAGAGACTCCAAGGTCTTCGGGGTTAAAAATTAAAAAAATAAAGTTTTGGTTTTTTCTTTTTCTCTGAAGCGTGTTGGTTGAGGGTAGCTTTAGTTGGATGGTTAAAGTTGGTTTTCTCTAGTTTGCTGGCTTGCTTTATCAGAGGGAAGGTCAAGGTTTTGGGCTGTACAGGAAGCATGGGGTCAAGGTCAGTTATCAACAAGTCTGTTTGTATTATTTATTTATTTTAGATTTAATTCGGTTTATTTTTGGCTGTGTTGGGTTTTCGTTGCTACGTGCAGGGTTTCTTAGTTACGGCGAGCGGGGGGCTCTTCGTTGTGGTGGGCAGGCTTCTCCTTGTGGTGGCTTCTCTTGTTTCGGAGTGTGGGCTCTAGGCGCATGGGCTGCAGTAGCTAGGGTACATGGGCTCAGCAGTTGTGGCACGTGGGCTCTAGAGCGCAGGCTCAGTAGTTGCGGCGCATGGGCTTAGTTCCTCCGCGACATGTGGGATCTTCCCAGACCAGGGCTCGAACCTGTGTCCCCTGCGCTGGCAGGTGGATTCTTATCCACTGTGTCACCAGGGAAGTCTTCAAGTCTGTTTTTAGAAACTTTAGTTTAAAAATACACGCTAATGCCTTTTCTCTTTCTTTGTGTCTGTTCTCTGACCATATGGTATGTTGCCATGGTTGGGTTTTTTGTTTTGTTTTTGATGTAGCGTATGTTATACTCCTCATTTCTTTTCCATACTACCTTTAAAATAGCAGGTTGGGGCTTCCCTGGTGGTGCAGTGGTTGAGAGTCCACCTGCCGATGTAGGGAACACGGGTTCGTGCCCCGGTCCGGGAAGATCCCACATGCCACAGAGCGGCTAGGCCCGTGAGACATGGCCGCTGAACCTGCGCGTCTGGAGCCTGTGCTCCGCAACGGGAGAGGCCACAACAGTGAGAGGCCCGTGTACCGAAAAAAAAAAAAAAAGCAGGTTGTCAACCACCTGGATTAACCATGACCACATCCACGGCTGAATTTATATTAGCTTTAATAAACACAGGTCAATGATTTACTCAAGAAATCACTATCCATTTTTTTTCAAATTATCTATTTGTTCTTTGTGTTATTTCCCCAATATCTGCTTCTAACCCTGTAAAGAGTATAAGTTGAACGGGAGACCCTAAAAAAAATTCGAAGTAGTTTGCACATCGAGTGCCTACAGTACACATGAATTCTGCCAGGAAGCCCTGGAGCCTGCAGAGAAGGTGGAAACTTAGACCTTGCCCTTGGAGAGCTTGTTATGTGCTCTGCCATTTGTAAGTAATTGTGGACAATACAACGACTATGAGCCACTGTGTAGAGAAGCCACAGATGTGCCACAGACTGTGCTGGGCACTTAATGCATGTGGTCTCATCTGATCTCCAGAATAATCTTGCAGGAGGCATTTTACCCCTCATTGTGTGGATTAAGAAACTGAAGCTCAGAGAGGTTAAATGACTTGCCCAACGTCTCACGGCCAGGAAGTGGTGACACAATTTGACTCCAATACCTGTGCTCTTAGGACTTCTAGGTTACTCGAAGTCATGATTTATTACCTGCTTTCCATACTCACAAACGGATCTTAGACGATTGGTTAGTGAATGATAGGATATTTTCCAAGTTAAAAAAAGGAAATGAACATTAGATGGTGTGAAAAAACACAAGACATCACATGGGCTACTTAGAAATGGGATTTTCTAGGAACACTGACAACTGTCTTATGGAAGTGTTATTCTTTCTGGTACATGCCACGCCCTGGAAGCAGCTCAGAGGACCCCAGCCTCCATCTGGGAAGACCTGTGGTATGTTTACTGCTGTACCAGAGGAGTGCTGGGGCCAGCTGGTACCCGCCCACGAGAACTGATTGTTAAATGTCCAGGAATTTTGCCAACTGGTTGATAAACACAGCCATTAATAAGAATTAACTTACATAAATTTACAATTAAATTATATCACAAACAATTGGTATACAAACTTAAAAGTCACCCCTTCCTAATTATTTTACTCTATTTTATTATTACCTATGCTCTTGAGGTTATTTCACTCTACTATATGTTTCTGTTGGAAATGTTACATAGTAATGTGTTACCACACCTCTCTTTCCTTCTCTGTATTCAGGGATGTGTCATTGGGAGCTGGAAATTGACCGTGGAGTGCGTATTACACCATAGAAATCAGGAAATGTTATAAGTGAGGGCTTGGTTTTTAAAAAGTTTTATAAATAGGTTTAATAATGGTGGTTCATGTAGAGCTTGATTTTGTTTGTTTGTTTGTTTTGTTGATTGCCTAGACTTAAGACGGTAATGGAGAAAATGTTAACAATGCAGATTATACAAAAGCACGTTGTGTCTTAGCCGTTATGTTATGAATAGAGCAAAAAATTGGGGAAACGTTCTTCCAGTATTTAAAAATTATTATCTGATGCAGCAACAAAGTCACTCATGTCACTGATGAACATGTGAAGTTCTAACGTCTTTCTTTTTTCACTTGTATTATTCATAAATCCAAAATATCCAAAAATACCCACGAGTGCTCAGGTTGGGAACTCTCTCATTCGTCAACTGCAATGAGAAATTGGCTATGGATACAAGAGTTCACCTAAAGTCAATGAAAGCATTCTGTGAGACTCAGCTGGCTATACAGAATTTACGAGAAAGAGTACTGTATATTTTGTTACATGGATAGACTGTGCTACACATTCTTTATATCAGTAAACCTTATGCTATGCATCCATGTACTTTACTTTTTCCAGAGAGCTGGTCATTAAATATTTACCAGCCAATTGCTGGCTGTGCTGGCACCCAGCAGAGTGCCTGCTACTCATGGTAGGTGTTCGCTGACTGAGCTGAACAGTTGGCAAATGGAGTGTAAATAAAAAGCACTTTGATTCTGGGGCTGGGATGGGGAAAACACCTGCTAAGCCTGGTGCATCTTGTAACAGCAGAGAGTAAGCAAGTGCCCAAAACGAAAACGTGGGGAGATGCTCAAGGACACAGCAAGCAATCTGAAAGAGCTCCCAGTGGCCAAGGCTGGAAGAATTTGAGCGAAGAAATATTTAATGAGTATTGGATTATAATTCAAGGCGTAAAATCAGTATACATGGATCCATACTGACATAGATACATTAGTGAGTAAATACATAAAGGAGGGAGAAGAGACCGGCTTCCTTACAGAAGAATTTAACATACATAGATGTGGAGCTTAATTCCCATGGTCTGGAAGGGCCTGGGGGGTAGGGGTGATGGTGGCGAGCAAGCACACTGACCCCAGCATGGAGGAGCCATGGACCTGGAAAGACAGAATGGAGACTAGAAAACATGGCCAGTAGATCTCAGAAGCCAGGAGAGGGGGCTACTTGGTGCCAGGACAAATGGCCTTTATCTCAACAGCTACCGGGGTGTCACCGTAACTCAGAGACGGGTAATAATTCTATGTCCCCAAGAAAAGGGTAAATCACGTACGGGGCTTCAGTGTGAGAAATCAGGGTTATACATTTAGAACACAGAACCGCCAAGTTATACATTATTTTTAGGTTTTGGAACTTAAAAGAATTAAGTCCCTTTGAGCTGTTCAGAAAAGCCATTCGTTTGGGTTTTTCCCAGCTGTGTTAAAGGAGATCTGGCCCATCTAATTTTCCCATTTTCTTGTAAATCTTCAATCTTACGGTTTTTCCTTTCCTTTCAAGTTCTAATCAGCTTCCTGGTCAGTCCATAAAATGGGAAATAGAATCTAATGAGAAAACAGCCGGATTTTTGCAAATAGCTTTTGCTACCCCTAGACTTGGCCTGCTTCAATTCGGTCTTGCCAGATAGAGAGACGGAATGAATGAATGAATGAATGATCATCAACTAAGTTCAGAGAAGGAGCAACGTGGTTCTGACTTGGTAACAAAGGGTGTGGTCTGCCAGAGGAAGCAGGACGCGGCCCGGTTCCTGGCCGAGTCTGGGTTCTGTCTCAGCAGGATGCTAAGGGTTCAGCCCGCGCTCCCGTCTCCACCTCCCCCGATGTCATCTGCATCGCCTATAGACATCTGGTGACAACACAGCCTCAGGGGTCCTTTTGTGTGAGTTTCTGCTGCAGAGGTCGAGACTGAGGCTGTCTGCTGCCCCGTGCCCTCCACTTCACTGTTCTCGGGAAATCGCCTTTGATATAAAACACCCAGCCTCAGGAGTTCTCATCACATAAGTAAGTCCCCACAGGACCTGTAAGAGCACAGGGTAGAGGAAATCCTACAAGGTCAGGTAGGAGATGACAAAGCTTGACCAGAAAGAGGCTTTGTTCTGAAGGGCACCATACTCTCTGGTCATTCACTCAGTTGCCGGCTTCTCAACCCCCGGTACAGTAAAGCCACATCCTCCTCAACAACGGGCCCTATTCAGAGGTCCCAGGAACGTGGAAACACCACCCTTCTTGGGGATGGACAACTAAGGCCCCGACTCTGAGCTTCTCATCACACCAGTCACCACAGGAGAGAAATGAGCAACTCTGCTTCTTGGAGACTGGCCTGGGACCTTTCCAATGGAAAAGTGGATTATTCATCATTTTCCTCCCCCCAGATCCCTAGTGGCAAATCCTGTTAGGAAGGCTCCACTTAGGCAATAGGAATGCTTCCTAATGTCATGGACATCTTCTTTGTTTTTGCCTCCGCCACATCCATTTCTTCCATCTTCTGGATGGGCACCTTAATTTTTTTGCAGGGAAGACACCCTTTCCCTGACAATCCTGAGTCCATAGAACTCTGACCCTTCCACCCCAGGGGTGAGACCATAACCCAGGCCTGGCCAATCAGAGCATTCCTGGCCCCTGGCCTCAGTGATTGGTTCAGGGGAAGCCACGTGATCCAAGCCACTGCCAATGAAGATGCTGGCTCTTTCCCTGGAACTGCTACTTTGTAGGATGCTGGGGCTGCTGGTGGCTACTTTCCTACAGGTGAGGCAAGAGTCTGTCTGAGATTGGGAAGCTAACAGGGAAGAAAGAGTCAGATTCCTGACCATGATTTGGGCGCCTGGATCCAGCTGGGCCTAAGCTGCAGCTTTTGGCCTTTTCAGTTCCATGAGCTTTTTTTTTTTTGCCTAGGCTAGTTTTAGTTGGTTTTCTGACACTTGCAAACAATCAAATTTCCTGGACAGTATGCTTACTGAGACTTTAGCATAAGCATCACTATGTACTCAGAGTGAAAGTTGTTTTAAAGGTTATGACATGCTCAAATAAAACCCACCAGACTGTCATCATGCACCAAATTTACCTTTCAACTTATAAAAGTAAAGCAGCATCTCCAGAGAAGAATGATTTAAGACCAAGGAACCAATCATAAGACAAGTAGTAAAACGCTGCTTAGAGAAACTTTGATAGATAAATAGTTCTCTAGCTACAGCAGGCTTCAGACTACAAACCCCAAATTTCTGCTTCAAAAGTGACTCAGGGAAGACATTCCATAGTTTCATTTATTTCGTTTTTTGGCCTCGCCGTGCACTTGTGGGATCTTAGTTACCTGACCGGGAATTGAACCCAGGCCCTCAGCAGTGAGAGCACGGAGAGCACTGAGTCCTAACCACTGGACCACCAGGGAATTCCCAACAGTCCACAGTTTTAAAAGAAAACTTTCCAGTTGAAGAAACAGGCAAAATTTGTAATATGCATCTGTTGTATATATAATATGTTAATGTCTAGTATATTTATCAGATCCATGTCAATGTAATTATATTATTACTATATTTGCAAATGCATATATATGTGTATGTATATTTAGAACCACATATTTCCAGCTCTTTTTTAAAGAGGTATTGAAAAGACTGTTCAAAATTTAGTTTTCCAGCTTGTCTGTTTTTTCTTATTCCTCAGTAAACTTAAGCAATTAACCAGCACATTTCCTGGCACACAGTAAGGCTCAATCTGAGTGAGTTCTTTCTCCCCAGCTCCCCCCTCTATTTTAAGTTCTTCTTTTAGAAACCAAGTCAAATGAAAGAGGCAGGACTGCATAGTGTTACAGGCAGAGGCTGGTCAACGTTTTCTGTAGAGCCAGACAGTAAGCATTTCCAGCCCTGTGGGCCATAGGATCTGCCCAGCTTACTCTGCCATTGTAGCCGACAACACAGGCAATACTGAAATGAATGGGATGGCTGTGTTCCCAGGAAACTTTACAGAAACAGGCGATGGCCCGCACTTGGCCCTGGGCCATAACGTGCCGACCTCGGGGTAAGACCTTGGGATCCGGCGTCACACAGACTCTGGTCCGGTTCCCGGCTCTGCTCCGTCTCTGGGACCCTGACGAGTGTGTCATTTTTGTGCCTTGTCTGTAAGACACAGGGATACCAACAGCCATTTCTTAGTCTGTGAGAAGTGGGTGAGATAGTGCACGTGAAATGCTGGGAACACTTCCTGGTCCATAATAAATGAGCATAAAACATTAGCCACCAGGTGTGATCACCATCGTCAAAAAAGGAGAAGAAAGGGCGCAACTGAATTTGTCCAGGAACGGCAGCAATATCCCTGGTAAAGAGTTAGTGGGTGGACTTCCCTGGGGGCGCAGTGGTTAAGAATCCGCCTGCCAATGCAGGGGACAGGGATTCGAGCCCTGGTCCAGGAAGATCCCACATGCCGCGGAGCAACTAAGCCCATGGGCCACAACTACTGAGCCTGTGCTCTAGAGCCCGCGAGCCACAACTACTGAGCCCGCGTGCCACAACTACTGAAGCCCACGCACCTAGAGCCCATGCTCCGCAACAAGAGAAGCCACCGCAAAGAGAAACTCGCGCTCTGCAAAGAAGGGTAGCCCCCGCTCGCCGCAACTAGAGAAAGCCCGCGCGCATCAACGAAGACCCAACGCAGCCAAAAATAAATAAAGAAAATAAAGAAAAATAATTAAAGAAAAAAAGTTAGTGGAGCCAGGGACTTCCCTGGCCGTCCAGTGGTTAAGACTCCATGCTTCCAATGCAGGGGCTGCAGGTTTGATCCCCGGTTGAGGAACTAAGATCCTGCATTGGTGTAGCCAAAAAAAAAGTTAGTGGAGCCAAACAAGCAAGGAAGCCAGATAACTGAAAATGCAGTTTCTCCTATTATCAGTGGCTTTCGTTTTTACCCACATAATGAATCATCCCCTGTCAGCGTGTGAAATTGCAGGTTGGACTGGGAAATGCAAGACCTTCATTAACCGCTGGGCAGTGAAGGACCTGCCTGGGCTCTCACGGCCCCACGATGCTTCGTGCTATTAGGAAAAGGCTCCAAGGGACTCAGGAGAGCCGGCTTTTAATCCTGCCTCTGGATCTATATGATTGATGCCTAACCTTGGGGAAGTCACTGAAACTCTCTGAGCCTCAGTTTATGCCATGATAGGGGTGGTCCCAGGGACCTCTATAAAAACAACTGAAGGGGGAAAGGGGACCTGGGATTAATGAGTAGCTCCTTGGCAGAAATCGGAAACTGAAGCTCAGAAAGGTAAAGCCAGTTGCAGCTGGCATTTCAACTTGGGTCCATCCAACTCCAAAGCCCTTGCTTTCTCGATTGTGTTCTGCAGAGCTTCCCCATTAAAGCAGCAAGGAATATTGGCCGACAGAGGGCGCTCTTCTCGCAAGACAGGACGTCATGACATTGCAGGGACAGAAGACACTATCCAGGAGCCACGTGGGAGAGTCTGGCTGGACTGGGAACAGGGCAGAGCAGGCTACAGGGAAGGCCAGACACAGGCAGTCATGGGGATGGGGGCTGCCGCCAAGGAGTTGTCAACCCCCTCATGGAACAACTCGGCACGTCATTTGTGGCGCCTGGCTTCCTTTTTCATTCTGGCCATTTCCATCCGTTTTGCCGTATTTCAGAACAGAGAAAGACATGATTGATACATACGGGTGACGTGGGTTTCCTTACTCAGCTGCCTTGTAAGAACGGCGCCACTGTGACTAGCACAGCTTGTTTCCACACCTCCTTTCCCAGAGCTCAGAAAGCACGAGTAAAGGCAACAACCAACAAAACCCACAACACGGCAGCACACCTGACTCTGGGACTTCAATTTCCCACGCCTGGTGCCAAGACTCTATGGGATTAATCAACGGTTGCTTCAGGGCATTGCAGATGGCCCTGCGGGTTATGTCCTGCACAGTTTCAGTGGGCGCCATCCACATGGACTACGTTGTGAATGGTGACCCTGGAGTTGTGCAATATGGCAGCCCTAGGTTATACTTTGATGAGAGAGCTATAATTTACAAAGTGTGGTCCTGGGGGCTTCCGTGGTGGCGCAGTGGTTGAGAGTCCACCTGCCGATGCAGGGGACACGGGTTTGGGCCCCGGTCCGGGAAGATCCCACATGCCGCGGAGCGGCTGGGCCTGTGAGCCATGGTCCATGAGCCTGCACGTCCGGAGCCTGTGCTCTGCAACGGGAGAAGCCACAACAGTGAGACGCCCGTGACCACAAAAAAAAAAAAAAAAAAGGATGGTCCTGGGCACAACCTGGCTGCCAATGCACTTTGTCAAACAAGAGTTTTTCTTTATATTTTTCCATCTTGTATGTTATTCTATGGGTAATTTATCTGCAAATGTATTTATCTGCTAGCGGGGGCAGGTCTTGGGAGGTTTCCCTGTCCAAAAGGACACTTACAAAGGAGGCATCTTGGCTGCTCCATGCTGGTTTGCTTGACTCTAAAGCTGAGGGTTATCATGTGCTTATTAGGTGCCAGACGCTGGACTAAGCAATTTACGCACTTTGCCCACTTAATACCACAGTCACTCAAGGTGGTAGGAACTATTGTTACAGGAGTGGGGACCGAGGCCCTGAGAGGTAGATGATTTGTGCACGTCCAGTATAAAAGCCGGTCAAGAGCAGGGCTGGGACGGCGCTGGAGTCAGCCTGACCTCAGGGCACGTGCTCTAACCACTGTGACATCTGCAAACACATCTGGATTCCTAAGCGCCCCGCACCTCACCCCCTCCCCCAGTAAAATGCTGTCACACCCTCCTCTGTTGGTTAGGGTCACCACAACACCTGAACTAAATGCTTTCATTTGGGAACTCTTTGTCGGGAGAAGAACAGTTCTCATCATACTTAATCTGTATGATATCAGGGCAGTCCTCCATGGAAACTCCATCCAAGGAGGAAACACAGCGCCCTCACCAGGGACCCCAAAATCAATTGGAAACAAGAATAGGCCGGAAGCAAGAGGGCCACGAAATTTTTAGAAAAACTGGGCTTCAAAATATTTGATGACAGATGCTCTTCAATACCTCTCCCTTTTCCCCTCTTCCTTTCTCTTCTTTTAAATAGCCAGCAGGTTGGGGTCATCAGGAAGTGGAATTTGTAGGAAGGTGTCAGGCAGTCCACAGGCTGCCCTCACACGGACGCTGCAAAGGACCCCTCCATGAATATGAGCATCATGGATGGAAGCTTCTCAAGCTGGGGATGCCCCGGCAGAGAGCACTTTTGAGAAGATGGGGCTGTGGAGAGTCCTGCAAAGTGCCCTGGGCACAGGCCAGGGGAACACTTGTGCAGCTGCCTGCAGTCAACTGAGGAATGAAGCAAGGTGCAAGTGCGTGTAGGAATAAGAATTGAAAAAATCCGTGCATATTCGAGTGACCGGGAGAGTATGCTTTCCTCGGTGTGAAAACCAGTCAAGGCTACTGCTCCAGCTAGCATCAGACTAAATGGTTTTCTCCCCTCCTTTTTCCACAAGTGGGGATAGTGTTTAATTTGCACTGACAAGCTGTGTGGCCCTGGGGAAATTACTTAACCTCTCTAAGTTTCGGATTCCTTGTCTGTCAAATGGGGATCATGGGAGAACCCATCTCATAGGTTGCTATGAGCGTGAAATAAGGGAGAGCAGGTGAATTGCTTAGCACAGTGCTGTTCACGCCAGTGATTCCTCCTGCTGCTCTCCTGGTTTCTCTTCTTACAAAGCATCTTCTTCCGTCTTATCTACTCAAGGTTAGAGGTCGTCATCACTTTTTCCCACAATTATATAAGAAGCACCTTGTAAAATAAAGTCCCCATTCCATAGTTGTACACCCGTGTGCATAACAAACTTACTCAAAATGGCCAAAAAGTGGAAGCAACCCAAGTGGCCATGGATGGATGAACAGGTAAACAAAATGTGGTGAATCCATACAATGAAATATTCAACTGGAATGAACCATGAGGATATCATACTAAGTGAAATAAGATGGTCACAAAAGGACAAACAATGTAAGATTCCATTTATATGAGGAACCTAGAATAGTCCAATTCACAGACACAGAAAGCATGGTGGGAGGGGAGGAAGGAAGCAGGGGGTTTGATGTGATGGGCTTAGAGTTTCAGTTTGGGAAGATGAACAAAGTTCTGATGATGGATGGGGGTGATGGCTGCACAACAGTGTGAATAGATTTAATGCCACTGTGAACTGTACACTGAAACATGGTTAAGATGGTAAATTTTATGTGTATTTTACCATAATTTTGAAAATTAAAAGTTAAAAACAAACCCCAAAATGAAATACCTCCAAGGTTTCTCCGAGGTTTGGGGTGATAGAAATGGAGGAAAATGTTCTGAGAGCAGGTTGTGGTGATGGCTGCACAACTCCATCAATATATTCAAATTGATTGAATTGGACACTTCAAATGGGTGAAGTTTCTGTTATGTAAATTGTACTTCAGTGAAGCTGTTAAGAGCAAGCAAGCAAACAAACACATGCTGTGATCCGGAGGAAACTTTGGAGGATGAAGGAGCTGTTCACTGTCTTGATTGTGGCTATGGTTTCACAGGTGTACCCATATGTCAAAGCCCATCCACTTACAGACTTTAAACATGTGCTGTTTATTGCATGTCAATTATATCTTAATAAAGCTGTGTTTTAAAAAGGCAGAAGAGTATTCCATATATAACGAACTCCTTATAATATATTAAACTCCTTAGAATATATTAAACAATATAATTTATTAAACAATGCCTCCTTTGGATGGAAATTTAGGTTTCAAATTTTATGCCCCTATCAATAATATTTCAATAAATATCTTTGTAGGAAAAAAGAAGAAAAAAATGCAGATATTGTTTGCTGCTCCCCCTCTTCTTCTCCCCACGGGCAAGCCACAAAGTCAGAATTTCCCAGGGAGGGGGCCTGGGAACCTGTAATTTTACTGAACATTCCTGAAAATTTCTTGGAATCAGACATGTTGGGGCACATTGAATCAAACTTCATGAACTTGGATTTTCAGGCTTGGGAGTGTGAAATCCCCTTTTCTTTGATCCCTAAAAAATTCTGTAAGTGTTCCATACAGATGATTCTAAATTTCGGTTTCCCTCCTATTGGCGGTGCATCAGAATCATCAGGGAGCTTGTGAGAATGCATATTCCCAGGCCCTGCTCCCAGGGAGGATGTGTATGGTTGCCAGATTTCGCATAAATAAAGAAATGAATAAATCAATATATAATAAACTATAGGGTGTCCGTTAAATCTGAAGCTCAGATAAACACCAAATAATTTTTTTAGCATAAGTGGTTCCTTGCAATAGTTGGGCCACACCTGTACATAACAATGATTTGTTGCTTCTCTGAAATTCAGATTTAACTGCGTGTCCTGTATTTCATCTGGGAATCCTAAGTATGAGTCCTCAGGCCTGGGGTGAAGCCCAGATCTGCACTGTGGGTCTGCTCCCCACGTGCTTCTGACGAGGGGGATCCTTAGAACCCATGTTGAGAACCCCTGATCAGGTCAACACCTTCTGGGTCAGGAGCCCCTCCTCAGGGCGGCCAGTGGATCCCAGTGCATCCCACAAGTGAGCACACTTTAATGTTGGCCCAAGGAGGAAAAGGGGGCTGAGAAGCAGCAGGAGAAAACTGTCCCAGGTTTTCAAAGCCAAACGTGGTGGATGCGGTGTCACGGGCCCTGCAGCCTGAGGGACGGTGCTCATCTTCTCTGAGTGAGTATTTAAGGCTGCCTAGGGGACCCACACCCCAGGATTCTGTCTAGATTCTCTAAACTTTATTTATTTATACCCAGCCTCGTCCCCGAAAGGACTTTAAGCCTCGGAGGTCTCAGTCCATGCAGGGTTCTTGGTGCTGGGGAGTGAGGTTAACACGCCGTCTCTCTGGGACACACACGACAGGTATTAATTTTGTGCTCACCACGAATGGGCATTATTCTGGGAGTTTACAATGATAACCATCTCATTTAGCCCTCGAGATAAGCCTGCAAGGTCATTGCTGTCGTTGGCCCCATTTTGTAGATGAGGAAACCGAGGTTCAGAGGGGTCCAATGGTTTGTGCAAGAGCGCACCGAGTAGGCCAGTGGCAGAGCTGGGGTTCTGACCCAGGACTGTGTTGCTAACCAGTCCCCATCCTGCCTCCCTACTGAACCAGATACTTCCGGTCACTGAGCTTTGCTGGGCGAATTTTGGCTTACGTTCCGCTTAACCTGGGGCCATACTTTAGGTCCTGATCCCGGGAACATTTCTGATCCGGTGTGATAACACCTGGCAGGCCTTGAGCGTCTACTCTGGCCAGAGACTTTGACTTTTTATACATAGATACTCTCTCAACGCCCTGCACCGCTGAGAAGACCCAGACCCAGGCATACAGAGAAGCCTGGCCGAGGTCACAAAGCTAGGAAGTTGCAGAGCACTGATCTGCCTAAAAAGGAAGCATCCATCTCTGCATCTTCAAAAGCACACACTTGCTTTCCACCTCCCCTCGCCAAGCTTCACTTTTCAGGAAAACGCTCTCGCTCTGGGCTGGTCGCTAGGCAACCCTTGCATGTAATTCCACGAAATGCCCAGAAGAGGGCGCGAGGACTCGCTTTCCCCGGGCACCCACGCGATGGGGCTGAACTTCGCAGAATCGCGAAAGGAAGAGTGACGCGCTCCAGACGAACTCCACCTGTGGCCGTACCCGAGCCCTAGGCTGCACGGAAGGTGACACAACACGGCACCTCTGCACCCCACCCCACCCCACCCCCGCAGGGGCCTGGACTCACCGAGGCTGGGTTTTCGATGACCAGTTCGTAGGTCAGCCCTCTGGACCCAAACCTCAGGATGTCTCCGGGTAGGAGCTTCACAGCCACGTTCTGAATGTGGCACTCATTGACGAACGTGCCGTTGCAGGAATTGAAGTCGTGGAGAACAAAGCTGCTTTCGGCCTCATTATATTCAATGAGTGCGTGATGGTTGTCGACGTCTGCAGACTGAAATGCAGAAGGGGGACAGTCAGAGCCAGGAATAACAGGAATAACAAGGAATAACTAGTGCCGCTGACACTGGGGGCCCCAATGTGCTAACCACTTCATCTGGCTGGACAGTCACTGCAATCCTCATTTTAAGAGGAGGATGCTGAGGGTCAGAGAGGTTAAGTGACTTGCCTAAGGCCACACAGCTAGTGAGTGGAGGGTCACCAGAGCCTGACAGCAGACCCAGAATAGATGCCCAGTTTTGGGGTAGGGCGTCAGGCAACACAGAGGCAAGAGGGAACTCGGGGGGAATTGGCCAGGAATTGGCCACTTGATAGTTCTCTTATCCCATGCAAGTATCCTTTTGGTTGTCCCGAGTGGCAAGACAGCAGAAATGGCCCAACACAAACCAGAAAGGTCAGTTGGCAAGTGACAACTGTCCATTTACTGCAACTGTTAAAGTGAAGGGGAGGTTTTGTAATAATTGTTGTTTGTTCTATTCATTTTTAAAATAACATGTTTTTTGTAATAATGCAGAAAATGAGAACTAGAGAAAAACACAAAGAAGACATTAAAATCACTTAGACTCCCGTCCCCCAGAGGCAGGCACCGAGAACACGGTGGTTCACATCCTTCCAGTCTTTTCTCTATGCTTACAATCTTTTTAAAAAGTTTAAACACAATTGAGCTCACACCACAAAACATAGTTTTATAACTACCTTTTAAAAGCCTTGGTGTACAATGAAGGTTTTTCCCCTGTGCTTAATTATTACTGTTGCTTCTTAAAAGCTAATCAGAATTTATCTAACCAAAGATGATCTATTTTTCAATAGGGGCCCTGGTGTGACCACATTTCCCTCAAAAGAGAGAGACCCCAGACAGTGATTTGTCAGTGGCGTCAGAAACCTCCTGTGTAACCACTTTAATAAGAAGAATGAGCAAAACTCGGCACCAAGGAGGAAATATCACATCCCCCCCTGGCCCCGGCGCCCTGGACTATGGGCTGCAGGGCACGTGCGAAGTCTTCTGTCTTCTCAGGACACTGCCTATGAGCCATCCACTCCAGCCTGAGACTTTGCAACTATTTTCTAAGTTACTCTTCTCAGAGTGCCTCATCCAACTTTCATAGAGAGTACTTGGACTTAGAAATCTATACTAATGTCCCACAATATAATTATAACCAATAGCTTATAGTAATAATAGCTTATAGTATATGAATAGATAATAATATAACTGCATATATTAGTAGAATATATTAATGACACATTATGTGTAATTACACAAATGCCAGGAAATTTGCTAAGTGCTTTACTGCATTATCCCGTTTCATCTTCACAATAATTCAAAGGGATACTTCCTCATTTAAAACAAAAATTAATTTTTTATTGAAGTCTAGTTGATTTACAATGTTGTGTTAGTTTCAGGTGTACAGCAAAGTGATTCAGTTATACATATATATAATATCTATTCTTTTTCAGGTTCTTTTCTATCACAGGTTACTGCAAGATATTGAATATAGTTCCCTGTGCTGTACAGTAGGTCCGATAGTTACTCATTTCTTAGATGAGGAAACTGAGGCATAGAACGATTAAGTGTGCCCACAGTCAGCCACTTTGACTCGCTTGGCTTGTTCCCAGGTTTGCCTGATTCAAATGACTGTGCCTTTACCCACTTTTCAAATTCCTACCAAACACTTTGGCACTTAAAATACTGAAACACAAGAAGAAAGCAGGAGCAGCTCTATTAATTTCAGGCAGAGCCAACTTCAGAGGAAGGAAAGTTATCAGGGATAAAGAGAGGCGATACATAGTGATAAAGGGGTCGATTCTCCAAGCAGACATAACAGTCCTTCATTGTATGTACCCAACAATAGAGCATCAAAGTATGGAAGGCAAAAACTGATAGGACTGCAAGGAGAAGCAGATGAATCCATCATGGTAGCTGGAGACCTCAACAGCCCTCTGTCAGTGACGGGCAGACCCACCAGGCAGAAAATTAGGAAGAATGAAGTTGAACTGAACAGCACTACCATCATCTGGATCTAACTGGCAACCACACAGCTTCATCCCACAGCAACAAAACACACATCCTTCTCAAGCTCCCATGGAACATTCACCAAGCAGACCACATTCCAGGCCACGAAATATACCTCAACAAATATAAAAGAATAGAAATTATGCAAAGTACGTTTTCAGAACACAATGGAATTAGGCTAGAAACCAATACCAGAAAGACAGCTGGAAAATACCCAAATATTTTCAGATTAAACAACACACCTCTAAATAACAGATGGGTCAAGGAGGGAGTCTCATGGGAAATAAAAATTTATCTTGAGCTAAATGAAAATGAAAATACAACCTATGAAAATTTGCAAGATCCAGTGAAAGCAGTGCTTGGAGGGAAGTTTATGGCATTGAAGGCATACATTTGAAAAGATCTAAGCTTCCACCTTATGAAACTAGAGAAAGAAGAGCAATATAAGCCTACCACAAGCAGAAGAAAAGAAGCAATGAATGAAATAAAAAGCAGGAAAACAAGAGAGAAAAGTCAGCAAAATAAAGAGCTGTTTGGTTTTTTTTTGTAAAGATCAATAAAATTGACAAACCTCTAGCAGGATAACCAAGAAAAAAAGAGAGAAGATACAAATTACTCAGATCAGAAATGAAAGCGATGGCATCACTACTGATCTCATGGACACTGAAGGGATAATAAAGGAATATTATGAATAATTCTATGCCCACAGATTTTATAACTTAATGAAGTGGACCATTTCCTTGAAAGACACAATCTACTGAAACTCACACAAGGAGAAATAAATACTCTGAAAAGACTCATATCTAGTAAAGAATTTGAATCAATAATGAATAACCTTCCAAAATGGAAAGCACCAGGCCTGGATGGGTTCACTGGTCAACTCTATCAAACATTAAGGAAAGAATGATACCAGTTCTCAATAATCTCTTCCAGAAAATAGAAGAAGAGAGAACACTTCCCAGCTCATTCTGTGAGGCCAAGCTTATTCTAATAGCAAAACCAGATAAAGATATTGCAAAACAGGAAAATTGCAGACCAATACCTCCCATGAACATAGATGCAAAATCCTCAACAAAATATGAGCAAATTGAATCCAGTGATGTATAAAAAGAGTTCTACACCACAGACAAGTGGGATTTATTCCAGGTATGCAAGGCTGGTTCAATATTTGGAAATCAATTAATGTAATCCATCACATCAACAGCGCAGAGAAATCGCATTATCATAACAGTAGATGCAAAAAGAGCATTTGACAAAATTAAACACCATCCATGATAAACTAACAAACCACCAAACCACCACAACAACTCTTGGCAAATTAGGGATGGAGGGGAACTTCCTCAACCTGATAAAGTACATCTATAAAAACCCTAAAGCTAACGTCATATTTAATGGTGAGAAACTAGAAACTTTCCAATTAAGATCAGGAATAAGGTGAAGATGTCCCCTTTCACCACGCATTTTCAACATTGTACTGTATGTCCTAGCTAATGCAACAAGGCAAGAAAAGAGAATAAAAGATAGATTGGGAAGGAAAAAGAAATCTTCTTTGGTGAGGTGTTTGTTCAGATCTTTGCCCATTTTGCAGATGGCATGGTTGTCTATGCAGAAAATCCCAAAGAACCGACAAAAAGCCCTCCTGGAACTAATGAGCAATTATAACCAGGTTGCAGGATACATGATTAATATACAAAAGTCAATTGATTTCCTATATACCAACAATGAACAAGTGGAATATGAAATTAAAAACACAACACCATTTACATTAGCACCAAAAAAAAAAAAAACTGAAGTACTTAGGAATAAATCTAACAAAATACTTAGCTATATGAAGAGGTATATGAAGAAAACTACAAAATGTTGATGAAAGAAATCAAAGTAGTCTAAATAAATGAAGAGATATTTCATGTTTATTTGAAATTCCTTAATGATGTATGATGTTTAACATCTTTTCATATGCTGATTTGACATCTGTAGATTTTCTTTGGTGAGGTGTCTGTTGAGCTCTTTTGCCCATTTTTAAGTTGGGTTGTTTGGTTTCTTATTGTTGACATTTAAGACTCATTTATATTGTTTATTTATTTATTTTATTGAAATGTAGTCGATTTACAATGTTGTATTAATTTCTGCTGTACAGCAAAGTGATTCAGTTATACATATATATACATTCTTTTTAAAATATTCTTTTCCATTATGGTTTATCACAGGATATTGAATATAGTTCCCTGTGCTCTACAGTAGGACCTTGTTGTTTCTCCATCCTGGATGTAACAGCTCACATCTGCTAACCTCAACCCCCCACTCCATCTCTCCCTCAACCCCCTCCCCCTTGGCAACCACAGTCTGTTCTCTATATCCATGAAGACTCATTTAGTTTGGATACATGCTTACAGCATCTTTCTTCATAACTGCCAAAAACTGGAAGCAACCAAGATGTCCTTTAAAAGGTAAATGGATAGACAAATTGTGGTACATCCATACAATGAAATACTAGTGATAAAAATAAATGAGTTATCAAATAACAAAAAAGACATGGAGGAATCTTAAATGCATATTGCTTAGTGAAAGAACCTAGTCTGAAAAGGTTACATACCGTATGATTCCAACTGTATGAAATTCTGGAAAAAGTAAAACTATAAGGAGAGTAAAAGATCAGTGCTTGCCAGGGGCACAGGGGCTCTGGGGCTCAGGATGAAGACGAGGGGCACAGGGGATTTTACGGCAGTGAAAATATTTTTTTATGATACTGTAATGGTGGATACTTGTCACTATACATTTGTCAAAACGAAAGAACGTACAATGCAAAGAGTGAACCCTAATGTAAACTATGGACTTAGTTAATAATAGCATATCAATATTGGTTCATCAGTTGTAACAAATGTACCGCACTAATGCATGATGTTAATAATAGGGGAAACTGTGTGTATTGGAGGGGTGGATATATGGGAACTCTCTGTATTCTCTGCTAAAATTCCTGTAAACCTAAAACTGTTCAAAAAAATAAAGTATTAAAAAAATGAAAACACATTAGTTCTTTGGAAAATGTCACCCACATCATCTTCATCACCATTGCCATTGATCTTTGTGTCCTTTGAACCTTTGATAACCCATGAATGAGAGAAAATCTGTGTGTTACATTTTGTTTGTCTCTTGCCAGGCTTCACTGCTTTCAGTTCCTCAAAAACTGTCAAGCCATTATTAAGAAATCAAAGCAAGCAGGAAGTTTTAAATGACTCCACAAATTTGGGTGAGCATCTGCCACATGTCAGGCCAGGAGACAGCTTCGTAGTTCGGCCCTATAATATCACTCGCTCCCTTTACTTGCAAAAATTGCTAAATGCTGCTCCTGGACAGACGCCCTGCTGCTAATACAGACTGACTGTATAAGCTCCATCCTACTCAGCTGTCCAACTATGAGATGAACTGTTATTTATTTATTATGATTTTTATTATTATCCTTATCATCATCTAACATATTGTGAGGGCATCCTGTGAACTGGGCCCTGCTGAAGCATTTTGTGTGCATTTTTATCATTTAATCTGCATGACAGCCCTAAACAGGGTCTCTATTATTATCTCCATCTTAGAGATGAAGAAGCTGAGACTCAAATGGTGAAGTGAGAGGACAGCATTACATTGATACCAAACCCAGACAAAGACACTACAAGAAAACTACAGACCAGTATCTCTTATGAACACTGATACCACAATCCTCAACAAAATAGGAGGAAACCAAATTCAACAGCACATTAAAAGGATCATACACTATGACCAAGTGGGATTTATTCTTGGAATGCAGACTTGATGGTTCAACATATGAAAATTAATCCACGTAATACATCACATTAACAGAAAGAAGGAAAAAAATGATCATCTCGATTGATGTACAAAAAGCATTTGACAAAATGCAACACTCTTTCATGATAAAAGCACTCAACAAACAGGGAATAGAGGGAAATTACCTCAACATAATAAAGGTCAAATATGAAAGGCCCACAGGTAGCATCATACTCAAAGGTGAAAGACTGAAAGCTTTTCCTCTAATTTCAAGAATAAGATAAGGATACCTGCTTTTGCCACTTCTATTCAACAAAGTGCTGGAAGTCCTAGCCAGAGCAATTAGGCAAGAAAAAGAAATAAAGGCATCCAAATTCGAAAGGAAGAAGTAAAATTATCTCTGTTCACAGGCAACATGATCTTACATGTACAAAATCCTAAAGAGTCCATGAAAAACCACAACCCTCCTAGAACTAAAAAATAACATTCACTAGCAAAATCATAGGACACAAAATCAACACACAAACATCAGTTGTGTTTCTATATGCTCACAATGAACAATCTGAAAAGGAAGTTAAGAAAATAATTTCATTTACAATAGCATCAAAATGAATAACATATTTTGGGATAAATTTAACCAAGGTGGTAAAAGATGTGTACACTGAAAACTACAAAGTGCTGCTGAAAGAAATTAAAGACACAAATAAATGGAAAGACACCCTGTATTCGTGGGTTGGAAGACTTAATATTGTGAAGATGTCATTACTACACAGCAGGATCTACAGATTCAAAATCCCAACAGCAGTTTTGGCAGAAATAGAAAAATCCATCCTAAAATTCATATGGAATCTCAGTGGGCCCCAAATAGCCAAAATAATCTTGAGAAAGAAAAGCAAAGCTGGAGGTCTCACACTTCCTGATTTCAAAACTTACTGCATACAAAGGTACAGCAATCAAAACAGTGTGATACTGACATAAGCTCAGGCACATAGGCCAACAGAATAGAATAGAGAGCACAGAAATAAAACTTTGCATATATGGTCCAATGATTTTTGACAAGGGTGCCAAGATTATTCAATGGGGAAAGAACAGTATTTTCAACAAATGATGCTGGGAAAGACTGCAAAAGAATTAAGTTGAACTCTTACCTTACACCATGTATAAAAATTAACTCAAAGTGGATCAAAGACTTAAACAGAGTCTAAAACTATAAAACTTTTAGAGGAAAACACAGGAGGAAAGCTTTATGACATTGGATTTGGCAATGCATTTTTGGATATGATACCAAAAGCATAGGCAGCAAAAGTAAAAATAGATAAATTCAACTATATCAAAAATTAAAACTTCTGTGAATCAAAGGACACAATAAACAGGGTGAAAGGCCATCTAGAGAATGGGAGAAAATAGTTGCAAATCACAAATCTGAAAAAGGGTTAATATGAAGAATATATAGAGAACTATAACTCAACAACAACAACAAAAAAGAACCCCCAAATAACTTGATCAAATATGGGCATAGAACTGGAATAAACATTTCTCCAAAGAAGATATATAAATGTCCAACAAGCATATAAAAAGATGCTCAACATTACTAGTCATTAGGGAAATTCAAATCAAAACCACAGTGAGATACCACCTCATACCCATTAGGATGGCTACTATCAAAAACAAACAAACAGCAACAGAAAATAACAAGTGTTGGCAAGGATGTAGAGTAGGGGAACACTTATGCACTGCTGAGAATGTAAAATGGTGCAGCTGATAGGAAAAACAGTAGAGCGGCTTCTCAAACAATTTAGAATAAAATTATCATATGATCCAGCAAGTCCACTTCCGGGTATATACCCCAAAGAATTGAAAGCAGGAACTTAAAGAGTTATTTGTACACTCATGTTTATAGTAGCATTATTCACAATTGCCAAAAGGTGGAAGCCACCCAAGTGCCCACTGACCGATGATTGGATAAGCAAAATGTGGTCCATCCATACAGTGGAATATTATTCAGTGTAGGAGGAAGGGAATTCTGACACATGCTACAACATGGATGAACCGTGAGGACATTATGTGAAGTAAGCGTCACAAAAAGGCAAATTTTGTATGATTCCACTATGTGAGGTACATAAAGTAGTCAAGCTCATAGAAACAAAATAGAACGGGGGTTGCCAGGAGCTGGGGAAGGGGAAACGGGGAATTGTTGTTTAATGGGTACAGTTTCAGTTTTGCAAGATGAAAAATTCTGAGGCTGGTTGCACAACAATGTGAATAACTTACAACTACTGATCTGTACACTTAAAAGTGGTTAAGATGGTAAACTTTATATGTATTTTACCACGATTTAAAAAATGGCTAAGATGAAGGGACTCACTCAACATCAGGATGCTGGCATAAGGCAATGTCAGGGTTTGAACCCAAGTCTAATTCCAAAACTTGTACCTTTGATTTGTACCCTGTGATTTTCAGAGTAGAGAGTGATTTAATAATGAGAGAGGAGACAGGCAGGACCTAATATACAAAACAAGTGCATTTTTTAAGGCTCCTGCATTGAAAATGTCTTTAAAAATTATATAGTGAGTCCATAAAATATTGAGACGTTTAAACTTCTATTAACAATGACCATCTGCTCTGATGACCCCTGTGCTTTAAGGAAGCCTCCTCGGGAAGCTGACTTAGTTATGACGTTGCCCTGAGGTTCGCTGACATTGTCGCTGAGGTTCGACGTGTACCTGGAACCGTCCTTTGGAGCTAGGTTTCAACCTTGCATCACCTGGCACTGGGAAGCCCCATCTCAGACCATAACCTTGCGCTCCCGGCCTTCCTTATCCTCTGTCTCGTCCTCTCCTTGAGTCACGTAGCCTTTGCTCCCTGTTTGCTCCCTATGGGTAATGCCCTATGCTCACCCAGCCTGGGCCCTGCTCAAGCTCACCAGCTCCTTCAAGTCCATCCCGGCCCCCAAACCCTCCTGCCACCCTCACACTTCTGTCCTGAGGCTGGCCCAGTGCCCTTTGGGCCCCCCAGCCAGCAGGTCCCTGCTCTCAGGCTTTTCATTCTACTTTGACAACAGCCTCCTAGGTCTTCACCTCCTGCACCTGCCAGCATTCTCCGTCTGCTTCTCCCGACCCTCCTCCATCCCTTTACACGGTGCCCTCTGCCCAGCAGGCCCACCTGTGCAGCTACATCCATGGGCTGATGGGCTCCTTGTCTCTGGTTTCTTGTTGGGTTTGGCCAATGGGGGGTTAGAGATCAGAGCAGGGAGGAGAGAGGTTGGGGTACTTACTCCCCTGGCTTCCTTTCTGTGGGGCCACACAGCTTCCCTCAGAGGGACTCTACCCAGCCCTCGGGGTCTCCGGGACCCAGGAAATGCCCCTGCCCCTCACCCCTCAGCTCTGGGGGTGGGAACAGTCCTCACTCATACTAGCTCTGGGCCCTGCACTATCCTTTGTGGTTTCTCTGAGCCCTGCCCACTCCCTATGGAGTCCCTTCAGGAAACTCCTCTCCATCACTCCACACCCCTGTGAATGTGCCTTCAGCTCCCTGCCAGGACCTGGACTTCCCAGGCATGGAGAAGCTCCTAGATGGGACCTTCAAGACTTCTCCTAGCTGCCAAGGGCCTCCGGGTGGTCCTGCCTTCATCCCACCCTGGTCTGGTCCCTCTCCTCAACCATCTCCTCTTCTGCATCCTCACCTTGACAGTGTAACTTCCGTCTAACCTGTGAACGTGCTCACCACCCCCTCGGCCTGGAAACACCGCCCCTTCCCCCTTCCTTTCCTTTATTGTCAAATGGCTTCAAGAGGTTCCTCTCCCGCTGGGTCCTCAACCCACTGCCATTGCCCTCGGGGGCCTCCTCGGGCTCTCGGCCTCCCTGTGACATGTGACACAGTTGTCAGAGAGAGGCACGTGGCCTGGTGGTTCAGGGGTTGGGGGAGCAGGGCAACGTGGTGGTTACTAGACTGGGCTCGAGTCCAGCTCTCCTACTTCCTAGCAGGGTGACCTTGGGCAAGTGATACCTCAGCTTCCTCATCTGTAAGGTAACAAAAGGACAGTCTTATAAGTTACTGGTGACGTATAAATGATATAATACATACTAAAGCACTTACAAGAGAACATAGGGCAAATGGGAAATGTTCTCTATTATGAGCAAGAGGATGGGCTCTCGAGTTAGAAAGCCTTGAGTTCAAGTCCCACCTCTGCTACCTTCCAGCTGTGCAGCCTGGGGCACGGTTCTTTGCTTCTCTTTGGTTGCTCCCTGAGCAGCAAAAATGAGTTTGATAAGCTGGGCTTCGTAGGATCGACAAAAGGTACTGCTTGGTGACATGTTCAAAGGAGTGGGATAACATTTTTGAAATTAACTTGTGTGTGTGTGTTTGTGTGTGTGTGTGTGTGTGTTTTATCTATTTCTTTTAACCTTTTGGTTCTAGGCTATCCCATCCCCCAGCCCCATCCCCCCACTGCCTCCAGAAAGGGATGTAGTGCAGAAATAGTAAAAAAAAAATGGGGTTTTCAAAAGAATAAGGATATGAGGAAACGGCCAGGCGCTGGTGAGACGACGGGTCTGGGATTGGAAGGAAAGAAGAAGCTTCTCTGCTTCCCTGTCAGCTGGATCCTTCCTCCCCGGTCTCCCCGGGAGAGCCCTGTGGACCGGCAAGGCCTCAGGAGAGGCTGGTCCTGAAATCAGACTGCCCGAGCGTGGTGCCCAGTGCCCCAGCCTCCCTCTGTGACCTCAGGCAGGATACTCAGCCTATCTGTGCCTCAACGCCCTCATCTGTAAAGTGGGGCAAACAACACTAACCTCCTAAGGATGAAATGAGTTAATACACTCGAAAGTGCCCAGAACAGTACCTGGCACAAAGCAAGCTGTCTCTGTGATGAATACCCTCAGCCTGGCAGCAGCTCTCTGGCTCCCTCACCTCTCTGACTGCTTCCAGGTCTCCACGCCGGGCTCCTCTCCCCTCAGATGTCCGTTTCCTCTGCACTCTGTCCATGAGCTGGGGCCACTGTGCCACCCCCTCGATTCGCAGGTGTGTATTTCCAACCCCTGGTTCATCTCAAGGCCCCAAACTGCCTGGCCGCTTCCGGGATGTTGAGGTGCTCACTCAACCAGTCCTGCTTCCTGCCCTCTTGGTAACGGTATTATCACCTGCCAGCTCATCCAGCCATCTTTCTCCGTGGCCTGTGGCATTGATCCTACTGATTCTTCCAGAAAGCTCTCAGACCAGTCCCAAAGCAACGGTCCAGTCAGGTGGTAGTATTAATGTGCTGGGCAGAATGGTCTCCCAAAGATGCCCATGCCCTGATCCCCAGAACCTGGGAATATGCTCCATGACATGGCCAAAGGGACTGTGATGATGTCAAGGTTACTAATCAGTGCTCTTAAAAGAGGGAGACTAAGGACTTCCCTGGTGTTGCAGTGGTTAAGAATCCGCCTCCCAATGCAAGAGACACGGGTTCGAGCCCTGGTCCGGGAAGATCCCACATGCCATGGAGCAACGAAGCCCGTGTGCCACAACTACCGAACCTGCGCTCCAGAGCCCACGAGCCACAACTACTGAGCCCACGTGCCACAACTACTGAATCCACGTGCCTAGAGCCCGTGCTCCACAACAAGAGAAGCCACTGCAGTGAGAAGCCCGTGCACCGCAACAAAGAGTAACCCTCGCTCACTGCAACTAGAGAAAGCCTGTGCTCAGCAACGGAGACCAAACCCAGCCAAAAACTTTTTAAAAATTTTTTAAAAAGTGGGAGACTATCCTGGGTTATCCAGGTGGGACTAATTGAACTCCACCAGTCCTTATAAGCAGAGAACTTACTCTGGCTGTATTGGAGAGATAAGTGGTGTTTCTTGCTGGGCCCCCACTTAACAGCCCCAATGCTCCTCTTCCTGGGAAAGCACCAGGTCAACGTTTCCTCTTTACCCAAATCCCCCCCTAGATGGCACCACCTCAGTCTGTTGCATGAATGAGGATCACGAGAACATTGATCTCACATTTCACTGACAACCCCCATTCTCCATTCCACAGGGTGGAATTTCCCTAGCTTAGTCAATTATCTTGTTATCTCAGTTAACTGAGAATTTCCAATTTAGATATTAGATGTTCCCAAAGCTAAATTTACACTCAAAAAGTGAAGCTTTTGTTTTTAGAAGGTTGAGTCAGCTCAGTCTGAAACTCAGCCCCACCTCCCCCGTCTAGCTGTGTGATTTGGGCCAGTTCCTTAACCTTTCTGAGTCCCATGTCCATGTCATCAAATGAGGATAATAACGATAATAGTAGTTCTCACCCGCACAGGATTTGTTTTGTGGATATAATTCTATAAATATATATACAGAACATACATAGATGATGTATAAAGCCATGTGAGATGCAGTAAGTAGTCCATAAATGTATGCTGTAGCTGTTTGTATTATGTATGCTATTCAAAAGATTATGGGGGCTTCCCTGGTGGCGCAGTGGTTGAGAGTCCGCCTGCCGATGCAGGGGACGCGGGTTCGTGCCCCTGTCCGGGAGGATCCCACATGCCGCGGAGTGGCTGGGCCCGTGAGCCATGGCCGCTGGGCCTGCGCTTCCAGAGCCTGTGCTCCGCAACGGGAGAGGCCACAACAGTGAGAGGCCCGCGTAATGCAAAAAAAAAAAAAAAAAAAAAGATTATGATCTTTCTTTCATCTCACATCCATCAGAATGGCTAGTATAAAAAAAAAAAGGGAAATAACAAGTGTTGGTGAGGACGCAGGGAAAGTGGAACCCTTGTGCCCTGTTGTGAGAATGTAACTTGGTGCCGCCACTATAGAAAACAGCATGGCAGTTCCTCAAACAATTAAAAATAAACTTATCATATGATCCAGCAAGTCTACTTTTGGGTATATATCCCAAAGAACTGAAAGCAGGGCCTTGAAGAGATATTTATACACCCATGTTCATAGCATTGTTTGCAACAGCCAAAAGGTGGAAACAACCCAAGTGTCCATCAGTAGATGAATGAATAAACAAAATGTGGTGAATCCACACAATGGAATATTATTCAGCCTTAAAAAAGGAAGGAAATTCGGACACATGCTACAGCATGGATGAACATAGACATTATACTCAGTGAAAGAAGCCAGTCATGAAAAGACAAATACTGTTATGATTCTACTTATATGAGATACCCAGAGTAGCCAAGGTCATAGAGACAGAAAGCAGAACGGTGGTTGCTGGGGGCTGGGATGGGGGGACAAGGGGAGTTGTTGTTTCATGGGTGCAGTTTCAGTTCTGCAAGATTCAAAGAGTTCTGGAGATGGATGGGGGTGATGGCTGCACAACAGTGTGAATATATTTAATGCCACTGAACTGCACACTTAATAAAAGTGGTTAAGATGGTAAATTTTATGTTATGCATATCTTACCTTTACCACAATAAAAAAAAATGAGAAAAATGAGATCACGATCTAGCCCTTTCCTCTGAACTTTTTCCTCTTGGAAGCCCTCCATCTGCTGGTGAGAAACTAGTCCCATCAATTGCTGTGCTGGGTACTGACCAATGAAATCAGCCGCCAGTTCCCAAACAGGGGACAAAACAGTCCCTGAGGACTGGTGAGACCAGACAGGTGAACCCCCAGAGCAAGGAGCACTTGGGGAGAAGCCAGGGGTGAGGTGGGGGTGAGGGGGGAGGATGGGAGCACGACCCAGGCAGGAGGACAAGTGCGATGCAGATGGGGAGCCAGCAAGTGCACCCTCCCAGGCCTGTTTCAGTCCGTGGATTTCCCCACAGAGAGTCCACCTGTCACCTTATGTCCCAAAATGCAGGTGTTCGCTTAGAATAACAGAAATGTGAATTAAAATGACACAGGTACCATACTTCACCTCGTAGATCAGTGAAGATCCAATGGGGGGTCAGCACCCTAGGCTGGGGAGGGAGTGGGAGACGGGTGTCCACTGCTGGCAGGACACCACATCCGGAAACCTCTGGTGGACAATTTGGCCATGCCCATCAGAGTTACAGCTGTATGTGTCCTTTGACAGAGCAGACATACCTGCACGTCCGTGAAATGATGCAAATAATAGGAGAATCCCAGCAGCCTTGTTTAATAATAATAAACAAGATTACGGTGTAGGCTCTGGTTCTTTCCTGAGAGGCAGCCCAGAACTGGCAGGGGCCAGGAAAAGGGACGAGAGTCATCCGGCTGGATGGGATCTGGTGTGTGTGTATGAGATCAGTCTGGCTTCACGACCCTCAGATCCCACGCTAGAAGGGCTGACACAGGCTGGAGAGATGGCTCCACCCATGAGAAAGGAGATGGCTGGCAGGACACTGATCACCGAGGGTGAGGGGTGGACACCAGCATTTCATCCCCCTGTCATGTCTGTTCTTTCTTTTTCTCTTCCATCTCCACCCTCGTAGCTGCAGCCCTGCACTGACTTGGGCTGTCCTAGAGCTCAGTCTTCTAGGGATCCTGGGACTTCCCCAGGGTGGGACTGGGGGAGTCCCTGGGGAGGGGTAGGGTCAGTCAGCCCTTCATTGTTTACCCTTCGCTTCTCTTTTCCTCAAAACAAAGTTTATTGAAAGAATACACACACACACACATACACACACACACACACACAAGCAGGAGCTCTGCTGATCAAGAAGGGAGAGGGAGGGAGCACTGATGGTGGGGTTCTCAAAGTGTGGTCCTGGAGCCAACTCCAGGGGACTCCATTCCCCCCACCTGAACCTGGGGAGCATATAATGTGAAGATTCCTGGGCCTTACCCCAAACCCACTGGGTCAGAATGCCTAGGAGTTCATGTTGAACAACCACTCTTAAACATGCGGAAAATCCAACAACCACTGGCTTTGGTGTTTCTTCATTCTGGAAGAACTGAGTCCCTTTCTCAGCAGAGTTTAAATAACAGCCACATCCAACTCTAAAGATTACACTTTACAAGGCACATCAAATCATATAAATTATAACTTGCAAGGTTTAGCCGTGAAATGAGCAAGGCTGAGGCTTTTGAGGCATGTAAAATGGGAGAGGGGAGATTGTGAATAGAGCTCCTGATGGCTCGCCTGCACACAGCAGCTGGGATGTTCACTGGCAGGTCTCCCCCTTGTTTACAATCCTTCAAGCCTTCTTCCCACTGCTTTTCAGATAAAGATCAAAACCCTTATGGTGACATGAAGGAGGCCGACTTGTCCCTTAGCCCTCCTCCTTCCCACTCTGACTTCTGGACGCCCTGGTTTTCTCTCAGTCCCTTGGGTTCACAATATGCTCTTCCACCCCAGGGCCCTTGCACATGCCATTCCCTTCTCCTATTGTCTAGTTAAGTCCTCCTTGTCTTCCATATTCCTTTCCTTTACAGCCCCAATGTTGGAATGGAATTAGTCACACCTTTGTGGGATCATTTGACTTATTTCTCTCTCTCCTGGCAGCTTCCTGATGGCAGGGACCATGTCCAGTTCTGCCATCACTGTACCCCTAGACTTGGCTCGGTGCTGAGGCTCTGGGTAAATACTGTGCAATGAATGAGTGATAGCAACAGTTATCACTGTTGACTATAAACAGTTCTCACTAGCCTGGCTATAAACAGGCTTCCTATTGCCTTAGGGAACCAAACTCCTTACAGGATATAGAAAAAAGTCTGGAGGGTAAAACCCTGCAAATATCAATATTGATATTTCCTTGAGCCAAATGATTACAAGTGACCTTTATTTTCTTCCTTATATTTTCCTTTCTCCCAATTTTTAAAAACAAGAAGCATGTAACTACCTTCCATTATCGGAAAGAGTAAATGATGTCGAAATACTATGATACCAATAGTCAAAACAACATGTCAGCCTTGCTGATGAGTAGAAATCTTTAGAAGCATGACTGCCTATTCTTTAGGATTGATCCAAGCAAATAAACAATCTTTTTTATTTGCTAGATGTAACCTCTGGGTAAATGCAATGATGACTTTTTAGTAATATAAATCCCTGAATTTTTTTTTTTTTTTTTTTTTTTGCGGTACGCGGGCCTCTCACTGTTGTGGCCTCTCCCGTTGCAGAGCTCAGGCTCCGGACACGCTGGCTCAGCGGCCATGGCTCACGGGCCCAGCCGCTCCGCGGCATGTGGGATATTCCCGGACCGGGCACGAACCCGTGTCCCTTGCATCGGCAGGCGGACTCTCAACCACTTCGCCACCAGGGAAGCCTAGTGACGTATTTCTTAAGCTAAGTCCGAGGAGCAGTAAGCAGTCAATTATTTATATACAATGAATGCAACTCAATTTCTGTCTAGTTAATAACTGTCCTCATTAGTTCCCTTTTCCAAATGGCTTATTAATGTCAGTGGATCCTCATCTCAACCCTGTGCACCTCTGAGGATTCTTCTCAGTCTCTGTTTTAGGAGACCATAATAATGATCATTGTGTCATTCACTGACCACCACATGCCAGGCTCTTTCTATGCATTTCTCACTTAATCCTCAGAATAAACCTGTGAGGTAAGAGGTTTACAGACAGGGAAAAGGAACTCAGAGTGATTAAGTAATTTGGTTGAAGTCACTCAGCCACAAAGTAGCCTAATGAGATTCAAACCCAGCTCTGTCTATCTCCAAAGCCTGTGCTTTTAAAAATTACTACAGTTTTCTAATATCATAGTCCAGTTCAAAACAGAGATCTCTGTCTCTACTTTAGCCAGACAGGAAATAAAACTACCCCAAATCTATGCCTTGTTAGGATAAAGAAGAAACTACAGTTCTTCTTCTTCTTCTTTTTCCTCCCACTTTGCACACTGAACAGATGTTCTGTGTCCTTGAAGGGAGACCATATCATGGAGGAGAATCTCACAGGGACGTTCATGGAGTTATCTTTAAATCTGTTGCGTTTACAATAAACATTCTCAGAAAACTAGGAATAAAGGGGGAAATTTCTCACTTGGTAAGAACATGTATAAATACCCTACAGCTAACCTCGTACTTAACGGTTAAAGACTGACTTTTTTCCCCTAAGGTCAGGAACAAGTGAATATAAGGATTTATACACTGCTCTTGTTCAGCAGAGTCCTGGAAGTCTTAACCAGGGAAATAAAGCAAGGAAAAGAAGATTCAAGGCATTCAGATCTCCTTTTCTGAAAGGAGAAATAAAATTGTTCTTATTTGCAGATGACATGATTGTTTATGTATAAAATCCCAAGAAATCTACAAAAGCCCTTATATAAGAAAGTACAGTTAAGGTTCCAAGATACCAAGAAGCATACAAAAATCAACTGTATATCTATATACTGTCAATGAACATGTGGACACCAAAATTAAAAATATAATACCATTTACAATCACTCAAAAAAAAAAAGAGAGAGATATACTTAAGTGTAAATCTAACAAAACATGTTCAGGACTCGTATGCTGAAAACTACAAAACACTCATGAGAGACACTGAATAAATGGAGAAATATACCATGTTCATGAATTGGAAGACAATGTAGGAGTATATCAATTATTCTCACATTGTTATATAGGATTAAACACAATTCCAATCAAAATTACAGCATGATATTTTGTATATACAGACAGGCTTACACTAAAATGTAAATGGAAAGGCAAAGGAACTAGAATAGGTTAAAAATTTTTTTTAAAGAAAAGTGGGAGGAATCACTCTACCTGATTTAAGACTTACATAGCGACAGTAATCAAGGCTATCTCATAATGGTAGATCCATTATGACAAATAGATCCATGAAACATAATAGGGAACTAAGAAGTAGCCCCCATAGAAAGTATGACCAGATTATTTTTGACAAACTTGCAAAAGCAATTCAATGGAGAAAGGATAGTCTTTTCAACAAATGGTTCTGGAACAACTAAATATCCACATGGAAGAAAAATGAACTTTGACCTAAATCTCACATCATAAACGACAGTGAACCCAAAATGGTTCATAGATTTAAACATAAAACTATAAAACACTTAGAAGAAAACATAAGAGAAAATCCTCAGGGTCAGGGACCTGGTGGCATGTTCTTAGACATGACACTAAAAGCATGATCTATAAAAGAAAAAATAACTACCTGGACTTCATCAAAAGTTAAAGCTTTTGCTCTGTGAAATACTCTGCTAAGAGAATGAAAAGACAAGCTATGGATGGGAGAAAATATTTGCAAACCATCTATCTGACAAGGGACTCATATCTAAAATACATAAAGAATTCTCAAAACTCAATGGTAAAAAAATTAACAATTCGATTAGAGACACTTAAAAGATATGAAGAGATATTTCACTGAAGAGGATATGCAGAAGGCAAACACGTACATGAAAAGACATTTAACATCACTATCGATTTGGGAAATGCAAGTTAAGACTATGATGAGATACCACTACACACTTACTAAAACAGCTAAAATGAAAAACAGTGTTTATGCTAATTGCTGGTGAGGATGTGTCTCATACATTGCTGGTGGAAATGAAAAATGGTACAGCCATGCTGGATAAGTCTGGCAGTTTCTTTACAAACCGAATCTATATAAACACATATGTTAATCCATGCAATCATACTCCTGAGCATTTATCACAGAGAAATAAAAACTTATGTTCACACAAAAACCTGTATACAAATGTTTATAGTACATTTATTTGTAATAGCCCCAAATGGAAACAAAATGTCCTTCAAAAAGTGAATGGTTAAACATAGGTGATACGTCCATACCGTGGACTATTACTCAGCAATAAAAGAACAAGCTAATAACCTAAATGGATGTCAAGGGCATTACAATGACTAAAAAAAAAAAAAAAAAAAATCAATCGCAAAGGTCATAGATAAATGATGAAAATTATAGAGACGGAGAACAGATTAGTGGTTTTCGGAGCGTGGGGACGACGGTGGGAGGAGGAATTGTGACTATAAAAGGAGCATCACAAAGGACATCTCTGATGATGGAATACTCCTATATCCTGATGGCCACACCCAAATCCACACGTGGTAAAATGGCACAGGACTCCACACATGCTTCGTGCCATTCTCTCTACCATTTGTGCATCTATAATTATTTCAAAATAAAGTTTAAAAAAATCTGTTGAGTGAAGTCTGAGAGTGGTCTGCCTTTCACAGTCCTAAAGGGATTCCATTGCATTTCTCTTTCTGCTTCAATATTTTAATCCCTTTCAAAATGTTAAAAGGCTCAAAGCCACTGTTTTTATAATTCCTTACTTACAATTTCTTCCAACTTCCTTGGCTGTCAATGAGCTGGGACTGTGGACCAAGCCACAGCTAATTCAGAGAATGGAATGAAATGAAGTGAGAGAGCACTGAGGCCATGCCCAGGGCTTACCCTGATTTACTACTTGGAGGTACGGGGGCACGGGAGGGCTCTGAGGGGCCCATAGTCTCCAGAAGCTCTGGAAAGGGCGAGAGGCCATTGCTCAAGCTGGGCACTTCAGGTGGCCGTGGCTGCCAGACGCGGAGCAGGTGAAGGTCAAGCATCAGCTCTAAGCCCACCTTCCAAACCACGCCATCAGGGTGGGACACTGCAGACATAGTCAGCAAAGGACACAGGGCCCATCGCACTTTGCACTGTGCTCATTCTTACCACATGTGCCAGGGAGACCCAGCACATGTGGGGAATGGTTATTGGTGGCACACCGAGGAAGGCTGGGACTGTTAGCCAGAGGCTGTGCTTTACAAGAGACTGGAGTCCACAGAACAGTAAGGACTTTTGGTGGTGTGAGGGGTAGGGAGGGTCGGGGACTGGCTAGGAAGAGGTCTTACCTCTAAAACAAGGTCTGAATTTTCATGCCTTCCAATCGTAGTGCTTTTATTCAGGACAAAATAGCCTTCTGCACTCTTTAGATAGGCTTTCATATTCTCTGCTTTCCCTATAAAAGGTTTTCAGAAAACAATTTTGTTAGAAAAATACAGTCCTCTAATTATTCAATGTCATATTTAGAATGAATGGAATACACCATAATGTCCACAGGAGAAGTCAGCAGAGGTAGGAGTGGATAGCTGGATTTAACAATGATCACAATGATAATTCCACACATTTTTAAGACTGTCCTTTTAACAGTGATAGCCGGCATAGATGAGCTTGCTTCTGATCACAAGAGGACATCCTTTATGTAACTCAGAGCACAAACAAGCAATAGCAAAAAAAAAAAAAACCCAAACAAATCTGAATTCCACTGATAACTGCTCTCCACCTCCCATTAAGCTTAGTTTGGGGTTAGTTATCTGACAGAATCAAATACTCAGTGTTACTAACCCACCACTTACTAGCTCTGTGACTCTGGGTGAGTTCCTTATTCTCTCTCTATGCCTCTGTTTCCTCATCTGTAAAATGGGGCTAATAATACTCTGTATCCCAAAGAGTTTTGTGAGGATTAAATGTGAAGCATCTAGAATGGTGATTGCTACACTAAACACCCATTTGTCCTACTGTGATTGTGACTGTTATTAATCTTGGGCTTCTGAACTTTGACTCAAGAAACCCCAACTTCTACAGAGCTTCTTAAAGTGTGGAAGAGTCAGTCATCGAGGAAATGGGCACTAGAAGATACTTTCTTTTTAAGTCACCGCATTCCTTCATATATTTAGGTTGAAAAAAAAATGATTTCCAAAGACAAAATATCAAGATTATAGCTTGGCTGTACGGTCAAGACTCTGTACGTATCTTTTCCTGGCATTTTATTAGGAAAATGTCAAACACACAGAAAAGTTGAAAGAAGTGGATGGTGAACTTCTATAGAACCACCACCCAGATTCTACAATCAACATTTTGTTCTATTTGCTTTATCACATATCTACCCATCTATACATTTTATATTTTAATGCATTTCAAAGTAAATCCTATACATGTTTTTAAATTTTATTTATTTATTTTTGGCTGTGTTGGGTCTTCGTTTCTGTGCGAGGGCTTTCTCTAGTTGTGGCAAGTGGGGGCCACTCTTCATCGCAGTGCACGGGCCTCTCACTATCACGGCGTCTCATGTTGTGGAGCACAGGCTCCAGATATGCAGGCTCAGTAGTTGTGGCTCACGGGCCTAGTTGCTCCGCGGCACATGGGATCTTCCCAGACCAGGGCTCGAACCCATGTCCCCTGTATTAGAAGGCAGATTCTCAACCACTGCGCCACCAGGGAAGCCCTATACATGTTTTTTATTTTTTTTATATTTATTTATTTATTATTATTATTATTTTTTAGCGTTACGCGGGCCTCTCACTGTTGTGGCCTCTCCCGTTGCAGAGCACAGGCTCCGGATGCACAGGCTCAGAGGCCATGGCTTACGGGCCCAGCCGCTCCGCGGCATGTGGGATCCTCCCAGACCGGGGCACGAACCTGTGTCCCCTGCATTGGCAGGCGGACTCTCAACCACTGTGCCACCAGGGAAGCCCATATATACATGTTTTTTAAAACATAAAAATTTCAGTGACTTCAGCTGGTTCCAAGATGTTGATGATAATTCACATGATATTGGAATTCTGATCCATCTCAGTGCCATGTCAAACATAGTCTCTTTTCTTTTTTTTCCTTTTTTTTTTTTTTGGCTCTGTTGGGTCTTCGTTGCTGCATGCGGGCTTTCTCTAGTTGCGGCGAGCGGAGGCTACTCTTCCTCACGGTGCGCAGGCTTCTCACTGCGGTGGCTTCTCCTGTTGTGGAGCATGGGCTCTAGGTGTGCAGGCTTCAGTAGTTGCAGCACGTGGGCTCAGTAGTTGCGGCACTAGGGCCCTAGCTGTGGCTCGCAGGCTCTAGAGTGCAGGCTCAGTAGTTGTGGTGCACTGGCTTAGTTGCTCCGAGGCACGTGGGATCTTCCTGGACCAGGGCTCGAACCCGTGTCCCCTGCATTGGCAGGCAGATTCTTAACCGCTGAGCCCCCAAGAAAGTCCCCAAAGTCTCTTTTCAACTGAAAGGTCACTGAAGTGTGAAGTTGTTAGACTGTGGATAAAAACAAAAATCATCTAGGTCTGACCGTAGAGGGTCTCCGGTCTGGCTCTGCTTTCCATCAACATCTCCATCATCATTCCATCACTGAATCCCTACTAAGTGCCAGGCACTGGGCTATCCTTTTACACACATGGCCTCTTTTCATCCTCAGAACCACCCTGTGAGGCAGGTGTCAGTATTGTCCCGCTTTACAAATGAGGAAACTGAGACTCAGAGAAGTTAAGGTCACACAATAGTAAGTGTGTGACAACTCTGAGCCTTTGCATGTAATCAGTGTACAAACCTCCATTGCTGCTGGTGGGGCAGAGTAGGGGTGGGGGAATTGCACTGTCTGCTGACACTTGGGACATGTAGTAAAAGAAAGTCCTTGAAACCAGCATTCTATCCTCTGAAAGGAAGACGAGACCCTACCTGGGGGTAAGAGAAATAAAAATAAGCAGGATAGTTTATATTTGTAAACTTTGAGGCCTGTGGATGTCCCACAAATATTGATGCTTTCAGATAATGAGAAATACATTTGATTAAGTTCGCTGTCATGTATACAGGGGAAAAGACATTTCCTCTTCCCAAAGAACCATGCTCTGCTGCCTTCAGTTATTAATCTTCAATTGCAGAGGACCATGTTAGCACGCAACACATTCAAGTCTAATTAAGCTAAAATGGAAACTTCCAAGAAATGTCTCTTCTGCAGGAAAACCACAGGAAACGCCACTAATCGAAAACTTAAACTTGGATCATGTGCATATTTGTTTTTTAGCTCTCACCCCAGACGTCCCCAAGGCTGGGGTCTTCTCTCTGCTCAGACGTCCCCCCTTGGGGCAACCACCTGACTGACCACTCTGGCTAAAGGCACCCTCAGTCATGTTATTCCCCTGCTAGTTTTCCCCTGCTGTGTTTCCTTCCTTGTACTTATCATTCTCTGACATGTTCTTGTTCCTTTCTTTAGTTATGCTTGCTGTTGGTTTCTCTTTCACTAACATATATGTTCCTGGAAAACCAGAACTGTGTTCATTTTGTTCAGAAGCAATTCTTCATGGGTATGTTGTGTTTGTACCCATCTTCAGAGCAAAGGCATTGAAAGATTTTGTCCTGCACTCACTTTCCGAGGATGCTTGTATGGCAAACAGCCTGGGAGGATAGAGGTAATGTTTCTAATAAAGATAACGGCTCCTTCTGGGGCAAAAGTTGGGCAGGTTTGCTAGCAGCCCCTTTCAAAGATTGCAGTTTCCTGAGTTTGGAGTTCCTTACCTGGGACACAGACCCACTGTGCGCACAGCATCCACACTGGCTGCTCTGTACCAGCCCGAGGGACTTTCAGGGCAACAGGAACCAATGTGCATATGCAGCTCTGCTGCCTGTTATGTCGGCTGTGCTGTGAGTCATCAAGTTCTTTGTTTCTGGCCCAGGAGTCTCTTGTCTTCTGCCAGGAACTATAAGCTGGGCAGGCTAACTTACTAACTTTCAAACAGGGTCAAATGTCAGACCCTTTGCAGTTCCTGCCAGTTCTGTGCATTACCCCTTCTCCAGGGCAGGGGGCGGCGGGGGGGCAGAACCTGACACATAGTAGGTGCTTGGGAAACACTTGCTGAGTGAATGAAAATACAAAGGGCACCTCAAAGCAAGTCAGTACAGCCAGCTGGCTAGGAAGCTTTGATAGTAACTACCTTTCATTTTTCCCGTCAGTATCTAGCTTACATGACTCCTTGGAAAACCTAAATTCTATCTCTTTAGCTTTTGGATTGGACAATATTTCTCCACCTTCATTTTGCCCTGTGCATCACTTCCTTGCGTGAAAACACTGTCAAAGTAATTTGAATGTGTGGAGCTCTGTGAATTCGTTCTTACTCAGTGCCATGGAGCACCAGCCACAGGAAAGAGCAAAAGGGCTTCAGTCATCTGCGTTCCCCCGACCACTTTGGATGGCTCAGAATTGGGTTATAGGAGCAAACTTTCTTTTGAGGTTTACAGTGGCCTCAAAGTTCCTTAAAGAAGGGGAGTTCAGGTAAGGGGCGGGTGTGTGTGTGTGTGTGTGTGTCTCTGACCATTGGGTGGGTGTTGTCCATAAATCAGGGGAAACAGGGGTTCCTCTCTTAATCCCAGCTATACCCACAGGACATCCAAGAGCTGGTGCCCAGGAGAGGCTTAAAGCTCCCGTGCCGCCTCCCTTGGGGGGCGAGGTAGGGGCTGCACTTAGGAAGGAACGGCTGGTGTTGGGGCACCTTTTCTGGGGTGCTCCTGGCGACCCGAGCCTGGATCAGAGAGTTCGGACTCGGCTGGCGCCGGGTCCCCTGCCTATCCCAACACCCTTGACCTCGCAGGGCTGGCCTCCTCCGGCCCAGGTTTCCGCCCGCCGCCTCCTCGCGCGCCGCTCTCACCTGGCCTGAGGAAGAAGCCCACGCCTCGTCCTCTGCCAAGAAGCCCTGACCTCCGCCCTGCCGCCCTCCCGCGGAGTCTCCAGGCGACAGCCCGCAGCCCGCGCGCCCGCCCGGCCTTTGTACGAACGTCGCCACGGCAACGCCATTCTGACGGCCGAGCTGGGGAGGGGCGTGGCGTGCGCGGCGCCCGAGGATGAGGGGGAGGTGCGCTGGCAGCACCCGGCCAATTACAGCCCGCTGCAGCGCTGCGAGCCCTCCCCGACCTGCCCCCTAGAGGTCCCCAGCCCCGTTTCCAGGATGGGGAAACAGGCTCAGTGTTCACAGAAGTAGCTCCAAGTCTTACAGCGGGGAAGGAGCAGCCTCAAAAATCCTTCCTAGTGATCTTAGCTCCAGGCTCGGTGCGTTGAGGGGGGGGTGGTCAGGCGTGGGAGGGTAATGGAGCTGAACCAGGAGAAGCCTGGAGGTTAGTCCCCCCCGTCCCACCCGAATCTCTAGTTCTCTCTGTTGTGGAGGAGAAAACAGAGTAAGCTGGGGGACCATCACTTCTGGGGATGGGGGTGGAGATGGGAGATGGGTGCGGTGGAGGGAACACTTCTGAAAGAATGGAAGATTCTCCCACGTGCTAGGGAAGGGGTATTTACAAGCCCACAGCCTTACTGTTCCTGTCCTTCCCTGTCAAAACTCGCGTTTATTCATTCATGTGTTCTTTACTTCTACAAACATCACCTGAGTCCCTACAAGGTCAGACGGTGGCCCCAGTGTTGACCTGGATCAGATCCTTAAGAAATCCCCCCGCACCCCCCATGGGCACGGGGCTGGGGGGATGGAGCGTGTGGAGAAGACATGCAAATGCCAACTATCTCCCCTTACCCCATGTCACCTCTTTTCAGATCAGCCCCTTCTGTCTGGGAGCAGAACAGCCCTGCTGACTACCTACAGAATGCCTCATTTCCCTGCCAGGAAATGACTGACAAGGTGCCCCAAGACAAACTCAAAATATTCATCTGAGAAAGATGAAAGATGGCAGACTCCACTCTAGTCAATTAGAAGAAGATATAAGAGAGAAAAATCATGGAAATCGATATGGGATGGAATATATGGTAAAGATGCTCCCACATGCCTAGAGGCTCTTAGAAATGCACATTCCCTGGCACAGACCTCAGAGATTCTGATTAAGCAGCTCTGGAGCATGGTCCAGGAATGAATTTGTTGCATTCTTGCAAATTCCTTGTGCATTTGTTTAAAGCTTGGCAAAACCTCAGGACTTTTTCAACCCTGCAGTTGAATCGCAGAGCCCTCCCAGCACTTGTGCCTAGAAATATTTTCCAGGCCCTCAGTCAGCCTGGAAGGTTCTGCCTGGGTTAGTTCCCTTCGACCAGAAAGACCTTAGGAATGTATGAGGAGTGACCACAGAGGCCGGGGCCCTGAGTGGTAACTTCAGAGGAACAGAGAGGGTCAGGCTCAACTCTCCAGGCACATTTCTGCCTCAGGGCCTTTGCAGTTACTGTTTCTTCTCCCTACCAGGCACTTCCCCCAGGGATCTCCTTCAGCTCCTTTAGATTTTTACTCAAGTATCACCCTATTTAAAAGGGTCTTGGAATTCCCTGGCAATCCAGTGTTTAGGACTCAGTGCTTTCACTGCCCAGTTCGATCTCTGGTCGATCCTGCAAGCCCCATGATGCCACCCAAAAAAACAAAACAAAACAAACCCCCCCCCCAAAAAACATGAATAACAAAACAAACACCTCACTCTATTGCTCTTCCCTTCATCTTACCACTCCTCTAACATGCTATTTATTTAGTTTCCTTCTCTTATTTGTTGTCAGTCTCCCCACTCCCAACTCCCCCCTGCCCCCCAACTTAAGCTCCATGAGGGCAGGGATTTTTTTCTCTTTTGTTCACTGCTGTATCACCAGTACCTAGAACAGTGCCTGAATGAACGAATGAGTGAATGAACAGGGGCAGCCCTTGCCACCCGCCCACAGCCTTGCCTCCTACTCTTGAGCTGCTGAGCTGAACTGTCCTTACCCCAGGACCTAGGCTTCTGTAGCCTTGGCCCTCCCCAGCCCCACCCCCATCTCCATGCTTGTCTTCAATGTCATCAACATGAGCACAGAACGCAACCCTGCTCACTGCCAGCCAGACCCTATGGAGCCCATCCAGGCCAGCCTGGAGCCGGAGCCGCCCATGGCCCCCTGATAGGCTTGGGAGAGCATATGTTGCCATTAGTCCATCTCTCGATGAGGAAATACTAAACGGAGAACAAAGCTGGCATTCAGGCTCACTGGAGCAGAAATTGCCAAATCTTGATTGGATCCTGCCGCTCCCCACAGGATGCCACAGTCATCTCAAAGGGTGTGTGAAAGTCTAAAAACCCAGTTCCATGTCATCCACTTAAATTTCAAAAACAGAAACTAAAATACCCCAATAACTCATGGCTTTATCATAGCATGTCCTGGGCTGAGTGAGAGTTGTACTTTGCAATGATAGGGTGATCAAAATACTGCACCTGGGGAATTCCCTGGCGGTCCACTGGTTAGGACTTGGTGCTTTCACTGCCATGGCCCGGGTTCAATCCCTGGTGGGGAAATTAAGATCCCGCAAGCCACACGGCATGTCCAAAAAAAAAAAAAAGAGGTTTCTAGCTTATATGGGCTCCTTGGTGATGCCTGTAATCAATCAATCTTATTGAGCTCTGGGTGGCTACCAAGGCTGTACTGTATCTCCATCAACATCAGGATGCTGGTGTCTGAAAGGCCTGGGTCCATGTCCCAGCTTTGTCATTCCCAGCTGTCCTCCTAATACTGGAGCGAGTGATGTTAACTCCGGGCTTTCCACCCGCAGGGCACTGTCCCAGTCCTTCCTGTGGATCATCTCATTTAATCCTCACCATAACCTGGGGCAGTAGGTGTGTGTGAAACACCTGGAACAGGGAGCTCTGCAGAGAAGCGCTCAAAAATGTCGTGACGGGTATTATTTCTATCACATCACTCCCACTTGAACAGGAAAATAGGGCTCAAGAGACATGGAGGTATGTGACCAAGGTGACACAGCCAGAAAAGGATTTGAATCTAGATGACTGTGATGGGAAGGTATTTTCCCCGGGGACCACAGGTGACAAGGGTCACAGCCACGAGACACCCATGCTCACCACCTGCTTTTCCTCCGCCCTGAACAATCTGGGCTTCTGGCTGTCCTGAAGTTTTGGCAGTGCCTGCAGCAAGACGGGGAGGGAGCTGAGGCCAAGAGGGGGTAGCTGGGGCTTGCCAGGGACCTCTCCTGCCACCCACTGGGCTTCTTTCCTGCAGGACCTCTGCCCCATAAAATCTCATTGGGCCACAGTTACCTTCCCTGGGCTGTCCTTGACTGGGAGAGCCCATCCACTGTGCCCCCTCCCGAGATCTGCTTGTTGTCCCCTGCATTCCAACAAGAAATGAATGCTGGCCTCCTGCCTGGAAGAGGTAGGGAGCTTGCCCAGCCTTTAAGGGGTAAGAGAGCCAGGGAAAGAGCTGGAACAGGAGAAAGGGAGTGTAAAAGAGAGAGAGAGCTCTCGAAGATCAGGAAGTAGCTAAGCTGTTGAGTAGGTGTCAGATGGGAGGGCAAAGGCCCATTGGAGGCTCCACAGTCCATTCATAACCTGACGCTATGGGCTAAGGAAATGCAGGTTTTTATACACACACACACACACAGGTTCACAAAAATAAATTCAAACCACAAAATCACAGCTGGTCACTGAGGCCTTCTGCAGCCGTGCTCACCCCCTTCCCCTGTCAGAAAATGAGAAATCACCCAGGTGTTTTCTCAGATAGAGACAAGGCTGGTTGGGACATTCATCTCTTGCAAATCAGAGCTTTGCCAGGGGGCTTCCCTGGTGGCGCAGTGGTTGAGAATTTGCCTGCCAATGCAGGGGACGTGGGTTCGAGCCCTTGTCTGGGAGGATCCCACATGCCGCGGAGCAACTAGGCCCGTGAGCCACAACTACTGAGCCTGCGCGTCTGGAGCTTGTGCTCTGCAACAAGAGAGGCCGCGATAGTGAGAGGCCTGTGCACCGCGATGAAGAGTGACCCCCGCTTGCCACAACTGGAGAAAGCCCTCGCACAGAAACGAAGACCCAACACAGCCAAAAATTAATTAATTAATTAATTTTAAAAAATTAAAACAAAACCAAAAAACTACTCTCTAAAAAAAAACAACAACACAGAAAAAAAAGCTTTGCCAGGGAGGTCAGTCTGTATGTTCTGTTTGAAAACTGCAGATGAAGGGTGCTGATCCCACCTCTGATCGGCCTGGTTTCGTTTGTTTGTTTGTTTTATTCTGTCTGTACCTCACTTCTCTCACCTGTAAAATGGAGGTAATAACAGCATTGACTGGAAAGACCAAATGGGTTAATATGTGTGAAGTAGTAAACTGTGCCCGATACCACAGACTCCTTCTGTGAATGTCCGCGTTGCTGTCTGTCTGTTTGCTTGTTTTTGTTGCTTTCTTGATGATGTGGGAGGACAGCACCATCTCAACCCGATCACAGCCATCCTGGGGAGAGCTTTGATTTGCATCGTCTCAGTCCCAAACCAGAGCAAACTTGACCTCAGAACACTCGCATATCATCTTGCTTGTTGCCCAGGGACCTTTCTGGGTGTCAGAGGCAGGCTGAGCTCCCCTGATCGCTGCTAGAGGGATTCAGAGAATCCAGCTGGTCTCTGTGGGGTGGCACCTGCAGGACAACTCCATAAATTCGACTTGCAGGCATCCAGGCAAATCAACCTCCACTACTTCTTTTTTTTTGAGATTAACAATGAACCATTATGAATGAGGTGAACCAAACTAGCTAATATTTATTGAGGCTTGTTAGGTACCAGCTGCTATGCCATGCACTGTTTTATTTAATTCTTAGCCCAACCCATTTTACAGAAGCGGGCTCAGAAAAGTCAAGTAACTTGCGCAGTTACAAATCTTGTAAGTGATAGGTCCAAGATTCGAACCCTGGCTGTTTGACTCCAGCATATTGTCATGTTTGTAAACTTTTGTTTTCAAAACATAATCTACATCTCGAAAAGAGCACAACTGATAAGTGTACGCTTGAAGAATTTTCACAAAGTGTATGCACCCACCCTAACCAGAACCCAGAACAAGAAGCAGAACATCACCACCCGCCCCCGCCCCTCCGAGAAGACTCCCTGTGCTCACTTCTGGTTACCCCCTCCCGCTTGTCTGACTTCCAATCATAGATTAGTTCTGCTTGTTTTTGAACTTCATGGAAATGGAATCTTACAGATTCCATTTGCTGCCTGGTTTCTTTCACTCAACTATGTGAGGTTCGACCACGTTGTCTGATGTAGCTGTGGTTCATTCACTCTCACTGCTGCATTGCTTTACACTCTGTTATCTATTCCTGCAGAACAAATTATGGCAAACTTAACGGATCCAAAAAACACACACTTATGTCACAGTTTGTGTGGGTCAGGAATCCGGGCACTGCTTAGCTGGGTTCTCTGCTCAGGGTCTCTCCCAGGCTGCAATGAGGGAGGTGGCCAGGGCTGGGGTCTCATCTGAGGCTCAGCTGGGGAAGGATCCTCTTTCCAGTTCATGTGGTGGTTGGCAGGATACAGTTCCCTGAGGGTTGTTAGTTAGTCTGAGGGCCTCACCTCCTTGCTGGCTGTTAGCCAGAGATCCTGCACTGTTTCTTGCCATGTGGGCCTCTCCATAAGGTGGCTTGCTTCATCAAAGCCAGTGAGAGTCCATAGAGAGAGTCTCCAGGCAAGATGGAAGTTACAATCTTCTGTAACATAGTCACAGAAATGACATGCCCATCACCTTTGCAGCATCTACTGATTAGAAATAAGGTACAGTCCTGCCTACTCTCAAGGGGAGGGGACACAGAGGTGTGAACACCAGGGATAATTGGGGGCCGTTGTGTATGCCTTTTGGTATGCACATGTGCACATATCTCTTGGGTATATATCTAGGAGTAGAATTTCTGGGTCCCACATACGTCCGGCTTTACGAGATTCTGCCAAACATTTTTCCAAAGTGCAGGTACCATCTACACTCCCTCAGCAGGCTATGAGCTTCCCAGGTAGAGCACATGCTTTCAATACACTCCTCCCCTCTCTCCTTACAGAAGGGGTGTTTGAGCTGGGGCTCTTTGGGACGACAGGTCCTAATTCTGGCCCCATGTCAGAGTCACTGAATTCCCGGGCCGCTTCGCCAGACATTCTGATCATTTGAGGGCTCAGATACAAACTGGAAGGTCCACTCCATGAGGCGAGGATCCCTGTACCCTTGGTGTCCGGAGCAGTACCTGGCAGCAGTGCCTGGCAGGTACCAGGGAGCTGGCACTCAATAAATGTTTTTTTGATTAAGTGAATGAGTTTTGGAACTATTGTTCAAGAGATGGGCCCCAGGGCGGGTATAAGCTGCTTAAACGGGAAGGAAACTTTGTTGTGACTGAGGCTGTGTTCATTTTTCTGGGAAGAGGGCTCAGAACCTCAACCCGGTATGTCCCCAACAAAGGTTAAAGGCCGCTGTGATTGGATACTGTCCGGCTTAGGTATTTTATCACATGAAGAAAGAATTGGTCCCGGGGTAGGTGGCATGGGAACTGTGGACAAGGTCCCATGGTCCTTAGAAGTAAAAAGCGAGACAGTGCTTGCCTGGGGAGGCTCATAAACTGAGACCTTGCTTGTTTTGACCTTTGACCCATGGTAGCTCTTTTGGTACATCTAGCCACTGCCTGGCCTCCTGGGACCCTCCCTGTGTCTGTCTGTTGAACAGAAAATTCCAGAAGGCCTCGGTGCCCTGAGTTTCCATCAGGGGCAAGCCAACATGAGCCCTAGCTTTTGAAAAACCCCTTTCAATCCATAGAAAGCCTCCCAGTTTATCTGGTTTGAGATGACCTCATCCTTTGTCACCTTCTCTCTTGTTTTCTGGAGGTTGCTCAGCGTCTTGCTGCTGTCTGCATTCTTTTCTCACGTGAACAGTGCACCTACTTTGGGCATTTTGTCGTTGTTGTTTTGGGTCATTCCCGTCACACATTTTTTGTATTCCTTTACAGTCAGATCAACCTCATGCCTCTCTAGACATTTCTTCTCAGGTTTCCTCTGAATCATTTCGTTCGGTCTAAATATGTCCAGTGTTTCCTCCTTCCTCACTGCACTCCACATAGACCCTCTCTTTTCCCCGGAACAACTGTTCTTTTCTTTCGAATCCCTGACCCAAATCCTCATCTTTCACCATGTTTTCTGACTTCTCCTAAGAACTGATTGTTTTTTGAAACTTAAGCCTCAAATATCATCCCTTCTAATCTGCGTCTGAATTTGGATCACGGTCAAGAAGCAGGCGAGACAGGAACGTGGCTGGGTAATTAGGATCCTCAGCAGAAGGGCTGAGTGTTCATCGGGGGGTCAGAGGGGCCTGGGGATGGAGGGAGAGGTATCTTCTTCTGCCTCGGGTAGGGCTTAGGGTGGGGTTGTCAGGAAAGCGCTAAGAAAAAAGGACCCATTTGACTTGAGTTCTGAAGGAAGAGTAGGATTTCCGGAGGTAGAGCAGGGAGAGCAGAGGATGGTCCAGGGCAGGAGCAGTGGGAATGGAGGCTAGAAGATGAGTCATCAGAGACGCTAGGGACAGGAGTACAGAAGGAGAGGGGTGGCCAGGTGCTGAGACCGCACACTGAAGGTCCATGGTCAGCCCTCAGATATGTTTGTCTGGCTTTCCCAACGTGTTAAAAGACTTTTAATTAGTTGCTGAAGGAATAGGCCTCTTTCTGTGGAGTGACAGAGAAACTTATTCAAATTGGCTTCAGCATGAATGCAAATTCACTGGTTACCAAAAATGAAAAGTCTAGAGGGAACCTCTGGGTTCAGGCTCAGATGATTTCATGAGGCCTTGGCCTCTCTCCAGCTCTCAGGGATTCTTTGTACCATGTGGACCCAACCTTAGACAGAATCTCTGTATAATGGTCACAAAAAGGCGGCCGAAGCTCCAACCCTTATATCTTCTCAGCTTTAAATTCCATAGGGAAGTATAGGAGTCTTTTTCCTAAGCTTCCCCCAATGGCCTCACTGCTTCTCATTTTCTCTGGGTGGGTCACAAGCCCATTGCTGAGCCAATTATTGTGGCCCAGGAGACTGCTCTGATTGGCTGAGCTTGAGCCAACATGCCCATCCCTGCAGCCAGAGGTGGAATCAACAGCGTCTCTGAGAAACTGGACTGAGACTAGGAGAAAGGTGTTGTCCCCAAAGGAGGATCATAACGCCATAATATTTTAGAAGAGAGGTGAATTGTTATTAGGTGACAAAAACCAGATGTCTACCACAGTAGCCAACATGTACAGATCATTAACATCTGGATTTATGCCTTTTTTTGCGAAAATGGGAATATCTGGCAATACCTGGACTCTCTTCTTGTATATAGATCAACAATCTGCTGGGGCTGAGAAGAGGCTCCCTCTTTAGATACAGCCTATGTTCTGCCTGCCCAATGCACTGCTCATATTTCCTCTCTGGCTCCTGGAAGCACTTGAATTTTTATTGCCAGCATAATTTGATTCTGTAAAGAAATCTGTTTTTCCCACCAGAATGGAAGAGCCAAATGTACAGGGGTCAAATAGCTCTCCTGTGCTCCCACAAACTCCTGAGGACAAATGCCTGGCCATTTTTGATAGTCTCATTCCTTGCTCATTTTAAAAGCCTTCTTTAAAAAAAATATTGAATACATAGTGATTTTAGAATCTGTTATCTGATAATTCCAACATCTGAAGTCTTTGGGTGGGAGTGGCAGAGGGGTGGTGTCTCAATGTCTTGTTTGTTGTTTCTGCTTACTCTGGCTCATACTGACTTATTGCTTGGATGTTTAGTAATTTGACTGTGATCTCATTCTTGATTGAACTTAATCTGTGGGAATCCTGAGGGGTCTGATTCCTGGCTGCTTTTCTCTCGGAAGTCTTTTTTGTTTGTTTCACCTGGATGCCGGGGATGCTAATAACCTCTGAACACTGACATTTATTTCCTCAACTTGGAGTTTTCCCACTGAATACATGGAGTATAAACTTGAGCCCCAGACCCACGTGGTTACAAACCTTCAGGGTGATCATCATCGTCATCAGTATTGTGGCCATTATTAGCTTTCCCCTCCAGAGCCACATTGAAAACTACAGGTTTTCATAGGCTCTCCTTTCTGAAAGTCCAGAAAAAAAAATTTTTAAGCCCTCCTCTTGCCAGGGTGTGGAGCATCTTTGAGGGTGCCAGCTTAATACAGGCATCTTAGACTTGGTTAGCTCATCTTGCAAAGGCCCAAGGCTTAATCTCCTGTTTCCTGCACTTACTAAAGGCAAATGGCTTCCTCATTTGCTTATGCTTTGGTTGTAGCTCACTCTGTTTGTGTGTGTGTCTGTATGTTCCTTTGAGATTGCCTACATAAAAACTGTTTTTTATTATGGGATTTTGGAAACACACACAAAACTAGAGAAGCCTGCGATTAACTCCATGTATTCATCATCCAGCTTCAACATTTTCCCAGTGTTCTCTCATTCTTTTTTCTTCCTTTTTGAGTTTTTTTCTAGGTTAATTTAAAGCAAGTTGTGTCATTTCACCCATAAAGACATCCTAACTGAAAGGACTTTTTGTTCCTTTACATTATCCCCGCCTTGACATGATCACAGCTAAAAATACTTATAATCATTCCTGAATATCATCTAATATTCAGTCCATGCTCACATTTCCTTGATTCTCTCAGAGATATCTTTTTTACTTTTATCTTTGTTAGAATCAGGATCCAGACAAGGTCCACACATTACACTTGGTTGTTATGTCTCTGAAATGTCTTTAATTCTGTAACAGCAACACCCCGCCCCTGACCTTTGTTATCCCCCAGCCACTGATTTGTTGGAGAAACTGGGTCTTTTGTCCTGGAGAACATTCACATCCTGGATTTGGCTGATCACTTCTTCTTGGTTTCAGTTAACTTGTTCCTCTTTTCCCCATGTTTCCTGTAAACAAATAGTTAGATCTAGAGGTCTGAGGAGATCAAAGTCTTTTTGTTGTCCAGACGCCTTCATAGGCGGTACTGTGTGATCCATCCTGCATCACACAGTGAGCACATAATGTCTGGTCATCCTGTTTTTAACGATATTGAGATTGAATGGTAGGTCCAGTGCTAACAGACTGAGCCATCCATTACAAAGTCCCCAACGGCTTTTTTTCCCCCAATAATTAACATTTTTAATTATTCATTATGGTAAAATATACATAATATAACATTTACCATCTTAACCACTAAAAAATATACAGTTCGGGCTTCCCTGGTGGCGCAGTGGTTGAGAGTCCGCTTGCCGATGCAGGGGACGCGTGTTCGTGCCCCGGTCCGGGAAGATGCCACATGCCGCAGAGCGGCTGGGCCCGTGAGACATGGCCGCTGAGCCTTCGCGTCCGGAGCCTGTGCTCCACAATGGGAGAGGCCACAAGAGTGAGAGGCCTGCATACCGCAAAAACAAACAAACAAACAAAACACACAAGTGGCACAGAGGAGGCCAGAATCTTGAGAATACCTGGGCCCAAGGAAATCTTGGAAGATAGTGAGTTAAAGAGAATAGTGAGGATAATGACGATGGTAGGAGAGCATGTATGCTTTGTGGTCCTATGTACTAAGGGTTTTGTATACAAGCTCCCATTGGGAAGGCTACGAGCTAGGTGCCATTTTTATTCTCGTCTTAAAGAAGAGGGATCTGAGCTAATTAAGCAGAGGGAAGGTTAGGGGCTTTTCCTGGCTGAGACCACAAGACACAGCGGTGGTCACGCGTCCTAGCCAGGACTTGATTGGCTGGAGATTTGATTGGCAGGAGAGCTGAGCGGCTTCTCCTGCCAGAAGCAGCCGCTGCCCTTCAGCCTTTCTTCCACTTCAAGCCCTGAGAAAGGGCTTGCGTGCTTCCCAAGTGGCAACTTCTGTGCATTTAAAATTTTCCTCTTGAAAATCCCAGCCTTAGCCCATTCACAAAAGGTATCTGGGTCCTTTCTTGGCCGTGGCCTAGTCGTATTCACCAAAGAGAAGAGCGCGTCCCATAAGAGCTGGCGGCTTTGGGAGGACCGGGGAAGGCGTCAGCTGGCAGGAAGCTCCCTGAAAGAAATAGAGGAATCCCCACCCATCCATGAGCTGCCTATTCTTCCCCCTTAGAAACGGGGCTTGTGATATGCCAGGCACTGCAGGCATTTTGCCATTTAACCCTCCTGCTGCCCCACGGAGTAGGCCCCTTGCTAACAGTTTTGGTTGCTTTTGTTGAGGAACCTGCGATACAGAGGTCAAGCCACTTACTCAGGGTCATTCGGGGAAGTGGTGGGGCTTGACCCCTATTTGTTTGACTCCAAATCTGGCCTCTGAACTCTGAGAGACACTGCCGGCTTCTCGAGGGATGTGGGATGTGGATTCGAGTGAGCACGGCCTTGGCAGCGGTTCCCGTCCCTCTGCCACATGGACAGAGCCACAGACCCAGTTCGCTGTGAAGGCCCAGCATCTTATACCAAGTCTCATTTTCACAGCCAGAGATATTAGTGTGGAAATAGGACTTTTGATTCTTGAAAGGTCTGCTTGGTGAAGAGATGGTCAAACATTTAAACTACAAACTCCATTTTTTTTTGGGGGGGGCAATTCTGAAGCTTAAGATGTGTAATTTCATCTCAGTGCTTCAACCTTGCCACCTCTGTGAACGGGTGAAGAGTTTCAAAGTTTTATACAGGAGGCTAAAAAACTAAGGCTCCTTGTGAAAATACTAAGTGTAAAACTTAGGAAAGAGGAATTCTACTTTCTGTTCTTTTCTGCTTAAAGACAACGAAGATATACTCCCTGGAAGGAACGGATGCCAAGACAGATGTATACAAGTGCCCTTTAGGATCCAGCAAAACTTTCAAATGTATTATTGTTTTCTTCCCGACAAACAGGGATTTCTGACGACATATTAACAACAAGCCTGAAATGCAAACCTGAGTCCTGGAGTGAAACCCCCAGGAGCAATGGTGCGATGTATCCAAGGGGGCCACCCTGGTAAGGGAGACACAGAAGGAGGGGGTGTGGAAAAGTGAACATGGGCGGGGGAGGGCAGCAGGTGGGGAGGGAATCCTGTTTCTGCCACTTAGTAGCCAGGGAACGGTACCCTCTGTCAACTCAGCTTTCCCCTCTCTCTAAGGGGCTGACACTTGCCAGCATCCCTTGCGGGTTGATGGGAGAGATGAAGCATGTGCGGTGTGGAGCAGGTGCCTGTCCCTTGGTAAGTCTTTCCCCCAGTTGTGAATTCCACGAGTTTGAAAACTTCTAGTTGTAGCTCTTCTGGGGACCCTGACACAGGTTCAGTTTGGCCATTTCAGACCCTTCTCGGCTGAGGGATGTCCAGCGCCAAACAGGCTGGCATGTCCCTTGCGTTGTGTGTGAATGATGCAGCCCAGGAATAATGCATGTGAAAACTCATTATGTAAATCCTCAGGTTTTCAGTACATGACAATGGCTTTTTTGGGGCCCTTCTCTGTCCCATTCTGTGGTCTGGTGTCTCTGCTTTGGGACCTAGTCTGCCAAGCCCTGGGGGCGGGGGTGGGCACCTTGGGGAGGGGTGAGCTCTCCAGAGGGCACATCAAAGGGAAAGTCACAACTCTGTCACTGGCCCAGCTCTCCCTGGCATTGCTTGGTGTGAAAGGAAACTGTCCTCTGCCTGAGGCAGCCCCATGTCACACACAGACTAAGGCCTGTGATGTTTAATTCACAGCAGTGAGCACTGGAAACACCGCATCCAGGCTCCCTCAGAGCAGGACAGCCACTTTTCATTTCTGGGGCTCTAAGCCAGAGAGCCTGCTGTCTGGAAACCTATTGCCTGGAAGGTTCGCAGGATGGAGGGCAGGCTTCTGCAAGGAACTATCTGACCATCACCTCCTGGTTGAGGAGAAGGGCACCCTTCTATGACCTTGGCCTCCTTAGAGCTCATGCAGGCAACAAACAAACACATGCAAATACACACACATGCAAACACACAGCACATACTCACATGTACACACATACACGCAAGCATGTGTGTACAAATACACAGCCCCAAGTCAGAAAGACTGGTGTACTATTCTGGCTACTCAGAAGAGCAAACCCAAATCTTTATTCTCAGAGAGCTTATTCCTCGGTGTATCCCTGGCACCTGGCAGAACAATGAAAATCACAAGCGCCGCCTTTAAAAACACTCGGGCTGTTCACTCAACTGATTGTGGTCATCATTGCAGGAGGCAGGGAAGTCAGATCATGATGCTGGACACCCTTAAGCTCAGTACAGTGCTGTGTGTCAATTATGTCTCAATAAAACTGGTAGAAAAAAGAGTTATCTGGATAGAAAGAACAAGATAAAATACACAAATTATCAAAAGTTAAAAAAATACAGACGAGCTAGACTATGAGTCTCAGAAAGCACTGTTCACAACAGCCAGGACATGGAAGCAGCGTAAATGTCGATGGAGGAGTGGATAAAGAAGATGTGGTACAAATATACAGTGGAATACTACTCAGCCATAAAAAAGAATGAAGTAATGCCATTTGCAGCAACATGGATGGACCTAGAGACTATCATACTATGTGAACTAAGTCAGACAAAGACAAGTATCATATGATATCACTTATATGTGGAATCTAAAAAAAATTATACAAATGAGCTTATTTACAAAACAGAAACAGACTCACAGACTTTGAAAACATACTTATGGTTACCAAAGTGGAAATGTGGTGGGGAGGGATAAATCAGGAGTTTGGGATTAACATATACACACTATTATATATAAAATATGTAATCAACAAGGACCTACTGTATAGCACAGGGAACTCTACTCAATATTCTGTAATAACTTATATGGGAAAAGAATCTGAAAAAGAATAGATATATGTGTATGTATAACTGAATCACTTTGCTGTACACCTGAAACTAACACAACACTGTAAATCAACTATACTCCAATATAAAATAAAAATTAACTTAAAAAAAAAGAAAGTTTAAAAATATAGAGGCAAGCTAGACTATGAGTCTCAGAGAGGTTAAGCTGACATATATATATAGAATCTAAAAAAAAAAATGTTCTGATGAACCTAGGGGCAGGCCAGGAATAAAGACACAGATGTAGAGAATGGACTTGAGGACATGGGGAGGGGGAAGGGTAAGCTGGGACGAAGTGAGAGAGTGGCATGGACATATATACACTACCAAATGTAAAACAGATAGCTAGTGGGAAGCAGCTGCATGGCACAGGGAGATCAGCTCAGTGCTTTGCGACCATCTAGAGGGGTGGGATAAGGAGGGTGGGAGGGAGACACAAGAGGGAGGGATGTGAGGATATACATATGCATATAGCTGATTCACTTTGTTATACAGCAGAAACGAACACCACACTGTAAAGCAATTATACTCCAATAAAGATGTTAAAAAAAAAAGCTGCCTGAAGTCACACAGTAAATGGCAGAACAAAAGTCTAAACCTAAGTCTGCCTAACGCTAAAGCTATTCTGCCACCTTCCTTTGCAATGAGCGAATGCATTCTGTGCTGCCTGGATCCCACTGGGACCTCAGTTGGCTGTTTCTAAAGGGAGCTGAGGGGCAGCCTCAGAGGCTCTGCTCCGAGCAGGGACCTCTCACCTTCTGCTGCCTGATCGCCCTGGTGACCCTCTTCTCCTGGTGCAGCCGCTCTTCCATGTGCGCCAGGGCCTCCTTCAGCAGCGTCTTTTCTTCGGCCTCTCTGGAGATGTCCTTCAGCTTTGCCACCTGTGACTGGTACATCTGAACCGACACTTTGCTCTGCCTGAGCACACAGGAGAGACAAAGTCTCTTTTCTCCTCAGCTTTCTCACTCACCACCAATGCTCCCGACCTGGGAGATCCTCAGAACACTTCCATATACGCTTGGCTTCGCGGTTTCCTTACAAGTTGGGGGAAGGCTGAAGATGTGGGGACTAGAGGGCAGAATAAATAGCCCATTGGCTGTGGACGTGCAGCATGAAGGGGGCATAGGTTATGCTACCAGCCCCTCCCAATTTTCCAGAGAGGGTGGGGGAACGGATACCACTGAAAATAGGATGGAATTACGAAAAGCACACACATGGTGAAACATCAGACACATTTATAAAAGGTGCACCTTGTTCCTTAACAGTAGGGTACTTTAACTGCTGCTTTCTTGCCCAGAGACTTGGGTCCATCAGGCCCTGAGTCACCATCCCGCCTCCCCACTCCACACCCAGGCCTCTGTCCTCTTGTCCTGGTCCCTACGGGTCTGGAGCTGCCCCGAGGTTTAGCCTGGAGAATGGAGGCCTGGGCCTTTTGCCGGGGACACGGGCCATACTTGAGCTGTTCAATGTCCTTCTCGTATCGTCTCAAAAGCTCTTCTTTTCTCTGCAGCTGGTTCTTGAGTAGGGTGATCTTATCAAACACCAGGTACAGGTCTCTTTGTCGAAGCTGGTGGACTCTCTCACTCTCTTTTGGGGAGAGGTGTTTCATGGACACGTGACCTGACATATCTTTGATGTTCATCAGAGTCCCGAGGGTTTTGCTCATATCCAAGTACTACGAGAAAGCGTTTCACAGGTAAGAGGCCTGGCCCAAGACCGCTGGTGGCCACTTTGAGGAGGCAAACGTCTAATTGTGTTTCATTCATTTTCTGCAGTTGCAGAGAAGAAACACATGCTTTGCAAATGAGTGCATTTGGGGCTTTTAGTAGGACTTTCATTTTCCCCCGCATCCATTTACACTATGCCATTTTGAGAATTGGGAGGAGGGGGTGAGGGGGAATGACAACAGACATAAACATTCATTCTTACTACCCAGTCTTGCAAGGAATTGGGCTCTGCAATTTCCAGCCCATGCTGGGATAGGAGATGGGTCTCATGGAGCTACTGTAACAACTAAACATGTATGTGGAGTTGATGTTTAAACTACCTGCAGGGCACGCAGGTTTGGACAGGAGGGGACTGATGCTGGGTATACCTACCAGCTTTTCACTAAGATCTAAAGCGTCAGCCACATCCATTTTCCTTAACTTCTCAGAGACCATGATGGACCCTGGGCTGGAAAGGCCATTTTGAGGCTGAAATAAAACAAAAGAAAAAAACTCACTTGGCATTCCATTATGATTTTCTACATCCAGAAGAATAACCCAAAGAATAATGGAAGAACTGGAAAGAATAATTTGAGAGAGTTGATTTTTTATATCATCTTTATTGGAGTATAATTGCTTTACAATGGTGTGTTAGTTTCTGCTGTATCAAAAAGTGAATCAGCTATACGTATCCATATATCCCCATATCCCCTGCCTCTTGCGTCTCCCTCCCACCCTCCCTATCCCACCCCTCTAGGTAGACACACAGCACCGACCTGCTCTCCCTGTGCGATGCAGCTGCTTCCCACGAGCTATCTATTTTACCTTTGGTAGCGTGTGTGTGTATATATGTCCACGCCAAGAGAGTTGGTTTTAAATCCAGTCTGACTCTGTGAACTGCTTTCTTTATGACTGTGTTCCTACCCCTTCAGAGCACGACTGCCTTTGAAATGATGCATCACTTGTGCCGTTCTTTGGCCACCGTCTCGTCTGTCTTCCCTTTAGGCCAGTGGTTCTCAACCGGGGGTGACTCTGGCCACCATACCCCCTCCAGGACATTTAGCAATGCCTGGGCACATTTGTGGTTGTCATAATTGCTGCTGGCATCTAGTGGGTAGAGGACAAGGATGCTGCTAAACACCCCACGATGCATAGGGCAGTCTCCCAAACAAAGAGTTACCTGGCTCAAAAAATCAGTACCGCCGATGTTGAGAAGACAAGCTCCAGAAAAATGGGGACCATGCGGCTTTTGCTCACTATCTCCCTCCTTGTGCCCAGCATGGCACCTGGCAATGAGTGGTGCATAGTGGGCATGTTTGTTGAATGAACGAATGAAGGTTAAGTGGAAAATAGCCTCCCTGCTTTATTTATTTATTTATTTATTTATGGCTGTGTTGGGTCTTCGTTTCTGTGCGAGGGCTTTCTCTAGTTGTGGCAAGTGGGGGCCACTCTTCATCGCGGTGCGCAGGCCTTTCACTATCGTGGCCTCTCTTGTTGCGGAGCACAGGCTCCAGACGCGCAGGCTCAGTAATTGTGGCTCACGGGGCTAATTGCTCCGCGGCATGTGGGCTCTTCCCAGACCAGGGCTCGAACCCGTGTCCTCTGCATTGGCAGGCAGATTCTCAACCACTGCACCACCAGGGAAGCCCCAGCCTCCCTCCTTTTTATTAAAGGAATCTCATTTCTGTGCAGCAGAAACCATACCCTCACAAAATTTGGCCCAACCTTCTCCTACCTCTGGAACCTGGTGGGTGGGCATCCCTTCAGAACCTTTCCAAGACAATGCAGATAGTGTTTGCAGCTGCATCTCCCTAAGACCCCAACCAGCCAGCTGGCTGTTGGAAGCCCAACTGACTGCATGGAAAGGCCACCAGACTGAATAGGGGACCTGATCTGAACGACCACAAATAACCATAATAAGACTCCTTAAATAATAAAGTGGCTTTTAATGCTTGCCATGAGCCTCTCTTAGCCCTAGCATTTGTTGGCACTACCCTGAAAACCTCTGAGATTTAAAAAAAAACAACTACAAAAATATAAAGGCCCCCAAGTGACTGTGATAGACAAGAGTGGACATATTTGTCTATGTATCTATGGAGATGAGAATAAAAGAGGGTATCTGAAGATGACAATAAACCGGGCAGATCTGCTGCAAAAAGAACCTGAGATGCTGCTCAGTGTCTTCAGCTACCCTGAGCTGCATCCTCTGTACCTCTCCAGACGCCCCCTCTTTTCCTGAGGGGAGGGTCACTAAGGAAGAGCCTGGGCTACAGGATCCAAGCATACAGTCCCCACCCGGTCTCTGCAGGCTAGCAGACACACCACCAGGGACACACCCCTGGTGTGTCTTCAATCATTATTCTGTGACCTTGGGTGAGGTACTTGACCTCCTGAAGCCTTACTTTTTCTTATCTGTTAAATGGGGACAATAATAGTAACTATGACACAAGGCTGCTACGATGGTTCAATGACATAAGGCATGGAGCCGGCTGAGCTCAACGCCTGGCACACAGTAAGCAGTTCACAGATGTCAGCTATTCTTCCTCCTGCTCTTTCGTTTAATTACTGCCAACCTTGGAGGATTGAGAGTTGGGAGGTTTCCTGCTCTGTGGTGTCAGTGGTGGGATGAGGGCTTGTTGCCAAGGGGAAGGTCAATCTTGGAAGCAGGACCATCAGGACGTGAGATCCAGCTGAGCTCCCCACCTGGAGACGGTCCCTCCACTCCCAGCCTCAGAGAAGGAAGGTTCGATTTTATCAGGAAAACCAACACATTTCTGAAGACTCACATCTCTAGACGTGTGAGCAAATGTCTAGAAAAATTGTAGGAGAAAATGCTGGTACAGAGAGGATGGCTTTATTATGTTTTCCAAAAGCTGGTTTAGACCAGCTGCCGCAGCAAGCCACGCTATTCAGAGCTGTCCATTGTCATGTGTCAATCAAACACCCGATCAAACATCCATTTAGGATACAGGGCACCTTCAACCTAACAATCAAATTACTTCTGAAAATCCTGGAAAACACAAACTATGCTCCCTAAGAAAGGAAGGTTTTCTTGGATAATACTCTTTAAATACTGTTTGACAATAATAACTATCATCTATTAAAGTGCTCGCTATGAGCTAGGCACTGGGATAAGCACTTTACATAATGATCTCCTTTAATTTTTCCATCATCATTTTACAGCTGGGAAATTGAAGTCCCAGAAAGGTTAGGAGCCTGCCCAAGGTCACAGAGCTTGCAGAGCTGGGATTAGGACACAGGTCTCTGATTCTAGAACTTGTGTCTTCTTAATCATCATGGCTCCCTTCTGCTGCCCTTTATGTGTTCATGTTTTTCAGTTTATAGCAAAAAGCAAATGTTAGGCAAGCTCATGGCATAATGTTGTACATTAGCTTGTTGAATATTTTCTGCAGAATATAACATGTGGTGTGAAAAGGAGGGCCCAGATATTGTCCGGGCCAGCATCAGTGCAATGTTATATCATGCTGTACACGATGGGAAGCCGCCTTTCTATTCAAACATTGGATCACTGGTACGGCCAGGCACCAACCAGTCCATACAGGTGTTAGCCCATCAGGGAGGACCTGGCCTCGAACCAATGATGTATACAGTGGTGCCAGGGCACACGGCTCGTGTCTGTCCTCATGCCCACCCTCCCCACGTGTCAGTCAATGCAGAGACAAAGTTTCTTTGGTTACCGTTCGGATCTCTACTCTTGAAAAAGTTGGCAAGTCAGGTTTTGCATCCAATATTTTCCGAACATTTTTTTCCATCCCGAGGGTCTTTAAGTCTAGAAATGATCCATCCATGTGGTCCTTGTGATCTATAAAAGAAATAATTTACACTCAAAAGAAAGGCTCAGGAAGAAGTTACTGCATGTAAAAGTCACAGCTGCTATTTACTGGACACTTACCACAGGCCAGTACTAATGAGCTCACCATCCTCCCTTGGCAGGTGAGGCATCGAGGCCCAGAGAGGTGACATGACTTGTCCAAGGCCACACAGCTCATATGAGGCTGCAGCCTCCCAGGGCGGGGGCACTGAGGGGGAACCTTCGGCCACAGGTGTGAGGATGGACTTGAACCCAGGCTTCTGTGTCCTAGCCCAGGGCTCCACCCAGCAGCAAGCTTGGTTTCTTGAAAGCCCTATTCCCTCTAAACAGGGTATTTATCCTGGGAAGTTCCCCAAGGTTGGTCCTTGCACAGCATGCGTCTATGAAAAGTTTCCACTGGGCCACAGTGAAATAAGAAAAAGAAGGACAAGGTTCTGAGTTTTTCATGAAATCCTGTTTATTTAATATCAAGGCCTGCTCTTGACTCTGAGCTCATGCCTACCCATCTATTTTTTTTCCTGCTCATCTTTTTTTTATAACTATGTTTTTTTAGTTATGAAATGATGGGGATAGAAGATGGTGGTCCTGGCAAATTGGTTAGTCCCTAAAGTGAACCCTCAAGTCTGGGGCCCATGGTTCTCAGCACAGAGGGGTGACTAGGCAGGAGGAAACTTACTTGACAAGCTGGCCTTCTCAAGTTCTTTAATTCGCGCACGAAGCTCAGATAAGGCCTTTTTCTGACACTGAATGACTTCCTCATGTTGGGACCCTTTGCACTTGGCTCCTAGATCACTGAAGGACTGCTCCTGTGGCCAGAATGGTGAGGACAGCAGCTTTATCAGTGATCACAACTCCCTCTCTTGTATTTGAAGAAACATGAACAAATCATGGATTAGCAGAAACCCTGTCACTTACTTAGTACCTTGGAAAATATCATTACAGGGCTTCAGCAGAGAAGGAATTTAAAAATTTCATTTTGAATACAAAGTCACGTCTAGGAAGATTTCCAACTTTCCTACCTACTTAGCATCATTATAAATAAGAGATCCCCCCTATGTTCCCTCCCCATGTTTTATTTCTTTTTTTCTTCTAATGTTCTTCTAAGCTTGGGTTTCCACTTGTTGTCATTCTGGTCTCATCTCTGAACAATCACATCAAATTTGCTCCTGGAGGGGCTTTTTTTTTTTTGCCTGCACCATGCGGCATGCGGGATCTTAGTTCCCTGACCGGGGATCGAAACCGCGCCCCCTGCAGCGGAAGCACAGAGTCTTAACAACTGGAACACCAGGGAAGTCCCTGGAGGGGCTTTTAGTTATTTATTTTTTTTCTGCGTTACGTGGGCCTCTCACTCTTGTGGCCTCTCCGGTTGAGGAGCACAGGCTCCGGACACGCAGGCTCAGTGGCCATGGCTCACGGGCCCAGCCGCTCCGTGGCATGTGGGATCTTCCCAGACCAGGGCACGAACCCGTGTCCCCTGTATCGGCAGGCAGACTGTCAACCACTGCGCCACCAGGGAAGCCCCAGGTGGTTCTTATCGGCCAACTTGGGGAAAACCTTCTTCTAAGACTTTGTGGCTGAAAATGTAGTCTGCAGAGCTGTGCTATCGGTACCAGCTGGGAGCTGTTCAGAAATGCAGAATCCCAGGCTCCCCCCACCCGAGACCTGCTGAGTCACAATCTGCATTTCAACAACATCCCCATATGATCCGTGGACACCTTTGAGTTGAGAGGTGCCACTGTAAAGTATCCTCTAATTGGCTGGTTTCTGGAAAAGTAAGTAGCCGTTTTGGCCATGTGTTTCCCCTGATATGCATGAAGAGAAAGCAAAAGACTGAAATACTATTGGTTGGTCTTGCACTCACTGAGACACAAACCAGGACCCGCAGTAACGACTGGGATTTGTATCAATAAAATCAGCTGCGGTATATAAACAAAGTACCATTTCTAGACATTTCAATAACCTTGCCTCTTCAAGTTGATCTTCAAGTTGATCTCTGAGTTTTAGGATTCAAGCTTCATGTTAATTCCTCCTACATCATTCACCCTCTTTAATTAATTTAGTTCCCAACAAGGAGTTGCTGAGATTCCTCCATCTAAGTACGTGCCCTCTGTTTCTCATAGGAAAGCCCATTTCATCAGTTTCCAGTAGTAAAGAGAAGGACGGGGACCACCTTACCGATTTCTCTGCCATTAGCCACTTGACTCTGGCTTTCAGCTTCTCCTCTTGCTGTAGCCTTTCCTCGGTCAGCTTCCCCTTCTCTGCCAGATGCTGCCATAACTCTTCTTGCAGCAAATACTGCTGAGTTTCCCGAGAACTGTTGATCTTCATCTGAAATGAGGGGAAGGGGAACTGCAGCTGATGGGGGACAGGACTAACGCAGGAGTCATTTCCACTACCTTTGGAGGCGGGACAAAAGTTCACGAAACTTTCTTCAAAACACAGAAAAATGATGCTTAGCTTAGTAACTAATAGCGAAGTAGTAGAGCATCGTGGTTAAGAGCTCAGACTCTAGATCTAGATAGAATCTCAGCTCTAGTTCTTTCTAGACACTTCTTCGTATAGAAAATAAGCGGGTGAACTAAGGCAGACCGTCTTCCTCCTCATTCATCCCTGCCGGCCGCTTGGGTGCGGGATTCCCTGGAGAGCACGGGCCCGTGAAGGGGCTCTGCAGCACGCCTACCTGACCTACTGCCCTTTCCAAATTGGCTTTAATGAGGTTTGCTCTGTTCCTCATTTCTTGCAGCTGAAGCAATTTCCTTCTGGAATCCTGCCGAAGCTTCTCTTCAACCTGAAAGGATGATGAAACCGAGGGCTTGCTGCTAATGTGATCATCATGCCCTCTGGGGAAACTCTTCTGGGGGGGCTAATGGCAGTGGGGGAGTCCCTGAGGGGTAGGGACAGCTGCAGCCCAGCAGCAGGGGTCACAGGCATGCACAGGGTGGAGGCAAACTCACAGGGAGTTGCCCCCTACGGGAAAGGGCCGAGCTCTGCACCCGGGGCTCAACTATGTTCTACCGCACACTCCCATCCCAGCTCGGTCCCTAACAAGCCGTACGACACTCGGAAAGTTATTTCACTGCTCCGTGACTCAGTGTCCTCATCTGTCAAATGGGGATGATGATACTAGTATCAATGCATAGAGTCATTGTGGGGATTTGATGTTTGGAATAGTGCTTAAGGGCTCTGTGAGAGTGTTAAGTACTGTTGTAACCTATGAAAGGTGGACAGGAATGTCCGCCGTACAGTCTCGTTCTAATAACTCGTGATGGGTACTTGGAAATGTTATGATTGGGTTTATTATCATAACTGTTTGTCGTTACCACTTTGAGCACACTCACTGGTGGTAACCTCTCTGGAGGCTTGCCAAAGCAATGTCTATTAAGAATTGCAGCCTGAAAAGGAAGGCCTTTAAAGTGGAGAAGCTGGCCTACTTTTCCCCCCTTGCTTGGGTAACAGTCAACACACGGTAAGCTTGGGCGAGCTCCACGCTACCCTTGGCTGGCCAGTGTAGGCCTCGCAGCTGCTCAATTCTTGGATGCACCTGCTGAGCCCTGGGCCCTGGCACTAACAGGAAATGAGGCAAACTCTCGTAAATAAATGGAAAGTTTTTGTGCTGAAACAAATTCACAGGCTGTTTTTTTAGGGATCTGAAGAGGGGGATCACAGGGATGTAATAAAAGACCCAGAAAAGCCCTTAAGAGCTTTCTTCTGAGTAGTGTGGTCCAGTGGAAGAGCCTCTACCCAGCTCCGTTACCTTGGAAAAGTCATCTAAGCTCTCTGGGCCTTAGTTTTCTCCCAGGTCTAAACATGCTCTGACTTCTATGTCAGCAGCCTTTTTCATATGCTGCAAAAGCCAAGTCCAGCCTTGGACTCTGCCCTTATCTGTGCTCTGCATGAACAGCCCCCGTTCCCGTCCCCAAGCCTCAGAGTCACCTTCAACAGCCGCCCTGCTCCCTCTCTCACACTCAGGGGTCTCATGCCTGTCCTCCAACCCCTCTCACATGCAAGCTGGACTGTGACAAGTGGCCTCCTCGCCTCGAGTTTAGTTTCTTCCAGTGCAATCTTAACGGTACTGTGAGAGTTACCCAGCTGTAAGGCAGCTCTGTCCAACAGAACTTTCTGCAACGGTACAGGTACTCTGAGTGAGGCTGTGTTGTCTAATACGGCAGCCACCAGGCACATCTGGGGATCGAGCACTCGAAATGGGGATGGTGTGACGGAGGAACTGAACTAAAAATTTTAGTTAATTTTCATTAATTTCAGTGTAAACAGTAGCATGTGGCTGTTTGCTACGCCAGGGTAACTGAAGTCAGACGAACCTGGAGTCAGACAAAACCGACTGTGCCATTGGGCTAGTTACTTTATTAGTAACTGGTAGCCTTGACTTTCTCATCTGTAAAATGGAGAGGATGAATTCTAGATCACAGCGCTGTTGTGAAGATGAAGAGGTGAAATGTTCAAGGTAACTCCTAGTACGTGAGAAACTGTAACTATCATTTTCACCCTGATTACTGTCCACGAATGTCATTGCATCAGTCACTTGTTCAGAAGCCTTAGTAGCTCCCCACTGCCTGTGTGGTACAGAGCCCAAGCACCTGAACTAAGGCAAAACACCAAGCCAGGGATTCAAGAAGCCCCTACGAACTCAACGAGGTAAATAAAACTGAATCCACACCTAGATAAACCATAATAAAACTGCTGGAAATCAAGGGAAAAGACAATCTTAAAAGCAACCAGAGAAAAAGACAGATTATGCAAAGGTACAACAGTTAGGCTTACAGATGATTTCTAAATAGAAATAATAGGAGCCACAAGACAATAGTGACATATCTAATGCTGTATCTAATGTGCTGAAAGAAAAGAATTGCCCTTGTAGAATTCAATACGCAGTCAAATGTGTTTTAAGAATGAAGGTTAAATATACATCTCCAGACAGACACACAGGCACATTTGAGAATTTGTCATCAGCAGAGCCATAATGAGGGAAAACATTAAAGGGTATTCTTCAGACACAAGAAAAATGAACCCAGGTGGGTGATCAGAGATGCAGAAAAGACAAGCAACAGTAAGGGTAATGTGTGGATATGATACTGACTATAGAAAAACACTAATAATGTCTTGTGGGGTTTTAAGTATCAAGAGGAGTTTAGAAAATGACGGCAATGGCTTATAAATCTGGAGGGGGTAAGTGAAGTTAAGGTGTTTGAAACTCATTGCACTGTCAAGGAGAAGGGCATAATTATCAACTACTATTGTCTCTTGGTAAGTTAAGAATGCAGGGCTTCCCTGGTGGCACAGTGGTTGAGAGTCCACCTGCCGATGCAGGGGACATGGGTTCGTGTTCCGGTCCGGGAGGATCCCACATGCCACGGAGCGGCTGGGCCCGTGAGCCATGGCCGCTGAGCCTGTGCATCCGGAGCCTGTGCTCCACTACGGGAGAGGCCACAACAGTGAGAGGCCCGTGTACCACAAAAAAAAAAAAAAAAAAAAAAAAGAATGCATTTTTTAGTCTTCAGGATGACTACTAAGAGAATAGTAGAAGAGTGAAAAACTTAATTAATGTGTGATTTTGGTGAGTCAAGGATGAAAGCTATTGTCTTACTATAACTAAAAGAATAGTAAAAAAGTGAAATATTTCCAAGCTAATAGAGGGGGAAAGTGGAATAAGAGAAAACCATCCACTCAGAAGGAGGCAAGAAAGGAGAGAAAAAGGAACATACCACAGATGGTACAACTGGTATTGAGCAAGAAGGTAGATTTAAACCCCAGTACATGAGTAATTACATAATATAAATGGACTAAAAGTCAAAATTGTCAAACTGGATTTTGTAAAAATGATACGCTATTTGAAGGCATATGTCTAAACCTTAAGACAAAAATTGACAGAGAACATATGAAAAAGATATGGTATGAAAACTCTAACCAATATAAAGCCAGTGGTGAAGCTAAATGACAAAGGAGACGTTAAGGGAGAAACACTACTAGAGATGAAAAGGGACATTTCATGATGATCTAAAGTTTTGCTCTACAGGAAGTATTAGGATTCTAAATTTATATGCACCTAGTAACACAGCCTCAAAATATATAAAGCAAACATCGTTCATATTAAAAGAAGAAACACACAAATGACAAACATGTTGAGATTTTTAAAAACATTCTCAATGATGGAACAAAAAGACAAAAAAAATCAATATGAGAATTTAAGTTGGAACAACATCATTGGCAAACTTGATTTAATGGATCAATTCTTTCTTAGATAATTTCACAATTAAGACCTGAAGGCAGTCTAGGGTTGTGGTTACACACAGGAGCTTTGGAGTCAGGCAGACCTGGATTCAAGTTCTGCCACAACTACTTTATGCAAGTGAACTTGGATAACTTCCTTCACCTCTGTGAGCCTCAGTTTTCCCGACTGTAAAGTGGGGTTAATACCAGTATAGACCGCATGGGGTCATTGTGAGGATGAACAGAGATGATGCAGGTGGAGTGCTGGCCCCAGAGAGGTTCCCAGGCCAACCTGTCCCTGCCATACCTTGCTCTTTTCCCGCAGCGTCATAGAGATCAGGCTCTGCTCGGTACTGCTCCTTTTCAGCTCCACCCTGAGCTTCCTCATTTCTTTTTCCATGTCATGGATTTGCTGAAAGAGTTCCAACAACAGGGAAGTCAACTTCACAACTCATTTCATCCGGTTCATTAAGGCAGAAACCTAGTCTGGGATTCGCTTAACTCCTTCCCTTGGGGGACAATTCCAGGTATTTGAGGCAAAGTAGACTTTCTTTCAACGGATGCAATGCAAGTGCTGGGTGAGGGAAAATTTCAGTTTCTTTTGAAGATCAGCATGGATCCTGGATTAAACAGTACAAGATACCTATCCACTCACTAGAGTCTCTTTCCTTGGGGCACATTTTTGAGTTCAATCTAAATAAGGGCTGTTTGGAAGACACAATGGGCACAGTTTGGAAGAAAAGAACAATGACATTTTTCTTTTTTCTCATTTGAGGCAGAGAAGTGTGCTCCTGACAGGGAGAAGAACACATGTCTCCTGCCCCCGTCCCAGGCACCGTCCTTCCCAACGGATGGAAAACGTATGCCTGGTGATGTGCACGAGGGTTCAGGCCAGTACAGGGGGTGAACATTTACATTTAGTGGTCATCTTTTCATTGTGTTAATTTTTATGTTCACCTTCCATACAAGGCCAGTGATACATTTGCTTTTTATTTTGTTTTTATGAATTGTTGTAAAATTGAATGTATTTAAGCAAAAATACTTCAAGAAGAGTTGTGTTAATAACAGTGTTCAGGGTTGTGATAAAACTTGTGACAGTGGATCATGAAAGTCTGGGCATCACAAGTCCAGGGGTAGGGACCACGGTGAATTTCTAGCAGCATACGGTGGCCACCTCCCGTCCCTTTCCCCAGGGGAAACCTGATGAGGGGCCTTGAGCCAACTGCCCAGAAAATCTGGGGAGAGTGTGTTTTCCATGGTCTTTTCACCCATCTCTTTGAGGCCAGCAAATCAAAGAATTAGGAGACTACATTAACAGACAAACACCCAGAAAGCCCCAGAGCTTGTGCTAGCTAATGGGCCAAGGAACCCCTCCAAAACCCTCAAGGCCACAATCTAGGCTTTCAGTGGACACCTAGGGGTCAGGAGGTTCAACGCACGGTTTTGCAGAGTTTTAACTCTTTCTCTTGGGCTTCCCAGTTCTCCTTCTGGGCATCTTCCTTCTGTAACTCTTCTTTCAGCACTGAGCACTGTGGAGAAAAAGGACAAGGCCACGGGGGCTTGGCTGGGGGTCCCAAGTACCTGTGTTCATGCCCAGGAGTGTTTCCTGCTGTATAACCCAATCACACCTCTGAATACTGAGAGGCGAGACCATTTGTGTGATGGGAGCACGGGATCCTGCAGTCCTTCCCAGTTCACCCCTCTCCTGAGTTCTGAGGAATAGAGCATCTAAGTTCCTCTTCAAAAGCCAGCAAACTTCACTGCAGGGGAAATCCAGCTTTGTAGAGTCTGGGTACTTAGGGTGCAGGAATTAGGATGTTTTCACGCTGTGACCGGTGAGGGTGGAGGGGGCCGAGCCAGTGAGCTCCGGTCCATCTTAGGGCTTTTGTGCAGGTTGTATCTCAAAGAAACAACTGCCCCGACTGGTGTGGAGGGGTAAACGGAGCTGTCTTGCCCGAGGGCGGCTTGGCAACAGGCATTAAGGGCATAAGGATGGATGTGCCTTCTTTTGACCCAGCAATTCCCACTTTAGGAATGTACCTTAAGGACAATGACTGGAGAAATAAGTAAATCTGTAGTTTCAAGGATGCTCTTCACAGAATTGTCAGTAACAGTGGAAGAAAAAAAAAAAAGAGGAAACAACCCAAGTGTTGTTTCTAACAGCAGACCACTTTATAACACTGGGTACATCCAGGAGAAAGTATGTAGCTTTTAAGACGAATGATAAGAGCGTTGATTTATTAGCACGGGAAAATAGTAAGCATTTAAAAATTTAAAAAATGTGCATAGTATAAATTCACTATAAAATGATTGATTGATTGATTTCTAGGCAATATATAGAAATAAGACTGGAAGAACATACATGAAAATATTAACACTGATTTCTCAAGGTAGCATTTCCTCTCCTCTCTTTTTATTTTTTCTTCTCAATGTCATCTACTTATTTTTCTAAAATTAACACACATGATGTATGTCATTAAAAAAAAGGCATCTCAAATGTTCATAAGAGCAGTACCCTTGGTGGTGACGAGCCCTTGTGCTATTGGCCAGCACAGTCTAGAGGAGAAGGGACCTCATTCCAAGGTCAACGAGGAAGGGGAAACGGGGACATAAATCATCCAAATGCATTTCAGGAGGTAGAAGAGCCAAGCAGGTGCTGTCTTTGCAGATTCCTTCTACTTAGCACCAGCTCTGCATCCCCTTCCCGTCCCCAACACACACACACACACACACACACACCACATTAAACAGCTATAGCACATGCCTGGGAAGACACTCTGCTTGGGTGAAACGAATGCAGAGGGCTTGGCCAGGCAGCTGACCCGGGGCAGAGGCAGAAGAGCACAACGAAAACCAGCCTCCCACTTCTTGGAAAACGATTTTGTCATCCCCATTTCACAGATGGGGAAATGGAGGCCAAATAAGTTACAATAAAAGAAAGCTCTGGGATTGGACCCTGGTCTGTCTGATCCCAAAGCTCGTGCAGTGCCTTTCACCAGCTCCAAACTGGGTATGGTACCACGTACCAGGTATTACTTATTGTGCCTTTTCCTTGGAACCTCAAGATCTGTTCTCACCCCACCCCCATGCAGACCTAGCTATCGGGTAGCCTCTGGGAATATCTGAGTTGCCACCTGAGATGAAAGCTTTGAGGTTTTACCTTGACTCACAGAAACAGGCACATCATGCAAATACTGAGAAATCTTATCCTATAGGGGCAGGATTCTAAAGTTAGCATTGAAGGCAAGATTTGCAAATAGTCAAAGTTACATGTAAAAAGCTCTTTGCTTGCCTACCTCGTTCATCTTCCATAGAGACATTCTACACACTGAAGTCTAAGGAAGAAATGAGAGTCTGCGTGTTTGCATCTGGATCTTCAAACGTTCTGCTTTGAAGACAATTATGAGAACCAGTGGTTCTGGGACCACGATGCAGCTGTGTGGTCATCCGTGCTCACAGAGAGATCGTATTCTGTTTAATGTTAAACTTTGCAATGGCAGTATATGCTCATAGGTGGGTTTGTTGCTGGGATTAAACAAACTCATTTATAATAGGGGTTAGAAAATTTTTGCTGGATTTGAAAATATATTATGCTTCTTCTGAGCCACATACACACTGTCCTTTGAAAGGCTTCAGAGAAGTTGGCCACCTGCCCAGCAGCTACCCTCCCTGTGTCCTTGGGCACTGGCCTCATCTCACCACCGTGTGTCATGTGACTCCACTGTGTCTGCTTTTCGCAGCTACAATTTGCTGATGACCCGACACTCACTCTGGAGCTGAGGGCTTCGAGCTGGTGATCCTTTTCTTTGTTCTCACTTTTCAGTTGATTCACCTCCTGTTGTAGTTGTTGAACTTGACCATCCTTTACTAACACATCTCTTTGCAAAGATGACACCATCTCTGTAAAAGAACCAAACCAAACCAAAACAAAAGACTCATGGAGGTGAAAGAGGCAGGAAGGATTATTGGCAACACCATGGCTCTCAGCCAACGTTTGGACAAGACTTTCCAAGCCCGGGCCACCACCGGTGCCCTCCTAGGACTGGGGAGGCTTTTTCCAAGGGTCACAGAGCAGGAATGGGAATGAGAGCAAAGTCCACGGAACAGGGTTTGAGGCTTCAGTGAGAATGAGGGGCAGTCAGCACCAGCGAGAGGAGAAGCCTTTGGGGGCCCCTTGTGGGCACAGGCCAGGCAAAGCCGGGAGGAGAGGCCACACCATGGGCCTGGGGAACAAAGGCCCAGCACAGGGAAGGTCCAGGAATTCTTCTCCAGAGGCCAGGAGACGGGCGTGTGGCAGAGGGAACTGCTGGACACTATTGATGGGGTGGGTGGTTTCACAGTCCTCTGAGTTTGGAACCCTCTCTACCACTTATTAGCTTGGTGGTCTTGGACAAGCTATTTCACCTCCCACTGTCTGTCCCACACAGAGTTATTGTAAGGGTCAAATGATGCGGTATGTCCCAAGAACACAAAGTGGCTAAATTATGTTTGTTCCATGGCACCTATGATTTTTCTCGGCAGCCAGCTTCCAAAATGGGCCCAATGATCCCTACCACCTAGAATTCATGCCTTGTGTAGCCCCTCCCACCCTGAATAGGGCTGCCATGGGTCACCAATATGATACTGTGGAAATGACGGACTGTTTCCTCTCAGGCTGGGTCATAAAAGACACTGTGGCCTCCTCTTTGCTCTCTCTCCAATCACTCACTCTGGGGGAAGCCAACTTCTGTGTCGTGACGACACTCAAGCAGCCATAGAGAGAAGCATGTGTGCTGAGGGACTAAGGCCTCCAGCCAATAGCCACATGAGCAGCCATTCTGAAGGGGGATCCTCCGGCTCCCCCCGAGGCTTTAGATGACATGACTTATGCCCCAGCCGACATCTTGCCTGCAACTCATGAGAACTAAGTCACCCTCCTCTCAAATTCCTGAACTACAGATACTGGGTGAGATCATAAATATTAGTTGGGGATTTATCCATTACATTTTGGGGTAACTTGTTATGCAGCAATAGATAACTCCTCCATTACTGTAGTATCATTTTTTTTTAAACATCTTTATTGGAGTATAATTGCTTTACAATGGTGTGTTAGTTTCTGCTTTATAACCAAGTGAATCAGTTATGCATATACATATCTCCCCATATCTCTTCCCTCTTGCATTGTAGTATCATTTTGAATAAAAGTGGGAAGAAGGGTGCATAAATGCAGTGGTATTGGGTTATCTCATACGGTTCTTTTCTTAAAAGAACATCAGGCCCAGTTTTAGTGGTAGGTTTCAATCAAGAATGTCTATGAAATAAAGTACAAAATGCTCCAGAATTTCATTTTAAAAATGAGCTTTGCCTCCAGGACACAGTTCAGTTACTTGGAAATCCCTCTGGGGCTTGCCACACTTTGAGTGGGTCCAGCCCATCTCAAGCATTATCCCAACCCAGGTCTGTCCGACTCCCTGATCGGAGAAGGTGGGATCTGAGACAGGCTTGATGCTTGGATGAGGTTTCACTGGCCGACATACGGGAGGAAGGTGAGGACCAGCGAGTTCATCCTTCCATTCCTGGTGCCCAGAACAGCACCTAGCCTGGGGGAGGTGCTCAGAAAATATCTGAGGACATCCCAAGTGAGGGAGGAGAATAAGCAGAGACCTGGGGGCAGCAGGGGGTGGGGCTGGGTGTGATTAAGTTGCAGAGTGAGGCAGAAGAAAAGCACAGATTCATACAGAGATGCGGATTCACGTGCGACTCAATGCTGTGCCTGGCTTCTACAGCAGTGGGCATGTTTCCTGCTACACGCTGGCTGCCTTCAGAGTGATGTGCCCCTCCGAGGCTCACTGCCTCCTCCCTGTCACCTGCTTCTCTCCCTCCCCTCGTCTGTGAGTGGTCCCATCCTCTTCAGGTCTCTAGGCATGTCAGTTTCGGCTTAAAAAACTCCACTGGATTCCCAACACCCTTGGAATAAAAACCCAGACCCCCCGACCCTGCCCAGCCCCACAATCCTCTGTTCACTCCACGCAGCCTCGCTTGCCCTTGGCTTGTCCTTTCCCACCTGAAACAGGTCCACTCTAAAAGAAGGACATAGCCGTGGAGGATACAGCATAAACTGGTTAGAATCGGCTAGGTCCAAGGGGGCGTAAGATTCGAATTCCAGGGGAACTTGAGCCTCATTACAGGCTCATTGTAATACATGAGCAAAATGACACACGCACCAGCACCAGGACAGTTCGGAGGCTGACCATAAAGGTCAAAAAGAGGGTGGTGGGGCTTCCCTGGTGGCACGGTTGCTGAGAGTCCGCCTGCCGATGCAGGGGACACGGGTTCGTGCCCCGGTCCGGGAAGATCCCACATGCCGTGGAGCGGCTGGGCCAGTGAGCCATGGCCGCTGAGCCTGCACGTCCGGAGCCTGTGCTCCGCAATGGGAGAGGCCACAACTGTGAGAGGCCCGCGTACAGGAAAAAAAAAAAAAAAAAGTGGGTGGTGGCCCAATTCCTGGAAATCCCCGCCCCTTCCCCAAAATATTAGAGTTGTCCCAATCCTCCCACTCATTAGCCTATAAAATTACCCAGCCCATAAAAACTAACTGCCCCATATTTGGGGGTCTCTAGCCTTCTGAGATGGCCCACACTCTGTCTGTGGAGTGTGTTTCTCTCTAAAGAAATCCACTTCTTACTTTGTCTCTCACTGAATTCTTTCTGCATGAGACATAAAGAACCTGAGCTTTATTAAGTCCCGAGACCAGATGCGTGATCTCGATTAAAAGATAGTGGGTTCTGAGTGGGTTCGAGTCCCAGCCCACGGGTTCAAGTCCCACCTGAGTTCCATGGTTGCACACCCACTAAGCTGGTCCCCCTTGGCCTCCCCCCTTGAAGCGCTGGCCACCACGACACACAGTTTATTTTCTCCACAGCACCACTGCTCTCTGAAGTGGGCTTGTTTATTCATCCATTTACTTTTATTGTCTGTCAACCCCTCCCAAATCTGTGAGTACAGGAATCTGACTGTCTTGCTTGGCTCTCCCTCCCCGTAGCCTGGAACGGGGCCTGACACCTAGTAGGAGCTCAAGAAACATGTGGAAGCAATGAAGGAATCCAGGGAATCAAAGCTCAGCCACAGCTGTGCGTTGGCTGCCCCTCTCCCAACCGAAGCCCTTTATCAGGGAACCACCTCTGATCAAATTAGAAAATGGTTTCCCTTGGGCCCAAGTGCACTCGGCTGAAATGGGTGAGACCATGGGTGCCTTAAAGGAGTGACCCCATTTTGTCCATGCTCTAGTTTGCACTCAGGCTGCTTTGTGGAACCACCCAAGCCACAAGGCGACCTGTGTTCTCCCTGGTGGGGCCAGTGCTCAGGAAATCTTGTAGCCAAGAGATACCATTCTCTCAAATATTTACCAGGCCCTGCCCTCGGAACTGGGTGGCAAGAAACCTCCACTGAGGGAGAACTCTAATGCACCGACACGGGTGATCCCTGAGGCTGCACCCAGGTCACGGGCACAGGTGCGCTGGTTGACTGGTGATGTCTGCAGGGGGAGGGCAGAAGCTCTGGGGCCTGAATGCACAAGGGTCTCACCTGACGTGATGGCGGCCTCCCTCCTTAAGTTCTCGGCCTCGTGCTTCAGGGAGGTGATTTCTAAGTTTCTCTCAGACAGGGTCTGGCACACCACCTGGTTGTAGCCTTGCTGTAGGGCACTGATCTGTGGAAGGAGGCAACACACAGTCAGAGGGGGCCAGCCAGGCCTGCAGGACACGCCGGTACTTCTCCAACGTTGGGCAAAGAGTCGGGTTGATCTTGGATCGGGGTGTTGGGGAAATCAAGGTTTTCCGTTGTCACTAGTGGAAGGGGCAGGAGGGGGCCTGTTCCTTCAGTGACCACCATGTCATCGGTCCTCGAGACACGGACCTTATCTTTGTGGCCACCCAGGGGCTCGGGTGCTGCTGTCTTCCTATGACCTGTGGGTTTTCAGCCATAAATAGACCAGCTGTTGGTTCCAGATCATCCAGCACTGACTGGATGCATAGCAAAGTTCAAGAGCCGGGAGCAGGTTATGAAATGAATTCCCTCTAATGAGAATAGAGGGTAGTTTATACCTCACAGAACACTCCAGAGTTTACAAAGCCCGTTCACACATGCTACACTGATACTCGTCACAGCGTTGCTGAAGGCTGACGTTCCCATTAATGTGCGCATTTTGCAAGGGAGCCAGGTTGAGACTCAGCGAGGCGAGGGCCCCTGCTCGGGATCACGCGGCTGGTCAGACGTGGAGTCTGATTCAAACCCAGTCTTTAGTTGCCTGGTTCCTCCTTCCCAGGTGGCTCTAGGAATGAGCGTGAGAAGTTGGAGGCTGTAAAGCAAGGCATGGACTCGGGAGCCGGACTGTGGCCTTCAAGTCCTGTCTCTGCCAGTTAACGGGCTTTGGGAACACAAGGAGGACACCATATTCTGTTTCCTTTTGTTCAGTCTGTACGCGGGGTGATGGTAGTCCCAACCTGATAGGATTGTGAGAAGTATTTTAATAAGTAAGCATGTGTACAAGTGCTCAGATCATGCCTGGCACACGGCACAGGGGGATGAGCTGTGACCGTCCTCTCCTCTACCTACCACGGGGTGTTTTTTTTGTTTTCTTTCTTTTTTTTTTTTTTTTTTTTTTCGGCACGCGGGCCTCTCACTGTTGTGGCCTCTCCTTTTGTGGAGCACAGGCTCCGGACGCGCAGGCTCAGCGGCCATGGCTCACGGGCCCAGCCGCTCCGTGGCATGTGGGATCTTCCCGGACCGGTGCACGAACCCGTGTCCCCTGCATCAGCAGGCGGACTCTCAACCACTGCGCCACCAGGTAAGCCCTCACGGGGTGTTTTAGCTTCAGCTTCCCTCGTGCGTCTCTGGGGAAGGTAGTTGGTAATCTTTATGTGTGCATTTGTAAGCCTTGCCAGGCTCACTTAAACGCCAGTGTGGTTGTTATTAAGAGGAAATACAAGGGCTTCCTTGGTGGTGCAGTGGTTGAGAGTCTGCCTGCCGATGCAGGGGACACGTGTTCATGTCCCGGTCTGGGAAGATCCCACATGCCGCGGAGCGGCTGGGCCCGTAGCCATGGCCCCTGAGCCTGCGCATCCGGAGCCTGTGCTCCGCACTGGGAGAGACTACAACAGTGACAGGCATGCGTACCACAAAAAAAAAAAAAAAAAAAAAAAAAAGAGGAAATACAGGAATCGTGGGTGGGAGCACCACAGGCTGGCTCTATCTATGGCTGCTGTGAGCACCCTCTAAATCCATGGATCAGAGCCCCCTCAAGGGCCGGTCCCTCTCCAGGGGTCTAGGTCTACACGTGGGGTGCGGAAGGCTCTCCATCAAATGCAACGTTGGTAAGGGCCCGAAAGTAGCTGCCAGGCCTCGGCCTCCACAGAGCAGGTACCCGAGAGGCCGGGAAAGAGAGCTGGGCCCAGAACCCCCTCCCTCTCGGTCTGATGTGGCCAGACTGCTTGTTCTGAGTGGCCAGGACTTTCCCACCTCAAGGTGCACTGTGGGCCTTTGCCCTGTGATTTTTCAGATGTCAGGCCTCAGTACTAACACAGGGACCCGTTTACTGGGGCATAAATGCCACGCAATCCGTAGACAGGACAAGAGCTAGCTTGTTTTGCTTTTCATTTTTTTTTTTTTGCTGTACGCGGGCCTCTCACTGTTGTGGCCTCTCCCGTTGTGGGGCACAGGCTCCGGACGCACAGGCTCAGCGGCCATGGCCCACGGGCCCAGCCACTCTGCGGCATGTGGGATCTTCCCGAACCGGGGCACGAACCTGCGTCCCCTGCATCGGCAAGCGGACTCTCAACCACTGCACCACAAGGGAAGCCCCACTAGCTTATTCTGATAGATCAAAATGGAAGTGACAAGGAGAAGGGTGCAATTTCTTTTCTTTTTTTAAAAATAAATTTATTTATTTTTGGCTGCGTTGGGTCTTTGTTGCGGTGCACAGGCTTATTGCAGCGCCTTCTCTTGTTGCAGAGCATGGGCTCTAAGCACACGGGCTTCAGTAGTTGTGGCACGAGGGACTCAGTAGTTGTGGCGCACGGGCTTAGATGCTCCGCGGCATGTGGGATCTTCCCAGACCAGGGCTTGAGCCCGTGTCCCCTGCACTGGCAGGCGGATTCCTAACCACTGTCCCACCAGGGAAGTTCTGGGTGCAATTTCTTTGTTCTCCTAAGGTAAGTTTGCCAGATTTAGGGGAGGAAAAAAGGATGTTCACTTAAAATAGGATTTCAGATAACGAATAATATTTTAGTGCAAATGTGTCCCATGCAATATTTGGGACACACACTAAAACGAAATTCTAAAATTCAAATTTAACTGGGTGTCCTTACTTTATCTGGCAACCCCACCCGAAGAGAGTTCCTAAACTTCAGTCATTCATATACCACTTTCACTATTTTTCCCATGTCTCTTGGCTAGCCCCACTATAATTTCTTAGCATTTTTCGTAGAAGCAGCTCCCTTTTTAAACTTAAAAACGTGCATTAAATTAAAAATAACTGTTATAAGAGTAAATAGAGACTCAGTATCTTAAATAAAAATAATCCCTCCAAAAGAAGAAATACAGGAATTTCCCTGTTTACAATCAGACCAGGTTGCCGGCATCACACTAAAAAAAAAAAAAAAAAAAAAAAAAAGATTGGGTGGAGGTGGTGGGCATGCCCAGGTAATGGAGTTCGGGCGTGCTGATATGGCCACCAGATGGCGGTCACAGCCTTTGGTCTTGGTTTGTGTCCTTGGAAATCTTGTCATTATTACTCTGGTAGAATTAACAGATATGTCAAGGTCTCACAAGTTTTCTGACTCGTTTCATGCACCATCATGGTTCAGAGTCTAGGACATTTGGGGCAGTTACACTTACTTTTTCCCTGGGGCACCTGAGACATTATTGGGGGGGGGTCTATGCTAGAAGTTGCGGGGACACAGGTCACTCTGACCCCCACTCTCCCCAAGGCTATACTTTTGCATGTTTGTGCTTTGGAAACTTTGAGTGAAAAAATTCTTTCACATCTTACTTTTCTCTGTTGGGGGGAAATACAACTTTTCCATAAAAGGTCCTTGGAACACTGAAAGTGTTTGTAAGCTCTTCTCAGCTTAATGCTTTTATTTGCATGATACCAGAGATAGAACACACAGAGACAAACTTCCAGAAGGGAAAACATACGTTCCCCTCTAAGACTCCAGTGGTTTTGACAGATTGAAAATATTTCAATCTGAGTGTCAGAGTTTTAGGATTTTGGATTGCTGGAAAACTCCAAAGAGTCTTCAAACCTCTTTGATACTTTTACTATCAAAGTAAATATCCATATTGTTTGTAATGGCATAAATTCCAAGATGTTTAATGTCTGTTAAGCTGTGTAATAAAATGGGCACTGAATCATAAGAAAGTTAAGAGTGCTAGGAGGAGTGATTGTTTCAGGATGATAATTTGGCTTCTAATTAGCACAGGCGTATAAGAGCACATGGAGGTAAGAATTTTCTAGTGATATTGTAGCGGATCGAAGATCTCTGAGAGCAAATCATTATGCACACACCTTCGGGGACCAGGGAAAACACATAAAGTAATCAGAACCATAAATCAACCTGCCATGTGGCTTACACTTCTGGTGGAATGCTCTGCAGGCAGTAGAATACTTAAGAAACTAAAATGTCAGTGGATGAAACTCGATTTGAGTTCAAACGAATGGAGCCTCTGGTTCATATATGCCTTGCTATAAAATATTCTTCTTCAGTTATAAGTGAAGCTCCAGTGGTAGGGGCGGCAACAGCATGATGCATCAGTGTAATTATTTCTAGATAATTTCTTTGTACAAAAACATTTTTTCCCCCAGATATCGGCAGCCACTTTAAATAAAACTCAAATTGGGACCGGCTGATATTCAAAGATATGTGGAAATTATATAATATTCTATGTCAAATATATTTCAATTATTTAAAAAAAGGTATGTGGGGAATTCCCTGGCAGTCCAGTGGTTAGGACTCTGTGCTTCCACTGCTGGAGGCCTGGGTTTGATCCCTGGTCAGGAAACTAAGATCCTGCAAGGTGCGTGGTACGGCCAAAAAAAAAAAAAGGTATGTGGGAATAATTCAGCCTCGTACATGTACCTGAAAAAGACATGTCATTTTCTCAGTAAAGCTCTGAAATGGGAGAATAACTGAAAGGAATATTTCAGCAAAATTGGCTTCAGTTCAAGAAAAAGATGCTCATTAATGTGTCAGCTACATGTCAAGGTAGCTGTTTGCACTAATAATTCCTATAGGACCTGTTACTTTCATTGTTTTTTCAAAACCAGGTTTGAAGGAGAGTCATTAGTTCATTTAAATATTAGAGCATGTATTTGTTGACTTGTTTATTCTGTCTCCCTCACTAGAGCATAACAGGGGGAAGGATCATGTCTGTCTTGTTCTCTGCTGAATTCTCAGAGCCTGGAAGAGGGCATGGCACAGGATAGGCCCCCCAAAATATTTCTTTGGATTAATGGACGGATGGATGGATGGATGAATAAAGAACAAACAAACAGCCACAGTCCTAACAGAGTTCTAGAAGGTTACTGGGCCCAACCTTTGCCTTCATGGAGCTTACAGTTTCCTGCTAGAATCTGCTAGGTTCAGCATACACAATCTGTGTCCTTTCTAGAGCACCATTTCTAGGACTGAAACTGTGTACCTAGAATCGGTTACAGAAGGGAAAGACAGTAAACAGAGCACAAGAGAACAAAGGCCCCCAAGCACTGACTACGGTTTTTTTTTTTTCTCTCTCTCTTTTTTTTAAATGTTTATTTATTTATTTATACTTTTCTTATTAGTCACCCATTTTATACACATCAGTGTATACATGTAAATCCCAATCTCTCAATTCATCATACCACCACCCCCACCCCCTGCCGCTTTCCCCCCTTGGTGTCCATATGTTTGTTCTCTACATGTGTGTCTCCATTTCTGCTCTGCAAACTGGTTCATCTTTACCATTTTTCTAGGTTCCAAATATATGTATTAATATATGATATTTGTTCTTCTCTTTCTGACTTACTTCACTCTGTATGGCAGTCTCTAGATGCATCCACGTCTCTACAAATGACCCAATTTTGTTCCTTTTTATGGCTGAGTAATATTCCATTGTACATATGTACCATTTCCTCTTTAACCATTCGTCTGTTGATGGGCATTTAGGTTGCTTCCATGATCTGGCTATTGTAAATAGTACTGCAATGAACATTGGGGTGCATGTGGCTTTTTGAATTATGGTTTTCTCTGGGTATATGCCCAGTAGTGGGATTGCTGGGTCCTATGGTAATTCTATTTTTAGTTTTTTAAGGAACCTCCACACTGTTCTCCATAGTGGCTGTATCAATTTACATTCCCACCAACAGTGCAAGACGGTCCCCTTTTCTCCACACCGTCTCCAGCATTTGTTGTTTGTAGATTTTCTGATGATGCCCATTCTAACTGGTGTGAGGTGATACCTCATTGCAGTTTTGATTTGCATTTCTCTAATAATTAATGATGTTGAGCAGCTTTTCATGTGCTTCTTGGCCAGCGGTATATCTTCTTTGGAGAAACGTCTATTTAGGTCTTCTGCCCATTTTTGGATTGGGTTGTTTGTTTTTTTAATATTGAGCTGCATGAGCTCTTTATATATTTTGGATATTAATCATTTGTCAGTTGCTTCCTTTGCAAATATTTTCCCCCAGTCTGAGGGTTGTCTTTTCATCCTGTTTATGGTTTCCTTTGCTGTGCAAAAGCTTTGAAGTTTCATTAGGTCCCATTTGTTTATTTTTGTATTTATCTCCATTACTCTAGGAAGTGGATCAAAAAATATCTTGCTGTGATTTATGTCAAAGAGTGTTCTTCCTATGTTTTCCTCTAAGAATTTTAGAGTGTCTGGTCTTACATTTAGGTCTCTAATCCGTTTTGAGTTTATTTTTGTGTATGGCGTTAGGGAGTGTTCTAATTTCATTCTTTTACATGTAGCTGTCCAGTTTTCCCAGCACCACTTATTGAAGAGACTGTCTTTTCTCCACTGTATATCCTTGCCTCCTTTGTCATAGATTAGTTGACCATAGGTGCGTGGGCTTATCTCTGGGCTTTCTATCCAGTTCCATTGACCTATATTTCTGTTTTTGTGCCAGTACCATATTGTCTTGATTACTGTGGCTTTGTAGTATAGGCTGAATTTAGGGAGTCTGATTCCTCCATCTCCGTTTTTTCCCCTCAAGACTGATTTGGCTATTCGGGGTCTTTTGTGTCTCCACACAAATTTTAAGCTTTTTTGTTCCAGTTCTGTAAAAAATGCCATTGGTAATTTGAAAGGGATTGCATTGAATCTGTAGATTGCTTTGGGTAGTATAGCCATTTTCACAATTTTGATTCTTCCAATCCAAGAACGTGGTATATCTCTCCATCTGTTGCTATCATCTTTAATTTCTTTCATCAGTGTCTTACAGTTTTCTGCATACAGGTCTTTGTCTCCCTAGGTAGGTTTATTCCTAGCTATTGTATTTTTTGGTTGCAGTGGTACATGGGAGTGTTTCCTTAATTTCTCTTTCAGATTATCCATCATTAGTGTATAGGAATGCAAGAGATTTCTGTGCATTCATTTTGTGTCCTGCAACTTGACCAAGTTCACTGATTAGCTCTAGTAGTTTTCTGGTGCCATCTTTAGGATTCTCTCTGTAGAGTATCCTGTCATCTGCAAACAGTGACAGTTTTAATTCTTCTTTTTCAATTTGGATTCCTTTTATTGCTTTTTCTTCACTGATTGCTGTGGCTAGGACTTCCAAAACTATGTTGAAGAATAGTAGTGAGAGTGGACATCCTTGTCTTGTTCCTGATCTTAGAGGAAATGCTTTCAGTTTTTCACCATTGAGAATGATGTTTGCTGTGGCTTTGTCATATATGGCCTTTACTATGGTGAAGTAGGTTCCCTCTATGCCCACTTTCTGGAGAGTTTTTATCATAAATCAGTGTTGAATTTTGTCAAAAGTGTTTTCTGCATCCATTGAGATGATCATATGGTTTTTCTTTTTCAATTTGTTAATATCGTGTATCACATTGATTGATTTGCATATATTGAAGAATCCTTGCCTCTCTGGGATAAATCCCACTTGATCATGGTGTATGATCCTTTTAATGTGTTGTTGGATTCTGTTTGCTAGTATTTTGTTGAAGATTTTTGCATCTATATTCATCAGTGATATTGGTCTGTAATTTTCTTTTTTTGTAGTATCTTTGTCTGGTTTTGGTATCAGGGTGATGGTGGCCTCAGAGAATGAGTTTGGGAGTGTTCCTTCCTCTGCAATTTTTTGGAAGAGTTTGAGAAGGATGGGTGTTAGCTCGTCTCTAAATGTTTGATAGAATTCACCTGTGAAGCCTTCTGGTCCTGGACTTCTGTTTGTTGGAAGATTTTTAATCACAGTTTCAATTCCATTACTTGTGATTGGTCTGTTCATATTTTCTATTTCTTCCTGGTTCAGCCTTGAAAGGTTATAACTTTCTAAGAATTTGTTCATGTCTTCCAGGTTGTCCATTTTATTGGCATAGTGTTGCTTGTAGTTGTCTCTTAGGATGCTTTGTATTTCTGCGGTGTCTGTTGTAACTTCTTTTTCCTTTCTAATTTTATTGATTTGAGTCCTCTCCCTCTTTTTCTTGATGAGTCTGGCTAATGGTTTATCAATTTTGTTTAACTTCTCAAAGAACCAGCTTTTAGTTTTATTGATCTTTGCTATTGGTTTCTTTGTTTCTATTTCATTTATTTCTGCTCTGATCTTTATGATTTCTTTCCTTCTGCTCACTTTGGGTTTTGTTTGTTCTTCTTTCTCTAGTTCCTTTAGGTGTAACATTAGATTGTTTATTTGAGATTTTTCTTGTTTCTTGAGGTGGGCTTCTATAGCTATAAACTTCCCTCTAAAACTATGGGATGCTTTTGCTGCATCCCACAGGTTTTGGATCGTCGTGTTTTCATTGTCATTTGTCTCAAGGTATTTTTTGATTTCCTCTTTGATTTCTTCAGTGATCTCTTGGTTATTTAGTAACGTACTGTTTAGCCTCCGTGTGTTTGTGTTTTTTACAGGTTTTTCCCTGTAATTCATTTCTAATCTCATAGCGTTGTGGTCAGAAAAGATGCTTGATATGATTTTAATTTTCTTAAATTTCCTGAGGCTTGATTTTTGACCCAAGACGTGATCTATCCTGGAAAATGTTCCGTGCGCACTTGAGAAGAAAGTGCAATCTGCTGTTTTTGGACGGAATGTCCTACAAATATCAATTAAATCTATCTGGTCTATTGTGTCATTTAAAGCTTGTGTTTCCTTATTAATTTTCTCTTTGGATGATCTGTCCATTGGTGTAAGTGAGGTGTTCAAGTCCCCCACTATTATTGTGTTACTGTTGATTTCCTCTTTTAGAGCTGTTAGCAGTTGCCTTATGTATTGAGGTGCTCCTATGCTGGGTGCATATATATTTATAATTGTTACATCTTCTTCTTGGATTGATCCCTTGATCATTACGTAGTGTCCTTCCTTGTCTCTTGTAACATTCTTTATTTTAAAGTGTATATTATCTGATATGAGTAATGCTACTCCAGCTTTCTTTGATTTCCATTTGCATGGAATATCTTTTTCCATCCCCTCACTTTCAGTCTGTATGTGTCCCTAGGTCTGAAGTGGGTCTTCTGTAGAAAGCATATATATGGGTCTTGTTTTTGTATCCATTCAGCAACCCTGTGTCTTTTGGTTGGAGCATTTAATCCATTCGCGTTTAAGGTAATTATCGATATGTATGTTCCTATGACCATTTTCTTGTTTTGGGTTTGTTTTTGTAGGTCCTTTTCTTCTCTTGTGTTTCCCACTTAGAGAAGTTCCTTTAACATTTGTTGTAGAGCTGGTTTGGTGGTGCTCAATTCTCTTAGCTTTTGCTTGTCTGTCAAGCTTTTGATTTCTCCATCGAATCTCAATGAGATCCTTGCTGGGTAGAGTAATCTTGGTTGTAGGTTCTTCCCTTTCATCACTTTAAGTATATCATGCCACCCCTTCTGGCTTGTAGAGTTTCTGCTGAGAAATCAGCTGTTAACCTTCTGGGAGTTCCCTTGTATGTTATTTGTCATTTTTCCCTTGCTGCTGTCAATAATTTTTCTTTAATTTTTGCCAAGTTGATTACTATGTGTCTCGGTGTGTTTCTCCTTGGGTTTCTCCTGTGTGGGACTCTCTGTGCTTCCTGGACTTGGGTGGCTATTTCCTTTCCGATGTTAGGGAAGTTTTTGACTATAATCTCTTCAATATCTTCTCGGGTCCTGTCTCTCTCTCTTCTCTTTCTGGGACCCGTATAATGTGAACGTTGTTGTGTTTAATGTTGTCCCAGAGGTCTCTTAAGCTGTCTTCATTTCTTTTCATTCTTTTATCTTTATTCTGTTCCGCAGCAGTGAATTCCACCATTCTGTATTCCAGGTCACTTATCCGTTTTTTTGCCCCAGTTATTCTATTGATTCCTTCTAGTGTATTTTTTTTTCAGTTATTGTATTCTTCATCTCTGTTTGTTTGTTCTTTAATTCTTCTAGATCTTTGTTAAACGTTTCTTGCATCTTCTGGATCTTTGCCTCCATTCTTTTTCTGAGGTCCAGGATCATCTTCACTATCATTATTCTGAATTCTTTTTCTGGAAGATTGCCTCTCTCCATTTCATTTAGTTGTTTTTCTGGGGTTTTATCTTGTTCCTTCATCTGTTACATAGCCCTCTGCCTTTTCATCTTCGCTGTCTTTCTGTGGATATGGTTTTTGTTCCACAGGCTGCAGGATTGTAGTTCTTCTTGCTGCTGCTGTCTGCCCTCTGGTGGATGAGGCTATCTAAGAGGCTTGTGGAAGTTTCCTGATGGGAGGGACTGGTGCTGGGTAGAGCTGGCTCTTGCAATGGTGGGCAGAGCTCAGTAAAACTTTAATCTGCTTGTCTGCTGATGGGTGGGTTGGTTTCCCTCCCTGTTAGTTGTTTGGCCTGAGGTGACCCAACACTGGAGCCTACCCGGGCTCTTTGGTGGGGTTAATGGCATACTCTGGGAGGGCTCATGCCAAGGAATACTTCCCAGAACTTCTGCTGCCAGTGTCCTTGTCCCTTGGTGAGCCACAGCTGCCCCCCGCCTCTGCAGGAGACCCTCCAACACTAGCAGGTAGGTCTGGTTCAGTCTCCTATGGGGGTCACTGCTCCTTCCCCTGGGTCCCAATGCACACACTACTTTGTGTGTGCCTTCCAAGAGTGGAATCTCTCTTTCCCCCAGTCCTGCCAAAGTCCTGCAATCAAATCCCACTAGCCTTCAAAGTCTGATTCTCTAGGAATTCCTCCTCCCATTGCCAGACCCCCAGGTTGGGAAGCCCGATGTTGAGCTCAGAACCTTCACTCCAGTGGGTGGACTTCTGTGGTATAAGTGTTCTCCAGTTTGTGAGTCACCCACCCAGCAGTTATGGGATTTGATTTTATGGGGATTGCGCCCCTCCTACTGTCTCTTTGCGCCTTCTCCTTTGTCTTTGCATGTGGGGTATCTTTTTGGTGAGCTCCAGTGTCTTCCTGTCGATGATTGTTCAGCAGTTAGTTGTGATTCCAGTGTTCTTGAAAGAGGGAGTGAGAACATGTCCTTCTACTCCGCCATGTTGAACCAAATCTGACTACGGTTTTAAGCAGAATTATGCACTGAGGCCAAAATTCATCAATGACCAATTGCTTTTTTATCAACTTTGTTGAGATATAATTTATGAACAAGATCAGTGGCCAATTTTAAAGTAGTTCTTTAAAACTTAAAAAAAATTTTTTTTTTTTTTTGGATTTAGTTTCAGGAGGAAGGAAGTTGACTGGTAAATCCAGACATTCTGGGTGGAGAATTTTTGGTGAAATTCCCTATAAATGAACCAGCAGCTGCCTTCAGGGTTTGATAAAGGCCTCAGTGTTTGGAACACTGTGGGGTTCCTTCTCCCCATCTCCAGCTCTTTCTGGCTGGGTCCGGGTGGGTGTGAGAAGTGGTCACTGAAGCGACAGGAGTTGGGTGGAAATGCAAAGTGGGTGTGAAAGCATGAGGTGTACAAGGTGGCAGAGCTGAGCCCAAATCACATCACTGTCTCTCACTTGCTGTGCAAGCTGTAACAAGCTCCTGGGCATCTCTGAGCGTGCCTCAGTCTCCTCATCTGTAGAATGGCATGTGTCAGAAGACTGAGGTTTAACTAGCTAATGAGGGGACTTCCCTCATGGTGCAGTGGTTAAGAATCCCCCTGCCAATGCAGGGGACACGAGTTCGAGCCCTGGTCCAGGAAGATCCCACATGCTGTGGAGAAACTATGCCCGTGGGCCACAACTACTGAGCCTGCACTCTAGAGTCCGCGAGCCACAGCTACTGAAGTCTTCATGCTGCAACTACTGAAGCCCACGTGCCTAGAGCCCATGGTCTGCAGCAAGAGAAGCCACTGAAATGAGAAGCCCACGCACCACAGTGAAGAGTAGCCCCTACTCACTGCAACTAGAGAAAGCCCGTGCACAGCAACGAAGACCCAATGCAGCCATAAATAAATACATTAAATAAGTAAATAAATAAATAAATAAGCTAATGCACCCAAAGCACCTGCACCGGGGCCTGAACATGGTAGGCACTTAATCAAATCTAATATTGTTCTTACAAGGCTAGAAACTTGCCAACCCTCCACTCCCTGGATCTGCACTCTTCACCATGCTGTGCTCACTGCCCATTTCTAACTACCCGGGTGGCTCCCCCCAGGCTCTACCTGAGAGCTGTCACCCTGTGTTGTGACCCCAAGGCCCCGACTCACTTGTCTCTGAGCCCTACCTGGTTTTTCAAGCTCTGGATCTCTCTCTGTTGGGCATCGTCCTCTTCATGCAGAACCTGAAACTTGGGCGGGATCACCCTCTCCTTCTGCCTGGAGGTGGCTGTTTCCAACAGCTTCTGCCTCAGGTTGGCCACTTGGTTCTGCAGGCTTGCTATCACGGTGTCTTTGTATTTAGATTCAAGTTCAAAATCGGAGAGACGGCTGACTTCTTTTCCCAGCAGCAGAATTATTTCATCCTGGGTGGAGGACAGATGGGAAATTTACTAGGTGTGGGTCTGGATGTAAGGCTGAGCCCATTTAAAGAAAGACAGGAAAAATATGGTATCATTCTTTGGGAAGGTGAGGGCAGGCAGGGAGGGAAAAAGCAGACTTTCAAGGCTATCTCTGTCACTTGGAAAATCTCATAGAGACAAGAATTGGGTTAAAATGATGTACTTGAATATAGACTCCTGTAATGGATGTCTGTACCTCACAGGTACGGACACTTTCCTTTCCCCGAGAATTAGACTTTCATATTAAGAACAACCATCCCACTTGGGAACATTTGTTGCTAGAAAGTTTACTTAGAATGATTTCATTTATAATATACAGCCTAGCACACTGGGGACCTAGGAAAGGTACTTAGGAAAACAACATTCTGTTTGACCACATTCTGCCTATAATGAGGGTTATTTGTTTTAACTTAAAACATTCTGAACTATTTGTTTTCCCTTTCCTCTCTTCTAATATTTCCTGCCTCTTTTGGCTATTCATGTATGATTTTTTTCCAGGTAACTCAATCTGGAAAGTAAATGAGACAGGAATAGTGATTTATTTGCATGGGCTCATGTAAACTTTCGGCTGGAAAAACAAAATTGCTGGTAGACTTTACCCACAGGTATAATTAACCCTGTCCTCCATCTCTCCAGTGAAAAAGCTCTGCAGCCAAAGAATTGGTTAGGTTTTCCAAAAAAGGAAAAAAAAATTCCCCCAAACTTCTCACCAGACGTTATCAATAAAATGTCAGAAAAACTGAAGAAGAAGAAGAAGAAGAAAAAATTCCCCAGAGGCCTTTTCCAAAGCAGTCACGGGAGGAGGTAAACGGGCAATTTCTGGGCCAGCTCATTCCCAGGAGAGCCGTCCAGTCAGCCTCACGACCTGCTAGCTCCGTGACCTGGGGCAGGACAGGGTCTCGCTCATGAGAAAGCCTGTCTGACATTGCCAGCTGCTGCCAGGGGCCTTCCTTTGGGTCCTTGTGAAAGTTGGTGGCAAAACTTCAAGAGAGAGCATCAGACATATTCCCTACTCCTGGGCAGTTTCCCCTGTTTCACCCTGTTATGATCAGCCAGGTGCTTATTCATTTTTCATGCAACAAACATTCATCGGGCAGCAACTAAGTGCCAGGCCCCGTGCCAGTGCTGGAATATAAGAAGTTTGCAGAGGGCAGTGGACAGCTGTGGGTTCTGCTTTCCTGCTGAGGGTCCCCTTGCCCTTCTGGAGGGAGTGTTCCTCCTTCCATTTGGTCTGGGTAGGATTGTCAGTCATGTGCCCTGCTCCTTCCTGTTCCACCTCCCCATGTGCATGTGGCCCAAGCTGGTCAATCAGAGATTTCACACATCGATTACAGAGGGAGAGGATCTTGCCTTCTTTTGGATCATAAACTTTAAATATGTAGGCTTGTTTGCCTGAGTTTGTCTTTTCTGACACACAAAGCCAGCCTTATGTAGAAAGCCAGACTCTGAGGGAAACAGAGGGGAGAGGTTGGTAGTGGGGAGGTGTTCTGATGACATTATTCAAGCTCCTGGATCTAGCCATACCTGAAGCTAGTGGCCCTTTAAATTTTCCAATAAGTTGAGCTAATCGATGCTCCCCCTCAAGCTAATTTGTTTATTGTCACTTGAAGGAGTCCTGGCAAGTCAGGGTAGAAATGGCTTATAAAGAGAAAGAATTCTTTCTATTATAAATAGAAAAAATGATAAATGGCTTATAAACATTTTCTATAAATAGAAAAAATTATAGTGGTTGCACTATATTTCCAAGTTAAAATTGAGGCAGGTTGAAAAATGGCTACAAATACTTTGCAGTTTTGCCATCCAGTCTATTTCCCCACCCTCTAGTCTGGGCTGGCCCCGTGACTTGCTTTAACCAATGGAATGGAGTGGAAGTGATGCTGCATGATCTCCAGGCAAGTTCTTACAGGCTGTGCAGCTTCTGCTCTGGCCCCCTGGGAACCCCGAGACCACCGTGCTGTGATGAAAAACCACATGCACAAAGGGGCGCACCAGTCCAGGCGTCCTGGCTGAGGCCCTAGATGTGGGAAGGAGGCCAATGGAGACCGACCACCAAACTGGCCAAGCCAGCGGCTGACTGAGGCCGCATGAGTGAGGCCAGGGGACGCGAGCAAAGGAACCTTCCAGGTCAACCCATAGATTCTGGGGAATAATGAATTGCTGTTTGAAGCCGCTAAGTTTTGGGATGGCTTGTTACACAGCGATAAATACAGAATCTGAGTGTGGCTTCTCGCCTTTCTGCAACATTTTTCAGAGTCTGGTCCCAGGATGCCTGGTTGGAACCCCCTGCCTCCTGAAGGTTTGGATTTCCGTGTCTGACAAGAACCCCAGGTAGGTCTGCTCCTCACAAACTCTGAGAATTGCTGCAGGAGCAGGCCCTGGCCCTGAAGGAAAGCGAGATATTATAGACTGCTTCTTTTAGAGTAACTTTCGAGTCGTGTCTAAGTGGGGAGAAATTGACCTGGGCCCTTCCCAGGATGGCTTGAATCCACCTGTTCTGCTCGCATCCCTGCTTTAAACCTCTCTGTTTCTTTAACGAGTCTCTCGGCCCAGGCCTCCCTGACTTCAGGGCTCACGTCCTCCTGCAAGGAACGTGTTTTTGCATCACTGTTCCATCACTGAAGGTTGACCAAGTGATTACTGTGTGGGAGTTAGAAGTTCCCGCTGAGAAGCTAACCAGACCTCGCTTTGAATCCTAACACTGCTCCTTGCATTGGACAGCCGTGAACACATCACTGAACCTCTCTGAGCTTCAGTTTCCTCATCTGCAAAGTGAGGCTGATAAAATCTATTTTGAAGTTGGTGAAGATTAACGAGCTAATAAATGTCAAGTGCACAGGACATGGCCCAGCACACAGTAGGTGCTCAGTACCTTGTAGTTGTAGATGTTATTTGGGATAAAATGAGCAGTGGCCAAACCTGGCTGAATGTCTTGGGAGGAAGAGGTGGTTTCTTGGAAGTAGGAAAAAGGGACAGTCCTTGAGACACAGAGAACAAGAGGCAGTGGCAATCTCTCCATGGTCCCTCTTGCTGCTGTAGCTCTGTGTTTCCCCGAGACCCCTCACCTTATCGTGCTGGGACAGGTACTGGTCCACAAAAATTTCTCTGTAGGGCTCTGCCCCAGGAATTTCCTCGGCCACTGATTGTTCCGACAGTTCCGCCGTGTTGGTCCACACTAACACACAAGGTCAACAGAGAATGCAGAGGAGACAGTGAGTTTCCCCAAAGTCTTAAAGAATATTTTCAGATTAACCTTCACATTCATGAGACTTATGCACTGAAAGCATTACAGGAGGACTGGAAAGGGTAAGAGCTGCCTCATTTCTCTTCCCCAGCGTTAACTGCACTGATGCACTGTGGTGTGTCTCTTTCCAGACTTTTTTCTATGCTGCATAAGAGCTGAGGACCCTGGGCAAGTCATTTGCTCTCTCTAAGCCTTAGTTTCCACATACATAATTCAGGATCCCTGATAGTCTCTGTTATAAAGGGCTATCTGGAGATTAAATAGAATAATGATATAGAGCAGGGGTTGGCAAACTATGGCCCTGCGGCCAAATCTGGCCTTCTGCCTATTTTTGTAAATAAAGTTTTATTGCAACATAGCCACAGTGATCATTTACATATTATTTATGGCTGCTTTCCAGCTACAAAGGCAGAGCTGAGTAGTTGCAGCACAGACCATGTGACCCACAAATCCTAAAGTATTTACTATCTGGCTCTTTACAGGAAAAGTTTGCTGACCCCTCAAGTAGAGCATTTAGCACTAAACATTAGCTATATTTTTTTATTGCAGTCATATTTTTCAAAAAACAAAAATGTATTTACATGACAGAGATTCTTATCCAGCTTACTTTTCAGCTAACAATATCAAAAACATCTTCCCATGTCAGTATTTGTAGCTGTACTTGGTTCTTTTCCAGGGTAGCATTGTGGTCCATTGTCCAAGTGTGCCAAACGTGTTTAACTAGGATCCACTTGATAGCCATTTAAGCTTTCCTATATTTTTTCTTATTTACCCTAGTATTACAAGGCCTTTTTATATGACTTTCAGGGATTATGGCATTGTGTTTGGGGACCCCACTCTGTATCACATCAGACATCTCGCAATTCACTCACATCAACACTGAATACATTTCTTTTTATTGGTGTAGAAACGTTTGTAAAGATTTCTATAATTCTACGTGTGAGATCACTTGGGCCCAAGCAGCATATTTTAAATTTCCAAGTGACTATGGTTTCTGGACAGTCACTGCACATTCTTATCTTCTTGTGAAGTGAGAAAATGAACAAATTGTTTTCAGTGGTGATGAAACTTTAATGAGTATTAACATTAATGATGAATGAAGCATGCACTGTCATGTTTGTGGACATTCATCATTTATTCATTTTGCTTCTGTATTTTTTATTTATGCATTTTAGAGTCAAAGATCCCTGCCCCCCAGCCAGGTCTCAAACCTCTTTGTGGACCCCAGAACCTCTAGTGGACATAGCTGATGGCCTGTGGTGCCCAGAGAATGCACAGCCTTGCGTGTTGAATGAGCAGCCCTGGCCACAGTGTTTCCTGGGGCACGAGGAACACAAGGGCCTGGAACTTCAGCAGCTGCCCATTTTCTCTCCCTCCACCTCCCCAACTAGGTCCATGATTAGAAAACTTTTATTTGAAGCTCACTGCCCCCATCTGACTCTCTTGGATCCTGAGCAGCAAAGTCCTAACTGACTATAGCAGCAGTGCCTGATAGAGAAATAAGGGAGCTACAGAATGCAATTTTCAATTTTCTCGTAGTCACGTTAAAAAGGTAAAAAGAAGAGAGGAACTTTTAATGATCAATTTTATTTAACCCAATACATTAAAAAGCATCATTTCAACACGTGATCGACCAAAAATATGGAGATATTTTATATTCTTTTTCTGCGAGGCATGAAGCCTTTGAAATCTGGGGTTTATTTTACACTGACTGCGCATCTCAATTTGGAAACTGAGTTTTCAGGAGGAAGATTTCATCTGTTTTCAGATTCCTCAAGAAATCGGCTCCCACTGGAGGAAGGTACTGCCTGGCCTGTGTCCCCAGGGAGGGCCTCGGGGTCTGACCCTAACTGGGCCCCTGTCCAGTCTCAGCTTAGAGTTATGGCGTCTGATGCCATCTCTAGGGGTGACTCCGGCTGCCTCTGCAACCCTGTCGTGGCTGTCTTGAGGGACGCTTCCCTGCAAGATGATGGCCGGAGCGGGGACTTCATCAATCTTACAGAACAGGCTGATCGATGGGGTCCCTTTACTGGGGAAGGTGTGTTTACTCAAAGTCTTTGTGGGGCTAGAATTTGCTCTGAGACTTGCTTTCCTTACACCCAGGCAGGGAGGTGCGGGAGCAGTTACCCCTCACCTGCCCCAAACTTCTTTACCGGCTACTGTTATTTATCAAAAAGAACCTAAGGGCCATGTATGACCAAACCGGCTTAACTCTAGATGCTGGATCCTTCGGAGGTCCCAGTGGGGAGAAGCCCCAGGGAGAGTCGGGAGGGCTGGGGCGGTGGGACGGCGGATACGGGGACGCAGGCACTTTAAGAATTTTCGGGCATGAGCTGTTGGCCAAAAGGCAGGGGAGTTACTTTAATATTTTAACAACCCCCAGCTGTCCTGGTGCGCTCCAATAATCACCAGTCTGCAGCAGGGGCAGTATGTGTGCACCTTAACTGTGTCTTTCAGACATTGTAAGTTGTAAATAAAAGTTAAATAACAATCATGGTTAGGTAATAACTTAATTTTTAAATTTTAATATTTAAAATTTAAATATTAAAATTTTAAGATATTTAAATTATTAAGATTGTAAAATTTAAAATTTAAATATTAAAATATTAAATATTTTAATAATTACTGAATGTTCGCTATGCACCAGGCGCTGTGCTCAGCACTTACAGGCAGGATACGATTTCGTCTTCATAACAACCCAGTGAGATAGGCATTATTATTCCCATCTCCATTTTATACGTGAGAGATATGAGGCACAGAGACGTCAAGTCACCTGCTCAAGGACACACAGCTGGTAAGTGGTAGAGTCAAGGGATGAGCCTAAGTTTGTTGGATTCAGAGCCTATGCTTTTAACCACTATGTAGTCAATGTATTGAAGTGGGAAGATGTTTATGACATATTATTGAATTTTAAAAATCAGGTAGGGAATTCCTTGGCAGTCCAGTGATTAGGATTCTGTGCTTCCACTGCAGGGGGCACAGGTTCCATCCCTGGCTGGGGAACAAAGATCCTGCAAGCTGAGCGGCACGGCCAAAAAAAGAAAAAAAAAGAAGGTTACCTATGTTAGGTTCATATGATCCCATTATTGGGAAAAATATATATATATATATGAATCAAGATGCTATTTTAATAAGTCACTCCACATATTTTCTTTTCTCAGTAATTCTTCCCCACCTCCCATGAGCTCTTGCCATTAAGATTTGGCCTTGGAGCTGACGTTTTATTGCCTTGTGGTACAGGAAGGATGAGTATTAACTAGAACAGGGTGAGTTTTCCCCCAGGCAAAATGACGTTTTCATTTTTGACAATGTCTGGAGACATTTTTGAGAACCACAGTTAGGGGGGGTGGTGGTGGTGTTGCTACTGGTATCTCTGGTGGGTAGGAGTCAGGGATGCTGCTAAACACTCTACAGTGGACAGGACAGATCCTTCAACAAGGAGTTATGCGACCCACCTGTCACTCTGCCAAGATTGAGAAACCCTGACCTGATCTGCAGAAAATAAATCCTTGGCTTTGGGTTTTCAAATAGAATTTTTCAAGTCTAAAGCAAGGTGACAGTCTAACAGTAAACCAATTTAATTGGAAGAGCCCAGCTTTGCTAAGAGAGGAAAGAGCTTTCTTGGAACCCTTAAAAAGAGGTGTTTTCTGTCAAGAGACAGCATGGAGGACTGGAGCACAGAGTTTTCTCTAAAGCGTGCAGTAGAGAGGCCCAGACAGAAAGGAACTCCCCATGACACGGGAAGATGAAAGTCCTTTTCTGAGGATGGCGAGAGTGTCAGGGGAACGAGGGCAAACGTTTGGAAACATGAGACCTGGCTGAGAGGCTGAGGAGATAGAGCCCAGGTAGAAGTGAGTGACTCTAAGCCATACGACTCATCCTTCATTTCTCCAGGGGGAATCCAAGTCCTTCAGAGAAGCCCCAAGTTCAGCATGGCACTGGAGAAACCGGTGATTACAGTGGAAAAATTTAAATGGCGGAGTGAAAAAAAGAAAAGAAACAGCCCATGTGCCATGTGTCCAAAGGATGCATTAAAAAAACAACCCCCAAAACCCTGTATATATGTTCATAAAACAGAACATGATCCATACAACAAAATGAATGAATCTCAGAAATACTATGCTGAGTGAAAAAAGCCTTCCACAAAGGAACATGTACTACATGGTTCTGTGTACTTGAGATTCTAGAACAGGAATATCTAATCCATGGCGGGAAAAGAATTCAGAAGAGTGGGTGCCTCTGGGGCCTGGGGCTGGGAATTGACTGGGGAGGGACATGAGGGAACTTTCTGGGGTGATGGTAATGTTCTATATCTTGATAGGAATTTGGGTTACATAGTTGTGCACGACTGGCAAAACTCAGTGAGCACATTCAAGATCTACACCTTTCAGGGTGTGGTAGCCAGTCTCCAAGATGGCCCCACTGATTCTTGTCTCCTGGTATTCAGACCCTTGCATCATCCTCTGCAATACTGGATGGACTTTATATTAGTTAGCTGGGGCTGCCATAACAAAACACCACAGGAGGTCTTAACAAAATAAATTCATTTTCTCACAGTTCTGGAGGCTGGAAGTCCAAGATCAAGGTGTGGGCAGGGTTAGGCCTCTCTCCTTGGCTTGCAGACGGCCACCTTCCTGCTGTGTCCTCACATGCCCTTTTCTCTGTGCACGTGCATCCCTGGCGTCTCTCTCTCTCTTCTTACAAGGACACCAGCCCTTGGATTAGGGCCCACCCAATCATCTCATTTGAACTTACTCATCTATTTCAATACACTATCTCCAAATATGGTCACATTCTGCGATATTGGGATTGAGGCCTCAGCATATGCATTTTGGGGGAATGCAATTCAGTCCGTAACAAAGCTTCTCTATGTAACCAAGGATATTGCAGAAATGACACAGTTTGATTCCTGAGGTTAGATCATAAAAGACATTGCAGCTTCTGCCTCACTCGCTAGGACCACTTGTCTGGAGGAGCTGGCAGCTTGAGGATGCTCAAGCAACGTATGGAGAGGTGCACTTAGTGAAGAACTGAGGCCTCTTACCAAAAGCCATGGGAGTGACCCATCCTGGAGGTGGGTCCTCCAGCCCCAGACAAGCCCCCAGAGGACCACAGCCCAGCCACCACCATTACTGCCACCTCATGGACAAGCCTGAGCAAGAATCCCCCAGCTAAGCCATTCCCAACTTCCTGCCTCAGAGAAGCTATGAGATAATAAATGTTTACTGTTGTTTTAGGCCATTACATCCTGCAGTAATTTGTTATGCAACAATAAGTAGCAAATACAGGTTTGGGCACCAGGAGTGGTGCAAAATTTAACAAAAACCCTAAAATGTGGAGTGGTTTGGGATGGAACAGTGGCCAGAAGCTGGAGGACTTTGGCCAAGAGTCTTTGAGAAAGCGTGAATAGTCTTAGTAGAAGCCCAATGGCCTTTGAGGAGGCAGTGAGAGAAGGGTTCCAGGAAAGTGAGGAAAATGTTACTGGGGTTAAGGGATCCTTGTTAGGTGGTGGCAGAAGGTTTCCTAACACGTTGCCTGTGGTCATGAGGAAGGTAGAAAATGTTTGTGATGAGGCTAAGTGGTCAAGCTAAAGAGAGTCCCAGACAGAGTCTTGGAAGGTGCTGCCTGGTTACTTCTTGCTACTTATAGTGAAATGTGAGGGGGAGAGACAGTTAAAGGAAGGGCTGTTAAATCAGGGCAATGTTCTGGGCTTGAAAATTCCCTGCCTCTCCAGGTGGCAAATGAAATGTAAGAAACAGGTTCTGGGCAAAGATCAAATCAAGGGCACTCTCAAGAAAACACAGTCCAGAGAAGAAGCTGAGGGTGTGGTTGTAAAATCCTTTGTTAAGAATACAGATCCAGGGCAGTGTCCAAGAGAACCCTTCGGTCAAAGAACTGGGCTTCTAAGAAGCTTCTGTCCTTTGTCAGTCTTTGCAGAAGCCCATGGTGGAAGGGCTTGTGACAAAAAAGTCTGTGGGCGTGGGTTTTGCCTGATAGGATGAACCCCAATAAGAAGCACTGCCAACTCAGACTGACAGAGACCCACAAAAGTCAAAGAAGCGTCTGGACCCCCAAGCTTCTACAGGCAGGAAGCAGGCTATAAAACTATGCAGCCACATCCATGGGACACCTTTCATAGGAAAGGGAGGACGACTCAGAAGGCGGAACTCACGGACCAGGGGCAGAGCCAAGAGCCCTGGAAAGTCATTTCTGGGCAAGAGTTGGACTGAAGCCCAGTCAAGGAACTGCCGATATTTTCCCAGCTGGACTTCAGAACTGCTTTGGGCCAGGGACTCCTGTGTGTTTCCTGTTTTTCTTCTTTTGGAACAAGAGGAGTGTATGTAGCAGTGATGCTATGTCTGTCCCACCAATATGTGCTGGGTGTGTGAGGGACAGACCCTTTGTTCAGAGGTCTTCAGATTTCTGGAAGTAGTACTTGATGAGCTGAACGTAACGTACTACACCCATGAGCCCCATCTGTACCTGGACTTGATTTAGACGAGATTCTGGAATTTGAGCCGATGCTGTTACTGGGGTGAGATTTTGGGGGGCCTCGGGAGAGAGGAGGAGGAGTGTGAATCATTGAGGACCCGAGGGCAGGCTGTGGTAGCCGGCCTCCAAGATGACTGCTGATAATCCCCGCCTCCTGGTCTTCAGGCCCGTGTGTAGTCTTCTCCCACACTGGAGGGTGACGCCCTGGGTAACCAGCAGGATATTGCAACAATGACAGAGCATGACTTCTGAGGCTTAGTCACAAGAGATGTTGCCATTTCCATCTTGTCCTCCAGGATCACTTGCTCAGGAGGAGCAGCTGCCGTGTCATGAGAATGCTCGAGCCACTCTCTGGGGAGGCCCATGTGGTGAGGAACAGGGGCCTCCTGCTGACACCCATGTGAGCAGCCGTGTTCGAAGTGGATCCTCTGGCCCAGGTCAAGCCTTCAGATGACTGCAGCCTTACGAGGGACCCTGAGCCACAGCCGTCCTGCTAAGCTGCTGCCAAATTCCTGACCCCACAGAAACCGTATAGATGATAACACATGTTTGATTTTGCTTTAGGCTGCTACGTTTGGGGAGAATTCGTTATGCAATCATGATAACTAATACACATTCTGTGTTCATTTTACATGAAGGAGACAAAACATGTTGAGTTCTAGTTAATGGTATATGTGCTAAAACATTTAGGGGGAGGACTACAGATGTGTGCTATTTATTTTGAAATGCATCCAAAAAATAAGATGGATTAATGCAGGACAAGAAGGATGGGTAGACAGAAATGTAATAAAGAGTACAGCAAAGTGTTAGCGGTAGAATTAGGAGGAGAGCTGTCTCTGTAAAATTCTTTTTGTTTTGCTGTATGTTTGAACGTTTTCACATTAAAATGCTGGGGTGGGGGCTTCTCTGGTGGCGCAGTGGTTGAGAGTCTGCCTGCCAATGCAGGGGACACGGGTTCGAACCCTGGTCTGGGAAGATCCCACATGCCACGGAGCAGCTGGACCCGTGAGCCACGACTACTGAGCCTGCACGGCTGGAACTTGTGCTCCGCAACAAGAGAGGCCGCGATGGTTAGAGGCCCGCGCACCGCGATGAAGAGTGGCCCCTGCTCGCCGCAGCTGGAGAAAGCCCTCGCACAGAAGTGAAGACCCAACACAGCCATAAATAAAGAAATAAATAAAATTAAATTTAAAAAAATGCTGGGGGGAAATGGCTGAGTAATTTCTTAACTTGGGTGGTTGGTACATGAGCGTTCCTTAGATGATGATGATGATGATGTAAACTGCAGAGATACCTTTCATTTGCTCCTTAGTCTGTTTATTTCAGAATAATAACTATTATTTGAATGGCTGAGGGAAGTGACTAGGTGAGTGGTCCTGAGTGAGACCAGGGAAGGGTGTGGAGGCATCGAGAGACCTGGGGACTCAGAGGGGTCTGGGGCTGGGACACGGAAAACAGAGAATGGGACCTTCACACCAGTGGCCACAGAAGAAACCTGGGAATCATGCCAGGGACTAAGTCGACCCAGCTACTCTGCCAGTAAGCCTGGCAAGGCCAAGAGGATGGTGACAGACAGGAAGTCTCCTCCCCAAGTGCCATGAGGCCTTCTGGGGGGGAGGGGGGGGATAAGGAAACCCTGATGGCTGTGTGTCCCCAAAGTGACCAGGCTGTGAGTGACAGTCACTGAGATAACCAGCCTTAAATTTGACTGAAAAGCGTTATTTTAGATTAGATTGAATACATAACCTCTGGAGAAGTAATTTTCTCCATAAGCCTCAGTCTCCTCTTACCTGTAAAATGGTAATAAAATATTTAAAAACCTCCTAAGGCAAGAGGGATTTCAGTTACCAATATGTCTGTACATCTGAGTTGAAGTATATAAATTTAGATTCTGATACAGATTCATATATATTCATATATATGTACAAACACACACACACACACACACACTCACCACAGAGGTACTGACGTGTGCAGATGGGCAGAGCACAGTCTTGGAGGAGTTTGTACCAAAAAGTCAACAGGGAGAATTCTGGTGATAAGGGTGACAGCTTATCTTTTACTGTTTTCTAACTTTCTGCTTATCCCAATTTTTTCACATTTGATTATGTTCTACTTCAGAACCAGAGAACATAAGCAAAAGCCAGAGAAAGACAAATATCATACCATATTGCTTATATGTGGAATCTAAAAAAAGGTACAAATGAACTTATCTACAAAACAGAGATAGAGTTACAGATGTAGAAAATAAACTTATGGTTACCGGGAATAAGTGGTGGGAGGGATAAATTGGAAGAGAGGGATTGACATACACAATACTATACATAAAAGAGATAACTAAGAAGGACCTACTGGATAGCACAGGGAACTCTCCTCAATACTCTGTAATGGTCTATATGGGAAAAGAATCTAAAAAAGAGTGGATACATGTATATGTTGAACAGATTCAGTGTGCTGCATACCTGAAACTAACACAACACTATAAATCAACAGCACCTCAATAAAAATTTTTAAAAAAAGGGGAAAGCAGAAACTGAGACCCATCCTCCTAGCAAAAGCCCCTCCCCTAAGCCGCCAAGGAAGCGCCCATGAGTACCTTGCCTGATGATGGGAACGCTGTGGGCGGCTCTGTCCACCTCGAAGGAGAACATCTTCTCGCTGGCACTCACGGGCCGCCTGTGGGAGGCTGGTGGGACCATGGGGGGCTCGGGGGACCCCTGCGACCAGCTCCTCTGCACTGGCGCTGTCCAGATGCCCGGGTAGAAGGGGGTCTGTGTTGGTGAGGGTGACTGGTTCAGTTGCTGGGTGGCCCAAGGTGGCTGTGGCCTTGGCCAAGGTGCTGGGCCCCTCACCCATGGGAAGGAGACCTGCAGGGGCAGACAAGAGGGTCAGGGGAGGTTACGAGCAGCTGGGGTGGTCTTCACCTTTCTGTCCCGGCGACATAATTGCTGCCCTAGATTTCGGCGTATAAGTCACTTCTCCCAAGAATCCCTCCCACACTCTCCCCAAATTTGGGATGGCGGTCCCCACCATGGGTCACCTTGCACACTATCACACCACCATTTATTGGGTGCAGCCTTCGTGCCAGGCACCCAGTCAAGAGATTCACATGCATTACCTCATTTAATACCCCTGATGCTCTGTGATGAGCCCGAGGCTGAGCAAGACCTAGTGACTTTCCCAGGACCACAGATTTGGCAGTGAGCGTCTGAGCTGGTACAATGCCACCTCTGAGCTCTGAGAGGCTGACAGCTTTTTGTCTACCTTGCTCAGCACCGTATCCTCAGCTCCTAGAATAAACCCTTGGCACATACACAGTAGGTCCTTAAATACTGGTTGAAAGAATGAATGAACACATCTCCGAGATTCAAGCCCAGCTCTCCAGGACACACACATCCACACTGTGTGTCTCCCTGGCACTCCCATTCCACCTGTTCCCCGAAGCCGAGAGCTCTGGGGTGGCAGGCACCCCAACTGGCTCGAAACCCAGCTGGCTCATTAGCCTGTGATCCTCAACATCTGCCACATCTGATTCTTGCCAGACGCTCCATAAATATCTATCGAGGGAACCTTTTTTCATCTGACCCGGCGGAAGATGTCTGTAGCTACTTTCATTAGAGAGCACATCAAAATCCATCTACACCGGGAGAAGCAAATGCTGAGAGGTGCTGACACCTGGCTTTGTCTTGGTTAATGCTGTTGTGGCCATCCCTCCCCGAGCCTAGTGGTTAAACCGTGACATCGTGAATGCTACCATTTACTGTAATTACTCACCGATTTCTCGCGATAGCCCTGAAGGGGAGGAGCTCTCCTTATTCCTAGCTTACAAATGAGGCTTGGAGAGGTTAAGGACTTCACCAAGCTCAGGTGGTGGTGGAGAGGGTGGTGGGACTGGGGTTCTGGAAAGCTCTTTCCCTCTCTGTCTCTCTCTCCCTTCTCTGCCCCGCCCCCAGTCTCTTGGCAGAAAAAAACACACTTTTCAAGGAAGAAGCTAAGTTCAAAGGTTTGCCGCCTGTGGCGGTCACGTTTCTCTTTCTGCAGACTGCAGACACATAATGAGAAACAGGACAGAATGCTTCCGAAATAGGAGCACTGGCAGACAGAACTTCCTATAGCTCCAGCTGGATTGTATTCAAGAGGAAGGTTCTCCACTCACTCAGGTTCCCAAACCAGTCTTTTAGCTACAGTCTTTCCCAGCCAAGTCAAGAATCTGGTGAATTCCCCTGAAGACTTTTTTGGAGTCAGGGAGAACACTGTTCGGGAAAATCAAACTCCAATTGCCTGGCGACACCTGGCCCAGCATTTATGATGACACTGGCCCCGTTGAAACCTGTCTCAGGAACGGACTTGGCAGTGTTCCAGAACTCTGTTACCTTATGTGAAGATTCGAATTTCTCTCCACTGTGGGCACCTCGGTCTCCACCTAAGCTTTCTTCCTTTCTCTCCTTTCAGAAGCTGAGGTGTCCTGCTCCTGCCTTGCACTCACTTCTCCATCCATCCGATCCCTTCCCGTCCTCTCCTCTGGGGCTGTCTTGCCTCAATCATTCCTACAACCTTTCCTCATCGATTTAATAAAGATTTATCGAATGAAAGGGCTGAAGGTGGGAAGGGGGAAATTTGAATATGTTTTACCCCCGCCTGAGAGAAAACAAATCGAGAGACCACGGGTAGTGTGGAGGAATTCCCTTTTGTGCTGGGATGCTCAGGTAGATGTGCCTCACTGCCCACTAACTGCCAGGGTGCTGAAGGGAGTGCTCATATCTCATGCCTCAAGTGATCCACTGCCGTAGTGGACAGGCCGCAACCCACCTGGCTCTTCTGGAAATTCCAGGAATCTCCCTCCCAATCTGTCGGCCCATTGCTGTGGGTGGGGCTAAGCAATCAACCAATCACACTCCCTGGACATACTGATTGGTTCAGTGGTGGGGCAAGTGATCCAATCAGAGCCAAGGAGAACCAAGAAGACTTGGCTGGACACCAGGATCTGGAGTGACCTGGTGGGACTTCAGAATGCAGCCAGCATGAGGGAGTGGAGCCCAGACATGGAGAGAGGGAAGCTGTTTATTTATTTTTCAGATTGTGGTAAATAACCTGCAACATAAAATTTATCATCTTAGCCATTTTAAAGTATACAGTTCAGTGGTGTTAAGTATAGTCACATTTCTGTGAGATGGATCTCCAGAACTTTTTCGTCTTGCAAAACGTAAACTCTATTAACCATTAGACAACAACTCCCCATTCCCTCCGCCACCCAGCCCGTGGTGACCAACATTCTGTCTCTATGAATTGGACTACTCTAAGTACCAAGTACCTCAAATAAGTGAAATCACATGGTACCTGTCTTTTTGTGACTGGCGTATTTCACTTAGCATAATGCCCTCAAGGTTCATCCATGTTGTAACATGTCAGAATTTCCTTCTTTTATTTTATTATTTTTGTGTGTGTGTGGTAGGCGGGCCTCTCACTGCTGTGGCCTCTCTCGTTGTGGAGCACAGGCTCCGGACGCGCAGGCTCAGCGGCCATGGCTCACGGGCCCGGCCGCTCCGCGGCATGCGGGATCCTCCCGGACTGGGGCATGAACCCGTGTCCCCTGCATCGGCAGGCGGACTCTCAACCACTGCGCCACCAGGGAAGCCCTTCCTTCATTTTTAAGGCTAAATAATATTCCACCATACAGTTTAGAGTGTATTTTGTTTATCCATTAAGCGTCATGGGCACTTGGGTGGTTTCTACCTCATGGCTATTATAACTATGCTGCTGTGAACATGGTGGGGAAAATAAGGAAGCTGGTTTTGAGCACTGGCTGGGGTGCTACCCTGAAGTGCTCCATCCCTGAGGCTGGCTAGAGCTGGTTTCTGTTGCTTGCAGCACACAGAGCCCGAACGATAGGGCCCCTAGTGGGAAGAAGCCAAAGATGTATAAACGCAGCAGAGACTCCTAGCTCGTCGGGTTTAAAAATTTAAAAATAAAGGTTTTTTTTTTTTTTTTTTTCTCTGAAGCATGTTGGTTGAGGGTAGCTTTAGTTGGATGGTTAAAGTTGGTTTTCTCTAGTTTCCCGGCTTGCTTTATCAAAGGGAAGGTCAAGGTTTTCTCAGAAATTGCTGCTGGCAACTACAACGATACAGGCAGGGAGAAAAGCAAACATAAGAAGAAGACTCACATTAAAAGCTAGCTCTGGGCTGTACAGGAAGCATGGGGTCAAGGTCAGTTATCAACAAGTTTGTTTTTATTATTTATTTATTTTAGATTTAATTCTATTTATTTTTGTCTGTGTTGGGTTTTCGTTGCTACGTGCAGGCTTTCTTTAGTTGCGGCGAGCGGGGGGCTACTCTTGTTGTGGTGCGCAGGCTTCTCCTTGTGGTGGCTTCTCTTGTTTCGGAGTGTGGGCTCTAGGCGCATGGGCTGCAGTAGCTGGGGCACATGGGCTCAGCAGTTGTGGCACGTGGGCTCTAGAGCGCAGGCTCAGTAGTTGTGGCGCATGGGCTTAGTTCCTCCACGACATATGGGATCTTCCCAGACCAGGGCTCGAACCTGTGTCCCCTGCACTGGCAGGTGGATTCTTATCCACTGTGTCACCAGGGAAGTCTTCAAGTCTGTTTTTAGAAACTTTAGTTGAAAAGTACACGCTAATGCCTTTTCTCTTTCTTTGTGTCTGTTCTCTGACCATATGGTATGTTGCCATGGTTGGGTTTTTTGTTTTGTTTTTGAGGTAGCATATGTGATACTCCTGATTTCTTTTCCATACTACCTTTAAAATAGCAGGTTGGGGCTTCCCTGGTGGTGCAGTGGTTGAGAGTCCGCCTGCCGATGTAGGGAACACGGGTTCGTGCCCCGGTCCGGGAAGATCCCACATGCCACAGAGCGGCTAGGCCCGTGAGACATGGCCACTGAACCTGCGCGTCTGGAGCCTGTGCTCCGCAACGGGAGAGGCCACAACAGTGAGAGGCCCGTGTACCGAAAAAAAAAAAAAAAGCAGGTTGTCAACCACCTGGATTAACCATGACCACATCCACAGCTGAATTTATATTAGCTTTAATAAACACAGATCAATGATTTACTCAAGAAAACACTATCCATTTTTTTTCAAATTATCTATTTGTTCTTTGTGTTATCTCTCCAATATCTGCTTCTAACCCTGTAAAGAGTATAAGTTGAACGGGAAACACTAAAAAAAATTCGAAGTAGTTTGCACATCGAGTGCCTACAGTACACATGAATTCTGCCAGGAAGCCCTGGAGCCTGCAGAGAAGGTGGAAACTTAGACCTTGCCCTTGGAGAGCTTGTTATGTGCTCTGCCATTTGTAAGTAATTGTGGACAATACAACGGCTATGAGCCACTGTGTAGAGAAGCCACAGATGTGCCACAGACTGTGCTGGGCACTTAATGCATGTGGTCTCATCTGATCTCCAGAATAATCTTGCAGGAGGCATTTTACCCCTCATTGTGTGGATTAAGAAACTGAAGCTCAGAGAGGTTAAATGACTTGCCCAACTTCTCACGGCCAGGAAGTGGTGACACAATTTGACTCCAATACCTGTGCTCTTAGGACTTCTAGGTTACTCGAAGTCATGATTTATTACCTGCTTTCCATACTCACAAACGGATCTTAGACGATTGGTTAGTGAATGATAGGATATTTTCCGAGTTAAAAAAAGGAAATGACCATTAGATTGTGTGAAAAACCACAAGACATCGCATGGGCTACTTAGAAATGGGATTTTCTAGGAACACTGACAACTGTCTTATGGAAGTGTTATTCATCTGGTACATGCCACGCCCTGGAAGCAGCTCAGAGGACCCCAGCCTCCATCCGGGAAGACCTGTGGTATGTTTACTGCTGTACCAGAGGAGTCCTGGGCCCAGCTGGTACCCGCTCACGAGAACCGATTGTTAAATGTCCAGGAATTTTGCGAACTGGTTGATAAACACAGCCATTAATAAGAATTAACTTACATAAATTTACCATTAAATTATATCAGAAAAAAAGGTGATACAAACTTAAAACTCACCTCTTCTTAATTATTTTACTCTATTTTATTATTACCTATGCTCTTGAGTTTATTTCACTCTACTATATGTTTCTGTTGGAAATGCTACATAGTAATGTGTTACCACACCTCTCTTTCCTTCTCTGTATTCAGGGATGTGTCACTGGGAGCTGGAAATTGACCGTGGAGTGCGTATTACAACATAGAAATCAGGAAATGTTATAAATGAGGGCTTGATTTTTAAAAACTTTTATAAATAGGTTTAATAATGGTGGTTCATGTAGAGCTTGATTTTGTTTGTTTGTTTGTTTTGTTGATTGCCTAGACTTAAGACAGTAATGGAGAAAATGTTAACAATGCAGCTTATACAAAAGCATGTTGTGTCTTAGCCATTATGTTATGAATAGAGCAAAAAATTGGGGAAACGTTCTTCCAGTATTTGAAAATTATTATCTGATGCAGCAAGAAACTCACTCATGTCACTGATGAACATGTGGAGTTCTAACGTCTTTCTTTTTTCACTTGTATTATTCATAAATCCAAAATATCCAAAAATACCCACGAGTGCTCAGGTTGGGAACTCTCTCATTCGTCAACTGCAATGAGAAATTGGCTATGGATACAAGAGTTCAGCTAAAGTCAATGAAAGCATTCTGTGAGACTTAGCTGGCTATATAGAATTTATAAGAAAGAGTACTGTATTTCTTGTTACATGGATAGACTGTGCTACACATTCTTTATATCAGTAAACCTTATGCTATGCATCCATGTACTTTACTTTTTCCAGAGAGCTGGTCATTAAATATTTACCAGCCAATTGCTGGCTGTGCTGGCACCCAGCAGAGTGCCTGCTATGGTAGGTGTTCGCTGACTGAGCTGAACGGTTGGCAAACGGAGTGTAAATAAAAAGCACTTTGATTCTGGGGCTGGGATGGGGAAAATACATGCTAAGCCTGGCGCATCTTGTAACAGCAGAGAGTAAGGAAGTGCCCAAAACGAAAAGGTGGGGAGATGCTCAAGGACACAGTAAGCAATCTGAAAGAGCTCCCAGTGGCCAAGGCTGGAAGAATTTGAGCGAAGAAATACTTAATGAGTATTGGATTATAAACTCAAACTGTAAAATCAGTATGCATGAGTCCATACTGACCTAGATACATTAGCGAGTAAGTACATAAAGGAGGGAGAAGAGATCGTCTTCCTTACAGAAGAATTTAACATACATAGATGTGGAGCTTAATTCCCACAGTCTGGAAGGGCCTGGGGGGTAGGGGTGATGGTGGCGAGGAAGCACACTGACCCCAGCATGGAGGAGCCATGGACCTGGAAAGACAGAATGGAGACTAGAAAACATGGCCAGTAGATCTCAGAAGCCAGGAGAGGGGGCTTCTTGGTGCCAGGACAAAAGGCCTTTATCTCAACAGCTCCCGGGGTGTCACCGTAACTCAGAGACGGGTAATAATTCTATGTCCCCAAGAAAAGGGTAAATTATGTACGGGGTTTCAGTGTGAGAAATCAGGATTATACATTTAGAACACAGAACCGCCAAGTTATACATTATTTTTAGGTTTTGGAACTTAAAAGAATTAAGTCCCTTTGAGCTGTTCAGAAAAGCCATTCGTTTGGGTTTTTCCCAGCTGTGTTAAAGGAGATCTGGCCCATCTAATTTTCCCATTTTCTTGTAAATCTTCAACCTTACGGTTTTTCCTTTCCTTTCAAGTTCTAATCAGCTTCCTGGTCAGTCCATAAAATGTGAAATAGAATCTAATGAGAAAACAGCCGGATTTTTGCAAATAGCTTTTGCTACCCCTAGACTTGGCCTGCTTCAATTCGGTCTTGCCAGATTGAGAGATGGAATGAATGAATGAATGAATGAATGATCATCAACTAAGTTCAGAGAAGGAGCAACGTGGTTCTGGTTTGGTAACAAAGGGTGTGGTCTGCCAGAGGAAGCAGGAAGCGGCCCGGTTCCTGGCCGGGTCCGGGTTCTGTCTCAGCAGGATGCTAAGGGTTCAGCCCGCGCTCCCGTCTCCACCTCCCCCGATGTCATCTGCATTGCCTGTAGACATCTGGTGACAACACAGCGTCAGGGGTCCTTGTGTGTGAGTTTTTGCTGCGGAGGCCTAGTCTGAGGCTGTCTGCTGCCCCGTGCCCTCCACTTCACTGATCTTGGGAAATCGCCTTTGATATAAAACACCCAGCCTCAGGATTTCTCATCACATCAGTAGGTCCCCACGGGACCTGTAAAAGCACAAGGTAGAGGAAATCCTACGAGGTCAGGTAGATGACAAAGCTTGACCAGAAAGAGGCTTTGTTCTGAAGGGCCCCATGCTCTCTGGTCATTCACTCAGTTGCCGGCTTCTCAACCCCCGGTACAGTAAAGCCACATCCTCCTCAACAACGGGCCCTATTCAGAGGTCCCAGGAACGTGGAAACGCCACCGTTCTTGGGGATGGACAACTAAGGCCCCGACTCTGAGCTTCTCATCACACCTGTTCACCACAGGAGAGAAATGAGCAACTCTGCTTCCTTGGAGACTGGCCTGGGACTTTTCCAATGGAAAAGTGGATTATTCGTCATTTCCCTCCCCCCACATCCCTAGTGGCAAATCCCGTTCGGAAGGCTCCACTTAGGCAATAGGAATGCTTCCTAATGTCATGGACATCTTCTTTGTTTTTGTCTCCGCCGCATCCATTTCTTCCATCTTCTGGATGGGCACTTTAATTTTTTTGCAGGGAAGACACCCTTTCCCTGACAACCCTGAGTCCATAGAACTCTGACCCTTCCACCCCAAGGGTGAGACCATAACCCAGGCCTGGCCAATCAGAGCATTCCTGGCCCCTGGCCTCAGTGATTGGTTCAGGGGAAGCCACGTGATCCAAGCCACTGCCAATGAAGATGCTGGCTCTTTCCCTGGAACTGCTACTTTGTAGGGTGCTGGGGCTGCTGCTGGCCACTTTCCTACAGGTGAGGCAAGAGTCTGTCTGAGATTGGGAAGCTAACAGGGAAGAAAGAGTCAGATTCCTGACCATGATTTGGGCACCTGGATCCAGCTGGGCCTAAGCTGCAGCTTTTGGCCTTTTCAGTTCCATGAGCTTTTTTTTTTTTTTTTGCCTAGGCTAGTTTTAGTTGGTTTTCTGACACTTGCAAACAATCAAATTTCCTGGACAGTATGCTTATTGAGACTTTAGCATAAGCATCACTATGTACTCAGAGTGAAAGTTGTTTTAAAGGTTATGACATGCTCAAATAAAACCCACCAGACTGTCATCATGCACCAAATTTACCTTTCAACTTATAAAAGTAAAGCAGCATCTCCAGAGAAGAATGATTTAAGACCAAGGAACCAATCATAAGACAAGTAGTAAAACGCTGCTTAGAGAAACTTTGATAGATAAATAGTTCTCTAGCTACAGCAGGCTTCAGACTACAAACCCCAAATTTCTGCTTCAAAAGTGACTCAGGGAAGACATTCCATAGTTTTATTTATTTAGCTTTTTGGCCTCGCCGTGCACTTGTGGGATCTTAGTTACCTGACCGGGAATTGAACCCAGGCCCTCAGCAGTGAGAGCACTGAGAGCACTGAGTCCTAACCACTGGACCAGCAGGGAATTCCCAACAGTCCACAGTTTTAAAAGAAAACTTTCCAGTTGAAGAAACAGGTAAAATTTATAATATGCATCTGTTGTATATATAATATGTTAATGTCTAGTACATTTATCAGATCCATGTCAATGTAATTATGTTATTACTATATTTGCAAATGCATATATATGTGTATGTATATTTAGAACCACATATTTCCAGCTCTTTTTTAAAGAGGTATTGAAAAGACTGTTCAAAATTTAGTTTTCCAGCTTGTCTGTTTTTTCTTATTCCTCAGTAAACTTAAGCAATTAACCAGCACATTTCCTGGCACACAGTAAGGCTCAATCTGAGTGAGTTCTTTCTCCCCAGCTCCCCCCTCTATTTTAAGTTCTTCTTTTAGAAACCAAGTCAAATGAAAGAGGCAGTACTGCATAGTGTTACAGGCAGAGGCTGGTCAACGTTTTCTGTAGAGCCAGACAGTAAGCATTTCCAGCCCTGTGGGCCATAGGATCTGCCCAGCTTACTCTGCCCTTGTAGCCGACAACACAGGCAATACTGAAATGAATGGGATGGCTGTGTTCCCAGGAAACTTTACAAAGACAGGGGATGGCCCGCAATTGGCCCTGGGCCATAACGTGCCGACCTCGGGTTAAGACCTTGGGATCCGGCGTCACACAGACTCTGGTCCGGCTCCCGGCTCTGCTCCTTCTCTGGGACCCTGACGAGTGTGTCATTTCTGTGCCTTGTCTGTAAGACACAGGGATACTAACAGCCATTTCTTAGTCTGTGAGAAGTGCGTGAGATAGTGCACGTGAAATGCTGGGAACACTTCCTGGTCCATAATAAATGAGCATAAAACATTAGCCATCAGGTGTGATCACCATCGTCAAAAAAGAAGAAGAAAGGGGGCAACTGAATTTGTCCAGGAACGGCAGCAATATCCCTGGTAAACAGTTAGTGGGTGGACTTCCCTGGGCGCACAGTGGTTAAGAATCCACCTGCCAATGCAGGGGACAGGGATTCGAGCCCTGGTCCAGGAAGATCCCACATGCCGCGGAGCAACTAAGCCCATGGGCCACAACTACTGAGCCTGTGCTCTAGAGCCCGCGAGCCACAACAACTGAGCCCGCATGCCACAACTACTGAAGCGCATGCACCTAGAGCCCATGCTCCGCAACAAGAGAGGCCTCCGCAATGAGAAACCCGCGCACTGCAACGAAGGTTAGCCCCCGCTCGCCGCAACTAAAGAAAGCCCGCGCGCATCAACGAAGACCCAACGCAGCCAAAAATAAATAAATAAAATAAATAAAATAATTAAAGAAAAAAAGTTAGTGGGGCCAGGGACTTCCCTGGCCCTCCAGTGGTTAAGACTCCACGCTTCCAAAGCACGGGGTGCAGGTTTGATCCCCGGTTAAGGAACTAAGATCCTGCATTGGTGCAGCAAAAAAATAAGTTAGTGGAGCCAAACAAGCAAGGAAGCCAGATAACTGAAAATGCATTTTCTTCTATTATCAGTGGCTTTCGTTTTTACCCACATAATGAATCATCCCCTGTCAGCGTGTGAAACTGCAGGTTGGACTGGGAATTGCAAGACCTTCCTTAACCGCTGGGCAGTGAAGGACCTGCCTGGGCTCTCACGGCCCCACGATGCTTCGTGCTATTAGGGAAAGGCTCCAAGGGACTCAGGAGAGCCGGCTTTTAATCCTGTCTCTGGATCTATATGACTGATGCCTAACCTTGGGGAAGTCACTGAAACTCTCTGAGCCTCAGTTTATGCCATGATAGGGGTGGTCCCAGGGACCTCTATAAAAACAACTGAAGGGGGAAAGGGGACCTGGGATTAATGAGTAGCTCCTTGGCAGAAATTGGAAATTGAAGCTCAGAAAGGTAAAGCCAGTTGCAGCTGGCATTTCAACTTGGGTCCATCCAACTCCAAAGCCCTTGCTTTCTCGATTGTGTTCTGCAGAGCTTCCCCATTAAAGCAGCAAGGAATATTGGCCGACAGAGGGCGCTCTTCTCGCAAGACAGGACGTCATGACATTGCAGGGACAGAAGACAGTATCCAGGAGCCACGGGGGAGAGTCTGGCTGGACTGGGAACAGGGCAGAGCAGGCTACAGGGAAGGCCAGACACAGGCAGTCATGGGGATGGGGGCTGCCGATAAGGAGCTGTCAACCCCCTCATGGAACAACTCGGCACGTCATTTGTGGCGCCTGGCTTCCTTTTTCATTCTGGCCATTTCCATCCGTTTTGCCGTATTTCAGAATAGAGAAAGACATGATGGATACATATGGGTGACGTGGGTTTCCTTACTCAGCTGCCTTGTAAGAACGGCGCCCCTGTGACTAGCACAGCTTGTTTCCACACCTCCTTTCCCAGAGCTCAGAAAGCATGAGTAAAGGCAACAACAAACAAAACCCACAACACGGCAGCACACCTGACTCTGGGACCTCAATTTCCCACGCCTGGTGCCAAGACTCTATGGGATTAATCAACGGTTGCTTCAGGGCATTGAAGATGGCCCTGCGGGTTATGTCCTGCACAGCTTCAGTGGGCGCCATCCACGTGGACTACGTTGTGAATGGTGAACCTGGAGTTGTGCAATATGGCAGCCCTAGGTAATACTTTGATGAGAGAGCTATAATTTACAAAGTATGGTCCTGGGGGCTTCCTTGGTGGCACAGTGGTTGAGAGTCCACCCGCCGATGCAGGGGACACGGGTTTGTGACCCGGTCCGGGAAGATCCCACATGCCGCGGAGCGGCTGGGCGTGTGAGCCTTGGCCGCTGAGCCTGCACGTCCGGAGCCTGTGCTCTGCAACGGGAGAGGCCACAACAGTGAGAGGCACGCGACCGCAAAAAAAAAAAAAAAAAAAAAAAAAAAGGATGGTCCTGGGCACAACCTGGCTGCCAATGCACTTTGTCAAACAAGAGTTTTTCTTTATATTTTTCCATCTTGTATGTTATTCTATGGGTAATTTATCTGCAAATGTATTTATCTGCTAGTGGGGGCAGGTCTTGCGAGGTTTCCCTGTCCAAAAGGACACTTACAAAGGAGGCATCTTGGCTGCTCCATGCTGGTTTGCTTGACTCTAAAGCTGAGGGTTATCATGTGCTTATTAGGTGCCAGACGCTGGACTAAGCAATTTACGCACTTTGCCCACTTAATACCACAGTCACTCAAGGTGGTAGGAACTATTGTTACAGGAGTGGGGACCGAGGCCCTGAGAGGTAGATGATTTGTGCACGTCCAGTATAAAAGCCGGTCAAGAGCAGGGCTGGGACGGCGCTGGAGTCAGCCTGACCTCAGGGCACGTGCTCTAACCACTGTGACATCTGCAAACACATCTGGATTCCTAAGCGCCCCGCACCTCACCCCCTCCCCCAGTAAAATGCTGTCACACCCTCCTCTGTTGGTTAGGGTCACCACAACACCTGAACTAAATGCTTTCATTTGGGAACTCTTTGTCGGGAGAAGAACAGTTCTCATCATACTTAATCTGTATGATATCAGGGCAGTCCTCCATGGAAACTCCATCCAAGGAGGAAACACAGCGCCCTCACCAGGGACCCCAAAATCAATTGGAAACAAGAATATGCCGGAAGCAAGAGGGCCACGAATTTTTTAGAAAAACTGGGCTTCAAAATATTTGATGAGAGATGCTCTTCAATACCTCTCCCTTTTCCCCTCTTCCTTTCTCTTCTTTTAAATAGCCAGCAGGTTGGGGTCATCAGGAAGTGGAAGTTGTAGGAAGGTGTCAGTCAGTCCACAGGCTGCCCTCACACGGACGCTGCAAAGGACCCCTCCATGAATATGAGCATCATGGATGGAAGCTTCTCAAGCTGGGGACGCCCCGGCAGAGAGCACTTTTGAGAAGATGGGGCTGTGGAGAGTCCTGCAAAGTGCCCTGGGCACAGGCCGGGGGAACACTTGTGCAGCTGCCTGTAGTCAACCGAGGAATGAAGCAAGGTGCAAGTGCGTGTAGGAATAAGAATTGAAAAAATCCGTGCATATTCGAGTGACCGTGAGAGTATGCTTTCCTCGGTGTGAAAACCAGTCAAGGCTACTGCTCCAGCTAGCATCAGACTAAATGGTTTTCTCCCCTCCTTTTTCCACAAGTGGGGATAGTGTTTAATTTGCACTGACAAGCTGTGTGGCCCTGGGGAAATTACTTAACCTCTCTGAGTTTCGGATTCCTTGTCTGTAAAATGGGGATCATGGGAGAACCCATCTCATAGGTTGCTGTGAGCGTGAAATAAGGGAGAGCAGGTGCATTGCTTAGCACAGTGCTGTTCACGTCAGTGATTCCTCCTGCTGCTCTCCTGGTTTCTCTTCTTACAAAGCATCTTCTTCCGTCTTATCTACTCAAGGTTAGAGGTCGTCATCACTTTTCCCCACAATTATATAAGAAGCACCTTGTAAAATAAAGTCCCCATTCCATAGTTGTACACCCGTGTTCATAACAAACTTACTCAAAATGGCCAAAAGGTGGAAGCAACCCAAGTGGCCATGGATGGATGAACAGGTAAACAAAATGTGGTGAATCCATACAATGAAATATTCAACTGGAATGAACCATGAGGATATCATACTAAGTGAAATAAGATGGTCACAAAAGGACAAACAATGTAACATACCATTTATATGAGGAACCTAGAATAGTCCAATTCACAGACACAGAAAGCATGGTGGGAGGGGAGGAAGGAAGCAGGGGGTTTGATGTGATGGGCATAGAGTTTCAGTTTGGGAAGATGAACAAAGTTCTGAAGATGGATGGGGGTGATGGCTGCACAACAGTGTGAATAGATTTAATGCCACTGTGAACTGTGCACTTAAACATGGTTAAGATGGTAAATTTTATGTGTATTTTACCATAATTTTGAAAATTAAAAGTTAAAAACAAACCCCAAAATGAAATACCTCCAAGGTTTCTCCGAGGTTTGGGGTGATAGAAATGGAGGAAAATGTTCTGAGAGCAGGTTGTGGTGATGGCTGCACAACTCCATCAATATATTCAAATTGATTGAATTGGACACTTCAAATGGGTGAAGTTTCTGTTATGTAAATTGTACTTCAGTGAAGCTGTTAAAAGCAAGCAAGCAAACAAACACATGCTGTGATCCGGAGGAAACTTTGGAGGATGAAGGAGCTGTTCACTGTCTTGATTGTGGCTATGGTTTCACAGGTGTACCCATATGTCAAAGCCCATCCACTTACAGACTTTAAACATGTGACGTTTATGGCATGTCAATTATATCTCAAGAAAGCTGTATTTTTAAAAGGCAGAAGAGTATTCCATATATAAATGAACTCCTTATAGTATATTAAACTCCTTATAATATATTAAACAATATAATATATTAAACAATGCCCCCTTTGGATGGAAATAGTTTTCAAATTTTATGCCCCTATAAATAATATTTCAATAAATATCTTTGTAGGAAAAAAGAAGAAAAAAATGCAGATATTGTTTGCTGCTCCCCCTCTTCTTCTCCCCACGGGCAAGCCACAAAGTCAGAATTTCCCAGGGAGGGGGCCTGAGAACCTGTAATTTTACTGAACATTCCTGAAAAATTCTTGGAATCAGACATGTTGGGGCACATTGAATCAAACTTCATGAACTTGGATTTTCAGGCTTGGGAGTGTGAAATCCCCTTTTCTTTGATCCCTAAAAAATTCTGTAAGTGTTCCATACAAATGATTCTAAATTCCCAGGCCCTACTCCCAGGGAGGATGTGTATGGTTGCCAGATTTCGCATAAATAAAGAAATGAATAAATCAATATATAATAAACTATAGGGTGTCCGTTAAATCTGAATTTCAGATAAACACCAAATAATTTTTTTAGCATAAGGGGTTCCTTGCAATAGTTGGGCCACACCTGTACATAACAATTATTTGTTGCTTCTCTGAAATTCAGATTTAACTGCGTGTCCTGTATTTCATCTGGGAATCCTAAGTATGAGTCCTCAGGCCTTGGGTGAAGCCCAGATCTGCACTGTGGGTCTGCTCCCCACGTGCTTCTGACGAGGGGGATCCTTAGAACCCATGTTGAGAACCCCTGATCAGGTCAACACCTTCTGGGTCAGGAGCCCCTCCTCAGGGCGGCCAGTGGATCCCAGTGCATCCCACAAGTGAGCACACTTTAATGTTGGTCCAAGGAGGAAAAGGGGGCTGAGAAGCAGCAGGAGAAAACTGCCCCAGATTTTCAAAGCCAAACGTGGTGGATGCGGTGTCATGGGCCCTGCAGCCGGAGGGACGGTGCTGATCTTCTCTGAGTGAGTATTTAGGGCTGCCTAGGGGACCGACACCACAGGATTCTGTCTAGATTCTCTAAACTTTATTTATTTATAACCAGCCTCGTCCCAGAAAGGACTTTAAGCCTCAGAAGTCTCAGTCCATGCAGCGTTCTTGGTGCTGGGGAGTGAGGTTAACACGCCGTCTCTCTGGGACACACACGACAGGTATTAATTGTGTGCTCACCACGAATGGGCATTATTCTGGGAGATTTACAATTAGAACCATCTCATTTAGCCCTCGAGATAAGCCTGCAAGGTCATTGCTGTCGTTGGCCCCATTTTGTAGATGAGGAAACCGAGGTTCAGAGGGGTCCAATGGCTTGTGCAAGAGTGCACCGAGTAGGCCAGTGGCAGAGCTGGGGTTCTGACCCAGGACTGTGTTGCTAACCAGCCCCCATCCTGCCTCCCTACTGAACCAGATACTTCTGGTGACTGAGCTTTGCTGGGCGAATTTTGCGTTACGTTCCGCTTAACCTGGGGCCATACTTTAGGTCCTGATCCCGGGAACATTTCTGATCCGGTGTGATAACAGCTGGCAGGCCTTGAGTGTCTACTCCGGCCAGAGACTTTGACTTTTTATACATAGATACTCTCTCAACGCCCTGCAGCGCTGAGAAGACCCAGACCCAGGCACGCAGAGAACCCTGGCCGAGGTCGCAAAGCTAGGAAGTTGCAGAGCACTGATCTGTCTAAAAAGGAAGCATCCATCTCTGCATCTTCAAAAGCACATACTTGCTTTCCACCTCCCCTCGCCAAGCTTCACTTTTCAGGAAAACGCTCTCGCTCCGGGCTGGTCGCTAGGCAACCCTTGCATGTAATTCCACGAAATGCCCAGAAGAGGGCGCGAGGACTCGCTCTCCCCGGGCACCCACGCGATGGGGCTGAACTTCGCAGAATCTCGAAAGCAAGAGTGACGCGCTCCAGACGAACTCCACCTGTGGCCGTACCCGAGCCCTAGGCTGCACGGAAGGTGACACAACACGGCACCTCTGCACCCCGCCCTCCCCCCCCGCCCCCGCAGGGCCTGGACTCACCGAGGCTGGGTTTTCGATGACCAGTTCGTAGGTCAGCCCTCTGGACCCAAACCTCAGGATGTCTCCGGGTAGGAGCTTCACAGCCACGTTCTGAATGTGGCACTCATTGACGAACGTGCCGTTGCAGGAATTGAAGTCGTGGAGAACAAAGCTGCTTTCGGCCTCATTATATTCAATGAGTGCGTGATGGTTGTCGACGTCTGCAGACTGAAATGCAGAAGGGGGACAGTCAGAGCCAGGAATAACAGGAATAACAAGGAATAACTAGTGCCACTGACACTGGGGGCCCCAATGTGCTAACCACTTCATCTGGCTGGATGGTCACTGCAATCCTCATTTTAAGAGGAGGATGCTGAGGGTCAGAGAGGTTAAGTGACTTGCCTAAGGCCACACAGCTAGTGAGTGGAGGGTCACCAGACCCTGACAGCAGACCCAGAATAGATGCCCAGTTTTGGGGTAGGGCGTCAGGCAACACAGAGGCAAGAGGGAACTCGGGGGAAATTGGCCAGGAATTGGCCACTTGATAGTTCTCTGATCCCATGCCAGTATCCTTTTGGTTGTCCCGAGTGGCAAGACAGCAGAAATGGCCCAACACAAACCAGAAAGGTCAGTTGGCAAGTGACAACTGTCCATTTACTGCAAGTGTTAAAGTTCAGGGGAGGTTTTGTAATAATTGTTGTTTGTTCTATTCATTTTTAAAATAACATGTTTTTTGTAATAATGCAGAAAATGAGAACTAGAGAAAAACACAAAGAAGACATTAAAATCACTTAGACTCCCGTCCCCCAGAGGCAGGCACCGAGAACACGGTGGTTCACATCCTTCCAGTCTTTTCTCTATGCTTACAATCTTTTTAAAAAGTTTAAACACAATTGAGCTCACACCACAAAACATAGTTTTATAACTACCTTTTAAAAGCCTTGGTGTACAATGAAGGTTTTTCCCCTGTGCTTAATTATTACTGTTGCTTCTTAAAGCTAATCAGAATTTATCTAAGCAAAGATGATCTATTTTTCAATAGGGGCCCTCGTAGGACCACATTTCCCACAAAAGAGAGAGACCCCAGACAGTGAATTGTCAGTGGGGTCAGAAACCTCCTGTATAACCACTTTAATAAGAAGAATGAGCAAAACTCGGCACCAAGGAGGAAATATCACATCCCCCCTGGCCCTGGCGCCCTGGACTATGGGCTGCAGGGCACGTGCGAAGTCTTCTGTCTTCTCAGGACACTGCCTATGAGCCATCCACTCCAGCCTGAGACTTTGCAACTATTTTCTAAGTCACTCTTCTCAGAGCGCCTCATCCAACTTTCATAGAGAGTACTTGGACTTAGAAATCTATACTAATGTCCCACAATATAATTATAACCAATAGCTTATATTAATAATAGCTTATAGTATATGAATAGATAATAATATAACTGCATATATTAGTAGAATATATTAATGACACATTATGTGTAATTACACAAATGCCAGGAAATTTGCTAAGTGCTTTACTGCATTATCCCATTTCATCTTCACAATAATTCAAAGGGATACTTCCTCATTTCAAAAAAATTTAATTTTTTATTTAAGTCTAGTTGATTTACAATGTTGTGTTAGTTTCAGGTGTACAGAAAAGTGATTCAGTTATACATATATATAATATCTATTCTTTTTCAGATTCTTTTCCATCACAGGTTACTGCAAGATATTGAATATAGTTCCCTGTGCTGTACAGTAGGTCTGATAATTACTCATTTTTTAGATGAGGAAACTGAGGCATAGAACGATTACATGTGCCCACAGTCAGTCACTTTGACTCGCCTGGCTTGTTCCCAGGTTTGCCTGATTCAAATGACTGTGCCTTTACCCACTTTTCAAATTCCTACCAAACACTTTGGCACTTAAAATACTGGAACACAAGAAGAAAGCAGGAGTAGCTCTATTAATTTCAGGCAGAGCCAACTTCAGAGGAAGGAAAGTTATCAGGGATAAAGAGAGGCGATACATAGTGATAAAGGGGTAGATTCTCCAAGCAGACATAACAGTCCTTCATTGTATGTACCCAACAATAGAGCATCAAAGTATGGAAGGCAAAAACTGATAGGACTGCAAGGAGAAGCAGATGAATCCATCATGGTAGCTGGAGACCTCAACAGCCCTCTGTCAGTGACGGGCAGACCCACCAGGCAGAAAATTAGGAAGAATGAAGTTGAACTGAACAGCACTACCATCATCTGGATCTAACTGGCAACCACACAGCTTCATCCCACAGCAACAAAACACACATCCTTCTCAAGCTCCCATGGAACATTCACCAAGCAGACCACATTCCAGGCCACGAAATATACCTCAACAAATGTAAAAGAATAGAAATTATGCAAAGTACGTTTTCAGAACACAATGGAATTAGGCTAGAAACCAATACCAGAAAGACAGCTGGAAAATCCCCAAATATTTGGAGATTAAACAACACACCTCTAAATAACAGATGGGTCAAGGAGGAAGTCTCATGGGAAATAAAAATTTATCTTGAGCTAAATGAAAATGAAAATACAACCTATGAAAATTTGCAAGATGCAGTGAAAGCAGTGCTTGGAGGGAAGTTTATGGCATTGAAGGCATACATTTGAAAAGATCTAAGCTTCCACCTTATGAAACTAGAGAAAGAAGAGCAATATAAGCCTACCACAAGCACAAGACAAGAAGCAATGAATGAAATAAAAAGCAGGAAAACAATAGAGAAAAGTCAGCAAAATAAAGAGCTGTTTGGTTTTTTTTTTTTTGTAAAGATCAATAAAATTGACAAACCTCTAGCAGGATAACCAAGAAAAAAAGAGAGAAGATACAAATTACTCAAATCAGAAATGAAAGCGATGGCATCACTACTGATCTCATGGACACTGAAGGGATAATAAAGGAATATTATGAATAATTCTATGCCCACAGATTTTATAAGTTAATGAAGTGGACCATTTCCTTGAAAGACACAATCTACTGAAACTCACACAAGGAGAAATAAATACTCTGAATAGACTCATATCTAGTAAAGAATTTGAATCAATAATGAATAACCTTCCAAAATGGAAAGCACCAGGCCTGGATGGGTTCACTGGTCAATTCTATCAAACATTAAGGAAAGAATGATACCAGTTCTCAATAATCTCTTCCAGAAAATAGAAGAAGAGAGAACACTTCCCAGCTCATTCTGTGAGGCCAAACTTATTCTAATAGCAAAACCAGATAAAGATATTACAAAACAGGAAAATTGCAGACCAATACCTGTCATGAATATAGATGCAAAATCCTCAACAAATTATTAGCAAATTGAATCCAGTGATGTATAAAAAGAGTTCTACACCACAGTCAAGTGGGATTTATTCCAGGTATGCAAGGCTGGTTCAACATTTGGAAATCAATTAATGTAATCCATCACATCAACAGCGTAGAGAAGAGAAATCGCATTATCATAACAGCAGATGCAAAAAGAGCATCTGACAAAATTACACACCCATCCATGATAAACTAACAAACCACCAAACCACCACAACAACTCTTGGCAAATTAGGGATGGAGGGGAACTTCCTCAACCTGATAAAGTACATCTATAAAAACCCTAAAGCTAACATCATATTTAATGGTGAGAAACTAGAAACTTTCCAATTAAGATCAGGAATAAGGTGAAGATGTCCCCTTTCACCACGCATTTTCAACATTGTACTGTATCTCCTAGCTAATGCAACAAGGCAAGAAAAGAGAATAAAAGCAGATTGGGAAGGAAAAAAAAATTCTTCTTTGGTGAGGTGTTTGTTCAGATCTTTTGCCCATTTTGCAGATGGCATGATTGTCTATGCAGAAAATCCCAAAGAACCGACAAAAAGCCCTCCTGGAACTAATGAGCAATTATAGCCAGGTTGCAGGATACATGATTAACATACAAAAGTCAATTGCTTTCCTATATACCAACAATGAACAAGTGGAATTTGAAATTAAAAACACAACACCATTTACATTAGCACCAAAAAAAAAAATGAAGTACTTAGGAATAAATCTAACAAAATACTGAGCTATATGAAGAGGTATATGAAGAAAACTACAAAATGTTGATGAAAGAAATCAAAGTAGTCTAAATAAATGAAGAGATATTTCATGTTTATTTGAAATTCCTTAATGATGTATGCTGTTTAACATCTTTTCATATGCTGATTTGACATCTGTAGATTTTCTTTTGTGAGGTGTCTGTTCAGCTCTGTTGTCCATTTTTAAGTTGGGTTGGTTGGTTTCTTATTGTTGACTTTTAAGACTCATTTATATTGTTTATTTATTTATTTTATTGAAGTGTAGTTGATTTACAATGTTGTATTAATTTCTGCTGTACAGCAAAGTGATTCAGTTATACATATATATACATTCTTTTAAAAATATTCTTTTCCATTATGCTTTATCACAGGATATTGAATATAGTTCCCTGTGCTATACAGGGAACAAAAAGCATTTGACAAAATGCAACACTCTTTCTTGATAAAAGCACTCAACAAGCAGGTAATAAAGGGAAATTACCTCAACATAATAAAGGTCAAATATGAAAAGCCCACAGGTAGCATCATACTCAAAGGTGAAAGACTGAAAGCTTTTCCTCTAAGATCAAGAAGAAGATAAGGATACCTGCTTTTGACAATTCTATTCAACAAAGTACTGGAAGTCCTAGCCAGAGCAATTAGGCAAGAAAAAGAAATAAAGGCAATCCAAATTCGAAAGGAAGAAGTAAAATTATCTCTGTTCACAGGCAACATGATCTTACATGTACAAAATCCTAAAGAGTCCATGAAAAACCACAACCCTCTTAGAACTAATAAACAACATTCAGAAGCAAAATCGTAGGATACAAAATCAACAACAAACATCAGTTGTGTTTCTATATGCTCTCAATGAACAATCTGAAAAGGAAGTTAAGAAAATAATTTCATTTATGATAGCATCAAAAACAATAACATACTTTGCGATAAATTTAACCAAGGTGGTAAAAGATGTGTACACTGAAAACTACAAAGTGCTGCTGAAAGAAATTAAAGACACAAATAAATGGAAAGACACCCTGTATTCGTGGGTTGGAAGACTTAATATTGTTAAGATGTCATTACTACACAGCAGGATCTACAGATTCAAAATCCCAACAGCAGTTTTGGCAGAAATAGAAAAATTCATCCTAAAATTCATATGGAATCTCAGTGGACCCCAAATAGCCAAAATAATCTTGAAAAAGAAAAGCAAAGCTGGAGGTCTCACACTTCCTGATTTCAAAACTTACTGCATACAAAGATACAGTAATCAAAACAGTGTGATACTGACATAAGGTCAGGCACATAGGCCAATAGAATAGAAGAGAGAGCACAGAAATAAAACTTTGCATATATGGTCCAATGATTTTTGACAAGGGTGCCAAGATTATTCAATGGGGAAGGAACAGTATTTTCAACAAATGATGCTGGGAAAGACTGCAAAAGAATTAAGTTGAACTCTTACCTTACACCATGTATAAAAATTAACTCAAAGTGGATCAAAGACTTAAACGTAGTCTAAAACTATAAAACTTTTAGAGGAAAACACAGGAGGAAAGCTTTATGACATTGGATTTGGCAATGCTTTTTTGGATATGATACCAAAAGCATAGGCAGCAAAAGTAAAAATAGATAAATTCAACTATGTCAAAATTTAAAACTTCTGTGAATCAAAGGACACAATAAACAGGGTGAAAGGCCATCTAGAGAATGGGAGAAAATAGTTGCAAATCACAAATCTGAAAAAGGGTTAATATGAAGAATATATAGAGAACTATAACTCAACAACAACAACAAGAAAAAAAAACCCAAATAACCTGATCAAATATGGGCAAAGAACTGGAATAAACATTTCTCCAAAGAAGATATACAAATGTCCAACAAGCATATAAAAAGATGCTCAACATTACTAGTCATTAGGGAAATGCAAATCAAAACCACAGTGAGATACCACCTCATACCCATTAGGATGGCTACTATCAAAAACAAACAAACAGCAACAGAAAATAACAAGTGTTGGCAAGGATGTAGAGTAGGGGAACACTAATGCACTGCTGAGAATGTAAAATGGTGCAGCTGATAGGAAAAACAGTAGAGCAGCTTCTCAAACAATTTAGAATAAAATTATCATATGATCCAGCAAGTCCACTTCCGGGTATATACCCCAAAGAATTGAAAGCAGGAACTTAAAGAGATATTTGTACACTCATGTTTATAGTAGCATTATTCACAATTGCCAAAAGGTGGAAGCCACCCAAGTGCCCACTGACCGATGATTGGATAAGCAAAATGTGGTCCATCCATACAGTGGAATATTATTCAGTGTAGGAGGAAGGAAATTCTGACACATGCTACAACATGGATGAACCGTGAGGACATGATGTGAAATAAGTGTCACAAAAAGGCAAATTTTGTATGATTCCACTTATGTGAGGTACATAGAGTAGTCAAGCTCATAGAAACAAAATAGAATAGGGGTTGCCAGGGGCTGGGGAAGGGGGAAACGGGGAGTTGTTGTTTAATGGGTACAGTTTCAGTTTTGCAAGATGAAAAATTCTGAGGCTGGTTGCACAACAATGTGAATAACTTACAACTACTGATCTGTACACTTAAAAGTGGTTAAGACGGTAAACTTTATATGTATTTTACCACGATTCAAAAAATGGCTAAGATGAAGGGACTCACTCAACCTCAGGATGCTGGCACAGGGCAATGTCAGGGTTTGAACCCAAGTCTAATTCCAAAACCTGTACCTTTGATTTGTACCCTGTGATTTTCAGAGTAGAGAGTGATTTAATAATGAGAGAGGAGACAGGCAGGACCTAATAGAGAAAACAAGTGCATTTCTTAAAGGCTCCTGCATTTTAAATGTTTAAAAATTATATAGTGAGTCCATAAAATATTGAGACGTTTAAACATCTCTTAACAATGACCATCTGCTCTGATGACTCCTGTGCTTTGAGGAAGCCTCCTCGGGAAGCCGACTTAGTTATGATGTTGCCCTGAGGTTCGCTGACGTTGTCGCTGAGGTTCGACGTGTACCTGGAACCGTCCTTTGAGCTAGGTTTCAACCTTGCATCACCTGGAACTGGGAAGCCCCATCTCAGACCATAACTTCCCGCTCCCAGCCTTCCTTATCCTCTGTCTCGTCCTCTCCTTGAGTCACGTAGCCTTTGCTCCCCGTCCCCTCCCTATGCGTAATGCCCTACGCTCACCCAGCCTGGGCCCTGCTCGAGCTCACCAGCTCCTTCAAGTCCATCCTGGCCCCCAAACCCTCCTGCCACCCTCAAACTTCTGTCCTGAGGCTGTCCCAGTGCCCTCTGGGCCCCCCAGCCAGCAGGTTCCTGGTCTTAGGCTTTTAATTCTACTTTGACAACAGCCTCCTAGGTCTTCACCTCCTGCACCTGCCTGCATCCTCCGTCTGTTTCTCCAGACCCTCCTCCATCCCCTTCCACAGCGCCCTCTGCCCAGCAGGCCCACCTGTGCAGCTACATCCATGGGCTGATGGGCTCCTTGACTCTGGTTTCTGGTTGGGTTTGGCCAAATGCGGGGGTTAGAGATCAGAGCAGGGAGGAGAGAGGTTGGGGTACTTACTCCCCTGGCTTCCTTTCTCTGGGGCCACACAGCTTCCCTCAGAGGGACTCTACCCAGCCCTCGGGGTCTCCGGGTCCCAGGAAATGCCCCTGCCCCTCACCCCTCAGCTCTGGGGGTGGGAACAGTCCTCACTCATACTAGCTCTGGGCCCTGCACTATCCTTTGTGGTTTCTCTGAGCCCTGCCCACTCCCTGTGGAGTCCCTTCAGGAAACTCCCCTCCATCACTCCACACCCCTGTGAATGTGCCTTCAGCTCCCTGCCAGGACCTGGACTTCCCAGGCAGGGAGAAGCTCACAGATGGAAACTTCAAGGCTTCTTTTAGCTGCCAAGGGCCTCCGGGTGGTCCTGTCTTCATCTCACCCTTGTCTGGTCCCTCTCCTCAACCATCTCCTCTTCTGCATCCTCACCTTGACAGTGTAACTTCCGTCTTAGCTGTGAACGTGCTCACCACCCCCTCGGCCTGGAAACACCGCCCCTTCCCCCTTCCTTTCCTTTATTGTCAAATGGCTTCAAGAGGTTCCTCTCCCGCTGGGTCCTCAACCCACTGCCATTGCCCTCGGGGGCCTCCTCGGGCTCTCGGCCTCCCTGTGACATGTGACACAGTTGTCAGAGAGAGGCACGTGGCCTGGTGATTCAGGGGTTGGGGGAGCAGGGCAACGTGGTGGTTACTAGACTGAGCTCGAGCCCAGCTCTCCTACTTCCTAGCAGGGTGACCTTGGGCAAGTGATACCTCAGCTTCCTCATCTGTAAGGTAACAAAAGGACAGTCTTATAAGTTACTGGTGACGTATAAATGATATAATACATACTAAAGCACTTAGAAGAGAACATAGGGCAAATGGGAAATGTTCTCTATTATGAGCAAGAGGATGGGCTCTGGAGTTAGAAAGCCTTGAGTTCAAGTCCCACCTCTGCTACCTTCCAGCTGTGCAGCCTGGGGCATGGTTCTTTGCTTCTCTTTGGTTGCTCCCTGAGCAGCAAAAATGAGTTTGATAAGCTGGGCTTTGTAGGATTAACAAAAGGTACTGCTTGGTGACTTGTTCAAAGGAGTGGGATAACATTTTTGAAATTAACTTGTGTGTGTGTGTGTGTGTGTGTGTGTGTGTGTGTTTTATCTATTTCTCTTAACCTTTTGGTTCTAAGCTATCCCATCCCCCAGCCCTATCCCCCCACTGCCTCAGGAAAGGGATGTAGTACAGAAATAGTAAAAAAAAAAAAATGGGGTTTTCAAAAGAATAAGGATATGAGGAAACGGCCAGGCGCTGGTGAGACGACGAGTCTGGGAGTGGAAGGAAAGAAGAAGCTTCTCTGCTTCCCCGTCAGCTGGATCCTTCCTCCCCGGTCTCCCTGGGAGAGCCCTGTGGACCGGCAAGTCATCAGGAGAGGCTGCTCCTGAAATCAGACTGCCCGAGCGTGGTGCCCAGTGCCCCAGCCTCCCTCTGTGACCTCAGGCAGGATACTCAGCCTATCTGTGCGTCAACGCCCTCATCTGTAAAGTGGGGCAAACAACACTAACCTCCTAAGGATGAAATGAGTTAATACACTCGAGAGTGAAAAGAACAGTACCTGGCACAAAGCAAGCTGTCTCTGTGATGAATACCCTCAGCCTGGCAGCAGCTCTCTGGCTCCCTCACCTCTCTGACTGCTTCCAGGTCTCCACGCCGGGCTCCTCTCCGCGCAGATGTCCGTTTCCTCTGCACTCTGTCCATGGGCTGGGGCCACTGTGCCACCCCCTCGATTCGCAGGTGTGTATTTCCAACCCCTGGTTCATCTCCAGGCCCCAAACTGCCTGGCTGCTTCCGGGATGTTGAGGTGCTCACTCAACCCGTCCTGCTTCCTGCCCTCTTGGTAACGGGATTATCACCTGCCAGCTCATCCAGCCATCTTTCTCCATGGCCTGTGGCATTGATCCTACTGATACTTCCAGAAAGCTCTCAGACCAGTCCCAAAGCAACAGTCCAGTCAGGTGGTAGTATTAATGTGGTGGGCAGAATGGTCTCCCAAAGATGCCCATGCCCTGATCCCCAGAACCTGGGAATATGCTCCATGAGGTGGCCAAAGGGACTGTGCCGATGTCAAGGTTACTAATCAGTGCTCTTAAAAGAGGGAGACTAAGGACTTCCCTGGTGTTGCAGTGGTTAAGAATCCGCCTGCCAATGCAGGGGACACGGGTTCGAGCCCTGGTCCGGGAAGATCCCACATGCCATGGAGCAACGAAGCCCGCGTGCCACAACTACTGAGCTTGTGCTCCAGAGCCCACGAGCCACAACTACTGAGCCCACGTGCAACAACTACTGAATCTGCATGCCTAGAGCCCGTGCTCCACAACAAGAGAAGCTACTGCAATGAGAAGCCCGTGCACCGCAACAAAGAGTAACCCTCGCTCGCTGCAACTAGAGAAAGCCTGTGCTCAGCAACGAAGACCAAACCCAGCCAAAAACTTTTTAAAAAATTTTTTAAAAGTGGGAGACTATCCTGGGTTATCCAGGTGGGACTAATTGAACTCCACCAGTCCTTATAAGCAGAGAACTTACTCTGGCTGGATTGGAGAGATAAGTGGTGTTTCTTGCTGGGCCCCCACTTAACAGCCCCAATGCTCCTCTTCCTGGGAAAGCACCAGGTCAACGTTTCCTCTTTACCCAAATCCCCCCCTAGATGGCACCACCTCAGTCTGTTGCATGAATGAGGATCACGAGAACATTGATCTCACATTTCACTGACAACCCCCATTCTCCATTCCACAGGGTGGAATTTCCCTAGCTTACTCAATTATCTTGTTATCTCAGTTAACTGAGAATTTCCAATTTAGATATTAGATGTTCCCAAAGCTAAATTTACACTCAAAAAGTGAAGCTTCTGTTTTTAGAAGCTTGAGTCAGCTCAGTCTGAAACTCAGCCCCACCTCCCCCGACTAGCTGTGTGATTTGGGCCAGTTCCTTAACCTTTCTGAGTCCCATGTCCATGTCATCAAATGCGGATAATAATGATAATAGTAGTTCTCACCCGCACAGGATTAGTTTTGTGGATATAATGCTATAAATATATATACAGAACATACATAGATGATGTATAAAGCCATGTGAGATACAGTAAGTAGTCCATAAATGTATGCTGTAGCTGTTTGCATTATGTATGCTATTCAAAAGATTATGATCTTTCTTTCATCTCACATCCATCAGAATGGCTACTTTAAAAAAAAAAAGGGAAATAACAAGTGTTGGTGAGGACGCAGGGAAAGTGGAACCCTTGTGCCCTGTTGTGAGAATGTAACTTGGTGCAGCCACTATGGAAAACAGCATGGCAGTTCCTCAAACAATTAAAAATAAAATTATCATATGATCCAGCAAGTCTACTTTTGGGTATATATCCCAAAGAACTGAAAGCAGGGCCTTGAAGAGATATTTATACACCCATGTTCATAGCATTGTTTGCAACAGCCAAAAGGTGGAAACAATCCAAGTGTCCATCAGTAGATGAATGAATAAACAAAATGTGGTGAATCCACACAATGGAATATTATTCAGCCTTAAAAAAGGAAGGAAATTCGGACACATGCTACAGCCTGGATGAACATGGACATTATACTCAGTGAAAGGATATTATACTCAGTGAAAGAAGCCAGTCATGAAAAGACAAATACTGTTATGATTCTACTTATATGAGATACCCAGAGTAGCCAAGGTCATAGAGACAGAAAGCAGAATGGTGGTTGCTGGGGGCTGGGATGGGGGGACAAGGGGAGTTGTTGTTTCATGGGTGCAGTTTCAGTTCTGCAAGATTCAAAGAGTTCTGGAGATGGATGGGGGTGATGGCTGCACAACAGTGTGAATATATTTAATGCCACTGAACTGCACACTTAATAAAAGTGGTTAAGATGGTAAATTTTATGTTATGCATATCTTACCACAATAAAAAAAAAAAAAGAAAAATGAGATCACGATCTAGCCCTTTCCTCTGAACTTTTTCCTCTTGGAAGCCCTCCATCTGCTGGTGAGAAACTAGTCCCATCAATTGCTGTGCTGGGTACTGACCAATGAAATCAGCCGCCAGTTCCCAAACAGGGGACAAAACATTCCCTGAGGACTGGTGAGACCTAACAGGTGAACCCCCAGAGCAAGGAGCACTTGGGGAGAAGCCAGGGGTGAGGTGGGGGGGAGGGGGGAGGAGGGGAGCACGACCCAGGCAGGAGGACAAGCGCGATGCAGATGGGGAGCCAGCAAGTGCACCCTCCCAGGCCTGTTTCATTCCGTGGATTTCCCCACAGAGAGTCCACCTGTCACCTTATGTCTCAAAATGCAGGTGTTCGCTTAGAATAAGAGAAATGTGAATTAAAATGACACTGGTACCATACTTCACCCCGTAGATCAGTGAAGATCCAATGGGGGGTCAGCACCCTAGGCTGGGGAGGGAGTGGGAGACGGGCGTCCACTGCTGGCAGGACACCACGTCTGGAAACCTCTGGTGGGAAATTTGGCCATGCCCATCAGAGCTACAGCTGTGTGTGTCCTTTGACAGAGCAGACATATCTGCATGTCCGTGAAATTATGCAAATAATAGGAGAATCCCAGCAGCCTTGTTTAATAATAATAAACAAGATTATGGTGTAGGCTCTGGTTCTTTCCTGAGAGGCAGCCCAGAACTGACAGGGGCCAGAAAAAGGGACGAGAGTCATCCGGCTGGATGGGATCTGGGGTATGTGTATGAGATCAGTCTGGCTTCACGACCCTCAGATCCCACGCGAGAAGGGCTGACACAGGCTGGAGAGATGGCTAAACCCATGAGAAAGGAGATGCCTGGCAGGACACTGACCACCGAGGGTGAGGGGTGGACACCAGCATTTCATCCCCCTGTCATGTCTGTTCTTTCTTTTTCTCTTCCATCTCCACCTTCCTAGCTGCAGCCCTGCACTGACTTGGGCTGTCCTAGAGCTCAGTCTTCTAGGGATCCTGGAACCTCACTAGGGTGGGACTGGGGGAGTCCCTGGGGAGGGGGTAGGGTCAGTCAGCCCTTCATTGTTTACCCTTCGCTTCTCTTTTCCTCAAAACAAAGTTTATTGAAAGAATACACACACACACACACACACACACACACACACACACACACAAAGCAGGAGCTCTGCTGATCAAGAACGGAGAGGGAGGGAGCACTGATGTTGGGGTTCTCAAAGTGTGGTCCTGGAACCAACTCCAGGGACTCCATTCCCCCCACCTGAACCTGGGGAGCATATAAATGTGAAGATTCCTGGGCCTTACCCCAAACCCACGGGGTCAGAATGCCTAGGAGTTCATGTTGAACAACCACTCTTAAACATGCGGAAAATCCAACAACCACTGGCTTTGGTGTTTCTTCATTCTGGAAGAACTGAGTCCCTTTCTCAGCAGAGATTAAATAACAGCCATATCCAACTCTAAAAAATACACTTTACAAGGCACATCAAATCATATAAATTATAACTTGCAAGGTTTAGCTGTGAAATGAGCAAGGCTGAGGCTTTTGAGCCATGTAAAATGGGAGAGGGGAGATTGTGAATAGAGCTCCTGATGGCTCGTCTGCACACAGCAGCTGGGATTTTCACTGGTAGGTCTCCCCCTTGTTTACAATCCTTCAAGCCTTCTTCCCACTACTTTCAGATAAAGATCAAAACCCTTATGGTGACATGAAGGAGGCCGACTTGTCCCTTAGCCCTCCTCCTTCCCACTCTGACTTCTGGACGCCCTGGTTTTCTCTCAGTCCCTTGGGTTCACAATATGCTCTTCCACCCCAGGGCCCTTGCACATGCCATTCCCTTCTCCTATTGTCTAGTTAAGTCCTCCTTGTCTTCCATATTCCTTTCCTTTACAGCCCCAATGTTGGAATGGAATTAGTCACACCTTTGTGGGATCATTTGACTTATTTCTCTCTCTCCTGGCAGCTTCCTGATGGCAGGGACCATGTCCAGTTCTGCCATCACTGTACCCCTAGACTTGGCTCGGTGCTGAGGCTCTGGGTAAATACTGTGCAATGAATGAGTGATAGCAACCGTTATCACTGTTGACTAGAAACAGTTCTCACTAGCCTGGCTATAAACAGGCTTCCTACTGCCTTAGGGAACCAAACTCCTTACAGGATATAGAAAAAAGTCTGGAGGGTAAAACCCTGCAAATATCAATATTGATTTTTCCCTGAGCCAAATGATTACAAGTGACTTTTATTTTCTTTCTTATATTTTCCTTTCTCCCAATTTTTAAAAACAAGAAGCATGTAACTACCTTCCATTATCGGAAAGAGTAAATGATGTCGAAATACTACGATACCAATAGTCCAAACAACATGTCAGCCTTGCTGATGAGTAGAAATCTTTAGAAGCATAACTGCGTATTCTTTAGGATTGATCCAGGCAAATAAAACAAACAATCTTTTTTATTTGCTAGATGTAACCTCTGGGTAATTGCAAGGATGATTTTTAGTAATATAAATCCCTGACATTTTTGTTTTGTTTTGTTTTGTTTTGTTTTTTGCGGTACACGGGCCTCTCACGGTTGTGGCCTCTCCTGTTGCGGAGCTCAGGCTCCGGACACACTGGCTCAGCGGCCATGGCTCATGGGCCCAGCCGCTCCGCGGCATGTGGGATATTCCCAGACCGGGGCACGAACCCGTGTCCCTTGTATCGGCAGGCGGACTCTCAACCACTTCGCCACCAGGGAAGCCTAGTGACGTATTTCTTAAGCTAAGTCCGAGGAGCAGTAAGCAGTCAATTATTTATATACAATGAATGCAACTCAATTTCTGTCTAGTTAATAACTGTCCTCATTAGTTCCCTTTTCCAAATGGCTTATTAATGTCAGTGGATCCTCATCTCAACCCTGTGCACCTCTGAGGATTCTTCTCAGTCTCTGTTTTATGAGACCATAATAATGATCATTGTGACATTCACTGAGCACCACATGCCAGGCTCTTTATATGCATTTCTCACTTAATCCTCAGAATAACCCTGTGAGGTAAGAGGTTTACAGACAGGGAAAAGGAGCTCAGAGTGATTAAGTAATTTGGTTGAAGTCACTCAGCCACAAAGTAGCCTAATGAGATTCAAACCCAGCTCTGTCTATCTCCAAAGCCTGTGCTTTTAAAAATTACTACAGTTTTCTAATGTCATAGTCAGGTTCAAAACAGAGATCTCTGTCTCTACTTTAGCCAGACAGGAAATAAAACTACCCCAAATCTATGCCTTGTTAGGATAAAGAAGAAACTACAGTTCTTCTTCTTCTTCTTTTTCCTCCCACTTTGCACACTGAACAGATGTTCTGTGTCCTTGAAGGGAGACCATATCATGGAGGAGAATCTCACGGGGACGTTCATGGAGTTATCTTTAAATCTGTTGCGTTTACAATAAACACTCTCAGAAAACTAGGAATAAATGGGGAAATTTCTCACTTGGTAAGAACATGTATAAAAACCCTACAGCTAACCTCCTACTTAATGGTGAAAGAGTAACTGCTTTCCCCTAAGGTCAGGAACAAGCAAATATAAGGATTTATACACTGCTCTTGTTCAGCAGAGTCCTGGAAGTCTTAACCAGGGAAATAAAGCAAGGAAAAGAAGATTAAAAGCATTCAGATCTCCTTTTCTGAAAGAAGAAATAAAATTGTTCTTATTTGCAGATGACATGATTGTTTATGTATAAAATCCCAAGAAATCTACAAAAGCCCTTATATAAGAAAGTGCAGTTAAGGTTGCAAGATACCAAGAAGCATACAAAAATCAACTGTATTTCTATATACTGTCAATGAACATGTGGACACCAAAATTAAAAATATAATACCATTTACAATCACTCAAAAAAAACAAAAAGAGAGACATAGTTAAGTGTAAATCTAACAAAACATGTACAGGACTCGTATGCTGAAAACTACAAAACACTCAAGAGAGACACCGAATAAATGGAGAAATATACAATGTTCATGAATTGGAAGACAATGTAGGAGTATATCAATTATTCTCACATTGATATATAGGATAAAACACAATTCCAATCAAAATTACAGCATGATATTTTGTGTATACAGACAGGCTTACACTAAAATGTAAATGGAAAGGCAAAGGAACTAGAATAGGTTAAAAAATTTCTTTAAAGAAAAGTGGGAGGAATCACACTACCTGATTTAAGACTTACATAGCGACAGTAATCAAGGCTATCTCATAATGGTAGATCCATTATGACAAATAGATCCATGAAACATAATAGGGAACTAAGAAGTAGCCCCCATAGAAAGTATGGCCAGATTATTTTTGACAAACTTGCAAAAGCAATTCAATGGAGAAAGGATAGTCTTTTCAACAAATGGTTCTGGAACAACTAAATATCCACATGCAAGAAAAATGAACTTTGACCTAAATATCACATCATTAACGACAGTGAACCCAAAATGGTTCATAGATTTAAAAATTTCTTTCTTAGAAGAAAACATAAGAGAAAATCCTCAGGGTCAGGGACCTTGTGGCATGTTCTTAGACATGACACTAAAAGCATGATCTATAAAAGAAAAACTAACTACCTGGACTTCATCAAGAGTTAAAGCTTTTGCTCTGTGAAATACTCTGCTAAGAGAATGAGAAGACAAGCTACGGATGGGAGAAAATATTTGCAAACCATCTATCTGACAAGGGACTCATATCTAAAATACATAAAGAATTCTCAAAACTCAATGGTAAAAAACTAAACAATTCGATTACAGACACTTAAAAGATATGAAGATATATTTCACTGAAGAGGATATGCAGAAGGCAAGCATGTACATGAAAAGACATTTAACATCACTATCGATTTGGAAAATGCAAGTTAAGACTATGATGAGATACCACTACACACTTACTAAAACAGCTAAAATGAAAAACCGTGTTTATGCTAATTGCTGGTGAGGATGTGTCTCATACATTGCTGGTGGAAATGAAAAATGGTATAGCAACGCTGAATAAGACTGGCAGTTTCTTTACAAACCGAATCTATATAAACACATATGTTAATCCATGCAATCATACTCCTGAGCATTTATCACAGAGAAATAAAAACTTATGTTCACACAAAAACCTGTACACAAATGTTTATAGTACATTTATTTGTAATAGCCCCAAATGGAAACAAAATGTCCTTCAAAAAGTGAATGGTTAAACATAGGTGATACGTCCATACCGTGGACTATTACTCAGCAATAAAAGAACAAGCTAATAACCTAAATGGATGTCAAGGGCACTACACTGACAAAAAAAAAAAAATCAATCACAAAGGTCATACATACATGATGAAAATTATAGAGACGGAGAACAGATTAGTGGTTTTCGGAGCGTGGGGACGATGGTGGGAGGAGGAATTGTGACTATAAAAGGAGCATCACAAGGGACATCTCTGATGATGGAATACTCCTATATCCTGAGGGCCACACCCAAATCCACACGTGGTAAAATGGCACAGGACTCCACACATGCTTCGTGCCATTCTCTCTACTATTTGTGCATCTATAATTATTTCAAAATAAAGTTTAAAAAAATCTGTTGAGGGAAGTCTGAGAGTGGTCTGCCTTTCACAGTCCTAAAGGGATTCCATTGCATTTCTCTTTCTGCTTCAATATTTTAATCCCTTTCAAAATGTTAAAAGGCTCAAAGCCACTGTTTTTATAATTCCTTACTTACAATTTCTTCCAACTTCCTTGGCTGTCAATGAGCTGGGACTGTGGACCAAGCCACAGCTAATTCAGAGAATGGAATGAAATGAAGTGAGAGAGCACTGAGGCCATGCCCAGGGCTTACCCTGATTTACTACTTGGAGGTACGGGGGCGGGGGAGGGCTCTGAGGGGCCCGTAGTCTCCAGAAGCTCTGGAAAGGGCGAGAGGCCATTGCTCAAGCTGGGCACTTCAGGTGGCCGTGGCTGCCAGACGCGGAGCAGGTGAAGGTCAAGCATCAGCTCTACGCCCACCTTCCAAACCGCGCCATCAGGGTGGGACACTGCACACACAGTCAGCAAAGGACACAGGGCCCATCGCACTTTGCACTGTGCTCATTCTCACCACATGTGCCAGGGAGACCCAGCACATGCCGGGATTGGTTATTGGTGGCACACCGAGGAAGGCTGGGACTGTTAGCCAGAGGCTGTGCTTTACAAGAGACTGGAGTCCACAGAACAGTAAGGACTTTTGGTGGTGTGAGGGGTAGGGAGGGTCGGGGACTGGCTAGGAAGAGGTCTTACCTCTAAAACAAGGTCTGAATTTTCATGCCTTCCAATCGTAGTGCTTTTATTCAGGACAAAATAGCCTTCTGCACTCTTTAGATAGGCTTTCATATTCTCTGCTTTCCCTATAAAAGGTTTTCAGAAAACAATTTTGTTAGAAAAATACAGTCCTCTAATTATTCAATGTCATATTTAGAATGAATGGAATACACCATAATGTCCACAGGAGAAGTCAGCAGAGGTAGGAGTGGATAGCTGGATTTAACAATGATCACAATGATAATTCTGCACATTTTTAAGACTGTCCTTTTAACAGTGATAGCCGGCATAGATGAGCTTGCTTCTGATCACAAGAGGACATCCTTTATGTAACTCAGAGCACAAACAAGCAATAGTAAAAAAAAAAAAACCCAAACAAATCTGAATTCCACTGATAACCGCTCTCCACCTCCCATTAAGCTTAGTTTGGGGTTAGTTATCTGACAGAATCAAATACTCATTGTTACTAACCCACCACTTACTAGCTCTGTGACTCTGAGTGAGTTACTTATTCTCTCTCTATGCCTCTGTTTCCTCATCTGTAAAATGGGGCTAATAATACTCTGTATCCCAAAGAGTTTTGTGAGGATTAAATGTGAAGCATCTAGAATGGTGACTGCTACACTAAACACCCATTTGTCCTACTGTGATTGTGACTGTTATTAATCTTGGGCTTCTGAACTTTGACTCAAGAAACCCCAACTTCTACAGAGCTTCTTAAAGTGTGGAAGAGTCAGTCATCGAGGAAATGGGCATTAGAAGATACTTTCTTTTTAAGTCACTGCATTCCTTCATATATTTAGGTTGAAAAAAAAATGATTTCCAAAGACAAAATATCAAGATTATAGCTTGGCTGTACGGTCAAGACTCTGTACGTATCTTTTGCTGGCATTTTATTACGAAAGTGTCAAACACACAGAAAAGTTGAAAGAAGTGGATGGTGAACTTCTATAGAACCACCACCCAGATTCTACAATCAACATTTTGTTCTATTTGCTTTATCACATATCTACCCATCTATACATTTTATATTTTAATGCATTTCAAAGTAAATCCTATACATGTTTTTAAATTTTATTTATTTATTTTTGGCTGTGTTGGGTCTTCGTTTCTGTGCGAGGGCTTTCTCTAGTTGTGGCAAGTGGGGGCCACTCTTCATCGCGGTGCACGGGCCTCTCACTATCACGGCGTCTCATGTTGTGGAGCACAGGCTCCAGATGCGCAGGCTCAGTAGTTGTGGCTCACGGGCCTAGTTGCTCCGCAGCACATGGGATCTTCCCAGACCAGGGCTCGAACCCATGTCCCCTGTATTAGAAGGCAGATTCTCAACCACTGTGCCACCAGGGAAGCCCTATACATGTTTTTTATTTTTTTTATTTTTATTTATTTATTATTATTATTATTTTTTTAGCGGTACTCGGGCCTCTCACTGTTGTGGCCTCTCCCGTTGCGGAGCACAGGCTCCGGACGCACAGGCTCAGAGGCCATGGCTCACGGGCCCAGCCGCTCTGCAGCATGTGGGATCCTCCAAGACCGGGGCACGAACCCGTGTCCCCTGCATCGGCAGGCGGACTCTCAACCACTGTGCCACCAGGGAAGCCCATATATACATGTTTTTTAAAACATAAAAATTTCAGTGACTTCAGCTGGTTCCAAGATATTGATGATAATTCACATGATATTTGAATTCTGATCCATCTCAGTGCCATGTCAAAGATAGCCTCTTTTCTTTTTTTTCCTTTTTTTTTTTTTTTGGCTCTGTTGGGTCTTCGTTCCTGCATGCGGGCTTTCTCTAGTTGCGGTGAGCGGAGGCTACTCTTCCTCACAGTGCGCAGGCTTCTCATTGTGGTGGCTTCTCCTGTTGTGGAGCATGGGCTCCTGGTGTGCAGGCTTCAGTAGTTGAAGCACGTGGGCTCAGTAGTTGCGGCACTAGGGCCCTAGTTGTGGCTCGCTGGCTCTAGAGTGCAGGCTCAGTAGTTGTGGTGCACTGGCTTAGTTGCTCCGAGGCATGTGGGATCTTCCTGGACCAGGGCTCGAACCCGTGTCCCCTGCATTGGCAGGTGGATTCTTAACCGCTGAGCCACCAGGAAAGTCCCCAAAGTCTCTTTTCAACTGAAAGGTCACTGAAGTGTGAAGTTGTTAAACTGTGGATAAAAACAAAAATCTCTAGGTCTGACCGTAGAGGGTCTCCTGTCTGGCTCTGCTTTCCATCAACATCTCCATCATCATTCCATCACTGAATCCCTACTAAGTGCCAGGCACTGGGCTATCCTTTTACACACATGGCCTCTTTTCATCCTCAGAACCACCCTGCGAGGCAGGTGTCAGTATTGTCCCGCTTTACAAATGAGGAAACTGAGACTCAGAGAAGTTAAGGTCACACAGTAGTAAGTGTGTGACAACTCTGGGCCTTTGCATGTAACCAGTGTACAAACCTCCATTGCTGCTGGTGGGGCAGAGTAGGGGTGGGGGAATTGCACTGTCTGCTGACACTTGGCACATGTAATAAAAGAAAGTCCTTGAAACCAGCATTCTATCCTCTGAAAGGAAGACGAGACCCTACCTGGGGGTAAGAGAAATAAAAATAAGCAGCATAGTTTATATTTGTAAACTTTGAGGCCTGTGGATGTCCCACAAATATTGATGCTTTCAGATAATGAGAAATACATTTGATTAAGTTCGCTGTCATGTATACAGGGGAAAAGACATTTCCTCTTCCCAAAGAACCATGCTCTGCTGCCTTCAGTTATTAATCTTCAAATGCAGAGGACCATGTTAGCACGCAACACATTCAAGTCTAATTAAGCTAAAATGGAAACTTCCAAGAAATGTCTCTTCTGCAGGAAAACCACAGGAAAAGCCACTAATCTAAAACTTAAACTTGGATTATGCACATATTTGTTTTTTAGCTCTCACCCCAGACGTCCCCAAGGCTGGGGTCTTCTCTCTGCTCAGACGTCCCCACTCGGGGCAACCACCTGACCACTCTGGCTAAAGGCACCCTCAGTCATGTTATTCCCCTGCTAGTTTTCCCCTGCTATGTTTCCTTCCTTGTACTTATCATTCTCTGACATGTTCTTGTTCCTTTCTTTAGTTATGCTTGCTGTTGGTTTCTCTTTCACTAACATATATGTTCCTGGAAAACCAGAACTGTGTTCATTTTGTTCAGAAGCAATTCTTCATGGGTATGTTGTGTTTGTACCCATCTTCAGAGCAAAGGCATTGAAAGATTTTGTCCTGCACTCACTTTCCGAGGATGCTTGTATGGCAAACAGCTTGGGAGGATACAGGTAATGTTTCTAATAAAGATAACGGCTCCTTCTGGGGCAAAAGTTGGGCAGGTTTGCTAGCAGCCCCTTTCAAAGATTGCAGTTTCCTGAGTTTGGAGTTCCTTACCTGGGACACAGACCCACTGTGCGCACAGCATCCACACTGGCTGCTCTGCACCACCCCGAGGGACTTTCAGGGCAACAGGAACCAATGCGCATATGCAGCTCTGCTGCCTGTTATGTCGGCTGTGCTGTGAGTAATCAAGTTCTTTGTTTCTGGCCCAGGAGTCTCTTGTCTTCTGCCAGGAACTATAAGCTGGGCAGGCTAACTTACTAACTTTCAAACAGGGTCAAATGTCAGACCCTTTGCAGTTCCTGCCAGTTCTGTGCATTACCCCTTCTCCAGGGTAGGGGGCGGCGGGGGGCAGAACCTGACACATAGTAGGTGCTTGGGAAACACTTGCTGAGTGAATGAAAATACAAAGGGCACCTCAAAGCAAGTCAGTACAGCGAGCTGGCTAGGAAGCTTTGATAGTAACTACCTTTCATTTTTCCTGTCAGTATCTAGCTTAGATGACTCCTTGGAAAACCTAAATTCTATCTCTTTAGCTTTTGGATTGGACAATATTTCTCCACCTTCATTTTGCCCTGTGCATCACTTCCTTGCATGAAAACACTGTCAAAGTAATTTGAATGTGTGGAGCTCTGTGAATTCGTTCTTACTCAGTGCCATGGAGCACCAGCCACAGGAAAGAGCAAAAGGGCTTCAGTCATCTGCGTTCCCCCGACCACTTTGGATGGCTCAGAATTGGGCTATAGGAGCAAACTTTCTTTTGAGGTTTACAGTGGCCTCAAAGTTCCTTAAAGAAGGGGAGTTCAGGTAAGGGGCGGGTGTGTGTGTGTGTGTGTGTCTCTGACCATTGGGTGGGTGTTGTCCATAAATCAGGGGAAACAGGGGTTCCTCTCTTAATCCCAGCTATACCCACAGGACATCCAAGAGCTGGTGCCCAGGAGAGGCTTAAAGCTCCCGTGCCGCCTCCCTTGGGGGGCGAGGTAGGGGCTGCACTTAGGAAGGAACGGCTGGTGTTGGGGCACCTTTTCTGGGGTGCTCCTGGCGACCCGAGCCTGGATCAGAGAGTTCGGACTCGGCTGGCGCCGGGTCCCCTGCCTATCCCAACACCCTTGACCTCGCAGGGCTGGCCTCCTCCGGCCCAGGTTTCCTCCCGCCGCCTCCTCGCGCGCCGCTCTCACCTGGCCTGAGGAAGAAGCCCACGCCTCGTCCTCTGCCAAGAAGCCCTGACCTCCGCCCTGCCGCCCTCCCGCGGAGTCTCCAGGCGACAGCCCGCAGCCCGCGCGCCCGCCCGGCCTGTGTATGAACGTCGCCACGGCAACGCCATTCTGACGGCTGAGCTGGGGAGGGGCGTGGCGTGCGCGGCGCCCGAGGATGAGGGGGAGGTGCGCTGGCAGCACCCGGCCAATTACAGCCCGCTGCAGCGCTGCGAGCCCTCCCCGACCTGCCCCCTAGAGGTCCCGAGCCCCGTTTCCAGGATGGGGAAACAGGCTCAGTGTTCACAGAAGTAGCTCCAAGTCTTACAGCGGGGAAGGAGCAGCCTCAAAAATCCTTCCTAGTGACCTTAGCTCTAGGCTCGGTGCGTTGAGGAGGGGGTGGTCAGGCGTGGGAGGGTAATGGAGCTGAACCACGAGAAGCCTGGAGGTTAGTCCCCCCGTCCCACCCGAATCTCTAGTTCTCTCTGTTGTGGAGGAGAAAACAGAGTAAGCTGGGGGACCATCACTTCTGGGGATGGGGGTGGAGATGGGAGATAGGTGCGGTGGAAGGAACACTTCTGAAAGAATGGAAGATTCTCCCACGTGCTAGGGAAGGGGTATTTACAAGCCCACAACCTTACTGTTCCTGTCCTTCCCTGTCAAAACTCGCGTTTATTCATTCATGTGTTCTTTACTTCTACAAACATCACCTGAGTCCCTACAAGGTCAGACGGTGGCCCCAGTGTTGACCTGGATCAGATCCTTAAGAAACCCCCCCGCACTCCCCATGGGCACGGGGCTGGGGGGATGGAGCGTGTGGAGAAGACATGCAAATGCTAACTATCTCCCCTCACCCCATGTCACCTCTTTTCAGATCAGCCCCTTCTGTCTGGGAGCAGAACAGCCCCGCTGACTACCTACAGAATGCCTCATTTCCCTGCCAGGAAATGACTGACAAGGTGCCCCAAGACAAACTCAAAATATTCATCTGAGAAAGATGAAAGATGGCAGACTCCACTCTAGTCAATTAGAAGAAGATATACGAGAGAAAAATCATGGAAATCGATATGGGATGGAATATATGGTAAAGATGCTCCCACATGCCTAGAGGCTCTTGGAAATGCACATTCCCTGGCACAGACCTCAGAGATTCTGATTAAGCAGCTCTGGAGCATGGTCCAGGAATGAATTTGTTGCATTCTTGCAAATTCCTTGTGCATTTGTTAAAAGCTTGGCAAAACCTCAGGACTTATTCAAACCTGCAGTTGAATCGCAGAGCCCTCCCAGCACTTGTGCCTAGAAATATTTTCCAGGCCCTCAGTCAGCCTGGAAGGTTCTGCCTGGGTTAGTTCCCTTCGACCAGAAAGACCTTAGGAATGTATGAGGAGTGACCACAGAGGCCGGGGCCCTGAGTGGTAACTTCAGAGGAACAGAGAGGGTCAGGCTCAACTCTCCAGGCACATTTCTGCCTCAGGGCCTTTGCAGTTAATGTTTCTTCTCCCTACAGGGCAATTCCCCCAGGGATCTCCTTCAGCTCCTTTAGATTTTTACTCAAATATCACCCTATTTAAAATGGTCTTGGAATTCCCTGGCGGTCCAGTGTTTAGGACTCGGTGCTTTCACTGCCTGGTTCGATCCCTGGTCGATCCTGCAAGCCCCATGATGCCACCCAAAAAAACAAAACAAAACAAAAAACACCCCCCAAAAAACATGAATAACAAAACAAACACCTCACTCTATTGCTCTTCCCTTCATCTTACCACTCCTCTAACATGCTATTTATTTAGTTTCCTTCTCTTATTTTTTGTCAGTCTCCTCACTCCCAACTCCCCCCTGCCCCCCAACTTAAGCTCCATGAGGGCAGGGATTTCTTTTCTCTTTTGTTCACTGCTGTATCACCAGTACCTAGAACAGTGCCTGAATGAACGAATGAGTGAATGAACAGGGCCAACCCTTGCCACCCGCCCACAGCCTTGCCTCCTACTCTTGAGCTGCTGAGCTGAACTGTCCTTACCCCAGGACCTAGGCTTCTGTAGCCTTGGCCCTCCCCAGCCCCACCCCCATCTCCATGCTTGTCTTCAGTCTCATCAACATGAGCACAGAATGCAACCCTGCTCACTGTCAGTCAGACCCTATGGAGCCCATCCAGGCCAGCCTGGAGCCGGAGCTGCCCATGGCCCCCTGATAGGCTTGGGAGAGCATCTGTTACCATTAGTCCATCTCTCGATGAGGAAATACTAAACAGAGAACAAAGCTGACATTCAGGCTCACTGGAGCAGAAATTGCCAAATCTTGATTGGATCCTGCCGCTCCCCACAGGATGCCACAGTCATCTGAAAGGGTGTGTGAAAGTCTAAAAACCCAGTTCAATGTCATCCACTTAAATTTCAAAAACAGAAACTAAAATACCCCAATAACTCATGGCTTTATCATAGCATGTCCTGGGCTGAGTGAGAGTTGTACTTTGCGATGATAGGGTGATCAAAATACTGCACCTGGGGAATTCCCTGGCGGTCCACTGGTTCGGACTTGGTGCTTTCACTGCCATGGCCCGGGTTCAATCCCTGGTGGGGAAATTAAGATCCCGCAAGCCACACGGCATGGCCAAAAAAAAAAAACAGGTTTCTAGCTTATATGGGCTCCTTGGTGATGCCTGTAATCAATCAATCTTATTGAGCTCTGGGTGGCTACCAAGGCTGTACTGTATCTCCATCAACATCAGGATGTTGGTGTCTGAAAGGCCTGGGTCCATGTCCCAGCTTTGTCATTCCCAGCTGTCCTCCTAATACTGGAGCGAGTGATGTTAACTCCGGGCTTTCCACCCACAGGGCACTGTCCCAGTCCTTCCTGTAGATCATCTCATTTAATCCTCACCATAACCTGGGGCAGTAGGTGTGTCTGAAACACCTGGAACAGGGAGCTCTGCAGAGAAACGCTCAAAAATGTCGTGATGGGTATTATTTCTATCACATCACTCCCACTTGAACAGGAAAATAAGGCTCAAGAGACATGGAGGTATGTGACCAAGGTGACACAGCCAGAAAAGGATTTGAATCTAGATGACTGTGCTGGGAAGGTATTTTCCCCGGGGACCACAGGTGACAGTTGTCACAGCCACGAGACACCCATGCTCACCACCTGCTTTCCCTCAGCCCTGAACAATCTGGGCTTCTGGCTGTCCTGAAGTTTGGGCAGTGCCTGCAGCAAGAGGGGGAGGGAGCTGAGGCCAAGAGGACGTAGCTGGGGCTTGCCAGGGACCTCTCCTGCCACCCACTGGGCTTCTTTCCTGCAGGACCTCTGCCCCATAAAATCTCATTGGGCCGCAGTTACCTTCCCTGGGCTGTCCTTGACTGGGAGAGCCCATTCACTGTGCCCCCTCCCCAGATCTGCTTGTTGTCCCCTGCATTCCAACAAGAAATGAATGCTGGCCTCCTGCCTGGAAGAGGTAGGGAGCTTGCCCAGCCTTTAAGGGGTAAGAGAGAGCCAGGGAAAGAGCTAGAACAGGAGAAAGGGAGTGTAAAAGAGAGAGAGAGCGCTCGAAGATCAGGAAGTAGCTAAGCTGTTGAGTAGGTGTCAGATGGGAGAGCAAAGGGCCATTGGAGGCTCCACAGTCCATTCATAACCTGACGCTATGGGCTAAGGAAATGCAGGTTTTTATACACACACACACACACAGGTTCACAAAAATAAATTCAAACCACAAAATCACAGCTGGTCACTGAGGCCTTCTGCAGCCGTGCTCACCCCCTTCCCCTGTCAGAAAATGAGAAATCACCCAGGTGTTTTCTCAGATAGAGACAAGGCTGGTTGGGACCTTCATTTCTTGCAAATCAGAGCTTTGCCAGGGGGCTTCCCTGGTGGCGCAGTGGTTGAGAATCTGCCTGCCAATGCAGGGGACGTGGGTTCGAGCCCTTGTCTGGGAGGATCCCACATGCCGCGGAGCAACTAGGCCCGTGAGCCACAACTACTGAGCCTGCGCGTCTGGAGCTTGTGCTCTGCAACAAGAGAGGCCACGATAGTGAGAGGCCTGTGCACCGTGATGAAGAGTGACCCCCGCTTGCCACAACTGGAGAAAGCCCTCGCACAGAAACGAAGACCCAACACAGCCAAAAATAAATAAATTAATTAATTTTTAAAAATTAAAACAAAAACAAAATACTACTCTCTCTAAAAAACAACAACACAGAAAAAAAGGTTTGCCAGGGAGGTCAGTCTGTATGTTCTGTTTGAAAACTGCAGATGAAGGGTGCTGATCCCACCTCTGATCGGCCTGGTTTCGTTTGTTTGTTTGTTTTATTCTGTCTGTACCTCACTTCTCTCACCTGTAAAATGGAGGTAATAACAGCATTGACTGTAAAGACCACATGGGTTAATATGTGTGAAGTAGTAAACTGTGCCCGGTACCACAGACTCCTTCTGTGAATGTCCGCGTTGCTGTCTGTCTCTTTGCTTGTTTTTGTTGCTTTCTTGATGATGTGGGAGGACAGCACCATCTCAACCCGATCACAGCCATCCTGGGGAGAGCTTTGATTTGCATCGTCTCAGTCCCAACCCAGAGCAAAGTTGACCTCAGAACACTCGCATATCATCTTGCTTGTTGCCCAGGGACCTTTCTGGGTGTGGGTGTCAGAGGCAGGCTGAGCTCCCCTGATCGCTGCTAGAGGGATTCTGAGAATCCAGCTGGTCTCTGTGGCGTGGCATGTGCAAGACAACTCCATAAATTCGACTTGCAGGCATCCAGGCAAATCAACCTCCACTACTTCTTTTTTTGAGATTAACAATGAACCATTATGAATGAGGTGAACCAAACTAGCTAATATTTATTGAGGCTTGTTAGGTACCAGCCACTATGCCATGCACAGTTTTATTTAATTCTTAGCCCAACCCATTTTACAGAGGCGGGCTCAAAAAAGTCAAGTAACTTGCCCAGTTACAAATCTTGTAAGTGATAGGTCCAAGATTCGAACCCTAGCTGTTGGACTCCAGCATATTGTCATTTTTGTAAACTTTTGTTTTCAAAACATAATCTACATCTCGAAAAGAGCACAACTGATAAGTGTACGCTTGAAGAATTTTCACAAAGTGTATGCACCCACCCTAACCAGAACCCAGAACAAGAAGCAGAACATCACCACCCGCCCCCACCCCTCCGAGAAGACTCCCTGTGCTCACTTCTGGTTACCCCCTCCCGCTTGTCTGACTTCCAATCATAGATTAGTTCTGCTTGGTTTTGAACTTCATGGAAATGGAATCTTACAGATTCCATTCGCTGCCTGGTTTCTTTCACTCAACTATGTGAGGTTCGACCATGTTGTCTGATGTAGCTGTGGTTCATTCATTCTCACTGCTGCATTGCTTTACACTCTGTTATCTATTCCTGCAGAACAAATTATGGCAAACTTAACGGATCCAAAAAACACACACTTATGTCACAGTTTGTGTGGGTCAGGAATCCGGGCACTGCTTAGCTGGGTTCTCTGCTCAGGGTCTCTCCCAGGCTGCAATGAGGGAGGTGGCCAGGGCTGGGGTCTCATCTGAGGCTCAGCTGGGGAAGGACCCTCTTTCCAGTTCATGTGGTGGTTGGCAGGATACAGTTTCCTGAGGGTTGTTAGTTAGTCTGAGGGCCTCACCTCCTTGCTGGCTGTTAGCCAGAGATCCTGCACTGTTTCTTGCCATGTGGGCCTCTCCATAAGGTGGCTTGCTTCATCAAAGCCAGTGAGAGTCCTTAGAGAGAGTCTCCAGGCAAGATGGAAGTTACAATCTTCTGTAACATAATCACAGAAATGACATGCCCATCACCTTTGCAGCATCTACTGATTAGAAATAAGGTACAGTCCTGCCTACTCGCAAGGGGAGGGGACACAGAGGTGTGAACACCAGGGATAATTGGGGGCCGTTGTGTATGCCTTTTGGTCTGCACATGTGCACATATCTCTTGGGTATATATCTAGGAGTAGAATTTCTGGGTCCCACATACGTCCCGCTTTACGAGATTCTGCCAAACATTTTTCCAAAGTGCAGGTACCCTCTACACTCCCTCAGCAGGCTATGAGCTTCCCAGTTAGAGCACATGCTTTCAATACACTCCTCCCCTCTCTCCTTACAGAAGGGGTGTTTGAGCTGGGGCTCTTCGGGACGACAGGTCCTAATTCTGGGCCCATGTCAGAATCACTGAATTCCCGGGCCGCTTCGCCAGACATTCTGATCATTTGAGGGCTCAGATACAAACTGGAAGGTCCACTCCATAAGGCGAGGATCCCTGTACCCTTGGTGCCCGGAGCAGTACCTGGCAGCAGTACCTGGCAGGTACCAGGGAGCTGGCACTCAATAAATGTTTTTTTGATTAAGTGAATGAGTTTAGGAACTATTGTTCAAGAGATGGGCCCCAGGGCGGGTATAAGCTGCTTAAACGGGAAGGAAACTTTGTTGTGACTGAGGCTGTGTTCATTTTTCTGGGAAGAGGGCTCAGAACCTCAACCAGGTATGTCCCCAACAAAGGTTAAAGGCCGCTGTGATTGGCTACTGTCCGGCTTAGGTATTTTATCACATGAAGAAAGAATTGGTCCCGGGGTAGGTGGCATGGGAACTGTGGACAAGGTCCCATGGTCCTTAGAAGTAAAAAGCGAGACAGTGCTTGCCTGGGGTGGCTCATAAACTGAGACCTTGCTTGTTTTGACCTTTGACCCATGGTAACTCTTTTGGTACATCTAGCCACTGCCTGGCCTCTTGGGACCCTCCCTGTGTCTGTCTGTTGAACAGAAAATTCCAGAAGGCCTCGGTGCCCTGAGTTTCCATCAGGGGCAAGCCAACATGAGCCCTAGCTTTTGAAAAACCGCTTTCAATCCATAGAAAGCCTCCCAGTTTATCTGGTTTGAGATGACCTCATCCTTTGTCACCTTCTCTCTTGTTTTCTGGAGGTTGCTCAGCGTCTTGCTGCTGTCTGCATTCTTTTCTCACGTGAACAGTGCACCTACTTTGGGCATTTTGTCGTTGTTGTTTTGGGTCATTCCCGTCACACATTTTTTGTATTCCTTTCCAGTCAGATCAACCTCATGCCTCTCTAGACATTTCTTCTCAGGTTTCCTCTGAATCATTTCGTTCGGTCTAAATATGTCCAGTGTTTCCTCCTTCCTCACTGCACTCCACATAGACCCTCTCCTTTCCCCGGAATAACTGTTCTTTTCTTTCGAATCCCTGACCCAAATCCTCATCTTTCACCATGTTATTTGACTTCTCCTAAGAACTGATTGTTTTTTGAAACTTAAGCCTCAAATATCATCCCTTCTAATCTGCGTCTGAATTTGGATCACGGTCAAGAAGCAGGCGAGACAGGAATGTGGCTGGGTAATTAGGATCCTCAGCAGAAGGGCTGAGTGTTCATCGGGGGGTCAGAGGGGCCTGGGGATGGAGGGAGAGGTATCTTCTTCTGCCTCGGGTAGGGCTTAGGGTGGGGTTGTCAGGAAAGCGCTAAGAAAAAAGGACCCATTTGACTTGAGTTCTGAAGGAAGAGTAGGATTTCCGGAGGTAGAGCAGGGAGAGCAGAGGATAGTCCAGGGAAGGAGCAGTGGGAATGGAGGCTAGAAGATGAGTTATCAGAGACGCTAGGGACAGGAGTACAGAAGGAGAGGGCTGGCCAGGTGCTGAGACCGCACACTGAAGGTCCATGGTCAGCCTTCAGATATGTTTGTCTGGCTTTCCCAACGTGTTAAAAGACTTTTAATTAGTTGCTGAAGGAATAGGCCTCTTTCTGTGGAGTGACAGAGAAACCTATTCAAATTGGCTTCAGCATGAATGCAAATTCACTGGTTACCAAAAATGAAAATTCTAGAGGGAACCTCTGGGTTCAGGCTCAGATGATTTCATGAGGCCTTGGCCTCTCTCCAGCTCTCAGGGATTCTTTGTACCATGTGGACCCAACCTTAGACAGAATCTCTGTATAATGGTCACAAAAAGGCGGCCGAAGCTCCAACCCTTACATCTTCTCAGCTTTAAATTCCATAGGGAAGTATAGGAGTCTTTTTCCTAAGCTTCCCCCAATGGCCTCACTGCTTCTCATTTTCTCTGGGTGGGTCACAAGCCCATTGCTGAGCCAATTATTGTGGCCCAGGAGACTGCTCTGATTGGCTGAGCTTGAGCCAACATGCCCATCCCTGCAGCCAGAGGTGGAATCAACAGCGTCTCTGAGAAACTGGACTGAGACTAGGAGAAAGGTGTTGTCCCCAAAGGAGGATCATAACGCCATAATATTTTAGAAGAGGTGAATTGTTATTAGGTGATGAAAACCAGATGTCTACCACAGTAGCCAACATGTACAGATCATTAACATCTGGATTTATGCCTTTTTTTGCGAAAATGGGAATATCTGGCAATACCTGGACTCTCTTCTTGTATATAGATCAACAATCTGCTGGGGATGAGTAGAGGCTCCCTCTTTAGATACAGCCTATGTTCTGCCTGCCCAATGCACTGCTCATATTTCCTCTCTGGCTCCTGGAAGCACTTGAATTTTTATTGCCAGCATAATTTGATTCTGTAAAGAAATCTGTTTTTCCCACCAGAATGGAAGAGCCAAATGTACAGGGGTCAAATAGCTCTCCTGTGCTCCCACAAACTCCTGAGGACAAATGCCTGGCCATTTTTAATAGTCTCATTCCTTGCTCATTTTAAAAGCCTTCTTAAAAAAAAATATTGAATACATAGTGATTTTAGAATCTGTTATCTGATAATTCCAACATCTGAAGTCTTTGGGTGGGAGTGGCAGAGGGGTGGTGTCTCAATGTCTTGTTTGTTGTGTCTGCTTACTCTGGCTCATACTGACTTATTGCTTGGATGTTTAGTAATTTGACTGTGATCTCATTCTTGATTGAACTTAATCTGTGGGAATCCTGAGGGGTCTGATTCCTGGCTGCTTTGCTCTCGGAAGTCTTTTTTGTTTGTTTCAGCTGGATGCCGGGGATGCTAATAACCTCTGAACACTGACATTTATTTCCTCAACTTGGAGTTTTCCCACTGAATACATGGAGTATAAACTTGAGCCCCAGACCCACGTGGTTACAAACCTTCAGGGTGATCATCATCATCATCAGTATTGTGGCCATTATTAGTTTTCCCCTCCAGAGCCACATTGAAAACTACAGGTTTTCATAGGCTCTCCTTTCTGAAAGTCCAGAAAAAAAATTTTTTTAAGCCCTCCTCTTGCCAGGGTGTGGAGCATCTTTGAGGGTGCCAGCTTAATACAGGCATCTTAGACTTGGTTAGCTCACTTTGCAAGGCCCAAGGCTTAATCTCCCGTTTCCTGCACTTACTAAAGGCAAATGGCTTCCTCATTTGCTTATGCTTTGGTTGTAGCTCACTCTGTTTGTGTGTGTGTCTGTATGTTCCTTTGAGATTGCCTACATAAAAATTGTTTTTTATTCTGGGATTTTGGAAACACACACAAAACTAGAGAAGCCTGCGATTAACTCCATGTATTCATCATCCAGCTTCAACATTTTCCCAGTGTTCTCTCATTCTTTTTTCTCCCTTTTTGAGTTTTTTTCTAGGTTAATTTAAAGCAAGTTGTGTCATTTCACCCATAAAGACATCCTAACTGAAAGAACTTTTTTTTCCTTTATATTATCCCCGCCTTGACATGATCACAGCTAAAAATACTTATAATCATTCCTGAATATCATCTAATATTCAGTCCATGCTCACATTTCCTTGATTCTCTCAGATATCTTTTTTACTTTTATCTTTGTTAGAATCAGGATCCAGACAAGGTCCACACATTACACTTGGTTGTTATGTCTCTGACATGTCTTTAATTCTGTAACAGCAACTCCCCGCCCCTGACCTTTTTTATCCCCCAGCCACTGATTTGTTGGAGAAACAGGGTCTTTTGTCCTGGAGAACATTCACATCCTGGATTTGGCTGATCACTTCTTCTTGGTTTCAGTTAACTTGTTCCTCTTTTCCCCATGTTTCCTGTAAACAAATAGTTAGATCTAGAGGTCTGAGGAGATCAAAGTCTTTTTGTTGTCCAGACGCCTTCATAGGCGGTACTGTGTGATCCATCCTGCATCACACAGTGAGCACATAATGTCTGGTCATCCTGTTTTTAACGATATTGAGATTGAATGGTAGGTCCAGTGCTAACAGACTGAGCCATCCATTACAAAGTCCCCAACGGCTTTTTTTCCCCCAATAATTAACATTTTTAATTATTCATTATGGTAAAATATACATAATATAACATTTACCATCTTAACCATTTAAAAATATACAGTTCGGGCTTCCCTGGTGGCACAGTGGTTGAGAGTCCGCTTGCCGATGCAGGGGACGTGTGTTCGTGCCCCGGTCCGGGAAGATGCCACATGCCACAGAGCGGCTGGGCCCGTGAGACATGGCCGCTGAGCCTGCGCGTCCAGAGCCTGTGCTCCACAATGGGAGAGGCCACAACAGTGAGAGGCCTGCGTACCGCAAAAACAAACAAACAAACAAAACACACAAGTGGCACAGAGGAAGCCAGAATCTTGAGAATACCTGGGCCCAAGGAAATCTTGGAAGATAGTGAGTTAAAGAGAATAGTGAGGATAATGACGATGGTAGGAGAGCATGTATGCTTTGTGGGCCTATGTACTAAGGGTTTTGTATACAAGCTCCCATTGGGAAGGCTACGAGCTAGGTGCCATTTTTATTCTCATCTTAAAGAAGAGGGATCTGAGCTAATTAAGCAGAGGGAAGGTTAGGGGCTTTTCCTGGCTGAGACCACAAGACAAAGCGGTGGTCACGCGTCCTAGCCAGGACTTGATTGGCTGGAGATTTGATTGGCAGGAGAGCTGAGCGGCTTCTCCTGCCAGAAGCAGCCGCTGCCCTTCAGCCTTTCTTCCACTTCAAGCCCTGAGAAAGGGCTTGCGTGCTTCCCAAGTGGCAACTTCTGTGCATTTAAAAATTTCCTCTTGAAAATCCCAGCCTTAGCCCATTCACAAAAGGTATCTGGGTCCTTTCTTGGCCGTGGCCTAGTCGTATTCACCAAAGAGAAGAGCGCGTCCCATAAGAGCTGGCGGCTTTGGGAGGACCGGGGAAGGCGTCAGCTGGCAGGAAGCTCCCTGAAAGAAATAGAGGAATCCCCACCCATCCATGAGCTGCCTATTCTTCACCCTTAGAAACGGGGCTTGTGATATGCCAGGCACTGCAGGCATTTTGCCATTTAACCCTCCTGCTGCCCCACGGAGTAGGCCCCTTGCTAACAGTTTTGGTTGCTTTTGTTGAGGAACCTGGGATACAGAGGTCAAGCCACTTACTCAGGGTCATTCGGGGCAGTGGTGGGGCTTGACCCCTATTTGTTTGACTCCAAATCTGGCCTCTGAACTCTGAGAGACACTGCCGGCTTCTCGAGTGATGTGGGAAGTGGATTCGAGTGAGCACGGCCTGGGCAGCGGTTCCCGTCCCTCTGCCACATGGACAGAGCCACAGACCCAGTTCGCTGTGAAGGCCCAGCATCTTATACCAAGTCTCATTTTCACAGCCAGAGATATTAGTGTGGAAATAGGACTTTTGATTCTTGAAAGGTCTGCTTGGTGAAGAGATGGTCAAACATTTAAACTACAAACTCCATTTTTTTGGCGGGGGGGCAATTCTGAAGCTTAAGATGTGTAATTTCATCTCAGTGCTTCAACCTTGCCACCTCTGTGAACGGGTGAAGAGTTTCAAAGTTTCATACAGGAGGCTAAAAAACTAAGGCTCCTTGTGAAAATACTAAGTGTAAAACTTAGGAAAGAGGAATTCTACTTTCTGTTCTTTTCTGCTTAAAGACAACGAAGATATACTCCCTGGAAGGAACGGATGCCAAGACAGATGTATACAAGTGCCCTTTAGGATCCAGCAAAACTTTCAAATGTATTATTGTTTTCTTCCCGACAAACAGGGATTTCTGACGACATATTAACAACAAGCCTGAAATGCAAACCTGAGTCCTGGAGTGAAACCCCCAGGAGCAATGGTGCGATGTATCCAAGGGGGCCACCCTGGTAAGGGAGACACAGAAGGAGGGGGTGTGGAAAAGTGAACATGGGCGGGGGAGGGCAGCAGGTGGGGAGGGAATCCTGTTTCTGCCACTTAGTAGCCAGGGAACGTTACCCTCTGTCAACTCAGCTTTCCCCTCTCTCTAAGGGGCTGACACTTGCCAGCATCCCTTGCGGGTTGATGGGAGAGATGAAGCATGTGCGGTGTGGAGCAGGTGCCTGTCCCTTGGTAAGTCTTTCCCCCAGTTGTGAACTCCACGAATTTGAAAGCTTCTAGTTGTAGCTCTTCTGGGGACCCTGACACAGGTTCAGCTTGGCCATTTCAGACCCTTCTCTGCTGAGGGATGTCCAGCGCCAAACAGGCTGGCATGTCCCTTGCGTTGTGTGTGAATGATGCAGCCCAGGAATAATGCATGTGAAACCTCATTATGTAAATCCTCAGGTTTTCAGTACATGACAATGGCTTTTTGGGGGGCCCTTCTCTGTCCCATTCTGTGGTCTGGTGTCTCTGCTTTGGGACCTAGTCTGCCAAGCCCTGGGGGCGGGGGTGGGCACCTTGGGGAGGGGTGAGCTCTCCAGAGGGCACATCAAAGGGAAAGTCACAACTCTGTCACTGGCCCAGCTCTCCCTGGCATTGCTTGGTGTGAAAGGAAACTGTCCTCTGCCTGAGGCAGCCCCATGTCACACACAGACTAAGGCCTGTGATGTTTAATTCAGAGCAGTGAGCACTGGAAACACTGCATCCAGGCTCCCTCAGAGCAGGACAGCCACTTTTCATTTCTGGGGCTCTAAGCCAGAGAGCCTGCTGTCTGGAAACCTATTGCCTGGAAGGTTCGCAGGATGGAGGGCAGGCTTCTGCAAAGAACTATCTGACCATCACCTCCTGGTTGAGGAGAAGGGCACCCTTCTATGACCTTGGCCTCCTTAGAGCTCATGCAGGCAACAAACACACACATACAAATACACACACATGCCAACCCACAGCACATACTCACATGTACACACATACACGCAAGCATGCGTGTACAAATACACAGCCCCAAGTCAGAAAGACTGGCGTACTATTCTGGCTACTCAGAAGAGGAAACCCAAATCTTTATTCTCAGAGAGCTTATTCCTCGGTGTATCCCTGGCACCTGGCAGAACAATGAAAATCAGAAGCGCCGCCTTTAAAAACACTCGGGCTGTTCACTCAACTAATTGTGGTCATCTTTTCAGGAGGCAGGGAAGTCAGATCATGATGCTGGACACCCTTAAGCTCAGTACAGTGCTGTGTGTCAATTATGTCTCAATAAAACTGGTAGAAAAAACAGTTATCTGGATAGAAAGAACAAGATAAAATACACGAATTATCAAAAGTTAAAAAAATACAGACGAGCTAGACTATGAGTCTCACAAAGCACTGTTCACAACAGCCAGGACATGGAAGCAGCCTAAATGTCGATGGAGGAGTGGATAAAGAAGATGTGGTACAAATATACAGTGGAATACTACTCAGCCATAAAAAAGAATGAAGTAATGCCATTTGCAGCAACATGGATGGACCTAGAGACTATCATACGATGTGAAGTAAGTCAGACAAAGACAAGTATCATATGATATCACTTATATGTGGAATCTAAAAAAAAATGATACAAATGAGCTTATTTACAAAACAGAAACAGACTCACAGACTTTGAAAACAAACTTATGGTTACCAAAGTGGAAATGTGGTGGGGAGGGATAAATTAGGAGTTTGGGATTAACATATACACACTATTATATATAAAATATGTAATCAACAAGGACCTACTGTATAGCACAGGGAACTCTACTCAATATTCTGTAATAACTTATATGGGAAAAGAATCGGAAAAAGAATAGATATATGTGTATGTATAACTGAATCACTTTGCTGTACACCTGAAACTAACACAACACTGTAAATCAACTATACTCCAATATAAAATAAAAATTAACTTAAAAAAAAGAAAGTTTAAAAAAATAGAGGCAAGCTAGACTATGAGTCTCAGAGAGGTTAAGCTGACATATATATATAGAATCTAAAAAAAAAATGTTCTGATGAACCTAGGGGCAGGCCAGGAATAAAGACACAGATGTAGAGAATGGACTTGAGGACATGGGGAGGGGGAAGGGTAAGCTGGGACGAAGTGAGAGAGTGGCATGGACATATATACACTACCAAATGTAAAACAGATAGCTAGTGGGAAGCAGCCGCATGGCACAGGGAGAACAGCTCAGTGCTTTGCGACCATCTAGAGGGGTGGGATAAGGAGGGTGTGAGGGAGACACAAGAGGGAGGGATGTGAGGATATACGTATGCATATAGCTGATTCACTTTGTTATACAGCAGAAACGAACACCACACTGTAAAGCAATTATACTCCAATAAAGATGTTAAAAAAAAAAGCTGCCTGAAGCCACACAGTAAATGGCAGAACAAGAGTCTAAACCTAAGTCTGCCTAACGCTAAAGCTATTCTGCCACCTTCCTTTGCAATGAGCGAATGCATTCTGTGCTGCCTGGATCCCACTGGGACCTCAGTTGGCTGTTTCTAAAGGGAGCTGAGGGGCAGCCTCAGAGGCTCTGCTCCGAGCAGGGACCTCTCACCTTCTGCTGCCTGATCGCCCTGGTGACCCTCTTCTCCTGGTGCAGCCGCTCTTCCATGTGCGCCAGGGCCTCCTTCAGCGGCGCCTTTTCTTCGGCCTCTCTGAAGATGTCCTTCAGCTTTGCCACCTGTGACTGGTACATCTGAACCGACACTTTGCTCTGCCTGAGCACACAGGAGAGACAAAGTCTCTTTTCTCCTCAGCTTTCTCACTCACCACCAATGCTCCCGACCTGGGAGATCCTCAGAACACTTCCATATATGCTTGGCTTCGCGGTTTCCTTACAAGTTGGGGGAAGGCTGAAGATGTGGGGACTAGAGGGCAGAATAAATAGCCCATTGGCTGTGGATGTGCAGCATGAAGGGGGCACAGGTTATGCTACCAGCCCCTCCCAATTTCCCAGAGAGGGTGGGGGAACGGATACCACTGAAAATACGATGGAATTACGAAAAGCACACACATGGTGAAACATCAGACACATTTATAAAAGGTGCACCTTATTCCTTAACAGTAGGGTACTTTAACTGCTGCTTTCTTGCCCAGAGACTTGGGTCCATCAGGCCCTGAGTCACCATCCCGCCTCCCCACTCCACACCCAGGCCTCTGTCCTCTTGTCCTGGTCCCTACGGGTCTGCAGCTGCCCCGAGGTTTAGCCTGGAGAATGGAGGCCTGGGCCTTTTGCCGGGGACACGGGCCATACTTGAGCTGTTCAATGTCCTTCTCGTATCGTCTCAAAAGCTCCTCTTTCCTCTGCAGCTGGTTCTTGAGTAGGGTGATCTTATCAAACACCAGGTACAGGTCTCTTTGTCGAAGCTGGTGGACTCTCTCCCTCTCTTTTGGGGAGAGGTGTTTCATGGACACGTGACCTGACATATCTTTGATGTTCAGCATAGTCCCGAGGGTTTTGCTCATGTCCAAGTACTACGAGAAAGCGTTTCACAGGTAAGAGGCCTGGCCCAAGACCGCTGGTGGCCCCTTTGAGGAGGCAAACGTCTAATTCTGTTTCATTCATTTTCTGCAGTTGCAGAGAAGAAACACATGCTTTGCAAATGAGTGCATTTGGGGCTTTTAGTAGGACTTTCATTTTCCCCCGCATCCATTTACACTATGCCTTTTTGAGAATTGGGGGGAAGTGGGGAGGGGGAATGACAACAGACATAAACATTCATTCTTACTACCCAGTCTTGCAAGGAATTGGGCTCTGCAATTTCCAGCCCATGCTGGGATAGGAGATGGGTCTCGTGGAGCTACTGTAACAACTAAAATGTATGTGGAGTTGATGTTTAAACTATCTGCAGGGCACGCAGGTTTGGACAGGAGGGGACTGATGCTGGGTATACCTACCAGCTTTTCACTAAGATCTAAAGCGTCAGCCACATCCATTTTCCTTAACTTCTCAGAGACCATGATGGACCCTGGGCTGGAAAGGCCATTTTGAGGCTGAAATAAAACAAAAGAAAAAAACTCACTTGGCATTCCATTATGATTTTCTACATCCAGAAGAATAACCCAAAGAATAATGCAAGAACTGGAAAAAATAATTTGAGAGAGTTGATTTTTTATATCATCTTTATTGGAGTATAATTGCTATACAATGGTGTATGTTCGTTTCTGCTGTATCAAAAAGTGAATCACCTATACGTATCCATATATCCCCATATCCCCTGCCTCTTGCGTCTCCCTCCCACCCTCCCTATCCCACCCCTCTAGGTAGACACACAGCACCGACCTGCTCTCCCTGTGCGATGCAGCTGCTTCCCACGAGCTATCTATTTTACCTTTGGTAGCGTGTGTGTGTATATATGTCCACGCCAAGAGAGTTGGTTTTAAATCCAGTCTGACTCTGTGAACTGCTTTCTTTATGACTGTGTTCCTACCCCTTCAGAGCACGACTGCCTTTGAAATGATGCATCACTTGTGCCATTCTTTGGCCACCGTCTCGTCTGTCTTCCCTTTAGGCCAGTGGTTCTCAACCGGGGGTGACTCTGTCCACCATACCCCCTCCAGGACATTTAGCAATGCCTGGGCACATTTGTGGTTGTCATAATTGCTGCTGGCGTCTAGTGGGTAGAGGACAAGGATGCTGCTAGACACCCCACGATGCATAGGGCAGTCTCCCAAACAAAGAGTTACCTGGCTCAAAAAATCAGTACCGCTGATGTTGTGAAGACAAGCTCCAGAAAAATGGGGACCATGCGGCTTTTGCTCACTATCTCCCTCCTTGTGCCCAGCATGGCACCTGGCAACGAGTGGTGCATAGTGGGCATGTTTGTTGAATGAACGAATGAAGGTTAAGTGGAAAATAGCCTCCCTCCTTTTTATTAAAGGAATCTCATTTCTGTGCAGCAGAAACCATACCCTCACAAAATTTGGCCCAACCTTCTCCTAGCTCTGGAACCTGGTGGGTGGGCATCCCTTCAGAACCTTTCCAGAGACAATGCAGATAGTGTTTGCAGCTGCATCTCCCTAAGACCCCAACCAGCCAGCTGGCTGTTGGAAGCCCAACTGACTGCATGGAAAGGCCACCAGACTGAATAGGGGACCTGATCTGAACGACCACAAATAACCATAATAAGACTCCTTAAAAAATAAATTGGCTTTTAATGCTTGCCATGAGCCTCTCTTAGCCCTAGCATTTGTTGGCACTACCCTGAAAACCTCTGAGATTTTAAAAAAAACAACTACAAAAATATAAAGGCCCCCAAGTGACTGTGATAGACAAGAGTGGACATATTTGTCTATGTATCTATGGAGATGAGAATAAAAGAGGGTATCTGAAGATGACAATAAACCGGGCAGATCTGCTGCAAAAAGAACCTGAGATGCTGCTCAGTGTCTTCAGCTACGCTGAGCTGCATCCTCTGTACCTCTCCAAACGCCCCCTCTTTTCCTGAGGGGAGGGTCACTAAGGAAGAGCCTGGGCTACAGGATCCAAGCACGCAGTCCCCACCCGGTCTCTGCAGGCTAGCAGACACACCACCAGGGACACACCCCTGGTGTGTCTTCAATCATTATTCTGTGACCTTGGGTGAGGTACTTGACCTCCTGAAGCCTTACTTTTTCTTATCTGTTAAATGGGGACAATAATAGTAACTATGACACAAGGCTGCTACGATGGTTAAATGACATAAGGCATGGAGCCGGCTGAGCTCAACGCCTGGCACACAGTAAGCAGTTCACAGATGTCAGCTATTCTTCCTCCTGCTCTTTCGTTTAATTACTGCCAACCTTGGAGGATTGAGAGTTGGGAGGTTTCCTGCTCTGTGGTGTCAGTGGTGGGATGAGGGCTTGTTGCCAAGGGGAAGGTCAATCTTGGAAGCAGGACCATCAGGACGTGAGATCCAGCTGAGCTCCCCACCTGGAGATGCTCCCTCCACTCCCAGCCTCAGAGAAGGAAGGTTCGATTTTATCAGGAAAACCAACACATTTCTGAAGACTCACATCTCTAGACGTGTGAGCAAATGTCTAGAAAAATTGTAGGAGAAAATGCTGGTACAGAGAGGATGGCTTTATTATGTTTTCCAAAAGCTGGTTTAGACCAGCTGCCGCAGCAAGCCACGCTATTCAGAGCTGTCCATTGTCATGTGTCAATCAAACACCCGATCAAACATCCATTTAGGATACAGGGCACCTTCAACCTAACAATCAAATTACTTCTGAAAATCCTGGAAAACACAAACTATGCTCCCTAAGAAAGGAAGGTTTTCTTGGATAATACTCTTTAAATACTGTTTGACAATAATAACTATCATCTATTAAAGTGCTCGCTATGAGCTAGGCACTGGGATAAGCACTTTACATAATGATCTCCTTTAATTTTTCCATCATCATTTTACAGCTGGGAAATTGAAGTCCCAGAAAGGTTAGGAGGCTGCCCAAGGTCACAGAGCTTGCAGAGCTGGGATTAGGACACAGGTCTCTGATTCTAGAACTTGTGTCTTCTTAATCATCATGGCTCCCTTCTGCTGCCCTTTATGTGTTCATGTTTTTCAGTTTATAGCAAAAAGCAAATGTTAGGCAAGCTCATGGCATAATGTTGTACATTAGCTTGTTGAATCTTTTCTGCAGAATACAACATGTGATGTGAAAAGGAGGGCCCAGAGATTGACCTGGCCAGCATCAGTGCAATGTTATATCATGCTGTACACGATGGGAAGCCGCCTTTCTATTCAAACATTGGATCGGTGGTACGGCCAGGCACCAACCAGTCCATACAGGTGTTAGCCCATCAGGGAGGACCTGGCCTCGAACCAATGATGTATACAGTGGTGCCAGGGCACACGGCTAGTGTCTGTCCTCATGCCCACCCTCCCCACGTGTCAGTCAATGCAGATACAAAGTTTCTTTGGTTACCGTTCCGATCTCTACTCTTGAAAAAGTTGGCAAGTCAGGTTTTGCATCCAATATTTTCCGAACATTTTTTTCCATCCCGAGGGTCTTTAAGTCTAGAAATGATTCATCCATGTGGTCCTTGTGATCTATAAAAGAAATAATTTACACTCAAAACAAAGGCTCAGGAAGAAGTTACTGCATGTAAAAGTCACAGCTGCTATTTACTGGACACTTACCACAGGCCAGTACTAATGAGCTCACCATCCTCCCTTGGCAGGTGAGGCATCGAGGCCCAGAGAGGTGACATGACTTGTCCAAGGCCACACAGCTCATATGAGGCTGCAGCCTCCCAGGGCGGGGGCACTGAGGGGGAACCTTCGGCCACAGGTGTGAGGATGGACTTGAACCCAGGCTTCTGTGTCCTAGCCCAGGGCTCCACCCAGCAGCAAGCTTGGTTTCTTGAAAGCCCTATTCCCTCTAAACAGGGTATTTATCCTGGGAAGTTCCCCAAGGTTGGTCCTTGCACAGCATGCGTCTATGAAAAAGTTTCCACTGGGCCACAGTGAAATAAGAAAAAGAAGGACAAGGTTCTGAGTTTTTCATGAAATCCTGTTTATTTAATATCAAGGCCTGCTCTTGACTCTGAGCTCATGCCTACACATCTATTTTTTTTCCTGCCCATCTTTTTTTTATAACTATGTTTTTTTAGTTATGAAATGATGGGGATAGAAGATGGTGGTCCTGGCAAATTGGTTAGTCCCTAAAGTGAACCCTCAAGTCTGGGGCCCATGGTTCTCAGCACAGAGGGGTGACTAAGCAGGAGGAAACTTACTTGACAAGCTGGCCTTCTCAAGTTCTTTAATTCGTGCACGAAGCTCAGATAAGGCCTTTTTCTGACACTGAATGACTTCCTCATGTCGGGACCCTTTGCACTTGGCTCCTAGATCACTGAAGGACTGCTCCTGTGGCCAGAATGGTGAGGACAGCAGTTTTATCAGTGATCACAACTCCCTCTCTTTTATTTGAAGAAACATGAACAAATCATGGATTAGCAGAAACCCTGTCACTTACTTAGTACCTTGGAAAATATCATTACAGGGCTTCAGCAGAGAAGGAATTTAAAAATTTCATTTTGAATACAAAGTCACGTCTAGGAAGATTTCCAACTTTCCTACCTACTTAGCATCATTATAAATAAGAGATCCCCCCTATGTTCCCTCCCCATGTTTTATTTCTTTTTTTCTTCTAATGTTCTTCTAAGCTTGGGTTTCCACTTGTTGTCATTCTGGTCTCATCTCTGAACAATCACATCAAATTTGCTCCTGGAGGGGCTTTTTTTTTTTTGCCTGCACCATGCGGCATGCGGGATCTTAGTTCCCTGACCGGGGATCGAAACCGCGCCCCCTGCAGCGGAAGCACAGAGTCTTAATAACTGGAACACCAGGGAAGTCCCTGGAGGGGCTTTTATTTATTTATTTTTTTTCTGCGTTACGCGGGCCTCTCACTCTTCTGGCCTCTCCGGTTGAGGAGCACAGGCTCCGGACACGCAGGCTCAGTGGCCATGGCTCACGGGCCCAGCCGCTCCGTGGCATGTGGGATCCTCCCGGACCGAGGCATGAACCGGTGTCCCCTGCATCGGCAGGCAGACTCTCAACCACTGTGCCACCAGGGAAGCCCCAGGTGGTTCTTATCGGCCAACTTGGGGAAAACCTTCTTCTCAGACTTTGTGGCTGAAAATGTAGTCTGCAGAGCTGTGCTATCGGTACCAGCTGGGAGCTGTTCAGAAATGCAGAATCCCAGGCTCCCCCCACCCGAGACCTGCTGAGTCACAATCTGCATTTCAACAACATCCCCATATGATCCGTGGACACCTTTGAGTTGAGAGGTGCCACTGTAAAGTATCCTCTAATTGGCTGGTTTCTGGAAAAGTAAGTAGCCGTTTTGGCCATGTGTTTCCCCTGATATGCATGAAGAGAAAGCAAAAGACTGAAATACTATTGGTTGGTCTTGCACTCACTGAGACACAAACCAGGACCCGCAGTAACGACTGGGATTTGTATCAATAAAATCAGCTGCGGTATATAAACAAAGTACCATTTCTAGACATTTCAATAACCTTGCCTCTTCAAGTTGATCTTTAAGTTGATCTCTGAGTTTTAGGGTTCAAGCTTCATGTTAATTCCTCCTACATCATTCACCCTCTTTAATTAATTTAGTTCCCAACAAGGAGTTGCTGAGATTCCTCCATCTAAGTACGTGCCCTCTGTTTCTCATAGGAAAGCCCATTTCATCAGTTTCCAGTAGTAAAGAGAAGGACGGGGACCACCTTACCGATTTCTCTGCCATTAGCCGCTTGACTCTGGCTCTCAGCTTCTCCTCTTGCTGTAGCCTTTCCTCGGTCAGCTTCTCCTTCTCTGCCAGATGCTGGGGTAACTCTTCTTGCAGCAAATACTGCTGAGTTTCCCGAGAACTGTTGATCTTCATCTGAAATGAGGGGAAGGGGAACTGCAGCTGATGGGGGACAGGACTAACGCAGGAGTCATTTCCACTACCTTTGGGGGCGGGACAAAGGTTCACGAAACTTTCTTCAAAACACAGAAAAATGATGCTTAGCTTAGTAACTAATAGCGAAGTAGTAGAGCATCGTGGTTAAGAGCTCAGACTCTAGATCTAGATAGAATCTCAGCTCTAGTTCTTTCTAGACACTTCTTCGTATAGAAAATAAGCGGGTGAACTAAGGCAGGCCGTCTTCCTCCTCATTCATCCCTGCCGGCCGCTTGGGTGCGGGATTCCGTGGAGAGCACGGGCCCGTGAAGGGGCTCTGCAGCACGCCTACCTGACCGACTGCTCTTTCCAAATTGGCTTTAATGAGGTTTGCTCTGTTCCTCATTTCTTGCAGCTGAAGCAATTTCCTTCTGGAATCCTGCCGAAGCTTCTCTTCAACCTGAAAGGATGATGAAACCGAGGGCTTGCTGCTAATGTGATCATCATGCCCTCTGGGGAAACTCTTCTGGGTGGGCTAATGGGTGTGGGGGAGTCCCTGAGGGGTAGGGACAGCTGCAGCCCAGCAGCAGGGGTCACAGGCATGCACAGGGTGGAGGCAAACTCACAGGGAGTTGCCCCCTACGGGAAAGGGCCGAGCTCTGCACCCGGGGCTCAACTATGTTCTACTGCACACTCCCATCCCAGCTCGGTCCCTAACAAGCCGTACGACACTCGGAAAGTTATTTCACTGCTCCGTGACTCAGTGTCCTCATCTGTCAAATGGGGATGATGATACTAGTATCACTGCATAGAGTCATTGTGGGGATTCGATGTTTGGAATAGTGCTTAAGGGCTCTGTGAGAGTGTTAAGTACTGTTGTAACCTATGAAAGGTGGACGGGAATGTCCGCCGTACAGTCTCGTTCTAATAACTCGTGATGGGTACTTGAAAATGTTATGATTGGGTTTATTATCATAACTGTTTGTCGTCACCACTTTGAGCACACTCACTGGTGGTAACCTCTCCAGAGGCTTGCCAAAGCAATGTCTATTAAGAATTGCAGCCTGCAAACGAAGGCATTTAAAGTGGAGAAGCTTGCCTACTTTTCCCCCCTTGCTTGGGTAACAGTCAACGCACGGTAAGCTTGGGAGTGCTCCACGCTACCCTTGGCTGGCCAGTGTAGGCCTCGCAGCTGCTCAATTCTTGGATGCACCTGCTGAGCCCTGGGCCCTGGCACTAACAGGAAATGAAGCAAACTCTCATAAATAAATGGAACGTTTTTGTGCTGAAACAAATTCACAGGCTGTTTTTTTAGGGATCTGAAGAGGGGGATCACAGGGATGTAATAAAAGACCCAGAAAAGCCCTTAAGAGCTTTCTTCTGAGTAGTGTGGTCCAGTGGAAGAGCCTCTACCCAGCTCCGTTACCTTGGAAAAGTCATCTAAGCTCTCTGGGCTTTAGTTTTCTCCCAGGTCTAAACATGCTCTGACTTCTATGTCAGCAGCCTTTTTCATATGCTGCAAAAGCCAAGTCCAGCCTTGGACTCTGCCCTTATCTGTGCTCTGCATGAACAGCCCCCGTTCCCGTCCCCAAGCCTCAGAGTCACCTTCAACAGCCGCCCTGCTCCCTCTCTCACACTCGGGGGTCTCATGCCTGTCCTCCAACCCCTCTCACATGCAAGCTGGACTGTGACAAGTGGCCTCCTCGCCTCGAGTTTAGTTTCTTCCAGTGCAATCTTAACGGTACTGTGAGAGTTACCCAGCTGTAAGGCAGCTCTGTCCAACAGAACTTTCTGCAACGGTACAGGTACTCTGAGTGAGGCTGTGTTGTCTAATACGGCAGCCACCAGGCACATCTGGGGATCGAGCACTCGAAATGGGGATGGTGTGACGGAGGAACTGAACTAAAAATTTTAGTTAATTTTCATTAATTTCAGTGTAAACAGTAGCATGTGGCTATTTGCTACACCAGGGTAACTGAAGTCAGACGAACCTGGAGTCAGACAAAACCGACTGTGCCATTGGGCTAGTTACTTTACTAGTAACTGGTAGCCTTGACTTTCTCATCTGTAAAATGGAGAGGATGATTTCTAGATCACAGCGCTGTTGTGAAGATGAAGAGATGAAATGTTCAAGGTAACTCCTAGTACGTGAGAAATTGTAACTACCATTTTCACCCTGATTACTGTCCACGAATGTCATTGCATCAGTCACTTGTTCAGAAGCCTTAGTAGCTCCCCACTGCCTGTGTGGTACAGAGCTCAAGCACCTGAACTAAGGCAAAACACCAAGCCAGGGATTCAAGAAGCCCCTACGAACTCAACGAGGTAAATAAAACTGAATCCACACCTAGATAAACCATAATAAAACTGCTGGAAATCAAGGGAAAAGACAATCTTAAAAGCAACCGGAGAAAAAGACAGATTATGCAAAGGTACAACAGTTAGGCTTACAGATGACTTCTAAATAGAAATAATAGGAGCCACAAGACAATAGTGACATATCTAATGCTGTATCTAATGTGCTGAAAGAAAAGAGTTGCCCTTGTAGAATTCAATACGCAGTCAAATGTGTTTTAAGAATGAAGGTTAAATATACATCTCCAGACAGACACACAGGCACATTTGAGAATTTGTCATCAGCAGAGCCACAATGAGGGAAAACATTAAAGGGTATTCTTCAGACACAAGAAAAATGAACCCAGGTGGGTGATCAGAGATGCAGAAAAGATAAGCAACAGTAAGGGTAATGTGTGGATATGATACTGACTATAGAAAAACACTAATAATGTCTTGTGGGGTATTAACTATCAAGAGGAGTTTAGAAAATGACAGCAATGGCTTATAAATCTGGAGGGGGTAAGTGAAGTTAAGGTGTTTGAAACTCCTTGCACTGTCAAGGAGAAGGGCATAATTATCAACTACTATTGCCTCTTGGTAAGTTAAGAATGCAGGGCTTCCCTGGTGGCGCAGTGGTTGAGAGTCCGCCTGCCGATGCAGGGGACATGGGTTCGTGTTCTGGTCCGGGAGGATCCCACATGCCGCGGAGCGGCTGGGCCCGTGAGCCATGGCCGCTGAGCCTGTGCATCCGGAGCCTGTGCTCCACTACGGGAGAGGCCACAACAGTGAGAGGCCCGCGTACCGCAAAAAAAAAAAAAAAAAAAAAAAAAAAAAAAAAAGAATGCATATTGTAGTCTTCAGGATGACTACTAAGAGAATAGTAGAAGAGTGAAAAACTTAATTAATGTGTGATTTTGGTGAGTCAAGGATGAATGCTATTGTCTTACTATTACTAAAAGAATAGTAAAAAAGTGAAATATTTCCAAGCTAATAGAGGGGGAAAGTGGAATAAGAGAAAACCATCCACTCAGAAGGAGGCAAGGAAGGAGAGAAAAAGGAACATACCACAGATGGTACAAGTGGTATTGAGCAAGAAGGTAGATTTAAACCCCAGGATACGAGTAATTACATGATATAAATGGACTAAAAGTCAAAGATTGTCAAACTGGATTTTGTAAAAATGATACGTTATTTGAAGGCATATGTCCAAACCTTAAGACAAAAATTGACAGAGAACGTATGAAAAAGATATGGTATGAAAACTCTAACCAACAGAAAGCCAGTGGTGAAGCTGAATGACAAAGGAGACGTTAAGGGAGAAACACTACTTGAGATGAAAAGGGACATTTCATGATGATCTAAAGTTTTGCTCTACAGGAAGTATTAGGATTGTAAATTTATATGCACCTAGTAACACAGCCTCAAAACATATAAAGCAAACATTGTTCATATTAAAAGAAGAAACACACAAATGACAAACATGTTGAGATTTTTAAAAACATTCTCAATGATGGAACAAAAAGACAAAAAAAAATCAATATGAGAATTTAAGTTGGAACAACATCATTGGCAAACTTGATTTAATGGATCAATTCTTTCTTAGATAATTTCACAATTAAGATTTGAAGGCAGTCTAGGGTAGTGGTTACACACAGGAGCTTAGGAGTCAGGCAGACCTGGATTCAAGTTCTGCCACAACTACTTTATGCAAGTGAACTTGGATAACTTCCTTCACCTCTGTGAGCCTCAGTTTTCCCGACTGTAAAGTGGGGTTAATACCAGTATAGACCGCATGGGGTCATTGTGAGGATGAACAGAGATGATGCAGGTGGAGTGCTGGCCCCAGAGTGGTTCCCAGGCCGACCTGTCCCTGCCATACCTTGCTCTTTTCCCGCAGCGTCATAGAGATCAGGTTCTGCTCGGTACTGCTCCTTTTCAGCTCCACCCTGAGCTTCCTCATTTCTTTTTCCATGTCATGGATTTGCTGAAAGAGTTCCAACAACAGGGAAGTCAACTTCACAACTCATTTCATCCGGTTCATTAAGGCAGAAACCTAGTCTGGGATTCGCTTAACTCCTTCCCTTGGGGGACAATTCCACGTATTTGAGGCAAAGTAGACTTTCTTTCAACGGATGCAATGCAAGTGCTGGGTGAGGGAAAATTTCAGTTTCTTTTGAAGATCAGCATGGATCCTGGATTAAACAGTACAAGATACCTATCCACTCATTAGAGTCTCTTTCCTTGGGGCACATTTTTGAGTTCAATCTAAATAAGGGCTGTTTGGAAGACACAATGGGCACAGTTTGGAAGAAAAGAACAATGACATTTTTCTTTTTTCTCATTTGAGGCAGAGAAGTGTGCTCCTGACAGAGAGAAGAACACATGTCTCCTGCCCCCGTCCCAGGCACCGTCCTTCCCAACGGATGGAAAACGTATGCCTGGTGATGTGCACGACGGTTCGGGCCAGTACAGGGGGTGAACATTAACACTGAGTGGTCATCTTTTCATTGTGTTAATTTTTATGTTCACCTTCCATACAAGGCCAGTGATACATTTGCTTTTTATTTTGTTTTTTTGAATTGTTGTAAAATTGAATGTATTTAAGCAAAAATACTTCAAGAAGAGTTGTGTTAATAACAGTGTTCAGGGCTGTGATAAAACTTGTGACAGTGGATCATGAAAGTCTGGGCATCACAAGTCCAGGGGTAGGGACCACGGTGAATTTCTAGCAGCATACGGTGGCCACCTCCCGTCCCTTTCCCCAGGGGAAACCTGATGAGGGGCCTTGAGCCAACTGCCCAGAAAATCTGGGGAGAGTGTGTTTTCCATGGTCTTTTCACCCATCTCTTTGAGGCCAGCAAATCAAAGAATTAGGAGACTATATTAACAGACAAACACCCAGAAAGCCCCAGAGCTTGTGCTAGCTAATGGGCCAAGGAACCCCTCCAAAACCCTGAAGGCCACAATCTAGGCTTTCAGTGGACACCGAGGGGTCAGGAGGTTCAACGCACGGTTTTGCAGAGTTTTAACTCTTTCTCTTGGGCTTCCCACTTCTCCTTCTGGGCATCTTCCTTCTGTAACTCTTCTTTCAGCACTGAGCACTGTGGAGAAAAAGGACAAGGCCACGGGGGCTTGGCTGGGGGTCCCAAGTACCTGTGTTCATGCCCAGGAGTGTTTCCTGCTGTATAACCCAATCACACCTCTGAATTCTGAGAGGCGAGACCATTTGTGTGATGGGAGCACGGGATCCTGCAGTCGTTCCCAGTTCACCCCTCTCCTGAGTTCTGAGGAATAGAGCATCTAAGTTCCTCTTCAAAAGCCAGCAAACTTCACTGCAGGGGAAATCCAGCTTTGTAGAGTCTGGGTACTTAGGGTGCAGGAATTAGGATGTTTTCACGCTGTGACCGGTGAGGGTGGAGGGGGCCGAGCCAGTGAGCTCCGGTCCATCTTAGGGCTTTTGTGCAGGTTGCATCTCAAAGAAACAACTGCCCCGACTGGTGTGGAGGGGTAAACGGAGCTGTCTTGCCCGAGGGCGGCTTGGCAACAGGCATTAAGGGCATAAGCATGGATGTGCCTTCTTTTGACCCAGCAATTCCCACTTTAGGAATGTACCTTAACGACAATGACTGGAGAAATAAGTAAATCTGTAGTTTCAAGGATGCTCTTCACAGAATTGTCAGTAACAGTGGAAGAAAAAAAAAAAAGAGGAAACAACCCAAGTGTTGTTTACAACAGCAGACCACTTTATAACACTGGGTACATCCAGGAGAAAGTATGTAGCTTTTAAGACGAATGATAAGAGCGTTGATTTATTAGCACGGGAAAATAGTAAGCATTTAAAAATTTAAAAAATGTGCATAGTATAAATTCACTATAAAATGATTGATTGATTGATTTCTAGGCAATATATAGAAATAAGACTGGAAGAACATACATGAAAATATTAACACTGATTTCTCAAGGTAGCATTTCCTCTCCTCTCTTTTTATTTTTTCTTCTCAATGTCATCTACTTATTTTTCTAAAATTAACACACATGATGTATGTCATTAAAAAAAAGGCATCTCAAATGTTCACAAGAGCAGTACCCTTGGTGGTGACGAGCCCTTGTGCTATTGGCCAGCACAGTCTAGAGGAGAAGGGACCTCATTCCAAGGTCAACGAGGAAGGGGAAACGGGGACATAAATCATCCAAATGCATTTCAGGAGGTAGAAGAGCCAAGCAGGTGCTGTCTTTGCAGATTCCTTGTACTTAGCACCAGCTCTGCATCCCCTTCCCGTCCCCAACACACACACACACACACACACACACCACATTAAACAGCTATAGCACATGCCTGGGAAGACACTCTGCTTGGGAGAAACGAATGCAGAGGGCTTGGCCAGGCAGCCGACCTCAGGCAGAGGCAGAAGAGCACAACGAAAACCAGCCTCCCACTTCTTGGAAAACGATTTTGTCATCCCCATTTCACACATGGGGAAATGGAGGCCAAATAAGTTACAATAAAAGAAAGCTCTGGGATGGGACCCTGGTCTGTCTGATCCCAAAGCTCGTGCAGTGCCTTTCACCAGCTCCAAACTGGGTATGGTACTACGTACCAGGTGTTACTTACTGTGCCTTTTCCTTGGAACCTCAAGATCTGTTCTGACCCCACCCCCATGCAGACCTAGCTATCGGGTAGCCTCTGGGAATCTCTGAGTTGCCACCTGAGATGAAAGCTTTGAGGTTTTACCTTGACTCACAGAAACAGGCACATCATGCAAATACTGAGAAATCTTATCCTATAGGGGCAGGATTCTAAAGTTAGCATTGAAGGCAAGATTTGCAAATAGTCAAAGTTACATGTAAAAAGCTCTTTGCTTGCCTACCTCGTTCATCTTCCATAGAGACATTCCACACACTAAAGTCTAAGGAAGAAATGAGTGTCTGCGTGTTTGCATCTGGATCTTCAGACGTTCTGCTTTGAAGACGATTATGAGAACCAGTGGTTCTGGGACCACGATGCAGCCGTGTGGTCATCCGTGCTCACAGAGAGATCGTATTCTGCTTAATGTTAAACTTTGCAATGGCAGTATATGCTCATAGGTGGGTTTGTTGCTGGGATTAAACAAACTCATTTATAATAGGGGTTAGAAAATGTTTGCTGGATTAGAAAATCTATTACGCTTATTCTGAGCCACATACACACTGTCCTTTGAAAGGCTTCAGAGAAGTTGGCCACCTGCCCAGCAGCTACCCTCCCTGTGTCCTTGGGCACTGGCCTCATCTCACCACCGTGTGTCATGTGACTCCACTGTGTCTGCTTTTCGCAGCTACAATTTGCTGATGACCCGACACTCACTCTGGAGCTGAGGGCTTCGAGCTGGTGATCCTTTTCTTTGTTCTCACTTTTCAGTTGATTCACCTCCTGTTGTAGTTGTTGAACTTGACCATCCTTTACTAACACGTCTCTTTGCAAAGATGACACCATCTCTGTAAAAGAACCAAACCAAACCAAAACAAAAGACTCATGGAGGTGAAAGAGGCAGGAAGGATTATTGGCAACACCATGGCTGTCAGCCAACGTTTGGACAAGACTTTCCAAGCCCGGGCCACCACCGGTGCCCTCCTAGGACTGGGGAGGCTTTTTCCAAGGGTCCCAGAGCAGGAATGGGAATGAGAGCAAAGTCCACGGAACAGGGTTTGAGGCTTCAGTGAGAATAAGGGGCAGTCAGCACCAGCGAGAGGAGAAGCCTTTGGGGGCCCCTTGTGGGCACAGGCCAGGCAAAGCTGGGAGGAGAGGCCACACCATGGACCTGGGGAACAAAGTCCCAGCACAGGGAAGTTCTAGGAATTCTTCTCCAGAGGCCAGGAGACGGGCGTGTGCCAGAGGGCACTGCTGGACACTATTGATGAGGTGGTTGGTTTCACAGTCCTCTGAGTTTGGAACCCTCTCTACCACTTATTAGCTTGGTGGTCTTGGACAAGCTATTTCACCTCCCACTGTCTGTCCCACACAGAGTTATTGTAAGGGTCAAATGATGCGGTATGTCCCAAGAACACAAAGTAGCTAAATTATGTTTGTTACAGGGCGCCTATTATTTTTCTCGGCAGCCAGCTTCCAAAATGGGCCCAATGATCCCTACCACCTAGAATTCATGCCTTGTGTAGCCCCTCCCAACCTGAATAGGGCTGCCATGGGTAACCAATATGATACTGTGGAAATGACGGACTGTTTCCTCTCAGGCTGGGTCATAAAAGACACTGTGGCCTCCTCTTTGCTCTCTCTCGAATTACTCACTCTGGGGGAAGCCAACTGCTGTGTTGAGGAAACTCAAGCAGCCCTAGAGAGAAGCATGTGTGCTCAGGGACTAAGGCCTCCGGCCAATAGCCACATGAGCAGCCATTCTGAAGGGGGATCCTCCGGCTCCCCCCGAGGCTTTAGATGACATGACTGATGCCCCAACCGACATCTTGACTGCAACTCATGAGAACTAAGTCACCCCCCGCTCAAATTCCTGAACTACAGATACTGGGTGAGATCATAAATATTAGTTGGGGATTTATCCATTACATTTTGGGGTAACTTGTTATGCAGCAATAGATAACTACTCCATTACTGTAGTATCATTTTTTAAAAACATCTTTATTGGAGTATAATTGCTTTACAATGGTGTTTTAGTTTCTGCTTTATAACCAAGTGAATCAGTTATGCATATACATATCTCCCCATATCTCTTCCCTCTTGCATTGTAGTATCATTTTGAATAAAAGTGGGAAGAAGGGTGCATAAATGCAGTGGTATTGGGTTATCTCCTACGGTTCTTTTCTTGAAAGAACATCAGGCCCAGTTTTAGTGATAGGTTTCAATCAAGAATGTCTATGAAATAAAGCACAAAATGCTCCAGAATTTCATTTTAAAAATGAGCTTTGCCTCCAGGACACAGTTCAGTTACTTGGAAATCCCTCTGGGGCTTGCCACACTTTGAGTGGGTCCAGCCCATCTCAAGCATTATCCCAACCCAGGCCTGTCCGACTCCCTGATCGGAGAAGGTGGGATCTGAGACAGGCTTGATGCTTGGATGAGGTTTCACTGGCCGACATACGGGAGGAAGGTGAGGACCAGCGAGTTCATCCTTCCATTCCTGGTGCCCAGAACAGCACCTAGCCTGGGGGAAGTGCTCAGAAAATATCTGAGGATATCCCAAGTGAGGGAGGAGAATAAGCAGAGACCTGGGGGCAGCAGGGGGTGGGGCTGGGTGTGATTAAGTTGCAGAGTGAGGCAGAAGAAAAGCACAGATTCATACAGAGATGGGGATTCACGTGCGACTCAATGCTGTGCCTGGCTTCTACAGCTGTGGGCATGTTTCCTGCTATGCGCTGGCTGCCTTCAGAGTGATGTGCCCCTCCGAGGCTCACTGCCTCCTCCCTGTCACCTGCTTCTCTCCCTCCCCTCGTCTGTGAGTGGTCCCATCCTCTTCAGGTCTCTAGGCATGTCAGTTTCGGCTTAAAAAACTCCACTGGATTCCCAACACCCTTGGAATAAAAACCCAGACCCCCCGACCCTGCCCAGCCCCACAATCCTCTGTTCACTCCACGCAGCCTCGCTTGCCCTTGGCTTGTCCTTGCCCACCTGAAACAGGTCCTCTCTAAAAGAAGGACATAGCCGTGGAGGATACAGCATAAACTGGTTAGAATCGGCTAGGTCCAAGGGGGCGTAAGAGTCGACTTCCAGGGGAACTGGAGCCTCATTACAGGCTCATTGTAATACATGAGCGAAATGACACACGCACCAGCACCAGGACTGTTCCGAGGCTGACCATAAAGGTCAAAAAGAGGGTGGTGGGGCTTCCCTGGTGGCGCGGTGGTTGACAGTCCGCCTGCCGATGCAGGGGACACGGGTTCGTGCCCCGGTCCGGGAAGATCCCACATGCCGTGGAGCGGATGGGCCCGTGAGCCATGGCCACTGAGCCTGCGTGTCCAGAGCCTGTGCTCCGCAACGGGAGAGACCACAACAGCGAGAGGCCCGCGTACAGAAAAAAAAAAAAAAAAAAGTGTGTGTTGGCCCAATTCCTGGAAATCCCCGCCCCTTCCCCAAAATATTAGAGTTCTCCCAATCCTCCCACTCATTAGCCTATAAAATTACCCAGCCCATAAAAACTAACTGCCCCATATTTGGGGGTCTCTAGCCTTCTGAGATGGCCCACACTCTGTCTGTGGAGTGTGTTTCTCTCTAAAGAAATCCACTTCTTACTTTGTCTCTCACTGAATTCTTTCTGCGATGAGACATAAAGAACCTGAGCTTTATTAAGTCCCGAGACCAGATGCGTGATCTCGATTAAAAGATAGTGGGTTCTGACTGGGTTCGAGTCCCAGCCCACGGGTTCAAGTCCCACCTGAGTTCCATGGTTGCACACCCACTAAGCTGGTCCCCCTTGGCCTCCCCACTTGAAGTGCTGGCCACCACAATACACAGTTTATTTTCTCCACAGCACCACTGCTCTCTGAAGTGGGCTTGTTTATTCATCCCTTTACTTTTATTGTCTGTCACCCCCTCCCAAATCTGTGAGTACAGTAATCTGACTGTCTTGCTTGGCTCTCCCTCCCCCAGAGCCTGGAACGGGGCCTGACACCTAGAAGGAGGTCAAGAAACATGTTTAAGCAATGAAGGAATCCAGGGAATCAAAGCTCAGTCACAGCTGTGCGTTGGCTGCCCCTCTCCCAACCCAAGCCCTTTATCAGGGAACCACCTCTGATCAAATTAGAAAATGGTTTCCTTTGGGCCCAAGTGCACTCGGCTGAAATGGGTGAGACTATGGGTGCCTTAAAGGAGTGACCCCATTTTGTCCACGCTCTAGTTTGCACTCAGGCTGCTTTGTGGAACCACCCAAGCCACAAGGCGACCTGTGTTCTCCCTGGTGGGGCCAGTGCTCAGGAGACCTTGTAGCCAAGAGATACCATTCTCTCAAATATTTACCAGGCCCTGCCCTCGGAACTGGGTGGCAAGAAACCTCCACTGAGGGAGAACTCTAATGCACCGACACGGGTGATCCCTGAGGCTGCACCCATGTCACGGGCACAGGTGCGCTGGTTGACTGGTGATGTCTGCAGGGGGAGGGCAGAAGCTCTGGGGCCTGAATGCAGAAGGGCCTCACCTGACGTGATGGCGGCGTCCCTCCTTAAGTTCTCGGCCTCGTGCTTCAGGGAGGTGATATCCAGGGTCTGGCTCAGCACCTGGTTGTAGCCTTGCTGTAGGGCACTGATCTGTGGAAGGAGGCAACACACCGTCAGAGGGGGCCAGCCAGGCCTGCAGGACACGCCGGTACTTCTCCAACGTTGGGCAAAGAGTCGGGCTGATCTTGGATCGGGGTGTTGGGGAAACCAAGGTTTTCAGTTGTCACTAGTGGAAGGGGCAGGAGGGGCCTGTTCCTTCAGTGACCACCATGTCATCGGTCCTCAAGACACGAACCTTATCTTTGTGGCCACCCAGGGGCTCGGGTGCTGCTGTCTTCCTATGACCTGTGGGTTTTCAGCCATAAATAGACCAGCTGTTGGTTACAGATGATCCAGCACTGACTGGATGCACAGCAAAGTTCAAGAGCCGGGAGCAGGTTATGAAATGAATTCCCTCTAATGAGAATAGAGGGTAGTTTATACCTCACAGAACACTCCAGAGTTTACAGAGCCCGTTCACACATGCTACACTGATACTCGTCACAGCGTTGCTGAAGGCTGACGTTCCCATTAATGTGCCCATTTTGCAAGGGAGCCAGGTTGAGACTCAGAGAGGCGAGGCCCCCTGCTCGGGATCACGCGGCTGGTCAGACGTGGAGTCTGATTCAAACTCAGTCTTTAGTTGCCTGGTTCCTCCTTCCCAGGTGGCTCTAGGAATGAGCGTGAGAAGTTGGAGGCTGTAAAGCATGGCATGGACTAGGGAGCCGGACTGTGGCCTTCAAGTCCTGTCTCTGCCACTTAACGGGCTTTGTGAACACAAGGAGGACACCATATTCTGTTTCCTTTTGTTCAGTCTGTATGCGGGGTGATGGTAGTCCCAACCTGATAGGATTGTTAGAAGTATTTTAATAAGTTAACATGTGTACGAGTGCTCAGATCATGCCTGGCACACGACACAGGGGGATGAGCTGTGACGGTCCTCTCCTCTGACTACCCACAGGGTGTTTTTTTTCTTTTGTTTTGGGTTTATTTTGGGTTTTTTTTGCGGTACGCGGGCCTCTCACTGTTGTGGCCTCTCCCATTGCGGAGCACAGGCTCCGGTCGCGCAGGCTCAGCGACCATGGCTCAGGGGCCCAGCCACTCCGCAGCATGTGGTATCTTTCCGGACCGGGGCACGAACCCGTGTCCCCTGCATCGGCAGGTGGACTCTCAACCACTGCGCCACCAGGGAAGCCCTCACGGTGTGTTTTAGCTTCAACTTCCCTCGTCCGTCTCTGGGGAAGGTAGTTGGTAATCTTTATGTGTGCATTTGTAAGCCTTGCCAGGCTCACTTAAACGCCAGTGTGGTTGTTATTAAGAGGAAATACAGGGGCTTCCCTGGTGACGAGGTGGGTGACAGTCCGCCTGCCGATGCAGGGGACGCGGGTTCGTGACCCAGTCCGGGAAGATCCCACATGCCGCGGTGCGGCTGGGTCTGTGGGCCATGGCCGCCGAGCCTGCGCATCTGGAGCCTGTGCTCCGCAATTGGAGAGGCCACAACAGTGAGAGGCATGTGTACCACAAAAAAAAATAATAATAAAAAAATAAAGGAAATACAGGAATCGTGGGTGGGAGCACCACAGGCCGGCTCTATCTATGGCTGCTGTGAGCACCCTCTAAGTCCATGGCTCAGAGCCCCCTCAAGGGCGGGCCCCCCTCCAGGGTTGTAGGTCTACACGTGGGGTGCGGAAGGCTCTCCATCAAATGCAACGTTGGTAAGGGCCCGAAAGTAGCTGCCAGGCCTCGGCCTCCACAGAGCAGGTACCCGAGAGGCCGGGAAAGAGAGCTGGGCCCAGAACCCCCTCCCTCTCGGTCTGATGTGGCCAGACTGCTTGTTCTGAGTGGCCCGGACATTCCCACCTCAAGGTGCACTGTGGGCCTTTGCCCTGTGATTTTTCAGATGTCAGGCCTCAGTACTCCCACAGGGACACGTTTATTGGGGCATAAATGTCAAGCAATCCGTAGACAGGACAAGAGTTAGCTTGTTTTTTTGTTTTTTGTTTTTTCGCTGTACGCGGGCTTCTCACTGTTGTGGCCTCTCCCGTTGTGCAGCACAGGCTCCGGAAGTGCAGGCTCAGTGGCCATGGCCCACGGGCCCAGCCGCTCCGCAGCATGTGGGATCTTCCCAGACCGGGGCACGAACCTGCGTCCCCTGCATCGGCAGGCGGACTGTCAACCACTGCACCACCAGGGAAGCCCCACTAGCTTGTTTTGATAGATCAAAACGGAAGTGACAAGGAGAAGGATGCAATTTCTTTTCTTTTTTTAAAAATAAATTTTATTTATTTATTTATTTTTGGTGTGTTGGGTCTTTGTTGCGGTGCATAGGCTTATTGTGGCGCCTTCTCTTGTTGCAGAGCCTGGGCTCTAAGCACACGGGCTTCAGTAGTTGTGGCACGAGCGCTCAGTAGTTGTGGCGCACAGGCTTACATGCTCCACGGCATGTGGGATCTTCCCGGACCAGGGCTCGATCCCGTGTCCCCTGCACTGGCAGGCGGATCCCTAACCACTGTGCCACCAGGGAAGTTCTGGGTGCAATTTCTTTGTTCTCCTAAGGTAAGGTTGTCAGATTTAGGGGAGGAAAAAAGGATGTTCACTTAAAATAGGATTTCAGATAATGAATAATATTTTAGTGCAAATGTGTCCCATGCAATATTTGGGACACACACTAAAATGAAATTCTAAAATTCAAATTTAACTGGGTGTCCTTACTTTATCTGGCAACCCCACCCGAAGAGAGTTCCTAAACTTCAGTCATTCATATACCACTTTCACTATTTTTCCCATGTCTCTTGGCTAGTCCCACTATAATTTCTTAGCGTTTTTCGTAGAAGCAGCTCCCTTTTTAAACTTAAAAACGTGCATTAAATTAAAAATAACTGTTATAAGAGTAAATAGAGACTCAGTGTCTTAAATAAAAATAATCCCTCCAAAAGAAGGAATACAGGAATTTCCCTGTTTACCATCAGACCAGGTTGCGGGCATCACGCTAAAAAAAAAAAAAAAAAAAAAAGATTGGGTGGTGGGCATGCCCAGGTAATGGAGTTCGGGTGTGCTGATATGGCCACCAGATGGCGCTCACAGCCTTTGGTCTTGGTTTGTGTCCTTGGAAATCTTGTCATTATTACTCTGGTAGAATTAACAGAACCGTCAAGGTGTCACAAGTTTTCTGACTCGTTTCATACACCATCATGGTTCAGAGTCTAGGACATTTGGGGCAGTTACACTTACTTTTTCCCTGGGGCACCTGAGACATTATTGCGGGGGGTCTATGCTAGAAGTTGCGGGGACACAGGCCACTCTGACCCCCACTCTCCCCAAGGCTATACTTTTGCATGTTTGTGCTTTGGAAACTTTGAGTGAAAAAATTCTTTCACATCTTACTTTTCTCTGTTGGGGGGAACTACAACTTTTCCATAAAAGGTCCTTGGAACACTGAAAGTGTTTGTAAGCTCTTCTCAGCTTAATGCTTTTATTTGCATGATACCAGAGATAGAACACACAGAGACAAACTTCCAGAAGGGAAAACATACGTTCCCCTCTAAGACTCCAGTGGTTTTGACAGATTGAAAATATTTCAATCTAAGTGTCAGAGTTTTAGGATTTTGGATTGCTGGAAAACTCCAAAGAGTCTTCAAACCTCTTTGATACTTTTACTATCAAAGTAAATATCCATATTGTTTGTAATGGCATAAATTCCAAGATGTTTCATGTCTGTTAAGCTGTGTAATAAAATGGGCACTGAATCATAAGAAAGTTAAGAGTGCTAGGAGGAGTGATTGTTTCAGGATGATAATTTGGCTTCTAATTAGCACAGGCGTATAAGAGCACATGGAGGTAAGAATTTTCTAGTGATACTGTAGCAGATCGAAGATCTCTGAGAGCAAATCATTATGCACACACCTTCGGGGACCAGGGAAAACACATAAAGTAATCAGAACCATAAATCAACCTGCCATGTGGCTTATACTTCTGGAGGAATGCTCTGCAGGCAGTAGAATAGTTAAGAAACGAAAATGTCAGTGGATGAAACTCGATTTGAGTTCAAACCGATGGAGCCTCTGGTTCATATATGCCTTGCTATAAAATATTCTTCTTCAGTTATAAGTGAAGCTCCAGGGGTAGGGGAGGCAAGAGCATGATGCATCAGTGTAATTATTTCTAGATAATTTCTTTGTACAAAAACATATTTTCCCCCAGATATCGGCAGCCACTTTAAATAAAACTCAAATTGGGACCGGCTGATATTCAAAGATATGTGGAAATTATATAATATTCTATGTCAAATATATTTCAATTATTTAAAAAATGGTATGTGGGGAATTCCCTGGCAGTCCAGTGGTTAGGACTCTGTGCTTCCACTGCTGGAGGCCTGGGTTTGATCCCTGGTCAGGGAACTAAGATCCTGCAAACTGCGTGGTATGGCCAAAAATAAAAAAGGTATGTGGGAATAATTCAGCCTCATCCATGTACCTGAAAAAGACATGTCATTTTCTCAGGAAAGCTCTGAAATGGGAGAATAACTGAAAGGAATATTTCAGCAAAATTGGGTTCAGTTCAAGAAAAAGATGCTCATTAATGTGTCAGCTACATGTCAAGGTGGCTGTTTGCACTAATAATTCCTACAGGACCTGTTACTTTCATTGTTTTTTCAAAACCAGGTTTGAAGGAGAGTCATTAGTTCATTTAAATATTAGAGCATGTATTTGTTGACTTGTTTATTCTGTCTCCCTCACTAGAGCATAACAGGGGGAAGGATCATGTCTGTCTTGTTCTCTGCTGAATTCTCAGAGCCTGGAAGAGGGCATGGCACGGGATAGGCCCCCCAAAATATTTATTTGGATTAATGGATGGATGGATGGATGGATGAATAAAGAACAAACAAACAGACACGGTCCTAACAGAGTTCTAGAAGGTTACTGGGCCCAACCTTTGCCTTCATGGAGCTTACAGTTTCCTGCTAGAATCTCCTAGGTTCACCATACACAATCTGTGTCCTTTCTAGAGCACCATTTCTAGGATTGAAACTGTGTACCTAGAATCAGTTACAGAGGGAAAGACAGTAAACAGAGAACAAGAGAACAAAGGCCCCCAAGCATTGACTACGGTTTTTTTTTTCCTCTCTCCTTTTTTAAAATGTTTATTTATTTATTTATATTTTTCTTATTAGTCACCCATTTTATACACATCAGTGTATACATGTAAATACCAATGTCTCAGTTCATCATACCACCACCCCCATCCCCTGCCGCTTTCCCCCCTTGGTGTCCATACGTTTGTTCTCTACATGTGTGTCTCCATTTCTGCTCTGCAAACTGGTTCATCTTTACCATTTTTCTAGGTTACACATATATGCGTTAATATATGATATTTGTTCTTCTCTTTCTGACTTACTTCACTCTGTATGGCAGTCTCTAGATGCATCCACGTCTCTACAAATGACCCAATTTTGTTCCTTTTCATGGCTGAGTAATATTCCATTGTACATATGTACCATTTCCTCTTTAACCATTCGTCTGTTGATGGGCATTTAGGTTGCTTCCATGATCTGGCTATTATAAATAGTACTGCAATGAACATTGGGGTGCATGTGGCTTTTTGAATTATGGTTTTCTCTGGGTATATGCCCAGTAGTGGGATTGCTGGGTCCTATGGTAGTTCTATTTTTAGTTTTTTAAGGAGCCTCCATACTGTTCTCCACAGTGGCTGTATCAATTTACATTCCCACCAACAGTGCAAGATGGTCCCCTTTTCTCCACACCGTCTCCAGCATTTGTTGTTTGTAGATTTTCTGATGATGCCCATTCTAACTGGTGTGAGGTGATACCTCATTGCAGTTTTGATTTGCATTTCTCTAATAATTAATGATGTTGAGCAGCTTTTCATGTGCTTCTTGGCCAGCGGTATATCTTCTTTGGAGAAACGTCTATTTAGGTATTCTGCACATTTTTGGATTGGGTTGTTTGTTTTTTTAATATTGAGCTGCATGAGCTCTTTATATATTTTGGATATTAATCATTTGTCAGTTGCTTCCTTTGCAAATATTTTCCCCCATTCTGAGGGTTGTCTTTTCATCCTGTTTATGGCTTCCTTTGCTGTGCAAAAGCTTTGAAGTTTCATTAGGTCCCATTTGTTTATTTTTGTATTTATTTCCATTAATCTAGGAAGTGGATCAAAAAATATCTTGCTGTGATTTATGTCAAAGAGTGTTCTTCCTATGTTTTCCTCTAAGAATTTTAGAGTGTCTGGTCTTACATTTAGGTCTCTAATCCGTTTTGAGTTTATTTTTGTGTATGGCGTTAGGGAGTGTTCTAATTTCATTCTTTTACATGTAGCTGTCCAGTTTTCCCAGCACCACTTATTGAAGAGACTGTCTTTTCTCCACTGTATATCCTTGACTCCTTTGTCATAGATTAGTTGACCATAGGTGTGTGGGTTTATCTCTGGGCTTTCTATTCTGTTCCATTGACCTATATTTCTGTTTTTGTGCCAGTACCATATTGTCTTGATTACTGTGGCTTTGTAGTATAGGCTGAAGTTAGGGAGTCTGATTCCTCCAGCTCCGTTTTTTTCCCTCAAGACTGCTTTGGCTATTCGGGGTCTTTTGTGTCTCCACACAAATTTTAAGCTTTTTTGTTCTAGTTCTCTAAAAAATGCCATTGGTAATTTGATAGGGATTGCATTGAATCTGTAGATTGCTTTGGGTAGTATAGCCATTTTCACAATATTGATTCTTCCAATCCAAGAACGTGGTATATCTCTCCATCTGTTGCTATCATCTTTAATTTCTTTCATCAGTGTCTTACAGTTTTCTGCATACAGGTCTTTGTCTCCCTAGGTAGGTTTATTCCTAGGTATTGTATTTTTTGGTTGCAGTGGTACATGAGAGTGTTTCCTTAATTTCTCTTTCAGATTTTTCATCATTAGTGTATAGGAATGCAAGAGATTTCTGTGCATTCATTTTGTGTCCTGCAACTTTACCAAGTTCATTGATTAGCTCTAGTAGTTTTCTGGTGCCATCTTTAGGATTCTCTCTGTAGAGTATCCTGTCATTTGCAAACAGTGACAGTTTTACTTCTTCTTTTTCAATTTGGATTCCTTTTATTGCTTTTTCTTCACTGATTGCTGTGGCTAGGACTTCCAAAACTATGTTGAAGAATAGTAGTGAGAGTGGACATCCTTGTCTTGTTCCTGATCTTAGAGGAAATGCTTTCAGTTTTTCACCATTGAGAATGATGTTTGCTGTGGCTTTGTCATATATGGCCTTTACTATGTTGAAGTAGGTTCCCTCTATGCCCACTTTCTGGAGAGCTTTTATCATAAATCAGAGTTGAATTTTGTCAAAAGCTTTTTCTGCATCCATTGAGATGATCATATGGTTTTTCTTTTTCAATTTGTTAATATGGTGTATCACATTGATTGATTTGCATATATTGAAGAATCCTTGCCTCTCTGGGATAAATCCCACTTGATCATGGTGTATGATCCTTTTAATGTGTTGTTGGATTCTGTTTGCTAGTATTTTGTTGAGGATTTTTGCATCTATATTCATCAGTGATACTGGTCTGTAATTTTCTTTTTTTGTAGTATCTTTGTCTGGTTTCGGTATCAGGGTGATGGTGGCCTCAGAGAATGAGTTTGGGAGTGTTCCTTCCTCTGCAATTTTTTGGAAGAGTTTGAGAAGGATGGGTGTCAGCTCGTCTCTAAATGTTTGATAGCATTCACCTGTGAAGCCTTCTGGTCCTGGACTTCTGTTTGTTGGAAGATTTTTAATCACAGTTTCAATTTCATTACTTGTGATTGGTCTGTTCATATTTTCTATTTCTTCCTGGTTCAGACTTGAAAGGTTATAACTTTCTAAGAATTTGTTCATGTCTTCCAGGTTGTCCATTTTATTGGCATAGAGTTGCTTGTAGTTGTCTCTTAGGATGCTTTGTATTTCTGCGGTGTCTGTTGTAACTTCTTTTTCCTTTCTAATTTTATTGATTTGAGTCCTCTCCCTCTTTTTCTTGATGAGTCTGGCTAATGGTTTATCAATTTTGTTTAACTTCTCAAAGAACCAGCTTTTAGTTTTATTGATCTTTGCTATTGGTTTCTTTGTTTCTATTTCATTTATTTCTGCTCTGATCTTTATGATTTCTTTCCTTCTGCTAACTTTGGGTTTTGTTTGTTCTTCTTTCTCTAGTTCCTTTAGGTGTAACGTTAGATTGTTTATTTGAGATTTTTCTTGTTTCTTGAGGTAGGCTTGTATAGCTATGAACTTCCCTCTTAGAACTATGGGATGCTTTTGCTGCATCCCATAGGTTTTGGATCATCATGTTTTAATTGTCATTTGTCTCAAGGTATTTTTTGATTTCCTCTTTGATTTCTTCAGTGATCTCTTGGTTATTTAGTAACATACTGTTTAGCCTCTATGTGTTTGTGTTTTTTACAGGTTTTTCCCTGTAATTCATTTCTAATCTCATAGCGTTCTGGTCAGAAAAGATGCTTGATATGATTTTAATTTTCTTAAATTTCCTGAGGCTTGATTTGTGACCCAAAACGTGATCTATCCTGGAAAATGTTCCGTGCGCACTTGAGAAGAAAGTGTAATCTGCTGTTTTAGGATGGAATGTCCTACAAATATCAATTAAATCTATCTGGTCTATTGTGTCATTTAAAGCTTGTGTTTCCTTATTAATTTTCTCTTTGGATGATCTGTCCATTGGTGTAAGTGAGGTGTTCAAGTCCCCCACTATTATTGTGTTACTGTTGATTTCCTCTTTTAGAGCTGTTAGCGATTGCCTTTTGTATTGAGGTGTTCCTATGTTGGGTGCATATATATTTATAATTGTTATATCTTCCTCTTGGATTGATCCCTTGATCGTTACGTAGTGTCCTTCCTTGTCTCTTGTAACATTCTTTATTTTAAAGTGTATTTTACCTGATATGAGTATTGCTACTCCAGCTTTCCTTTGATTTCCATTTGCATGGAATATCTTTTTCCATCCCCTCACTTTCAGTCTGTATGTGTCCCTAGGTCTGAAGTGGGTCTCCTGGAGACAGCATATAGATGGGTCTTATTTTTGTATCCTTTCAGCAACCCTGTGTCTTTTGGTTGGAGCATTTGATCCATTCACGTTTAAGGTAATTATCGATATGTATGTTTCTATGACCATTTTCTTAATTGTTTTGGGTTTGTTTTTGTAGGTCCTTTTCTTCTCTTGTGTTTCCCACTTAGAGAAGTTCCTTTAACATTTGTTGTAGAGCTGCTTTGGTGGTGCTCAATTTTCTTAGCTTTTGCTTGTCTGTCAAGCTTTTGATTTCTCCATCGAATCTCAATGAGATCCTTGCTGGGTAGAGTAATCTTGGTTGTAGGTTCTTCCCTTTCATCACTTTAAGTATATCATGCCACTCCCTTCTGGTTGGTAGAGTTTCTGCTGAGAAATCAGCTGGTAACCTTCTGGGAGTTCCCTTGTATGTTATTTGTCATTTTTGCCTTGCTGCTGTCAATAATTTTTCTTTAATTTTTGCCAAGTTGATTACTATGTGTCTCAGTGTGTTTCTCCTTGGGTTTCTCCTGTATGGGACTCTCTGTGCTTCCTGGACTTGGGTGGCTATTTCCTTTCCGATGTTAGGGAAGTTTTTGACTATAATCTCTTCAATATCTTCTCGGGTCCTTTCTCTCTCTCTTCTCCTTCTGGGACCCGTATAATGTGAACGTTGTTGTGTTTAATGTTGTCCCAGAGGTCTCTTAAGCTGTCTTCATTTCTTTTCATTCTTTTTTCTTTATTCTGTTCCGCAGCAGTGAATTCCACCATTCTGTCTTCCAGGTCACTTATCCGTTCTTTTGCCTCAGTTATTCTATTGATTCCTTCTAGTGTGTTTTTTTTTTCAGTTATTGTATTGTTCATCTCTGTTTGTTTGTTCTTGAATTCTTCTAGATCTTTGTTAAACATTTCTTGCATCTTCTCGATCTTTGCCTCCATTCTTTTTCTGAGGTCCAGGATCATCTTCACTAACATTATTCTGAATTCTTTTTCTGGAAGGTTGCCTATCTACATTTCATTTAGTTGTTTTCTGGGGTTTTACCTTGTTCCTTCATCTGTTACATAGCCCTCTGCCTTTTCATCTTTTCTGTCTTTCTGTGAATATTGTTTTTGTTCCACAAGCTGCAGGATTGTAGTTCTTCTTGTTGCTGCTGTCTGCCCTCTGGTGGATGAGGCTATCTAAGAGGCTTGTGGAAGTTTCCTGATAGGAGGGACTGGTGGTGGGTAGAGCTGGCTGTGGCATTGGTAGGCAGAGCTCAGTAAAACTTTAATCTGCTTGTCTGCTGATGGGTGGGTCTGGGTTCCCTCCCTGTTAGTTGTTTGGCCTGAAGTGACCCAACACTGGAGCCTACCCAGGCTCTTTGGTGGAGCTAATGGCAGACTCTGGGAGGGCTCATGCCAAGGAATACTTCCCAGAACTTCTGCTGCCAGTGTCCTTGTCCCTTGGTGAGCCATAGCTGCCTCCCGCCTCTGCAGGAGACCCTCCAACACCAGTAGGTAGGTCTGGTTCAGTCTCCTATGGGGGTCACTGCTCCTTCCCCTGGGTCCCAATGCACATACTACTTTGTGTGTGCCCTCCAGGAGTGGAATCGCTCTTTCCCCCAGTCCTGCCAAAGTCCTGCAATCAAATCCCACTAGCCTTCAAAGTCTGAGTCTCTAGGAATTCCTCCTCCCATTGCCGGACCCCCAGGTTGGGAAGCCCGACGTGGGGCTCAGAACCTTCACTCCAGTGGGTGGACTTCTGTGGTATAAGTGTTCTCCAGTTTGTGAGTCACCCACCCAGCAGAGATGGGATTTGATTTTATTGGGATTGCGCCCCTCCTACTGTCTCATTGCACCTTCTCCTTTGTCTTTGCATGTGGGGTATCTTTTTTGGTGAGTTCCAGTGTCTTCCTGTCGATGATTGTTCAGCAGTTAGTTGTGATTCCAGTGTTCTCGAAAGAGGGAGTGACAGCATGTCCTTCTACTCCGTCATGTTGAACCAAATCTGACTACGGTTTTAAGCAGAATTATGCACTGAGGCCAAAATTCATCAATTTCCAATTGCTTTTTTATCAACGTTGTTGAGATATAATTTATGTACAAGATCAGTGGCCAATTTTAAAGTAGTTCTTTAAAACTTAAAAAAAAATTTTTTTTTCTTTTGGATTTAGTTTCAGGAGGAAGGAAGTTGACTGGTAAATCCAGACATTCTGGGTGGAGATTTTTTGGTGAAATTTCCTATAAATGAACCAGCAGCTGCCTTCAGGGTTTGATAAAGGCCTCAGTGTTTGGAACACTGTGGGGTTCCTTCTCCCCATCTCCAGCTCTTTCTGGCTGGGTCCGGGTGGGTGTGAGAAGTGGTCAGTGAAGTGACACGAGTTGGGTGGAAATGCAAAGTGGGTGTGAAAGCATGAGGTGTACAAGGTGGCAGAGCTGAGCCCAAATCACATCACTGTCTCTCACTTGCTGTGCAAGCTCCTCGGCATCGCTGAGCATGCCTCAGTCTCCTCATCTGTAGAATGGCATGTGTCAGAAGACTGAGGTTTAAATAGCTAATGAGGGGACTTCCCTCATGGTGCAGTGGTTAAGAATCCCCCTGCCAATGCAGGGGACAGGAGTTCGAGCCCTGGTCCAGGAAGATCCCACATGCTGTGGAGAAACTATGCCCGTGGGCCACAACTACTGAGCCTACACTCTAGAGTCCGCGAGCCACAGCTACTGAAGCCCTCATGCTGCAACTACTGAAGCCCACGTGCCTAGAGCCCATGGTCTGCAGCAAGAGAAGCCACTGCAATGAGAAGCCCATGCACCACAGTGAAGAGTAGACCCTGCTCACTGCAACTAGAGAAAGCCCGTGCACAGCAACGAAGACCCAATGCAGCCATAAATAAATAAATTAAATAAATAAATAAATAAATAAATAAGCTAATGCACCCAAAGCACCTGCACCGGGGCCTGAACATGGTAGGCACTTAATGAAATCTAATATTGTTCTTACAAGGCTAGAAACTTGCCAACCCTGCACTCCCTGGAACTGTACTCCTCACCATGCTGTGCTGACTGCCCATTTCTAACTACCCGGGTGGCTCCCCCCAGGCTCTACCTGAGAGCTGTCACCCTGTGTTGTGACCCCAAGGCCCCGACCCACTTGTCTCTGAGCCCTACCTGGTTTTTCAAGCTCTGGATCTCTCTCTGTTGGGCATCGTCCTCTTCATGCAGAACCTGAAACTTGGGCGGGATCACCCTCTCCTTCTGCCTGGAGGCAGCTGTTTCCAACAGCTTCTGGCTCAGGTTGGCCACTTGGTTCTGCAGGCTTGCTATCACGGTGTCTTTGTATTTAGATTCAAGTTCAAAATCGGAGAGACGGCTGACTTCTTTTCCCAGCAGCAGAATTATTTCATCCTGGGTGGAGGACAGATGGGAAATTTACTAGGTGTGAGTCTGGGTGTAAGGCTGAGCCCATTTAAAGAAATACAGGAAAAATATGGTATCATTCTTTGGGAAGGTGAGGGCAGGCAGGGAGGGAAAAAGCAGACTTTCAAGGCTATCTCTGTCACTTCGAAAATCTCATAGAGACAAGAATTGGGTTAAAATGAGGTAATTGTATATAGACTCCTGTAATGGATGTCTATACCTCACAGGTACGGACACTTTCCTTTCCCCGAGAATTAGACTTTCATATTAAGAACAACCATCCCACTTGGGAACTTTTGTTGCTAGAAAGTTTACTTAGAGTGTTTTCATTTATAATATTCAGCCTAGCACACTGGGGACCTAGGAAAGGTAGTTAGGAAAACAACATTCTGCTTGACCACATTCTGCCTATAATGAGGGTTATTTGTTTTAACTTAAAACATTCTGAACTATTTGTTTTCCCTTTCCTCTCTTCTAATATTTCCTGCCTCTTTTGGCTATTCATGTATGAATTTTTTCCAGGTAACTCAATCTGGAAAGTAAATGAGACAGGAATAGTGACTTATTTGCATGGGCTCATGTAAACTTTCGGCTGGAAAAACAAAATTGCTGGTAGACTGTACCCACAGGTATAATTAACCCTGTCCTCCATCTCTCCAGTGATAAAGCTCTGCAGCCAAAGAATTGGTTAGGTTTTCCAAAAAAGGAAAAAAAAAATCCCCCAAACTTCTCACCAGACATTATCAATAAAATGTCAGAAAAACTGAAGAAGAAGAAGAAGAAAAATTTCCCCAGAGGCCTTTTCCAAAGCAGTCACCCGAGGAGGTAAACGGGCAATTTCTGAGCCAGCTCATTCCCAGGAGAGCCGTCCAGTCAGCCTCACGATCTGCTAGCTCCGTGACCTGGGGAAGGACAGGGTCTCGCTCATGAGAAAGCCTGTCTGACATTGCCAGCTGCTGCCAGGGGCCTTCCTTTGGGTCCTTGTGAAAGTTGGTGGCAAAACTTCAAGAGAGAGCATCAGACATATTCCCTACTCCTGGGCAGTTTCCCCTGTTTCACCCTGTTATGATCAGCCAGGTGCTTATTCATTTTTCATGCAACAAACATTCATCGGGCAGCAACTAAGTGCCAGGCCCCGTGCCAGTGCTGGAATATAAGAAGTTTGCAGAGGGCAGTGGACAGCTGTGGGTTCTGCTTTCCTGCTGAGAGTCCCCTTGCCCTTCTTGGAGGGAGTGTTCCTCCTTCCATTTGGTCTGGGTAGGACTGTCAGTCATGTGCCTTGCTCCTTCCTGTCCCACCTCCCCATGTGCATGTGGCCCAAGCTGGTCAATCAGAGATTTCACACATCGATTACAGAGGGAGAGGATCTTGCCTTCTTTTGGATCATGTAGGCTTGTTTGCCTGAGTTTGTCTTTTCTAACACACAAAGCCAGCCTTATGAAGAAAGCCAGACACTGAGGGAAACAGAGGGGAGAAGTTGGTAGTGGGGAGGTGTTCTGATGACATTATTCAAGCTCCTGGATCTAGCCATACCTGAAGCTAGTGGCCCTTTAAATTTTCCAATAAGATGAGCTAATCAATGCTCCCCCTCAAGCTAATTTGTTTATTGTCACTTGAAGGAGTCCTGGCAAGTCAGGGTATAAACGACTTATAAAGAGAAAGAATTCTTTCTATTATAAATAGAAAAAATGATAAATGGCTTATAAACATTTTCTATAAATAGAAAAAAATTATAGTGGTTGCACTATATTTCCAAGTTAAAATTGAGGCAGGTTGAAAAATGGCTACAAATACTTTGCAGTTTTGCCATCCAGTCTATTTCCCCACCCTCTAGTCTGGGCTGGCCCCGTGACTAGCTTTAACCAACGGAATGGAGTGGAAGTGATGCTGCATGATCTCCAGGCAAGTTCTTACAGGCTGTGCAGCTTCTGCTCTGGCCCCCTGGGAACCCTGAGACCACCGTGCTGTGATGAAAAACCACATGCACAAAGGGGCGCACCAGTCCAGGCGTCCTGGCTGAGGCCCTAGATGTGGGAAGGAGGCCAATGGAGACCGACCACCAGCCTGGCCAAGCCAGCGGCTTACTGAAGCCGCATGAGTGAGGCCAGGGGACACGAGCAAAGGAACCTTCCAGGTCAACCCATAGATTCTGGGGAATAATGAATTGCTGTTGGAAGCCGCTAAGTTTTGGGATGGCTTGTTACACAGCGATAAATACAGAATCTGAGTGTGGCTTCTCGCCTTTCTGCAACATTTTTCAGAGTCTGGTCCCAGGATGCCTGGGTTGGAACCCCCTGCCTCCTGAAGGTTTGGATTTCCGTGTCTGACAAGAACCTCAGGTAGGCCTGCTCCTCACAAACTCTGAGAATTGCTGCAGGAGCAGGCCCTGGCCCTGAAGGAAAGCGAGATATTATAGACTGCTTCTTTTAGAGTAACTTTCGAGTCGTGTCTAAGTGGGGAGAAATTGACCTGGGCCCTTCCCAGGATGGCTTGAATCCACCTGTTCTGCTCGCATCCCTGCTTTAAACCTCTCTGGTTCTTTAACGAGTCTCTCGGCCCACGCCTCCCTGACTTCAGGGCTCACGTCCTCCTGCAAGGAACGTGTTTTTGCGTCACTGTTCCATCCCTGAAGGTTGACCAAGTGATTACTGTGTGGGAGTTAGAAGTACCCGCTGAGAAGCTAACCAGACCTCGCTTTGAATCTTAACACTTCTCCTTGCATTGGACAGCCTTGAACACATCACTGAACCTCTCTGAGCTTCAGTTTCCTAATCTGCGAAGTGAGGCTGATAAAATCTAGTTTGAAGATGGTGAAGATTAACGAGCTAATAAATGTCAAGTGCACAGGACATGGCCCAGCACACAGTAGGTGCTCAGTACCTTGTAGTTGTAGATGTTATTTGGGATAAAATGAGCAGTGGCCAAACCTGGCTGAATGTCTTGGGAGGAAGAGGTGGTTTCTTGGAAGTAGGAAAAAGGGACAGTCCTTGAGACACAGAGAACAAGAGGCAGTGGCAATCTCTCCATGGTCCCTCTTGCTGCTGTAGCTCTGTGCTTCCCCGAGACCCCTCACCTTATCGTGCTGGGCCAGGTCCTGGTCCACAAAAATTTCTCGGTAGGGCCCTGTCCCAGGAACTTCCTCGGCCACTGATTGTTCCGACAGTTCCGCGGCGTTGGTCCACACTAACACACAAGGTCAACAGAGAATGCAGAGGAGACAGTGAGTTTCCCCAAAGTCTTAAAGAATATTTTCAGATTAACCTTCACATTCATGAGACTTATGCACTGAAAGCATTACAGGAGGACTGGAAAGGGTAAGAGCTGCCTCATTTCTCTTCCCCAGCGTTAACTGCACTGATGCACTGTGGTGTGTCTCTTTCCAGACTTTTTTCTATGCTGCCTAAGAGCTGAGGACCTTGGGCAAGTCATTTGCTCTCTCTAAGCCTTAGTTTCCACATACATAATTCAGGATCCCTGATAGTCTCTGTTATAAAGGGCTATCTGGAGATTAAATAGAATAATGATATAGAGCAGGGGTTGGCAAACTATGGCCCTGTGGCCAAATCTGGAATTCTGGCTATGTTTGTAAATAAAGTTTTATTGCAACATAGCCACAGTGATCATTTACATATTATTTATGGCTGCTTCCCAGCTACAAAGGCAGAGCTGAGTAGTTGCAGCACAGACCATGTGACCCACAAATCCTAAAGTATTTACTATCTGGCTCTTTACAGGAAAAGTTTGCTGACCCCTTAAGTAGAGCATTTAGCACTAAACATTAGCTATATATTTTTTTATTGCAGTGAAATCTTTTCAAAAAACAAAAATGCATTTACATGTCAGAGATTCTTATCCAGCTTACTTTTCAGCTAACAATATCAGAAACATCTTCCCATGTCAGTATTTGAGGCTGTACTTGGTTCTTTTCCAGGGTAGCATTGTGGTCCATTGTCCAAGTGTGCCAAACGTGTTTAACTAGGATCCACTTGATAGCCATTTAAGCTTTCCTATATTTTTTCTTATTTACCCCAGTATTACAAGGCCTTTTTATATGACTTTCAGGGATTATGGCATTGTGTTTGGGGACCCCACTCTGTATCACATCAGACATCTCGCAATTCACTCACATCAACACTGAATACATTTCTTTTTATTGGTGTAGAAACGTTTGTAAAGATTTCTATAATTCTACGTGTGAGATCACTTGGGCCCAAGCAGCATATTTTAAATTTCCAAGTGACTATGGTTTCTGGACAGTCACTGCACATTCTTATCTTCTTGTGAAGTGAGAAACTGAACAAATTGTTTTCAGTGGTGATGAAACTTTAATGAGTATTAACATTAATGATGAATGAAGCACGCACTGTCATGTTTGTGGACATTCATCATTTATTCATTTTGCTTCTGTATTTTTTATTTATGCATTTTAGAGTCAAAGATTCCTGCCCCCCAGCCAGGTCTCAAACCTCTTTGTGGACCCCAGAACCTCTAGTGGACATAGCTGATGGCCTGTGGTGCCCAGAGAATGCACAGCCTTGCGTGTTGAATGAGCAGCCCTGGCCACACTGGTTCCTGGGGCACGAGGAACACAAGGGCCTGGAACTTCAGCAGCTGCCCATTTTCTCTCCCTCCACCTCCCAACTAGGTCCATGATTAGAAAACTTTTATTTGAAGCTCACTGCCCCCATCTGACTCTCTTGGATCCTGAGCAGCAAAGTCCTAACTGACTATAGCAGCAGTGCCTGATAGAGAAATAAGGGAGCTACAGAATGCAATTTTCAATTTTCTCGTAGTCACGTTAAAAAGGTAAAAAGCAGAGAGGAATTTTTAATGATCAATTTTATTTAACCCAATACATTAAAAAGCATCATTTCAACACGTGATCGACCAAAAATATGGAGATATTTTATATTCTTTTTCTGCGAGGCATGAAGCCTTTGAAATCTGGGGTTTATTTTACACTGACTGCGCATCTCAATTTGGAAACTGAGTTTTCAGGAGGAAGATTTCATCTGTTTTCAGATTCCTCAAGAAATCGGCTCCCACTGGAGGAAGGTACTGACTGGCCTGTGTCCCCAGGGAGGGCCTCGGGGTCTGACCCTAACTGGGCCCCTGTCAGGTCTCAGCTTAGAGTTCTGGCATCTGATGCCATCTCTAGGGGTGACTCCGGCTGCCTCTACGACCCTGTCGTGGCTGTCTTGAGGGACGCTTCCCTGCAAGATGATGGCCGGAGGGGGGACTTCATCAAACTTACAGAACAGGCTGATCGATGGGGTCCCTTTACTGGGGACGGTGTGTTTACTCAAAGTCTTTGTGGGGCTAGAATTTGCTCTGAGACTTGCTTTCCTTACACCCAGGCAGGGAGGTGCGGGAGCAGTTACCCCTCACCTGCCCCAAACTTCTTTACCGGCTACTGTTATTTATCAAAAAGAACCTAAGGGCCATGTATGACCAAACCGGCTTAACTCTAGATGCTGGATCCTTCGGAGGTCCCAGTGGGGAGAAGCCCAAGGGAGGGTCGGGAGGGCTGGGGCGGTGGGACGGCGGATACGGGGACGCAGGCACTTTAAGAATTTTCGGGCATGAGCTGTTGGCCAAAAGGCAGGGGAGTTACTTTAATATTTTAACAACCCCCAGCTGTCCTGGTGCGCTCCAATAATCACCAGTCTGCAGCAGGGGCAGTATGTGTGCACCTTAACTGTGTCTTTCAGACATTGTAAGTTGTAAATAAAAGTTAAATAACAATCATGGTTAGGTAATAACTTAATTTTTAAATTTTAATATTTAAAATTTAAATATTAAAATTTTAAGATATTTAAATTATTAAGATTGTAAAATTTAAAATTTAAATATTAAAATATTAAATATTTTAATATTTACTGAATGTTCGCTATGCACCAGGCGCTGTGCTCAGCACTTACAGGCAGGATACGATTTCGTCTTCATAACAACCCAGTGAGATAGGCATTATTATTCCCATCTCCATTTTATACGTGAGAGATATGAGGCACAGAGACGTCAAGTCACCTGCTCAAGGACACACAGCTGGTAAGTGGTAGAGTCAAGGGATGAGCCTAAGTTTGTTGGATTCAGAGCCTATGCTTTTAACCACTATGTAGTCAATGTATTGAAGTGGGAAGATGTTTATGACATATTATTGAATTTTAAAAATCAGGTAGGGAATTCCTTGGCAGTCCAGTGATTAGGATTCTGTGCTTCCACTGCAGGGGGCACAGGTTCCATCCCTGGCTGGGGAACAAAGATCCTGCAAGCTGAGCGGCACGGCCAAAAAAAGAAAAAAAAAGAAGGTTACCTATGTTAGGTTCATATGATCCCATTATTGGGAAAAAAAAAATATATATATATATGAATCAAGATGCTATTTTAATAAGTCACTCCACATATTTTCTTTTCTCAGTAATTCTTCCCCACCTCCCATGAGCTCTTGCCATTAAGATTTGGCCTTGGAGCTGACGTTTTATTGCCTTGTGGTACAGGAAGGATGAGTATTAACTAGAACAGGGTGAGTTTTCCCCCAGGCAAAATGACGTTCTGATTTTTGACAACGTCTGGAGACATTTTTGAGAACCACAGTTAGGGGGGTGGTGGTGGTGTTGCTACTGGTATCTCTGGTGGGTAGGAGTCAGGGATGCTGCTAAACACTCTACAGTGGACAGGACAGATCCTTCAACAAGGAGTTATGCGACCCACCTGTCACTGTGCCAAGATTGAGAAACCCTGACCTGATCTGCAGTAAATAAATCCTTGGCTTTGGGTTTTCAAATAGAATTTTTCAAGTCTAAAGCAAGGTGACAGTCTAACAGTAAACCAATTTAATTGGAAGAGCCCAGCTTTGCTAAGAGAGAAAAGAGCTTTCTCGGAACCCTTAAAAAGAGGTGTTTTCTGTCAAGAGACAGCGTGGAGGACTGGGGCACAGAGTTTTCTCTAAAGCGTGGAGTAGAGAGGCCCAGACACAAAGGAACTCCCCATGACACGGGAAGATGAAAGTCCTTTTCTGAGGATGGGGAGTGTGTCAGGGGAACGAGGGTAAACATTTGGAAACATGAGACCTGGCTGAGAGGCTGAGGAGATAGAGCCCAGGTAGATGTGAGGGAATCTAAGCCATACGACTCATCCTTCATTTCTCCAGGGGGGATGCAAGTCCTTTAGAGAAGCCCCAAGTTCAAAATGGCACTGGAGAAACCGGTGATTACAGTGGAAAAATTTAAATGGCGGAGTGAAAAAAAGAAAAGAAACAGCCCATGTGCCATGTGTCCAAAGGATGCATTAAAAAAACAACCCCAAAAACCCTGTATATATGTTCATAAAACAGAACATGATCCATACAACAAAATGAATGAATCTCAGAAATACTATGCTGAGTGAAAAAAGCCTTCCACAAAGGAACATGTACTACATGGTTCTGTGTACTTGAGATTCTAGAACAGGAATATCTAATCCATGGCGGGAAGAGAATTCAGAAGAGTGGGTGCCTCTGGGGCCTGGGGCTGGGAATTGACTGGGGAGGGACATGAGGGAACTTTCTGGGGTGATGGTAATGTTCTATATCTTGATAGGAGTTTGGGTTACATAGGTGTACACGACCGCCAAAACTCAATGAGCACACTCAAGATCTACACCTTTCATGGTGTGGTAGCCAGTCTCCAAGATGGCCCCACTGATTCTTGTCTCCTGGTATTCAGACCCTTGCATCATCCTCTCCAATACTGGATGGACTTTATATTAGTTAGCTGGGGCTGCCATAACAAAACACCACAGGAGGTCTTAACAAAAGAAATTCATTTTCTCACAGTTCTGGAGGCTGGAAGTCCAAGATCAAGGTGTGGGCAGGGTTAGGCCTCTCTCCTTGGCTTGCAGACGGCCACCTTCCTGCTGTGTCCTCACATGCCCTTTTCTCTGTGCACGTGCATCCCTGGCGTCTCTCTCTCTCTTCTTACAAGGACACCAGCCCTTGGATTAGGGCCCACCCAATCATCTCATTTGAACTTACTCATCTATTTCAATACACTATCTCCAAATATGGTCACATTCTGCGATATTGGGATTGAGGCCTCAGCATATGCATTTTGGGGGAATGCAATTCAGTCCGTAACAAAGCTTCTCTATGTAACCAAGGATATTGCAGAAATGACACAGTTTGATTCCTGAGGTTAGATCATAAAAGACATTGCAGCTTCTGCCTCACTCGCTAGGACCACTTGTCTGGAGGAGCTGGCAGCTTGAGGATGCTCAAGCAACGTATGGAGAGGTGCACTTAGTGAAGAACTGAGGCCTCTTACCAAAAGCCATGGGAGTGACCCATCCTGGAGGTGGGTCCTGCAGCCCCAGACAAGCCTCCAGAGGACCACGGCCCAGCCACCACCATTACTGCAACCTGATGAAGAATCCTGAGCAAGAATCCCCCAGCTAAGCCATTCCCAACTTCCTGCCTCAGAGAAGCTATGAGATAATAAATGTTTACTGTTGTTTTAGGCCATTACATCCTGCAGTAATTTGTTATGCAACAATAAGTAGCAAATACAGGTTTGGGCACCAGGAGTGGTGCAAAATTTAACAAAAACCCTACGATGTGGAGTGGTTTGGGATGGAACAGTGGCCAGAAGCTGGAGGACTTTGGCCAAGAGTCTTTGAGAAAGCCTCAATAGTCTTAGTAGAAGCTCTGATGGCCTTTGAGGAGGCAGTGAGGGAAGGGTTCCAGGAAAGTGAGGAAAATGTTACTGTGGTTAAGGGATCCTTGTTAGGTGGTGGCAGGAGGTTTCCTAACACGTTGCCTGTGGTCATGAGGAAGGTAGAAAATGTTTGTGATGAGGCTGAATGGTCTAGCTAAAGAGAGTTCCAGAAAGAGTCTTGGAAGGTGCTGCCTGGTTACTTCTTGCTACTTATAGTGAAATGTGAAGGGGAGAGACAGTTAAAGGAAGGGCTGTTAAACCAGGGCAATGCTCTGGGCTTGAAAATTCCCCGCCTCTCCACGTGGCAAATGAAATGTAAGAAACAGGTTCTGGGCAAAGATCAAATCAAGGGCGCTCTCAAGAAAACACAGTCTAGAGAAGAAGCTGAGGGTGTGGTTGTAAAATCCTTTGTTAAGAATACAGATCCAGGGCAGTATCCAAGAGAACCCTTCGGTCCAAGAACTGGGCTTCTAAGAAGCTTCGGTTCTTTGTCAGTCTTTGCAGAAGCCCATGGTGGAAGGGCTTGTGTCCAAAAATATCTCTGGGCGTGGGTTTTGCCTAATAGGATGAACCCCAATAAGAAGCACTGCCAACTCAGACTGACAGAGACCCACAAAAGTCAAAGAAGCGTCTGGACCCCCAAGCTTCTACAGGCAGGAAGCAGGCTATAAAACTATGCAGCCACATCCATGGGACACCTTTCATAGGAAAGGGAGGACGACTCAGAAGGCGGAACTCAGGGACCTGGGGGCAGAGCCCAGAGCCCTGGAAAGTCATTTCTGGGCAAGAGTTGGACTGAAGCCCAATCAAGGAACTGCCGATATTTTCCCAGCTGGACTTCAGAACTGCTTTGGGCCAGGGACTCCTGTGTGTTTCCTGTTTTTCTTCTTTTGGAACAAGAGGAGTGTATGTAGCAGTGATGCTATGTCTGTCCCACCAATATGTGCTGGGTGTGTGAGGGACAGACCCTTTGTTCAGAGGTCTTCAGATTTCTGGAAGTAGTACTTGATGAGCTGAACATAAGGTACTACACCCATGAGCCCCATCTGTACCTGGACTTGATTTAGACGAGATTCTGGAATTTGAGCCGATGCTGTTACTGGGGTGAGATTTTGGGGGGCCTCAGGAGAGAGGAGGAGGAGTGTGAATCATTGAGGACCCGAGGGCAGGCTGTGGTAGCCGGCCTCCAAGATAACTGCTGAAAATCCCCGCCTCCTGGTCTTCAGGCCCGTGTGTAGTCTTCTCCCACACTGGAGGGTGACGCCCTGTGTAACCAGCAGGATATTGCAGCAATGACAGAGCATGACTTCTGAGGCTTAGTCACAAGAGATGTTGCCACTTCCATCTTGTCCTCCAGGATCACTTGCTCAGGAGGAGCAGCTGCCGTGTCATGGGAATGCTCGAGCCACTCTCTGGGGAGGCCCATGTGGTGAGGAGCTGGGGCCTCCTGCTGACAGCCATGTGAGCACGCCATCTTGGAAGTGGATCCTGCGGCCCAGGTCAAGCCTTCAGATGACTGCAGCCTTACGAGGGACCCTGAGCCACAGCCGTCCTGCTAAGCTGCTGCCAAATTCCTGACCCACAGAAACCGTATAGATGATAACACATGTTTGATTTTTGCTTTAGGCTGCTACGTTTGGGGAGAATTCGTTATGCAATCATGATAACTAATACACATTGTGTGTTCATTTTACATGAAGGAGACAAAAAATGTTGAATTCTAGTTAATGGTATATGTGCTAAAACATTTAGGGGGAGGACTACAGATGTGTGCTATTTATTTTGAAATGCATCCAAAAGATAAGATGGATTAATGCAGGACAAGAAGGGTGGATAGACAGAAATGAAATAAAGAGTACAGCAAAGTGTTAGGGGTAGAATTAGGAGGAGAGCTGCTCTCTAAAATTCTTTTTGCTTTGCTGTATGTTTGAAAGTTTTCACATTAAAATGCTGGGGGGAAATGGCTGAGTAATTTCTTAACTTGGGTGGTAGGTACATGAGCGTTCCTTAGATGATGATGATGATGATGTAAACTGCAGAGATAACTTTCATTTGCTCCTTAGTCTGTATGCTTCAGAATAATAACTATTATTTGAATGGCTGAGGGAAGTGACTAGGTGAGTGGTCTTGAGTGAGACCAGGGAAGGGTGTGGAGGCATCGAGAGACCTGGGGACTCAGAGGGGTCTGGGGCTGGGACGCAGAAAACAGAGAATGGGACCTTCACACCAGTGGCCACAGAAGAAACCTGGGAATCATGCCAGGGACTAACTCGACCCAGCTACTCTGCCCGTAAGGCTGGAAAGGCCAAGAGGATGGTGACAGACAGGAAGTCTCCTCCCCAAATGCCATGAGGCCTTTTGGGGGGGAGGGGGGGAGAAGGAAACCCTGATGGCTGTGTGTCCCCAAAGTGACCAGGCTGTGAGTGACAGTCACTGAGATAACCAGCCTTAAATTTGACTGAAAAGCGTTAGATTAGATTAGATTGAATACATAACCTCCGGAGAAGTAATTTTCTCAATAAGCCTCAGTCTCCTCTTACCTGTAAAATGGTAATAAAATATTTAAAAACCTCCTAAGGCAAGAGGGATTTCAGTTACCAATATGTCTGTACATCTGAGTCGAAGTATATAAATTTAGATTCTGATACACATTCATATATATTCATATATACGTACAAACACACACACACACACACTCACCACAGAGGTACTGACGTGTGCAGATGGGCAGAGCACAGTCTTGGAGGAGTTTGTACCAAAAAGTCAACAGGGAGAATTCTGGTGATAAGGGTGACAGCTTATCTTTTACTGTTTTCTAACTTTCTGCTTTCCCCAATTTTTTCACAATTGATTATGTTCTACTTCAGAACCAGAGAACATAAGCGAAAGCCAGAGAAAGACAAATAACATACTATATTGCTTATATGTGGAATCTAAAAAAAGGTACAAATGAACTTATCTACAAAACAGAGATAGAGTTACAGATGTAGAAAATAAACTTATGGTTACCGGGAATAAGAGGGGGGAGGGATAAATTGGAAGAGAGGGATTGACATACACAATACTATACATAAAAGAGATAACTAAGAAGGACCTACTGGATAGCACAGGGAACTCTCCTCAATACTCTGTAATGGTCTATATGGGAAAAGAATCTAAAAAAGAATGGATACATGTATATGTTTAACAGATTCAGTGTGCTGCATACCTGAAACTAACACAACACTGTAAATCAACTGCGCCTCAATAAAAATTTTTTAAAAAAGGGGAAAGCAGAAACTGAGACCCATCCTCCTAGCAAAAGCCCCTCCCCTAAGCCGCCAAGGAAGCGCCCATGAGTACCTTGCCTGATGATGGGAACGCTGTGGGCGGCTCTGTCCACCACGAAGGAGAACAGCTTCTCGCTGGCACTCACGGGCCGCCTGTGGGAGGCTGGTGGGACCATGGGGGCCTCGGGGGACCCCTGCGACCAGCTCCTCTGCACTGGCGCTGTCCAGATGCCCGGGTAGAAGGGGGTCTGTGTTGGTGAGGGTGACTGGTTCAGTTGCTGGGTGGCCCAAGGTGGCTGTGGCCTTGGCCAAGGTGCTGGGCCCCTCACCCATGGGAAGGAGACCTGCAGGGGCAGACAAGAGGGTCAGGGGAGGTTACGAGCAGCTGGGGTGGTCTTCACCTTTCTGTCCCGGCGACATAACTGCTGCCCTAGATTTCGGCGTATAAGTCACTTCTCCCAGGAAGCCCTCCCAGACTCTCCCCAAATTTGGGATGGTGGTCCCCACCATGGGTCACCTTGCACACTATCGCACCACCATTTATTGGGTGCAGCCTTCGTGCCAGGCACCCAGTCAAGAGATTCACATGCATTACCTCATTTAATACCCCTGATGCTCTGTGATGAGCCCGAGGCTGAGCAAGACATAGTGACTTTCCCAGGATCACAGATTTGGCAGTGAGCGTCTGAGCTGGTACAACGCCACCTCTGAGCTCTGAGAGGCTGACAGCTTTTTGTCTACCTTGCTCAGCACCGTATCCTCAGCTCGTAGAATAAACCCTTGGCACATACACAGTAGGTCCTTAAATACTGGTTGAAAGAATGAATGAACACATCTCCGAGATTCAAGCCCAGCTCTCCAGGACACACACATCCACACTGTGTGTCTCCCTGGCACTCCCATTCCACCTGTTCCCCGAAGCCGAGAGCTCTGGGGTGGCAGGCACCCCAACTGGCTCGCACCCCAACTGGCTCATTAACCTGTGATCCTCAACATATGCCACATCTGATTCGTGGCAGACGCTCTATAAATATCTATTGAGGGAACCTTTTTTCATCTGATCCAGCGGAAGATGTCTGTAGCTACTTTCATTAGAGAGCACATCAAAATCCATCTACACCGGGAGAAGCAAATGCTGAGAGGTGCTGACACCTGGCTTTGTGTTGGTTAATGCTGTTGTGGCCATCCCTCCCTGAGCCTAGTGGTTAAACCGTGACATCGTGAATGCTACCATTTATTGTAATTACTCACCGATTTCTCACCATAGCCCTGAAGGGGAGGAGCTCTCCTTATTCCTAGCTTACAAATGAGGCTTGGAGAGGTTAAGGACTTCACCAAGCTCAGGTGGTGGTGGAGAGGGTGGTGGGACTGGGGTTCTGGAAAGCTCTTTCCCTCTCTGTCTCTCTCTCCCTCCTCTGCCCCGCCCCCAGTCTCTTGGCAGAAAAAAACACACTTTTCAAGGAAGAAGCTAAGTTCAAAGGTTTGCCGCCTGTGGCGGTCACGTTTCTCTTTCTGCAGACTGCAGACACATAATGAGAAACAGGACAGAATGCTTCTGAAATAGGAGCACTGGCAGACAGAACTTCCTATAGCTCCAGCTGGATTGTATTCAAGAGGAAGGTTCTCCACTCACTCAGGTTCCCAAACCAGTCTTTTAGCTACAGTCTTTCCCAGCCAAGTCAAGAATCCGGTGAATTCCCCTGAAGACTTTTTTGGAGTCAGGGAGAACACTGTTCGGGAAAATCAAACTCCAATTGCCTGGCGACCCCTGCCCAGCATTTATGATGACACTGGCCCCGTTGAAACCTGTTTCAGGAACGGACTTGGCAGTGTTCCAGAACTCTGTTACCTTATATGAAGATCCGAATTTCTCTCCACTGTGGGCACCTCGGTCTCCACCTAAGCTTTCTTCCTTTCTCTCCTTTCAGAAGCTGAGGTGTCCTGCTCCTGCCTTGCACTCACTTCTCCATCCATCCGATCCCTTCCCGTCCTCTCCTCTGGGGCTGTCTTGCCTCAATCATTCCTACAACCTTTCCTCATCGATTTAATAAAGATTTATCGAATGAAAGGGCTGAAGGTGGGAAGGGGGAAATTTGAATATGTTTTACCCCCGCCTGATAGAAAACAAATCGAGAGACCACGGGTAGTGTGGAGGAATCCCCTTTTGTGCTGGGATGCTCAGGTAGATGTGCCTCACTGCCCACTAACTGCCAGGGTGCTGAAGGGAGTGGTCATATCTCATGCCTCAAGTGGTTCACTGCCGTAGTGGACAGGCCGCAACCCACCTGGCTCTTCTGGAAATTCCAGGAATCTCCCTCCCAATCTGTCGGCCCATTGCTGTGGGTGGGGCTAAGCAATCAACCAATCACACTCCCTGGACATACTGATTGGTTCAGTGGTGGGGCAAGTGATCCAATCAGAGCCAAGGAGACCCAAGAAGACTTGGCTGGACACCAGGATCTGGAGTGACCTGGTGGGACTTCAGAATGCAGCCAGCATGAGGGAGTGGAGCCCAGACATGGAGAGAGGGAAGCTGTTTATTTATTTTTCAAATTGTGGTAAATAACCTGCAACATAAAATTTATCATCTTAGCCATTTTAAAGTATACAGTTCAGTGGTGTTATGTATAGTCACATTTCTGTGAGATGGATCTCCAGAACTTTTTCGTCTTGCAAAACGTAAACTCTATTAACCATTAGACAACAACTCCCCATTCCCTCCGCCACCCAGCCCGTGGTGACCAACATTCTGTCTCTATGAATTGGACTACTCTAAGTACCAAGTACCTCAAATAAGTGAAATCACATGGTACTTGTCTTTTTGTGACTGGCGTATTTCACTTAGCATAATGCCCTCAAGGTTCATCCATGTTGTAACATGTCAAAATTTCCTTCTTTTTATTTTATTTTATTTTTTTTATGATAGGTGGGCCTCTCACTGCTGTGGCCTCTGCCGTTGTGGAGCACAGGCTCCGGACACGCAGGCTCAGCGGCCATGGCTCACGGGCCCAGCTGCTCCGCAGCATGTGGGATCCTCCCGGACTGGGGCACGAACCCGTGTCCCCTGCATCGGCAGGTGGACTCTCAACCACTGCGCCACCAGGGAAGACCTTCCTTCATTTTTAAGGCTAAATAATATTCCATTTATTTATATAGTTTAGAGTGTATTTTGTTTATTCATTAAGCGTCATGGGCACTTGTGTGGTTTCTACCTCTTGGCTATTATAACTATGCTGCTGTGAACATGGTGGGGAAAATAAGGAAGCTGGTTTTGAGCCCTGCCTGGGGTGCTACCCTGAAGTGTTCCATCCCTGAGGCCGGCTAGAGCTGGTTTCTGTCGCTTGCAGCACATAGAGCCCGAACGATAGGGCCCCTAGGGGGAAGGAGCCAAAGATGTATAAACGCAGCAGAGACTCCAAGGTCTTCGGGGTTAAAAATTAAAAAAATAAAGTTTTGGTTTTTTCTTCTTCTCTGAAGCGTGTTGGTTGAGGGTAGCTTTAGTTGGATGGTTAAAGTTGGTTTTCTCTAGTTTGCTGGCTTGCTTTATCAGAGGGAAGGTCAAGGTTTTGGGCTGTACAGGAAGCATGGGGTCAAGGTCAGTTATCAACAAGTCTGTTTGTATTATTTATTTATTTTAGATTTAATTCGGTTTATTTTTGGCTGTGTTGGGTTTTCGTTGCTACGTGCAGGGTTTCTTAGTTACGGCGAGCGGGGGGCTCTTCGTTGTGGTGGGCAGGCTTCTCCTTGTGGTGGCTTCTCTTGTTTCGGAGTGTGGGCTCTAGGCGCATGGGCTGCAGTAGCTAGGGTACATGGGCTCAGCAGTTGTGGCACGTGGGCTCTAGAGCGCAGGCTCAGTAGTTGCGGCGCATGGGCTTAGTTCCTCCGCGACATGTGGGATCTTCCCAGACCAGGGCTCGAACCTGTGTCCCCTGCGCTGGCAGGTGGATTCTTATCCACTGTGTCACCAGGGAAGTCTTCAAGTCTGTTTTTAGAAACTTTAGTTTAAAAATACACGCTAATGCCTTTTCTCTTTCTTTGTGTCTGTTCTCTGACCATATGGTATGTTGCCATGGTTGGGTTTTTTGTTTTGTTTTTGATGTAGCGTATGTTATACTCCTCATTTCTTTTCCATACTACCTTTAAAATAGCAGGTTGGGGCTTCCCTGGTGGTGCAGTGGTTGAGAGTCCACCTGCCGATGTAGGGAACACGGGTTCGTGCCCCGGTCCGGGAAGATCCCACATGCCACAGAGCGGCTAGGCCCGTGAGACATGGCCGCTGAACCTGCGCGTCTGGAGCCTGTGCTCCGCAACGGGAGAGGCCACAACAGTGAGAGGCCCGTGTACCGAAAAAAAAAAAAAAAGCAGGTTGTCAACCACCTGGATTAACCATGACCACATCCACGGCTGAATTTATATTAGCTTTAATAAACACATGTCAATGATTTACTCAAGAAGTCACTATCCATTTTCTTTCAAATTATCTATTTGTTCTTTGTGTTATTTCCCCAATATCTGCTTCTAACCCTGAAAAGAGTATAAGTTGAACGGGACACCCTAAAAAAAATTCGAAGTAGTTTGCACATCGAGTGCCTACAGTACACATGAATTCTGCCAGGAAGCCCTGGAGCCTGCAGAGAAGGTGGAAACTTAGACCTTGCCCTTGGAGAGCTTGCTATGTGCTCTGCCATTTGTAAGTAATTGTGGACAATACAACGGCTATGAGCCACTGTGTAGAGAAGCCACAGATGTGCCACAGACTGTGCTGGGCACTTAATGCATGTGGTCTCATCTGATCTCCAGAATAATCTTGCAGGAGGCATTTTACCCCTCATTGTGTGGATTAAGAAACTGAAGCTCAGAGAGGTTAAATGACTTGCCCAAAGTCTCACGGCCAGGAGGTGGTGACACAATTTGACTCCAATACCTGTGCTCTTAGGACTTCTAGGTTACTCGAAGTCATGATTTATTACCTGCTTTCCATACTCACAAACGGATCTTAGACGATTGGTTAGTGAATGATAGGATATTTTCCAAGTTAAAAAAAGGAAATGAACATTAGATGGTGTGAAAAAACACAAGACATCGCATGGGCTACTTAGAAATGGGATTTTCTAGGAACACTGACAACTGTCTTATGGAAGTGTTATTCTTTCTGGTACATGCCACGCCCTGGAAGCAGCTCAGAGGACCCCAGCTTCCATCTGGGAAGACCTGTGGTATGTTTACTGCTGTACCAGAGGAGTGCTGGGGCCAGCTGGTACCCGCCCACGAGAACCGATTGTTAAATGTCCAGGAATTTTGCCAACTGGTTGATAAACACAGCCATTAATAAGAATTAACTTACATAAATTTACAATTAAATTATATCACAAACAATTGGTATACAAACTTAAAAGTCACCCCTTCCTAATTATTTTACTCTATTTTATTATTACCTATGCTCTTGAGGTTATTTCACTCTACTATATGTTTCTGTTGGAAATGTTACATAGTAATGTGTTACCACACCTCTCTTTCCTTCTCTGTATTCAGGGATGTGTCATTGGGAGCTGGAAATTGACCGTGGAGTGCGTATTACACCATAGAAATCAGGAAATGTTATAAATGAGGGCTTGGTTTTTAAAAAGTTTTATAAATAGGTTTAATAATGGTGGTTCATGTAGAGCTTGATTTTGTTTGTTTGTTTGTTTTGTTGATTGCCTAGACTTAAGACGGTAATGGAGAAAATGTTAACAATGCAGATTATACAAAAGCACGTTGTGTCTTAGCCGTTATGTTATGAATAGAGCAAAAAATTGGGGAAACGTTCTTCCAGTATTTAAAAATTATTATTTGATGCAGCAACAAAGTCACTCATGTCACTGATGAACATGTGAAGTTCTAACGTCTTTCTTTTTTCACTTGTATTATTCATAAATCCAAAATATCCAAAAATACCCACGAGTGCTCAGGTTGGGAACTCTCTCATTCGTCAACTGCAATGAGAAATTGGCTATGGATACAAGAGTTCACCTAAAGTCAATGAAAGCATTCTGTGAGACTCAGCTGGCTATACAGAATTTACGAGAAAGAGTACTGTATATTTTGTTACATGGATAGACTGTGCTACACATTCTTTATATCAGTAAACCTTATGCTATGCATCCATGTACTTTACTTTTTCCAGAGAGCTGGTCATTAAATATTTACCAGCCAATTGCTGGCTGTGCTGGCACCCAGCAGAGTGCCTGCTACTCATGGTAGGTGTTCGCTGACTGAGCTGAACAGTTGGCAAATGGAGTGTAAATAAAAAGCACTTTGATTCTGGGGCTGGGATGGGGAAAACACCTGCTAAGCCTGGTGCATCTTGTAACAGCAGAGAGTAAGCAAGTGCCCAAAACGAAAAGGTGGGGAGATGCTCAAGGACACAGCAAGCAATCTGAAAGAGCTCCCAGTGGCCAAGGCTGGAAGAATTTGAGCGAAGAAATATTTAATGAGTATTGGATTATAATTCAAGGCGTAAAATCAGTATACATGGATCCATACTGACATAGATACATTAGTGAGTAAATACATAAAGGAGGGAGAAGAGACCGGCTTCCTTACAGAAGAATTTAACATACATAGATGTGGAGCTTAATTCCCATGGTCTGGAAGGGCCTGGGGGGTAGGGGTGATGGTGGCGAGCAAGCACACTGACCCCAGCATGGAGGAGCCATGGACCTGGAAAGACAGAATGGAGACTAGAAAACATGGCCAGTAGATCTCAGAAGCCAGGAGAGGGTGCTACTTGGTGCCAGGACAAATGGCCTTTATCTCAACAGCTACCGGGGTGTCACCGTAATTCAAGACGGGTAATAATTCTATGTCCCCAAGAAAAGGGTAAATCACGTACGGGGCTTCAGTGTGAGAAATCAGGGTTATACATTTAGAACACAGAACCGCCAAGTTATACATTATTTTTAGGTTTTGGAACTTAAAAGAATTAAGTCCCTTTGAGCTGTTCAGAAAAGCCATTCGTTTGGGGTTTTCCCAGCTGTGTTAAAGGAGATCTGGCCCATCTAATTTTCCCATTTTCTTGTAAATCTTCAATCTTACGGTTTTTCCTTTCCTTTCAAGTTCTAATCAGCTTCCTGGTCAGTCCATAAAATGGGAAATAGAATCTAATGAGAAAACAGCCGGATTTTTGCAAATAGCTTTTGCTACCCCTAAACTTGGCCTGCTTCAATTCAGTCTTGCCAGATAGAGAGACGGAATGAATGAATGAATGAATGATCATCAACTAAGTTCAGAGAAGGAGCAACGTAGTTCTGATTTGGTAACAAAGGGTGTGGTCTGCCAGAGGAAGCAGGACGCGGCCCGGTTCCTGGCCGAGTCTGGGTTCTGTCTCAGCAGGATGCTAAGGGTTCAGCCCGCGCTCCCGTCTCCACCTCCCCCGATGTCATCTGCATCGCCTGTAGACATCTGGTGACAACACAGCCTCAGGGGTCCTTTTGTGTGAGTTTCTGCTGCAGAGGTCGAGACTGAGGCTGTCTGCTGCCCCGTGCCCTCCACTTCACTGTTCTCGGGAAATCGCCTTTGATATAAAACACCCAGCCTCAGGAGTTCTCATCACATAAGTAAGTCCCCACAGGACCTGTAAGAGCACAGGGTAGAGGAAATCCTACAAGGTCAGGTAGGAGATGACAAAGCTTGACCAGAAAGAGGCTTTGTTCTGAAGGGCACCATACTCTCTGGTCATTCACTCAGTTGCCGGCTTCTCAACCCCCGGTACAGTAAAGCCACATCCTCCTCAACAACGGGCCCTATTCAGAGGTCCCAGGAACGTGGAAACACCACCCTTCTTGGGGATGGACAACTAAGGCCCCGACTCTGAGCTTCTCATCACACCAGTCACCACAGGAGAGAAATGAGCAACTCTGCTTCTTGGAGACTGGCCTGGGACCTTTCCAATGGAAAAGTGGATTATTCATCATTTTCCTCCCCCCAGATCCCTAGTGGCAAATCCTGTTAGGAAGGCTCCACTTAGGCAATAGGAATGCTTCCTAATGTCATGGACATCTTCTTTGTTTTTGCCTCCGCCACATCCATTTCTTCCATCTTCTGGATGGGCACCTTAATTTTTTTGCAGGGAAGACACCCTTTCCCTGACAATCCTGAGTCCATAGAACTCTGACCCTTCCACCCCAGGGGTGAGACCATAACCCAGGCCTGGCCAATCAGAGCATTCCTGGCCCCTGGCCTCAGTGATTGCTTCAGGGGAAGCCACGTGATCCAAGCCACTGTCAATGAAGATGCTGGCTCTATCCCTGGAACTGCTACTTTGTAGGATGCTGGGGCTGCCGGTGGCCACTTTCCTACAGGTGAGGCAAGAGTCTGTCTGAGATTGGGAAGCTAACAGGGAAGAAAGAGTCAGATTCCTGACCATGATTTGGGCGCCTGGATCCAGCTGGGCCTAAGCTGCAGCTTTTGGCCTTTTCAGTTCCATGAGCTTTTTTTTTTTTTTTTTTTTGCCTAGGCTAGTTTTAGTTGGTTTTCTGATACTTGCAAACAATCAAATTTCCTGGACAGTATGCTTATTGAGACTTTAGCATAAGCATCACTATGTACTCAGAGTGAAAGTTGTTTTAAAGGTTATGACATGCTCAAATAAAACCCACCAGACTGTTATCATGCACCAAATTTACCTTTCAACTTATAAAAGTAAAGCAGCATCTCCAGAGAAGAATGATTTAAGACCAAGGAACCAATCATAAGACAAGTAGTAAAACGCTGCTTAGAGAAACTTTGATAGATAAATAGTTCTCTAGCTACAGCAGGCTTCAGACTACAAACCCCAAATTTCTGCTTCAAAAGTGACTCAGGGAAGACATTCCATAGTTTCATTTATTTCGTTTTTTGGCCTCGCCGTGCACTTGTGGGATCTTAGTTACCTGACCGGGAATTGAACCCAGGCCCTCAGCAGTGAGAGCACTGAGAGCACTGAGTCCTAACCACTGGACCAGCAGGGAATTCCCAACAGTCCACAGTTTTAAAAGAAAACTTTCCAGTTGAAGAAACAGGTAAAATTTATAATATGCATCTGTTGTATATATAATATGTTAATGTCTAGTACATTTATCAGATCCATGTCAATGTAATTATATTATTACTATATTTGCAAATGCATATATATGTGTATGTATATTTAGAACCACATATTTCCAGCTCTTTTTTAAAGAGGTATTGAAAAGACTGTTCAAAATTTAGTTTTCCAGCTTGTCTGTTTTTTCTTATTCCTCAGTAAACTTAAGCAATTAACCAGCACATTTCCTGGCACACAGTAAGGCTCAATCTGAGTGAGTTCTTTCTCCCCAGCTCCCCCCTCTATTTTAAGTTCTTCTTTTAGAAACCAAGTCAAATGAAAGAGGCAGGACTGCATAGTGTTACAGGCAGAGGCTGGTCAACGTTTTCTGTAGAGCCAGACAGTAAGCATTTCCAGCCCTGTGGGCCATAGGATCTGACCAGCTTACTCTGCCATTGTAGCCGACAACACAGGCAATACTGAAATGAATGGGATGGCTGTGTTCCCAGGAAACTTTACAGAAACAGGCGATGGCCCGCACTTGGCCCTGGGCCATAACGTGCCGACCTCGGGTTAAGACCTTGGGATCCGGCGTCACACAGACTCTGGTCCGGTTCCCGGCTCTGCTCCGTCTCTGGGACCCTGACGAGTGTGTCATTTTTGTGCCTTGTCTGTAAGACACAGGGATACCAACAGCCATTTCTTAGTCTGTGAGAAGTGGGTGAGATAGTGCACGTGAAATGCTGGGAACACTTCCTGGTCCATAATAAATGAGCATAAAACATTAGCCACCAGGTGTGATCACCATCGTCAAAAAAGGAGAAGAAAGGGCGCAACTGAATTTGTCCAGGAACGGCAGCAATATCCCTGGTAAAGAGTTAGTGGGTGGACTTCCCTGGGGGCGCAGTGGTTAAGAATCCGCCTGCCAATGCAGGGGACAGGGATTCGAGCCCTGGTCCAGGAAGATCCCACATGCCGCGGAGCAACTAAGCCCATGGGCCACAACTACTGAGCCTGTGCTCTAGAGCCCGCGAGCCACAACTACTGAGCCCGCGTGCCACAACTACTGAAGCCCACGCACCTAGAGCCCATGCTCCGCAACAAGAGAAGCCACCGCAAAGAGAAACTCGCGCACTGCAAAGAAGGGTAGCCCCCGCTCGCCGCAACTAGAGAAAGCCCGCGCGCATCAACGAAGACCCAACGCAGCCAAAAATAAATAAAGAAAATAAAGAAAAATAATTAAAGAAAAAAAGTTAGTGGAGCCAGGGACTTCCCTGGCCGTCCAGTGGTTAAGACTCCATGCTTCCAATGCAGGGGCTGCAGGTTTGATCCCCGGTTGAGGAACTAAGATCCTGCATTGGTGTAGCCAAAAAAAAAGTTAGTGGAGCCAAACAAGCAAGGAAGCCAGATAACTGAAAATGCAGTTTCTCCTATTATCAGTGGCTTTCGTTTTTACCCACATAATGAATCATCCCCTGTCAGCGTGTGAAATTGCAGGTTGGACTGGGAAATGCAAGACCTTCATTAACCGCTGGGCAGTGAAGGACCTGCCTGGGCTTTCACGGCCCCACGATGCTTCGTGCTATTAGGAAAAGGCTCCAAGGGACTCAGGAGAGCCGGCTTTTAATCCTGCCTCTGGATCTATATGATTGATGCCTAACCTTGGGGAAGTCACTGAAACTCTCTGAGCCTCAGTTTATGCCATGATAGGGGTGGTCCCAGGGACCTCTATAAAAACAACTGAAGGGGGAAAGGGGACCTGGGATTAATGAGTAGCTCCTTGGCAGAAATCGGAAATTGAAGCTCAGAAAGGTAAAGCCAGTTGCAGCTGGCATTTCAACTTGGGTCCATCCAACTCCAAAGCCCTTGCTTTCTGGATTGTGTTCTGCAGAGCTTCCCCATTAAAGCAGCAAGGAATATTGGCCGACAGAGGGCGCTCTTCTCGCAAGACAGGACGTCATGACATTGCAGGGACAGAAGACAGTATCCAGGAGCCACGGGGGAGAGTCTGGCTGGACTGGGAACAGGGCAGAGCAGGCTACAGGGAAGGCCAGACACAGGCAGTCATGGGGATGGGGGCTGCCGACAAGGAGTTGTCAACCCCCTCATGGAACAACTCGGCACGTCATTTGTGGCGCCTGGCTTCCTTTTTCATTCTGGCCATTTCCATCCGTTTTGCCGTATTTCAGAACAGAGAAAGACATGATTGATACATACGGGTGACGTGGGTTTCCTTACTCAGCTGCCTTGTAAGAACGGCGCCCCTGTGACTAGCACAGCTTGTTTCCACACCTCCTTTCCCAGAGCTCAGAAAGCACGAGTAAAGGCAACAACCAACAAAACCCACAACACGGCAGCACACCTGACTCTGGGACTTCAATTTCCCACGCCTGGTGCCAAGACTCTATGGGATTAATCAATGGTTGCTTCAGGGCATTGCAGATGGCCCTGCGGGTTATGTCCTGCACAGTTTCAGTGGGCGCCATCCACATGGACTACGTTGTGAATGGTGACCCTGGAGTTGTGCAATATGGCAGCCCTAGGTTATACTTTGATGAGAGAGCTATAATTTACAAAGTGTGGTCCTGGGGGCTTCCGTGGTGGCGCAGTGGTTGAGAGTCCACCTGCCGATGCAGGGGACACGGGTTTGGGCCCCGGTCCGGGAAGATCCCACATGCCGCGAGGCGGCTGGGCCTGTGAGCCATGGTCAATGAGCCTGCACGTCCGGAGCCTGTGCTCTGCAACGGGAGAAGCCACAACAGTGAGACGCCCGCGACCACAAAAAAAAAAAAAAAAAGGATGGTCCTGGGCACAACCTGGCTGCCAATGCACTTTGTCAAACAAGAGTTTTTCTTTATATTTTTCCATCTTGTATGTTATTCTATGGGTAATTTATCTGCAAATGTATTTATCTGCTAGCGGGGGCAGGTCTTGGGAGGTTTCCCTGTCCAAAAGGACACTTACAAAGGAGGCATCTTGGCTGCTCCATGCTGGTTTGCTTGACTCTAAAGCTGAGGGTTATCATGTGCTTATTAGGTGCCAGACGCTGGACTAAGCAATTTACGCACTTTGCCCACTTAATACCACAGTCACTCAAGGTGGTAGGAACTATTGTTACAGGAGTGGGGACCGAGGCCCTGAGAGGTAGATGATTTGTGCACGTCCAGTATAAAAGCCGGTCAAGAGCAGGGCTGGGACGGCGCTGGAGTCAGCCTGACCTCAGGGCACGTGCTCTAACCACTGTGACATCTGCAAACACATCTGGATTCCTAAGCGCCCCGCACCTCACCCCCTCCCCCAGTAAAATGCTGTCACACCCTCCTCTGTTGGTTAGGGTCACCACAACACCTGAACTAAATGCTTTCATTTGGGAACTCTTTGTCGGGAGAAGAACAGTTCTCATCATACTTAATCTGTATGATATCAGGGCAGTCCTCCATGGAAACTCCATCCAAGGAGGAAACACAGCGCCCTCACCAGGGACCCCAAAATCAATTGGAAACAAGAATATGCCGGAAGCAAGAGGGCCACGAATTTTTTAGAAAAACTGGGCTTCAAAATATTTGATGAGAGATGCTCTTCAATACCTCTCCCTTTTCCCCTCTTCCTTTCTCTTCTTTTAAATAGCCAGCAGGTTGGGGTCATCAGGAAGTGGAATTTGTAGGAAGGTGTCAGGCAGTCCACAGGCTGCCCTCACACGGACGCTGCAAAGGACCCCTCCATGAATATGAGCATCATGGATGGAAGCTTCTCAAGCTGGGGACGCCCCGGCAGAGAGCACTTTTGAGAAGATGGGGCTGTGGAGAGTCCTGCAAAGTGCCCTGGGCACAGGCCAGGGGAACACTTGTGCAGCTGCCTGCAGTCAACCGAGGAATGAAGCAAGGTGCAAGTGCGTGTAGGAATAAGAATTGAAAAAATCCGTGCATATTCGAGTGACCATGAGAGTATGCTTTCCTCGGTGTGAAAACCAGTCAAGGCTACTGCTCCAGCTAGCATCAGACTAAATGGTTTTCTCCCCTCCTTTTTCCACAAGTGGGGGTAGTGTTTAATTTGCACTGACAAGCTGTGTGGCCCTGGGGAAATTACTTAACCTCTCTAAGTTTCGGATTCCTTGTCTGTCAAATGGGGATCATGGGAGAACCCATCTCATAGGTTGCTATGAGCGTGAAATAAGGGAGAGCAGGTGAATTGCTTAGCACAGTGCTGTTCACGTCAGTGATTCCTCCTGCTGCTCTCCTGGTTTCTCTTCTTACAAAGCATCTTCTTCCGTCTTATCTACTCAAGGTTAGAGGTCGTCATCACTTTTTCCCACAATTATATAAGAAGCACCTTGTAAAATAAAGTCCCCATTCCATAGTTGTACACCCGTGTGCATAACAAACTTACTCAAAATGGCCAAAAAGTGGAAGCAACCCAAGTGGCCATGGATGGATGAACAGGTAAACAAAATGTGGTGAATCCATACAATGAAATATTCAACTGGAATGAACCATGAGGATATCATACTAAGTGAAATAAGATGGTCACAAAAGGACAAACAATGTAAGATTCCATTTATATGAGGAACCTAGAATAGTCCAATTCACAGACACAGAAAGCATGGTGGGAGGGGAGGAAGGAAGCAGGGGGTTTGATGTGATGGGCTTAGAGTTTCAGTTTGGGAAGATGAACAAAGTTCTGAAGATGGATGGGGGTGATGGCTGCACAACAGTGTGAATAGATTTAATGCCACTGTGAACTGTACACTGAAACATGGTTAAGATGGTAAATTTTATGTGTATTTTACCATAATTTTGAAAATTAAAAGTTAAAAACAAACCCCAAAATGAAATACCTCCAAGGTTTCTCCGAGGTTTGGGGTGATAGAAATGGAGGAAAATGTTCTGAGAGCAGGTTGTGGTGATGGCTGCACAACTCCATCAATATATTCAAATTGATTGAATTGGACACTTCAAATGGGTGAAGTTTCTGTTATGTAAATTGTACTTCAGTGAAGCTGTTAAGAGCAAGCAAGCAAACAAACACATGCTGTGATCCGGAGGAAACTTTGGAGGATGAAGGAGCTGTTCACTGTCTTGATTGTGGCTATGGTTTCACAGGTGTACCCATATGTCAAAGCCCATCCACTTACAGACTTTAAACATGTGCTGTTTATTGCATGTCAATTATATCTTAATAAAGCTGTGTTTTAAAAAGGCAGAAGAGTATTCCATATATAACGAACTCCTTATAATATATTAAACTCCTTAGAATATATTAAACAATATAATTTATTAAACAATGCCCCCTTTGGATGGAAATTTAGGTTTCAAATTTTATGCCCCTATCAATAATATTTCAATAAATATCTTTGTAGGAAAAAAGAAGAAAAAAATGCAGATATTGTTTGCTGCTCCCCGTCTTCTTCTCCCCACGGGCAAGCCACAAAGTCAGAATTTCCCAGGGAGGGGGCCTGGGAACCTGTAATTTTACTGAACATTCCTGAAAATTTCTTGGAATCAGACATGTTGGGGCACATTGAATCAAACTTCATGAACTTGGATTTTCAGGCTTGGGAGTGTGAAATCCCCTTTTCTTTGATCCCTAAAAAATTCTGTAAGTGTTCCATACAAATGATTCTAAATTCCCAGGCCCTACTCCCAGGGAGGATGTGTATGGTTGCCAGATTTCGCATAAATAAAGAAATGAATAAGTCAATATATAATAAACTATAGGGTGTCCGTTAAATCTGAAGCTCAGATAAACACCAAATAATTTTTTTAGCATAAGTGGTTCCTTGCAATAGTTGGGCCACACCTGTACATAACAATGATTTGTTGCTTCTCTGAAATTCAGATTTCACTGCGTGTCCTGTATTTCATCTGGGAATCCTAAGTATGAGTCCTCAGGCCTGGGGTGAAGCCCACATCTGCACTGTGGGTCTGCTCCCCACGTGCTTCTGACGAGGGGGATCCTTAGAACCCATGTTGAGAACCCCTGATCAGGTCAACACCTTCTGGGTCAGGAGCCCCTCCTCAGGGCGGCCAGTGGATCCCAGTGCATCCCACAAGTGAGCACACTTTAATGTTGGCCCAAGGAGGAAAAGGGGGCTGAGAAGCAGCAGGAGAAAACTGTCCCAGGTTTTCAAAGCCAAACGTGGTGGATGCGGTGTCACGGGCCCTGCAGCCTGAGGGACGGTGCTCATCTTCTCTGAGTGGGTATTTAGGGCTGCCTAGTGGACCCACACCCCAGGATTCTGTCTAGATTCTCTAAACTTTATTTATTTATACCCAGCCTCGTCCCCGAAAGGACTTTAAGCCTCGGAGGTCTCAGTCCATGCAGGGTTCTTGGTGCTGGGAAGTGAGGTTAACACGCCGTCTCTCTGGGACACACACGACAGGTATTAATTTTGTGCTCACCACGAATGGGCATTATTCTGGGAGTTTACAATGATAACCATCTCATTTAGCCCTCGAGATAAGCCTGCAAGGTCATTGCTGTCGTTGGCCCCATTTTGTAGATGAGGAAACCGAGGTTCAGAGGGGTCCAATGGTTTGTGCAAGAGCGCACCGAGTAGGCCAGTGGCAGAGCTGGGGTTCTGACCCAGGACTGTGTTGCTAACCAGTCCCCATCCTGCCTCCCTACTGAACCAGATACTTCCGGTCACTGAGCTTTGCTGGGCGAATTTTGGCTTACGTTCCGCTTAACCTGGGGCCATACTTTAGGTCCTGATCCCGGGAACATTTCTGATCCGGTGTGATAACACCTGGCAGGCCTTGAGCGTCTACTCTGGCCAGAGACTTTGACTTTTTATACATAGATACTCTCTCAACGCCCTGCACCGCTGAGAAGACCCAGACCCAGGCATACAGAGAAGCCTGGCCGAGGTCACAAAGCTAGGAAGTTGCAGAGCACTGATCTGCCTAAAAAGGAAGCATCCATCTCTGCATCTTCAAAAGCACACACCTGCTTTCCACCTCCCCTCGCCAAGCTTCACTTTTCAGGAAAATGCTCTCGCTCCGGGCTGGTCGCTAGGCAACCCTTGCATGTAATTCCACGAAATGCCCAGAAGACGGCGCGAGGACTCGCTCTCCCCGGGCACCCACACGATGGGGCTGAACTTCGCAGAATCTCGAAAGGAAGAGTGACGCGCTCCAGACGAACTCCACCTGTGGCCGTACCCGAGCCCTAGGCTGCACGGAAGGTGACACAACACGGCACCTCTGCACCCCACCCCACCCCACCCCCGCAGGGGCCTGGACTCACCGAGGCTGGGTTTTCGATGACCAGTTCGTAGGTCAGCCCTCTGGACCCAAACCTCAGGATGTCTCCGGGTAGGAGCTTCACAGCCACGTTCTGAACGTGGCACTCATTGACGAACGTGCCGTTGCAGGAATTGAAGTCGTGGAGAACAAAGCTGCTTTCGGCCTCATTATATTCAATGAGTGCGTGATGGTTGTCGACGTCTGCAGACTGAAATGCAGAAGGGGGACAGTCAGAGCCAGGAATATCAGGAATAACAAGGAATAACTAGTGCCACTGACACTGGGGGCCCCAATGTGCTAACCACTTCATCTGGCTGGACAGTCACTGCAATCCTCATTTTAAGAGGAGGATGCTGAGGGTCAGAGAGGTTAAGTGACTTGCCTAAGGCCACACAGCTAGTGAGTGGAGGGTCACCAGAGCCTGACAGCAGACCGAGACTAGATGCCCAGTTTTGGGGTAGGGCGTCAGGCAACACAGAGGCAAGAGGGAACTCGGGGGGAATTGGCCAGGAATTGGCCACTTGATAGTTCTCTGATCCCATGCAAGTATCCTTTTGGTTGTCCCGAGTGGCAAGACAGCAGAAATGGCCCAACACAAACCAGAAAGGTCAGTTGGCAAGTGACAACTGTCCATTTACTGCAAGTGTTAAAGTGAAGGGGAGGTTTTGTAATAATTGTTGTTTGTTCTATTCATTTTTAAAATAACATGTTTTTTGTAATAATGCAGAAAATGAGAACTAGAGAAAAACACAAAGAAGACATTAAAATCACTTAGACTCCCGTCCCCCAGAGGCAGGCACCGAGAACACGGTGGTTCACATCCTTCCAGTCTTTTCTCTATGCTTACAATCTTTTTAAAAAGTTTAAACACAATTGAGCTCACACCACAAAACATAGTTTTATAACTACCTTTTAAAAGCCTTGGTGTACAATGAAGGTTTTTCCCCTGTGCTTAATTATTACTGTTGCTTCTTAAAAGCTAATCAGAATTTATCTAACCAAAGATGATCTATTTTTCAATAGGGGCCCTGGTGTGACCACATTTCCCTCAAAAGAGAGAGACCCCAGACAGTGATTTGTCAGTGGCGTCAGAAACCTCCTGTGTAACCACTTTAATAAGAAGAATGAGCAAAACTCGGCACCAAGGAGGAAATATCACATCCCCCCCTGGCCCCGGCGCCCTGGACTATGGGCTGCAGGGCACGTGCGAAGTCTTCTGTCTTCTCAGGACACTGCCTATGAGCCATCCACTCCAGCCTGAGACTTTGCAACTATTTTCTAAGTTACTCTTCTCAGAGTGCCTCATCCAACTTTCATAGAGAGTACTTGGACTTAGAAATCTATACTAATGTCCCACAATATAATTATAACCAATAGCTTATAGTAATAATAGCTTATAGTATATGAATAGATAATAATATAACTGCATATATTAGTAGAATATATTAATGACACATTATGTGTAATTACACAAATGCCAGGAAATTTGCTAAGTGCTTTACTGCATTATCCCATTGCATCTTCACAATAATTCAAAGGGATACTTCCTCATTTAAAAAAAAATTTAATTTTTTATTGAAGTCTAGTTGATTTACAATGTTGTGTTAGTTTCAGGTGTACAGCAAAGTGATTCAGTTATACATATATATAATATCTATTCTTTTTCAGATTCTTTTCTATCACAGGTTACTGCAAGATATTGAATATAGTTCCCTGTGCTGTACAGTAGGTCCGATAGTTACTCATTTCTTAGATGAGGAAACTGAGGCATAGAACGATTAAGTGTGCCCACAGTCAGCCACTTTGACTCGCTTGGCTTGTTCCCAGGTTTGCCTGATTCAAATGACTGTGCCTTTACCCACTTTTCAAATTCCTACCAAACACTTTGGCACTTAAAATACTGAAACACAAGAAGAAAGCAGGAGCAGCTCTATTAATTTCAGGCAGAGCCAACTTCAGAGGAAGGAAAGTTATCAGGGATAAAGAGAGGCGATACATAGTGATAAAGGGGTCGATTCTCCAAGCAGACATAACAGTCCTTCATTGTATGTACCCAACAATAGAGCATCAAAGTATGGAAGGCAAAAACTGATAGGACTGCAAGGAGAAGCAGATGAATCCATCATGGTAGCTGGAGACCTCAACAGCCCTCTGTCAGTGACGGGCAGACCCACCAGGCAGAAAATTAGGAAGAATGAAGTTGAACTGAACAGCACTACCATCATCTGGATCTAACTGGCAACCACACAGCTTCATCCCACAGCAACAAAACACACATCCTTCTCAAGCTCCCATGGAACATTCACCAAGCAGACCACATTCCAGGCCACGAAATATACCTCAACAAATGTAAAAGAATAGAAATTATGCAAAGTACGTTTTCAGAACACAATGGAATTAGGCTAGAAACCAATACCAGAAAGACAGCTGGAAAATCCCCAAATATTTGGAGATTAAACAACACACCTCTAAATAACAGATGGGTCAAGGAGGGAGTCTCATGGGAAATAAAAATTTATCTTGAGCTAAATGAAAATGAAAATACAACCTATGAAAATTTGCAAGATGCAGTGAAAGCAGTGCTTGGAGGGAAGTTTATGGCATTGAAGGCATACATTTGAAAAGATCTAAGCTTCCACCTTATGAAACTAGAGAAAGAAGAGCAATATAAGCCTACCACAAGCAGAAGAAAAGAAGCAATGAATGAAATAAAAAGCAGGAAAACAAGAGAGAAAAGTCAGCAAAATAAAGAGCTGTTTGGTTTTTTTTTGTAAAGATCAATAAAATTGACAAACCTCTAGCAGGATAACCAAGAAAAAAAGAGAGAAGATACAAATTACTCAGATCAGAAATGAAAGCGATGGCATCACTACTGATCTCATGGACACTGAAGGGATAATAAAGGAATATTATGAATAATTCTATGCCCACAGATTTTAGAAGTTAATGAAGTGGACCATTTCCTTGAAAGACACAATCTACTGAAACTCACACAAGGAGAAATAAATACTCTGAATAGACTCATATCTAGTAAAGAATTTGAATCAATAATGAATAACCTTCCAAAATGGAAAGCACCAGGCCTGGATGGGTTCACTGGTCAACTCTATCAAACATTAAGGAAAGAATGATACCAGTTCTCAATAATCTCTTCCAGAAAATAGAAGAAGAGAGAACACTTCCCAGCTCATTCTGTGAGGCCAAGCTTATTCTAATAGCAAAACCAGATAAAGATATTGCAAAACAGGAAAATTGCAGACCAATACCTCCCATGAACATAGATGCAAAATCCTCAACAAAATATGAGCAAATTGAATCCAGTGATGTATAAAAAGAGTTCTACACCACAGACAAGTGGGATTTATTCCAGGTATGCAAGGCTGGTTCAATATTTGGAAATCAATTAATGTAATCCATCACATCAACAGCGCAGAGAAATCGCATTATCATAACAGTAGATGCAAAAAGAGCATTTGACAAAATTAAACACCATCCATGATAAACTAACAAACCACCAAACCACCACAACAGCTCTTGGCAAATTAGGGATGGAGGGGAACTTCCTCAACCTGATAAAGTACATCTATAAAAACCCTAAAGCTAACGTCATATTTAATGGTGAGAAACTAGAAACTTTCCAATTAAGATCAGGAATAAGGTGAAGATGTCCCCTTTCACCACGCATTTTCAACATTGTACTGTATCTCCTAGCTAATGCAACAAGGCAAGAAAAGAGAATAAAAGATAGATTGGGAAGGAAAAAGAAATCTTCTTTGGTGAGGTGTTTGTTCAGATCTTTGCCCATTTTGCAGATGGCATGGTTGTCTATGCAGAAAATCCCAAAGAACCGACAAAAAGCCCTCCTGGAACTAATGAGCAATTATAACCAGGTTGCAGGATACATGATTAATATACAAAAGTCAATTGATTTCCTATATACCAACAATGAACAAGTGGAATATGAAATTAAAAACACAACACCATTTACATTAGCACCAAAAAAAAAAAAAACTGAAGTACTTAGGAATAAACCTAACAAAATACTTAGCTATATGAAGAGGTATATGAAGAAAACTACAAAATGTTGATGAAAGAAATCAAAGTAGTCTAAATAAATGAAGAGATATTTCATGTTTATTTGAAATTCCTTAATGATGTATGATGTTTAACATCTTTTCATATGCTGATTTGACATCTGTAGATTTTCTTTGGTGAGGTGTCTGTTGAGCTCTTTTGCCCATTTTTAAGTTGGGTTGTTTGGTTTCTTATTGTTGACATTTAAGACTCATTTATATTGTTTATGTATTTATTTTATTGAAATGTAGTCGATTTACAATGTTGTATTAATTTCTGCTGTACAGCAAAGTGATTCAGTTATACATATATATACATTCTTTTTAAAATATTCTTTTCCATTATGCTTTATCACAGGATATTGAATATAGTTCCCTGTGCTCTACAGTAGGACCTTGTTGTTTCTCCATCCTGGATGTAACAGCTCACATCTGCTAACCTCAACCCCCCACTCCATCTCTCCCTCAACCCCCTCCCCCTTGGCAACCACAGTCTGTTCTCTATATCCATGAAGACTCATTGATTTTGGATACATGCTTACAGCATCTTTATTCATAACTGCCAAAAACTGGAAGCAACCAAGATGTCCTTTAAAAGGTAAATGGATAGACAAATTGTGGTACATCCATACAATGAAATACTAGTGATAAAAATAAATGAGTTATCAAATAACAAAAAAGACATGGAGGAATCTTCAATGCATATTGCTTAGTGAAAGAACCTAGTCTGAAAAGGTTACATACCGTATGATTCCAACTGTATGAAATTCTGGAAAAAGTAAAACTATAAGGAGAGTAAAAGATCAGTGCTTGCCAGGGGCACAGGGGCTCTGGGGCTCAGGATGAAGACGAGGGGCACAGGGGATTTTACGGCAGTGAAAATATTTTTTTATGATACCGTAATGGTGGATACTTGTCACTATACATTTGTCAAAACGAAAGAACGTACAATGCAAAGAGTGAACCCTAATGTAAACTATGGACTTAGTTAATAATAGCATATCAATATTGGTTCATCAGTTGTAACAAATGTACCGCACTAATGCATGATGTTAATAATAGGGGAAACTGTGTGTATTGGAGGGGTGGATATATGGGAACTCTCTGTATTCTCTGCTAAAATTCCTGTAAACCTAAAACTGTTCAAAAAAATAAAGTATTAAAAAAATGAAAACACATTAGTTCTTTGGAAAATGTCACCCACATCATCTTCATCACCATTGCCATTGATCTTTGTGTCCTTTGAACCTTTGATAACCCATGAATGAGAGAAAATCTGTGTGTTACATTTTGTTTGTCTCTTGCCAGGCTTCACTGCTTTCAGTTCCTCAAAAACTGTCAAGCCATTATTAAGAAATCAAAGCAAGCAGGAAGTTTTAAATGACTCCACAAATTTGGGTGAGCATCTGCCACATGTCAGGCCAGGAGACAGCTTCGTAGTTCGGCCCTATAATATCACTCGCTCCCTTTACTTGCAAAAATTGCTAAATGCTGCTCCTGGACAGACGCCCTGCTGCTAATACAGACTGACTGTATAAGCTCCATCCTACTCAGCTGTCCAACTATGAGATGAACTGTTATTTATTTATTATTATTTTTATTATTATCCTTATCATCATCTAACATATTGTGAGGGCATCCTGTGAACTGGGCCCTGCTGAAGCATTTTGTGTGCATTTTTATCATTTAATCTGCATGACAGCCCTAAACAGGGTCTCTATTATTATCTCCATCTTAGAGATGAAGAAGCTGAGACTCAAATGGTGAAGTGAGAGGACAGCATTACATTGATACCAAACCCAGACAAAGACACTACAAGAAAACTACAGACCAGTATCTCTTATGAACACTGATACCACAATCCTCAACAAAATAGGAGGAAACCAAATTCAACAGCACATTAAAAGGATCATACACTATGACCAAGTGGGATTTATTCTTGGAATGCAGACTTGATGGTTCAACATATGAAAATTAATCCACGTAATACATCACATTAACAGAAAGAAGGAAAAAAATGATCATCTCGATTGATGTACAAAAAGCATTTGACAAAATGCAACACTCTTTCATGATAAAAGCACTCAACAAACAGGGAATAGAGGGAAATTACCTCAACATAATAAAGGTCAAATATGAAAGGCCCACAGGTAGCATCATACTCAAAGGTGAAAGACTGAAAGCTTTTCCTCTAATTTCAAGAATAAGATAAGGATACCTGCTTTTGCCACTTCTATTCAACAAAGTACTGGAAGTCCTAGCCAGAGCAATTAGGCAAGACAAAGAAATAAAGGCATCCAAATTCGAAAGGAAGAAGTAAAATTATCTCTGTTCACAGGCAACATGATCTTACATGTACAAAATCCTAAAGAGTCCATGAAAAACCACAACCCTCCTAGAACTAATAAATAACATTCACTAGCAAAATCGTAGGACACAAAATCAACACACAAACATCAGTTGTGTTTCTATATGCTCACAATGAACAATCTGAAAAGGAAGTTAAGAAAATAATTTCATTTACAATAGCATCAAAATGAATAACATATTTTGGGATAAATTTAACCAAGGTGGTAAAAGATGTGTACACTGAAAACTACCAAGTGCTGCTGAAAGAAATTAAAGACACAAATAAATGGAAAGACACCCTGTATTCGTGGGTTGGAAGACTTAATATTGTTAAGATGTCATTACTACACAGCAGGATCTACAGATTCAAAATCCCAACAGCAGTTTTGGCAGAAATAGAAAAATCCATCCTAAAATTCATATGGAATCTCAGTGGGCCCCAAATAGCCAAAATAATCTTGAGAAAGAAAAGCAAAGCTGGAGGTCTCACACTTCCTGATTTCAAAACTTACTGCATACAAAGGTACAGCAATCAAAACAGTGTGATACTGACATAAGCTCAGGCACATAGGCCAACAGAATAGAATAGAGAGCACAGAAATAAAACTTTGCATATATGGTCCAATGATTTTTGACAAGGGTGCCAAGATTATTCAATGGGGAAAGAACAGTATTTTCAACAAATGATGCTGGGAAAGACTGCAAAAGAATTAAGTTGAACTCTTACCTTACACCATGTATAAAAATTAACTCAAAGTGGATCAAAGACTTAAACAGAGTCTAAAACTATAAAACTTTTAGAGGAAAACACAGGAGGAAAGCTTTATGACATTGGATTTGGCAATGCATTTTTGGATATGATACCAAAAGCATAGGCAGCAAAAGTAAAAATAGATAAATTCAACTATATCAAAAATTAAAACTTCTGTGAATCAAAGGACACAATAAACAGGGTGAAAGGCCATCTAGAGAATGGGAGAAAATAGTTGCAAATCACAAATCTGAAAAAGGGTTAATATGAAGAATATATAGAGAACTATAACTCAACAACAACAACAAAAAAGAACCCCCAAATAACTTGATCAAATATGGGCATAGAACTGGAATAGACATTTCTCCAAAGAAGATATATAAATGTCCAACAAGCATATAAAAAGATGCTCAACATTACTAGTCATTAGGGAAATTCAAATCAAAACCACAGTGAGATACCACCTCATACCCATTAGGATGGCTACTATCAAAAACAAACAAACAGCAACAGAAAATAACAAGTGTTGGCAAGGATGTAGAGTAGGGGAACACTTATGCACTGCTGAGAATGTAAAATGGTGCAGCTGATAGGAAAAACAGTAGAGCGGCTTCTCAAACAATTTAGAATAAAATTATCATATGATCCAGCAAGTCCACTTCCGGGTATATACCCCAAAGAATTGAAAGCAGGAACTTAAAGAGTTATTTGTACACTCATGTTTATAGTAGCATTATTCACAATTGCCAAAAGGTGGAAGCCACCCAAGTGCCCACTGACCGATGATTGGATAAGCAAAATGTGGTCCATCCATACAGTGGAATATTATTCAGTGTAGGAGGAAGGGAATTCTGACACATGCTACAACATGGATGAACCGTGAGGACATTATGTGAAGTAAGTGTCACAAAAAGGCAAATTTTGTATGATTCCACTATGTGAGGTACATAAAGTAGTCAAGCTCATAGAAACAAAATAGAACGGGGGTTGCCAGGAGCTGGGGAAGGGGAAACGGGGAATTGTTGTTTAATGGGTACAGTTTCAGTTTTGCAAGATGAAAAATTCTGAGGCTGGTTGCACAACAATGTGAATAACTTACAACTACTGATCTGTACACTTAAAAGTGGTTAAGATGGTAAACTTTATATGTATTTTACCACGATTTAAAAAATGGCTAAGATGAAGGGACTCACTCAACATCAGGATGCTGGCATAAGGCAATGTCAGGGTTTGAACCCAAGTCTAATTCCAAAACTTGTACCTTTGATTTGTACCCTGTGATTTTCAGAGTAGAGAGTGATTTAATAATGAGAGAGGAGACAGGCAGGACCTAATATAGAAAACAAGTGCATTTTTTAAGGCTCCTGCATTGAAAATGTCTTTAAAAAGTATATAGTGAGTCCATAAAATATTGAGACGTTTAAACTTCTATTAACAATGACCATCTGCTCTGATGACCCCTGTGCTTTAAGGAAGCCTCCTCGGGAAGCTGACTTAGTTATGACGTTGCCCTGAGGTTCGCTGACATTGTCGCTGAGGTTCGACGTGTACCTGGAACCGTCCTTTGGAGCTAGGTTTCAACCTTGCATCACCTGGCACTGGGAAGCCCCATCTCAGACCATAACCTCCCGCTCCCGGCCTTCCTTATCCTCTGTCTCGTCCTCTCCTTGAGTCACGTAGCCTTTGCTCCCTGTTTGCTCCCTATGGGTAATGCCCTACGCTCACCCAGCCTGGGCCCTGCTCAAGCTCACCAGCTCCTTCAAGTCCATCCCGGCCCCCAAACCCTCCTGCCACCCTCACACTTCTGTCCTGAGGCTGGCCCAGTGCCCTTTGGGCCCCCCAGCCAGCAGGTCCCTGCTCTCAGGCTTTTCATTCTACTTTGACAACAGCCTCCTAGGTCTTCACCTCCTGCACCTGCCAGCATTCTCCGTCTGCTTCTCCCGACCCTCCTCCATCCCTTTACACGGTGCCCTCTGCCCAGCAGGCCCACCTGTGCAGCTACATCCATGGGCTGATGGGCTCCTTGTCTCTGGTTTCTTGTTGGGTTTGGCCAATGGGGGGTTAGAGATCAGAGCAGGGAGGAGAGAGGTTGGGGTACTTACTCCCCTGGCTTCCTTTCTGTGGGGCCACACAGCTTCCCTCAGAGGGACTCTACCCAGCCCTCGGGGTCTCCGGGACCCAGGAAATGCCCCTGCCCCTCACCCCTCAGCTCTGGGGGTGGGAACAGTCCTCACTCATACTAGCTCTGGGCCCTGCACTATCCTTTGTGGTTTCTCTGAGCCCTGCCCACTCCCTATGGAGTCCCTTCAGGAAACTCCTCTCCATCACTCCACACCCCTGTGAATGTGCCTTCAGCTCCCTGCCAGGACCTGGACTTCCCAGGCATGGAGAAGCTCCTAGATGGGACCTTCAAGACTTCTCCTAGCTGCCAAGGGCCTCCGGGTGGTCCTGCCTTCATCCCACCCTGGTCTGGTCCCTCTCCTCAACCATCTCCTCTTCTGCATCCTCACCTTGACAGTGTAACTTCCGTCTAACCTGTGAACGTGCTCACCACCCCCTTGGCCTGGAAACACCGCCCCTTCCCCCTTCCTTTCCTTTATTGTCAAATGGCTTCAAGAGGTTCCTCTCCCGCTGGGTCCTCAACCCACTGCCATTGCCCTCGGGGGCCTCTTCGGGCTCTCGGCCTCCCTGTGACATGTGACACAGTTGTCAGAGAGAGGCACGTGGCCTGGTGGTTCAGGGGTTGGGGGAGCAGGGCAACGTGGTGGTTACTAGACTGGGCTCGAGCCCAGCTCTCCTACTTCCTAGCAGGGTGACCTTGGGCAAGTGATACCTCAGCTTCCTCATCTGTAAGGTAACAAAAGGACAGTCTTATAAGTTACTGGTGACGTATAAATGATATAATACATACTAAAGCACTTAGAAGAGAACATAGGGCAAATGGGAAATGTTCTCTATTATGAGCAAGAGGATGGGCTCTCGAGTTAGAAAGCCTTGAGTTCAAGTCCCACCTCTGCTACCTTCCAGCTGTGCAGCCTGGGGCACGGTTCTTTGCTTCTCTTTGGTTGCTCCCTGAGCAGCAAAAATGAGTTTGATAAGCTGGGCTTCGTAGGATCGACAAAAGGTACTGCTTGGTGACATGTTCAAAGGAGTGGGATAACATTTTTGAAATTAACTTGTGTGTGTGTGTTTGTGTGTGTGTGTGTGTGTGTTTTATCTATTTCTTTTAACCTTTTGGTTCTAGGCTATCCCATCCCCCAGCCCCATCCCCCCACTGCCTCCAGAAAGGGATGTAGTGCAGAAATAGTAAAAAAAAAATGGGGTTTTCAAAAGAATAAGGATATGAGGAAACGGCCAGGCGCTGGTGAGACGACGGGTCTGGGATTGGAAGGAAAGAAGAAGCTTCTCTGCTTCCCTGTCAGCTGGATCCTTCCTCCCCGGTCTCCCCGGGAGAGCCCTGTGGACCGGCAAGGCCTCAGGAGAGGCTGGTCCTGAAATCAGACTGCCCGAGCGTGGTGCCCAGTGCCCCAGCCTCCCTCTGTGACCTCAGGCAGGATACTCAGCCTATCTGTGCCTCAACGCCCTCATCTGTAAAGTGGGGCAAACAACACTAACCTCCTAAGGATGAAATGAGTTAATACACTCGAAAGTGCCCAGAACAGTACCTGGCACAAAGCAAGCTGTCTCTGTGATGAATACCCTCAGCCTGGCAGCAGCTCTCTGGCTCCCTCACCTCTCTGACTGCTTCCAGGTCTCCACGCCGGTCTCCTCTCCCCTCAGATGTCCGTTTCCTCTGCACTCTGTCCATGAGCTGGGGCCACTGTGCCACCCCCTCGATTCGCAGGTGTGTATTTCCAACCCCTGGTTCATCTCAAGGCCCCAAACTGCCTGGCCGCTTCCGGGATGTTGAGGTGCTCACTCAACCAGTCCTGCTTCCTGCCCTCTTGGTAACGGTATTATCACCTGCCAGCTCATCCAGCCATCTTTCTCCGTGGCCTGTGGCATTGATCCTACTGATTCTTCCAGAAAGCTCTCAGACCAGTCCCAAAGCAACGGTCCAGTCAGGTGGTAGTATTAATGTGGTGGGCAGAATGGTCTCCCAAAGATGCCCATGCCCTGATCCCCAGAACCTGGGAATATGCTCCATGACATGGCCAAAGGGACTGTGATGATGTCAAGGTTACTAATCAGTGCTCTTAAAAGAGGGAGACTAAGGACTTCCCTGGTGTTGCAGTGGTTAAGAATCCGCCTCCCAATGCAAGAGACACGGGTTCGAGCCCTGGTCCGGGAAGATCCCACATGCCATGGAGCAACGAAGCCCGTGTGCCACAACTACCGAACCTGCGCTCCAGAGCCCACGAGCCACAACTACTGAGCCCACGTGCCACAACTACTGAATCCGCGTGCCTAGAGCCCGTGCTCCACAACAAGAGAAGCCACTGCAGTGAGAAGCCCGTGCACCGCAACAAAGAGTAACCCTCGCTCACTGCAACTAGAGAAAGCCTGTGCTCAGCAACGGAGACCAAACCCAGCCAAAAACTTTTTTAAAATTTTTTAAAAAGTGGGAGACTATCCTGGGTTATCCAGGTGGGACTAATTGAACTCCACCAGTCCTTATAAGCAGAGAACTTACTCTGGCTGGATTGGAGAGATAAGTGGTGTTTCTTGCTGGGCCCCCACTTAACAGCCCCAATGCTCCTCTTCCTGGGAAAGCACCAGGTCAACGTTTCCTCTTTACCCAAATCCCCCCCTAGATGGCACCACCTCAGTCTGTTGCATGAATGAGGATCACGAGAACATTGATCTCACATTTCACTGACAACCCCCATTCTCCATTCCACAGGGTGGAATTTCCCTAGCTTAGTCAATTATCTTGTTATCTCAGTTAACTGAGAATTTCCAATTTAGATATTAGATGTTCCCAAAGCTAAATTTACACTCAAAAAGTGAAGCTTTTGTTTTTAGAAGGTTGAGTCAGCTCAGTCTGAAACTCAGCCCCACCTCCCCCGTCTAGCTGTGTGATTTGGGCCAGTTCCTTAACCTTTCTGAGTCCCATGTCCATGTCATCAAATGAGGATAATAACGATAATAGTAGTTCTCACCCGCACAGGATTTGTTTTGTGGATATAATTCTATAAATATATATACAGAACATACATAGATGATGTATAAAGCCATGTGAGATGCAGTAAGTAGTCCATAAATGTATGCTGTAGCTGTTTGTATTATGTATGCTATTCAAAAGATTATGGGGGCTTCCCTGGTGGCGCAGTGGTTGAGAGTCCGCCTGCCGATGCAGGGGACGCGGGTTTGTGCCCCTGTCCGGGAGGATCCCACATGCCGCGGAGTGGCTGGGCCCGTGAGCCATGGCCGCTGGGCCTGCGCTTCCAGAGCCTGTGCTCCGCAACGGGAGAGGCCACAACAGTGAGAGGCCCGCGTAATGCAAAAAAAAAAAAAAAAAAAAAAAAGATTATGATCTTTCTTTCATCTCACATCCATCAGAATGGCTAGTATAAAAAAAAAAAAGGGAAATAACAAGTGTTGGTGAGGACGCAGGGAAAGTGGAACCCTTGTGCCCTGTTGTGAGAATGTAACTTGGTGCAGCCACTATAGAAAACAGCATGGCAGTTCCTCAAACAATTAAAAATAAACTTATCATATGATCCAGCAAGTCTACTTTTGGGTATATATCCCAAAGAACTGAAAGCAGGGCCTTGAAGAGATATTTATACACCCATGTTCATAGCATTGTTTGCAACAGCCAAAAGGTGGAAACAACCCAAGTGTCCATCAGTAGATGAATGAATAAACAAAATGTGGTGAATCCACACAATGGAATATTATTCAGCCTTAAAAAAGGAAGGAAATTCGGACACATGCTACAGCATGGATGAACATAGACATTATACTCAGTGAAAGAAGCCAGTCATGAAAAGACAAATACTGTTATGATTCTACTTATATGAGATACCCAGAGTAGCCAAGGTCATAGAGACAGAAAGCAGAACGGTGGTTGCTGGGGGCTGGGATGGGGGGACAAGGGGAGTTGTTGTTTCATGGGTGCAGTTTCAGTTCTGCAAGATTCAAAGAGTTCTGGAGATGGATGGGGGTGATGGCTGCACAACAGTGTGAATATATTTAATGCCACTGAACTGCACACTTAATAAAAGTGGTTAAGATGGTAAATTTTATGTTATGCATATCTTACCACAATAAAAAAAAATGAGAAAAATGAGATCACGATCTAGCCCTTTCCTCTGAACTTTTTCCTCTTGGAAGCCCTCCACCTGCTGGTGAGAAACTAGTCCCATCAATTGCTGTGCTGGGTACTGACCAATGAAATCAGCCGCCAGTTCCCAAACAGGGGACAAAACATTCCCTGAGGACTGGTGAGACCAAACAGGTGAACCCCCAGAGCAAGGAGCACTTGTGGAGAAGCCAGGGGTGAGGTGGGGGTGAGGGGGGAGGATGGGAGCATGACCCAGGCAGGAGGACAAGTGCGATGCAGATGGGGAGCCAGCAAGTGCACCCTCCCAGGCCTGTTTCAGTCCGTGGATTTCCCCACAGAGAGTCCACCTGTCACCTTATGTCTCAAAATGCAGGTGTTCGCTTAGAATAACAGAAATGTGAATTAAAATGACACAGGTACCATACTTCACCCCGTAGATCAGTGAAGATCCAATGGGGGGTCAGCACCCTAGGCTGGGGAGGGAGTGGGAGACGGGTGTCCACTGCTGGCAGGACACCACATCCGGAAACCTCTGGTGGACAATTTGCCCATGCCCATCAGAGTTACAGCTGTATGTGTCCTTTGACAGAGCAGACATACCTGCACGTCCGTGAAATGATGCAAATAATAGGAGAATCCCAGCAGCCTTGTTTAATAATAATAAACAAGATTATGGTGTAGGCTCTGGTTCTTTCCTGAGAGGCAGCCCAGAACTGGTAGGGGCCAGGAAAAGGGACGAGAGTCATCCGGCTGGATGGGATCTGGGGTGTGTGTATGAGATCAGTCTGGCTTCACGACCCTCAGATCCCACGCTAGAAGGGCTGACACAGGCTGGAGAGATGGCTCCACCCATGAGAAAGGAGATGGCTGGCAGGACACTGATCACCGAGGGTGAGGGGTGGACACCAGCATTTCATCCCCCTGTCATGTCTGTTCTTTCTTTTTCTCTTCCATCTCCACCCTCGTAGCTGCAGCCCTGCACTGACTTGGGCTGTCCTAGAGCTCAGTCTTCTAGGGATCCTGGGACTTCCCCAGGGTGGGACTGGGGGAGTCCCTGGGGAGGGGTAGGGTCAGTCAGCCCTTCATTGTTTACCCTTCGCTTCTCTTTTCCTCAAAACAAAGTTTATTGAAAGAATACACACACACACACATACACACACACACACACACAAGCAGGAGCTCTGCTGATCAAGAAGGGAGAGGGAGGGAGCACTGATGGTGGGGTTCTCAAAGTGTGGTCCTGGAGCCAACTCCAGGGGACTCCATTCCCCCCACCTGAACCTGGGGAGCATATAATGTGAAGATTCCTGGGCCTTACCCCAAACCCACTGGGTCAGAATGCCTAGGAGTTCATGTTGAACAACCACTCTTAAACATACGGAAAATCCAACAACCACTGGCTTTGGTGTTTCTTCATTCTGGAAGAACTGAGTCCCTTTCTCAGCAGAGTTTAAATAACAGCCACATCCAACTCTAAAGATTACAGTTTACAAGGCACATCAAATTATATAAATTATAACTTGCAAGGTTTAGCTGTGAAATGAGCAAGGCTGAGGCTTTTGAGCCATGTAAAATGGGAGAGGGGAGATTGTGAATAGAGCTCCTGATGGCTCGCCTGCACACAGCAGCTGGGATGTTCACTGGCAGGTCTCCCCCTTGTTTACAATCCTTCAAGCCTTCTTCCCACTGCTTTTCAGATAAAGATCCAAACCCTTATGGTGACATGAAGGAGGCCGACTTGTCCCTTAGACCTCCTCCTTCCCACTCTGACTTCTGGACGCCCTGGTTTTCTCTCAGTCCCTTGGATTCACAATATGCTCTTCCACCCCAGGGCCCTTGCACATGCCATTCCCTTCTCCTTTTGTCTAGTTAAGTCCTCCTTGTCTTCCATATTCCTTTCCTTTACAGCCCCAATGTTGGAATGGAATTAGTCACACCTTTGTGGGATCATTTGACTTATTTCTCTCTCTCCTGGCAGCTTCCTGATGGCAGGGACCATGTCCAGTTCTGCCATCACTGTACCCCTAGACTAGGCTCGGTGCTGAGGCTCTGGGTAAATACTGTGCAATGAATGAGTGATAGCAACAGTTATCACTGTTGACTATAAACAGTTCTCACTAGCCTGGCTATAAACAGGCTTCCTATTGCCTTAGGGAACCAAACTCCTTACAGGATATAGAAAAAAGTCTGGAGGGTAAAACCCTGCAAATATCAATATTGATTTTTCCCTGAGCCAAATGATTACAAGTGACTTTTATTTTCTTCCTTATATTTTCCTTTCTCCCAATTTTTAAAAACAAGAAGCATGTAACTACCTTCCATTATCGGAAAGAGTAAATGATGTCGAAATACTAGGATACCAATAGTCAAAACAACGTCAGCCTTGCTGATGAGTAGAAATCTTTAGAAGCATGACTGCCTATTCTTTAGGATTGATCCAGGCAAATAAAACAATCTTTTTTATTTGTTAGATGTAACCTCTGGGTAAATGCAATGATGACTTTTTACTAATATAAATCCCTGAATTTTTTTTTTTTTTTTTTTTTTTGCGGTACGCGGGCCTCTCACTGTTGTGGCCTCTCCCGTTGCAGAGCTCAGGCTCCGGACACGCTGGCTCAGCGGCCATGGCTCATGGGCCCAGCCGCTCCGCGGCATGTGGGATATTCCCGGACCGGGCACGAACCCGTGTCCCTTGCATCGGCAGGTGGACTCTCAACCACTTCGCCACCAGGGAAGCCTAGTGACGTATTTCTTAAGCTAAGTCCGAGGAGCAGTAAGCAGTCAATTATTTATATACAATGAATGCAACTCAATTTCTGTCTAGTTAATAACTGTCCTCATTAGTTCCCTTTTCCAAATGGCTTATTAATGTCAGTGGATCCTCATCTCAACCCTGTGCACCTCTGAGGATTCTTCTCAATCTCTGTTTTATGAGACCATAATAATGATCATTGTGACATTCACTGACCACCACATGCCAGGCTCTTTATATGCATTTCTCACTTAATCCTCAGAATAACCCTGTGAGGTAAGAGGTTTACAGACAGGGAAAAGGAGCTCAGAGTGATTAAGTAATTTGGTTGAAGTCACTCAGCCACAAAGTAGCCTAATGAGATTCAAACCCAGGTCTGTCTATCTCCAAAGCCTGTGCTTTTAAAAATTACTACAGTTTTCTAATATCATAGGCCGGTTCAAAACAGAGATCTCTGTCTCTACTTTAGCCAGACAGGAAATAAAGTACCCCAAATCTATGCCTTGTTAGGATAAAGAAGAAACTACAGTTCTTCTTCTTCTTCTTTTTCCTCCCACTTTGCACACTGCACAGATGTTCTGTGTCCTTGAAGGGAGACCATATCATGGAGGAGAATCTCACGGGGAGGTTCATGGAGTTATCTTTAAATCTGTTGCGTTTACAATAAACATTCTCAGAAAACTAGGAATAAAGGGGGAAATTTCTCACTTGGTAAGAACATGTATAAAACCCTACAGCTAACCTCCTACTTAACGGTGAAAGAGTAACTGCTTTCCCCTAAGGTCAGGAACAAGCGAATATAAGGATTTATAAACTGCTTTTGTTCAGCAGAGTCCTGGAAGTCTTAACCAGGGAAATAAAGGAAGGAAAAGAAGATTCAAGGCATTCACATCTCCTTTTCTGAAAGGAGAAATAAAATTGTTCTTATTTGCAGATGACATGATTGTTTATGTATAAAATCCCAAGAAATCTACAAAAGCCCTTATATAAGAAAGTGCAGTTAAGGTTGCAAGATACCAAGAAGCATACAAAAATCAACTGTATTTCTATATACTGTCAATGAACATGTGGACACCAAAATTAAAAATATAATACCATTTACAATCACTCAAAAAAAAAAAAAAGAGAGATATACTTAAGTGTAAATCTAACAAAACATGTTCAGGACTCATATGCTGAAAACTACAAAACACTCATGAGAGACACTGAATAAATGGAGAAATATACCATGATCATGAATTGGAAGACAATGTACGAGTATATCAATTATTCTCACATTGTTATATAGGATTAAACACAATTCCAATCAAAATTACAGCATGATATTTTGTATATACAGACAGGCTTACACTAAAATGTAAATGGAAAGGCAAAGGAACTAGAATAGGTTAAAAATTTTTTTTAAAGAAAAGTGAGAGGAATCACTCTACCTGATTTAAGACTTACATAGCGACAGTAATCAAGGCTATCTCATAATGGTAGATCCATTATGACAAATAGATCCATGAAACATAATAGGGAACTAAGAAGTAGCCCCCATAGAAAGTATGGCCAGATTATTTTTGACAAACTTGCAAAAGCAATTCAATGGAGAAAGGATAGTCTTTTCAACAAATGGTTCTGGAACAACTAAATATCCACATGCAAGAAAAATGAACTTTGACCTAAATCTCACATCATAAACGACAGTGAACCCAAAATGGTTCATAGATTTAAACATAAAACTATAAAACACTTAGAAGAAAACATAAGAGAAAATCCTCAGGGTCAGGGACCTTGTGGCATGTTCTTAGACATGACACTAAAAGCATGATCTATAAAAGAAAAAATAACTACCTGGACTTCATCAAAAGTTAAAGCTTTTGCTCTGTGAAATACTCTGCTAAGAGAATGAGAAGACAAGCTACGGATGGGAGAAAATATTTGCAAACCATCTATCTGACAAGGGACTCATATCTAAAATACATAAAGAATTCTCAAAACTCAATGGTAAAAAAATTAACAATTCGATTAGAGACACTTAAAAGATATGAAGAGATATTTCACTGAAGAGGATATGCAGAAGGCAAACACGTACATGAAAAGACATTTAACATCACTATCGATTTGGGAAATGCAAGTTAAGACTATGATGAGATACCACTACACACTTACTAAAACAGCTAAAATGAAAAACAGTGTTTATGCTAATTGCTGGTGAGGATGTGTCTCATACATTGCTGGTGGAAATGAAAAATGGTACAGCCATGCTGGATAAGCCTGGCAGTTTCTTTACGAACCGAATATACATAAACACATATGTTAATCCATGCAATCATACTCCTGAGCATTTATCACAGAGAAATAAAAACTTATGCTCACACAAAAACCTGTATACAAATGTTTATGGTACATTTATTTGTAATAGCCCCAAATGGAAACAAAATGTCCTTCAAAAAGTGAATGGTTAAACATAGGTGATACGTCCATACCGTGGACTATTACTCAGCAATAAAAGAACAAGCTAATAACCTAAATGGATGTCAAGGGCATTACAATGACTAAAAAAAAAAAAAAAAAATCAATCGCAAAGGTCATAGATAAATGATGAAAATTATAGAGACGGAGAACAGATTAGTGGTTTTCGGAGCGTGGGGACGACGGTGGGAGGAGGAATTGTGACTATAAAAGGAGCATCACAAAGGACATCTCTGATGATGGAATACTCCTATATCCTGATGGCCACACCCAAATCCACACGTGGTAAAATGGCACAGGACTCCACACATGCTTCGTGCCATTCTCTCTACCATTTGTGCATCTATAATTATTTCAAAATAAAGTTTAAAAAAATCTGTTGAGTGAAGTCTGAGAGTGGTCTGCCTTTCACAGTCCTAAAGGGATTCCATTGCATTTCTCTTTCTGCTTCAATATTTTAATCCCTTTCAAAATGTTAAAAGGCTCAAAGCCACTGTTTTTTTTTTTTTTTTTTTTTTGCTGTACGCGGGCCTCTCACTGCTGTGGCCTCTCCCGTTGCGGAGCACAGGCTCCGGACACACAGGCTCCGCGGCCATGGCTCGCGGGCCCAGCCGCTCCGCGGCATGTGGGATCTTCCGGGATCGGGGCACGAACCCGTGTCCCCTGCATCGGCAGGCGGACTCTCAATCACTGCGCCACCAGGGAAGCCCTCAAAGCCACTGTTTTTATAATTCCTTACTTACAATTTCTTCCAACTTCCTTGGCTGTCAATGAGCTGGGACTGTGGACCAAGCCACAGCTAATTCAGAGAATGGAATGAAATGAAGTGAGAGAGCACTGAGGCCATGCCCAGGGCTTACCCTGATTTACTACTTGGAGGTACGGGGGCACGGGAGGGCTCTGAGGGGCCCATAGTCTCCAGAAGCTCTGGAAAGGGCGAGAGGCCATTGCTCAAGCTGGGCACTTCAGGTGGCCGTGGCTGCCAGACGCGGAGCAGGTGAAGGTCAAGCATCAGCTCTAAGCCCACCTTCCAAACCACGCCATCAGGGTGGGACACTGCAGACATAGTCAGCAAAGGACACAGGGCCCATCACACTTTGCACTGTGCTCATTCTTACCACATGTGCCAGGGAGACCCAGCACATGCCGGGATTGGTTATTGGTGGCACACCGAGGAAGGCTGGGACTGTTAGCCAGAGGCTGTGCTTTACAAGAGACTGGAGTCCACAGAACAGTAAGGACTTTTGGTGGTGTGAGGGGTAGGGAGGGTCGGGGACTGGCTAGGAAGAGGTCTTACCTCTAAAACAAGGTCTGAATTTTCATGCCTTCCAATCGTAGTGCTTTTATTCAGGACAAAATAGCCTTCTGCACTCTTTAGATAGGCTTTCATATTCTCTGCTTTCCCTATAAAAGGTTTTCAGAAAACAATTTTGTTAGAAAAATACAGTCCTCTAATTATTCAATGTCATATTTAGAATGAATGGAATACACCATAATGTCCACAGGAGAAGTCAGCAGAGGTAGGAGTGGATAGCTGGATTTAACAATGATCACAATGATAATTCTGCACATTTTTAAGACTGTCCTTTTAACAGTGATAGCCGGCATAGATGAGCTTGCTTCTGATCACAAGAGGACATCCTTTATGTAACTCAGAGCACAAACAAGCAATAGCAAAAAAAAAAAAAACCCAAACAAATCTGAATTCCACTGATAACTGCTCTCCACCTCCCATTAAGCTTAGTTTGGGGTTAGTTATCTGACAGAATCAAATACTCAGTGTTACTAACCCACCACTTACTAGCTCTGTGACTCTGGGTGAGTTCCTTATTCTCTCTCTATGCCTCTGTTTCCTCATCTGTAAAATGGGGCTAATAATACTCTGTATCCCAAAGAGTTTTGTGAGGATTAAATGTGAAGCATCTAGAATGGTGATTGCTACACTAAACACCCATTTGTCCTACTGTGATTGTGACTGTTATTAATCTTGGGCTTCTGAACTTTGACTCAAGAAACCCCAACTTCTACAGAGCTTCTTAAAGTGTGGAAGAGTCAGTCATCGAGGAAATGGGCACTAGAAGATACTTTCTTTTTAAGTCACCGCATTCCTTCATATATTTAGGTTGAAAAAAAAATGATTTCCAAAGACAAAATATCAAGATTATAGCTTGGCTGTACGGTCAAGACTCTGTACGTATCTTTTGCTGGCATTTTATTATGAAAATGTCAAACACACAGAAAAGTTGAAAGAAGTGGATGGTGAACTTCTATAGAACCACCACCCAGATTCTACAATCAACATTTTGTTCTATTTGCTTTATCACATATCTACCCATCTATACATTTTATATTTTAATGCATTTCAAAGTAAATCCTATACATGTTTTTAAATTTTATTTATTTATTTTTGGCTGTGTTGGGTCTTCGTTTCTGTGCGAGGGCTTTCTCTAGTTGTGGCAAGTGGGGGCCACTCTTCATCGCAGTGCACGGGCCTCTCACTATCACGGCGTCTCATGTTGTGGAGCACAGGCTCCAGATACGCAGGCTCAGTAGTTGTGGCTCACGGGCCTAGTTGCTCCGCGGCACATGGGATCTTCCCAGACCAGGGCTCAAACCCATGTCCCCTGTATTAGAAGGCAGATTCTCAACCACTGCGCCACCAGGGAAGCCCTATACATGTTTTTTATTTTTTTTATATTTATTTATTATTATTATTATTATTTTTTAGCGGTACGCGGGCCTCTCACTGTTGTGGCCTCTCCCGTTGCAGAGCACAGGCTCCGGACGCACAGGCTCAGAGGCCATGGCTCACGGGCCCAGCCGCTCCGCGGCATGTGGGATCCTCCCAGACCGGGGCACGAACCTGTGTCCCCTGCATCGGCAGGCGGACTCTCAACCACTGTGCCACCAGGGAAGCCCATATATACATGTGTTTTAAAACATAAAAATTTCAGTGACTTCAGCTGGTTCCAAGATGTTGATGATAATTCACATGATATTTGAATTCTGATCCATCTCAGTGCCATGTCACAGATAGTCTCTTTTCTTTTTTTTCCTTTTTTTTTTTTTTGGCTCTGTTGGGTCTTCGTTGCTGCATGCGGGCTTTCTCTAGTTGCGGCGAGCGGAGGCTACTCTTCCTCACGGTGCGCAGGCTTCTCACTGTGGTGGCTTCTCCTGTTGTGGATCGCGGGCTCTAGAGTGCAGGCTCAGTTGTGGTGCACTGGCTTAGTTGCTCCGAGGCATGTGGGATCTTCCTGGACCAGGGCTCGAACCCATGTCCCCTGCATTGGCAGGCGGATTCTTAACCGCTGAGCCACCAAGAAAGTCCCCAAAGTCTCTTTTCAACTGAAAGGTCACTGAAGTGTGAAGTTGTTAGACTGTGGATAAAAACAAAAATCATCTAGGTCTGACCGTAGAGGGTCTCCGGTCTGGCTCTGCTTTCCATCAACATCTCCATCATCATTCCATCACTGAATCCCTACTAAGTGCCAGGCACTGGGCTATCCTTTTACACACATGGCCTCTTTTCATCCTCAGAACCACCCTGCGAGGCAGGTGTCAGTATTGTCCCGCTTTACAAATGAGGAAACTGAGACTCAGAGAAGTTAAGGTCACACAATAGTAAGTGTGTGACAACTCTGAGCCTTTGCATGTAATCAGTGTACAAACCTCCATTGCTGCTGGTGGGGCAGAGTAGGGGTGGGGGAATTGCACTGTCTGCTGACACTTGGCACATGTAGTAAAAGAAAGTCCTTGAAACCAGCATTCTATCCTCTGAAAGGAAGACGAGACCCTACCTGGGGGTAAGAGAAATAAAAATAAGCAGGATAGTTTATATTTGTAAACTTTGAGGCCTGTGGATGTCCCACAAATATTGATGCTTTCAGATAATGAGAAATACATTTGATTAAGTTCGCTGTCATGTATACAGGGGAAAAGACATTTCCTCTTCCCAAAGAACCATGCTCTGCTGCCTTCAGTTATTAATCTTCAATTGCAGAGGACCATGTTAGCACGCAACACATTCAAGTCTAATTAAGCTAAAATGGAAACTTCCAAGAAATGTCTCTTCTGCAGGAAAACCACAGGAAACGCCACTAATCGAAAACTTAAACTTGGATCATGTGCATATTTGTTTTTTAGCTCTCACCCCAGACGTCCCCAAGGCTGGGGTCTTCTCTCTGCTCAGACGTCCCCCCTTGGGGCAACCACCTGACTGACCACTCTGGCTAAAGGCACCCTCAGTCATGTTATTCCCCTGCTAGTTTTCCCCTGCTGTGTTTCCTTCCTTGTACTTATCATTCTCTGACATGTTCTTGTTCCTTTCTTTAGTTATGCTTGCTGTTGGTTTCTCTTTCACTAACATATATGTTCCTGGAAAACCAGGACTGTGTTCATTTTGTTCAGAAGTGATTCTTCATGGGTATTTTGTGTTTGTACCCATCTTCAGAGCAAAGGCATTGAAAGATTTTGTCCTGCACTCACTTTCTGAGGATGCTTGTATGGCAAACAGCCTGGGAGGATAGAGGTAATGTTTCTAATAAAGATAACGGCTCCTTCTGGGGCAAAAGTTGGGCAGGTTTGCTAGCAGCCCCTTTCAAAGATTGCAGTTTCCTGAGTTTGGAGTTCCTTACCTGGGACACAGACCCACTGTGCGCACAGCATCCACACTGGCTGCTCTGTACCAGCCCGAGGGACTTTCAGGGCAACAGGAACCAATGTGCATATGCAGCTCTGCTGCCTTTTATGTCAGCTGTGCTGTGAGTAATCAAGTTCTTTGTTTCTGGCCCAGGAGTCTCTTGTCTTCTGCCAGGAACTATAAGCTGGGCAGGCTAACTTACTAACTTTCAAACAGGGTCAAATGTCAGACCTTTTACAGTTCCTGCCAGTTCTGTGCATTACCCCTTCTCCAGGGCAGGGGGCGGCGGGGGGGCAGAACCTGACACATAGTAGGTGCTTGGGAAACACTTGCTGAGTGAATGAAAATACAAAGGGCACCTCAAAGCAAGTCAGTACAGCCAGCTGGCTAGGAAGCTTTGATAGTAACTACCTTTCATTTTTCCTGTCAGTATCTAGCTTAGATGACTCCTTGGAAAACCTAAATTCTATCTCTTTAGCTTTTGGATTGGACAATATTTCTCCACCTTCATTTTGCCCTGTGCATCACTTCCTTGCGTGAAAACACTGTCAAAGTAATTTGAATGTGTGGAGCTCTGTGAATTCGTTCTTACTCAGTGCCATGGAGCACCAGCCACAGGAAAGAGCAAAAGGGCTTCAGTCATCTGCATTCCCCCGACCACTTTGGATGGCTCAGAATTGGGCTATAGGAACAAACTTTCTTTTGAGGTTTACAGTGGCCTCAAAGTTCCTTAAAGAAGGGGAGTTCAGGTAAGGGGCGGGTGTGTGTGTGTGTGTGTGTCTGACCATTGGGTGGGTGTTGTCCATAAATCATGGGAAACAGGGGTTCCTCTCTTAATCCCAGCTATACCCACAGGACATCCAAGAGCTGGTGCCCAGGAGAGGCTTAAAGCTCCGTGCCGCCTCCCTTGGGGGGCGAGGTAGGGGCTGCACTTAGGAAGGAATGGCTGGTGTTGGGGCACCTTTTCTGGGGTGCTCCTGGCGACCCGAGCCTGGATCAGAGAGTTCGGACTCGGCTGGCGCCGGGTCCCCTGCCTACCCCAACGCCCTTGACCTCGCAGGGCTGGCCTCCTCCGGCCCAGATTTCCGCCCGCCGCCTCCTCGCGCGCCGCTCTCACCTGGCCAGAGGAAGAAGCCCACGCCTCGTCCTCCGCCGAGAGCCCTGACCTCCGCTCTGCCGCCCTCCCGCGGAGTCTCTGGGCGAAGGCCCGCAGCCCGCGCGCCCGCCCGGCCTTTTTACAAACGTCGCCACGGCAACGCCATTATGACGGCCGAGCTGGGGAGGGGCGTGGCGTGCGCGGCGCCCGAGGATGAGGGGGAGGTGCGCTGGGAGCACCCGGCCAATTACAGCCCGCTGCAGTGCTGCGAGCCCTCCCCGACCTGCCCGCTAGAGGATGGAGAAACAGGCTCAGTGTTCACAGAAGTAGCTCCAAGTCTTACAGCGGGGAAGGAGCAGACTCAAGAATCCTTCCTACTGACCTTAGCTCTAGGCTCGGTGCGTTGAGGAGGGGGTGGTCAGGCGTGGGAGGGTAATGGAGCTGAGCCACGAGAAGCTTGGAGGTTAGTACCCCCCGTCCCACCCGAAACTCTAGTTCTCTCTGTTGTGGAGGAGAAAACAGAGTAAGCTGGGGGGGACCATCACTTCTAGGGGTGGGGGTGGAGATGGGAGATGGGTGGGGTGGAAGGAACACTTCTGAAAGAATGGAAGATTCTCCCACGTGCTAGGAAAAGGGTATTTACAAGCCCACAGCCTTACTGTTCCTGTCCTTCCCTGTCAAAACTCGCGTTTATTCATTCATGTGTTCTTTACTTCTACAAACATCACCTGAGTCCCTACAAGGTCAGACGGTGGCCCCAGTGTTGACCTGGATCAGATCCTTAAGAAACCCCCCCGCACTCCCCATGGGCACGGGGCTGGGGGGATGGAGCGTGTGGAGAAGACATGCAAATGCCAACTATCTCCCCTCACCCCATGTCACCTTTTTCAAATCAGCCCCTTCTGTCTGGGAGCAGAACAGCCCTGCTGACTAGCTACAGAATGCCTCATTTCCCTGGCAGGAAATGACGGACAAGGTGCCCCAAGACAAACTCAAAATATTCATCTGAGAAAGATGAAAGATGGCAGACTCCACTCTAGTCAATTAGAAGACGATATAAGAGAGAAAAATCATGGAAATAGATATGGGATGGAATATATGGTAAAGATGCTCCCACATGCTTAGAGGCTCTTAGAAATGCACATTCCCTGGCACAGACCTCAGAGATTCTGATTAGGCAGCTCTGGAGCATGGTCCAGGAATGAATTTGTTGCATTCTTGCAAATTCCTTGTGCATTTGTTAAAAGCTTGGCAAAACCTCAGGACTTTTTCAACCCTGCAGTTGAATCGCAGAGCCCCCCCAGCACTTGTCCCTAGAAATCTCTTCCAGGCCCTCAGTCAGCCTGGAAGGTTCTGCCTGGGTTAGTTCCATTCGACCAGAAAGACCTTAGGAATGTATGAGGAGTGACCACAGAGGCCGGGGCCCTGAGTGGTAACTTCAGAGGAACAGAGAGGGTCAGGCTCAACTCTCCAGGCACATTTCTGCCTCAGGGCCTTTGCAGTTACTGTTTCTTCTCCCTACCAGGCACTTCCCCCAGGGATCTCCTTCAGCTCCTTCAGATTTTTACTCAAATATCACCCTATTTAAAAGGGTCTTGGAATTCCCTGGCGGTCCAGTGTTTAGGACTCGGTGCTTTCACTGCCCGGTTCGATCCCTGGTCGATCCTGCAAGCCCCATGATGCCACCCAAAAAAACAAAACAAAACAAAAGACACCCCCCAAAAAACATGAATAACAAAACAAACACCTCACTCTATTGCTCTTCCCTTCATCTTACCACTCCTCTAACATGCTATTTATTTAGTTTCCTTCTCTTATTTGTTGTCAGTCTCCCCACTCCCAACTCCCCCCTGCCCCCCAACTTAACCTCCATGAGGGCAGGGATTTTTTTTTCTCTTTTGTTCACTGCTGTATCACCAGTACCTAGAACAGTGCCTGAATGAACGAATGAGTGAATGAACAGGGCCAACCCTTGCCACCCGCCCACAGCCTTGCCTCCTACTCTTGAGCTGCTGAGCTGAACTGTCCTTACCCCAGGACCTAGGCTTCTGTAGCCTTGGCCCTCGCCAGCCCCACCCCCATCTCCATGCTTGTCTTCAATGTCATCAACATGAGCACAGAACGCAACCCTGCTCATTGCCAGCCAGACCCTACGGAGCCCATCCAGGCCAGCCTGGAGCCGGAGCCGCCCTTGGCCCCCTGATAGGCTTGGGAGAGCATATGTTGCCATTAGTCCATCTCTCGATGAGGAAATACTAAACGGAGAACAAAGCTGACATTCAGGCTCACTGGAGCAGAAATTGCCAAATCTTGATTGGATCCTGCCGCTCCCCACAGGATGCCACAGTCATCTCAAAGGGTGTGTGAAAGTCTTAAAACCCAGTTCCATGTCATCCACTTAAATTTCAAAAACAGAAACTAAAATACCCCAATAACTCATGGCTTTATCATAGCATGTCCTGGGCTGAGTGAGAGTTGTACTTTGCGATGATGGGGTGTTCAAAATACTGCACCTGGGGAATTCCCTGGCGGTCCACTGGTTAGGACTTGGTGCTTTCACTGCCATGGCCCGGGTTCAATCCCTGGTGGGGAAATTAAGATCCCGCAAGCCACAAGGCATGGCCAAAAAAAAAAAGAGATTTCTAGTTTATATGGGCTCCTTGGTGATGCCTGTAATCAATCAATCTTATTGAGCTCTGGGTGGCTACCAAGGCTGTACTGTATCTCCATCAACATCAGGATGCTGGTGTCTGAAAGGCCTGGGTCCAGGTCCCAGCTTTGTCATTCCCAGCTGTCCTCATAATACTGGAGCGAGTAATGTTAACTCTGGGCTTTCCACCCTCAGGGCACTATCACAGTCTTTCCTGTGGATCATCTCATTTAATCCTCAGCATAACCTGGGGCAGTAGGTGTGTGTGAAACACCTGGAACAGGGAGCTCTGCACAGAAGCACTCAAAAATGTCGTGATGGGTATTATTTCTATCACATCACTCCCACTTGAACAGGAAAATAAGGCTCAAGAGACATGGAGGTATGTTACCAAGGTGACACAGCCAGAAAAGGATTTCAATCTAGATGACTGTGATGGGACGGTATTTTCCCCGGGGACCACAGGTGACAGGTGTCACAGCCACGAGACACCCATGCTCACCACCTGCTTTCCCTCAGCCCTGAACAATCTGGGCTTCTGGCTGTCCTGAAGTTTTGGCAGTGCCTGCAGCAAGAGAGGGAGGGAGCTGAGGCCAGGAGGGGGTAGCTGGGGCTTGCCAGGGACCTCTCCTGCCACCCACTGGGCTTCTTTCCTGCAGGACCTCTGCCCCATAAAATCTCATTGGGCCACAGTTACCTTCCCTGGGCTGTCCTTGACTGGGAGAGCCCATCCACTGTGACCCCTCCCCAGATCTGCTTGTTGTCCCCTGCATTCCAACAAGAAATGAATGCTGGCCTCCTGCCTGGAAGAGGTAGGGAGCTTGCCCAGCCTTTAAGGGGTAAGAGAGAGCCAGAGAAAGAGCTGGAAAAGGAGAAAGGGAGAGTAAAAGAGAGAAAGAGCGCTCAAAGATAAGGAAGTAGCTAAGCTGTTGAGGAGGTGACAGATGGGAGAGCAAAGGGCCAGTGGAGGCTCCACAGTCCATTCATAACCTGACGCTATGGGCTAAGGAAATGCAGGTTTTTATACACACACACACACACACACACACACACACAGGTTCACAAAAATAAATTCAAACCACAAAATCACAGCTGGTCACTGAGGCCTTCTGCGGCCATGCTCACCCCCTTCCCCTGTCAGAAAATGAGAAGTCACCCAGGTGTTTTCTCAGATGGAGACAAGGCTGGTTGGGATGTTCATCTCTTGCAAATCAGAGCTCTGCCAGGGGGCTTCCCTGGTGGCACAGTGGTTGAGAATCTGCCTGCCAATGCAGGGGACGTGGGTTCGAGCCCTTGTCTGGGAGGATCCCACATGCCGCGGAGCAACTAGGCCCGTGAGCCACAGCTACTGAGCCTGCACGTCTGGAGCTTGTGCTCTGCAACAAGAGAGGCCACGATAGTGAGAGGCCTGTGCACCGCGATGAAGAGTGACCCCCGCTTGCCACAACTGGAGAAAGCCCTCGCACAGAAACGAAGACCCAACACAGCCAAAAATAAATAAATAAATAAAATTTAAAAATTAAAACAAAACCAAAAAACCACTCTCTCTAAAACAAACAAACAAACAAACAAAAAAACAGAAAAAAAGCTTTGCCAGGGAGGTCAGTCTGTATGTTCTGTTTGGAAGCTGCAGATGAAGGGTGCTGATCCCTCCTCTGATCGGCCTGGTTTCGTTTGTTTGTTTGTTTTATTCTGTCTGTACCTCACTTCTCTCACCTGTAAAATGGAGGTAATAACAGCATTGACTGTAAAGACCAAATGGGTTAATATGTGTGAAGTAGTAAACTGTGCCCGATACCACAGACTCCTTCTGTGAATGTCCGCGTTGCTGTCTGTCTGTTTGCTTGTTTTTGTTGTTTTCTTGATGATGTGGGAGGACAGCACCATCTCAACCCGATCACGGCCATCCTGGGGAGAACTTTGATTTGCATCATCTCAGTCCCAACCCAGAGCAAAGTTGACCTCTGAACACTCACATATCATCTTGCTTGTTGCCCAGGGACATTTCTGGGTGTGGATGTCAGAGGCAGGCTGAGCTCCCCTGATCGCTGCTAGAGGGATTCTGAGAATCCAGCTGGTCTCTGTGGCGTGGCATGTGCAAGACAACTCCATATATTCGACTTCCAGGCATCCAGGCAAATCAACCTCCACTACTTTTTTTGGGGGGGGATTAACAATGAACCACTATGAATGAGGTTAACCAAACTAGCTAATATTTACTGAGGCTTGTTAGGTACCAGCCGCTATGCCATGCACTGTTTTATTTAATTCTTGGCCCAACCCATTTCACAGAAGCGGGCTCAGAAAAGTCAAGTAATTTGCCCAGTTACAAATCTTCTAAGTGATAGGTCCAAGATTCGAACCCTAGCTGTTGGACTCCAGCATATTTTCTTTTTTGTAAAGTTTTGTTTTCAAAACATAATATACATCTCGAAAAGAGCACAACTGATAAGTGTACACTTGAAGAATTATCACAAAGTGTATGAACCCACCCTAACCAGAACCCAGAACAAGAAGCAGAACATCACCACCCACCCCCGCCCCTCCAAGAAGACTCCCTGTGCTCATTCTGGTTACCCCCTCCAGCTTGTCTGACTTCCAATCATAGATTAATTCTGCTTGGTTTTGAACTTCATGGAAATGGAATCTTACAGATTCCATTTGCTGCCTGGTTTCTTTCACTCAACTATGTGAGGTTCGACCACGTTGTCTGATGTAGCTGTGGTTCATTCATTCTCACTGCTGCATTGCATTACATTCTGTTATCTATTCCTGCAGAACAAATTATGGCAAACTTAACGGATCCAAAAAACACACACTTATGTCACAGCTTCTGTGGGTCACGAATCCGCGCACTGCTTAGCTGGGTTCTCTGCTCAGGGTCTCTCCCAGGCTGCAATGAGGGAGGTGGCCAGGGCTGGGGTCTCATCTGAGGCTCAGCTGGGGAAGGATCCTCTTTCCAGTTCATGTGGTGGTTGGCAGGATACAGTTTCCTGAGGGTTGTTAGTTAGTCTGAGGGCCTCACCTCCTTGCTGGCTGTTAGCCAGAGATCCTGCACTGTTTCTTGCCATGTGGGCCTCTCCATAAGGTGGCTTGCTTCATCAAAGCCAGTGAGAGTCCTTAGAGAGAGTCTCCAGGCAAGATGGAAGTTACAATCTTCTGTAACATAATCACAGAAATGACATGCCCATCACCTTTGCAGCATCTACTGATTAGAAATAAGGTACAGTCCTGCCTACTCGCAAGGGGAGGGGACACAGAGGTGTGAACACCAGGGATAATTGGGGGCCGTTGTGTATGCCTTTTGTTCTGCACATGTGCACATATCTCTTGGGTATATATCTAGGAGTAGAATTTCTGGGTCCCACATACGTCCCGCTTTACGAGATTCTGCCAAACATTTTTCCAAAGTGCAGGTACCCTCTACACTCCCTCAGCAGGCTATGAGCTTCCCAGTTAGAGCACATGCTTTCAATACACTCCTCCCCTCTCTCCTTACAGAAGGGGTGTTTGAGCTGGGGCTCTTCGGGACGACAGGTCCTAATTCTGGGCCCATGTCAGAATCACTGAATTCCCGGGCCGCTTCGCCAGACATTCTGATCATTTGAGGGCTCAGATACAAACTGGAAGGTCCACTCCATAAGGCGAGGATCCCTGTACCCTTGGTGCCCGGAGCAGTACCTGGCAGCAGTACCTGGCAGGTACCAGGGAGCTGGCACTCAATAAATGTTTTTTTGATTAAGTGAATGAGTTTAGGAACTATTGTTCAAGAGATGGGCCCCAGGGCGGGTATAAGCTGCTTAAACGGGAAGGAAACTTTGTTGTGACTGAGGCTGTGTTCATTTTTCTGGGAAGAGGGCTCAGAACCTCAACCAGGTATGTCCCCAACAAAGGTTAAAGGCCGCTGTGATTGGCTACTGTCCGGCTTAGGTATTTTATCACATGAAGAAAGAATTGGTCCCGGGGTAGGTGGCATGGGAACTGTGGACAAGGTCCCATGGTCCTTAGAAGTAAAAAGCGAGACAGTGCTTGCCTGGGGTGGCTCATAAACTGAGACCTTGCTTGTTTTGACCTTTGACCCATGGTAGCTCTTTTGGTACATCTAGCCACTGCTTGGCCTCTTGGGACCCTCCCTGTGTCTGTCTGTTGAACAGAAAATTCCAGAAGGCCTCGGTGCCCTGAGTTTCCATCAGGGGCAAGCCAACATGAGCCCTAGCTTTTGAAAAACCGCTTTCAATCCATAGAAAGCCTCCCAGTTTATCTGGTTTGAGATGACCTCATCCTTTGTCACCTTCTCTCTTGTTTTCTGGAGGTTGCTCAGCGTCTTGCTGCTGTCTGCATTCTTTTCTCACGTGAACAGTGCACCTACTTTGGGCATTTTGTCGTTGTTGTTTTGGGTCATTCCCGTCACACATTTTTTGTATTCCTTTCCAGTCAGATCAACCTCATGCCTCTCTAGACATTTCTTCTCAGGTTTCCTCTGAATCATTTCGTTTGGTCTAAATATGTCCAGTGTTTCCTCCTTCCTCACTGCACTCCACATAGACCCTCTCTTTTCCCCGGAACAACTGTTCTTTTCTTTCGAATCCCTGACCCAAATCCTCATCTTTCACCATGTTTTCTGACTTCTCTTAAGAGCTGATTGTTTTTTGAAACTTAAGCCTCAAATATCATCCCTTCTAATCTGCGTCTGAATTTGGATCACGGTCAAGAAGCAGGCGAGACAGGAACGTGGCTGGGTAATTAGGATCCTCAGCAGAAGGGCTGAGTGTTCATCAGGGCTGTCAGAGGGGCCTGGGGATGGAGGGAGAGGTATCTTCTTCTGCCTCGGGTAGGGCTTAGGGTGGGGTTCTCAGGAAAAGCGCTAAGAAAAAAGGACCCATTTGACTTGAGTTCTGAAGGAAGAGTAGGATTTCCGGAGGCAGAGCAGGGAGAGAAGAGGATGGTCCAAGGAAGGAGCAGTGGGAATGGAGGCTAGAAGACGAGTCATCAGAGAAGCTAGGGACAGGAGTACAGAAGGAGAGGGGTGGTCAGGTGCTGAGACCGCAGACTGAAGGTCCATGGTCAGCCCTCAGATATGTTTGTCTGGCTTTCCCAGCGTGCTAAAAGACTTTTAATTAGTTGCTGAAGGGAGAGGCCTCTTTCTGTGGAGTGACAGAGAAACCTATTCAAATTGGCTTCAGCATGAATGCAAATTCACTGGTTACCAAAAATGAAAAGTCTAGAGGGAACCTCTGGGTTCAGGCTCAGATGATTTCATGAGGCCTTGGCCTCTCTCCAGCTCTCAGGGATTCTTTGAACCATGTGGATCCAACCTTAGACAGAATCTCTGTATAATGGTCACAGAAAGGCGGCCGAAGCTCCAGCCCTTACATCTTCTCAGCTTTGAATTCCATAGGGAAGGATAGGAGTCTTTTTCCTAAGCTTCCCCCAATGGCCTCACTGCTTCTCATTTTCTCTGGGTGGGTCACAAGCCCATTGCTGAGCCAATTATTGTGGCCCAGGAGACTGCTCTGATTGGCTGAGCTTGACCCACATGCCTATCCCTGCAGCCAGAGGTGGAATCAACAGCGTCTCTGAGAAACTGGACTGAGACTAGGAGAAAGGTGTTGTCCCCAAAGGGGGATCATAACACCATAATATTTTAGAAGAGAGGTGAATTGTTATTAGGTGACAAAAACCAGATGTCTACCACAGTAGCCAACATGTACAGATCATTGACATCTGGATTTATGCCTTTTTTTGGGAAAATGGGAATATCTGGCAATACCTGGACTCTCTTCTTGTATATAGATCAACAATCTGCTGGGGCTGAGAAGAGGCTCCCTCTTTAGATACAGCCTATGTTCTGCCTGCCCAATGCACTGCTCATATTTCCTCTCTGGCTCCTGGAAGCACTTGAATTTTTATTGCCAGCATAATTTGATTCTGTAAAGAAATCTGTTTTTCCCACCAGAATGGAAGAGGCAAATGTACAGGGGTCAAATAGCTCTCCTGTGCTCCCACAAACTCCTGAGGACAAATGCCTGGCCATTTTGATAGTCTCATTCCTTGCTCATTTTAAAAGCCTTCTTTAAAAAAATATTGAATACATAGTGATTTTAGAATCTGTTATCTAATAATTCCAACATCTGAAGTCTTTGGGTGGGAGTGGCTGGGGGGGTGTCTCAATATCTTGTTTGTTGTGTCTGCTTACTCTGGCTCATACTGACTTATTGCTTGGATGTTTAGTAATTTGACTGTGATCTCATTCTTGATTGAACTTAATCTGTGGGAATCCTGAGGGGTCTGATTCCTGGCTGCTTTGCTCTCGGAAGTCTTTTTTGTTTGTTTCAGCTGGATGCCGGGGATGCTAATAACCTCTGAACACTGACATTTATTTCCTCAACTTGGAGTTTTCCCACTGAATACATGGAGTGTAAACTTGAGCCCCAGACCCACGTGGTTACAAACCTTCAGGGTGATCATCATCATCATCAGTATTGTGGCCATTATTAGTTTTCCCCTCCAGAGCCACATTGAAAACTACAGGTTTTCATAGGTTCCGCTTTCTGAAAGACCAGAAAAAAAAAATTTTAAGCCCTCCTCTTGCCAGGGTGTGGAGCATCTTTGAGGGTGCCAGCTTAATACAGGCATCTTAGACTTGGTTAGCTCACTTTGCAAGGCCCAAGGCTTAATCTCCCATTTCCTGCACTTATTAAACGCAAATGGCTTCCTCATTTGCTTATGCTTTGGTTGTAGCTCACTCTGTTTGTGTTGTGTGTCTGTATGTTCCTTTGAGATTGCCTACATAAAAATTGTTTTTTATTATGGGATTTTGGAAACACACACAAAACTAGAGAAGCCTGCGATTAACTCCATGTATTCATCATCCAGCTTCAACATTTTCCCAGTGTTCTCTCATTCTTTTTTCTTCCTTTCTGAGTTTTTTTCTAGGTTAATTTAAAGCAAGTTGTGTCATTTCACCCATAAAGACATCCTAACTGAAAGGCCTTTTTTTTCCTTTACATTATCCCCGCCTTGACATGATCACAGCTAAAAATACTTATAATCATTCCTGAATATCATCTAATATTCAGTCCATGCTCACATTTCCTTGATTCTCTCAGATATCTTTTTTACTTTTATCTTTGTTAGAATCAGGATCCAGACAATGTCCACACATTACACTTGGTTGTCATGTCTCTGACATGTCTTTAATTCTGTAACAGCAACTCCCCGCCCCTGACCTTTTTTATCCCCCAGCCACTGATTTGTTGGAGAAACTGGGTCTTGTGTCCTGTAGAATATTCACATCCTGGATTTGGCTGATCACTTCCTCTTGGTTTCAGTTAACTTGTTCCTCTTTTCCCCATGTTTCCTGTAAACTAATAGTTAGATCTAGAGGACTGAGGAGATCAAAGTCTTTTTGTTGTCCAGAAGCCTTCATAGGCGGTACTGTGTGATCCATCCTGCATCACACAGTGAGCACATAATGTCTGGTCATCCTGTTTTTAACGATATTGAGATTGAATGGTAGGTCCAATGCTAACAGACTGAGCCATCCATTACAAAGTCCCCAACGGCTTTTTTTCCCCCAATAATTAACATTTTTAATTTTTCATTATGGTAAAATATACATAACATTTACCATCTTAACCATTTAAAAATATACAGTTCACTAACGTTAAGGATATTCACATTGTTGCTTAACCAACCTCCAAAAACTTTTCATCATGTAAAACCGAAACTGTGTACCCCTTAAACAACTACTCTGCATTTTCCCCTTACCCCAGCCCCTGGCAACCACCCATCTCTTTTCTACTTCTATGAATCTGGCTACGCTAGGGACCTCATATAAGTGGAATCATATGGTATTTGTCTTTTTAGTGACTGGCTTCTTTCACTTAGCATAATATCCTCAAGGTTCATCCATGTTGTAGCATGTGTCAGAATTTCCTTCCTTTTTAAGGCTGAATAATATTTCCTTGTGTGTATATACCTTGTTTTATCCATTCATTTGTAAATGGGCACTGGAGCTCATCCATCAACTTTTTACCTAATAGTTTTAGCATCCTTTGAGGATCATTCCCTGGATCCGTATTTCTTGTGGGGTCACAGAGTTGTGATTTTTTTCTGATTGTTATTCCTTTGGTAATTATTAGCTAGAATCCTTCATCAACCATTTGTTTATTTGTTTATCATAAAATACAGTTGGTTCAGGGAAGGCAGAATAAGAGATTGGTTCTTTCCTCCTATGTGTCATTATTCAAAGAAGCAACTGCCAAAGTGACCAGTGAGTTTTAAAAAATATCATTAGGAGTCTTTGATTTAAACAGTGTAGATGTGTTTTAATCCACTGAACTCATTATGTGGTTTGAGGCTCGTACTATGCCACCTCAGGGGTTCATGCAGGTTGGCTCCCGTGTTTTTGTTTTTCCAGGTGGAAACTACGCAGTATTTACTTGAAACCACCTATGTTTGTATTGCATTGGTGTGGTCTTTAGACAAACAACTCTGCCTCTCAGTTTTCCTTCGCTGTACAAGGAAGTTGGACAAAATGAGCTCGAGCACCATTCCTGTTCAAAACTCTCCCTTTTGTAGCATTTTCATTACATAGAACAGTATGATTGAGTCATTGGATTCTTCCAGTCCTGTGACTGAATGCAGTTACCAACACCTTCCTTTCAGAAACATGAAAATTGCCACCCTGCTGATACTGTTTTTAGTCTACTTCTCCATACTGCATTTTCCCCCAGTAGACTTAAAGCTGTACCTCTCAGTTAGGGATATTTTGCCTCCCAGGGGACTTTTGACAATGTCTAGAGACATGCTTGATTGTCACACCAGGGAGGAGTTACTGGTATCCAGCAGGTAGAGGCCAGGGATGCTGCTAAACATCCTACAGTGCACAGGACGGCCCCCCTCACATAAATGCTCTCCGGCACCAAATATCATTAGTGCCAAAGCTGAGAAACCCTGACTTGAAGAAATCCATAGAGATAAAATCATATTCCTCTTACTTATATGTTTCAGTGAAAGGAAGTACATATAAAAATGTACACATCTGAGAATTCGGCTTTCCATGACGTAGGACAATGAGATCGTCTGTTTTTAACCTACCCTTAGAATTTAGTCATTTGATGTGCATCTCCTTACTGTTTCCCCTTCAATCTTATTTCTGGCTCCTATTCTACCCCTTGAGACCTTTCTATTATTGGCTTGAGGGAAGGTTAATGGACAATTTTTACTGCTTTCAGGTCAATGGAAAAATCTTAGGTCTTAAATTTTTTTTTTTAGACTCGGGAAATAAACATCAAAATCAACTTTTATCGTAAATAGCAGTTAGATATTTTTGGTCCCAATTCCTCTTTGCCATTTTAATTCATTGAGTGGATATTTTCAATAAACTAGGCATTACCTTTCAAATTATTGCTCTCTTCTGCTCACAGCATCTCCTGTGAGATGTGTATTCCTGAATCTTTCTCTCTCATGCTTTTGTGCTGATTTGAAAGAACCCACTTGGTGCTAAAATGAATTTATCATTGGCAACTGCTAGAATGGTGTGTCCTTTCCTAATCAAAAAGTCAATTTGTGGGCTCATACTTTGAATCTGATTTTTAAAACAGACAACTAATTTGTCAGAAACAAAAAAAAATGCAGCTTTTATCTTTTTTGTGGTTGTTGTTCAGCTTTGAAAGAGGCAGCATTTAGATAAGGCAGGTACATTTATTTTTATTTTTGGCTGCGTTGGGTCTTTTTTGCTGCGCACTGGCTTTCTCTAGTTGCCGCGAGCGGGGGCTACTCTTCGTTGTGGTGCGTGGGGTTCTCATTGCAGTGGCTTCTCTTGTTGTGAAGCACGGGCTCTAGGCACATGGGCTTCAGTAGTTGTGGCACGCGGGCTCAGTAGTTGTGGCTCACGCACTCTAGAGCACAGGCTCGGTAGTTGTCGCACATGGGCTTAGTTGCTCCGCGGCATGTGAGATCTTCCCAGACCAGGGCTCGAACCCATGCCCCCTGCATTGGCAGGCGGATTCTTAACCACTGTGCCACCAGGGAAGCCCAGGCAGGTACATTTATTCACTTGTTTATATCAAGTATTCACACAATTTCTCTTACCAACACATATATTCACAGTTTGTCAAGTTTTACCCAAAAAGTGAAGGAAAAAGCTTGCTATCCCATTATTATATGATTTTTCTCTCTTTTGTGCTTTGTTAAAGTAGATGCTGATGATTTTTCTTGACTGGACATATCATCAAGGATGCTTTCTGAAATAAGTCATCTTGATGATAAACACTAAGGACATTTTCTTGCATTTAAAGTTCCCATGCACCTCTCCAATTTTATACAGTATTGAGCCTAGGTGATCTCTGAGATGCATGCTGTATTGTTTGACATTGGTTCTTTTTTCTGATAAGGAAGACCTATAGCCCAGAAGGCTTTTTGCCATAACTTTTGCTTCCCAAATTGTATTCTAGTTGGTTTTGTTGTGGTTATTCACCCTCCATTAGTTCCAAGTATGCTTTTAAATAATCGAAAATTTCTCCAAATCAATGTGAGTTTGTAACTACTACTGACTCTTTTCTTTCCCACATTTTTTATATTACAATTAAATTCCAGGTTTTAATGCACAGAGTTGGGACTGGAGATAGAGAAAAGGAGAAAGGGAAGAGAAGTCTGTTTATATCATGCCATGGAGAATTTGATTTATAGTTCTGGACTGGGGAGGGATAGGAAAACAGTCTTTGTAAAAGACTGTTTCTTTAAAGGAAAATGGTAAGTACCACACTCAGACTGGTCTCCAAGGATGATTGTTTCCTGCTTCTTTCTTAAGGAACTGACACTGGGTGGCCACGCTATCTGCTGGGAATCCTCACTGCCCAAGAGAATGGATTTTCCTTTGTTCAGGGCAGCGTTTTTCAAACTCGGCCCCATTGACTGTGGGGTAGAACAGTTCTTTGTTGTGGGGACTGTCCTATGCATTGGTGGGTGTTTAGCAGAATCCCTGCTCTCCTAGATGCCAGCAGCAGCTCCCCCTCCGGCCACTGTGACTTTGCCAAATGTCCACTGGGGGGCAAACCCAATCCTGGTTGAGAACCACTGATCTGAGGTGAGAACATTCAGTTCTGGCGTTGGCTTGAATCCTTAACAGTGTCACTGCAAGCTGAGAACGTTTTGTCACATGTTGCATCTGGGAGCTGGTCGGCTTGTATCAGCATGTCATCCACCTAACTGCCTTCCTGGAAAGTGCAGAGTTCCAGGGGTCTGATGAGACACATGGCAGTCAGGCGGGTTGGTCCCAAGGAAACTCCTGTTGCCAGGGCTACGTTTTAAAGGTGTCTGGTGCACGTGTATACATGTTCTCTCTAGTGGCTTTTCTGGAGAAATTTGCATCTGTGTATTGTGTGCTCGTATTTCCCTATCTTTCCCTCCCTCTCTGGGTCAGCTTGCTTCGCAATGTCCAAGGAGAGCAGGTTTCCTGACCACTACTCTCCTTCAGTTATTGGAGGATCTGAGCCTGATGTGCTGTGGCTCACTGTCACGTACCATCCCATCTTCAGGCACTCTGGGACATCGCTTCCTAGGCCAGCTGCATTGCTACAAAGAAACCGGGGAATGGCTTTCTCCTGTCGGCTCAGCATGAAAGGTGCTTCTGAATGGTCTGACGGTGACTTGCGAACCACCACCCACACAGGTGGCAAGAACTTTGGAAAGCATCCACCCCTCTGCCATGAGGCTGTCATGAGGGGGTGCAGGCTTCCCATCAGAGGCATACGCTTCCCTGTCGGGGAGTGGACACAGGGGGGTCTGAGCTGGAGGTTCCAGGCGCCTGTGCCTGGCTCATCCTGCACCCATGAACTTGGTTCTACCCCGCTGCCCACCACCACCACTGCCAGGCGCTGCTGGGCCATCTTAGTGGCTTGCCCTTACTGGTGATCTGAGATCTGAATGCCACCTAGCGAGAAAGCTGATGGACGACTTCATCAATGAGCTGTAGGACTATGGGCAACCCTTGTCTGCTCTGGGCCCGTTTCTCCCCCTGCAGAATATCACATTTGGCTCCATCACCATTCCCTGCAGGGTGTTCTGTGAAAGCTGACCCTGGAAGATGCTCTGTGGGGAAAAAGAGTTTTGTGGCCAAATGGGTTTGGGAAATGTGACGTCATACAGCATCTGTTTGGAGATTCATAATGTGCACAAACATTTGAGACATTTTCTGGAATTCTCTGCACCCAGGTATCCATGTGGCTCACTCGTCACTTTTCTGCAATGTGATTTCCCTCGAGACTTTTCCTGATCACCCAGATCTGTGGTCCCTTCTCATCTGTCCTTTACCCTGCCCCATTTGTCTTCACAGCAGTTCTCATTTTCTGACATTGCATCATATTTTTATTTATTGGTTTATTTTATGTCCCCCCTCCACCCAAGATGTGCCCTCTGTGTCAGCAGGGACTTGATCCATTTGTTTGCAGATTATCCCTAGCATGTGACCCATAGTAGGTGCTCAATAAAAATGTGTTGAATGAATAGACTGTTTAACTTGGAGATTCCCAAATGGAGCTCATCAGGGACGTTGTCCCATTAAAATCCTGGGAAATGTGCATGGGGACTCACCAGGAAGAGGGTGGCTAAACTCCTGATGGCCGTGGTTCCTAGTACCAGCCACTTAGTTCTGAGTACACAGACAACTCGGCGTTAGACTGAAAACAAACAAAACGGACGTCATGAGAGTTGCCATCACGTGCCTTGAGGAACCAAGCCTTGTGCAAGGCTGACCCCAGGGCTGCCTCAACTGGTCTTACCTACGTGGCCCTGCTGCCGTTTTCCTGAGATGGCTTTATATGAAGATTCCTTGCAAACTATTGGTGGCGCCTGGTGAATTTTCCCAAAACACGGTTTCAGAAATGAGTGTGAGGCTCACACTTGGAGAAGTGCTTGAATCTTCAAGTTCTCCATCAGGAGACTGTGGTCTAGTCACAGCCACCACGTGGCAACTCCCCCCCGCACCCCCGCCTCCACTCTGTGTCAGGTGTAGCTTTGGCACTTTGCCTGTGGTTTCCTCAGGTGCTCAAAAGTAGGAAACTCCAAGGCTTCCCTGGTGGCGCAGTGGTTGGGAGTCCGCCTGCCGATGCAGGGGACGTGGGTTCGTGCCCCGGTCCAGGAGGTTCCCACGTGCCACGGAGCGGCTGGGCCCATGAGCCATGGCTGCTGGACCTGTGCATCTGGAGCCTGTGCTCCACAACGGGAGAGACCACAACAGTGAGAGGCCTGCGTACCACAAAAAAAAAAAAAAAAAAAAAAAAAAAATTAGTAAACTCCATTTTGCTGGTGTAGAGAGGAAGGCTCAGAGGGATCCAATTATTTGCTCACGATCATCCTTCTGGGAAGCAGCAGTGCTTGGATTAAAACAAAGTCCTCCCCAGTTGAAAGCCCATCTCTCGCCCTCTGCACTTGCATACAGAACAGGGGCTGTCCTTTTGTACCTCCACACTTAAATACTCAGCACAATTTGTCCTAGGAGCTAAATGGGCCTGGCCAGGGCCCTTAAGGCAACAAATGAGACCAGTAATCCTCAGAAGGGCTCTTCGTGTACTGCCCATTTATGGCCTGTGGTTTGATTGATCCATCCATTTCCAGGGATAAAGCTGTGTCCCATTTTCAGTTTTGCTCCACAGTTGTGGGTTTAGTTTAGATTTCCCATCTCACACGTGTTCATCCAGAGCCAAGGCGTCTCAGAACATTGGGCATCAAGCAACAGAAACCCACTGCAACTCGTTTAAGCATAAGATAGGACTTTATTGAAAGTAGCCTGGGGCATCCTATAGGACAGTGAGTGAGGCCAGGCTAAGGAGAGCCCAGAACTGTCTCTTTCTCTGAAGGACTGTTTTCTCCGTGAACCTCTGCTTCATGAGTCTCCTCTTGCAGACCAGCTTTCTCTGTGCACGTGGCTCCCTGGTGGCTTTCAAGTTGATTAGATCCAGTGCAAGTAGCCAGTCCAAAATGACCATGGTCATGGTCACCCAAGGCCACGGGACCCACTTTGGGAAACACTGTTCAAGCAAGGACCCTTCCCATGGAGAGCGGGGCTTCATGCTTTGTCCCCAGAACCCAGAACAGTACCCTGGCACATATCTGTGGAGCTCCATACTTACCTGTGGGTGGAAGCAGCTGACTTAGCTGCACACACACACCAGGCAGCGCTCTGCACTGCAGTCACAGTTGTGCTCCAACACGATCTTGATCTCAATCATCTGCTTGTGGCTCCCCTTTTCAGAACTGTAACTGGTCTGAGAAAAGTGAAAATCAAAATCGAGACCAGGTGGAGTATCCACTGTGGGCCCAGCACTGCCTGATATGATGCAAAGGCAGGGCGCGCCTTCAAGGACATGGACTACATTTAGGATCCGACCTTAAAAGGGGAATTTATTGGGAGGACACAGCATTTCTTGTGGAACCCAGGGGCAGAAGTACAGCTGGGCTTTCCAAGGCATCAGGACCAAAGACCAGAAAGTCATCAGGACACAGCTATGTCTGAGGTCTCATCCTCATGTCGGCCTCTTTCAGCAATCAGCTTCTCTCTGTGCTGAGGTACGTCCCCTGCTTCACTCACCTGTGGCCCCTTAATCCCTGATACCACATTGCCCAACCCAGGACCTGGGAGAGATGAGCCTAGCACAGCCCAGCTTCTGATTGGTTCTCCTGGTCAGGTGAACACATACCTATCAGCTGTGACTTGAGAGGGTGGAGGTCACATGGCACCAATATGGCTGCTGAGATTCCTCCTTTTGGGTGGCGGGGGGAGTGCTGGGGGGAATTTTCTTTGCTCTTTCATAGCCCTGGGGCCAGTTAGGGCCCAAGAACAGGTGAGGTGGGTGGCTTTTGATTTTTCTCCCGTCTCTGCCTTTCTTATATTTAGTCTAAGAACAAAAACACGGCGGAGAGGAAAGGAAGGGCCAGGGTCTTTCTTCTGGTTTTTACCTTTTTAGCTTTTTCTGTAGTGAAAAGATAGAGAGCTCTGAGAAGTCTGAACCAGTGAACAAGCAGGACGAGTGTGCCTTCGGGAATTTTGAGGTGAAAGTGACCTCCTGCTTTGGTTTTAATTTACTCTTGCAGATAACTTCCTTGTCTTCCTAGGCACTATTCAGGGCTCCAGCCTATTGCTACCATTCCCAGCTAACATTCTCCCTGCCTTCCTTTTAGACGGAGGTGCATCCATGCTCCATATTTTACGTACTAAACATCCATGAGCTATTCTCTGAACAACGTGAATAATTTTCTACTTGATTGTTTCCACACATACAAAACAACTAAGGTCCTTTGTGCAATTCCCACAGCACTCCTGCCGTATAGGAAGAGTCCAGAAGTGTTCAGATCAAAGTGGGGGGCTGGTCTCTAATGAGTTGAAGATTGAGCCCCGTGTTGGTTTGCTAAACACAGTGATGAATTCCCACAAGCTTAGTGGCCTAAAACAACAAACGTATTCTCTCATGGGTCTGGGGGCTGGAAGCCCCAAATCAGCATCAGCTGGGCTGCAATCAAGGTTTTTCAGAAGGACCAAACTCCCTTGGATGTTCTAGGGAGGAGTCCATCCCTTGCCTCTTCCAGCTCTGGTGGCTGCTGGCATCCCTTTTTTCTTTTTCTTTTTTTTCTCGCTATGTAGGATTCCCATCTAGGGAAATACAATAATTTATATGTGCATTTTCCTGTTGATGGATATTTAAATTGTTTCCAATTTTCAATATGATTTCTTTTAAAAAAATTTTTATATACTTTTTCAAGGTTACTTTACATTTACAGTTATTACAAAATATTGGCTATATTCCCTGTGTTGTACAATACATCCTTGAGCCTATCGTACACCCAGAAGTTTACATCTCTCACCTCTCCACCCTGTATTGTACCCTCCTCCCGCTCCACGCTGGCAACCATTAGTTTGTTCTCTATATCTGTGACTCTCCTTCTTTTTTGGTATATTCGGTAGTTTGTTGTATTTTTTACATTCCATATATAGGTGATATCCTACAGTATTTGTTTTTGTTTGACTTATTTCACTTACCACAATGCCCTCCAAGTCCACCCATGTTGCTGCAAATGGCAAAATTTCGTTCTTTTTTAAGGCTGAGTAGTATTCCATTGGTTATATGTACCACATCTTCTTTATCCATTCATCTCTTTTAAATTTTTTTTTTTTTTTTTTTTTTTGCGGTTACGCGGGCCTCTCACTGTTGTGGCCTCTCCCATTGCGGAGCACAGGCTCCAGATGCACAGGCTCAACGGCCATGGCTCACAGGTCCAGCTTCACCACGGCATGTGGGATCTTCCCGGACCGGGGCACAAACCCGTGTCCCCTGCATCGGCAGGCGGATTGTCAACCACTGCGCCACCAGGGAAGCCCCTATCCATTCATCTCTTGATGACACTTAGGTTGCTTCCATATCTTGGTAATTGTAAATAATGATGCTCTGAACATTGGGGTGCATGTATCTTTTCAAATACATGTTTTTGAAAACACGTGTTTTTGTTTTTTTCGGATTTATACCCAGGAGTTGAGTTTTGAGGTCATATGGTAGTTCTATTTTTAGTTTTCTGAGAACCCTCCATACTGTTTTCCACAGTGGCTGTGCCAGTTTACATTCCTACCAACACTGTACCAGGGTTCCATTTTCTCTAAAAATTGTAAACTTTCTTCCTAGGGGTAATTGAGATGGTAGTTCAATAATAACATAAGATCAGGTGAAGTCTAAAGAAATTTTAGAAAACCTGGATAAAGTAAGAAAACATCTGTTCTCTGGCATCTGAATGTTAGAGAGACACCAAGACATGTGGGCCAAGTTCTGGAGAGAAGGGAAACACAGACGCAAGCTTGACATTTGGTGCAGCTTTTCTCCTTGGGGCATTTGCGGATTCAAATCTTACAGCCTAGGAGCTGAAAAGCCAAGGAGTTCAAAAGACTCTAACCACAGAAGCTGCTGGCATCCCTTGACTTGTAGGTGCAGCACTCTAGTCCTGCCTCTGTGGTCACTGCCTCCGCCTCTTCTTTGTATATAATCTCCTCCTGTCTCTCACTTATAAGTACACTTACAGATGGCACTTAGGGCGAGGATAGTCTCAACTCAAAATCCTTATATCCGCAAAACTTTACCTTGTAAGGTAACATTCTCAGGTCCCAGGGATTAGAGCCTGAGATCTTTGGGGCCACCAGTCAGCCCACTGTAAGCCCTAAACGTCTTCTCTCCTGAGGAGGGTCTAGGCTGGGCAGAAACCCCGACAGACATCTACCAGAGGCCAGATTGAGAGCCCTTTTAGAAGGTCAATTCTCAGCTCATTTGGAACCTTGCTATTGCCCTTTTTTTTTTCTTTTCTTTTCGGTACGTGGGTCTCTCACTGTTGCGGCCTCTACTGCTGCGGAGCACAGGCTCTGGACGCACAGGCTCAACAGCCATGGCTCACGGGCCCAGCCGCTCGGTGGCATGTGGGATCCTCCCGGACCGGAGCACGAACCCGTGTCCCCTGCACTGGCAGGCAGACTCTCAACCACTACGCCACCAAGGAAGCCCTGCCCTTTCTTTTTTCCTCCTGTTTGTCCTCAACAGGGGGAAGCATTAAGAGTAAATGAGGGGCTTCCCTGGTGGAGCAGTGGTTAAGAATCCGCCTGCCAATGCAGGGGACACAGGCTCGAGCCCTGGTCCAGGAAGATCCCACATGCCGCGGAGCAACTAAGCCCGTGCCCCACAACTAATGAGCCTGCGTTCTTGAGCCTGCGAGCCACAACTACTGAAGCCTCCATGCCTAGAGCCTGTGCTCCGCAACAAGAGAAGGCCATGGAATGAGAAGCCCGCACAACACAACAAAGAGTAACCCCTGCTCGCCACAACTAGAGAAAGCCCGGGCGCAGCAACGAAGACCCAATGCAGCCATAACTTAAAAAAAAATAATAATAAAAAAATAAATGCATTAACAGATTTTGTGTTTCCTCTCATCGTTAGTGTATTGCTTTCATTCCTAAGACCCTAAAAAATTGGAAACCACTCCACTTACCAGGAACACACTTTGCAACACGGATCCAGGGGAAGCTGTTTTCTTCCGTAGACACTTCATGACCCCGGTTTCCACAACAGCAGGCACTGCTGGCTCTGCCAAGTTGCTGGAGAAGGGCACCTTATCTGCAAAGTCACGAATCCAAATGGGCCCCCATTGGCAAGGGTGGAAGGAAGTTGTTTGGCTTAGCTTCTTGGGGGATCAGAAGATTGGGAGTTCTGGGGGGGAACTGCAGGTACCTTGCTGTCCCTTGGTACAACGTCAGGGGAAAGAAAGGTCGCTGGTAGCTTCTCAGAGCTACCAGTTGGGGCTGTGCAGAGCGTCTTAGTAAATGCCATTTTGGTTGCAAATAACAGAAACTCAAACCGGCTGAAGCAAAAAAGGGGACATCTACGGGGAAGAAAAGATGGCTCCTGCCTGTCCAGACTCCTCCGCTTTGCTTGCCCTTTGATTCTCTAACCTTCCGCATTTCCTTTCAGTAAACTCCTTTTCTGTTTAAGTTAGCCACAGGAGATTTCTGTTGGTTGCAACCAGAGAATCTTGAGTGATACAAAAAGTCCTAGTGGAACCCAAGGCATTGGAATGGGCCTTTCCAAGGAAAGAAACCAGGAACCAGAAAGTCATCAGGAATCAGGGCAACTTTCTGCATCAGTTGGAATGCCTTCAGCTTTTTTTTTTTCCTTCATGGAGCTCATAATCCATTCATTTATTCAATAAGCAATTATTGAGTATCTATCCTGTGCCAGGCACCCTGGTCAGTCTTAGTGTTCCATACAGGTATAAAATATGCCAAGACCCCTGCCCTCAAGTAGCTCACATTCTAGTGAAGATAAGACATGTGAGCACATAGAGTATATTCACAACACAGAATAAGAAGAGCTATGCCATGGACACATATACACCAGCAAACATAAAATAGATAGCTAGTGGGAAGCAGCCGCACAGCACAGGGAGATCAGCTCGGCGCCCCGCGACCACCTAGAGGGGTGGGACAGGGAGGGCGGGAGGGAGGGAGATGCAAGAGGGAAGAGACATGGGAACACATGCACATGCATAACTGATTCACCCTGCGACAATGCAGAAACCGACACATCTTTGTAAAGCAACTACACTCCAACAAAGATGCAAAAAAAAAAAAAAAAAAAAAAACAAGAGCTATGCCAGAGGGATGAAGCATGACTGTCTTCAGAGACCTAGAAAGCACAGATGCAATATCCTGGTAGAGAGGGCCTGGGCAGAGAATCGCAGCTAGGTGAACCTGTGTGCACAGAGAACATGGTATGTATGAGAAGCTGCAAGTTTTCAACATCCGTGGAGCAAAAGAGTTCTTGCAAAAGTAGTGGGAGACGTGGCTGAAGAAATTGGTTGAGGATGAAGCATAAAAAACCCACTGAAGTGTTATCTTTTTTTCCTGAGGAGCATGGGGAGCCATGGAAGATTTTTAAGCTGTTTGAGGACATGGTCAATTCTCTGGGTTTCAGAAAAGTCCCTCTGGAGTCTGGGATGTGGTGAAAGCTGGGCTGGACCTTTCACCAGTGGGCATGCTCAGTCGCTCAGGAAAGGTTTTCGCTCTGCCTTGGGAAATTTTTCACGCCGCTCTGGCAGCGGAGCTCGCCCCGCCCACGGCTTCTCCTCACTGGATTGGTTGAACTCAGGGAGGCTACCAGGAGGCCCAGTTGACCTCCCAACTCCACACCCCCGCCCCCGCCCGTTAACGCTCTGGGCGCGCGCTGCCTTCAGCTTTAAATAACAGAAACCTGGATGTGGGTAGATGGTAAAAATTTGGAGCCCCTCCCAAATGAACTCTAGCCATGTGGCTTGCTTTGTCTGATGAGAGGTTGGCAAACACATGGCAGGTGGAGACTTGAAAAGTGTGCTTTGGGGCTTTCTCTCTCCTCTTGCTCTTGGAAACCTGTACCCACCACACGTGGCCTGGTCTGGCCTGTTGGGTGATGAGGGACCACACCAGGCAGAATCAGACGTCCCAGATGAGGCCTTTCTAGACCAGGGTTTCTCATTCTCGGTACTATTGACATATTGGATCAAATAAGTCTTGGTTGTGGGCAGCTGTTCTGTGCACTGCAGGATGTTTAGCAGCATCCCTGGCCTCTACCCCGAGATGATAGTATCACCCCCACCCCAGTTTAACAACCAAAGTGTGTCCAGACATTGCCCAATACCCCCTGGGTGGCAAAATGCCCCCAGTTGAGAACCACTGTCCTAACCCAGCTTGCCTGGCAATGACCAGGCAGGCATGTACACGAAGCCACCCTAAACTAGCCCCAGCCAAACCAACCAGACCAGTACAAGTGGCCAGCTTGACGCCTGGAATCATGAGAACTAATAGTTGCCATTTTAAGTCACTAACTTTTGAGTGATTTGCTCCACAGCACAAACAGGTACATCTGACCACAGTGGCTTAAACTGATAGGATTGATTTAGTTATACAACAGGATGTACAGAGGTAAGCAGTTCAGGTACACTGCAGAGCACAGTGATGCCACTAGGCTCCCACCCAGGCTTTTCATGTCTTTCCACTGCATTGTCCTTTGAGGTGGGCTTTGGTCTCTTGCTTGTTACCTGGTGATCCCCAACATGGCTTCTCCAGCTCCTAGTCCGAGCTCCAGGAGAGGAAAAGGAGACAAGGCAAAGGGACAAAGAGAAAAACTTTCTCCTAGCAAAGCCTTGCCTTTAATTCCAGAAGGGAAGCCCTGCCCAGGGCCTTCACCTGCATGTCACTGGCCAGAACTGAACAACACAGCCAGGTCTAGCTGCAAGGGAGGCTGGGAAATGAGGGCATTTCGCGTGCTGCTTATACAGTAGAGGGAGGCAATGACTAAGGGGCTTGTAGTGTCTGCTGCACTGTCTCTCTGGGGGTCGTCTTGGTTTCTTCTTTTTTTTTTTTTTTTTGCCACACAGTGTGGCTTATGGGATCCTAGCTCCCTGATCAGGGATTGAGTCCGGGCCCTTGGCAGTGAAAGCGCAGGGTGGACGGCCAGGGAATTCCCTGGGTCTTGGTTTCTTGTCTCTACCTGTTGCTTATCTATCCTGGCCATCTCTTTCTAACACTGGCTTTGTTTCTCCAAACACAGTGGGAGAAATGGCCACCCCAGCTGGGAACTGCATCAAGACTTTCAGCTCCGGGCCATTAATGACCTGTGTGGTAACTCCGTGTCCCACTTCCAAATATCAAGGGCACAGGTGCTGATTGGCCCAGCTTGGGTTAGAAGAGAAACCTGATTGGTCTGGCTTGGGTAGACTATCTACTGATCAGCCAGTCAGGTGTGGCCAAGAGAGCAGCAGTAGGTAGGGTAAACCTGGTTGGGGAATGTGCATTCTCAGAGAAAGGGGTGTGTGGCTGAGGAGACACCTAAAGAACCATCTAGTTCAAGGAGTGAAGAAAGGACATTGCCATTGTGGGTTGCAATGTTGATACGATAAAGATTAACACGTCCTTTGAAAGATCTCAAATACAGTGGAGTCACATAGGCATTACATTTAACTTATGCAAATTCAAATATTTGTATTCAACCAAAGTATTTTTTTTTTCCCACACAATTTGGCTTCCAAACATGAGCCAGCTACTTAACTACTGCCTGACCAAGTGATCTTTTCTGGTGCTGGAGATTGCTGTTTTGGATTTTGGGGATATGGTACAGTGTAAGTAATATGTTCTTTATGGAAAACTGCTGGGATTTTCAAGATTATTTTTAAGGTCAGGTGATGCTCACCCTTCTCACTGTGTAAGAAGTACCTTTAGTGGAAGATCATGCAAATCATTTTTCCCATTTCCTTCTAGTTTTAATCAGTATAAAGAATGTATTTGGTTTTAAAATATCAAAATACTTTTATTGTGGCTTTTTAAAAATAAAAAATAAATGATATTCATGGCTTCTGGCTCTTCCTCCTGTTTTGTTTGGTGGTCTCTGGCCGTACAAGAAAGGCAGGGAGAGAACAGATGGCTGGAGAGAAGGCAAAAGTGAGGGTCTCTTCAAACACCACGGGAAAGGGGTGTGTCCACCTGGGCAGTGTGTGTTCTTTGATGACTGGGTACTTGGTCTGTCCTGATGGCCTGGGACTTGACCTACTGGGCTGTCTTGGTGCGGCAGAATGGGCAGCGTGAGATGGAGTTAGAAACCTGGGTTCCAGACCCAATTCTTGAATTTACTAGCTGTGTGACTTTAGACGGGCCATTTAACCTCTCTGGGCCTCAGCTTCCTCATTTGTAAAATGGGGAACATAATGCTATTTACCTCCCAGGGCTTGAGAGAGGATTAGACGAGAAGTGTTTTGAACACCGCAGAGCGCCATATAAACATGACTCACTGTTATGGAAGCGATAAAACTGGTTGCTGTTCACATTTATTATAATAAATTCAGATATAAATGCACTATACCATGGCCCCAACAGCCCTGAGGTTACCATTTCAAACTTATTCTTCATATGCCTGTGTATGTTTACATTCATAATATCTGTGAAAAGAACCCCTCTCCTCACACACTCCAAAATACAGTATTGTGCAAAATACCAGTCTAGGAAGCAACATACTAGGGTAGCAACCTTTAATGTCCTAAAAAAGCATCTTAGTAGTTTGACGCAGAAGAGTTACACTGACTCACGGAGGATCATGCGAGGCCCAGCGGGGCGACGTTTCTAGTTCCTTCCACCAGGTTTAGAAAACAGAAGGCTCTGGCTGGATTTGCTGGACATTTCTCTCTTCAGCATCTCCCTTCCTTGGTCCATCTTTGGGGTGCCTTTTCTGGCTCCAACCTACAACAAGCAAGAGCAACAAATGCCCAAACTCTATAATTGTAGGGAGATCCCCAATTATTTCTCAAATGGCATTTTTTTTTACTCAAAATAAAATCTTTGTTGTAAAAAATATTTATATACACACATAGACGTGAGCAAAACGAAGGAAAAATGATCCACCATTATCACACTACCCACAGGTAACCTTATTCACATTTTGGTGTACACTCTTCCAGATACACAGATAACGTTTTCTTCTGACATTTGCATCTTTTTTTGAACCAGGAGTTTCTGATGATAGGCAATTTCATTGGGATGGACTTTCTCTGGAAAAGCTGTTACTGAACTGAATGCCTTATGTCTCTGATGTCTTAGGAGGGTAAAATGCAGCATACTCTAGGGGGTCTGTCTAACCCTTTTCTGAGCACTACTCCTGGATCCAGGCAGCCATGTGTGTGACTCTGTCCCTGGTCATAGCTGATCGGGCACTTGGCACGGGCTGGGCTTTTAAGATGGTCACTCCCAGGATTTGGGGTTATGGGCTCTAAGATGCTACTTGCTTCCTGGGCTGGTCCTTTGAACTGGGGGACCATGAGGTCATTCCTTCCTGTCACATGACTGGAGAGAGCAGAGATCAGGGGAGCCACACAGAGACACAGAGAGGAGATACGGCCTGTGTGTGCGTGTGCGCATGCTTGTGTGTGTGTAAAAGAGATGATGCCTGAGATCTGATGGCTTACCAGTTCTATTTCGAGGCCAGGCTCTCTTTCAGCTCCCAGTTTTTATGAGGCACTCACCCCTATATCCTTAAAAAAGCCCCCTCCCCCTCCCTTTTTTTTTTGCGGTACGCGGGCCTCTCAGTGTTGTGGCCTCTCCCGTTGCAGAGCACAGGCTCCGGACGCGCAGGCTCAGCGGCCATGGCTCACGGGCCCAGCCGCTCCGTGGCATGTGGGATCTTCCCAGACCAGGGCACGAACCCGTGTCCCCTGCATCGGCAGGCAGACTGTCAACCACTGCGCCACCAGGGAAGCCCCAGGTGGTTCTTATCGGCCAACTTGGGGAAAACCTTCTTCTCAGACTTTGTGGCTGAAAATGTAGTCTGCAGAGCTGTGCTATCGGTACCAACTGAGAGCTGCTCAGAAATGCAGAATCCCAGGCTCCCCCAACCCGAGACCTGCTGAGTCACAATCTGCATTTCAACAACATCCCCATATGATCTGTGGACAGCTTTGAGTTGAGATGCGCCACTGTAAACTATCCTCTAATTGGCTGGTTTCTGGAAAAGTAAGTAGCCGTTTTGGCCATGTGTTTCCCCTGATATGCATGAAGAGAAAGCAAAAGACTGAAATACTATTGGTTGGTCTTGCACTCACTGAGACACAAACCAGGACCCGCAGTAACGACTGGGATTTGTATCAATAAAATCAGCTGCGGTATATAAACAAAGTACCATTTCTAGACATTTCAATAACCTTGCCTCTTCAAGTTGATCTTCAAGTTGATCTCTGAGTTTTAGGATTCAAGCTTCATGTTAATTCCTCCTACATCATTCACCCTCTTTAATTAATTTAGCTCCCAACAAGGAGTTGCTGAGATTCCTCCATCTAAGTACGTGCCCTCTGTTTCTCATAGGAAAGCCCATTTCATCAGTTTCCAGTAGTAAAGAGAAGGACGGGGACCACCTTACCGATTTCTCTGCCATTAGCCGCTTGACTCTGGCTTTCAGCTTCTCCTCTTGCTGCGGTCTTTCCTCGGTCAGCTTCTCCTTCTCTGCCAGATGCTGCCGTAACTCTTCTTGCAGCAAATACTGCTGAGTTTCCCGAGAACTGTTGATCTTCATCTGAAATGAGGGGAAGGGGAACTGCAGCTGATGGGGGACAGGACTAACGCAGGAGTCATTTCCACTACCTTTGGGGGCGGGACAAAGGTTCACGAAACTTTCTTCAAAACACAGAAAAATGATGCTTAGCTTAGTAACTAATAGCGAAGTAGTAGAGCATCGTGGTTAAGAGCTCAGACTCTAGATCTAGATAGAATCTCAGCTCTAGTTCTTTCTAGACACTTCTTCGTATAGAAAATAAGCGGGTGAACTAAGGCAGGCCGTCTTCCTCCTCTTTCATCCCTGCCGGCCGCTTGGGTGCGGGATTGCGTGGAGAGCAAGGGCCCGTGAAGGGGCTCTGCAGCACGCCTACCTGACCTACTGCCCTTTCCAAATTGGCTTTAATGAGGTTTGCTCTGTTCCTCATTTCTTTCAGCTGAAGCAATTTCCTTCTGGAATCCTCCCGAAGCTTCTCTTCCACCTGAAAGGATGATGAAACCGAGGGCTTGCTGCTAATGTGATCATCATGCCCTCTGGGGAAACTCTTCTGGGTGGGCTAATGGCAGTGGCGGAGTCCCTGAGGGGTAGGGACAGCTGCAGCCCAGCAGCAGGGGTCACAGGCATGCACAGGGTGGAGGCAAACTCACAGGGAGTTGCCCCCTATGGGAAAGGGCCGAGCTCTGCACCCGGGGCTCAACTATGTTCTACCACACACTCCCATCCCAGCTCGGTCCCTAACAAGCCGTACGACACTCGGAAAGTTACTTCACTGCTCCGTGACTCAGTGTCCTCATCTGTCAAATGGGGATGATGATACTAGTATCACTGCATAGAGTCATTGTGGGGATTCGATGTTTGGAATAGTGCTTAAGGGCTCTGTGAGAGTGTTAAGTACTGTTGTAACCTATGAAAGGTGGACGGGAATGTCCGCCGTACAGTCTCGTTCTAATAACTCGTGATGGGTACTTGGACATGTTATGATTGGGTTTATTATCATAACTGTTTGTCGTCACCACTTTGAGCACACTCACTGGTGGTAACCTCTCTGGAGGCTTGCCAAAGCAATGTCTATTAAGAACTGCAGCCTGCAAAGGAAGGCATTTAAAGTGGAGAAGCTTGCCTACTTCTCCCCCCTTGCTTAGGTAACAGTCAACGCACAGTAAGCTTGGGAGTGCTCCACGCTACCCTTGGCTCGCCAGTGTAGGCCTCGCAGCTGCTCAATTCTTGGATGCACCTGCTGAACCCTGGGCCCTGGCACTAACAGGAAATGAGGCAAACTCTCGTAAATAAATGGAAAGTTTTTGTGCTGAAAGAAATTCACAGGCTGCTTTTTTTAGGGATCTGAAGAGGGGGATCACAGGGATGTAATAAAAGACCCAGAAAAGCCCTTAAGAGCTTTCTTCTGAGTAGTGTGGTCCAGTGGAAGAGCCTCTACCCAGCTCCGTTACCTTGGAAAAGTCATCTAAGCTCTCTGGGCCTTAGTTTTCTCCCAGGTCTAAACATGCTCTGACTTCTATGTCAGCAGCCTTTTTCATGTGCTGCAAAAGCCAAGTCCAGCCTTGGACTCTGCCCCTGTCTGTGTTCTGCATGAACAGCCCCCGTTCCCGTCCCGAAGCCTCAGAGTCACCCTCAGCGTCCGCCCTGCTCCCTCTCTCACACTCGGGGGTCTCACGCCTGTCCACCAACCCCTCTCACATGCAAGCTGGACTGTGACAAGTGGCCTCCTCGCCTCGAGTTTAGTTTCTTCCAGTGCAATCTTAACGGTACTGTGAGAGTTACCCAGCTGTAAGGCAGCTCTGTCCAACAGAACTTTCTGCAATGATACAGGTGCTCTGAGCGAGGCTGTGTTGTCTAATACGGCAGCCACCAGGCACATCTGGGGATCGAGCACTCGAAATGGGGATGGTGTGACGGAGGAACTGAACTAAAAATTTTAGTTAATTTTCATTAATTTCAGTGTAAACAGTAGCATGTGGCTGTTTGCTACGCCAGCGTCACTGAAGTCAGACGAACCTGGAGTCAGACAAAACCGACTGTGCCATTGGGCTAGTTACTTTACTAGTAACTAGTAGCCTTGACTTTCTCATCTGTAAAATGGAGAGGATGATTTCTAGATCACAGCGCTGTTGTGAAGATGAAGAGATGAAATGTTCAAGGTAACTCCTAGTACGTGAGAAATTGTAACTACCATTTTCACCCTGATTACTGTCCACGAATGTCACTGCATCAGTCACTTGTTCAGAAGCCTTAGTAGCTTCCCACTGCCTGTGTGGTACAGAGCCCAAGCACCTGAACTAAGGCAAAACACCAAGCCAGGGATTCAAGAAGCCCCTACGAACTCTGAACGAGGTAAATAAAACTGAATCCACACCTAGATAAACCATAATAAAACTGCTGGAAATCAAGGGAAAAGACAATCTTAAAAGCAACCGGAGAAAAAGACAGATTATGCAAAGGTACAATAGTTAGGCTTACAGATGACTTCTAAATAGAAATAATAGGAGCCACAAGACAATAGTGACATATCTAATGCTGTATCTAATGTGCTGAAAGAAAAGAATTGCCATTGTAGAATTCAATACGCAGTCAAATGTGTTTTAAGAATGAAGGTTAAATATACATCTCCAGACAGACACAAAGGCACATGTGAGAATTTGTCATCAGCAGAGCCACAATGAGGGAAAACATTAAAGGGTATTCTTCAGACACAAGAAAAATGAACCCAGGTGGGTGATCAGAGATGCAGAAAAGACAAGCAACAGTAAGGGTAATGTGTGGATATGATACTGACTATATAAAAACACTAATAATGTCTTGTGGGGTTTTAAGCATCAAGAGGAGTTTAGAAAATGACAGCAATGGCTTATAAATCTGGAGGGGGTAAGTGAAATTAAGGTGTTTGAAACTCACTGCACTGTCAAGGAGAAGGGCATAATTATCAACTACTATTGCCTCTTGGTAAGTTAAGAATGCAGGGCTTCCCTGGTGGTGCAGTGGTGGAGAGTCCGCCTGCCGATGCAGGGGACATGGGTTCGTGTCCCGGTCCAGGAGGATCCCACATGCTGCAGAGCGGCTGGGCCTGTGAGCCATGACCGCTGAGCCTGTGCGTCCGGAGCCTGTGCTCCGCAACCGAAGAGGCCATAACAGTGAAAGGCCCGTGTACCGCAAAAAAAAAAAAAAAAGAATGCACATTATAGTCTTCAGGATGACTACTAAGAGAATAGTAGAAGAGTGAAAAACTTAATTAATGTGTGATTTTGGTGAGTCAAGGATGAAAGCTATTGTCTTACTATTACTAAAAGAATAGTAAAAAAGTGAAATATTTCCAAGCTAATAGAGGGGGAAAGTGGAATAAGAGAAAACCATCCACTCAGAAGGAGGCAAGAAAGGAGAGAAAAAGGAACATACCACAGATGGTACATCTGGTATTGAGCAAGAAGGTAGATTTAAACCCCAGGACACGAGTAATTACATAATATAAATGGACTAAAAGTCAAAGATTGTCAAACTGGATTTTGTAAAAATGATACGCTATCTGAAGGCATATGTCTAAACCTTAAGACAAAAATTGACAGAGAACATATGAAAAAGATATGGCATGAAAACTCTAACAAACAGAAAGCCAGTGGTGAAGCTAAATGACAAAGGAGACGTTAAGGGAGAAACACTAGTAGAGATGAAGAGGGACATTTCATGATGATCTAAAGTTTTGCTCTACAGGAAGTATTAGGATTCTAAATTTATATGCACCTAGTAACACAGCCTCAAAATATATAAAGCAAAAATCGTTCATATTAAAAGAAGAAACACACAAATGACAAACATGTTGAGATTTTTAAAAACATTCTCAATGATGGAACAAAAAGAAAAAAAAATCAATATGAGAATTTAAGTTGGAACAACATCATTGGCAAACTTGGTTTAATGGATCAATTCTTTCTTAGATAATTTCACAATTAAGATATGAAGGCAGTCTAGGGTTGTGGTTACACACAGGAGCTTTGGAGTCAGGCAGACCTGGATTCAAGTTCTGCCACAACTACTTTATGCAAGTGAACTTGGATAACTTCCTCCACCTCTGTGAGCCTCAGTTTTCCCAACTGTAAAGTGGGGTTAATACCAGTATAGACCGCATGGGGTCATTGTGAGGATGAACAGAGATGATGCAGGTGGAGTGCTTGCCCCAGAGTGGTTCCCAGGCCGACCTGTCCCTGCCATACCTTGCTCTTTTCCCTCAGCGTCATAGAGATCAGGCTCTGCTCGGTACTGCTCCTTTTCAGCTCCACCCTGAGCTTCCTCATTTCTTTTTCAATGTCATGGATTTGCTGAAAGAGTTCCAACAACAGGGAAGTCAACTTCACAACTCATTTCATCCGGTTCATTAAGGAAGAAACCTAGTCTGGGATTCGCTTCATTCCTTCCCTTGGGGGACAATTCCACATCTTTGAGGCAAAGTAGACTTTCTTTCAATGGATGCAATGAAAGGGCTGGGTGAGGGAAAATTTGAGTTTCTTTTGAAGATCAGCATGGATCCTGGATTAAACAGTACAAGATACCTATCCACTCATTAGAATCTCTTTCCTTCGGGTATATTTTTGAGTTCAATCTAAATAAGGGCTGTTTGGAAGACACAATGGGCACAGTTTGGAAGAAAAGAACAATGACATTTTTCTTTTTTCTCATTTGAGGCAGAGAAGTGTGCTCCTGACAGAGAGAAGAACACACGTATCCTGCCCCCGGCCCAGGCACCGGGCTTCCCAACGGATGGAAAACGTATGCCTGGTGATGTGCACGAGGGTTCGGGCCGGTACAGGGGGTGAACATTTACATTGAGTGGTCATCTTTTCATTGTATTCATTTTTATGTTCACCTTCCATAGAAGGCCAGTGATACATTTGCTTTTTATTTTGTTTTTATGAATTGTTGTAAAATTGAATGTATTTAAGTAAAAATACTTCAAGAAGAGTTGTGTTAATAACAGTGCTCAGGGCCGTGATAAAACTTGTGACAGTGGATCATGAAAGTCTGGGCATCACAAGTCCAGGGGTAGGGACCACGGTGAATTTCCAGCAGCATATGGTGGCCACCTCCCGTCCCTTTCCCCAGGGGAAACCTGATGAGGGGCCTTGAGCCAACTGCCCAGAAAATCTGGGGAGAGTGTGTTTTCCATGGTCTTTTCACCCATCTCTTTGAGGCCAGCAAATCAAAGAATTAGGAGACTACATTAACAGACAAACACCCAGAAAGCCCCAGAGCTTCTGCTAGCTAATGGGCCAAGGAACCACTCCAAAATCCTCAAGGCCACAATCTAGGCTTTCAGTGGACACCGAGGGGTCAGGAGGTTCAACGCACGGTTTTGCAGAGTTTTAACTCTTTCTCTTGGGCTTCCCACTTCTCCTTCTGGGCATCTTCCTTCTGTAACTCTTCTTTCAGCACTGAGCACTGTGGAGAAAAAGGACAAGGCCACGGGGGCTTGGCTGGGGGTCCCAAGTACCTGTGTTCACGCCCAGGAGTGTTTCCTGCTGTATAACCCAATCACACCTCTGAATTCTGAGAGGCGAGACCATTTGTGTGATGGGAGCACGGGATCCTGCAGTTGTTCCCAGTTCATGCCTCTCATGAGTTCTGAGGAATAGAGCGTCTAAATTCCTCTTCAAAAGCCAGCAAACTTCACTGCAGGGGAAAACCAGCTTTGTAGACTCTGGGTACTTAGGGTGCAGGAATTGGGATGTTTTCACGCTGTGACTGGTGAGGGTGGAGGGGGCCGAGCCAGTGAGCTGGGGTCCATCTTAGGGCTCTTGTGCAGGTTGCATCTCAAAGACACAACTGCCCCGACTGGTGTGGAGGGGTAAAAGGAGCTGTCTTGCCCGAGGGCGGCTTGGCAACAGGCATTAACGGCATAAGGATGGATGTGCCTTATTTTGACCCAGCAATTCCCACTTTAGGAATGTACCTTAAGGACAATGACTGGAGAAATAAGTAAATCTGTAGTTTCAAGGATGCTCTTCACAGAATTGTCAGTAACAGTGGAAGAAAACAAAAAAAGAGGAAACAACCCAAGTGTTGTTTAGAACAGCAGACCACTTATAACACTGGGTACATCCAGGAGAAAGTATGTAGCTTTTAAGACGAATGATAAGAGCGTTGATTTATTAGAATGGAAAAATAATAAGTATTTAAAAATTTAAAAAATGTGCATAGTATAAATTAACTATAAAATGATTGATTGATTGATTTCTAGGCAATATATAGAAACAAGACTGGAAAAACAGACATGAACATATTAACACTGATTTCTCAAGGTAGCATTTCCTCTCCTCTCTTTTTAATTTTTCTTCTCAATGTCATCTACTTATTTTTCTAAAATTAACACACATGATGTATGTCATTAAAAAAAAGGCATCTCAAATGTTCACAAGAGCAGTACCCTTGGTGGTGACGAACCCTTGTGCTATTGGCCAGCACATTCTAGAGGAGAAGGGACCTCATTCCAAGGTCAACGAGGAAGGGGAAACGGGGACATAAATCATCCAAATGCATTTCAGGAGGTAGAAGAGCCAAGCAGGTGCTGTCTTTGCAGACTCCTTCTACTTAGCACCAGCTCTGCATCCCCTTCCCATCACCAACACACACACACACACACACACACACACACACACACACACACACACACACCACATTAAACAGCTATAGCACATGCCTGGGAAGACACTCTGCTTGGGGGAAACGAATGCAGAGGGCTTGGCCAGGCAGCCGACCTCGGGCAGAGGCAGAAGAGCACAACGAAAACCAGCCTCCCACTTCTCGCAAAATGATTTTGTCATCCCCATTTCACAGATGGGGAAATGGAGGCCAAATAAGTTACAATAAAAGAAAGCTCTGGGATTGGACCCTGGTCTGTCTGATCCCAAAGCTCGTGCAGTGCCTTTCACCAGCTCCAAACTGGGTATGGTACTACGTACCAGGTATTACTTACTGTGCCTTTTCCTTGGAACCTCAAGATCTGTTCTCACCCCACCCCCATGCAGACCTAGCTATCGGGTAGCCTCTGGGAATCTCTGAGTTGCCACCTGAGATGAAAGCTTTGAGGTTTTACCTTGACTCACAGAAACAGGCACATCATGCAAATACTGAGAAATCTTATCCTATAGAGTCAGGATTCTAAAGTTAGCATTGAAGGCAAGATTTGCAAAGGGTCAAAGTTACATGTAAAAAGCTCTTTGCTTGAATGAATGGATAGGGGCTTCCCTGGTGGCGCGGTTGCTGAGAGTCCGCCTGCCGATGCAGGGGACACGGGTTTGTGCCCCGGTCCGGGAAGATCCCACATGCCGTGGAGCGGCTGGGCCAGTGAGCCATGGCCGCTGAGCCTGCATGTCCGGAGCCTGTGCTCTGCAATGGGAGAGGCCACAACTGTGAGAGGCTCGCGTACAGGAAAAAAAAAAAAAAAAGTGGGTGGTGGCCCAATTCCTGGAAATCCCCGCCCCTTCCCCAAAATATTAGAGTTGTCCCAATCCTCCCACTCATTAGCCTATAAAATTACCCAGCCCATAAAAACTAACCGCCCCATATTTGGGGGTCTCTAGCCTTCTGAGATGGCCCACACTCTGTCTGTGGAGTGTGTTTCTCTCTAAAGAAATCCACTTCTTACTTTGTCTCTCACTGAATTCTTTCTGCATGAGACATAAAGAACCTGAGCTTTATTAAGTCCCGAGACCAGATGCGTGATCTCGATTAAAAGATAGTGGGTTCTGAGTGGGTTCGAGTCCCAGCCCACGGGTTCAAGTCCCACCTGAGTTCCATGGTTGCACACCCACTAAGCTGGTCTCCCTTGGCCTCCCCCCTTGAAGCGCTGGCCACCAGGACACACAGTTTATTTTCTCCACAGCAGCACTGCTCTCTGAAGTGGGCTTGTTTATTCATCCCTTTACTTTTATTGTCTGTCAACCCCTCCCAAATCTGTGAGTACAGGAATCTGACTGTCTTGCTTGGCTCTCCCTCCCCGGAGCCTGGAACGGGGCCTGACACCTAGTAGGAGCTCAAGAAACATGTGGAAGCAATGAAGGAATCCAGGGAATCAAAGCTCAGCCACAGCTGTGCGTTGGCTGCCCCTCTCCCAACCCAAGCCCTTTATCAGGGAACCACCTCGGATCAAATTAGAAAATGGTTTCCCTTGGGCCCAAGTGCACTCGGCTGAAATGGGTGAGACCATGGGTGCCTTAAAGGAGTGACCCCATTTTGTCCACGCTCTAGTTTGCACTCAGGCTGCTTTGTGGAACCACCCAAGCCACAAGGCGACCTGTGTTCTCCCTGGTGGGGCCAGTGCTCAGGAGACCTTGTAGCCAAGAGATACCATTCTCTCAAATATTTACCAGGCCCTGCCCTCGGAACTGGGTGGCAAGAAACCTCCACTGAGGGAGAACTCTAATGCACCGACACGGGTGATCCCTGAGGCTGCACCCATGTCACGGGCACAGGTGTGCTGGTTGACTGGTGATGTCTGCAGGGGGAGGGCAGAAGCTCTGGGGCCTGAATGCAGAAGGGCCTCACCTGACGTGATGGCGGCCTCCCTCCTTAAGTTCTCGGCCTCGTGCTTCAGGGAGGTGATTTCTAAGTTTCTCTCAGACAGGGTCTGGCACAGCACCTGGTTGTAGCCTTGCTGTAGGGCACTGATCTGTGGAAGGAGGCAACACACAGTCAGAGGGGGCCAGTCAGGCCTGCAGGACACGCCGGTACTTCTCCAACATTGGGCAGAGTCGGGTTGATCTTGGATCGGGGTGTTGGGGAAACCAAGGTTTTCAGTTGTCACTAGTGGAAGGGGCAGGAGGGGGCCTGTTCCTTCAGTGACCACCATGTCATCGGTCCTCAAGACACGGACCTTATCTTTGTGGCCACCCAGGGGCTCCAGTGCTGCTGTCTTCCTATGACCTGTGGGTTTTCAGCCATAAATAGACCAGCTGTTGGTTCCAGATCATCCAGCACTGACTGGATGCACAGCAAAGTTCAAGAGCCGGGAGCAGGTTATGAAATGAATTCCCTCTAATGAGAATAGAGGGTAGTTTATACCTCACAGAACACTCCAGAGTTTACAAAGCCCGTTCACACATGCTACACTGATACTCGTCACAGCGTTGCTGAAGGCTGACGTTCCCATTAATGTGCCCATTTTGCAAGGGAGCCAGGTTGAGACTCAGAGAGGCGAGGCCCCCTGCTCGGGATCACGCGGCTGGTCAGACGTGGAGTCTGATTCAAACCCAGTCTTTAGTTGCCTGGTTCCTCCTTCCCAGGTGGCTCTAGGAATGAGCGTGAGAAGTTGGAGGCTGTAAAGCATGGCATGGACTCGGGAGCCGGACTGTGGCCTTCAAGTCCTGCCTCTGCCAGTTAACGGGCTTTGTGAACACAAGGAGGACACCATATTCTGTTTCCTTTTGTTCAGTCTGCACGCGGGGTGATGGTAGTCCCAACCTGATAGGATTGTTAGCAGTATTTTAATAAGTTAACATGTGTACAGGTGCTCAGATCATGCCTGGCACACGGCACAGGGGGATGAGCTATGACGGTCCTCTCCTCTGACTACCCACGGGGTGTTTTTTAGTTTTGTTTTGGGGTTTTTGTGTGGTTTTTTTGCGGTACGCGGGCCTCTCACAGTTGTGGCCTCTCCCATTGCGGAGCACAGGCTTCGGACGGGCATGCTCAGTGGCCATGGCTCACGGGCAGAGCCGCTCCACGGCATGTGGGATCTTCCCGGACCGGGGCCCGAACCCGTGTCCCCTGCATCGGCAGGCGGACTCTCAACCACTGCGCCACCAGGGAAGCCCCTATCCATTCATCTCTTGATGACACTTAGGTTGCTTCCATATCTTGGTAATTGCAAATAATGATGCTCTGAACATTGGGGTGCATGTATCTTTTCAAATACATGTTTTTGAAAACACGTGTTTTTGTTTTTTTCGGATTTATACCCAGGAGTTGAGTTTCGAGGTCATATGGTAGTTCTATTTTTAGTTTTCTGAGAACCCTCCATACTGTTTTCCACAGTGGCTGTGCCAGTTTACATTCCTACCAACACTGTACCAGGGTTCCATTTTCTCTAAAAATTGTAAACTTTCTTCCTAGGGGTAATTGAGATGGTAGTTCAATAATAACATAAGATCAGGTGAAGTCTAAAGAAATTTTAGAAAACCTGGATAAAGTAAGAAAACATCTGTTCTCTGGCATCTGAATGTTAGAGAGACACCAAGACATGTGGGCCAAGTTCTGGAGAGAAGGGAAACACAGACGCAAGCTTGACATTTGGTGCAGCTTTTCTCCTTGGGGCATTTGCGGATTCAAATCTTACAGCCTAGGAGCTGAAAAGCCAAGGAGTTCAAAAGACTCTAACCACAGAAGCTGCTGGCATCCCTTGACTTGTAGGTGCAGCACTCTAGTCCTGCCTCTGTGGTCACTGCCTCCGCCTCTTCTTTGTATATAATCTCCTCCTGTCTCTCACTTATAAGTACACTTACAGATGGCACTTAGGGCGAGGATAGTCTCAACTCAAAATCCTTATATCCGCAAAACTTTACCTTGTAAGGTAACATTCTCAGGTCCCAGGGATTAGAGCCTGAGATCTTTGGGGCCACCAGTCAGCCCACTGTAAGCCCTAAACGTCTTCTCTCCTGAGGAAGGTCTAGGCTGGGCAGAAACCCCGACAGACATCTACCAGAGGCCAGATTGAGAGCCCTTTTAGAAGGTCAATTCTCAGCTCATTTGGAACCTTGCTATTGCCTTTTTTTCTTCTTTTCTTTTCGGTACGTGGGTCTCTCACTGTTGCGGCCTCTACTGCTGCGGAGCACAGGCTCTGGACGCACAGGCTCAGCAGCCATGGCTCACGGGCCCAGCCGCTCGGTGGCATGTGGGATCCTCCCGGACCGGAGCACGAACCTGTGTCCCCTGCACTGGCAGGCAGACTCTCAACCACCGCCACCAAGGAAGCCCTGCCCTTTCTTTTTTCCTCCTGTTTGTCCTCAACAGGGGGAAGCATTAAGAGTAAATGAGGGGCTTCCCTGGTGGTGCAGTGGTTAAGAATCCGCCTGCCAATGCAGGGGACACAGGCTCGAGCCCTGGTCCAGGAAGATCCCACATGCCGCGGAGCAACTAAGCCCGTGCCCCACAACTACTGAGCCTGCGTTCTTGAGCCTGCGAGCCACAACTACATTAGATATCCTTGACTTATTACACTCTATGCCCATTACTATTTTCACCACCTCCCTCGTAATGCTTGAACCTTGGCTATGACCCATTGTCACCTCTGGACAAATAGTTTCTGCTCTATTTTCTGTCTTCCGTCCTTCTGGGCCACTTCTATCTACCATCATTACCCAAAGAACTGACTTTACAGATTCTATATGCCAGTGTGTAAGACTTGCAGTGTTTTAAGAAGTATCCCAACTTCATGATGGTGATTTGGGGTCATTACTAAAGCACTCGGGATCATACATATTCTTTTAAGGTAGTTTTACAGGACAACGCACATTGGTATTTTTCTCCTATTAACAGAGTAGGAAATTGTGGGTTGATGTGCAGTTATTTCGATTAAGAAAGCAAGATATGAACACTGCTTCTTTGCTGGGGTACTTGGCACTGCTCTTTCTCGTGCTGGGACATAGTTTGCGCCTTTACAGCCTTGCATCTAGGCGTACTGATCAGACTAATGTTTGGCTTTATTGGATACGTTGACCAGTCTGATTGATATTCTGGTACGTACAGGGTACTTGGTCATGGTTGCTCACCTCTGAACCTCAGCTTCATCACCTGCAAAGTGCAACTAATAGCATATCCGCTTTGTGGGGTTTTTAGGGATTTGGCAAGCGTCATAGTGCCTGGGACATGCTAGAGACTCAGGTGATGCAGTAATTACTCAAATGTGCATTTTCAGTGGATCCTTCCCACCTGGACAGGGTGACTTAACATAACAGCCTTGGGAGAGTAAGAGCAGGACAAACAGCAAGGGCAGCGTGGGCCAAGGGAAGGAGGTGAGAACTGACATGCAGGGAGCCCTCTTGCTGGTATCACCAGAGGGCCCATAGTGAGCCAGGATGTGGGGAGAGACTGGCCGCTCAGTAAGACCAGGCCAAGAAAGGCCGTGTGAGGGGGCTTAGCTTTTACCTTGTGGTAGAGGCCATCCAAAGGAGAAAGTGGAAGATGGGTAGGTATAGACTTCTCCCTTAGGAATTGTCCTCAGGGTCTGTTTATCTCCTGGCAGGGTGCGTTCAACGAGTTGGCCGCTCCAGCACATTCTAGAGAGGACTGGCCAGGTCTGACCTTCTGGAGATACAGCCCTGACCTCCTGGCCACCTCACTGAGGAGAGGGCTCATGGGGGAATCAGCTTCACTCTGCATCTGTCCACCAGTCCTGCACCCTGGACTCCAGGACCACTCACTTGCAAGAGGCACATCCAGCTGCCAGAGGAAGTGACATTTCCTGACTCATCTGGCTAAGAATGAGCAGAGTATCGCTGACCACTCCAGGGGAGTAGATGCCACAGAAGATCAGGATGCGGACAAGCCATAGAAGATCAGAAGGAACAAAGGTCAGTCCACGTGGGAGTTCACATGGGTGCCTCACAGTCCCCAACAGGCCCTCGAGTTTCCCTTCCAGCCCAACACACACTCCACCTGCCCACAGTCACCTGTGCCACCATCACAGAGCCCCACAGAGCTCCAAACATCCTCAAACACACAAACTCCCTACTTATAAGCAAATGCCTGACTGTGTGCCCAGAACCCTCCTGCTCCAATATACATGCACTACAAACTCCAATAAAACCACAGCCAGTCTTGAATACAAAAACACACCCCCAACGGCCCCTGGTAATCAAACACCTAAATCCTCATACCCCACAAAAATCCACCCAACCCCATATAACCCCTCAATGCAAACACACAAACCCTTCAACAAGAGCCAAATATATTCAAACCAAACTCACATACTTCTTAATAGAAGACACAACCCCCCAAATCCAAATAGAACACATACAGTCCGCACACAGCTGTCAACATCCACGTATGTACAATGCCTCAGAAGCTGAGACAAACACAAAATACCATTAGAGAGACACAATGTTTCCAACCTTCTCCTATATACTCCCCCCAGAACACATCATGACCTCACACCCCCAATACAAACATACACCCATCTCCCTCTTGAGATACTATAAACAGCCTCTGTCACATCCCCTGATTATACACACACAGCTAGCAGCCCCAATTTACACTGACAACCCCAATCTCTGCAAATTCCTCCACATCAAAAGTACACTCCCTGGACTCTTACCCTACAGGATGAGCATGTGTATAACCCCTGCACTCTGCATACACACAGATCCAACACACAAAGCATTAAAATGCACACCCCTACCTCTTCTCAAATGCCTGCACACATAGCCTCAAAACACCCAGAAGCAGCCCACCACCCAGCCACACCATGCTACACCAACCGTACACTCACAAAGGCACTCACGCCCCTCATCTCTCCCCAGATCACACATACACAGTCTCTACACAGCTTTACTATTACCCCAAACCATCCTATGCCCTAAACATACATCCAAGAGTTCCCCACACAGCCCTAACCGATGACAGAGGCAGCTGTACCAGGGGCATCACGGTACCCTGAACGGGCAAATGCCGCTGAGGTAAGTGCCTCCTATGTTGCTGCATTTCTTGCTGCTGTTGCAAATCATCCCTTGACCCCACCCAGGCTGACTGGGACACCCTAAACAGGAAGTGGCAGCATAGGAGTCAGGAAGAGGAAACTCCATTCCAGGTGCTCCCTGTCACCATCCATTGCACCAAAACATCAGATGACCAGCATGAACAAGAAACAGAGACATGTAACTATACCATGGTTGAAAGGCAAATTTTTCTAGAAAACATTTGTCCAAGGGAAGGGCGAGAAGGGTGCTCTCCCTAATTCTAAAGCCACGCGGTTACGATTCAAAGAAACGGCAGATACAGTCCAACAGGCGTGGGGCTGCATCCATGTTGTATCTGGATATGAAAAAGATAATTTTTCGGAAGCCCCAAATCTCGCTTGCCAGTAAAGGCACATGGGCCCCGCTGCCCCATTGGCCAGGAACCCAGCAGAGGACCCTTAAGGGATATAGGGACTTCTGGGACCCTTACTGATCTCCACCAAGGGGTGGTGCCATCACACAGCTCCATCCTTCATGAGATGACTAACAGACCTCCCTGTATTGGCAGCTCTGGAGATCGGGGGTCCCTAATGATGTCAACTTGAGACCGCCCAAGCACAAGTTAGAAATTTTTGCTCAGGCGCTGCAGACTCTTCAGGAGACTGGAGTGATGGGTAGCTGTCACCTCTCCGAATCCTCTACCCTGACCTCTGCCAACGCCTCTGCCTTAGGGACCTGGCAGATCCCTGGAGCGTGGCCCTCCTCTGGGACACTTGCCCATATACTTCTCTAATTTTCCTTGGGACACACATAAACAAATTTTCTTATGGCTCTCATTGACCACGGGAGCTCAAATTACAGTGCCTCCTGGGAACCCCTCCAATTATAAGCAAGGGCCACACTTTAGATTACAAGGCATAGTAGTCAGGGGAGTAGAAAGCATTCAACTTCCATTGAATGTCACTATTGAAACAATCTTTATTAAAAATCTTTTAGTGGTGGTAGCCCCTTTGGCCCTACCCTTTCCCGTTACAGCTATGGATGCCTTGATGTACTGCAACGCCATTTGGAACAAACCCAAATTCCTGGCCTTCCTGGTGGAAGCTGAAACTGGGAGCCCATAAGACTGCCACCTAAGACAGTAAATATCTCCCAATAACATGTATGACAGGGGGCTGTGGGATTGCAGCCCATAATTCAGATTTTAGGAAAAGAAGAAGTCATTAAACACACCATTTCTCCTTTTCAATTTCCCCATTTGGCTGCTATTAAAGCCTGCTATTAATGAGTGGTGACTTATAATCAACTACTGAAATATAAGTGCTGATCCCCACTATTAAGGCTCCCATTTCCAACACTGTCCAGTTCATTAAGGATATCCAAAGGGCTCCAGGGAATTACTTTGCTGTGACAATCTAGCTATTATGTTCTATTCAGTACCAGTTATTAAGGAGTCCCAGCTGCAGTCTACTTTTACTTCAGAAGGCACCCAGTATGTTTTAACCTGTCTGCCTACTGGCTAGCTTAACAGCCCAGCTATTGCCCACAGTCTTTGCTGAGAAGACCTGGGGTCCCCTTGCACCGTCTGGCACTATACTGAGGTTCTAATCCAGAGCCCCTCAGGAGACTGGTGCACAAGGCCCTAATATGGTTGGTGACCCATCTATAACATACAGGTATGCTATTTATTGCCCCACATAAAATTCAAGGGCTGTCTACAACTATTAAATTTCTGAGGGCCTCCCTGGTGGCGCAGTGGTTGAGAGTCCGCCTGCCGATGCAGGGGATACGGGTTCGTGCCCTGGTCTGGGAGGATCCCATATGCCGCGGAGCGGCTGGGCCCGTGAGCCATGGCCGCTGAGCCTGTGCGTCCGGAGCCTGTGCTCCGCAGGGGGAGAGGCCACAACAGTGAGAGGCCCGCGTACAGCAAAAAAAAAAAAAAAAAAAAAAAAAAAAAAAAAAATTTCTGGGCATTAACTGATCCTCTAAAAGCCAGGAAATTCCTTTTGCAGCTAAACCTCAGCTGTTAACTATTCAGCCCCCCAACACACTATAGCAAGCCCAACACATCTTACTTAGGTCTCTCCACACTTTGGAGGCAACGAATACCACACTTGTCCATCATTCTTAGACCCATTTATGCAGCCACGTACAAACCCTCCATAGTTTACTGGCCAAGAGCTAAACAATAAGCTTTATAGCAGGCACAAAGCTCAATTAGTCAAGCCCTCTCACTGGTTCCCCCTGGCTGCTCCTTCTGGGCTGAGAATGGACTATGTGTCCCGGACCCTTTGGACTAACACAGCTCCTCCTAGCTGCCTGTGGGCTTCTGCACCAGACGGCTGCTCTCTACACCACTACACCCCCTCAGAACCGATTTGGGAACTGGTTCCTTGGTTTTGGTCTTGGTTTTGTGTGCACTGATGCCAGAATTTGTTTGCGTCTTTTGCGTTTGGGTGTACAAAATGGGAAATACTCCATCAACCCTGAAGGAGAGCCCTTTGGGTGGGGCCTATAGTAGATAAATGGGTGTAACATAGCCCTGAGCCTATGACTAAGAAAGACATGTATACTATTGTAATAGGGTGTGGACCCAAAATATAGGATCACAAGGGCGGTAGCCCCTAAATGGCTCACTCAATTTTTATAGGATCTCGCAGTTAGAAGTGTTTTGCAAAACAGCAAGCTGCACCCGCAGTTGTTCCACCTGCCCACCCTCCCCCCATGCCGCCATCATATTCACCACCTCCTGTTTCCCCTACCCACGGGGATCAAATAGAAGTTTCTGTGTTAACCCCCAGGGGACAGGAGCCTGATTTAGTATCACCATCTAAGACTCCACAAGCCACCCAATTTGGACTGGGAGCCACATCCACAGCAGGGCAAGTTCCCTTGTGCGGACATCCTATAAGAGGCCAGGGGACTCCCTTGGCCTTGAGGCGTCCGATTCTAATTTCCCCACAGGAGCCCCGGGGAACTTTGACAGTGGGGAACGAGTTGATTGACTCTCCAATAGATACCACTCCCCAAACCCTCCCTGTTTATCTTAAGAGGCTTGTAAATATTAAACAAAGGGGAAACAAAGTCATCCTAGGAAAAACTTGCCTGTATCTTTGAGATGCAAATGTCCTTTCTGGTCTTCTCAGGAACTCTCATCTCTGCCATCTTTCTAAAATGCACCCTTTTGAAAGAGGGTAAAGTAATTTAGAAACTGACTTATCAAGGATAAATAAAAAACCTAAGTGTCTTTTCTGTAAAAATTCAGCCATGTAGACAAGTGAGTTGGATTTGTTCCATCTGCCAGAAACCTAATTTGAATCCAACCTCTTTTTGTAAACTGATGGGCTTCACATGGCTGTACCTGACTCAGTGCTGAAATTCTGAAATGACAACCATGACGTCTCTGTATGTTTGTGTCCTTGTATGTGTCTTTGTCTTTGGATAACATTGCTGAGGTTGATTTGTGGATGAGCTCTATTTAATTGGCTTAAAGAAAAGTAAGCACTTACACACCAAACTATTCTAAATACAAGAGAAACTGAGCTAAATGAGCTTCAGGTTCATGTGAACTGGGAAATATTCAGTATTAATTAAGACCTGGTATTAACGTTCGTTTGTTGATCTAATTAATATAGACATGCTGTTAGAGTCATCAACATTAAGTATAATACTTTTATTGTGCTTAGGTTTAATATAAGCTAAATAAAATCTTGTTATATCTGTTGCAAATTTGTCAGCAAGGAAATAACTTGATGTGAAGAAACTTTTAAGGAAAGAAAATGCAAATGAGGTAAGAGCTTTAGGTGAACTTTTTAAAATACTTATCTTTTAGGAAGGTCTATCTAAAATTAATCTCTCCACATATTTGACCACTTGAAAGTCAGAATTGTGCTAAAGTAAGTGACAGAAGGTTTATGGAAAGTGGACCCTGAAAAAAAGAGTTCTGTACGTGGTCAGGACTAAGTTTAAAATAAGTTTAATTGGGTAAATAAATACATTTTAAAAGTAAGCTGGTGCACAACTTGAATTTCGCTTTTCTCTCTGTTAAGAAGACAAGGTTTCTTAAGATTTTGGACTGCCTTTGATACCAGATTTTAAGTTTTTCTACCTTTTAAGAGATCTGTTCTGTACTTGCTTTTGAAATCTTTTATTGTTACTTTGGCTAAGTGAATAACTATTGTTTCACAGTGACATGGCATCCTATCTGTTTTAAACCCTTTTCTTATTTTTTTGACAAAACTTCCCAACTCAAATTATAATGAAGTTCCTTTGACCTCTAGCTAACTTTGGGGTGCTTCAAAGGGCCCCTGAAACACCCCAAAGAGAGATATTAACTAATTATGTTGAATGACACGGAAAGTGTTGTCAAATAAGCAATAAATCTTCTTAGGTTCTATTGTATGCCAAATGACACAGGTATTCTACAGATTATATGGAGTTCCTAAAATTTGGTATGTCCTGGTAAAACGTTACCAGTCAGAATTCTCTTTATTAGCTGAAAGTGTTGCATGTCACCGCAGTAACCACGTTACTTTCTCAATTGCACTGTAATCAGATTTACACGTGCCTTCTTAAGTCTTTCACCATTGTACACAGTCATGGTTTCACTCTGATGCCTTTGCAAAAATGCTTCCTCTTCAAGAAGGTTTATAGAAAGGACCTTTGGATAAATACAAGTTTCTGATTTTCAAACCATAAAGGTGAACTGGGTAAGAACTTGAAGAATTCTAATGGGAAACCTGATGGCTTCATAAAGCTGTTAACAAAAACGATTAGTTGCACATGCCTGGGTAAAAGGGTTATAATTTTGGTTATAATTTTGGTTATAATTATGGTTATAATTTTTATGGTTTCTATCTGAAAAATGACTGTTTTCAATCTGTGTTTTCCAGGTGTAAGCAAAACGCTCCCCTTAAACTCATTATGATTTACAGTCATTTGTTAAATTATACCCTTGTAAGCAGAATTGAAACATTTATCTTTTTCTCTCTACCTGGGTGATCCTGCCAGTAGCATATGCTTGTCTCCAAGATTAAGCCATGCACGTCTAAGTCCGCACCGCTGGTACACTGAAACAGCGGATGGCTCACTAAATCAGTTAGGGTACCTCTGGTCGCTCGCTATTGCAATTGGATTACAAGTAGTTATACTGATCATTGTTCTTTGTTTCCAGATTGTTTGCTCTTTGTGTCTCCCTGCTGTACTGTGTCTTTGTTAACATTACTAGCTGCATTACTTATATCCTGTCTACTCTATAAGATTGGTGTCTCTTACAGTACCCAGTATGGAACCAGGCCTCCAACAATACTTCAATGGCTAAACATCTTGAGGAAATAGACCACATTTATAACATGAAATCATTGTAATAGTGTGATTCTAGGTACAGGAGGAAGCAACAAGGGAAAATGTCTCCTGGATCATAATTAGATAGAGGATCCAGAAGATCTTTAATTAGCAATAGGGCCTAATCCAAAGACTAGCACCTGGAGTGGCATATCAAGAATTCTCCCCTGACCTGGGATGAGCCTCCCAGCGCCGTGGGACAAAATTTGATCCTGAAATGTCTCCCAAATATTGGTCAAAATCCTGACCAAGAGGAGAGGATCTGAGAAATGGAATATTTCCTGACACATCAGTCATTAGCGACTGCAGCCCCCCAACGTGAGCCGGTGAGCCCTGACGAAACTCAGGATGTGAGGATATAGGATACAGGCCCCGGACAGCTGAGGTACATATCAAATGAATGAGTTCAGTGAGCCCAGACTCTTGCATCTTCCTGTACATGGAAAAGCGCTGAATTCCTTAACTTGAGATGCTGCCTCCCAGGCTTGAAGCCCTCAAAATTCCCATCAAAGAGATCGTAACTCTCAACTTTTAGGCTGAGAATATTTTTTTAAGGCTACAGGTGTAAAGGACACACTTTCCAGAGAGGAACAAAAAAAACAAAAACCCAACGTTTGGAACACTGGCACCAATGGTGGACACTCCCGGAAAGATCCATCTGATGAAGCAATTAGAAGGGCCGTCACCCCATTTTATCCACAAGACTGTGGAATGGACATTGACAGTAGGGAATTGTAACAGGGAAGAGCCATATCGGACTCCACATGGGATCTGTTCCTTTTACTGTAACCTTTGCCTTCTGCTGCTTTTGTTCACTAAAAGGATACTGTCTGTACCTGTACATAATGGCCTGCCTCGGGGAACCCTGTCCCTCTGTCTGAATGTTAAACCAAAGTGCCTTTGTTCAGGGAAACATATGGACTCCTTCCACCTGTGGATGGCTACAATTAAGAAGAAATTAACACATCTCCTCCCCGAGGCTGGCCATTCCAGGGGCTATTCGCAAAACTTATGGCCTTCTTACTTTACCTCCTCATCTCCTCCCCATCTCTGTATTATAAAAGAAACTGGCACCCAAACCCCGATAAGATGGTTATTTTGAGACTTTACTCTGCCATCTTCTCGGTCTGCTGGCTTTCTGAATAAAGTCATATTCCTTGCCTCAACACCTCATCTCCGATTTATGGCCTGTCGTGCGGCAAGCAGAGCAACCTTGGACTTGGTAACATCTTTACTCAGGACACGGTGTCACAAAATGGGACACTGTTTTCTGTTTGTTTGTTTTGTTTTTGTTTTGGGCCGCGCCATGTGGCTCGTGGGATCTTAGTTCCTCGACCAGAGATCCAACCCGCGCTCCCTGCAGTGGTAGCTCGGAGTCCTAACCAATGGACTACCAGGGAATTCCCATGGGACACTGTTACCTGGCAGTCACGGCCCTCACCTTTGTGAGACAGAGGTAGTAGTGTAGCAGGATTGAGAATGTTGTAACGTTTAAAGATGAGGTGGTGAAAGCAGGATTTCACAGGAAGTTAATCTAGTGATACTTGCAGAGAAATGTTGTCAATTCAGCGTTAAGAAGACTGTGGACAAGGTGTGGAGTTTGCAAATAAACTTCATTTTCTAGAGTCAAATCTGCCAAGGCTTCCACTAAATTTGCAGTTGCGGCTATAACCTTAAGACACCTGAGACGGGCAAAAGCAACTGAATCAAGCTGTATGCTATAACAGGCAATGGGCCTATGTTTACCACCATGCTCACACAGTTCTGCGCGGCCTGATTATGCCTTTCATGCACAAATAAAGTAAAAGGTTTTGAATAACCTAAGGTTAATCTATTAAGTAGAGATCTCTTTTCGAACTTAAAAGGGCTAATATACTTTGCCTCCAGTGGAGATCTCACCTTAAAGTATCCGGATCGGGCTTCCCAGGTGGCGCAGTGGTTGACAGTTCACCTGCCGATGCAGGGGACACGGGTTCGTGCCCCGGTCCGGGAAGATCCCACATGCCGCAGAGCGGCTGGGCCCGTGAGCCATGGCCGCTGAGCCTGTGCATCCGGAGCCTGTGCTCCGCAACGGGAGAGGCCACAACAGTGAGAGGCCCGCGTATCGCAAAAAAAAAAAAAAAAAAAAAAGTTTCCGGATCAACCTGAACCTGATCATTTGGGCAACCCTAAGGCAGGCAGCTCCTGCACTGCTTGTTTTAGCCTTATAAAAACCTGCTTGTGTTTATCTTCCCAAGCAAAGGCTTCAGGAACCAAATCTTTAATAAGTTCACAGAGTGGAAGAGGTAACAGAAAAATTTGGAACCTAGAGCTTGCAATAACCAGCTAAACCTAGAAATCCACAATGCTAGCACTTAGTTGTGAGTCTAGGAAGTTCCTGTATCAGCCTAATTCTCTCTGGAGATAGCTGAATTCCTTCAGTGCTCAGATTACGTCCTAGGTAATGAACAGCGTCTACGGATAATTGTAATTTTTCCTTTGTGTTCTTTCTCAGCTAACTGTTGCAGCAAATAAATGGAATCTTTTATGAATGCCTTATGGAACCTTTACAGTAGCTGAGTACAGCAGGAGGTTATCTCCATATGGTAAAAAGGCTGATTTCTCAGGGAACTAGAGGGTACTTAAATCTTGGTGAAGTACTTGGGAGGAAAAAAGAAGGAGTCCCAGTGAACCCTCGAGGCATAAAAGTGCAGGTATATTGTTGATTGTTCCAAGTAAAGGCATGTAGATATTGGCTGTTGGGTCTCCGGGATGCTGAAGAAAGGTGAACAAAGGTCTCCAACTGTAAACCATTTCAAGTCAGTTCAAGCTTGTGACACAAGGGTGGCTAGGTTTGGAACAACAGGAAAACAGGGAAAAACTATTTTTATTAACAGCTCCCAAGTCCTGGACAAATGGCCATCCTGCCAGGTTTCCAACCAGGCAAGATTGGCATGCTGCAGGGACGAGTACAGGAATGATTACCTCCTGGGCAATTAGGTCTTCTACAATAGCTATGGGACCTTGTATGACCGCAGGCTTTAATAGCTGTTGAGGAAACCTAGGGAGAGGCTTAGCTACATCTATCTGAATCTTTATAGGTTTGCATTTTTTTATTCTTCTCATGTTAACACTGTCAGAAGTAGCCCCCAAATTTGCAGGCATCTCCATCCAATTAGGGAACTTTTGTTGAACTTCCGCTTTTAGGTCCAGGACAGATTGTAAGGAACATAACTGATCAGGTTCACGTTGATCAGGAAATTTTAAGGTGAGATCTCCACTGGAGGCAAAATGTACTGGCCCTTTGAAGTTAGAAAAGAGATCTCTACTGAGTAGATTAACTGGGGCTATACTGCATAGCAGAAAGGAATCTTGGTTGAGATAAAAAATTCTCTCTGAACTGTATTAGGTACTCCCACTATGGAAACATCCTCTTTACTCAGAGGGACCTGTTGTTCTTTGAGGGTGGGATTTAGAGTAGAAAGCACAGCTCTGGTTAGGGCTAGGGGTAGGGTGTTGAACGGTTAGGTAATTATGTTTACAGTTAGGGTTAGAGTTTAATGTAGATTTCAAAGTAAAATATGAGAGTGGGGTTTAAAGTAGAAAGCATAGCTCCAGTATCAACTAAAATTTGGCCGTTTTTCATTATATTTTCCTCTGGGCTGTTTAAGGTCATTGCTGGTAATAGTTTACCAGAGAACCTCTGGAGTTCTGCCAACTAGGCGAGAGGGTCACGGGGGGCCCTCCCTTTGAGACAGATATGAGAGCAATTGTGAAGAGTTTGCATAGGACTTTTGAGGACACCTCTTTTTCCAGTGTCCTCACTGATTACAAATGAAACATCAACTTTGGGTCATCAAATTGATCATGGACCCCTAGGAGGTTGTAATGGGGGAGGCCCAGGTGTCATTTTGTGTCCCTTGCCTTAGAGCTGTTGTAACTGTAAGGCTATGAGCTTGGTGGATTTCTGTTTGTGATCTTGCTCCAAGGTCCTTTCAAAATGCTCAGCTATAGTCACGAGTTCAGTCAGGCCTATAGCCTCCCACCCTCTTTTCTGCCCTTTTATCAATCCACTAATCTCAGAAGATAATCCACTTACAAAGAGGGCAGTTAAAGCAGGCTGAGTGGCCTTTTTATTCCTTGGAACACCAACTGCTGTAAAAAGAGAGCTTCTAAACTGGCTCTAAAGTCTTCCACAGATTCACCCCTCTTTTGTTTGTACAAGTGAATAATACATCAATCATTATTAGGCCAATTAATAATAGACCAAGTGTGAGCAGGGAAGATTTTAGGAATAGCTTATAAAAGGTTAGTTGTTATTCTGCAAGCCTTTTTAGGTTGAGGATCTTGAATATCATCCTAGGGATTATGTCGTTTTGCTTCCCACATCCATTCTGGGGCTTCCCCCAGTCCTACCAACATGTGTACAAGTGGATAAAGATCTAGCAGTTTGGGGACATACGCCCTGACAGTGACTCTGAAGTCTTTAAAAAATGTTGGGGGTTCCTCCAAGGTTTAGAGAATTCTTTGACTACAGCTCTCAGTTCAGTCTTTGACCAAGGGGTAAAGGACACCTGAGGGGGCTCACCTGCAATCTCAGGTAGTTTTACTTTAAATGGCAATTGTTAAATATTCTTTTTGGAATAGAAAAGTATTTCAGACAGAAAATGAGTAAAACAAGAGTACTCAGGTGAAAAAGGAAAGGGGGGGACAGTAGGAGTTAAATCTGCAGTCACATCCGTCCTATGGTCTTTTGTTTCAGGTACCTTTTGTCTCTTTAATTTTTCATTAGCTTTTTGTTCTAAGTCTCTCAACGAAGCTATTTTGGAATCTTGAAACCGTCTGTAAACTTTTACATACCAAGTAAAGCAGGCATCTCATTCTCCCTGTGCAATCTGTGAACCCTTGCTCTCTAGTGTTTTCCTTAAATGTACAATCTTGTCTAACTGGAACATGCCCCACAATGACCACTGTAATTCTAGATCAATATTAGTATAATTTTTCCATCTTTCTAAATATCTACAACCTCCAGGACCATAGTTCTTAAATATAAAATAAGCAGGTGTGCCAGAAGCTGGCATTCTCAACTCTTTGGCGATAAAGGATCTCATTTCCTTAGCTAGCCTTTGTCAACCCAAAAGAACACACAAAAAACCTGCGCCTTAATATATCTGCAGTAACAAAGAGATGTTACTATGTCCTGGACAAAAGAAGGCCTGGTATGCACCACCACCGATTCCCAGGGATCCTTGGACTGAGGAAAAAGATCCAAACGGCAAATCCCAAGGAAGGGGGACTGCAAACTGATTCCAAACAAAATGGAGAACTATAGCCACCACCAACAGCTCCAAGCATGGAAACTGGGGGCTGATTCCAAACAGATGGGCAAGTGCAGACTACACTGTCAGCAGTGCCCAGTGTGGAATCCAGGGAACAAAATTAGGGGCTATGGTTTACCACTCCAAAATATACTGGCAATAACCAAGAGATGTTACTGTGTCCTGGGAATTTCCATCTGAAAGGCTAGGGGTTTGGCCTCAAGGAGAATCCTCTACCAGCCAAACTGACCTGCCCTGTAAAGGAAAGCCAGTTAGATTGGGAGCACAAACGCAAAGAGAATGGAGCTCAAACCAAGAGGAGCTTACCAACAACCTTCAGGAATGGCAAGAAAGACAGTGAACTCAAAGGAGTTGTGGGCACCACACCTGTTTCTCCTTGTCCCAAATGTTATCAGAAATTTGCTTCAGATCCCATCACTGCCACCAATATATTTACCTTTTTCTTTTTAAAAAGATAAGCATTTAATCATAAAATCATCTTGTTAGCAGTAGCAATCATAAGAGTGGATTTTAGAAAAGTGCACATACATATTTTTATACAGAACATTTCTGGAGGGATACATATTAAACTGTTAGTGGCCACCTCTGCATGCCCCCAATGTATTAAAAAACAAAATTTAACTGAGTAAATTGGAAGATTTACTTTGAATTTTGAATAAATTGGCCTTATTAAACGATTCATGAATCAGGCAGCATCTCATCTGATAGAAAGGGAGATACTCCAACGGGTTACACAACATGGAAGGCTTTCTTTTTTTTTGGCCAGGCCACATGGCATGTGGAAATCTTAGTTCCCCGACCAGGGATCGAACCCATGCCCCGTGCATTGGAAGCGCGGAGTCTTGGCTGCTGGACCACCAGGGAAGTCCCAGAAGACTTGTATAGTAAGGAGGGTGGGACAAGGAAAGAAAGTCATCATCAAGGGAAAAAATGGAAGTTCACTGGAGGAAAGTAAAACTTCAGGTGACAACGGCGTCTCATTGGCTAAACTGCGGAATTTTCTATTAGCTATTTCTATTTTCTACTTTTTGTTGCTGGCCAGGAAGGAAGTCTTCCCTCCTCCAGCTGGGGTAGTAAAGTGGTTGCACTTCCTCTTTGGGGTCAGTAAATGACCTCTTCCTGTTGGAGTAATTGATGATGAGTGGCACGGCATGAGAGCTCCCTCTACGGGCCTTCCAGACTCCAATTCTAGTGCAGGTTTCCTTTTGTTAACATTCACAGCATGTTTTATTGGCAGGAGGAGTCACAATGAGGGAGAAAAGGCCACAAGACTCACCATAAAGAAGGCTCAGAAATGCTTGGGTGGGTCCAAGGGAGGCACAAGGTGGCTGTGGGGTCAGCTGGTGCCTACAACGATCACATGGTTCCCTCTGATGGGTTTGCAGCTCGATGTGGAAGAGTGAATAAAAGGGTCAGTTCATCCTATCAGAGAAACATGAAACTGAGATAAGCTTCCCACTGCTAGAAGCATCTTGAGCCTTCAGAAAAGAACAGAGAACATGTCTAAAGGGTTTGGGAACATCAGAGCCGTATCTCCTCAGAGTGGGACTCCCCAGGCTCTCCAGGTCTCAGTCTCCAACTCTCCCTCAGTGACAAAGCCTCCCTACCTCTGTCCTTGTCAGCTCAGTGATCCCTAGAGGTCCTGCCTATCCGTGAGGACTTAGGTTTCCATGAGACAGGTTGGTTGAGACCTAGTGATACAGTTGACCAGCCTGATATGCAACAGTTCCCACCACCCTGGGGCAGTTGGGCTCAGGGACACATGGCTCTGGACCCCATGTGGAGGGTGTCCTTGCACGTCCGCTGTGCCACAGAAGAGCCAGTAATGCCTGTAGCTGTCCAACTGATTCTCAGGGGGTTTTCCTGGGAGAGCCCTTGGTCATCTGACCTCCTATCCAGGAAGCCCCATGACTTTCTGATTGCTGCCTGTCATGCCAACAACACACCTGTGAAGGTTCTGCTCTGCATGGCCATCTGTCCGCCAGGCGCCCCCTTCTAGGGACCCAGACTCTAGGACCACACAAATGCTGAAGGAGTGTCCACCTGCCTAAGGTACAGACACCCCTGTATCCATCTGCATGATTTCTACTGGGAATCAACAACATTTATGGGGATTCTCTGGCCCTAAAGAACAGACCAACCTGATAGGAGCAATGCAATGATTCACAATTACCAGGGTCAATGCACATATACAAGGGCCCATAGCCCCAGAAGCCCCACTCACAATTCACATGAGTGTCTCATACATACCCACCGATGCCCAAATATTCTTGCTTCATACATACACAATCCAAACACGCACATCAGTGGTACGCTGCTAAGTGCTTGATAAAAAGCTCTCCGAGAAAGGCGGGAAAGACTTCACTTATGGTTATCTACATGGTATAAATATTCCCAGCATGACCAATTTCAAGCTACCCACCTGACATCACTAAACACACAGCTGGGAAGAGAGATGCACCATTGACTCTCCCAAGACACATCCCATAACTTTTCCTGTGAATATGTGCACAGAATCCACTTACACCCCAAGGAGAACTCTCAACTCCCACCACAGATATATAACCAAAAGGATACCACAGATACATTTGTGTTTGTACATATATATATATATATATATATATATATATATATATATATATCCTGAACACACACCCTCACCCTGAATAAATACACAAACAGGCCACCTCTTACTACCTAAATTTTTACAGATGAAACCTTACTCACCCTGAATATTCACATTCCACTCTCACAACTATATATACACACACAACATGGGCCTGAAAACAAACATGTGCAACCAATATGCCATCCAGATGTACACACTGAGTACCTAAGCACACAGGGTCACCAAGTACACAACTGTCTCATGTGCAACCCAAAAAAAGACCCATATGCAATCCCACAGCCCTAAAATACATATACTGCAGGATTCCTGCACACACACATAACCTACACAGCCCACTGGTTTCCAAACACACAAACTAAACTCTCACATCCCACAGAATACATACCCCAGAAGCCCCAGGAACTCAAAAACACACACAGGCACAAATAATCTATACTTATCAAATACAGCTGACCCTTGAACAACTTGGGGGTTAGGGCGCCAACCCTCCATGCAGTGGCTCTGCATCCATGGATCCTGTAGTAGTCCTGTAGTAGTTACTGAAAAAGAAATCCACTATACGTGGACCCGTGTGGTTGAAACCCATGTTTGGGTCAACTGTACATGTAAGTCCACCTCACTAATACTGAGAACACACATACAAGCAACACCACTAAATTCTTCAGGCATTACATTTTGAAATAGACACATAGAGGACTCGAAGCCTCCTGCTACACTCACAAATCACAAAGACACACATCCACAAACTACTCATGAGTATACACCCCAAATGCTCAGACACATTCAAAACAGAAAAACACCGACAACCTCTGCAGTCTTACTAAGATACATACACAATTCTCACACACCTATGGACACACACATGCAAATATTCCTAACCCCTGAACATATGGATCCCCTCCCAAACACTATACATTATGCTACCTCTCCAGAATACAAGCTCCCCACCACTACTCCAACATACAAACTGTATAGGTGTGTGTGTGTGTATATATACATTTCTACCCTCACCCTGAATATATAGACAGACCACCTCTTACTCCTACCAAACACATGTATAGACACCCTAGCGTTCTCCAAAGAAATACACTTTGAATACTCCTAACAACTCCATACCTTATGAACAAACTCTGATAATGCATGCACCTGATGATGGACACGCACACGGATTAGAATACACAAGTAAGATACATGAAAATATCTCCAGCAAACCATTTATGAAACAACTTCCATATATCAAATTATCCCTAGCTATCAGGAGCCAGCTCACACATATGCAAGTACTAACAAATACCCGTATCACATATTTCTAATACATACAAATGCAATTGTCCATCTTCCCTGTAGAAACATAGAACCCTACCTCTCTATCAGATACACTCACTTCCCAAAATACATAAGCCTAAGAAGCTCCTACTGAAAATTACAAATGCACAGCCTCAGCAAATATTCCTCCAAGTGGCCATGCCCCTTGAATACACACACAAACTCATTGAACACACAACTCTCCACAAGTCCCAAATAGAACCACAATTACCCAGTACACTACAAACAGGCAATAATGTCACCCTATACGCCCTTTGTTCCAAATACACATACAGTACCACACTACTGGCGTATACATAGCCCCATAGTCCCAACCTCTCACGCAGAATGAACTCTGCCATCTTGCAGAATACAGGATCATACAAACACAACATACCTACACATTCAACATCCACCAGCCCCATAAAATAGTCACAGACTTGCCCTCTACACATCCAAATATACATACACAGCTCCTGAACATGCACACCCACAAACACCCCATAACCATACAACATGCCCTGAATACACAAATGATCAGCCTACATTCCCCAAATATACAAAATTAACAGACTGGACACCCAAAGTAATATACACCACTACTTTTCCTGACATTGCCCTTACGCATATGCAGATAATCCTTCCAAATCCACCATTACACACACACAAATCCCCAAATTCATGGGTGAAAAAAACACATGTAAACATATTCCCCAAACACCAAATTACAAACACCTAACCACCAACTCCTTGAGTAGGCCTGCGTCACATCTCAACACCCTCCAAATACAACACTCACTCTTACACACTCTCACAAAAACACAGGCATGACCTCCTTCAAACACAAATATCCACGGACAAAACCAACCCACACATTTGACTACCTATCAGATTCCCACCAACCAATTAAGTATGTACAGACCCCATCTATGCTTGCAAATCAATCATGATTTGACACCAGACTACAAATACATGTTTATTACCACATTCAGCAAAGTTGCTCGCATCACCGACAAAAGAATGCAGTTTGAACATAAGTGTTGACTGATGTTTTTATGATAAGAAGGAAGACACTAGTGAAACGATGAGTGTGTTCCTTCCATCTTCACTCATTTTCCAATCACCTGAGCTACACCTTCGGAACCAGATGAGGGTTTTCAACTCGCAAGAACTTCCCTCTAGCTTTTGTACTCTTCACAACGCGCAGACTAGAACGGCACCTGTTTAATAGCCCGCACACACTATTTAGCCCCCACTGTAGGCCCCGCAATCACTGAACCCTTCATGCAGCCGGCTCCCCAGTGGTGCCGATAATCCTGGGGTAAACATCTCAAGGGAATCGAGCTCTATGGGGGCGTGAGTCCACATTGTGGGGAGTCTCCTTACATGGACAAGGGCACAAATAACCCACAGGGTGAACAACAGTGCAGAGCGGTGACACCTGAGGGGTGAAAAGTCCCCGTACCCCTTACCTCAGGATTCCTAGAATTGACTCTACAGGCCGCCATGACAGGCCCCTCCCCCGCCGGACAGCCATTGGGGCCCCACCCTCCGCGCTCGCGCATGCGCTCCTGTCTTCCGGAGCAAACTGCCCCAGCAGACGCCGGGAGCTGTCGGAGGACGGCGGTCCGCGTGCCCGAGAGCCCCGCCCCAGTGGGCGTGCACAGGCGTGCGCGGGCGTGCAGGCGCGGGGTGCGCGGGCCTAGGAGGTCTCTGCAGGAGAGGACAGAAATGGAGGGTCGGGCAAGCTGTGGAACTTCTCTGGCGACGCTCCTCGCTGGGAACCTTCGTGACGGTCTCTTCTTAAAACCAGCTCTTGGGAAATGTGCACTCGTGAGTTTTATATTGCACTCGTGAAACCCATGCACTTAGCTACAAAGAGTTCTGGAGAGCTCCGCTGTAAGCACAGTGGCCTCAAATTGGGCCAAGTACTTTCATGCCCTTTGGACTGCCGTTCCTTGGTTCTTGTTAATGCCTTTCAAAAAACAGTAGGTCCTTTTTCCTAGCACACCTGCAGTTTCCGTTAAAGAACAATGCTAGCAAAGAATTTCAGACCTGGGAAACACTCTTAAGATACTGTCTCCTGACTCCGTTCCTAGAGTTTTTCCAACGCATTTACTCTACTAGAATATTTTTTCTCAGTGTTCACAGGTGTTTCCTTTGTACGGTTTTGGGGTTTTTTAAAAAATAATTTTGAGAAAGGGTTGACCATCTGGGCCAATTTCAACAGGTAGTATGGGAACAATTTTATTTTCCCTCCCTCCTTTTTTATAATATCTTGCAGGATTTCAGTTGACAATAAAACAACAACAAAAACAGTAGCGGGATCGACTCACTGCCCTGACTTTGTAATACTTCCCGAAGAGACGTCAGTCATCAGATCCGCTTTCTGGTCAAATGCAAGATTAGAGCATTTCTCACTCAACAGGATGCCTCTGAAGACCCCTCCCATGTAACAGCACTAAGCGCCTCCAAGTGCAGACTTGAAAACTCCACAAGACACAAACATGGTATCTCTTTGTTTCTTTAATGTTTCGTGATTGAGTGGAAGATGAACTGTCTTCTGAGGCTTGTGATGCATGTCCAGAGATGTTTTTTCTCAGTAGTCAATGCCCGCCCCCACCTTCTGTGCAGGAAGTCAGAGATCATGATCCAAAGGACTTTTAGATACTCCCTTCTGTGACTGGTCTTCCCAAGTTACATTTGGGCTAATTTGATTATCTCAGTCTGTGGGGTGTAGGATTTTGAAGTATTACAAAGGTGATTGCAGAATTGGGACTGGCTAATTTTTGCACAGTGCAATTTTTGTATCAGTGGCCTTGAGAAGAGTCCTTCAAATACTGTATCAGAATTATGAGTGAGAATCTTGTAAATAATTGGTTGAATGAATGAACAAAGGGAGGAAGCAACAAGGAAGCCTGCCTTTCTCGAGTGCCTGGGTACAATATTTTGCCTCACCATTCCTCTAGTATGAAGTTATTGGTTGCAAATCATTTAAGTTTTCCTTCATTATAAAAGCTCCAGGGCTTCCCTGGTGGCGCAGTGGTTGAGAGTCCGCCTGCCGATGCAGGGGACACGGGTTCGTGTCCCGGTCTGGGAAGATCCCCCATGCCGCGGAGCAGCTGGGACCGTGAGCCATGGCCGCTGAGCCTGCACGCCCGGAGCCTGTGCTCCGCAACGGGAGAGGCCACAACAGTGAGAGGCCCGCGTACCGCAAAAAAAAAAAAAAAAAAACCTAGGTTGATGGATAAAGACGTGAAAGGAAGGAACTGTCATGCTCAACCTCGGTGCCGTGAATCAAAACAACAGTTTATAAACTGCCTAAAGAGGCACACGCCAATTGTGTTGCCACTGTGGGAGGTGGAAGGAACTTCCGGTTCTTGCCTACCTGCCAGAGCCCTCGTGGAATGTCCCCCCAGCGCACGCCACCCCACCCCGACCCACGTGCCCTCTGCCCCTCCCCCACCGCAGAACGGTTCAGCCCGCATTTTCCGGTTTACTTTCAAACGTGTCCCTCGTTGACTTGGATCCCGAGCGTTTGCTGAAGCAGGTCGCTCTCTGGCTCCTGGTCTTGACTTTTCTCATTGAGGCTACCAGGCAGCAGTAGTCCGTGCCCAAGCCTGCAGGATGGCTTCAATAGGAGGTAAGCCTATAGGCTGGGGGTGTGTTCTCAGAGACCCTGCCATCCTCACATCCTTCAGGTTCACACGTTACACTTAACTGTGGGCACCTAGTTGGACTGAAGTAGAGGGAGAAGAGAGCACTGGACGCACAAGGACATTTCACCTGGGGAGACTGGGGAGCCTGAAGAAACCTGAGACTGCCCTGGGGAGGAGGGGTCGTTGCAGGTGGATCAAGAGGAATTGCCCTGGCTATGGAGAAAGGATGGCAGCAGACAGTCTGATTCTTTCTAGAAGGGAGACAAGCCACTTTGAAACGTGTGTGTAAGGATGTGTGTGATGTCCTGGTGGTGACACAGGGAGGGTCATGAGGAAAGCCTAGAGCTGTATTGTGTTCCTGAGGCACCTGAAGCTTGCCTCACCATATCTTTCAAAGGGATTTGAACAGGAGCATAGTGTATCTCAGGGGGCCGTGGGGAGAGATGGTCTTGGTGAGAAAACTATTCAATGGGGCTGTGTGTGGCCACACCTGCAGTGAAGTGTCCTCTCCGAGAGCTAGGCAGGGGGTTACTCTAACTGCCGCAGCCCACACCTCGTCCACTCCTCCCAGCCCAGAGCTCACTTGTCAGTTCAGGTAACTGTTGCCTTGGATTCAACAGGGGATGGGCAACCATTACGAGTAACTTCAGCCAAGAGAGGGCTCAGGTTCCTGAGTTGCTCTGAATTGTTCTTCCTTTTATGGAATGGCAGTACTTCAGACCTACTTCATCTTGGCCAGTATCTCATGGTGGACCCTCAGGCTGCCTTGAGAGGAAGAGTTTGTTCCTATTTCAGGTCACTCCTTCATGGACAGGGAACAGATGTGGAGTGGGGTTGTTTCGGGTGGAATGTCTATGAAGGCTGCTTCCTCTTTTAAAGGGGGAAGGAGTGTAGCCCAGGATCAGGAAGATGATCTTCTGTGTTACTATTAAACGTCCTATGACATCTGTTCTGGTGAGTTAGGTGCACCGTGGTGTGTACCTTGTTCTCCTGAACAGGGATGTGTTTCAGACAACTTGATCGCCATGGCATCTGGCTTATGCCTGCATCTCAGATTGTCTCTCCGTTATTGGGAGCTGGAAGGGGAAGGACCACAGGCAGTCTATACTCCCACGACCAATGTAACATGACAATTCCCTGGCCCTTGTTTAATCCTCTGCAGCCATCACTGGCTGTGAAATGACAGAATCTAAGGGACACGCGCCTACTTCTCAGACCACCCCAAGCCCCTAGGAACAGAACTCCTGACTGATGACAGTGACTCTGGGCACTGGGGAAGGGGTGGCAGGACCTGGCCCATGTTACGTATCTGCTGTGGGTTGTTCGGAGATGCAGGTGCTTTCTGGGCCAGTGTCATGGGTTTGTATCAGGATTCCATTAGAGATATTTTCCAGCATTTTGTTTTGTTTTGTGAGGCTAGGAAAGAAAGAGGGGATTTATACTGAGCATCAGGAAAAGGAGGACTGAGGAGGAGGTGGGGCCCTAATATTTTACACAGTGCCTGTCCACAAAGGGCCTTTGGGGGCCCAGAACGTACCTTGCAGAAGGCCCCTGCTAGTACGCCGGCTGAGGGGCATTTCTCACAGAGCGGATGTCCACACAGCTCCAGGTCTTGGGAGACAGCCTGTGAGGCTTAGGTGCCAGGGTGTGCCTTAGGGAGGCTCTCCAAGTGAGTGCTTGCTGAGGCAATTTCTTCTCGGCAGGCAGGGGTCAGGGAGCTTGGTGGATGGGCGTGGCCAGTGGAATAATTCTCAACTGGAGGTCAGGGCATGAAAATCACTTGAAGACATTTGCACGCTGCAGTTTCCCTTGTCCAAGAGTCTCTCATCTGTGGAGATTTACACTCTGAGGCCGCAGAAAGCCTCAGTCCCACTTGCCCATTCTCCTCCTCCATTCACTCCTTTCCTTTGCCTCAACAGCATCTGCACTGCTGGGAACGGATGTCACCATGAACCCCGGTGCCTCCTTGTCTACTTTCACGGCAGTGTCCTTTCCTCCACCCATTCCTGGCGCCCAGCACTGGCCACCCTGGGAACAGCACCTGCCACCTCTCATCGCCCCCGCATTCCCTCCTGGCAGCAGCCTGCTGCTGCCAGCTTTCCCCAGGATGCCTTTGGTGGCTAATGGTGGCTGTGGCCCCAGTGCCCCTGGGGCTTGCAACTTCACTGTACAAGTCAGGTCACAAGGGAGGCCAGTGCAGGCCCCCCAGACTCAGACCTTTATCGTTCCTCAGGGCCCCCTCAACTGGAGTGCTCCAGGGGTCCTCAGCGGGAGTGCTGCATGTCCTGCACCCATATTCTTAGCAACCCCTGCGATGGAGACCATTGTGACTGCTCCAGCTGTTGGAGTTACTCAGGCTGGCAAGGGAGGCTGGACCCCAGGCTTTCCTCCTCAAGCTCCACCACCAGCTGCCCAGATGGCCCCTAACATTCGCCCAGTGAACTCTGGGCCATGGCCACATGGCACTTCCAGGGAGGGCAGCCTGGACACCAACCAGCCCTATGCCTCGCAGGAGGACTGCTCTAACCACCAGAGCGTGTACAGTAACTTCCGACGGTGGCAGCGCCTCAAGCCACTGGCCTGGAGACACCTTCCCCAGAGGCCTGATGCGGAAGCTCTTTCCTGCTTTCTCATGTGAGTGAACGCTCAGGGGGTCATGAGCTTATCGGAGCTCTTAGATAAAGAGGAACTGGGGATGGACTCGCAGGCTAGGTTTCTAGGGATACTGGAAGCGAGGTGTGAGGGCGATGTCCACGCCACGAGAAGGCACACTGTCGGTCATACGGGCGAGCCTGCCAGTCCATGACATCATGACTGAAATGTGCCTTATCTCAACTGACCCCACCCCCCTGTGAGTCTAGCCAGCTTGCTCTTCCATGATTCTCCTGGTAATACGGCCTGAAGACTTGCAGTCAGAGAGGGTCGTGGTGTACGTTGAGGAGCCAAGGAGTGGATGCCACACTCTCCTGTGCTGCCGTCTCCTTTCATACAGCACTTGAGTGTACATGGCCGGGGGGGGGGTCACTTCGGAGAAGGGGGAGGAGCGCGGGGCCCAGGAGAGCGCTTCATGCACGCCTCGACTTTGTTGATGTGGAGAATTCCACTAGGAACAGGGTGATGGGAGAGCTCTCCTAAGGGCATGGGCTCTCTCCCACTAGAGTTGTGAGCCTGGCAGGCATTTCCATCCTAAACCTCCGGTCCCTCGTAAAAAGGGGACAATCACACTTCATTCAGAGGACCGTGCAGAAGACTCCTTGGGCTAATCTATGAAGTGTGAGCGGATTGCCTGGCACATGCCATGCCTCATTGATGATGGTGATTTTTATTATGAAGAGGCAGCCTTGAAGAGGAAAAGAGCTCCCCAAGGCACAGTGTCCCAGCTCTAGCCTGGGAGTGGATGGTCATCCTCGAGGGAGTGTGAGGTGGTGACAGCCGTAGCCGGGAAGGCTTGTCTCTGCTCTCCCGGACATCTGCCTCTCACTCTCCTGTTGCTCAGTCATGCTGTGTTGAGTGATGTGTGGTCCACATTGGTGGGTGGGGTCAGGCAGGTGGGGGCTGGGCTGGGCACAGAGACTGACCCCGAGTGCTTACAGCCCAGCGCTTCGATCCCTGGCCCGCCTGAAGCCCACCATGACACTGGAGGAGGGACTGTGCAGGGCCGTGCAGGAATGGCAGCACATTAGCAACTCTGACCGGATGATCTACTACGAGATGGCGCAAAAGTGAGTCAGCGTCCTGGGCCCAGGGGCTGCGTGGAGGGTGAGGCGAGTGGGTGAGGGCAGGGTCTGGCCGTGGGGGTGCTCATCAGAGAGGACAAAGGAGAAGGGCTGTCGCTCGGAACGGGGGGCCCGCAGCCCAGAGGCCCTACAGTCCTCCAGAAACCCCTCCCTCACCTTGACAGTTTGGGTCTTCTGTCCTTCCTCCACCACGAGCTCTGCCCTCCCCTGAGTTTGACCTACCCTTGCCCTCACATGAAGGTCTCAGGACGGGGCAGGGTGAAGCTGTGAGTCCAGTAGGGGTCCAACTCCGGCCATATGGGCTGGGCCGGGGGAAGAGCTCCACCCGCCAGCCTGCTGCTTCCTTAGTGGTGGCTGGCTGGCGGCCACTGACATAGATTTGGAACCCCCTCTCCTCACGAAAAGTGGCCTGAGTGGGTACCCTGGCATCCCTCAAGAGGCTGGCGAAGCCAGCTGTCATCAGCCCAGGGGTCTCTGGCCCTTCCAGTGTTTGCTCCACGGTAATCCCCTTGGTTTAAGAAACAAAACCAAACAAACAAGCACCTCTCAGAGGAAAGGAAGGCCTGTCCTCTAAGCTCAGCATCCACATCGTCCAGCCTCTCCTGAGCCCTGTCTCCAGGTCTACGTTCCAGAACTCTCAGTCCCAACCCAGGGTCCTGGATTTGGGCAAGGACCCCTGTGGGGAACACATGCCTGTTCTAGCCTCCGGCTGTCAGCCCTTCATGTGGCTCTGGATGGGCGGCATGAGGAGGGTGCCCCCTGGGTCAGCCACGTGTCCCGTTGACCTGGTTCAGTGCAGCGACCTGGCTCTATGCTGTTGAATGCTCTCCAGTGCTGGTGAGGCCGGAAGGGTCCCAGATCTTGTATCAGTTCCAAGAGCAGCTCTCTGCTGTGGACAGCACCTCACAGGGCCTTGACAGCCCCAAGGCACATCCTCTCCCAATCCCTCATTCTTGGCTGCCTTTGTTGGGCTCTAGAACCCAGGCCATTTTCTCAGGGTGGCCTGTGCCTCCGTCACCCCCCAGGTTCATGCAATTTGAGGCCGAGGAGGAGATGCAGGTTCAGCAGTTGCAGTGGATGCAGTGCGCGCAGGGCCTGCCTCCTCCAGCCCCACCGAAGCTGGATCCTCGGGGGCCCCCAGCCCCGAAAGTGGGCCTTCAGCCAGCCACCCAGGTTCCCACTGGAGTTGAACACACAGGTAACAGGGGCCCAGGGTTGGCCACTGTTCCCATGTGGATCATTTTCCTTCAAGACAGGGGCATTGGTCCTTCAAGCAAAACAGCCACCGAGGCGGGGGGTGGGGGGTGGGGTCTCAGATGCCCTTTGTCACTACGGGGTATTGACTTGGTCAATTTTGTAACTTCTCTCACGCCTCCCTGTCAAAGGACTGCACACAAAGTCTGCCTAAGAAGTGGGCTTGATGGGAACACCCATTGGAAAATTGGAGGTTCCCCACTTCCTTACATGTGACTCTCTTAGATGCCCCCTTACCTCCCCCCTCCAACTGTGCATGAAGCTTCAGGTGGTCCTGACCCCCCCACACCCACATCAATGTCCCCCAACAGTGCCCTCACCAGCGTGCGCTCGGTGGTCAGGAGGTGGACCGGGAGCCCCTCACCTTCCTTCCCTTCCTCCTGCTCTGCCGCAGCCTGTGCTCCCAGGATGTCCGGCCCCAGGGCCCAGCCCTCCCGCCCGAAGCCACACGGGTCCCAGCGACCCCCGGAGCCCAAGGCACCCGAGGAGATTCCACCTGAGGCTGTGAGGGAATATATGGACATCATGGAGGCACTGGTGGGGCCCGTCCACTCAGCCACAGGCGACTCAGATGCAGAATGGGGAGAGGACGGAAATGAGCTGCAGCAGGAAGAGGACGGCACCTACTCGGACCCGGATCTCTTAAGCTACATCGACAAGCTCTGTTCCCAGGAGGACTTTGTCACCAAAGTAGGCTAGGCCTGGAGACTGGGGTCTGCAAGATGCCAGGGCATGGAACTCTCAGCACCCAAGATCTGGGTTCTGCTCAGGCCGTTGGGACTTAAGCTCAGCTCCTTGTTCCTGAGCCTGGTGTTAGGGGAGGTTTACGCAGATGTTTGTGTGTATATGTTTGTGTCTATCTGTGTGTATGCCTTTGTGTCTGTGTTTGTGCCTCTGTATATGTGCTCTTTTGCGTGTGACTGTGTATGTGCATGTTTGCGTGTGTGTGTGTGTGTGTGTGTGTGCGCGCGCTGACCATCCCCGCCTTGTGGAGGAGAGTGGGGTGGGTCTCTGCTTTTCACTTTCCCTCCTGGCCTTCTTGTCTCACAGGCCACTCCTGGCCAAGGATGCTCACAGCCTCTTCTTTCTGTTCTAGGTGGAGGCAGTCATTCACCCTGGATTCCTGGCAGATTTGCTTTCCCCAGACCCACAGCTGGATCTCTTGGCCCTAGAGAAGGAGCTGGAGCAGGAGGAAGGGCTCACCCCCGAAGAAGTGAGACAGGGGAGGGAGAGGGACACTCAGGGAGCCAGGGGACCCCACGGGAGGGGGACCCCAGGTGATCCAGGGGACGGGGAACCCAGATGACCCAGGGGAGCCAGAGGAGGGAGGGATCCCCAGTAGAACAGGGGACACAAGGGACACCCAGGAAGACCAGGGCACGGAGGGACCCCAGTGAATAGGGGAGAGATAGGGCCCCAGAACAGGAGGGCCACATAGCGCTGTCCATCCCTCCCCTGCCTGGGACGCCTGGCATGGGGAAGGGCCCGTTCTGGGGTGGGTGCAGTGCAGGGTGAAAGGAAGGAGAGGATAGGGAGCCGGGAGGGGAGGGAAGGTCACAAAGCTGGGAATCAGTTGCAGGAGGATGGCAGGACTGCCACAGTGTCTGTATTTGGATTCGAGTCCTGGGGTCGCCCGTCCCCTCCTCCCCCCCAGGGCCATTGTCCCACTGCCCAGTGCTCCTCCTCTCACACGTGTGTGTGGAGCCGTCACTGTCCTCCTCCCTCCTACCAGCTGGTGCAGAAACGACTCCTGGCCTTGAAAGAGGACGACGGTGTGCGGGCAGCCCCGAGTCACAGTGCACCCGGAATGGCCTCAAGTCCTTCTGAGTCCGACGCCGGCCAAGGTGCCCAGAGGCACGACCAAGACCCCCATCTAGGGGTCAGTGATGAAGCCTGCCCACCAGAGATTGATTCTGAAGCTCTTCATAGGCTCATCCAAACAGACACTGCCCTGTGCAGGCCCAAAGTCTTTGTTCCCTCTGGAGGACGTCAGGAGTTCTCTATATTCCGGCCCGTACGGCTCTCCCCTCCCCAGGCTCAAAGGCGCACCGGCCCTCTACTGAGATCCAGGGATGCGTCTGTTCTCAGAAAGGCCTCTCCTCTTCGGGAGGTCCGAGTGCCCAGGGACGGGTCCAGTGAGAACGAGGAGGTGCTCCAAAGCGTCTTCATCGTAGACTCTCAGCATATACTGGTGCCTTTCGGGATGTCCCTCAGTCCTGAGCATGTCTCAGTCCTGGCTTCCTCTGGAGGTTGTGGGGCCCAGAGTGCTCCCCAGTCCCCCTCCTCTCAGAGAAGAGGCCTCAGCCCAGCTCCACCAGCCGCTCCCAAGTCGAGGAAGCGGGCTCTGTGTGGACGCCCAGCCGCTGCTGAGAAGCTGCCCATCCCCGGGGCTGGCCTCGGCGTCTCTGGGAGGCCAGCCTTGGCTCTGGGGCTGGCTCGCCCCTCACAGCTGAGAAAGAGAAAGCGTGACCCGTTTGACACAAAGAAGCGTGGGAAGAGGAGGAAGAAGCACTGCAGCCAGTAGGGAACAGCTGGGCCGGCCCTCCAGGGCGAGGCCCCAGGGCAGCCCCCTGGGGAGCCTAGGGGCTCCTCCTCCTCCCAGTGCTGATCCTGGATGATGTGGGGGGAAGGGAGGGGGGCAGGACCACCAGGGTGGGGAGGGGGAGCGGGATTGTGGGGGGTTAGGGAGGTGGGGGAGGTGGGTGTGGCCAGGTGTGGGTGGGAGCAGGACCTTTGGAATGATGTATGTAAATTGTGAACAAAGATCATTTTCGTGGGAAATGCTCTCAGGCCACTGTCATCTTGTTGGTGTTGAGCTGCTCCACAGAGAGCGATCCTGAGAGGAAGGAAGGATGAGGGAGGTCACAGGAGCTCTGGGTCTACAGGTGGCCACACCTTTCCTCCACATAGACAAGGACTCCTCAGGCTGCCCCTGGGAACGCACAGCTCTCACTTTCCCCAGGGACCCCCTCATCAGCCCCTTCTCTAACGCCTGCTTGGCTAGGGCCCTTCTGGGGCATCTGTACCGTCTTCTGCATCCCTGGACCTTCTGGGGAGGCAGAGCTGCTCTTGTGCCTTTCAGCCCTCTGGACACTCACCAGTTTCTAGGATGGAGCCTGGAGATGGCCCTTGTCATTATGGAGCTTCTCTCTGCTTTCCTGATGTGGCCAGACGACGGCGCTGGGATGACCCTCCGCTCATCCAGGGTTTCCCGTGTGGGTGGCCTGACCAGAGACGAAAAGTCTTGGCCATGGGGACAGGACTGTCTGCCTCATCGTAGCGGGAGCATCCTCTAGTTCCACTGGGATTATTGCAATGTGGAGAGTGGTGGAGGCAGCTACCTCTTCATCCCAATGAGGATGCAACAAGGGGAATGGGTGTGGGGAAATTCATGGGGCACCCGTTAAAGGTGTGTATAAGGGAAAGGACAGTTGGGCCCCTTTGTGGAACTTGTGGGATTTCTGTGCAGCAGCATCTCGTTCAACTGAGGGAGGAGGACCCATCTGGCTGTGGCTGTGGGGACTGGCGTTAGGGGCCTACGGGTCCGCAAAGACACCCCAGAACTACTGTCCCTTCCCTTTGCACCCATGGCTGGACATGTGTGTGTACTGGTATCAACACTGGTTTGTATCCCCATAGAAAACAGATCCTCCTAACAAACTATGACCACGTTTCACAAGAACAGCTTGCTCACAGGGGCAGCAGGGGGTGGGAGAGGTGTCTGTGGCCCCAGATCTGAGTGGGAGCTGGGATCCATGCTGAGGAGTGTGGAGGCCTCAGTCACCGTCCTGTGGGTGCCGGCAGAGGCTTCGAATCATCAGAGCAGGGGAAATGACCCCCTCATTAGAGTGAGACGAGCAAACAATGAGGGGCAGGGAGTAGACCCCTGCTGTCTCCCGGAAGTGCCTCCCCTCCCAGTCTGCTTAGCCTCTGTCACAGCCTGTGCTGGCCCACCTCTGAAGCCCCTTCCTCCTAAAGCACTGAGGTGCTCTGATCTTTTATGGACCTGCCCTGGGCCTCACCCCCCCTTCCCTGCTGGCCAAAGGCTCTTCTCCTGCTTCTGAGTTCTGATTCCTTCCCCAGGACCCAGGCAGGTGTTAGGACAACAGAGACTCCCTGAACACGACCCCTACACCACCAGCATGCAGAACTGGGGCCGCAGGCTTCCACAGGTGGCCTGACTCTCTGCTGGACCCTGCAAAGAGCTTGGAGAAGAAAGGGGCTCATGTCTCTCCACCTCCACAGAATCTGTAGGTCAGCCTCACAGGTCCCCCTCTGTCCAGGTGGGCAGCACATATGTGCTCCCAGCCCTCCTTGACCCTTTGTGAAAGAAAGTTTTTGCAGCTTAGTAGTCTGATATTAGTCAAGGTGTCTCAGGGCTTGTTCCTTTTGAAGCCCTACAGGAGAATCTGTTTCCTTTCCCTTTCTGTCTTCTAGAGGCTGCCTGCATTCCTTGGAATTAGTCCCTTCTTCCATCTTCAAAGTGCATCACTTTAATCTCTGCTTCCCTCATCACATGGTCTCTCCAGCTCTGACTCTCCCTGTGTCCCTCCTATACAGCTCTTTGTGTTTATATATAGCCCACCCAGAAAATTTAGGATAATCTCTTCATCTCAAGATTTTTTACTTAGTCACAGCGGCAAAGTCCATTTTTCCATACAAGGTAACGTTCACATATTGTCATACGAGGGGTTAAACACGGACGTTTTTGGGGAACCATAATTTACCCTACTAGAAGAAATCCACAAAAATACCTACCATCAGAATCCACATGAATAATAGACTATGACCAAGTGGAATTTATTCCAGGGATGCAAGCCTTGTTCAATGGTAAAAAATCATCAATGTAATCTACCATATTGAGTCTAAAGAAGAAACACATACTGTCACACCAATTAATACAGAACAGGCATTTAACGAGATTCAACACCCATTTATATTAAAAATGCTCAGAAAACTAGGAATAGAAGGTCACTACCTCAACCTAATAAAGAACATCTACAAAAAACCTACTTCTAACATCACATCAAATGGTGAAAGAATGAATGCTTTTCCCTGAGTTCAAAAACAAGGTTAGAATGTCCACTCTAATCTTAGTTTTCAACTTAGTACTTTAGATTCTAGTTAGTGTAGTACAGCAAGAAAAGGAAAAAAGAGGCATACATATTAGAAAAGAAGAAATATAACTGTCATTCTTTACAGATGACATAATTGTCTACATAGAAAATTCCAAGGAATGTATAAGTAGACTCATAATAAATTATAATAACTTGCTTTAGCAGGATCTCAGAATATAAAATCAATACATAAACATTAATACACAACATTGATCATATTTCCATATACTAGTAACAAACTGAACGATTGAAAACCAAAATTTAAAACATAGTAAATAGGTTCCAGTTCAAGATGGCAACATAGGAAGATCCTGAACCCACCTCCTCCCACAAACACACCAAAGCTACAGCTACATATGGAAAAATTTCCTCTGAAGAAAACTAAAAGATGGTGGAGCAACCCCTTCACATCAGGAAAACCAGAGGGAAACCACATCAAAACAAGTAGGAAAGGCTGAGACACAATTTTGCCATAAACCCCATCCTTGGTGTGGAGACACACAATTAGGAAGGAACTCAAAACCTGGAGCTTCTTCCTGAGAGGTGAAGGGTATGGACCCCACATTGGGCACTCCAAATTTTAAGGCTGGCACCTGAGAGATAGACCCTCAAAACATCTGACTTTGAAGACCAACAAGGCACATCCCATGAGACCCACAGGGCTGTGGTGAACTGAGGAACAGCTCTTAAAGGGCCTGTGCACAGACTCACCTGTCCCAGGGCCAAGTGTAGAAGCAGCCCTTTGAAAAGCACTCTGACTTTTGGTGAAAGAGACTCACTTCCCAATTTTAAAGCATTAATCTGAGGAACAGGGGCCTGCTGGAATACTCCCCAGGGACAGAGGCTGGCGGGTGCCATCTTCCTGCTCTCTCTCTGCCTTGATAAAACTGAAAGGTGCCATCTTTTTTCCCCTTTTTCCTTTCCTGCAGGTGACAGCTTTGTGCTCCAGCCAGCTGGCTCCTTCTTCCCTGCTCTTCCTCTGTCTTGCTATATATATATATATTTTTTCTTCTTTTCTTCTTTTCCCTCTTTCCCTTTATTCAAATGGTGTCATCTTTGCACTCTTCCCACCGCCTCACTCAGCCAGTAAGCATCATCTTCACACTTTCCTTCTGATGTGCTCCAGAGAGCCAGAATCTCCAAGACAGGAGATCCCATTTTTGTGGCCTCCACTCAGGGGATGCTCCTTGATCACCTGGCTCTGGAGGCCAGGAGGGATTTCTTTTCTGGGTCCCATGGGACTGTAACAATTGGAGAGACAGTTCTTGGCAGGATACCACCCCCAGGATGTACCACTACCCATCAGACTGAGACACAGCCCCAGCCTTTACATGAAAAAGGCCTATTTGCTAGTAGGGACAAGACTTAAGAGCAGGCTTCAGGTTCAGCACACATCTAGAGGCTACGGATGTGCTCTCGGGGAAGGTAGGCTGGGGTGCCATCTCTCCACCCTCACTCTGCCTTACTACAGTTCACTGGTATCTCCCAGAATGGAGCTTGTACACTTATCTGAAGCACTGTTTTCTTGTGACTGCTCCCCAGGGAACACCTTCAGATTGCTTGCTTCTGGGGCGCAGCAGGGCTTCCACTTGCAATCTCACAAGACTAAATATATTTGCATTCTTTAAAAGCTGTTACCAAGTTTTCTGGCTTCCTATCAACCTAAATCTAGGTGCTGCCCGAGATCCTCCACTTTGGGTTGCTCATTTGTCTTGGCACACCCTCAACTGCTGGGATGGTGTGCCAGGTCTATTAAAAATAAACTGCTTAGACAATCACAAAGGTTTGAGAGGCAACCAAGAGTAGACAGGGTTAAATGACAAGGTTCATCTGTCACACAGCTCTTCAAGACTGGGAGATGTGGCTATTTCACTTAATGCATAGAAACCAACACAGAGAGTCAAGCAAAATGAAGAAAGGGAGGACTATACTCCAAAAAAAGAACAAAATAAAACCTCAGGAAAAAATCTTAATGAAATGAACATAAGTAATTTACTTGATAAAGAGTTCAAAGTTATGGTCATAAAAATGCTCACTGAACTCAGAAGGAAAATGGATGAAAACAGTGAGAACTTCAACGAAGAAATAGAAGATATAAGAAAGTTCCAAATAGAAGTCACAGAACTGGAGAATGCAATAACTGAACTTAGAAATACAGTAGATGAAGCACAAGAAAGAATAGGTGAACTCAAAGACAGGTCAGAGGAACTCATCCAATCAGAGAATAAGGAAGAAAAAAGAATGAAAATAATGAATAAAGCTTAAGGGATTTATGGCACATCAAATGGAATAACATTCACCTTATAGGAACTGCAGAAGGAGAAGAGAAAAGGGGGCAGGAAACATTTGTAGAAATAATATCTGAAAACTTTTCCTAACCTGGGGAAAGAAACAGACATCCAGATACAGGAAGCCCAGAGAGCTCCAAAGCAGATCAACCTAAAGAGATCCATACCAAGAAATATTAAAATTAAAATGTCAACGTTAAAGATAACAAGGGAATCTTAAAATCACCAAGAGAAATACAACTTGTTATATAACTTGTTATATACAACTGGTTATACAACTTGTTATATAACTACATCAACCTAAAAAGCTTCTACACAGAAAAATAAACAATCAACAAAATGAAAGGGCAAGCTACAGAATGGGAGAAAATATTTTCAAATCATGTACGTGATAAGGTGTTAATATCCAAAATATATAAGGAACTCATACAGTGGCTATATCTATATCTATATCTATATCTATATGTAGATATATAGATATAGATAGATATAGATTTTCAAACAATTCAATTAAAACTTGGGCAGAAGAACTGAATAAAAAATTTTCCAATGAAGACATCCAGATCACCAACAGGTTCATGAAAAGATGCTCTACATCACTAATCACCAGGGAAATGCAAATCAAAACTACAACGAGATATCACCTCAAAGAGACTAAGACGTAACAAATGTTGACAAGCATGCAGAAAAGGAAACGCTTGTGCACTGTTGGTGGGAATGTAAATTGGTACAGCCGCTATGGTAAACAATATGGAGTCTCCTCAAAAAATTAAAAAGAAAACTACCATACATTAGCAATCCTGCTTTGGGTATATATATATCTAAAGGAAATGAAATCACTATTTCAAAGAGATATCTGCACTCGCACGTTCATTGCAGCATTATTCACAATTGCCGAGAAATGGAAATAACCAAAGTGTCCATACATGGATAAATGGATATAGAAGATATGGTAGGTACATAGATGGAATATTATTCAGCCATGAAAAAGAAGAAAATCCTGCCACTTCCAACAACATTTATGGATCCTTGGGGCATTATGATGAGTGAAATAAGTCAGAGAGAGAAAAATAAATACTGTATGATGTAACTAAATTGTAGACTCTAAAACAGCCAAACCCAGAGAAACAGAGAATAGAATGGTTGTTGCTAGGGGTTGGGGTTGGGGGAAATGGGGAGATGTTGACCAAAGGGTAAAATATCCAGTTAGCACATGAATTTCTGGGAATCTAATCTACAGCATGGTGATTGCAGTTAACAGAACTGTATTATATACTTTAAAGTTGCTAAGAGAGATCTTAAATGTTCTCACCAAAAAAAATGGTATTTATGCGAGGTAACGGAGGTGTGTTAACTAGCTCTGCTGTGGTAATCATTTCACAACATGTAACATACCAACAGGTTGTACACCTTAAACTTACACAATGCTATATGTCAATTACATCTCAATAAAGTTAGAAAAAATACAGAAAACAAACTGTTGCACAACATTCAAGCAAAAATACTAGTTTGGAACTGCTTTTTCTTGAATTTAGTCATTGTTCCTTCTTGAATCTGTTTTGTATCACATGATAGCAGACTCATACAGGCAGCTTACTTCTGATCAGGCGCAGCCAAAAAGAAGCAACTGATGGTATATGGAAGTTTAGGGATAAGCTATGAGATTTCTCCCTTTCTTCCTCTACTTTGTGAAGATTCTCCAGCAGCAACTGTGTAACTTCCACGGCTCCAACTCCAATGAGACAGAACTGGTATGGTCTGACATTGATGATCATTTAACCTGGCCCTGGACACCTTTACAACCCTCTCCTTAACTTTGCCTTTCCAGCATAGGGGTACAAGTAAATTCCTATTCCTACTAATCACTCCATTATCTAGGTGGCCCTTCTTTACTTCTCAGAAGTTTCATCACTGGTGTTCTTAATACCCTGTATTAAATTTATTTGCAAAGACTTGAAACAATTTCTATTTTATTTGTTATGGGCAAATACAGTATAATAAAATTTCCAAATATTAAAAAAATTAGAAGACACATGAAATCTCAAAATGGGGAAATGTTAGAGCCACGTTTAGGAAGAAAATGTACTAATATTATTGGAGGAGAGAATTCAGGAATTGGAAGATAACACTAATGAGTTTGGAAGGTATAAGACTGTGGAAAAGTTTGAATGGTGGGCTTCATGCCACAGGAAATAGGGAGTGATTCAAAGTTCTATAAAGATTGTGCTCACTTCAGCAGCACATATACAAAGTTTTATAAGATTAATCTGAAAGTGGTAGGCAGTTTGGAGTATGTGATGGAGTGATGTCAAAGAAAAATTGCACCAGATGGTTAAACAGGCAAGGAGTACTTTACTCAAGATGATTCTGTAATAGGGGAGAGAGACTGAACTCCGTTCTGCTGAAACAAAAGGCATGGAAGTTTTTAGATGCCAGGATGAGCTGTAGGAAAAATAGTAGAGGATGCTGGGGAAGAGGTTGGTCAATATAATTAGACCATCTCTGTTTGCTTTGGCTCTTATCAAAGTTAGGCTCCTATACTCCCCACAGAGACTGGGAAGTAAGGGCAATACCTTTCTTGAAGGTTATATTTCAAAGAGCTGACTCCCAGGTCCTTGAGAAAGACATTTCTGGGTTGGAAAATTATCAAGTGACTAGGAGAAAATTTACATCTCAAAGGGGCAGAGAAAGAATTTATAATTTCAAGTTTCTTAAAGTAAATGTTTTCAGAAAAGGGAGGTTAGGGGCCTATGGTAAAGAAAAATCCTGTCTGAAGTTTAGCCAAACTGAGGGACACATTAAGGCCATCTTGATCAGTAGTTAAAAATAGCATTACCTTCAGGAAGGTTATTTTATAAAGAAAAGCAATGCTTTAGGAACTTTCTCAGAAGAATGAAAAGTAACTGTCTGCTAGTTAGATACAGGTCAGGAATAATGAGAAAGGGCAGTTACAAAGTAAACTCAACTAATGTTCTCTGTGTTGTAGCTTTAATAAAGATGAAATAAGTAGAAAAAAAATAATCCATTGGTACACGGTGAGAGCCAATTGGATGGACTGCCCAATTAGAAATACTTCTTTATTTTCTAGTCATTATCAGTCAAGGATTAACAAACCTACTTGTATTAGATATACTTGTGTCTAGGGATTGAGAAATATCAATTATTTAAACTTAATCACTACTTTATTTCTGTGAGATTTTTAAAAATATACTTTGGGGAAAAGTAATGGAAGAGTGATATAGCACTAAAACATTGAAGTGAATGACATAATAAGATCCTATCTTTCTCAATTTAAGGAGAAAAAAAGGGAGGGCAAAAGAAATGGGCAGAAAGTAAGTTTACCTACCAGTCATTGTGTCAAGTGTTTTCATATATTTATCTAATTTAATACTCACAAAACAATGAGACATAAGGAAGATATTTATCCCATTCCATAGATGAAACTCTATTTACAAAGTAATATATCAACCATTTGTAGAGCTGACCCTTGAATTTAAGGCCTTAAGTCTGTGGAAATGCAAGAGCCAAACCCTGCTAATACAAGGTGCTTAGAAGAGGTAGACTTCAGTGAGCAGGAAAATCAGAGCATGCGTGAACTGATGACAAGTTCTGCTGATCTAGTAGCTTTGTGAGATTTGTCTAGATTCAAAGGCCCTTGCTCTACTAAACCATCAAATTAGAGGTGGTCTCCTTCTGAAACAACCAATATTTGCAGAGCTATTCAGACTTTGGGTCATGGTATTTTTTCAAGGATTAACTATTATCACTGGCTTTTCAAATTTTAACTTTAGAAAGTCCTTGCTTTTGTTGGAAGCAATGTTAAATTTTGATGCAATTGTTTGCAGGGATGAAACTTGGTCGCCCTCTGGAGGCTATTCTCAGGTCCGACTAGCATACCTTAATTTTGAGAAAGAAGTCAGGTCTTAACAATTTAACAACTCATTTTAAATGTGTGGAACTTATGTACATACATTATACTTTTTTAGAAGTTACAAAACATTGAGTTCAAAATGCTCAAAATATTTTAAAATGCTGAATTAAACGATTTATGGCATAGCATGTTTTGAATTCCTGTTCTCCCTTTGGAAATGGAGATGGTCATCATTCTCCTTTTATCATGCAATATCTATACTGGGACTAAAACCGTTATTTTTTCCTCCCCTATTATAGGAACACATGGGCAATTAGTTCTATAAAATGAATAATAAAACATATGACACAATACTATACACTCAATTACTACCAAGATCTTTCATTTTAAGTTTTAAAAAAAAAATCTCTAAATTTCCAATTAAAAAAATTTTTTTTCTTTCTCTCAGAGATAAAACATCAGAGCTTACAAGAACCCTTAAAAACAGAATGGCTCAAAGGATAAAAATGTTTTGCTCCCTAGTTCATTCTTGTTCAGTTTTCTTGTAGAAGGTGTATTATACCAGTTAGTGTAAATTATACAAGCAAAGTTCTTGCCATATATTGGTGACAGCCTTTCTACATAAAGTAAGCAGTTAAGGGGCTTCCCTGGTGGCGCAGTGGTTAAGAATCCACCTGCCAATGCAGGGGACACGGGTTCCAGCCCTGGTTCCCGAAGATCCCACATGCCGCGGAGCAACTAAGCCCATGTGCTGCAACTACTGAGCCTGAGCTCTAGAGCCCATGCGCCACAACTACTGAAGCCCGCGCACCTAGAGCCCATGCTCCGCAACGAGAAGCCACCGTGATGAGAAGCCCGCACACTGCAACAAAGAGTAGCCCCCACTCTCCGCAACTAGAGAAAGCTCGCGTGCAGCAACGAAGACCCAACACAGAGCCAAAAATAATAAATAAATACATTTTTTTAAAAAAGTAAGCAGTTATGAGCTGCTATAAACCTACTGTTTCTTTACTTGATTTAAATGAATTTAATTCTTTAAATAACTGAGCAAGTAGAGAATTTAGACTCAGCCATTATTAGAGGTACCTTATACAACCAAAGTGGTATAAAAACCCTGTAACATGAAAGTGTTGTGGAGGTCCTTCTGGTCTTCTGAGACCGGGACACCTGTACCTTTATGTCCCATTTATAAATGTTCCTCTATAATGTTTGGGATGCTGAAATATTTGATGAGATAGATACCTCATGCTTATTACATGCCTTCCCTATATCTCTCTCAACTACATCCCTCTAATGAGTTGGTGCAGCTCCAAGGCTCTATCCAGTAACAAGGTAGTGTCAGGCAGTGCTTGTTGTACTCACTGGCTTTTAATCCTCCAACTGCCTTGTAATCTCCTCCTTCACACCTTGAGGCTTAGAAATGGCATATTTCCTGAGGAAGAGGTTTCTAGGGAGTCCTGTATACTTGCTTGAAATGGGGACAGGAGGATGGAGGAACAGAAGGGAAGATATACGGAAGATGAACAGATTTTTTTTAATATAAATTTTTCTGCCATAAAAACTATAGGTACCAAGCAAAGCAATCAGGGAAATATATATTCATGCATTAATTTACCACTTACAACGATGAGTAGATAGAGGATATTAGATAGATTAAGGAAGTATCTAGGAGGTAAAATGGATAAGATTGATAATGGATAGGATATAGTGGCTGATGCGAGAGGTTGAACTCAAGGATTATTGTTAGGTGCCTGGTTTATACAACTGGGTGAATGGTGTCACTATACACTAAGACAAATGAAAATGAAGGAGAAGAGATTAGGCAGTTTAGGGAGACCGTGAGTATTTAGCTTTATGTATATTTTAAATGAACAGATTTAGATGTTAAATAGGCAACTGGATTTACAGAATTCAGATTAGAGGTCTCAGGTACACAAATGTCCAAAGTTTATGGAGTTGGTAACTGAAGCTGTGTGTTTCTGTGAAATCATATTATGAGTTCCAGAGTGAGAGGACATAATGGCCTAAAACTGAATTTTGAAGAATTTCAACATTTAATGTCTGAGGAGAAGCATACGTACCTGCAAAGAAGATAGAGAATGAACTGCCGCAGAGATTAGAAGAAAACCAGAGGAGTTTTTGGGTCAAGGAAAATCAAGTCTCAAAGACAGAAGCAAATCCTACTTACAGGTCAAGTAACTAGGAAATAAAATTTTCACGTCGCATCCATGGATTTGGAAATAGCTTATGAAGTACCTTTTTATTGGAGTAATAAAAGATGGATTCTATTGGGAGTGGGTTGAAGCATGAGAAGGAAGTCATAAAGTGAAGATATCAAATATAGAGAAACATTTTTAAACAGCTTTATGGAGGTATAACTGATGCACAAAAAATGGCACATGCTTAATGTATATTATTTGATGAGTTTGGACATATGCATAAATCCATGAGACAATTAACACAATCAAGGTAATAGACATATCTGTCCCCTCCAAAAGCTTCCTTGTGTCCCATTTTTTCTGTGTGTGGTAAGAACACTTAACATGAAATTGACCCTCTTAACTAATTTTAAGTGCTTAACATTATTGTTAACTACAGACACTATTTGTACAGCAGATTTCTCGAATTTATTCATCTTGTATAACTGAAAATTCATACCTGTTGAACAACAGCTCCCCATTTCTCCCTTTCCCCAGCCCCTGGCAACCAACATTCTATTCTCTGCTTCCATGAGTCTGATTATTTTAGATACCTCATATAAATGGAATTATGCAGTATTTGTCCTTCTGTGACTGGCTTATTTACTTAGCGTATTGTCCTCCAGGTTCATCCCTGTTGCCACAATGGTAGAACCCCCTTCTTCTTTTAAAGTTGAAAATATTCCATTGTAAATATATACTACATGCTTTGAACCATTCATCTGTTGATGAACATTCTGGGAAAAGCTTCTTGACACTGATCTTGGCAATGATTTATTGGCTATGACACCAAAAGCACAGACCACAGAAGCAAAAATAGACAAGTAGAACTACATCAAAATAAAAAGCTCCTGCACAGCAAAGGAAACAACCAACAGAATGGAAAGGTAACCAATGGAATGGGAGAAAATATTTGCAAATCATATATCTGGTAAGGGGTAAATATCCAAAATTTATAAGGAATTCCCACAACTAAGTAGCAAATAAACCAAATAACTCCATCAAGAAATGGGCAAAGAACTTGAATATACATTTTCCAAAGAACACATATGAACGGCCAAAATGTATATGAAAAGGTACTCAGCATCGCTCATCATCAGGGCAATGCAAATCAAAATCACAAAGAGATATCACCTCACACCTGTTAGGATGCTTAGTTTCAAAAATATAAAGGTAACAAGTACTGGGGAGAATATGGAGAAATTGGATCTCTTGTACACTGTTGGTGGGAATACAAAATGGTATAGAGTCACTATGGAAAACAGTATGGAGGCTTCTCGAAAAATTAAAAATAGAACTATCATATGATTTAGCAATCCCACTTCTGAATGGATATATGTATATATATATGTATATATATGTGTGTGTGTGTGTATATATATATGTATAAGAGAACTGAAATCAGGATCTCAAAAAGATTGCACTCTCATGTTCATTGAAGCATTATTCACAATTGCCAAGATATAGAAAAACATTTTCAAGAATTATTTTAAAAACTGTGCCTTTGAAGAAGAGATAGTGTGGTAATTAGTAACAGAAGTCAGGTGGAGAAAGGTGAGTTTGGTTTTGCTTTTCTTTTTTGCTTTACTCTTCTTTATTATTTTTCCCAATTTGGAAGATTTTAGAATGTTTAAAAAAGATAGTGGAAAAGATCCAGATTAGAGAAGGTATTGAACAAAATAAGGATCCTTAGAGAGTGCAAGGTGATGCAATCCAAATCAGGAGTAAGGGAATTGGGTTTAGTAGGAATAGAGCTTCTGTTCTGTTAAATTACCAGAGGAGATAAAGATGGCAGCAGATGTAGTAACTCTATTATGTTAATTAACAGGAAAGTTCTCCTCATGTTTTTTCTTTTCTTTTCTGTGAATTAAAAGAGATTATCTCCTGATATTATAGCAAATGGTGGGGACATGCCATTTAAGAATAGTGCAATAGCTGAATCACTTCGTTATACAGCAGAAACTAACACAACATTGTAACGCAATTATACTCCAATAAAGATTAAAAAAAAAAAAAGAATAGTGCAGAAAGAGAGAACAAAGTGTAAAGAGTGGGAAATGATGGGTCCAGATTAATGTAGCAGAATTAAAGGGCAATATTAAAGGACCTTTTAGGTTAGTGATCATGAATTTATAAAGCAAACAATCTAAACTATTATACACTTTACTTGGGAAGACTTTGAAAGCTGGAGATCAAGAAAAGAGAAAGCAATGGTTTGGGTTGATCCAGCATAATTAAAAGACACTGGAACAGGGCTAGGGACAAACACACTATTAGATAATGGACATTGGAATGTAAGAGAGTAAGGGGAGATACAAAGGCAGTATCAGGAGAAAGCAAGGGAGTAAACAGACTTGCGTCAAAGTACTATCATAGTGGTGGGGTATTTGAACAAGTGAACTGGAATGTGAGAAGTTATTGTAAAGGGATGGCATATTTGTGTGAATAATTTTGAAAGACTATTTCTCTTTTTCCAGCTCTGATTTTTATTTTAGAGGACTGACTCCTGAAAACTCGGTTTCCCAGGATTCACTGACAACTAGCTTCCAATTAATTTTGAGTAAAGGAAGGACTGGTGAGAGTTTGGAGGAAGGGGATAGGGGAGAACCCAGAATGCCCTCTTTCTTTGAGTTGTACATACAACTGAGGCTTCGTCTCCCTCATGCGTCCAATTCCTGCTCAAGGGCTTCTCCCTCCATGTTCCCAGCACCCACCAGCAGTCTCTACATTCATTCCAGTTCTGCTTAGGGGATTCAGTCTTTCCAAACTCTAGGTTGCCTTCCTATTTCATTTGACTCCAGCTTTTATAACTTTTGAAACAAGCTCCTTTTATTAAAATCTACTTTCTAAACTTCCTGAAGCAGATTTCCTGTCCTGCATGAGTAATCCCAGGAAAAAGATGCTCAAGATGGGACTCTGGAATAAAGTTTTGAGCTTGAATGTAGTAGTGACTCCATTGCCAATGCAAAGACAAGTGCTTCTTCCGAGTAGTGGAAACAATAAATAAATTACCGACAATATTTGCTTTGAACATATTGCCAGTTGAAGACAATACTTTTACATCTCAAGCGGCAGCTGATTTTGTCTATTACAGCAGTAATACCTACAAGCACCACGGGGACCATTAGCTGCTTCTTATAGCACCAGAGAGCTTACAAATGTTTACACTTAATGTTAAAAGGTGTTAGGTGTTTAAACTCTCAGATCGAGGCATGGGAAGACACAGAGAGCCACACTGAGGGCCTTAAAATTTTCTCATGTCTTAGAGCCACACAGCAGACATGGCTGAGGATCAAGTTTCAAATCTAAAAGTGTGGGTTGCAGAATTAAAATGCAAGTTCAACGTACATTTGTGCTAAGCCTCACAGATTAATATCAGGACGTTGATCAGGAAGAGTTGGGTATTAAGATAAGGATATATTGAGTATTTAGGATAAGTGCAGGTAGGCAGACTCAGATTCATATGAAAATTTTTAACCCAAATCTTCCTGTGGTTTCCTCGCCAAAGGAAGCCACCCTTCTTCCTCCCCATTTGAGGAAACTAACCTTCCCTTACTTAACATCTCTCTAAAGACCTTATCTAAATAGGTTAGTTTTCAAGGAAATTTCTACTTTTTTCAAGACCCACCCACATCAGCACTTATTGCATCCTAATAACTACAGCCAGATTCTACCAGGCCCCAGTAGGCAAGTATAATGTCCACCCTGGTAGGAGTTAGCATATACATCAAAAGAAATGCTATATCCTGCTAACGTGTATCAGCAGAAACCTGTAGAATGTGTGTGTGGCATATGTTTTTTTTGGGTTTTTTTGTTTGTTTTTTTGCGGTACGTGGGCCTCTCACTGTTGTGGCCTCTCCCGTTGCGGAGCACAGGCTCCGGACACGCAGGCTCAGCGGCCATGACTCACGGGCCCAGCCACTCCGCGGCATGTGGGATCTTACCGGACCGGGGCACGAACCCGTGTCCCCTGCATCGGCAGGCGGACTCTCAACCACTGCGCCACCAGGGAAGCCCCCCCCGTGCCTTTTAACAGGAACATTGGGTTACAAAGTAGCAGAGGTTAAGTGGTAGCATTTAATATGAGAAACAAGGTGAGTGCAATTATCATAAAGGTCAGCAGGGCAGAGTGGCAGTATTTTGACCCAAAGTGACTTCCAGCAGTAACAGATTGATCACATTTACACTGGGAATTACATTGATGAGCAGGCTTGACCTGTATAAATGAAAATAAAATTCAAGCACAATGAGCAGAAACCTGCATTGATTTTCCAGGAATGAAAATTACAGCCTCGCCCAGACCTAACCCAGAGACCAGGTGGTACAACAGCTCCAGGAACTTTGCTGCAACATTGTCAGAAGGACAGAGTGTGATCATGTTTTTCCTCCAGGTCCACCTCGAAGGGGTTTACAATGTCCAGGGGGAATGTTTAGAAGGAAAAGTGGAAAACTCAGAATTTTTCAGAGATTATTAAGATAAACTTACACACCTGAGGTTCCAAAACATCACTGTGGTCTTCAGGTCATAATAGGGCTTATGGAAGCCATGTGATAATTGGAATTTTGACACAAGCTCACCTCACTAGAAGTCTTGTGCAGTGACCTACACTATATTTCCCCATATCTGAATGTATTTTTGGAGTACACATACTTGGAAAATGACAGAACTCTCAACCAAGGTCAGTGCTATTAAGAACGGCTACTGCCTGACATCCATTAGGATAGCTATTATTAAAACAATAATAAGTAACAAGTATTCGCATGGATGTGTAGAAATCTGAACCCTTCTACATTGCAGTTCCTCAAAAAATTAAACAGAACTACCATACGATCTAGCTATTCTACTTCAGAGTATATATCCAAAGGAATTAAAAGCAGGGACTTGAACAGATGTTTGTAATTTCATGTTCTTAGCAGCATTATTCACAATAGCCAAAAGATGGAAACAACCTAAATGTCCATCAACAGAGGAATGGATAAACAAAATGTAGTATATACATACAATGGAATATTAATGACCCTTCAAAGGTAAAAAATTCTGACACACACTACGATACGGATGAACTTTGAAGACATTATGCTAAATGAAATAAGCCAGAACCGAAAACACAAATACTGTGATTCCAGTCATATGAGGTACTAGAGTAGTCAAATTTATATAGACAGATAATAGAATGGTGATTGCCAGGGTCTGGGTGCAGTGATGAATGGAGAGGTGTTGTTTCATGGGTACAGAGTTTCAGTTTGGGAAGATGAAAAAAGCCCTGGAGATGAATGGTAATGATGGTTGCACAACAACGTGAATGGACTTAATGCCACTAAATGGTACACCTAAACATGGTTAAGATGGTCACTTTTATGTCATGCATATTTTGCCACAACTGGAAAAAAATACATAGGAAGGGCCAAGTGGAAGCTCCTGGAACTGTCCCTACATGAAAACGATACCAAAAAATAGCAATAGCACATTATCTGGGGAATTGGCAGAGACTAAAATAACCATGCGGATGGGAATCTCCATCACCTGCCCCATTTAAATAATCTGTTTGGCCTGTAAAAAAGGCAAGTAAGTCATGGACAATGATTGTTGATTATCATAAGGTAATGAGGTACTAATTCTAATCAAAGCTGCTGGATTTTATGGGCCTTTTTTCCCGGAACAAATCAAAACATCTCTAACTCCTGATACACAGCTATTGATCTGGCGAATAGTTGTCTCCACATCAAACAGCAAAGGTAATGGAGCAGTTCACTTCTATCTGACAGAGACAGAAGTACACTCAAACTTTGTCTTACTTGAGTGCTATGCCAAGTCTCCCGATGTCTATAATATTATAGTCCATAGGGAGATTAGTCATCTGGATATCACCAAAGCATTATGATAGTCCATTGTATTGATGAGTTTATGGTGATTGGACATGAGAAAAAGTAGGAGGTACTCAAGTTGTGTCAGTAAGATACACAGATGTCAGAGTGGGAAATAAACTCCATGAAAATTTAGGATGTCAAATATATCACAGCCTAAGTATGATAATGCACACAAACAGAAACCAACCTCCAGAAAGCACTGAAAATCATGTTGATTTGTTTTAAAGATGCAGGCAGCACACAGCTAGGATTCCGAAAGATTTGTTACACACTCCCTTTCCTAAATCCCATTCCTGATAGTGACTGCTCTTTCCTTTTACCTCTTCTCTCCTGTCCTCACCCTTCCTTTATTGTTCCCTATCCTTCTTACCCCTCTGCCCTCTTTCATTCTTCCTCATAGAGAACAACCTGGGCTATTATTTGTATTCTTTACATTCTTTATATCTCTCTCCCGTCCACCCCCCACCTCAACAAAGGCCTTGTACCAATTAAGAAAGTAAACATTTCAAGTCTTCAGAGTATTGAGAGGAGAAAGGTTATGGGGAAATAGCAAATCCTGACAATTTAAATATTCTCTATATATCACATAAGTATATTTATCGTAAATAAATTCATACATGCAATAATAGTACAAATAGAAAATATTCACAAGCTACCAGACTGCCAAATTCTGCATGAGATACAAAATCACATACCTATACTATCTGCTTTTCAATTTATAATTAAAACCATGTTACCTCAGAATTTTAAAAATAGCATTTGGATAATTATAAAAAAAATTATAACTACATTAAAATTTTAAATTTCTGCACTTCTAAAGACACCATTAGAAAATGAAAGGGCAAGCCACAGATTCGAGAAAATATTCATGAGATATAGATATAGATATAGATATAGATATATACATAACATAGACTGGCATCCAGGATATGTAAGATGATCTTACAACTCAATAGTGAAGTAGTATTTGGGGGAAATACTACTTCAGAATTATAAGAAACAAATATTTGTGTTTAAGCCACCCAGCCTATAGTATTTTTTATTGAGATATAGTTGAAATATAACATTATGTAAGTGCAAGGTGTACACTTGTTGGTTTGATACATTTGTATATTGCAGTATGATTACCACCAGTAGCATTAGCTAACACCTCTATCATGTCACGCAATTATCATTTCTTTTTTGTGGTGAGAATAATTATGATCTAGTCTCTTAGCAACTTTGAAGTTTATAGTACAGTATTGTTGACTGTAATCACTATGTTGTGCATTAAATCTCCAGGGCTTATTTATCTATCAATACCAGTTGCAAGTTTATATCATTTGACCAACATTTTTCCAATTTCCCCACTCCCAGCCCCTGGACCACCATTCTACTCTTTGCTTTTATGACTTTGGCTTTTTTAGATTCCATATATAAGTGATATAAGACAGAAAAAGACAGTCTATGGTATTTTTGTCATAGCAGACCAAACAAAGGAGTATTTGGGAGATGCCATATCATGTAAGCTTTTTAGTCAATGGTGAGAAATATTGATTTTATTCAATTACAATAGGATAGTGCAATGCAGAGTTGGGTTTGGAGGCTTAAACATGGGAGAAAAATGATCTAATTTATTTTTTTAAGATTATCTATTGGGGGGGGTCTTTCCTGGTGGCGCAGTGGTTGAGAGTCCGCCTGCCGATGCAGGGGACACGGGTTCATCCACCGGTCTGGGAAGATCCCACATGCCGCGGAGCGGCTGGGCCCACGAGCCATGGCCACTGAGCCTGCGCATCCGGAGCCTGTGCTCCGCAACAGGAGAGGCCACAGCAGTGAGAGGCCCGCGTACGGCAAAAAAAAAAAAAAAAAAAAAAAAAAAGATTATCTATGGGGAGTTTCCTATAGACAAGTAAACAAGGATTCAAGAAGAAACTTTAGAAGGCCCTTTTTAAGAGTCCAGGTAACGGACAGCAGATTAAGGTGGTAAAAATAGAAAAACATTAACTAGCAATTAACTGAGAAACAGATTTTCAGGAACTAACCCCCACACATTTAGATAATTTATCTGAACTATGCTATTTGAAAATATAGCTTCTTAGGATGCATCATATCTCTGAAGGAAACGCTAAAATACCAATGGATTGATAGTCCAAGCAATGAAGATTTACTGAGTGTGTGTGTGTGTGTGTGTGTGTGTGTGTGTGTGTGTGTGTTCCTCAACTGTCCTAGGTTCAAGGAAAGGCAAATAGAAATAAAACCTTCATGTTGGAATACTGTCCCACAGTGAGTAAAGGTATCATGTACTTTTAAAATTGTATCTATTTAAACAAAGCCTAATATAATGGGAAAAATAAACTAGACCTGGAATCAAAAGACCTGAGTTTGAATCGCAGCTTGATTAATTAACAGAATATTAAGTTCGGGCAAGTTGTCCACATTTGATCAATTTCAGGTTCCTTATTTACAAAATGGTAGGCTGGATGGAGTGATCACTAGGCTCCCTTCTTGCATGAGATTTTGTTATTCTACAACACCATATTGGTATTCTCATTAAAGTGAATTTCAAGTGTTTGGTCAAGAAGAGGCTCGGGCTTCCCTGGTGGTGCAGTGGTTGAGAATCTGCCTACTAATGCAGGGGACACGGGTTAGAGCCCTGGTCTGGGAGGATCCCACATGCCGCGGAGCAACTAGGCCCGTGAGCCACAACTACTGAGCCTGCGCATCTGGAGCCTGTGCTCCGCAATGAGAGGGCGCGATAGTGAGAGGCCCGCGCATCACGATGAAGAGTGGCCCCCGCTTGCCACAACTAGAGAAAGCCCTTGCACAGAAACGAAGACCTGACACAGCAAAAATAAATAAATAAATTACTAAACTCCTACCCCCAACATCTTAAAAAAAAAAAAAAAAAGAAGAGGCTCATTTACTTCTTTTATTTCAAATTTAATAATAATGTAAGCCCTCATCCCATCAGGCAAAGAAGAAACTCTACCATTTGTCATCATTCAAGAATCCATTTCTTTCGTTAGGTCACATGAACATTCTAGAGGCTTAAAATAACCCTAGAAAGTGTGGTAAAGGCTCTGTATTTGGGCCTTAAACAAAAGATACATCTTGTTGAACTTTCATGGTGGCTTTAAATCTGCTGACCCTACTGCTTCACTGATAAACTGGAATAACAGGAAAGTTGGTGCCTGAACCCACATTACTTGCATGAAGTGCATAACCACTGTTTCTGAAATCTTTCTGTATCTCTGGAGACATGCCCTATTTTCACACTGCCATAGTGAATGTTTAAGTTTTCTGCTACATGAAGATATGTCCCTCTCTCCAGCCTCGGGGACATCTATCCCTCTTCCTTTGGAGTCTCAATGGCTCTCCTCTGTTTCCTCTCTCTCTCTCTCACCTAACATTATTCTTTCAAAGTATTTGTGCTTTTCAAAGAACAAAGGAAAATCGGTCAATTCCAGGAAACACCAGCTTTTCACCCTAACACAAATCTCCCCTGAAGTAATTAACAGCAAATGTTAACTACCATCTTGAAGTGGTGGTAATAGAGTTATTGGGGAAAACAAACACAAATTAAAGCTTCAATAAATTATACTGTCATAACTACAAAGAATTAGCTCTTCAAGAAAACAGATTTATATATGGACAAAATCCTTGTTTTGGAGCCTCCTCACCAAATAGCCTTAGTCTTTAGGGGAACAATCAATGATCTGAAATCTATCCCTCACCAAGCATACTTTGAAAAGTTCATTCTACTATACAGCTCATTAGATCGAACTTGCAATAAATCTTAACAGACTCAGAGAAGAAAATGTTTACTTAAAGTGGTAAATTTTTCAAAACTTCACGTGGAGCCTGACGGGTATTTCCAAAGATCTGATTCCTGCATTTCACTTCAGATCATCCCCAATCATTAGAGAGATCTCTATCCAAAAGGTATGTGAATATTCTATGTTCATGTTGCCATATCTGACTACATATATATTCTTATTTAACACACACAAAAACTCATGTAAACACTGTCGCTCGCTCTCTCACATACACACACAAACCCATCCCTTCAGTTCATATATTTGTAAACCTACATACTCTTTTTGTAACTGCAATTTATTTTTTAAATTCACATTATGTTATTATGATCCACCCATGTTAATACACACAAAAACATTTCATTCAATTTACCTATTGTATAATATTACTTTTGAGAACAAACCATAATTTATTTATTACCTTTAAGAAAGGAATTTAGGTAACATCCACCTTATTATAAACAGCACTACATTAAGATTCCAATGCACATAGCTTCTAATGTAGATAAATAAGAATTTCCTTAATGATAGAGAGGCTGACCTTTCTTTTATAAGTTTCGTGGCCACCCAGATTTATTCTTTTGTGTTTTTATTTGTCCATTTGTCTATACTGCTGTGGAAATGTTTCAATATGAATGTCATATAATCTGTTCAGCTTTTCTTCATCCTTTGTGATTCTTTAAATGTTGTGTTTAAGAAACCTTTCCCTAACCTGATTTCATAAAGCTATATCCATATTTTGCTCTTAAAGTATTCATGTTTTTTCTTTCATATTTAATTTTTGATTTCAACTGGAATTTATTTTCTCATTTCTTTAAGATAGGGGTCTAATCCTTTGTCCATATGAATTTCCAATAATCTCAACACCACTTATTAAAAGGTTCATCCTTTCTCCACAAATCTGTAGTGTTACCACATTAGTCTTTTTTTTAATCTATCTATGTTCCTGGGCCCTATATTCTGTTCAATTTTGTTTGTCTATACCTTTGCTGTGCCAGTACCACACTGTTTTAATTAATATGACTTTAAATGTTTATATCAGGTAGCACAGGTTGCCCTTTCTTCATGTTTCTTAATGTTTTCATATCTTCTTCAAAATTTTTTGGCTACTTTCAACTCCCTACTTATACGTAATGGTCACCTTGGCTAAGACATGGTAACCAGACATTTGGTCAAACATTATTCATGATATTTGTGTGAAGAATTTTTTTAGATGAGATTAACATTTCACCCAATCAGTTGAAAGTCTTAATAGAGAAAAGACTGACGTCCCCTCAAAAAGAGGGAATTCTGCCAGCAGACTGCCTTTGGACTCACACTGCAATATCAGCTCTTCCCTGGGTCTCCAGCCTGTTGCCCTGCCCTGCAGATTTTTTGCACATACACATCTCCTATTGGCTCTGCTTCTGTTTCTCTGGAGAACTCTGCCTAATACACTTCTCTCCCATATAAACTTTAGATTTAGCTTGTCATGGCTTATGAAAATATCTATTGCAATTTTCATTGCGATAGCAATGCATACACAAGTTAGTGGCATGGTCAAGTATAAGATATTGATTCATTTTTACAAAGAATATTATAAAGTGTTCCATTTAATTTTTTACATCCTTTAAGAAAGCATCATTTTCTCCATGAATATTTGACTCACGTTATTATAGTTATTCTCAAATACCTGATATTTATTATTTTATTGTGAATGATATTTTTACTTAATAGTAAAAGTATTAATGGAATAGTATTTACTAATAGTAGTACATTTTCTTACTGGTTGTTGCTAATATTTTAAATTCTTATTGGTTTTTGTACGTCAGTCTTGTATCCAGCAAGTTCAGAGATTACAGATTTTCTTGTATTTTGTATGCAGACATTTTCCACCTCTTTTTTGTTTTCAAATATATTTTCCACTGGCTTTTGCTTCTGTACATATAAATTAATCTTGTGTTAATATTTTATTTGGAATAGTTTTATTGATTTCTATAAATGGATGTGTTATATATTTTATTTATTTATTTGTTTTGGTTTGGCTATTGTATATTGAAAAAGTGAGTATACCCTCTTGTTTCACGCTCTGAAAAATTTTATATAAGATAAAGGTTAATTTGATCCCTGAAGGATCTGCAAAGTCACTTTAAAAATGTCTGGTCCTGGTGTTTTTGTTTGCTGATTTGTAGACATTTGACCAGACTAAAATGTAAAAGTTGTTAGTATACTATGTTTCTCTATTTCCTCTTAAGACAATTTTGCTAATTTTATTTTTTAATTCAATTTTTTATAAATTTTCATATTAATGGCATAATACTCTTTACTTTATTCCTATAATTAGTAAAACTCCAAATATATGTAAATAAAACCCCTTTTCTTTCATAGTTTTGTTTGTGCCTTCCTCTTCTATGAACATATAAAAATACCATTCTTTATATTTTCAAAGAAACAAAATTGAAGTTTACTGATCCTCTCTATTGTCTATTTAGGTCCCATTTTTTACTGACATATAATTCACATACCATAGAATTCACCTATTTATATATTTCAGTGATTTTGAGTATATTCTCATATAAGTGCAACCATCATTACAGTCAATTTTGAACATTTTTATCACTTCAAAAAACAAATCTAATATTCTTTAGGCATCACCTCCCTATATTCCCACCCTACTTACCACAAGCTCTAAGCAACCACTAATCTATCTTCTGTCTCTGTAGATTTCACTATTCTGGACATTTCATAGAAAGAGAATCATACAATATAACGTCTTTTGTGACTGACTTTTTTACTTAGCATAATATTTTGAAGGTTCATCTAGGTGATAGCATGCATCAGTATTTCATTCCTTTTTATAGCGAAGTAATATTTCATTGTATGGACATACAAATTCTGTTCATCCATTTATCAGTTGATGGACATTTTGGCTGTTTCCACTTGTTTGCTACTATGAAAAATGTTGCTATAAACATTCTTGTTCAATTGGTGTGAACATATGTTTTCATTTCTCTTGGGTATACATCTAGGAGTAGAATTGCTGGGTCATATGGTAATTTCATGTTTAATTGTTGGAGGAACTGCTTAGATGGTTTTCAATTGAGTGACGCCATTTTACTGTCCTACCACTATTGTTTTAAATAGTGTGAAGTGTGAGTCCTCCTACAAATTGGAGATTATTGATACCCTCTATAGTTTGTTTTCTGTTTGTCCTACTTGTTTTATTAATTATCTCTTCTTCTATGGCACAATCTATTTAATTCTTATGTTGCAAACTTAATTAATTTCTAGTAAGTTTCCTTTCAAATATGTGTGTGTGTGTGTGTGTGTGTGTGTGTGTGTGTGTGTGTGTGACACAGATTACAAGTATTGATTTACAGGTTCCCAGCAAGGTTTGTTATAAAAATATTTATAAAAATAAAAATATTTTTATAAATATTTAGTAAATTCTGACAGAAATTGTCATTAAATAATAAAATAGAGCTTACAGTTTCAAACTTAATAGAGTCAAAGTAGACTGCTATAAATATTTCACGATTCCAGAAGAAAAAGAAAAATATGAAAGAATTTAGACAAGTAGGAAAAAAAGGAAGATTTAAACCAAATTAGTAACTACATTTAATGCAAATGGATTGGCTGCTCCAAATGAAAAGAAAATAAGTGTCAGATTGTATAAAATTACATGTAACTATGTGCTATCTTCAAGAGACATACCCAAAGGAAGTGGAAGAAGTAAATAATAAATGCAAGAGCAGAAATTAATGACATAGAAAATAAACAATACAAATTCAAAACCTAACATTTGGCTCTTTGAAAATACTAATAAAAATGGCTATCTACTTGAGAGTCTTCTCAAGACCAAAAAAGAAAAAAAAAAGATAGAAAGGATAAGAAGCCAGTATCAGAAAGGTAAAAGGGTCATATATCACATACATGTTACAGACTTTACAAAGGAAAAAATGAACAAAGTGTTTTCAAATAAATTTTCAATTTTATAAAAATTACAGTCCCCTAGAAAAATATAATATCAAAATAGATTCAAACAGAAATAGAAATTTATACATACATTTATACATTACAGACACTGAATCAGCACTCACTACTCTCACCATGAAGAAAGCTGAAATCCAAGATTTTTCACTAGTGTGTTCTAAAGAAAGGAAGAATTCCAGTAGTACACAAACTCTTTGAGAATAGAAAGAGGGAACACTATTCAACTACTTTTTAATATTTTCTTCATTTCAAGACAGGAAAGGGCAGTATAAGAAAGCATAATTAGAGGTGACCTTACCCAGGAAAACAGATGATAAATATAATATAAGCAAACTGAGTCCAACATAAGCTAATTTCATGACAGACAACCAAAATTATTTTACACAACAAAATTAATAAAATTAAACATACAAAAAAATTAAATCAAAAGTTTCTTATAATTTCAGCAGTCATGTATGATTTTACAAAAACCTGCAGCTAATCTTATCAGAGTAGAAACAAACTTTCTTAAATGAAAATTAGCTATCTACCATAGAGTAACATTATAGATACAGGTGAGATGATTAAAGATTTAAAGATCAGGAAGAAGACAAGGATGCCCTCTGTCACCACTCTATTCAGTACTGTACTTGAGAGTTTAGCCAGTGGAGAAAGTCAAGAAAAAGAACTAAAATGTCTAAGGATTAGAAAAGAAAACACACAACTTGTTCTATTTATATATGATATTGTTGTGTACAGAGAAAATACAAAATAATGTACAGGAAATTGCTAGGATTTGTAAGAGAGCTTAAGATTTCTAGATAAAAATCAATAAAAATAAATTGTGTTTTTATATAATAGCATCAAACAGAAAGTGATAGTAAAAAGAAAGAAATCCTTTTAGATAGCACCAAAAAGCTGAAGTAGCAATAAATCCAATAAGATATACAAAGCCTTTACAGACAACATTATAATAGTTTTTCAAAGACCTTGAAGAAATCAGAAATGAATAGAGATATATTTTGTGTTTATAAGTTGGATATCTTAATAGTGAAAAGATGTTAAGTCTCTAAAAATTAAGTTATAGGGTAAGCAAAATCTAAGTGAAAATGCCAAAGATTTTGTTTTGGACCTGAAAAACTTCTTTAAAAATTTATACAGATTACAAAAGCCCACCACACACTTGAAGAATAATATAAATGTGGGAAAACTTGTTCTACTGAATATTTAGTGTTCTTATAAAGCTATAGTAACAAAGAGGGTGCAGTTTTGATATAGAGACAAACAAATGAACCAAAAGAAGACTTAATAGAGACACAGAAAAACAAACCAAAACATATATTATTAAAACAAAATCATATGTATATATATGTACACACACACACACATACATATGGCACCTCTGTATAACAGAGGTATCACAGCACCTCAACAAAGACATAACAAACTTTTCAATTAAAAAATGCTGAGCACTAGGGTATCCATAAAGAAAAAATAATTAAAATTGTATCATATTGTAAACAAAATTATTTCCAGATGGATTAATGATCTATATGTGAAATGGTACCAAACATATTTTAAAAGACAATATAGGAGGCTATCTTTAAGCCACAAAGTAGAAAGATGGAAAAAAGTATAAGCTTTAAAGGAAAAGATTGATGTATTTACCCACATTAAATTAAGAAATATTTTCCAACAAAAGAAAACACAAAGGTAGTTAAAAGAGAGGTCATGCCACAGAGCTTGAAAAGATCATTGCAACATATAAAACCAATAGAGAGACTACTATTCAAAATATGAAAAGAACTTAAAAAGAATAAAGCTGGAGGTATCTCACGCCCTGACTTCAGACTCTAGTACAGACCTACAGTAAACAAAACAGTATGGTACTGACACCAAAACAGACATATGGAACAGAATAGAGAGACCAGAAATAAACCTATATACACTTATGGTCAATTAATCTAAGACAAAGGAGGCAAGAATGTTCAATAGGAAAAAGGTCTCTTCAATAAGTGGTGCTGGGAAAACTGGACAGCTACTTGTGAAACAATTAAATTAGAACACTTTCTCACATCATATACAAAAATAAATTCAAAATGGATTAAAGACCTAAATACAAGATCAGAAACCATAAAACTCCTTGAAGAAAACATAGGCAAAACACTCTGACATAAATAATAGCAATATTATTTTGGATCTGTCTCCTAAGACAAAGGAAACCAAAGCAAAAATAAACAAATGGGACCTAAATAAACTTAAAAGCTTTTGCACTGAAAAGGAAACCACTGACAACATGAAAAGACAACCTACTAAATGGCAGAAAATATTTGCAAATGATTTGACCTATAAGGGATTAATATCTAAAATATATGAACATCTCATAAAACTCAATATTAAAAAAACAATTAAAAATGGGCAGAAGACCTGAATAGACATGTTTCCAAAGAATACATACAGGTGGCCAATAGGCACATGAAAAGATGCACATCACTAATCAACAAAGAAATACAAATCAAAACCACAATGAGATATCACTTCATACCTGTCAGAATGGCTATCATCAAAAAGACTACAAATAACAAATGTTGGCAAGGATGTGGAGAAAAGGGAACCCTAGTACACTGTTGGTAGGAATATGAATTGGTGCAGCCACTATGGAAAACAGTATGAAGGTTTCTCAAAAACTAAAATTAGAACTACCATAAGATCCAGCAATTCCACTCCTGGGTATATATCCAAAGAAAACGAAAATACTAATCCAAAAAGATGAACGCACCCAATGTTCACAGCAGCATTATGTACATTATTTACAATAGCCAAGATATGGAAGAAACCTAAGTGCCTGCTAACAGCCAAATGAATAAATAACATGTGGTATGATACACACACACGCACACACACACACACACACACAGAGAAATATTACTCAGCCATGAAAAAGAAAGAAATCCTGTCATTTGCAACAACATGGATGGACATGGAGGGTATTATGATTAGTGAAATAAGTCAGACAGAGAAAGACAAATACTGTATGTTATCATTTATATGTGGAATCTAAAAAATAAAATGAATGAATATAACAAAACTGAAATAGACTCACAGTTATAGAGAACAGACTAGTGGTTACCAGTGGGGAAAGAGAAGGAGGAAGGGGCAAGATAGGGGTAGGGGATAAAGAGGTATAAAATGTGTAAAATAAATCAGCTACAAAGATATATTTACAGTTCAGGAAATATGGCCAATATTTTATAATAACTTTAAATGGAGTATAATCTGTAAAAATATTGAATCACTATGTTCTACATCTGAAAGTAATATAATATTGTAAATCAACTATACTTCAATTTAAAAATGAAATAAACTCTTAAAAGCAAGAATAAAAAGGCAAATAACCCAATAGAAAAGTAGGCCAAAAATTCAATAGACCCTTCAAAAAACAGCAAATCCCAAAAGCCAATAACTATATTTAAAATTGTAAAATATTTATATTTTCACTAGTAATCATGAAAACTAAAATTCACACCATAATGAGGTAGCACTACACACAGATGAGATAGGAAATATTAAAATAAATGATAACAACTAATGTCAAGGAATTTAAATGAGTCACCACCACTGTTGGAAGTGTAAGTTGATTTGACCACTTGTCATTATCTTGTGGTTTAAGGACATATTTTCTCTGTGACTCAGCATCTCATTCCTGAAACTTCCCTGTAACCCAGTAGTTCACTCCCTAGAGAAACGTGTTCTCCTGTGTACTAGGATACATATATAAACATGTATCTTGTTCAGCATTGTTCATGACAGCCATAAATAGAAAACAACACAAATATCTATCAACAGTATTACAGGAATGTGCACATAAGTAATAAATCTACAAAGAAAAACAATGAATGGGTTAACATAAAAGTTAGGTAAGTGGTTATTGTTTGTGCTATGGGAGGGTTTTGTGATGATGCAAGGCATGGAGGGGATTCTTGGTTGTTGCCAATGTTCCATTTCTTGACCCGTGTGATTGTAACAATTGTTACTGCTTCATAATTTTCATTAAATGTACATAGAGTCTATAGATTTTCCATCCAAACTCACAAAGAGAAACAGCTATTGTGCTTACTACCTAGGGAGTTAAGTACACAGGAATGATGCTACAGATGAATACTTATGTCTCCACAGCGATGCTTGCTGGCCACAAAAGCTAAAGCAGCAGGATAACTGCCTTTCCTTATTTTCAAATTCCAAGTCTCACATAAATGCACTGAGTTTGTGGAATTTCTTTTATATAAAGATCCCAAGCTGAAAGAGGGTTTGGGATTTTTTTTTCTTAACTTCTAACCTCTGCCTTAGGAAGGTATACTAGAAAATGCAGTAGCCCCCTTATCCTCAGGGTATACATTCCAAGACCCCAGTGGTTGCATGAAACAGCAGATAGCACCGAATCCTATATATACTGTGTTTTTTTCCTATACTTACATACCTATGATAAAATTTATAAGATAGGCACAGTAAGAGGTTAACAATAACGAATAATAAAATGTAAAAATTATAGCAATATACTATAATAAAAGTTATGTGAATGTGGTCCCTTCCTCTCTCAAAATATCTTATTGTACAAATTTCATGCCTTTTCCATCTTAACTAAGCACTTATCATGCACTGTGGCCATAACTTTTGCAATTTGAGGTGTGACCGCAAAACTAGCATGAATTTATTTTTCCTTCTTCACAATTTCACATACAGAAGGTTCATTCTTACCATAGATCTTAGCAACCTCAGCAAATGATTTTTTCTTTCCTTATTAAACCAAGAACTTTCACCTTTTCACCTAAAGAAACTACTTTACAGCTTCTCTTTGGCATATCCAAATTGCCAGCATCACTCCTCTTTTGCTTTGGGGCCATTATTAAGTAAAATAAGGGTGACTTGGACACAAGCACTGTGATACTGAGAGTCAGTTCTATAACCAAGATGGCTACTAAGTGACTAAGGGGTGAGATACGCCAGACAAAGGGATGGTCCATACCCCGGTGGGTGGATGGATGATACAAGATTTCATCACACTACTCAGAAATTTATGAATTGTTTATTTCTGGAAGTTTCTATTTAATATTTTTGGACTTCGGTTGACCGTGGGTAACTGAAACAGTAGAAAATGAAACCTCGAATAAAGGGAAATGACTATAGATCAAATAGATGCTGAGTGCCAATCCACTTATTTCACTCTAGGAGTAATCTTGGATGAATCAATTATAATACCATCTGAACTCTCCAAATATCTTTAGTTCTTTCAGATTGGTAAGAAGTGGTCTTGTTAATGACATAGTAATACTTTTTCCCCTTGTCAATAAACAACATGGTGCACATATTCACTGAAGTGTGTCAAAACTCACACCTGTTAAATGACATTTTCAAATTAACTTCCTTAAGGTGATCTTGCCCTTAGAGAAGTAACTTTTCTTGCCTTTTCAGAGTCCTTAACTCCAAGAATCAAGTTTATTATTTAACTATACCTACACTTCCAAATACTCTCACCAATAGCCACTGTCCCCAAAGAGTTTAGACTCAAGTGTTACCCTGAAGCATTTTTTCAAAGGAAAAAAAATCTCCCTAGAAAAAAGTATTTATATTCTCTTTAGGTTTAGTCTTCCTATGGGTATCAAATAATATTCACTCCTTCCTTAAATCTAACACAGACAAAAAAATTCCTGAATCTATACCATGCCAACTTCTGAATTCTGAATTTGGGATACAGTAAATTAATGATTAATAGTTTCTTCTTCAACTTCCTTTAGTACAAACACACACACATCCTAATTTTCTTAGTCTTTTAAAATACCATCACAATTGAATAAGATTACTAACTTCGATACTGTGATATCATAATATAGGATTTCCTACTATGGTACCATAAAACATTGATCTCTGATGGCTCAATCACACTGAAAAGCTCTACAAACTCTAGGGTTCTACAGCTGTAGTTCTCCTTTTGCACTGCTTATTGAGAGGAAAAATTTGTATTCATACCTTATAACTTCTCTTTAAACTTGCCTTCCATTCTTAGGTTACTTAAGATTTTGTATATTCAAATCTGTCCATAAATTGGAGTCAAATATTACTCTGATATTTGATTAGGTGCTAAAATCAGTGGAAAATAGTGTTTAAGGGAGTAAAGTCAAAATTACCCTTGAAAATCTCTTAAATCAATCATAACATACACTGTCCACTAAATAATTTATATCAGTTTCTCTAAAGCTTAATCAATTTCCCTTACCCATCCTCTCAATTAATTATTCAATGAATTATTTGAGAATGGTAGAGAATCATGAATTCCTAAATAATGCATTCTTCTTCTCACGTACCTACTGGCTGTCATTTCACTAGTTTCAAGCCCTGTTTCAAATGTAGCTGGAGCCAAATACTGTATCAACTGCATTGCCCCCATCAATATTGCCATATCATTCAGGGACTTTTCCTCCGTCTTCATAAACAATCTAATTTCCCTTCTATCATCCATTTTGGATGATGCAGGCACACATATGACCTTCCCCAGGCTTCTTCCCTCTCTTCATAGCCTGATAACAGCTTGTGAAATTTTCCTATGGGAAACTAATAAACTCACAAGAAAGCATTAACCTAGGCATTCATGTTAAACCATGCATTCTCTCGGCCAGTGCTTCCAGGCCAAGATTACTACTTTTCTCAAGTTACTCCCCTGCTGAAAGAGTATTCATTACATCAATTTACAAAAGCTGTGAGCACTCCCCTTCCTCAGCAACAATCTGGTAGTTTAGATAAACGGTGGAGTATTTCTTGGCTAATTTCTATGGGAGTCTTAGATGGAGGCACAGCCATATGTTATGTCACAGTACAGTAATCTCAGACAAGACCACAAGTATATAAATCCTTATTTATGTAGACTTGAATATCTGGAAGAGCATGAAAGTGGGTGTGTTACTAGAAGAAAAGCCGACGTTACAATACAAAACACATAGAGAACAGTGGAGAGCACGGATAGTGTTTTCCTCTTTTCCATTTAAAGTCTATACAGGTTTCAGCTTAAAGCTGCATCTCTGTAGGTTCTCCCTAACTTTTCTCCTCTTCACCATGACCTTGGTTTTTTCAGCTTTCTTCTTACTCTGCAAGGCTTGATTAGCAGTCAATAGGCTCCTTTCATCTTCTCAGCAAGATACGCTGTGGGAGAGGTCAGGTACCTTGAAGGTCCTACGGAAATACGTTTTAATCTTTCAGTTAAACATCTACAATCAAAATTTCCCTTGCAAATGTTGATAGCCTTTATTTGGTGTTATGATAATAGAAACTTTATTTTCTCATCTAAGCTAAGGCTCTCTTCTAGGAGGGGGAAATGACCAAAAAAAGGGAGGGGGGACTTGGAGAAAACAAATCTTGTCTTACTGCATAACACTGAAGACAGAGAACAGAATTATATGGCACTTTTTCTTGAGGAGATGATGACATTGCACTCTGGTATTCTTTTTTTCTTCTTTAATTAATTAATTTTTATTTATTTTTGGCTGCGTTGGGTCTTCATTGCTGCGCGTGGGGTTTCTCTAGTGACGGCGAGTGGGGGTTACTCTTCATTGCGGTGTCTTCGCTTGTTGTGGAGCACGGGCTCTAGACACGTGGGATTCAGTAGTTGTGCCATGCAGGCTCAGTAGTTATGGCACACGGGCTTAGTTGCTCTGGGCATGTGGGATCTTCCTGGACCAGGGCTCGCACCCATGTCCCCTGCCTTGGCAGGCGGATTCTTAACCACTGCGCCACCACGGAAGTTCTGCACTGTGGTATTCTAATGAGAGAAGTGGAATTTTTTTTAATTGTTTTGCATAGAGGGAATTTACCACCATAGTGGTGATATCTGACTTCTCTTGTGTCTTAACTTCTGAGACCTAAAGCCATTCAGCAGTGTTTTCTTGGTAGCTCTTGAAATACCAGACTGTAGTAGAAGAAATGACAGACCTTTGTCCAATGTCTAAAGCCAGTTTATTAACCAGAAGCACAATTTAAGGACTCTGTACTTCAAATAAATCAAATCCTTATAGTCTCTAATTTATACATAATCTTTCAGTTCCATTATTTTTCATTTCCAAAGATAATTTTTTTTTAAATCCACTAGGCTATATTTTCTACCTAAACTATATGTTCCATTAAAATAAAAGTATGGGGGTTGCTAAATGGGCCAAGATCCTCTCATGTTCTATCATGTATGTCATTAAAAATAATTCAGAAAACAATGCCATGTTTATTATCAGATTATGTGTCTGTTATAAAAGATACATTGGAAAACCAGGTTAATCATATGTGGTTTGATTGAGAAATTCAATCTTGATGAAGTAAAGAAATTTAAATGTTTAATTTTTTTTCAGTAACTGCTACAAGGGAAATTTAATGCTTTTGCAGTCTAGACCAAAAATTACATCTAATTTAAAAGAATTCATTTAAGTAAATATATGGACATTTCATGTACTACTATTATTATGTTATTATTTTTATTGGGGGGATATTTGTTCAAAGCAACAACTCCAAATAGCCAAAAAGCTTCCCACATGCTCTTCTCTAAATTCCTGTTTTGTTTAATTATAACCCTGAGTTTAGAATTAAAAAGAAAAAGGGGAAAAGAGGGAGACCCTCCTCTGACTACAAGCACAATTAGCTGCCCATTAGCAGTTATGATCCTGGTCTTCGGCCTCTGATATCAGTGGCCTCTAATAACATGGGATGGGTTCACTCTGTGGCTTCAGCATGGGAAGAGTTTAAGGTTCATCCTCATTCTTGCCTCTTTTACAACAGAAGACACCCCAAAGTGGAAGCCATGTCTTAACTTTTGTCACTTCCAGCAATAACCCCCTCCAACTTATTCTCTGGGCTACTGTTCGACCACACTGAGTTCTCTTTTAAGCTCTCTGAGAGTGACAGTGAACTAACTGGAGGACTGGTATTTCATCATCTCTTACCCAGAAACACTGTTTCTTCTACCAGGTCTGATTGGTAGAACAAATGAAACAAATTTTCAAACAACAAACTTTCAAACACACAACACCTATCAAATGATTTGTTTGCTTTGTTTTGATCTCAATAACTGTAGCTTTCATCTCTAGAAGTTAAATTTGGTTCTTTTTTATATCTTCTATATTTCGACATAACTTTTTTTTAACATGTGTGGTACAATTATAAAAGCTATTTTGACTTCCTTATCTTCTCATTCTAACATCTGTGCCAGTTTTGGGTCACTCTCAAGTGATTATTCTTATTATAGTTCATCTTTCCCTGACCCTTTGTATGCCTGGTAATCTTTGGTTGGATGCCATAACTTATTAATTTTGCCTTGTAGTAGTGATGAATATTTTTGTATTTCTATAAATATTATTGAGTTTTGCTCTGGAACATAGTCAAGTTACTTGGAAAGGTTTTCACCTTTTTGTGTCTTGCCTTGAAGATTTGTTCTGCTCTCAAAAACTTCATTAGTTAAATGTTTTATATCTATTGTTTAGATGATGAAAATGAAATTCCTAGAGAAAATGTAAAAGCCATGTACCTGGCTGTGGTAGGATCTCAAAAATTATCATTGAATAATTTGAATTCATACCCCTCTGATTCTAAAAACACCATGGTGTCACTCTTCACAACGTTCCTCTGTTTTTAATTAACTCACTTACTAGCTAGATGAAAAGTCCCTCAAAAGTTTCTTAAATATAAAATTTAAATACTGTGCTAAAAATATATATAATAATTTTCTTACCACTGGCTCTAACAATTTACTCATCTAATTCAGGCTTTTCACTTAACAGTAATTACATATGGTTATAATATGTGAGAATGTGCAACGAGAACTTACGTTGGAAAAATATCTGTTCTTACATTTCATATTATACAAATGTTTTCACTGTACAGGAAAAGCCAGACATATTCTAAAATATTTATTTGCAGTAATGTCTTGGATATATATTTTCCTTTAATAATTAATAAAACTAAGGACTGACAATAACATTGATTGAGAAGGAGTATAATTTTGAGGTTCCTGCCTCAGAGACGATGTTAATCTTCATGTTCACATTTCATGTAGTTTAGTTCAGAAAAAAGTTTTCATTTTCCTCTTTGTAACTAAAAGAATCCCCATTCTGCATTCAGAACAGTCACAGTAAAAAACAAAGGCCTACTTTATATAAAGTCAGAATTTATAAACACACACACCCATATATACATATATGCGTGTGTGTGTGTGTATATATATATGTGTGTGTGTGTGTATATATATATATATATAAAACTTCCTTATTCTTGTTTCCAAAATATTGTAAAGAAAATTATGACTTATGTGGTATTTATTCATGAATAAACTCTAATGGAGAATTCTACTCTTCGTTTTTGTCCAGTGTATGAACCCATATATAAGTTATGGAAATCCCCATCTTATGAGGAAGAATCTGTCTCTCGTTATTGAGATTGAAAATGCCAGCTACTTAATCTCTGAGTAACCTTTAAAGCCATAGGCTAGCATATGACCTTAGCTCTGACAATCAGTTATATCCATTCTGGAGACTGGACTAGAAGCTACTGACAAGAAGAAAAGACTGCTTAGAATATATTCTGGAAGTGGAAAGCACACACTGTTTTCAGTATCCAGAACAAATGTATCAGTGATTCATATTACTGTATTTAGCATCCCCTATCATTGATATTTGTAGTTCTAGCTGAAGTGTCTCTGCCCAGTGACTCTTGCACTAGGTTGTTCCCTGGACCAATTCTACAGCATGATTCCTAGGCATAAGTTTAAACTTCCAAACACCAATCCTGGTTCTTGAATCTTTTATTTAGAGATTCCATAAACTGTCCAATATATTTTTAATCGTTTATTTTCTACTTAATTAACCCAGAGTAAGTCATCTATTGCTCTAACATAAAAATTGATACCAGGAGAGATCAGAGACAACAGATCATTGAGGATATAGGGGAAATTGCCATCACTTATCTAGCCTGGTTGGCACTGGAGACAGTAAATCTCTAGTTGGCAATAAGAAACAAATTGAGAAAAATTAACCTTAGAGTCTCCTGGAACTTAAAGCCTACTAGTGACCTGACTAGGGAAAATCAAGTAGTAACTCACATGTAAAAGGATGAAGGTCCTGGGACTTCTCTGGTGGTGCAGTGGTTAGGAATCCACCTGACAGTGCAAGGGACACGGGTTCGAGCCCTGGTCCGGGAAGCAACTAAGCCCACGAGCCACAACTACTGAGCCTGTGTGCCACAACTACTAAAGCCTATAAGCCTAGAGCCTGTGCTCTGCAACAAGAGAAGCCACGGCAATGAGAAGCCCGCACACTGCAATCAAGAGTAGCCCTCACTCGCCACAACTAGAGAAAGCCCGTGCACAGCAACGAAGACCCCATGGAGCCAAAAATAAATAAATAAATTTATCTTTTAAAAAAGTATGGAGGCCCTGAATATTCCAAATCTGTAGGGTGTCATGGTTACTTCTAAGGGCACTGGGAGAGCATCCTTTCCCAATTGTATTCTTAGCTCCTTTGTCAAAGATCAGTTGGCTGTATATGCATATGTTTATTTCTAGTCTCTCTATTCTGTTCCATTCGTCTTTTTGCCAGTACCATGCTGTTTTGAGTACTGTAGGTTTGTAATATATTTTTTGAAATCAGAAACTCTTATGCCTCCAACTTTGTTCTTTCTCAAAACTGACAAATGGTGTTGGTGAAATTGGATATCCACATGCAAAAGAATGAAACTGGACTCTTGTATCATACACAAAAATCAACTCTAAATGGATTAAAGACTTAAACATAAGATCTGAAACTGTAAAACTCCTAGAAGAAAACATAGGGGAAAAGATCCTTGACACTAATTTTGGCAATGATGTCCTATCTATATGACACCAAAAGCACAGGCAACAAAGCAAAAATGGGCAAGTAGAACTACATCAAACTAAAAACCCTCTGAACAGCAAAGGAAACAATCAACAAAATGAAAAGGCAGCCTATGGAAGAGAAGAAAATACTTGCAAACCCTGTATCAGATAAGGGCTTAATATTCAAAATTTATAAACTCCTATGACTTAATAGCAAAAAAAAAAAAACCCCAAATAACCCAATTTAAAAATGGGCAATGGGCTTGAACAGACATTTTTCCAAAGAAGATATATAAATGGTCAACAGATATATGAAAAGGTGCTCGACATCACTAACCATCAGGAAAATGTAAATCAAAACCACAATGAGGGAATTCCCTGGTGGTCCAGTGGTTAAGACTCTGTGCTTTCACTGCTGAGGGTGCAGGTTCAATCCCTGGTCAGGGAACTAAGATCCCACATGCCACACAGCACAGACCAAAACAACCCCCAAAAAACAACAAAAGAAAACGCACAATGAGATATCATCCTGAACCTGTTAGGATGGCTATTATAAAAATAAATAAAGTATTGGTAAGGATGTGGAGAAATTGGAACTACAGTGTACTGTTGGTAAGAATGTAAAATGGTACAGTTGCTATGAAATAGTATGGAGGGTCTTGAAAACCTTAAAAATAGAATTATCACGTGACCCAGCAATGCCACTTCTGTGTAGATAGTCTAAAGATTTGAAATCAAGATCTAAAAGATATTTCTCCACTACCATGCTCACTGTAGCATTATTCATGATAGCCAAGATATGGACAAAACGTATGAATACATTTTTAAAATGTGATATATACATACAATAGAATATTGTCCAGCCTTAAAAAAGAAGGAAAATCTGCCATGTGCAGTAACATAGATATATCTGAAGATGTTATGCTAAGTGAAATATGCCAGTCACAGAAGAACAAATACTGCATGATTCCACTTATATGAGATATCTAAAATAGTCAAACTTGTAGAAACAAAGAATAGAATGATAGTTGCCAGGGGCTGTATTATACACTTAAAAATGTGAGAGTAGATCACATATTGTTTTCTTACCACAATAAAATTTCTTTTCATAAATTAATAAAATAAATTAAAAATAAAGACAACAGGATAAACCAATGTAATAAGAATGTAATATTCCAGTCTTAAATTCCCAGCTCAAGATAATGCCAAAATATCATTAACTTTCTGTGAATGTGATAAAAGTCTTACTTCTTGCATCCACAGGTTGAGATAGAATAACACTAAACATTTAATTCTGATGACTGCTTTATTATGAGAGTTTAATTGGCATCTTGGAATGGGGCATTGACTGAAAAAGAACTGGACTTCTTTGTAGTGGGATGAGGATATCATGGTAGATTCCAATAAAGAAAGGACTCTCCAACCCTCACTTGCCATCTTTCTAAAGAGAAGTCAATTTTACGATATATAGTAACATTTCTTTCGCCATGATTGGAGACATGTAATGACTTAGCCAAGACGAGTTACCTAGAAAATGGAAGTCAATTTTTCCCATCCCAACCTCTTTACCCTTCCCTGTATTGATTCTTGGTACCTTCGATACCACTATTCTCCACTAGTCAGGGTGGTGACATGAAGATGAAATGATAAATGGCAGTTTGACTTAAGTCTGCCTCCCAGTAGGACTAGTAGGATGCCCCAAAATTCCATAAATATTTCATTAGTTTCTTAGTATATCATTAAAGTAGTACACTCAGCCACAAGCAGAATCACCATCTTGGCTGCATGTCTCAGGGAATAATATTTTTATTAGGAAGAGCCCACTAAAAGCCCCAAGAGCTTCCTCTATTTATTATAATAATATATCAAAAGCATGATTAAATCCCTAAGAGAATCACAGTGATTAGTTTCACTACTGAAGATTTTACAAATTCAGGGTTGGTGATTTCTATCATATTCCCTTTTAAAATTTCAATTTGTCTAGTGTAGAAGTCAGAGTATTCAGGAGTAAAACAGAAGATTGTTATAAATTTGATCAGCTAGAGACAGCAAATTGAGGCCGTTATTCTATATGTGGTCTCTTCACTAGAACAAATCAGTAAGGTTCTAAGGAACCTGCTTTGTTTTCTAAGTAATCAATAGTTATTGATTAGGCACATGCTTTTATTCCTTTACTCTAAAAGGCTGAGAACATCAGAACAATTTGCTTGCAAATCACAAGGCAGCAGTATTAATTTCACTGTATTGTCTCAACTTATTCATTCTACATCACAGCTTAGTTCATAGAGACCTTGACCTTCTGACATCACACTTATCCTCTATTTTAATGACATCATGCTCAGAGAACCTACAGATCAGTAAATAGACTACCCAAAGTGTCTTGGCAAGACCCATGTCTGCCTGAAAGTCATAGATACATTGCATGAACCTTGTCCATTCCCTATGTTTTAGGAATCTCCCACTTTATGAGGCAAATCCACCTTTCACCATAGAAGCTAAACATCTCAAGTACTTGTTTTCTCAGCCTCCTTTGAAACTAGGGCATTAGCACAAAAACGGAATTCTATCAGTTGGATGCATATGCCCCAGATTTGCAATTAAAAGCTGCCAGTGAGTGAGTGGAAAACAGTAATTGTAGAGTCTATACTGGTCACACAAAAGAACCCTAGTGGAAGCAATACCCTCTTTCCAGCAGCATCTAAATTCTGTGTTTGTGAGCTCAGCATTACGATCTGCAGAGTAATCAAGTAATCCAGCAGTAGTGGCAATCTCGTCTTCACCACATCAGACCATGAAATAAGTTTAGACATTTCTCCTGGCTGATAGTTTAGACCCACGGTTCTCTGACTCTCCAAACCATTCTGTGAGCTACTCTGTATCATTGTAATAAATTCATTTTCTTAAAGTTATCTAAGTCATATCATGTTGCTTAAAACCAAGAGTTCTGCCGATACACCCAATTAGCATTTAGGAAGCATCTTCAACTGGCCTTATCAGACCCTAAAGGAAACTAGATAGATAGGATACAAACTCTGTTAGTGCATATGCTTGTGGGGGAAACTGTGATGGTGTTAGAGTACACACATATGTAATAAACCATGGGAGTATAGCTAAAATTTTGCTTTTCTTATGCTAATTGTGATTTCTTTGTGGATTATTAAAGTAAAATGCTTAATTCCTGAACATTTGGATCTATTTTAAAATAATTTTTGTTACTGATTTCTAACTCAACATCTCAATGGTCAGAAAGCATCTTTTATTGTATTTCAGTCTTTGAAATATGTTGAGACTTGCTTTATGTACAACCATATAATCAATTTTGTAATATAGTCTATATATACTTGTTAAAAGTGTGATTTCCATCATCATTGTTGCATAGAGCGTTTTATATATTTCAAATTGATCAAGTTTCATATTTGTGTTAAAAATCTTCCATGGACTTTTGGCTGGTTGTTCTACCTACTACTGAGGGAGTTGTGTTAAAATCTCCCACGATGATTGTGGATTTACATATTTATTCTTCTTTTCCTGTCAAGTTTTGCTGTATGAATTTTTAAAAACATTACTTTTTGTATGAAATCTTAGATTTATTACATTGTTTTAGAGAATTGATCTTTTAATCCTTATGGTATTTGAAACAAATTCTACAGGTAAGCCATTTGAATAAGATAATTTAACAAGGTTGCTGAATCCAAGGTCAATATTTTTAAAAATCAATTGTATTTGTACAGACCAACAGCAAATAGGATATTCAGAAAACGATGCTCTTGATGGTAATATCTAAAAAGTGAAACACATAAAAATAAATCTAATGAGAGGTACGAAGACTTCTATATGCAAAATTATGAAGCAGTACTGAGAAAAATTAAAGAATACCTAGATAAAGGGATATACCATATTCATGGACTGAGGGACTCAACTTATTAGAGAAATCAATACTCCACATATTAATCTCAGTTTCAACATAGTCAAGTCCCATTAATTTGGGGTTTTTTATTTTTGTTTTTGTGTTTGGCTGTTATATTTGTTGCATATTTGTTTGTTTGGTTTTTATTTCTTTGGGGAGATTAACAATGGTTTTACAATCACTGGGAAGTGTGTCCTCCTACAATTTAAAACTGCTACTCTCTTCCTCATTGATGCTTAAAATTTCATATTTAGATATACATTCTATAACTTTACCTTTCTTTGCCCCTCTTAAATCTCACTCCTCACACTTCCCTGGGAGAGGCAGCACCTTAAGGCTTGTAAGCCATTTACATTTCAGTACAAGTTTGATACAAGTTTCCTAGAAGAAGTTTTGGTAGGAGAAGGAGAGAACAGAGATAAGAGGCACCAAAAAGGGCAAGGAAAAAAGAAAATGAGTTCAATAAAGACAACCACAGATTGGAGAAAGACCAGCCTTTTGCTATTTCTCAATCCTTCTTAGAACAGCTCTGTTGATTGACATTCAGAAAAACAGATGACTGCAGTATTTCTGCTTATTGATTTACTTTATATTCCAGTATAAGCCACTACCAATCAAGCAGTCATCATCTGCTTAATCCAAAGTTTTACTTTACAATTGTTTTTTATGTTGCTTTTTAAGTTGATATGACATCTGGATTCTAAAACATGACATTCTGTTCTCTTTTGGATACAGGAAAAAATATTTTGATGTTTGAGACTGTATGATTCATTTTCCAAATGGTGGAAAGAGTACTGGATTGAGAACAGAGATTTTAATACTTCTTAATATTTAATATGCAATCATCTATCTTTGGTAAATTCCTTAGCTAAGCAGGCTCATATTTTTCTCATTTGTAAAATGAAGGGACTCAAATATCTCATGAACCTGTTCTCAACCCCTTTAAGAGTACATGACTCTTAGTCAGATGTTCACTGGATCACTCAGCAAATTCTTTCTAAGAATAAGACAGTATAATTTTAGATGACACCTTTCTTTTAATAACATCAATTAATTTTTTCTCAAAAATTTCCAGTTAAGCAGTAGAGATAAATATCTTTTAGATATGGGGATATCAATAAAGACTGAAGTTTTACTAAGCTTACAGAGTTGAAAGTAAAAGGATAAGTATTGTTAATATCAATATTATCATTTAGAAAATGCTTTTTACATCTTTTAGGTTTAGTTCAGAAACAAATAATGTTTTAAGTCATCTCCAAATGCTCAAAGGGCAAATAATTTATTCTATATATGACAATTATAATAACACAACACTTTGATTCCTTAAGTATGATTTGTAATTCAAACTTACCCCTCATTTATTATAAAAAAAGTTTATTCCTTTGATCTAAATTTACTAAAATAGATATAAATTGTCTGTGTTACATAATATTTTCAAATGTAACTTCCTTGTCTTACAATACCCTCACTTGAGACAGGCAATATAATAGATGTATTATTAAAACGCCTGCTCTTTCTACAATCTAATGGTTTTCAACATGACTTAGTCAATCAGTAAATACTTACATCAAAAGTTACTGAGACCAGGGACTTCTCTGGTGGTCCAGTGGGTAAGACCCTGTGCTCCCAATGCAGGGGGCCCGGGTTTGATCCCTGGTCAGGGAACTAGATCCCGCATGCATGCTTCAACTAGGAGTCCACATTCTGCAACTAAGATTCCGCATGCCACAACTAAGACCCAGTGCAGCCAAAAAAATAAATATTAAAAAAAAAGAAAAAAAGTTACTGAGACCAGGGGTTTTTAAATTGTAGTTCTTGGAGTTTGGGGATTTTGTCAAGGACATTTATGAGTTTATGAAAGAGCGGAGGGTACAAATAATCAAAGCCACACTTATTTTGTATTTCATAAAGTTATTGGGATTACATGTAAAATTTTGTTTGAAAGATGGGATATGTTCTATTAAACATCTGGATGTCACTGACTGTACAGACGCTTTTCAAATGTAGAGGTTAATAATAATAATAATAATAATGCATATTGAGCATTCATTAAATACCAGGCACTGTTTGAGTGCTTAAGACGCACTAACTTATTTCATCCTAACATCAATCCAGTGATCATTATCTCAATTTTAAAGACGTAGAAATCAAGGCACAGAAAAATTAAATACCTGTCCCAGTTAGTAAATGAAAGAACAATAATCAAACTCAGGCTGTTTAACTCCAGTACGTTCACTCTTACCCACAACATTAATTCACTTTCTTAGGACCTCCTTAGAATAGAAAAATGGACAATCTTAAAAGTCAGAAAAAAAGAGACAAAATAGACTCAATGAAGTTTCTGATCAGAAAAGCAGCAATACAAAAGTGGTATTAAAAATATTCATCTGGTAATTAATGTAAAATAAATAATAGGAGAACCTAACTTTGGGTACTTGGGCTCATTCATTTATTAATGAATATTAATTGAGCTAGTTATCATCCTTTGTGATTAGGCTACATTAATGAACAAAGCATAAAGAAAATTCTGCCCCCTTGGACTTTCTAATGGATCCAGAGACTAGTTACCTTGGCCCAAAGACCTGGCCTAGGAGGCTAGCAAGGAGCCTACAGAGTGTTAGTTGAAAAAACAGTCAAATTTTTTTCCATCTAAAGGCTATGGCAGAGATAGAAGAATGAGAAAATCAAAAAGCGGGACTAGGTTTGGAGAGAAAAATGATTTTGAATAGCTATCTTTCAAGGAATAGCAAGACATCCATTTATGAATATTTAGAAGGCAATTAGCAATACAAAGTTGGGGCTTTAGTGAGAGTACATTACATGGATACCATAGCCATTTCCCACTGAGGTAATAGCCAATCCAATGGCAGGTTTTAGCTGGAAACATAAAATTCAATCAATAGTCTGATAGAGGAGAACCAGCACACAAAATACAGAAGTATGGTGAATTCCCAAAATAGTGGAATGGGAAAAATCAAAAAGAAGCACTCAAAGTAACAAACTGATTTGCTAAATATGTGAAAAGAGTAACAGGTAGTACATAGTCAACACAATTACAGCAAAAAGATAAGAGTCATCTGTGAGGAGCAAAACATCAAAGGCAATTGAGATTTTAAGGTAAATGAGACAGAAGAAAAACCTTTGAATTTGGAAATTATAAAGCCATTACTGATGTGGAAAATGAAATCTTGGTGCAATGTGGAATGAAAGCAGGGTGAAAAGAGAACATAAAGAGTTCGTATATGTCATTTGTTTTGCACATATAGAAACAAGGAAGGGGAGGAGTAGACCATTAGGAAGAAGGGCATGCTTCATTTTGGTGGTAACTGCATCAAGAACACTACAGGATTTTGAAACCACAAATTAGCTGATGATTAGAGAAAACTTTACTTAGCTTTGGAAAAGCTGTGCTTCAAATAGCTTACGGATAGCCCAACTAATTCCTTAGTCTTTCCACTACTATATGCTACTTCCAATAGAGTAATACAAACCTGTCACTTGTTTTTAATAATGCTTGCTCATTGCCCCAGCAGTTTTCTCTTAATCTACTATCTTTGACTTCCTTGCCTTAGCTTACAGTAACATTTTAATACAGGGACTATAACAATAATGCTGGACTCATTTATAATTCTATCTCTTCAAACACACTTTCTCACATGAAATGTTGTTAGGATTAATTAAAAAGAAAGTAAAGTGACAAATAAGAAAACCCTCTTTCAAAAAGATTTTTTAAAAGACCGTTGCTCTGAAAGGCAGATATGAATCACTGACAGCACACATTTGGATATTAGCTAGGTGTAATAAAGTTCTCACACTCTTTCACTCAAACTTTGTTTCAGTCCAACTGTGCCCTCTACAGTCTTATCAAGTGAATGAAAGTGACTTTAGCTTGAAAGGAATCTGATAAGTCTCTGATACTCAGTCCACACTTTTCAGACAGGAAAGCAATATTTGATTCTTTATAAAAATTTCCGACCTATTTAATTTGGGGGAACTCTCTAAGATAAAAGGTAATTAAATTTAACAAGTGGATACATTTGCTTGGCTGTGTGATGACCACTGCAAAAGAAAATAAAGTTTTATATAGTCTAATTGTGTCCTTCGATACTGAAAACTATTATTAGTGACAATGTGGAATTTTACCTGAGCCCTCGAATCCTGGAAAACAGCAAAAGTTAAGATATCCCTCTGCCCTTTGTGTTGTGGAAAACAGCTTATTCCTAAGAACCACCACAGATGCCTCCTCTTGTTTACCTATGGCAATGCCAGACAAAGATATTCCAAATTGCCATTTTTTTTGTCTCATAAATTATCATCTGAAGTGTTTATTCCTACTAATCAATTGGAACAAACTGCTTATTAATCAAACTGTAAAGTTTCACTCCTTCCTCCAGGCTCCAGAACTCGGACTCACTGTCAGACTGAGTCAACAGATAATCTCTCCTAAGAAGAGGCTGACCTCAGGGTAAAATATTCTATGATCTACCATCCACTCAAGCTACTCTTTTATCCCATTTGCCCACACCCTACCCTTAATACCCTTGTTACTTCCTCTCAAGAGAAGAAAAACCCCTTTTGATTAACCACTGAGAGGCTTGCAGATCTTAGGGTCACAGCATTCTCCCTAATGCAATAGTTCTCCTCCCCCAATTGCAATAGGCCCCTCCTTGCACTTACCCTTTTGAGTGAAGTTTCTCCTTACTATGCTGCTATTGTTTGGGTTTTTTTAGTTGACATTGGCAACTGATAGGAGAAGTAAATATTGCTGCAGCTGGATATATGTGATAATGGGGGATTGAAAACTCTAAAATTTTTATTTGATTTTTATTGGAGTATAGTTCTTTTACAATGTTGTGTTAGTTTCTTGCTGTACAGCAAAGTGAATCAGTCATACATATACATATATCCGCTCTTTTTTAGATTTCCTTCCCATTTAGGTCACCACAGAGCACTGAGTAGAGTTCCCTGTGATATACAGTAGGTTCTCATTAGTTACCTATTTTATACATAGTAGTTATATATGTCAGTCCCAATCTCCCAATTCATCCCACCCACCCCTTCCCCCCTTGGTAACAGTAAGGTTGTTCTCTACATCTCTGACTCTATTTCTGCTTTGCAAATAAGTTCATCTCTACCATTTTTCTAGATTCCACACATAAATGGTACTATACAATATTTGCTTTTCTCTGCCTGACTTACTTCACTCTGTATGACAATCTCTAGCTCCAACCACATCTCTGCAAATGGCACTATTTCATTCCTTTTTATGGCTGAGTAATATTCCATTGTATATATGTACCACACCTTCTTTATCCATTCTTCTGTTGATGGACATTTAGGTTCCTTCCACGTGCTGGCTATTATAAATAGTGCTGCAGTGAACATTGGGGTGCATTCATCCTTTCGAATTATGGTTTTCTTTGGATATATGCCTAGGAGTGGGATTGCTAGGTCATATGGTAGCTCTATCTTTAGTTTTTTAAGGAATCTCCATACTGTTCTCCATAGTGGCTGTACCAATTTACAGTTCCACCAACAGTGTTGGAGGGTACCCTTTTCTCCACACCCTCTCCAGCATTTATTGTCTGTAGATTTTTTGATGATGGCCATTCTGACTGGTATGAGGTGATACCTCACTGTCATTTTGATTTGCATTTCTCTAATGATTAGTGATGTTGAGCATCTTTTCATGTGTTTGTTGGCCACCTGTATGTGTTCTTTGGAGAAATGTCTATTTAGGTCTTCCACCCATTTTTTGATTGGGTTGTTTGTCTTTCTGATATTGAGCTGAATGAGCTGTTTGTATATTTTGGAGATTAATCCCTTGTCAGTTGCTTTGTTTGCAAATATTTTCTCCCATTCTGAGGGTTGTCTTTTCATTTTGTTTATGGTTTCCTTTGCTGTGCAAAAGCTTCTAAGTTTCATTAGGTCCCATTTATTTATTTTTGTTTTTATTTTCATTACTCTAGGCGGTGGGTCGAAAAAGATCTTGCTGTGGAAAACTGTAAATATTAAATGATTTGGTTCATTCAGTGAATTATGAGTGTTAATGAATACATTAAACAGTCCACAAAGAGAGAGTCCTTTAAGCATCTGCTGTGTGCTAGGGTTTCCTCTACTAGGCCACAATTAGAAAAATCTGTTTGCTCAAAAAGCACATAGGTCAGTACAGAAGACTAACATAAAACCATCATGAGATGCATTGATAGAAATGTACACAAAGTACTATGTTTACATTTGATAAAGTCATTTACTATGAGTGCCTAGGGTCTATGGCAGGAAAATGATGTGACCAGAAAAGTTTTAGAGTAAAGGTGATATCTGAGAAGACCATCAAAGAATAAACACGACTTTGTCAGATGAACAAACTGTGAAGAATCTGTATTTGGCATTGGGAACAAAGTGATCACAAAAAGCCCAAGTAATACCGTGGTTCCTCTGGAGAGCAAAAGTAGTTGGAACTGACTCAACTGTAGCTCACATATGTAAGATAACTGAAGGGGAGCTGGAAAGATGAGCAGATACAAAGCAGCACAGCCTTTTACAACTATGAAAGTTGGGGACTGCACAACTCCAGTGGGTACCATTCATAATAATATCAATGTGAATGACACAAGCTGGAGTTGTGTACAGCCCTGAGCAAGACTTCTGAGCAGGTACCAAATTAGTAAAGTATTTTTATGCCAAGTGTATAAGTTAGGATGCTTTTGGTAGCAAAAAAATGGAAACCCAATCTGTCTGTCTTCAACTTTAAGAGGATTTTGGAAAGAACATCAGGGCTCATGTAACAGAGGAGGACCCTCTGGGGCCTTCCTAGGATAGACCCCTCCCCCATATCCTCTACTTTAGCTCCTCTCTGAAGTACATAGATAACAGTATTTGATGCACATTTCCTGCTTTACAGATGCTAAAACTCCCACCAAATGGAAGGTTAACTACTTAATGACCATGAGCACATAGCCCCCAGGCCTACTGGAGCCAAAGAATTGATGACGTAAACCCCTGTGACACTGTCCTGAAACCTCACCATCAACCAAACAGAGAACTGTGCACAAGCTGATCACATATCCTGGGACTCCCCTCCCTCACCTTGCCTTTAAAAACACTTTGCTGAAACCTAGCTGTCCCGGACTCTTTGTATGGTGCCTTACAATAAAACACGGCACTTTCACCACAACGCAGTGTCAGTAGATTGGGTTTATTGCACGTGGATAAGTGGACCCAAGTCTGCTTCAGTGACACTCACAATACTGCTATGGGGCTTTTGCACAGCAATGGAAACCATAAACAAGACGAAAAAACAACCCTCAGAATGGGAGAAAATATGTGCAAATGAAGCAACTGACAAAGGATTAATCTCTAAAATTTGCAAGCAGCTCACACAGCTCAGTATCAGAAAAACAAACAACCCAATCCAAAAATGGGCGTAAGGCCTAAATAGACATTTCTCCAAAGAAGACATACAGATTGCCAGCAAACACATGAAACGATGCTCAGCATCACTAATCATTAGAGAAATGCAAATCAAAGCTACAATGAGGTATCACCTCACACCGGTCAGAATGGCCATCATCAAAAAATCTACAGACAATAAATGCTGGAGAGGGTGTGGAGAAAAGGGAACCCTCCTACACTGTTGGTGGGACTGTAAATTGGTATAGCCACTATGGAGAACAGTATGGAGGTTCCTTAAAAAACTAAAAAAGAGAACACCATACGACCCAGCAATCTCACTACTGGGCATATACACTGAGAAAACCATGATTCAAAAAGAGTCATGGACCACAATGTTCATTGCAGCTGCATTTACAATAGCCAGGACATGGAAGCAACCTAAATGTCCACCAACAGATGAATGGATAAAGAAGATGTGGCACATATATACAATGGAATATTACTCAGCCATAGAAAGAAACGAAATTGAGTTATTTGTAGTGAGGTGGATGGACCTAAAGTCTGTCATACAGAGTGAAGTAAGTCAGAAAGAGAAAGACAAATACTGTATGCTAACACATATACATGGAATCTAAAAAAAAAAAAAGGTTCTGATGAACCTAGGAGCAGGACAGGAATAAACACACGGACATAGAGAATGGACTTGAGGACACAAGGAAGGGGGAAGGTTAGGCTGGGACGATGTGAGAGAGTAGCATGGACATATATACACGACCAAATACAGAATACTAGAGAGCTAGTGGGAAGCGGCCGCATAGCACAGGGAGATCAGCTCGGTGTTTTGGGACCACCTGGAGGGCTGGGATAGGGAGGGTGGGAGAGAGACGCAAGAGGGAGGGGATATGGGGATATATGTATACATATAGCTGATTCACTCTGTTATACAGCAGAAACTAACACACCATTGTAAAGCAATTATACTCCAAAAAAGATATTTAAAAAAAAGAAAAAGAAAATAATGGAGGGTTTGTAAAGAAAAGGGAAAAGCCAAAAAGTGCTGGATATAATTGAGGATTTCTGCATTAGGAATTCTGCAGCACTGTGAACTACAAGAAAATTGAGTAGGGGGATGAAGATTTAAGAATGTTCAACTTTTTATGAATTTAATTCCTTTTTTCACCTTTTTTTATGAGTAATGGTTAAAATTTGAATTCCTTTATAAATTACTTTTGGGTGATTAACTGTGTTTTTTAAAATGCATCTCTGTACAAAGACTCTCTCAAATTTATTATGGTGGCCTAAATAAATTAATACATCTTGAAGGTCTTAGTGGTAAATCACCATGTTTAATTCCAAGAGAATTTAAAAGGTAAAGAAAAATTAGTTTCAAAATATTTTCAACAAGTTGACATTTATGAAAAATTTTGAAAGATGAGCAGCTGTGTGCATACCACCTTATTTTAGCTGATGAACTAATGAATATAGACTTCACACATTTTCAAAGTATTGAACTGCCTTTTCTTCTATAGCAATCCTCAACATATACCAGGTTAAAAAAAAACAATAATCTTAAATCATGATTTCTTCCCTAAAATCCCCTTTCTACTCATTTATAAATCCTCCTTAATATTAATTTTTTCCTATCATATTTCTCAGCCTTGATTATTTCATGTATTTGATGTACAAATGTATTGAACACTTACAATATGTACAAGATACTTTTTTTTTAAAGCTACATGTTAGTTGACGCTTTTGTGCTTGGCACTGGAAGATACACTGTTGGAAGATTCAGCCCCTGCACTCAATTTTCTCACAGGTTAAAGAAGATTCAGACAAGTAAATCCACAATTCAACACTCTACTATAAAAGGTATGAGAAAGGGTTGCCCAGGGGGTTTTGATTGTAAAGAGCAGGAGAAACTATCTTTTCCTGGGTATGGGAGGATTCCTAGAGATGTTACCTGAGAAAAGGAAGATGAGAAGAAATTGCTAGGTGAATAAGGGATACTTTTTAGCTTTTATTTCTATTCAATTCTCACAAAAAAAGAAAAAGTCAAAAAAATAAATGAAGGTATGTGACTCTCAGAGCTCCTTAGGCTCTTTGGTATCTATATTTGTAGCTGGAGATACATGTGCCACAATTATGTTCTAAGTTAAGGGAGTCTGCGTGTGTCATGAATCAAGCATGTAGCACAAGCTCATGTTAATAAAAACAGCCATTTAGGCATAATCAAGGTAGAAGAGCAACAACTCACTACATATTTACCGATACCTTTCCTCTAGTCTCCTCTCCTGTGTTCCTTTCACCCACCCAAATGTTTTGGTGTGTAAACTTTCCTCTCAAGACAATGGAGTCCACAGCATGGCCATCACAAGTTTGAGTGTTGAACAATAGGTGAGATCCCTAGTGAATAATTACACCCAGTTGGAGAAGACTAAACAGGGCTTGGAGCCAGGTGAGAGAAATAGCGTTTGGCTTATCTGCTCTGAAATAATATCTGAAAGACTCAATCCATAAAGTTTCCATATGGCTGAAAGCAAGTTGAAGAGTGAACACTGGGTCTTAACATTGTGTGTGTGTGTGTGTGTGTGTGTGTGTATGTTTTGATTCATCAAATGTTAGGGAGAAACATTTTATGACAGAAAGAGCACTGGCCCCAGAGGCATGGGTTTAAAGTTCTGTATCTGTCACTCTCTTGACAGGAGGCTTTTTTAAAAGCTCATTTAATGACTCAGTTAATGCTTTTTTACATATGAAAAAGAATGAGCCTTTTTCAAACTTAAAAGTTGGATGATTTCATGGTCACTTTTAGTCGCAGCTTTTTAAGATTCCCCATCTAAATAAACTCTTAGGCTCCATGACGTGTGCCCAACCTAGACATGCCGAAGGGGCTTTGAAATCCTGGCCTGCTTTCAGCCAACTTTATGCATTTATATCAGCTGATTTGTTACTTGATAAAAATGTTCAGGATAATGCAGTCACTTTTTTCAATGTTGTAGAAAAGACCACTTCAGAAACAGATTACAACAGCCATGATAATGGACCGGAGTCCTGAGGCATTGAGCTGAGAATTCCATCTCCCCCTGCATGAGAGAGGCAGGTTGTTACCCTCTACAGAATCTAAGTTGGGGATTTGCTCCCTAACCCCCTAACTCTGGCTAACAGCTTCCCATCAGCCTACCATCTGTGAATGAATCTGGACCTGCAGATTTATAGTCTCAGTTGGTACCGTGTCTTAGGATGTGGAGGACAGCTCGCTTATTATTCCCTAATGCTGCTTCTTCTCAATCTTAAGAGCTAACTCAAGATTTAGTGAATAAAATATACACACGTTACGTGAGCTACTCAGATTCCCTCCCACATCGTGTCTTCCAGACTGAGGAGTTCTTCCAACTGCCTATTCTCAAACCCCCAACCTCACCCACACCTTCAGCTGAGGAGCTGCTTCCTCAGCTGCAATGGAAGGGGGAGGCTTCTGGAAGCCTTCCATTGCCAAACGATGCAGGGGACACGGGTTCGTGCCCCGGACCGGGAGGATCCCACATGCTGCGGATCGGCTGGGCCCTTGAGCCATGGCTGCTGAGCCTGCACGTCCGGAGCCTGAGCTCTGAAGCAGGAGAGGAGACAACAGTGAGAGGCGCGCGCACAGGAAAAAAAAAAAAAAAAAAAACACAGGAAAGCATTGGGGCAGTAAGACGGGCAGTGGACATGAACAGACCCTTCATACAAAAACAGAAAGACACCAGTCTGAAAAGACCACAGAATGAAGGACTCCAACTACGTGACATTCTCGAAAGGGCAAAAATACACAGACAGTAACAAGACCAGCAGCTGTCGGGGGCTTGGGGGCACTGGGCGGGTGAACAGGTGGCCCCCAGGGATGTTTCGGGCAGTGAAATGGTTCTGGGTGGCACTGCAGTGGTGGCTGCAGGTCATCACACCTGTCCAAACCTGAAAAGTAGGACACAGAGAGTGAGCCTTGATATAAACTACAGACTCCAGGGGAGAATTAGGTGTCAATGCCGAGCCATCACTGAGATGACGCGCCACACAGGCCAGAGATGTTACCAAGGGAGGGAACCCAGAGGGACGGGTATAGGAAAGCGCTGTCTGCTCGATTCTGATTCTCCTATAGCCCTAAAACTGCTCTAAAGACTGTCTACCAATTAAAAAGAAGAAACGGCTTCTAAGCACGTGAAAATACTCTCAACCTCATTCACGATTCAGAAAAACCCCAAGGGAACGTCCATACTGCTTACCGGGGCCTAGGATGAGCGGGAACACGCCGCGGCCTCGCCCCTTCCTGTCGGGCATCGCGCTGGAGCCCAGAGTCCCCCTGACTTCACCCACCGCACCCCACCCCGCGTTTCATGCCGTCCACAGTCCCTACACATGACATCTTTTGATCAGATGACTCACTGTCCCAATTACAAGGTTTCAGTTTCTCCACAGGAAGAAACCAAAACCAGCACAGAGGGGAGGCTCTTCAGTCAAACTCAGGGTCTGCCTGCCTTCACGTCCCGCTCTTCCTGACGGGAGGCCCACATCCTAAGGAAGGAGGTCCTTACCAGCACCTCAGGAGCCTCATCCAGTCCACCTCACGCTGCTCTGAGAGCCTCGCCAACCTCTGCAGCTACCCAAGTCCTGGTCACTTCAGGGCCGTCCCCCTTCCCCGAGTCACTGAGCCACGTGCTCTGACAATGCATTTCAAACCAGGCTCTCGGACTTCCCTGGTCGCACACTGGTTAAGAATCTGCCTGCCAATGGTGGGCACACGGGTTCTAACACTGGTCCGGGAAGATGCCACATGCTGCAGAGCAACTAAGCCCGTGCACCACAACTACTGAGCCTGCGCTCTAGAGCCTGTGTGCCACAACTACTGAGCCCACGACCCGCAACTACTGAGGCCCGCATGCCTAGAAGCCATGCTCCACAATAAGAGAAGCCACCGCAATGAGAAGCCCACGCACTGCCACGAAGAGTAGCCCCCGCTCGCCGCAACTAGAGAACAAAGCCCGCGCGCAGCAACAGAGACCCAACGCAGCTGAAACTGAATAAGTTAAATAGTAAACAAATAAAAAATTAACATGAACGAATGAATAAATAAATAAAAGCAGGCTCTGCTTTGTCAGCACTCTGGAGTTCCCTACGTATCGACGGGCAGGATTCCCGTCCTCTCCCCTAATTAGGTCTGTGAAGTGCCTTTCCCGAGGAGCACAGAAGCTCCTGGAAGCAGAGAATTGCTTCTTAAGATCACATGCAGAAACTGAAGACATTTGATGCTTATGTCAAAGATAAAAGACACAACACTAGATGGTGTGAAGGGTCCTCGAGGCCAAGAGCCAGGCAAGCAGGACACTTCCTCTGGGGACCCTTCCATCAGCAGAGAAGAAAATGTCCGTGGCCAGAACTGGCACTCAATTCGCTTGGAGCCGAGAAGCACCCGTGTAATTACACAGGCTCCCCAAGGAGTAATTACTCCCACATTTAAGAAAGGAGATGGCTTTTCAGGCAGGGAGGCAAGTGCAGTCTTCCCAGCTGGACGCACTGTGTGCTGATGGTCACGACGGAGCTGGGCCCCCGAGCTCTGCTCTCCCCTCAAACCCCCAACCTCACCCTCACCCTCAGCTGAGGAGCTGCTTCCCTGAGAACAGAGAAGCCTTCGGAGGGCTTCCCCACCTGCAACCCTGCTCAGCCATCCCCTCCCCACTCCAGGACCACGGGCAGCAGCTCTCCCCTCCCCCACACGCATCTACTGGATCATTCCCACTGTTATTTCTCCCATCACAACACAACACAACACAACACAACATCCTCCCCGGACCTCAGCTCCTACCCCAGCTACTGTCCAGTTTCTATTTTCCCCGTCACAGCAAAATGTCTTGAAAAAGTTGGGACCAGAACAAACCCAGTTCTCCCACTCCTCTCTCCTAAGCCTCTCCGATCAGGATTTTACCCCACAGATCCATCCAAACGCATCATCGGCGAGGTACGACCTCCCCCCAGTGATGGGCTCGATGGTTCATGGCTCCGCGGAACGGCAACCTCGTTTGTCCAGTCACCCAGGGAACCTCTAAAGTGCTTCCCACATGCAGACAAAACGCTGTGATTAATATTTTAGGAGAAATACTCAGCGTGGAGAATACACTTGAGCTGCTGGACGAAAGAGGTAGCGGCACAGAAGAAAAGTTTCTGTAACTACAGGAATGAACAGATAAGCTGTTTTAATGGTAGCAAGTATGGGATGAAGGAGAACGAATAAAAACCACTCAGAAGACGACATTAACAAGCCTCACACCACAACGTGGTAACAGAGGATGGAGAAGGACTTTACAATGAACTCATTTTTCTGGGCAGGGGACAGGCTGGATGATGCAACGATGAGCCGCCAGGGACAACAGGACAAGGCAAGGGGCAGGGGAGCTGTAAATAATCGTTTCTGGATCTACTGGATCTAGTAATCCGAGGTGCCCTTTGGACAAACTCCATAGAGATGCTGGCAAGTGGCTGGACAGAGGCATCTATCTGGTCCAGGTGGGAGAACTGACAGAGTTGGAGGTGAAAAGCACCAGAGGGTGAGATCAGACGGGTTGAAGAGTCATGAACCAAGGGGGAAAAGACAACACACAAAGAGGGCGGAAGAAAGAATCAGTCAGGAAGACAGCAAGGAGAGATCTGTCACAGAAACCAATAGAGCAGACTCTGCAGATGGCAAGGCGACAGTGGTCTGAGGTGACGACTGGCAAATCTCCACTGCTTTGTATGCTGGATGCCAGGTCACCTCAACCGGATCAGGTTCCATGGAGGGGCAGAACCAAGACCGCAGGCTGCACGATACAATTCAGCTGGGAAACAAGAATCTTTGCCAGAGACCTCACTGCATGGTGTGTAACGCGACCCTCTGAGATTGTAAGAGACAAAGAGGGAAATTTACTGGAAGGGTGACAAGGCTTTCTTCCAGATGATCCTCATTGCATCCCTCGACTGAGCACTGGAAACAATGTACCTATGTGACAACGGTGTTCTACCGAACAGACAACTTATATGCACTGAGTGCTCCCTGGACAGCACGCTCTCAGCTTACAGGAAGTACAAGGCAGGCACCAACGTCAACACGTTAGGGGCTGTCACTCAGGAAGGCTCCCGGCCTACAGCGGGATCCTCAAGGAAACCTTTTAACGCTCGAGAACAAAAGTGCTTCGGCAGGACAATGTAAGTCAAGCAAGGGATGGTGTTTTGCCACAAATGTCAAGAACACGAGGCTTGTACTGTGGCTCTAAGAGGATCCTGGGATCTACACGTAGAACTTGCCAGAAACACTTGGTACTGACCTGCTCCTCTACACTTTGTCTAATCACATCTTTTACCTACTCCTACTTTCCCATTTTAACTTTTGAACTATTCGCCTCCCAAGGTGTTATCACAAAAGAACAGCAGCAGGTAAACACATAAACAGCAAAACTCACCAGAGGCTGATTCATTTTCCGCTGCTCTTGGAACAACGTGCAGGACTGTGACAGTGGAGGCGGACCTGGAGAAGGAAAACGCAGGCAGTGAAGCTACGACTGAAGCGGCTCGGGGTGCACGAGCACCTGCCCCACGCTCCACAAGAGACACCTGTGGGAGACCTGTCCTTTCACCTTCAGAAGGGCCTGTGAGAATAAGGAGGGAGCAACCACCCTCAGGTCTGTAGCTCCCACGTGGCTCTGGTACCTGAGGGGATACTTTATTTTTCCGTAGCGAGTGTACATTGAATCCTATTAAAATAAACCTCCGTCATTAAATGTGAAATTTAAAAACGCTTATAGTTTATCTCTTCTCAGTCTGTTAACAACTTAGATCAGAAAATCCACAGGACACCCAGAATAAAGGGACACACTCAGGTGCGTTTCAGTCTTGCAATGATTTGTACAAACTTTACAAACTTAAGTGCGACGCTCAAAAACATCTTTTATTAAAACTGACTTTAAGTGGACAGAACACCTGCCCTAGGAGTTTGGAGTCCTGTGAGCGACCCCACGTGCACACCCGGTGAGGGTCTAGGACAAGTCATCTCCCTCCTCAGGCCCCATCGCTTCCTTCCTCACCCGAGGCAGCAGGACAGAAGCCCTGCAGACTCATCCTGCACCGATTACACTGGGCGACTCCACAGGGCACAACCCAGGGGGGCGGCGGACGCTTATATTAGACAACCAAGGTGTTGACGCGCCTCGAGACACACGTGCGAGATGCCGAGACGGCGACAGGAGGGGGAGGACGAGGAGGAGGTGGAGGATCGGGGTTGGACGGAGGGGAAGACGCGGCACGTCCCGGCCGAGCCTGTGGACCCTGCTCCCCCAGGACACCCAGAGCTCACAAGTCCCAGGGGAGCCCCATCCGGAGCAGCCAGCCCTGTCCTCCAGCCCGGCCCCTCCACCTCCTGGAAGCGGTCAAACCCTCCAGGTGTCTCTACCGCGGGGCCCGGGGCGGGCTACCCCAAGCCCTGCTCTCCAAGGGCCGCAGGCTCCACAACCAACTACAGGCCTGCAGACGCAACACCTACCCCGTCGGGACTCGCTCACCGGCCCCGGGCTCCCGAGGCTCCGGTCCGGGGGCTGCTCCTCGGGCGCGCTCCTCTCTCGGGGTCCCTCCGCTCCGCCTCCCGAGACCACTGGGCCAGAGGAGCCGGCTCTGGGCCCACGTCCCTCCCGGGACCTCGCTTGGCCCCGCGCTGCACATGGTCGGGCACTGCACTGCCGCCGGCCGCCCGGCCACTCCGGCCCAAACGCGGGCTCCGCGGCTCGAGCTCGGAGGTCACAGTTCCAGCCTCCGCCCGGCCCACGAGAACCCTCGCCCGCACAGCCCGCTCCCGCGGGCTGCCGGCCGGCCCGGACAGCGTACCGCCCCGCAGGCCCCGAAATGCTCGCCCGCAAGAGGCCAAGACGGGGGAACGACGGCCAGCGACGACCTGGGCACGCACAGCAAGCGAGGGCGGGGCGGCGACGGTGCGCGTGCGCCAACACGCACACATCATGGGGCGCACCTGCGCAGGCGGACACCCGAAGTCCGCCTGCCAAAGCCCGCCAGGAGCGCGGGACAAGTACCCGGACTCCAGAAGCCTCCCAGAAGTCTCCGTGCCGTCAAGATAGTGAGCGTATGAAATGTCTCCATCTCATCTGGCGCTCAAGTGCTGCTGTGCTGCGAGGGTGTGCCGCCTGGACCAGGGACTCCATTGCCCATTTGCCTTCACTCCTGTTAGGGATCAAGGAAAGGTGTGGCCTCAAGTGGGGGCTGTGTGATGGTTTCCAGGGTCCCTGGTCCTTTCCCGGCCCTGGGACATTTCGGGTTACATCTGAGATTCCCCCACCACCAGGAGAGGGGAAGGAGGGTATCATGTTCGCTTAACTGAAACGCTACAACTTTCATTCAAATCCTAGAATACAATAAATGCCCAGCCATGACACAAACTAATATTGCCCACGGAAGGAAAAGAAAATAGAAACTGTAGCTGCTTAGATTACACAACCAACGCATTAAAAACTGTACGAAAATCAGAACGTACACACAAACCGGAAACAGAAAACAGATACCTGGGATCTTACCTCTTAAAGACGATACTGTTTATGTTAGGTAAAAATATCATTTTTCAAAAATGGAATCAGAAGGGTAATGATTTATCACTATTTATCACTGGGGGTGAAATAATATAACTGTGTTCTTGGCCAACTGTTCCTTAAAAGCTGCTAGGGGAAAAGTTAAAAATAAAATCTCCAGGGACTTCCCTGGTGGTCCAGTGGTGAAGACTCCTAGTTTCCACTGCAGGGGGCACGTGTTTGATTCCTGGTTGGGGAACTAAGATCCCGCATGCTGCGCAGCACAGTCTCATTAATTAATTAATTAACGAACACACAAAATAAAAATAAAAATAAAATCTCTCGCCAACCGAGAAAATCCTCTCCACAAATGTAGAGATAAAGAAAACGGTTTTACTGTTGAATAACCATTAAACCAGACTGTGCTGTGCACCCACAGGTGAACCACTAATGTTTGTGCAAATGAAATCAACCTCACCTTTTTTTTTTTATAGCTCAGCAGATAAAATCTGTTGCATACAGGTTCTCAAGATAAATGGGAACTTGCCTCATGGGAATAGACTTGACACCACCATAAAAATGGCATACATTCTTTCAGAGTACATCCTAAATTCACCTGGTCATCTCGGTGGTTGTCCATGCTAGTTAATACCCTTTATCCAAAGGAGAAAGACAACTTCTCCTATCTCTAGGACAAGCACGTACTTATAGCTCAGAGGAAAGTGCCTAACACCTAGCCTAAACTCCCCTGGTGACAGAGAGATAAAGAAGATAGCTCTCAGGTCCTTAACATAAACATTCCTGGGTTGTAATGCTGGCAAGAGACTGATTTAGCTTTTAAAAAGATTTAGATACTTACGAAAGGGACAGAGGAAGTATTTCTATTACAAGCGTCTTGAGGAAATCCTCTAAAAACGGAAATAAGAAGTGATGATTCATGCAAATGAATAAGCACCTAACCCATTCCTGATTTCCCCAGCTGAACTGCCACATTAAATGAATCCTGCACAAAATGTGTGCTTCCCCAAAACTGCTCTTGGAAGTGGCTGCTTAGAGCCACGAATGGTCTTTTCCAGTTCTTGCTGCTGCTGACTGTGGCCTCTGCCTGAATTCTCACCGATGAAATGCTGCTTGTGTGGGAATGACAGCGACCACACCTCCTCTGAGCCTGAGCCTGGCAAACCTCCAGGGCGCATTTCTCGCATTTTCCAAGTTCACCACGTAAGGACATCAGCTACATGGAGTACCTTGCTGGGAAGCGCCTTGGAAGGGCAGTGCGCCCATGAGCACGCCACCAGGCCTCCAGTTCTCACCTCACCCACGTGCACTGACCGTGTCTCAGCAGAAGACTGGGGTGGCCTGTGAACCCCAGCTGCTGTGCCCACCTCAACACCTCACTCTATCCCTCCAGCCCAGAGACATGCTGGGCTCCCCAGCCCCCTGCCCTGGACACTCTCTGCAAGTCTTTCTATTACAAGTTGTCTTGAGGAAATGCTCTAAAAAAGGGAATAATAAGTACAGAGTCATCCCAATGAACAGGATGTCCAGCAGTGAGCTGATGTCTCTCACGACTCACCCCTCTCTCCAAAAGGTGAAAAACTGTCATTTCATACATTTCCCCCTTTTTAAAGTTGTTGAAGCTAGGAGGGTAAACCTGGACCCTGCGATTTCACCTTGACCAGAAGCAGCAATGGCCACCTTTTAGTTTGCTTTCATTAAGATCTCTTCAGGCCGCGTGGGCCATGGGGCGGCGGTCGCGGGGCCGGCGGCTCCAGCAGCAGCAGCAACGACCCGGGAGCGCGGAGGACGGCGCCGAGGACGGCGAGAAGCGCAGTGGGGCGGGCTGGGAAGGCGGGTACCCCGAGATCGTCAAGGAGAACAAGCTGTTCGAGCACTACTATCAGGAACTCAAGATCGTGCCCGAAGGTGAGTGGGACCAGTTCATGGAAGCGCTCAGGGAGCCTCTCCCGGCCACTTTAAGAATTATGGGTTACAAAAGCCACGCAAAAGAGATTCTCCATTGCTTAAAGAACAAGTATTTCAAGGAACTGGAGGACCTGGAGGTGGACGGGCAGAAAGTTGAAGTTCCACAGCCCCTGAGTTGGTATCCTGAAGAGCTTGCCTGGCACACAAACTTAAGTCGAAAAATCTTGAGGAAGTCTCCACAATTGGAAAAGTTTCACCAGTTTCTGGTTAGCGAAACTGAATCTGGAAACATCAGTCGTCAAGAAGCCGTTAGCATGATTCCACCACTGTTGCTTAATGCTCACCCTCACCATAAGATTTTAGATATGTGCGCAGCACCTGGATCAAAGACCACACAGCTAATCGAAATGCTGCATGCTGACATGAGCGTGCCTTTCCCAGAGGGGTTTGTCATCGCGAATGACGTGGACAACAAGCGCTGCTACCTGCTTGTGCATCAGGCCAAGCGGCTGAGCAGTCCCTGCATCATGGTGGTCAACCATGATGCGTCCTGCATCCCTCGGCTCCAGATGGATGTGAACGGGAAGAAGGAGATTCTCTTCTATGACCGCATCTTATGTGACGTCCCTTGCAGTGGAGATGGCACTATGAGAAAAAACATTGACGTCTGGAAAAAGTGGAGCACCTTAAACAGCTTGCAGCTGCATGGTTTACAGCTGCGGATTGCAACTCGGGGCGCTGAACAGCTAGTGGAAGGCGGCAGGATGGTGTATTCTACGTGTTCACTAAACCCCATTGAAGATGAAGCAGTCATAGCATCTTTACTGGAAAAGAGTGAAGGTGCCTTGGAACTTGCTGATGTGTCCTCTGAGTTGCCAGGACTAAAGTGGATGCCTGGACTCACACAGTGGAAGGTGATGACGAAGGATGGGCAGTGGTTTGCAGCGTGGGATGATGTTCCGCACAGCAGACACACCCAAATCCGGCCTACCATGTTCCCCCCGAAGGACCCCGAGAAGTCACAGGCGATGCACCTAGAGCGGTGTCTTAGGATATTACCACATCATCAAAACACTGGAGGGTTCTTCGTGGCAGTATTAGTGAAAAAGTCTTCAATGCCATGGAATAAACGTCCCCCAAAGCTGCAGGGTGAGTCTGCAGAACCGCGGGGGCCTGTGCAGCCGGGCCCCGCAGATCCCATGGGAAGGAGCATTTCCCACCCCTTGGAGCTGGAGAGTAAACTGGCCGCTGGTATTAGCGACACAGGAGCAACTGAAAGAGCTGAGAATTTAGAGAATAATGGAAATAAGAAAGATGGTGTGTGTGGTCCTCCTCCATCTAAGAAAATGAAGTTATTTGGATTTAAAGAAGATCCGTTTGTATTTATTCCTGAAGACGACCCATTATTTCCACCTATCCAGAAATTTTATGCTTTGGGCCCTTCCTTCCCAAAGATGAACTTGTTAACTCGAACCGTGGAGGGGAAGAGGAGGCAGCTCTACATGGTGTCCAAGGAGCTGAGAAACGTGCTGCTGAACAACAGCGAGAGGGTGAAGGTTATTAACACTGGGGTTAAAGTCTGGTGTCGAAATAACAGCGGTGAAGAGTTCGACTGTGCTTTCCGGTTGGCGCAGGAGGGAATATATACGTTGTATCCATTTATTAATTCAAGAATTATCACCGTCTCGATGGAAGATGTTAAAATTCTGTTAACCCAGGAAAATCCATTTTTTAGAAAACTCAGCAGTGAGGCATACGGCCAAGTCAAGGACATGGCCAAGGGCAGCGTCGTCCTGAAGTACGAACCGGACCCCACGAAGCTGGACACGCTCCAGTGCCCCATCGTGTTGTGTGGATGGCGGGGAAAGGCCTCAATTCGAACTTTTGTGCCAAAGAACGAACGGCTTCACTATCTCAGGATGATGGGGCTGGAAGTGTTGGCAGAAAAGAAGAAAGAGGGGGCTGTTCCAACGAGCGAGAGTGCAGCCAGCCCTGGGGCTCCGGAGGACAAGGTGGGTGCTGAGCAAGGGGCAGAGTAGCCGGCCAGCCGGATGCCGCCACAGGCAGTGACCTGGCGGCTGGCCCGCCCCAGTGCGCTGGCTGCAGGGGCCTCCACCTCGGCGTCGCCGCTGAGACAAAACCCAGGACTACTGACTGGTGAGGCATACGTCTGTAAAGACTGGGAAGTGACGGAAGGTTAGGTCTGTGAATGACCCCCGGACTCTTTCACGTGGAGCGTATGGAAGGTATTTTTTTAGCTTGTTAGAATTTCCCCATTTCTTTGGCAAAGTTGGGTCCAGTATGTCTGTTGCCGGTAATAGACTTTCATTGTTAAAGTCTACCAAGAAATATAACTGCCCTGGCAGAAAATTTCAGGTCCCTTTTGTTATGCCTATATTGGTCTTAAGGCCTAGTGCTTCTTTTAGGCATTCTTTTTTAGAGAGAATCTGTAACTACGTGTGGATTGTTGGAAAACTGTACTATCAACTTTAATAATTGTATTAAGTTGCCCATTAGTGCGACATTAATACGCAGTGGGGTTAATATCTGAGGTCTCAGATGACTTCTGTGCCTTTGTAATAAAAGGTAAAATAAACTTTCTCACAGTAAGAGCTGTACTGTGAATTGTGATATTAGTCATGAGGGTTTTATGTGCTTTTATTGGAGTACCCTGCAATTTTAATTTTTAAATGGGGTTTGGGATCCTTGGAAAGTTTAAATAAAGAGTCATTAATGAAAAAAAAAAAAAGATCTCTTCATATATATGGAGATTTACAATACAAAGCTTTCTCTTTTTGTATCTGCATTTCTATTAAATACAGATATTTTCCCTACTTGGTCACTTATCTATTTTTATTGAAGTATACTTCGTTTACAATATTTCAGGTGTACAGCAAAGTGACTCAGTTACATGTATTTATGTAAGAATATATGTATTCTTTTTCAGGTTCTTTTTTCCATTATGGGTTATTACAAGATATTGAACATAGTTCCCTGGGCTATACAGTAGGTCCTTACTGTTTATCTATTTTACATATAAAAGTGTGTATCTGTCAATCCCTGTTCTTTATCTTTTTAACTTAATTTTTTACTCTCACATTCTGTTATACAGACACTTAAAAAGATATTTTGTGTTCAAATCTTTCACTTTCACTTCATACTTTTCATCAGCTTGGACACTGTACTTGAAGAAGCCTTTCCCATCCTGCATTTCCTAAGTAGTTGCCTGTGTTTTCTCCTGTTTATTTTGGGTCTCTTAACATACCAATTTTATCAAGATAACTGGCACCCATCTTCAGGATTTGTAAAATCATTTTCCTCTTAAAGTCTCTCAACCATTTTTTTCAACACTAACACATCTACCACAACCAGGAAACGCAATGTTTAAGAAGAAAACTCAAGTTTGTAATCTAACAGAAAAGGACAGGCTCTTCTTTGAAGCTCAGCGACACGTCTTAATTTAAAGGCAGGGGAGGGACTTCCCTGGTGTTCCAGTGGTGGTAAAGAATCCGCCTTCTAATACAGGGTACGTGGGTTCAAAGGCTGGGAACACTGGTCCGGGAGCTAAGATCCCACACGCCACGGGGCAATTAAGCCCGCGTGCTGCAATTAGACACGATGCAGCCTAAGAGAGATAAATAATTTTTTACAAATAAAAATTAAAAAAATAAAGGCAGGGGAAGCAGGAAAGTGACCGTCTCATGTGAATTCCTTCTTATTCAAAATACAGGTCGTAGCAGTTTACTTGGGCTGCGTCACAAAATACGACACACTGGCGGGCTTAAGCAACACAAATGCACTGTCCGACATTTACGCAGGCTGCAAGTCTGAGATCAAGGTGTCAGCAGGGTTGGTCCCCTCTGAGGGCTGTACGGGAGGATGTGCTCCAGGCTTCCTGGTGGAGAGGGCGGTTTCCTCACAAGCACATGCACTGTGTATGTACCACGTAGGTGCCTGGGCTGAACTCCGATCCCAGGGCTGCTCATCCGCAGCAGCACCAGGCCGCTGGAGGGCTTGTCACGGACCCGTTGGCAGGAGGACTGCAGGCTGACACAGACGTCCGCTCAGCTGTGGACCCATGGCCCGGCCACAGCCCTACCAGAGGCTGCCTGGTTGAAATCCAGGTCACGGTTCACCTCCCTCCTGCTTATTGCATTCAATGACGCCTTGAAGACCCCCTACTGCACCAGCCTGGGTGGCACATCCCACCCAGTCATTTCCAAATCAGAAGCATGTCAATTGAGAAGGTTAAAATTAGGCCCTGGCTCAGTGCTGTGGAATTAGAATCTGTGAGGCTGGGTCCAGGCATCTGTGTTGGAATATTTTCTCCACGTGACTCTCATGCCCAAAGGATTGTATTGACGAAGCACTTCTGCTTCACCCTACTGATATTTCTGCACGAGAGCTACAGCCGTTGTTATATTAAACTGCATCCACAGGAGGAAAAGAGAGGAGGAGAGGTGATAGTTTTGCTTATCTCCAAACACGCTGTTACTGAACCAAACTTGGGTCCACTCGCCCGCACGCACTAAAGCCAATCTACTGACACAGGTCACGGTGAAGGAAAGTGCCACGTTTATGGCAGGGCAACAAGCAAGGGGTCCAGGTATCTAGGGCTCAAAAGGCCCCCACTCCCCAGTGGCTTTCAGGGAAAGGTGTTTACAGATGGGGTGAGGCTGTTGGTGGGAACGTACACTGGTGCTGCCGCTGTGCAGAACAGTGTGGAGGTTCCTCAAAACACTAAAGCTAGAGCTACCGTAGGACCCAGCAATCCCACTCCTGGGCATATACCCAGAGAAAACCATAATTCAAGAAGACACATGCACCCCAATATGTACAGCAGTACGATTTACAATAGCCAAGACATGGAAGCAACTTAAATGTCCATCGACAGAGGGATGGATAGGGAAGATGTGGTACATATGTGTGATGGAATACTACTCAGCCATAAAAAAGAATGAGATTATGCCATGTGCAGCAACATGGATGGACCTAGAGATTATCATACTAAGTGAAGGATGTCAGACAAAGACAAATACCATATGCTATCACTCCTATGTGGAATCTAAAACAGTGATATGAATGAACTTCTTAACAAAACAGAAACAGACTCACAGACATAGAAAAAAAACTTAGGTTTACCAAAGGGAAAAGGTGGGGGAGAGGGATAGATCAGGAGGTTGGGGCTAACATATGCACACAACTATATATAAAACAGGAAATCAACAAGGACCTCCTGTAGAGCACAGGGATCTCTACTCAATATTCTGTATTAACCTAGGGAGTTCCCTGGTGGCCCAGAGGTTAGGATTCTGGTCTTTCACGGCCGTGGCCCGGGTTCAATCCCTGGTCGGGGAACTGAGATCCTACAAGCCACACAGCACCATGAAAAAAAAGCAAAATTCGGTAATAACCTAAATGGGAAAACAATCTGAAAAAGAATAGATATCTGTGTCCATATAACTGAATCACTTTGCTGTACACCGGAAACTAACACAACACTGTAAATCAACTATACTCCCAATATAAAATTTAAAAAATGTTTAAAGTGAATTACAAACGAGTGGGGTGAGGGAGAGGAGGTTGAGGCGTGTGTGGTCAGCTTGTGGACATTCTTCCGATTGGTTGGTGGTGAGGTAATCTGAGGTCAACATCATCAACCGGCTGGTTCCAGCTGGTCTGGGGTCTACGTGCTTGTGGGCAGCATGCAGTTACCTTCCTCCCCCCTGCTGGGGGCTTCAGTCTCTGCAAAACAGCTCCAAGGACGTGGCTCAGAACAGTATCTACAGCCCTTGAGGAGGAACTAAAGGTCCTTGACTTTGTTTAACGGCTACACTAGTATTATTTGGTCTTTTGGGACTCTTTTCCTTGCTTTTGGCACTTTCTCCCTTCTCTGATTAAATTGTTTGTTTCCAACTCACGGAAGGCTAGGAGGCTAAAATTTTCTAAAGACAAGAAGCAGGCAGAAGACATGGGGAGAATCCGTCCCAGGAAGGCCCCACAAGGTCCTGCTCACTTACAACATCACATTCAATCTGGGCTGTTTACGCCATTTTTGGACAACATACCAACACATCTTAAGATGGGTCCCACCCGACTGTAGCGCATTTGGACAAGGTGCGGTGGGGTGGGATTATGCAAATCCAGATCTGAAGACTAGATAAAGCAATCAGGGTATTTCACAGTACACAAGAGAAATTTTCATGGGGACAGAATACCAACCTTCTAATATTTGAAAGCCTGTTAGCCAAGAGGGAGAGTGAACTTCTGTTTTGTTATACAAGGACCCAATCAGCTGTGATGGTTGAAAGCATGAGGAACGCAAATCTGAATTCATTTGCCTCCTAACAATGCAACGTCTACAGCAGAGGGACACAGGTCCTCAAGCAGCAGTGCTTTTCCCAGCAGTGCAGACCCTGAGGAGAGCCAGGCTGTGGCAGCTCTGGAGGACCTCAGACACTCTTTGCACGGCCTCTGAGACCTAGAACATCTCAGAAAGTCCACGAGTGCAAACCAAAGAGACACTCAGTCCCTGCACCTTGGATGAACTGATTTGACTCTATGTATGCATTGCTAGGGCTAATTAGAAATATGGAAGTGATCAGAAGACAGAATAAACCTCTGGGCACATCCTGAACAACACAGATACTTCTCATCAAAGTCCAAACAATAATTCAAAAGCAAGATTCAGAGCCAAAATGTGGAAACAAACCAAGTGTTCACTGACAGATGAATGGATCAAGAAAATGTAGTGTGTATATTCACACAACAGATATTATTCACCCACAAACAGGAAGGAAAGTTTCTAATTGATACAAAGACCATTTATGTATTTTTCAAAGATTGACATTTCTTTGTATGAACAGTGAAAATTTAACAATTCCACTTTTAAGAGGAAAGGTTAGTGTTTCTTTGTAGAAACAATTAAGTCTCAGCAGTAGAGGCATAAGCACACACGTGCACACAGAGTAAACAGAACAGCGCCCCACTACCTCCCCGCAATCTGATCCCCCGATGAGCCCTGCTGATTCTCCCTTCAAATACAGAGAACCTGTTTACTTCTCTCCATCTTCTCAGACATCGTCTTCCTGGACTACCACGCCAAATTCCTAACCTTATCTGGGTCTCCCAACTTCCACTCTTACTGAATCCCCACCCCATCCATTTATGCAGCAGCCAAAATCAATTGTTCCCCTTTCAGTGCAAACTGGATCAGGACACCTCTCATTCACTGCTTTCCCACTGCACTTGGCAAACATCTGAACTTCTTCAGACCCACGGTTTTATTTCCTTCTCACTCACTGTGTACTGTGTACTGTCCACACTGGCTTTGGGGTCTAGGAAGGAAATTTTGACACAGGCTACCACACAGATGACATGCGAAGACATTAAGCTAAGTGGATAAGTCAGATACAAATGGACAAATGTTACATGATTCCACTTCTGTGAGGTCCCCAGACGGGTCAAATTCAGAGAGACAGAAAGTGGAGTGGTGGGTGTCAGGGGCTGGGAGGGGGATGGGGAGTCAGTGTTTAATGGGGACAGAGTTTCACTTGGACAGGATGAAAACATTCTGGAGATGGATGGTCGGGATGGTTGCACAACAATGAGAATTCTTTTATTTTTCCTTAAGATTTTTGTTTTACTTATTTTCGGCTGCGTTGGGTCTTCGTTGCTGTGCGCAGGCTTTCTCTAGTCGCGGCGAGCGGGGGCTACTCTTCGGTGCAGTGTGCAGGCTTCTCATTGAGGTGGCTTCTCTTTGCGGCAGAGCATGGGCCCTAGGCGCATGGGCTCAGTAGTTGTGGCTCGCGGGCTGAGGAGTTATGGCTTGCAAGCTCAGTAGTTGTGGCGCATGGGCGTTAGGTGCTCCGCGGTATGTGGGATCTTCCCGGACCAGGGCTCGAACCTGTGTCCCCTGCATCGGCAGGCGGATTCTTGACCACTGTGCCACCAGGGAAACCCAAGAAAAAAAGCAAGACTCAGACCCAAAGGGGAGGAGTGGAAGTACGAGTTGGGAGGTTCAGAAGAAGCTTCCAGTGACACTGCATGACCCTGAGTTGGCTATTTTCTTCTCTGCATCTCGGCTACCATATACTTCCTACCCTCATAGAAAAATAACCTGTCTGGAATTGGAAATTTTTCCATTTAGTCTTTTTGTGCATGTGACATTTTTATTCAGAAAAATAATCTGTGTTGAACTGGAGTTTTTTCCATTTAGTATTTTGTACATGTGACATTTTTATTCAGGTAGTGAAATCTCTGGGTCAACAGTGATACCACATTCTCAAGATTTTGATAAGTAGACTAGAACTTCTTAACTGGAATCAAGGGGCAGGCTTTGGACAATCCATGGACTTTGTGACATCCAAAGGTGCCCTTTGTGTGTGTGTGTGTGTGTGTGTGTGTGTTTGTAGACACCCTTTGAAGGGTGCGTGAGCACCTGTAGTTTTCTATGATTTTAGCTTCTCCAAATGGCTCTTGGACTCAAAGGTGCCTGAGGGGAGCGGACGTGTACTCCCCCAGTACAGAATTCTGAACGCAGTGTCAGTAAACATTCAGCCAAAGAGCTTTGCCAAATGGCGTGTTTTAACGTAACTTTTTAATCCAGTGAGTCGATGTACCTGGGATCTTTTTTTACATACTTATCTCATTCTTTCTTTATTTTTTTTGGGGGGGGGTACGCGGGCCTCTCACGGTTGTGGCCTCTCCCGTTGCGGAGCACAGGCTCCGGACGCGCAGACTCAGCGGCCATGGCTCATGGGCCCAGCCACTCCGCGGCATGTGGGATCTTCCTGAACCGGGGTACCAACCCGTGTCCCCTGCATCGGCAGGTGGACTCTCAACCACTGCACCACCACGGAAGCCATTATCTCACTCTTATAAGGCTGAAACGTTGCTGCTTCCCCTAAGTTTCCTTGTCCCTCTCCCCACTCTCCCACCAGGCCGTGGAAGAGGAATGGGAGGGAGGGGGAGAGTCCAGCAGGGAGAGGACAGTGCACCTGCTGGGAAGCGGTAAAGAGGGGTGCAGGGTGGGAGGGAGGGAGACACAAGAGGGAGGGGATATGGGAACAGGTGTATATGTATAACTGATTCGCTTTGTTATAAAGCAGAAACTAATACACCATTGTGAATCAATTGTACTCCAATAAACTTGTAAAAAAAATTAGAACTACCATATGACACAGCATTTTCACTCCTGGATATATATCGAAAAAAATAAAACCAAAAAACATTAATTTGAAAAGATATATGCACCCTAATGTTCATGGCAGCATTATTTACAATTGACAACATATGGAAGCAAGCTAAGTGTTTATTAAGAGATGAATGGGTAAGGAAGATGTGATATATATACATACAATGGAATACTACTTAGCTAAAAAAATTTTTTTTTGAATTGAAATTGTATCAAGTATCTTTTCCGACCACAATGCTATGAGACTAGACATCAATTACAGGAAAAGAGCTGTAAAAAAATACAAACACATGGAGGCTAAACAATACACTACTTAATAACGAAGTGATCACTGAAGAAATCAAAGAGGAAATTAAAAAATACCTAGAAACAAATGACAATGGAGACATGACGACCCAAAACCTAGGAGAGGCAGCAAAAGCAGTTCTAAGAGGGAAGTTTATAGCCATACAATCCCACCTTAAGAAACAGGAAACATCTCGAATAAACAACCTAATCTTGCACCTAAAGCAATTAGAGAAAGAAGAACAAAAACATCCCAAAGTTAGCAGAAGGAAAGAAATCATAAAGATCAGATCAGAAATAAATGAAAAAGAAATGAAGGAAACGATAGCAAAGATCAACCAAACTAAAAGCTGGTTCTTTGAGAAGATAAACAAAATTGATAAACCATTAGCCAGACTCATCAAGAAAAAAAGGGAGAAGACTCAAATCAATAGAATTAGAAATGAAAAAGGAGAAGTAACAACTGACACTGCAGAAATACAAAAGATCATGAGAGATTACTACAAGCAACTCTATGCCAATAAAATGGACAACCTGGAAGAAATGGACAAATTCTTAGAAATGCACAACCTGCCAAGACTGAATCAGGAAGAAATAGAAAATATGAACAGACCAATCACAAGCACTGAAATTGAAACTGTGATAAAAAATCTTCCAACAAACAAAAGCCCAGGACCAGATGGCTTCACAGGCGAATTCTATCAAGCATTTAGAGAAGAGCTAACACCTATCCTTCTCAAACTCTTCCAAAATATAGCAGAGGGAGGAACACTCCCAAACTCATTCTACGAGGCCACCATCACCTTGATACCAAAACCAGACAAGGATGTCACAAAGAAAGAAAACTACAGGCCAATATCACTGATGAACATAGATGCAAAAATCCTCAACAAAATACTAGCAAACAGAATCTAACAGCACATTAAAAGGATCTTACACCATGATCAAGTGGGGTTTATTCCAGGAATGCAAGGATTCTTCAATATACGCAAATCAATCAACGTGATACACCATATTAACAAATGGAAGGAGAAAAACCATATGATCATCTCAATAGATGCAGAGAAAGCTTTTGACAAAATTCAACACCCATTTATGATAAAAACCCTGCAGAAAGTAGGCATAGAGGGAACTTTCCTCAACATAATAAAGGCCATATATGACAAACCCACAGCCAGCATCGTCCTCAATGGTGAAAAGCTGAAACCATTTCCACTAACATCAGGAAAAAGACAAGGTTGCCCACTCTCACCACTCTTATTAAACATAGTTTTGGAAGTTTTAGCCACAGCAATCAGAGAACAAAAGGAAATAAAAGGAATCCAAATCGGAAACGAAGTAAAGCTGTCACTGTTTGCAGATGACATGATGCTATACGTAGAGAATCCTAAAGATGCTACCAGAAAACTACTAGAGCTAATCAATGAATTTGGTAGAGGTGCAGGATACAAAATTAATGCACATAAATCTCTGGCATTCCTATATACTAATGATGAAAAATCTGAAAGTGAAATCAAGGAAACACTCCCATTTACCATTGCAACAAAAAGAATAAAATATCTAGGAATAAACCTACCTAAGGAGACAAAAGACCTGTATGCAGAAAATTATAAGACACTGATGAAAGAAATTAAAGATGATACAAATAGATGGAGAGATGTACCATGTTCTTGGATTGGAAGAATCAACATTGTGAAAATGACTCTACTACCCAAAGCAACCTACAGATTCAATGCAATCCCTATCAAACTACCACTGGCATTTTTCACAGAACTAGAACAAAAAATTTCACAATTTGTATGGAAACACAAAAGACCCCGAATAGCCAAAGCAATCTTGAGAACGAAAAATGGAGCTGGAGGAATCAGGCTCCCTGACTTCAGACTATACTACAAAGCTACAGTAATCAAGACAGTATGGTACTGGCACAAAAACAGAAAGATCAATGGAACAGGATAGAAAGCCCAGAGATAAGCCCACGCACATATGCTCACCTTATCTTTGATAAAGGAAGCAGGAATGTACAGTGGAGAAAGGACAGTCTCTTCAATAAGTGGTACTGGGAAAACTGGATAGGGACATGTAAAAGTATGAGATTCGATCACTCCCTAACACCATACACAAAAATAAGCTCAAAATGGATTAAAGACTTAAATGTAAGTCCAGAAACTATCAAACTCTTAGAGGAAAACATAGGCAGAACACTCTATGACATAAATCACAGCAAGATCCTTTTGGACCCACCTCCTAGAGAAAAGGAAATCAAAATGAAAATAAACAAATGCGACCTAATGAAACTTCAAAGCTTTTGCACAGCAAAGGAAACCATAAACAAGACCAAAAGACAACCCTCAGAATGGGAGAAAATATTTGCAAATGAAGCAACTGACAAAGGATTAATCTCCAAAATTTATAAGCAGCTCATGCAGCTCAATAACAAAAAAACAAACAACCCAATCCAAAAATGGGCAGAAGACCTAAATAGACATTTCTCCACAGAAGATATACAGACTGCCAACAAACACATGAAAGGATGCTCAACATCTTTACTCATTAGAGAAATACAAATCAAAACTACAATGAGATATCATCTCACACCAGTCAGAATGGCCATCATCAAAAAATCTAGAAACAATAAATGCTGGAGAGGGTGTGGAAAAAAGGGAACACTCTTGCACTGCTGGTGGGAATGTGAATTGGTACAGCCACTATGGAGAACGGTATGGAGGTTCCTTAAAAAACTACAAATAGAACTACCATATGACCCAGCAATCCCACTACTGGGCATATACCCTGAGAAAACCATAATTCAGAAAGAGACATGTACCAAAATGTTCATAGCAGCCCTATTTACAATAGCCCGGAGATGGAAACAACCTAAGTGTCCATCATCGGATGAATGGGTAAAGAAGATGTGGCACATATATACAATGGAATATTACTCAGCCATAAAAAGAAACGAAATTGAGCTATTTGTAATGAGGTGGATGGACCTAGAGCCTGTCATACAGAGTGAAGTAAGTCAGAAAGAGAAAGACAAATACTGTATGCTGACACATATATATGGAATTTAAGAAAAAAAAATGTCATGAAGAACATAGGGGTAAGACAGGAATAAAGACACAGACCTACTAGAGAATGGACTTGAGGATATGGGGAGGGGGAAGGGTAAGCTGTGACAAAGTGAAAGAGCGGCATGGACATATATACACTACCAAACGTAAGGTAGATAGCTAGTGGGAAGCAGCCGCATAGCACAGGGAGATCAGCTCGGTGCTTTGTGACTGCCTGGAGGGGTGGGATAGGGAGGGTGGGAGGGAGACGCAAAAGGGAGGGGATATGCAAACATATGTATATGTATAACTGATTAAATTTGTTATAAAGCAAAAAAAAAATTAAAAATAAAGATGAAGAAAAAAAAAAAGAATAAAATTTTGCCATTTATGACAAAAAAAAAGAGGGGTCCGGATACCCTGAGGGGGGTTTTGGAGGATGGGCAGAGGTTGGGTCAGTGGCAGGAGATACCATTTACCCCTGATCTCTGGGACAAGTGCACGCATAGGTCTGACAGTTACTTGTGCTTTCCTTCAAACTGGTTTCCTTCAAACTCCGATGATGACATCAGAGGCTTCCGACCTTCCCGATTGGATGGACCAGACTCCTTGGTGCTTGGCAGCAGTAGTAGACAACAGAATCTCGCCAGAGCTTCTCTCCACTGACAGTTGCCCCGCAGCTTGGAGAAGGGACGACCACTTGTGTTTAGCCCAAGTCCAGAAGAAGAGTTGGGACAAAGCAGAGTCTAGGCTTCGAGGAAGGGAAGAGTCTGGGAGACATCATGGACAATCGTCAACCGACTTCCCAGGCTGAGGAGCTGAATTCCCAGTCCAGCTCTTCAGGGTACCCCCTGGAGTTGACTGTCTATGAAGAAAGCCCAGGACCGTCAGGTGAGGGAGCTGGCATGAGAAGGAATTTCAGAGATTTGACCAGTAAGGAGGAAAGGGTACAGAGGTCGGGAAGGAGCACCTGCATAAGGTGCCTATGAAAGAAAGGAGACATTCAGAAAGCCAGGGATTGAGGGAGGAGAGCACAGGAGCTGGGGACACGGAACACCTGGGGAGCAAGAAACAGGGTTAGGAGATGAGATCCAAGGATGAGAGAAGGGGAGAGAGGAAACAAGGGGAGGGTTCTTTTTTTTTATTCCTGGTGGGAGAAATTATCTACCATGAGAAAGAGTTTCGAGGACGGGAAGCTGGACAAATGACAAAAAGAGTCAGGGGAGGGATAGGTAGATGTGGACAGAGAAAGATGGAAAGATGACTTGGGGCAAGGTCAGCGGTCTGTGAGACTGGAAAGCACGGGGGTGCTTCGGGGGGGAGGCGGAGTCGGGGTGGGGTTGGGTGGTCACCAGTGGCTGAATTCCCAAGACGAGAGCGTCATACTGTAGTCTCTTCTCCTTCGTCAGCTCCCTGGGCTGGTTGCAGCCCCCCGCCTCAGCGCCCCGGCTGTAAGAGGAAGAGGTCAGTGGCGTTCAGAGCGGAGGTGGAGGGCAACACGGCCGCTGAGGCCCAGGACACCTGGGTCGTGGAGTTGCTGAGTGGGCTCAAGATGAAGCTGAAGCGACAGCGGGTGTCTTCAGTGCTGCCTGAGCACCACGAGGCCGACACCTGGGTCGTGGAGTCGCTGAGTGGGTTCAAGATGAAGCTGAAGCGACAGCGGGTGTCTTCAGTGCTGCCTGAGCACCACGAGGCCGACACCTGGGTCGTGGAGTCGCTGAGTGGGTTCAAGATGAAGCTGAAGCGACAGCGGGTGTCTTCAGTGCTGCCTGAGCACCACGAGGCCGACACCTGGGTCGTGGAGTCGTTCAGTGGGCTCAAGATGAAGCTGAAGCGACAGCGGGTGTCTTCAGTGCTGCCTGAGCACCACAAGGTCTTCAAGTGGATGCTTGGTAAGGACCCACCGCCCTGCCCAGCAACCTCCAATCCTATACTTGAAAAACAAACAAACCAGAACTTCCCATGACTACACTTTCCCAGTGGAAAAGAATTCCCTGCTACTTGGTGCGCTCTCCGTCCCTGGCGGACTGTCTACGGATAAAGGATACGGGGGACACATAAAAGATACAGGATGAGGTTAGACTTAGAAATGATACAAGACTAGGTTAGATTTAGAAATGATACAGGATTAGGTTCGCTTGGTTTCAACTGTACCCGAGACTCTAGCTCTTACTGGCCTTTTGAATCTTACTGGCATGTTCGGGGTGGGGGGAGGAGGGGCTGACAAGCCATCTTCACCCCCTGACATGACTGTCAATTGAGACATTGGCTGAGAGTATCTTGATGCCCTCTGCAGGTACGTGAATGCATGATGAAGGGGCATCACTCCCTGTCACTCGGCCCCCCCAGAAGGGGAGTCACCCCCTTTCCTCCCACAGTGAATGGTCTTCCCTCCCCTCTTTCCATCAGCTTCACCCTGGGCCACATCTTGGCATTTCCCCAGGGGGGCGCGGTTCACCCTCTTGGCTCTGGAATGCTCCCACGACAGCCCTGTTCCCACTGGCAACATCTGCCCTTTTTTCACAGAGGATCCCGTCGTTAAGAAATTCCTCGCCTGGGACAAAAACCTGGAAGTATCTGACAAGGTAAGTCACCCACTGAGATGGATTCCTGCTCCAGCGCCTGTTCTAGGTGGGCGCGCTGGGTGCTTTCTACACCCACGTTTCCACTCCCCTCCTAACCTCATGCCTTGTCAACACTTCCCTCCAGGGGCCTCGAGGTCCCTTCTGGGATCTGAGCCCCAGGAGTGCCCCTTTGGTGGTTGCTGCCTAAGTCCCCTCTCCTCTCAGCTCCTGGGGACTCGCCTTGGCTCCGGTTCATCGAACACCGTCCTGTGCCCGCGGCCCTAAGTCCACGCCCTCAATCCCAAAGCCTCCCATCCTTGGAGCGCCGCCAACTCTGACCTTCTGTCCTCTCCCCTTCCCCAAACAATCAGGCTCACCCCACACGGGGGTCTCTCCTCCAAGTGGCACCACCCATTCCTCGTCCCCTGCTCCCTTCTCCCTCCCACTCTTTCTCCTCTTCCAGGATGTGACCTCTCTCCTACGTTTTTTCCCCTCTTTCCATCAGTATCTCCTGTCGATGGTGATAGCGTATGTCAGCCGGGCCGGGCTCCTCTCCTGGCAATTCCAGAGAATCCATTTCTTCATAGCTCTGTGAGTACCTTGCTCCATCCCCGCCATCAATATTCAACACCCTGGGAGGGCAGAGGGAGAGACGTGGGGCTCTGACCTTTCATCTATTTTTTTAAACCCCTTTGTACTGACTCTAGGTGTGAAAATGACAGGATTACGGTACCGTGGTTTCTTTTTCAAACCATGTTCTGTTTTTTATAGCATTCATTGTCAAAACAAACTACCCTAATGTCAATTAAAACACTGAAAGAAACAAAGCAAAACGCAAAACTTTCCTAAGAGGAGAGGAAGAAAGAACTGACACCATCCTGCCCCCGAGTAACAGACTTGAGACGTTTCCGGTTCGAATTCTCCGGTCTCGGGTCTTCCGACATCAGCACCAAGTGTGATTATCTTCCGTTTCTGCATTCCCACGACAAATGCCACAATCGGGGCCCGTATCACATAGCACGGATTTGGTGTCAAATGCTCCCCACTGATGTTTCTTCCAAGTCTCCCAAGCCAGTTGGCTCTATTTGCCTGAACATCCTTCCAAAACACAGGTCTGACCGCTTCACACAATTTCATTGGCTAATGACATGCCAAATCAAGGCCAGAGTTCTGCGTTGGGATTTAACTCTCTCTGCAATCTCCAGCACACCGTCCTGATACTTTATTCCTGTGTTTCACTGCTCCTTCCAAATACCCTGCCCTCTAAGTTTCTATTGAGCTTTCTATCCAGGTATCTTTGCCATACATTTATCTGAAGAAAACGACCTTATCCTTAAAGTGGGTTCAAACACCAAAACCTTCACGATGCCCGATCTCCCTAACTTCTGCATCCCAGAGGCACTTTAGTTCAAATTGTATTATAATGTGATGCTTTGCATTATAGTCATTTCTTATCTCCCCCCTTCCCCTTCCCCGGTCCCACTAGACTAGACACCATGTGGAAGGCAGGTCTCGTCAAAATGTCAATGCATTCCCAAAACACTCAGCACAATTCTTTTCATTGGGCAAATGTTTGTTACTGTGAGACTTCTAGGTAATCAGTATTGCATTTGGCCATGAGATAAAATGTTCATTCATTCATTCATTCATTCATCTAACAAACCTTATAAAGTACACCCTACATGCTGGGGAATATGAGGTGGTGGGAACAGAGATTCACAAAAGGCTGTTGAATTCATGCATCAATATGAACCAAGCCCTAAATGTGTCATTTGCTAGGAGAGGGATGAATGCAGAAACAGATCAGATCAGCTCCTGCCCTCAGGAACTGTACATGTACCTACAACATAGGAAGAGAGGTGTGTGCACATAAAACAAGTTGAAGGGAACGGGGGTTTGGATCGTGTCCTCATCATCAAGGTGTGAGAGGCACCCTTCCGAAGGTCCTGCCTGGCAGTGGCTCCTTGATGACTGGGCGGCTCCCGGTGACGCTGGGCAGGGCTGGGTGGGTCGTGTGAGGATGCTCAGCCTGCCTCTTTTCTGGGAAGCTGATCTCAAGTGGAGGCCCTTCCTGTCCTGATGACAGCGACCTGATGTCTTTCCCCAGCTATGTGGCCAGCGACATGGAAGAGAACAACCAGGCCCCCAAGCAGGCCATCGTTTCGTTCCTCTATGGAAAGAACAGCTCGCAGCATGCCTTGTTCCACAAACTGCGTTCCCAGTTCATCCGTTCCATGGGCTGGAAGACATGGGTCACTCGGGAAGAGTGCGAGCAGGTGGGTGGGCTGTGGCGGTCTCGGGGAGGGGGAGGGACGGAGAGGAGGTGGGGATCATGGGGGACTCGGTTTGGGACTTGGGGACAGACGAGAAAGAACCGGAGGCGGGGCAACGGGAGGCAGCGGCATCCTCATTGCCAGGGGCTGTTTGTCTTTCCAGATCCAGGCTTTTGATCCAGAGCTCTGGGTGTGGGGAAGAGATCGCGCCCTCTTGCCCCAGAGGCCCCAGGACCACGCAGGCCTGAGGTCATCGGCCTGCGCAAAGGTAGGTCTGCGTGCGCAAAGGTGCGGGTGGAATGACGTGTTGTCTACTGAGGAAATCGGAGGAATCCCACTGCTGGACCCACATCACCTCTCACACTGTGAAGGGGGCCAGCCAGGCACACAGCCACGTGCCGACTCTGCGCCAGCCACGGACTGACAGCCACACACAGACACCAGCACCGCGAGGCCCGTGGGCACCAGACCTCGGGGAAACCAGTTTGTCCCAGACGCATGGGTCTCACTGAAGTTATTTCACCCAAAGCAATTGGGTCCAAATAACAGCTTTGACGAGGTGGTGATTCTTTTCCATATACTGCGTTTCCAGTTTCTCTTTTTCATTCATTTTTGGCCTTACATCCCTCAGGGTTATGGGTTCTAGCATTTATCTACAACAAAGTAAATGTCTACAAACAGGATATTAGATAGAACAGCCCACACGTTCAATAAGAAAAGATGAATTATGACTAGCTTTATATTCCTCCAAATTTACTTTCAAATTGCCTATGGCCAGATCACCTGTGACTCTTTATTCCCCCTGACTCACCACTTCTGGACCAATGATTCCTCTAGTACAATTCACCTTTTCCCCCTCACGTTTATGGTCAAGGGGGTTTATCACAACGACTGAAGGTTAAGGAATGCCATCTTCAGCATGGCTTATTACAATTGACACATTAGAGTTCTAGATGTGGGCAGAGGATTGAGCAAACATTTGGTTTAAATCTTGCAAACTAGCTGCCTTCGTCCATTCAACCTGCCCTACTACAGACCGCGTTGCTTAGAAACAACACAGCACGGTCTCTTTTACAAGGGCAATAATCTCATTCATGAGGGCTCTACCCCATGACCTAATAACCTCCCAAAGACCCCACCTCCTAATACCAGCACCTTAGGGGTTAAGATTTTAAGATTTCAACATAAGAATTTTGGGGGACACAAACATTCAGCACATAACACTAACCAAGTTTAGGGCTGAGTATTATTTAAACATTAGGACCCAGGGACTTCCCTGTTGGCACAGTGGTTAAGAAACCGCCTGCCAATGCAGGGCACACAGGTTTGAGCGCTGGTCCGGGAAGACCCCACATGCCGCGGAGCAACTAAGCCCGTGCGCCACAACTACTGCGCCTGCGCTCTAGAGCCCGCGAGCCACAACTACTGAGCCTGCGTTCTAGAGCCCGCAAGCCGCAACTACTCAGCCTGTGCGCCTAGAGCCCGTGCTCCGCAACAAGAGAAGCCGTCAGGAGAAGCAACGGAGAGTAGTCCTCGCTCACCACACACAGCAACAGAGAGAAAGCCCACACACAGCAACAGAGACCCAATGCAGCCAAAAATAAAAGAAAGAAAATAAGTAAATAAATGAAAACTTAATAATAACATAGACATTAGGATGCAGGGTTAGGGTTAGGGATCCGGCCTCAGGTCTCCTGGTCCACGATGTTGACTTGTCAGTGATGTCTGTAGTGTGCTTCCAAGTTCAGAATTTAAGTGGTGCCAAAGGACCAAGGTGAGTTAAGACTAAAGCAGCCTTCTCCAAATGCCAGCTCCCTGAGCAGAATCACCTGGAGTCTGGGCTATAAAGCAGATTACTGGGCCTGACCTTGGGTGCATTCAGTAGTTTTTGGAGTCAGGGTCACCAAAGTCCAAGAATCGCACTTGAAAACAATGAATGGTTCAGGACTGGGGTTCAGAATGGAGAATTTGAGATAAAACTCCAATCATAAATGAGTCTCAATTCTGGTTAGAATTGACTAAGAATGTGAAAACCTTTATATCTGGACAGTTGCCACTTTGAAATCTGACATCCTTGCTCCTTCTCTTACTTCCAGATCACAGAGCCCAGGAGAGATGAGGATGTTCAACAAGAGGTCAATCCAGACACTGACGACAGCCGTGAAGAAGGAAGGGAGAAGCCTCTTGTGCAGATCATCGAGAAGAAGCCAGCATCTTCTAGAATGAGCGGAGGCCAGTTTTCGTGTTATACTCCTAGGAGCGGGGTGTGCTTCTAGGAGTCTGTGGCAGGACAATAAGAAAACAGGGTTTATTCAGATTCCACCCTTTTGGAAGGCACCACCTCAATTTTCAGATCATTTCATTTCCATCTCCCCTGAGACGAACATTGGAGGTCCCATTTTTTATACACTTGTTTGCCCCAGTCTAGAAGCATTTGAAGGTGGAGTGTAGCGGCTCAGAATAGGAGGGAATAACATTAAAATATATAATTAGGAAAAAAAATATATATATATATATATAATTACAGCCACAGGGTCATGACTCATGACTTAAGTTTCACTGGCTTATTTTGAAAATGTCACCTATAAAATTATTGTATTTTTATATTTTATATTTATATATTTATTTTAAATAGTTTTGAAATAGTCTTCATTTTGAAACATCTTATTACTACAAACTTTTGTGATGAGAACTGTAGCTGTTGTATATTTACACATATATACAGTTTTACTCACATTTTCAAGAGAGATTGTTGATTTTATCTATTACATCATATTTCCATTCTACTTATAGCATAGTGGGTATTTCCTCCCAATTCTTGTAAGCATAAATTTTGTATTTTTTTAGTTCTCATTATTGAATTGTGGGAATTCAGTCCTAATTTTTTAACTTGCCTCAGCATGTTTGTATGTTATTTTAGATTGTTCAAGAGTACCGTGCGATGCAGCTTTTGGGGAACTACAATAAAGACGAAAGTCTTCTCACAGTCAGGATGTGTGTGGTCATTACCAGTCGGCTTCGCCTCTTTGCTGTCCAACGAGGTGTTGCTTAATGGCGTTGTGATTATCCAACCACATTTCTTAACTCTGAAAAATAGTCCTCAATTATTTTTCATGTAGAGAAAACTACAGAAGATGAGGCAGGTCTTGCATCATTCAGGACTCCAATACTGAGAGACAACTCTTGGGTAAAAGGAAAGATAGCTTTACTGAGGAAGCCGGCAGTCCAGAAGAGAGGTGGACTCGTGTCCCGAAGAACCAACTCTCCCCTCCTGAAGTTTTGCTTGAGGACTATACAGGGAAAAGAGAAAGGGGCTACATGTTGAAGAGAGGGTTACAGGGTGCGTGATCAGCTCACGGTCATTCTTCTGATTGGTCAGTGGTGAGGTAACGGGGACTCAACATCATCAGCCTTCTGGTTCCAACTGGTCTGGGGTCTACGTGCTTGTGGGCAACATGCAGTTAACTTCTTCCACCTGCTGGGGGTTTCAGTCTCTGCCAAACAGCTCCAAGGATGTGGCTCAGAATATTACCCAATAGCCCTTGAGGAGGAACTAAAGGTCCTTGACTTTGTTTAACAGCCAAGAGACGATTATTTTGTCTTGGCTGTTTTTTCGGCCTCGCCACGCAACTTGCAGGATCTTAGTTCCCTGATCAGGGATCGAAAACAGGCCTCTAGCAGTGGAAGCGCAGAATCCTAACCGCTGAAGTGCCAGGGAGTTCCTGACGGTAGACTTTAAAAAAAAAAAAAAAAAAACAGACCAAAAGGAACACAGTTTTAAGGAAGCTTAACTTTCTCAGAAATGCAGAAATTTTGTTGTGCATTTATTTTCTTTCTTTTTTTCCCCCAATACATTTATTTATATATTTATTTATTTTTGTCTGCGTTGGGTCTTCCTTGTTGCACGTGGGCTTTCTCTAGTTGCAGTGGAGAGGGGGCGACTCTTCATTGCGGTGCGTCGGCGTCTCCATGCGGTGGCTTCTCTTGTTCCGGAGCATGGGATCTAGGCACGTCGATTCCAGTAGTTGTGGCTCACGGGCTCTAGAGGTTTTTTATGTTTTGCAAGTATTCATCAGATGTTTATTGCTTGAATGAATGACAAATAATTTCTTCCAACAATCTTCAAACTGCTTAACACTATGACAATATTTAGCGTTTCAAATTTCACGTGACCTTAGTCTTTCCGTGCTCTAGTTTCTAAAAGCACGTGGGATCTTCCCGGACCAGGGCTTGAACCAGTGTGCCCTGCACTGGCGGGCGGATTCTTCACCAAGGAGCCACCAGGGAAGTCCCTGTGCATTTATTTTCAAAAAAATAATAAGGCCGGATGAATTCAGAACTAGGTGCAGAAACCTCTTCCAGTGAGATACAGAATCTCTGCTGTTTAGGCAGATTTAGAGAACAACTTTTCCAACCACTTATTAAAGAGACCAATACTCCATGAAAAAAATTTATCATTTGTACAGAGAGAAAACCAAACTCCAGCTTTGCATCAATATAATATTTGCTACTAAGAGAACCATAAGCTCTTTTTTGAAAATCTCTGGAATAAACATCAAAACTGAGCTGCCTTCGGCTCAGACAAATAAAATTCCCTTTCTACCCGTCTCCTACAACTTTCTATACCCATTCAGGTTGTGTCCTTCACTATCCTCTTTCTGGTGCTGGAACAATCAGTCATTTTACTTTAGGACCAAACGATTTTTGTTCCTGTTAATAAACAAAACTACATCGCATTATCTTGCATACAAAGTTGTACCTCTCGGTTGCTGGAACCAAGCAGGACCATGCAGGGCCCTTCCATGTCCCCTGCCTCTTGTCTGTAAAATAGCTGCAGTCTCCCAGGCCTCCCCTGAGTCACCAAAGAACAGGTTCAAGCAGTTACTGATTAGGACAACAGCAGTCACAGAATCTTTAGTTCCTCCCGAAGGACATAAGTAACAGTGTCAGACACACACTCCTAACTTGTTTTGCAGATACTAAAACCACTACAAGAGGAGAAAGCTAACTGTATGATGACCAGACTGGAGCTATGACACAAGCTGCTCCATCTTGAGCAGACCTGAACCAATGGCTTACACAATTCCAGGAACTGGCCTCAAGGAAATGGGAACAAACCAACACTGGAATTGAAGATTAACTGTGCCTGAAACAATCAACATGACACTGACCACACCGCTGCATGACCAATTTCAAGAGGATGGTCAGAGCTGACTGTGCTACTCTGCACGGAGCCCCCACCGGCACAGCCCAGAGACTTCCCGTCTTTTCCCTATCAACCCCTTTTCCCTCTCATTGGCAACTGGGAGATGGTATTGGGGACACTAGCCCACCATCTTCCCAGGTTGCCAGCTTCCTGAATAAAGCATCTTTCTTCTTCCACCAACCCTTGTCTCTGGAACACTGACTTCTGAGCGATGAGCAGCTGAACCTGAGTTCTGTTCCAGCCGATAACATCACTATGGGTCAAGCCTCATTCATAGTATATTAATACTAACTTTGAACCAAAGTTACTTCCATTTCACAAAGAAAACTAGGAGTGAATGATTGACAACTGCCCATCACACATCAGCATTTCAGGCTAGCACAGCTCATGAACACACATAACACAACTTTACACAGCCACAAACATCCCTTACACAACTTATTCAAGTGGCAGAGACAAACACATTCATTAACACACCCACAGACAGAGCCTCTAGGTAACAAGTAAACATATGCAGCAAGAGCATATAACTTGAGATTATGCTTAGTAATCAATGCCTCAGGTTTCTGTCTTGCTTACAAATGACCTCGGTATCCAATGATTATCCAGTAAGTAACACAATTTAGTATCAGTTCAAGGGTTTACGTAAACTGAAGATCTGGGAATTTATCGACAAGCTAACACAGTAGAAAACATAGTTACTGTTGAAAGAAAGTCTGTCAGAATAAAAACTAAATGTGGTTAAACACAAACTTACAGTTTTCATAACCTTAAACATTAAGTAGAAGTAATATGAGCTTAGTTGATGGGCACACCTATATAAATTTAGGAAGAACACACCCAAGTAGAATTGTTTTAAATGTATGCCTAATACTGATAAATAAGATACGAATAACTTTTTATTAAACCAAAAATATTAAACTAGCTTCATGTGTCAAAGATTTACCTAAATTATGTAAACTTGAAGTCTTTAAATTTCTGAGTTGATTTTTTTTTTTTTTTTGGCTGCACCGAGGGGCTTGCTGGATCTTAGGTTCCTGACCAGGGACTGAACCTGGACCCTGGCAGTGAAAGCACCGAGTCCTAACCACTGGACCGCTGGGGAATTCCCTGACTTGATTTCAATAAGAATATTTTTCTAGCACATTTAAAGTATTAGAAGTTCTAATTCCTTTCTCTCTGAGAATTTTAGGGATATATAATTTTTATAAGCACATTTGTATCTTTGTAAGCCAATCAGGACAGAAACCCTTTAATTTAACAGACTCTACAATCTACTTTAATAGATCCAGAAGTAGGAAAACATTACATACTCGCACTGTCAGAGGTAAAGACCTTTTTGAATTACAGACACACAGACATACAGAGAAATGGAACTTTTACCTGCAGTTTTAAGTCTTAGACTTGGGTCAGGAATAAACACTCACCAGTCTAGATATTAAAGAGCCGTTCTCATCCCATTGGGCAAGAGATTCTTCATTGATTTGAGCTTGTCAAAGTAGACAAATAGACAAACAGAAAAGACTAAGAAAAGACTAACAAACTAGATCCTCTGTTACCTCTCACCTAACTGAGATTAGTTCTGTAGAAACTTCATCCCTTTAGAGACCATCAAGTCTTCAAACGACAGAGCCAAACTCAGAATCACTGCTGCCACAAATGGGGAACCACTTCGCTGGAATCTGAAAACAAAGGAGAAACACAAAAGTAATAGAAGGGGAAACTAAAGAAACAGAAAGTGAGCCAAGTTCAAAGGCTGCTTGGGTTCACCCCTGGGAGAGGAGACAAGATGTACCTGGGCTTCACTGGCTCATGAAATACACCACTTGTTGCTGGGCTTTTACAGCTTTATTTACGTAGAACTGATATACAAAATCTAGCCCATGTTTAATGTATATAACTTGATGAGTTTGGACATATGCACACACCTGTGATACCATCACCACCATCACGGTAATATACTCATCACTTCCAAAAGGTTCCTTCTATCCCTCTGTGTGTGTGTATGTGCGTTAGAAAGACGTAACACAGCACCAGGTACATGAAAAGGTGCTCAACGTCACTAATCATCTGGGAAATGCAAATCAAAATCATCATGAGATACTACCTCACATCTGTTAGAATGCCTACAATTTTTTATTTTTTTTTAAAGATGAGAGTTGTCAAGGTGGTAGAGAAATCGTAACCCTTGCATATTGTACGCAGGAATGTAACATTGTGCAGGCACTGTGGAAAACAGTATGGAGTTTTCTCAAAATCTTTTAAATAAAAATTCCATATGATCCAGCAATCCCACTTCTGGGTACACAGGCCCAGCTCAGAGACACTGCAGCTTCAGTTCCAGAACACTGCAATGAAGCCAATACCGCCATAAAGCGAGTCACATGAAATTTCTGGTGTACCCGTGCATGAAAAGCTTCTGTTTACACTATACTGTAGTCTGTTAAGTGTGCGACAGCCTTGTGTCTAAACAAACAATGTACATACCTTTATTGAAATATACTCTGGGGAAGAGAAATATAGATCAATGGAACAGGATAGAAAGCCCAGAGATAAGCCCACGCACATATGCTCACCTTAGCTTTGATGAAGGAGGCAAGAATATACAATGGAGAAAAGACAGCCTCTTCAATAAGTGGCGCTGGGAAAACTGGACAGCTACCTGTAAAAGAATGAAATGAGAACACTACCTAACACCATAACACAAAAATAAACTCAAAATGGATTGAAGACCTAAAGGTAAGGCCAGACACTGTCTAACTCACAGAGGAAAACACAGGCAGAACACTCTATGACATAAATCACAGCAAGATCCTTTTGGACCCACCTCCTAGAGAAATGGAAATAAAGACAAAAATAAACACGTGGGACCTAATGAAACTTCAAAGCTTTTGCACAGCAAAGGAAACCATAAACAAGACCAAAAGACAACCCTCAGAATGGGAGAAAATATTTGCAAATGAAGCAACTGACAAAGGATTAATCTCCAAAATTTATAAGCAGCTCATGCAGCTCAATAACAAAAAAACAAACAACCCAATCCAAAAATGGGCAGAAGACCTAAATAGACATTTCTCCACAGAAGATATACAGACTGCCAACAAACACATGAAAGGATGCTCAACATCTTTACTCATTAGAGAAATACAAATCAAAACTACAATGAGATATCATCTCACACCAGTCAGAATGGCCATCATCAAAAAATCTAGAAACAATAAATGCTGGAGAGGGTGTGGAAAAAAGGGAACACTCTTGCACTGCTGGTGGGAATGTGAATTGGTACAGCCACTATGGAGAACGGTATGGAGGTTCCTTAAAAAACTACAAATAGAACTACCATATGACCCAGCAATCCCACTACTGGGCATATACCCTGAGAAAACCATAATTCAGAAAGAGACATGTACCAAAATGTTCATAGCAGCCCTATTTACAATAGCCCGGAGATGGAAACAACCTAAGTGTCCATCATCGGATGAATGGGTAAAGAAGATGTGGCACATATATACAATGGAATATTACTCAGCCATAAAAAGAAACGAAATTGAGCTATTTGTAATGAGGTGGATGGACCTAGAGCCTGTCATACAGAGTGAAGTAAGTCAGAAAGAGAAAGACAAATACTGTATGCTGACACATATATATGGAATTTAAGAAAAAAAAATGTCATGAAGAACATAGGGGTAAGACAGGAATAAAGACACAGACCTACTAGAGAATGGACTTGAGGATATGGGGAGGGGGAAGGGTAAGCTGTGACAAAGTGAAAGAGCGGCATGGACATATATACACTACCAAACGTAAGGTAGATAGCTAGTGGGAAGCAGCCGCATAGCACAGGGAGATCAGCTCGGTGCTTTGTGACTGCCTGGAGGGGTGGGATAGGGAGGGTGGGAGGGAGACGCAAAAGGGAGGGGATATGCAAACATATGTATATGTATAACTGATTAAATTTGTTATAAAGCAAAAAAAAATTAAAAATAAAGATGAAGAAAAAAAAAAAGAATAAAATTTTGCCATTTATGACAAAAAAAAAGAGGGGTCCGGATACCTTGAGGGGGGTTTTGGAGGATGGGCAGAGGTTGGGTCAGTGGCAGGAGATACCATTTACCCCTGATCTCTGGGACAAGTGCACGCATAGGTCTGACAGTTACTTGTGCTTTCCTTCAAACTGGTTTCCTTCAAACTCCGATGATGACATCAGAGGCTTCCGACCTTCCCGATTGGATGGACCAGACTCCTTGGTGCTTGGCAGCAGTAGTAGACAACAGAATCTCGCCAGAGCTTCTCTCCACTGACAGTTGCCCCGCAGCTTGGAGAAGGGACGACCACTTGTGTTTAGCCCAAGTCCAGAAGAAGAGTTGGGACAAAGCAGAGTCTAGGCTTCGAGGAAGGGAAGAGTCTGGGAGACATCATGGACAATCGTCAACCGACTTCCCAGGCTGAGGAGCTGAATTCCCAGTCCAGCTCTTCAGGGTACCCCCTGGAGTTGACTGTCTATGAAGAAAGCCCAGGACCGTCAGGTGAGGGAGCTGGCATGAGAAGGAATTTCAGAGATTTGACCAGTAAGGAGGAAAGGGTACAGAGGTCGGGAAGGAGCACCTGCATAAGGTGCCTATGAAAGAAAGGAGACATTCAGAAAGCCAGGGATTGAGGGAGGAGAGCACAGGAGCTGGGGACACGGAACACCTGGGGAGCAAGAAACAGGGTTAGGAGATGAGATCCAAGGATGAGAGAAGGGGAGAGAGGAAACAAGGGGAGGGTTCTTTTTTTTTATTCCTGGTGGGAGAAATTATCTACCATGAGAAAGAGTTTCGAGGACGGGAAGCTGGACAAATGACAAAAAGAGTCAGGGGAGGGATAGGTAGATGTGGACAGAGAAAGATGGAAAGATGACTTGGGGCAAGGTCAGCGGTCTGTGAGACTGGAAAGCACGGGGGTGCTTCGGGGGGGAGGCGGAGTCGGGGTGGGGTTGGGTGGTCACCAGTGGCTGAATTCCCAAGACGAGAGCGTCATACTGTAGTCTCTTCTCCTTCGTCAGCTCCCTGGGCTGGTTGCAGCCCCCCGCCTCAGCGCCCCGGCTGTAAGAGGAAGAGGTCAGTGGCGTTCAGAGCGGAGGTGGAGGGCAACACGGCCGCTGAGGCCCAGGACACCTGGGTCGTGGAGTTGCTGAGTGGGCTCAAGATGAAGCTGAAGCGACAGCGGGTGTCTTCAGTGCTGCCTGAGCACCACGAGGCCGACACCTGGGTCGTGGAGTCGCTGAGTGGGTTCAAGATGAAGCTGAAGCGACAGCGGGTGTCTTCAGTGCTGCCTGAGCACCACGAGGCCGACACCTGGGTCGTGGAGTCGCTGAGTGGGTTCAAGATGAAGCTGAAGCGACAGCGGGTGTCTTCAGTGCTGCCTGAGCACCACGAGGCCGACACCTGGGTCGTGGAGTCGTTCAGTGGGCTCAAGATGAAGCTGAAGCGACAGCGGGTGTCTTCAGTGCTGCCTGAGCACCACAAGGTCTTCAAGTGGATGCTTGGTAAGGACCCACCGCCCTGCCCAGCAACCTCCAATCCTATACTTGAAAAACAAACCAGAACTTCCCATGACTACACTTTCCCAGTGGAAAAGAATTCCCTGCTACTTGGTGCGCTCTCCGTCCCCGGCGGACTGTCTACGGATAAAGGATACGGGGGACACATAAAAGATACAGGATGAGGTTAGACTTAGAAATGATACAAGACTAGGTTAGATTTAGAAATGATACAGGATTAGGTTCGCTTGGTTTCAACTGTACCCGAGACTCTAGCTCTTACTGGCCTTTTGAATCTTACTGGCATGTTCGGGGTGGGGGGAGGAGGGGCTGACAAGCCATCTTCACCCCCTGACATGACTGTCAATTGAGACATTGGCTGAGAGTATCTTGATGCCCTCTGCAGGTACGTGAATGCATGATGAAGGGGCATCACTCCCTGTCACTCGGCCCCCCCAGAAGGGGAGTCACCCCCTTTCCTCCCACAGTGAATGGTCTTCCCTCCCCTCTTTCCATCAGCTTCACCCTGGGCCACATCTTGGCATTTCCCCAGGGGGGCGCGGTTCACCCTCTTGGCTCTGGAATGCTCCCACGACAGCCCTGTTCCCACTGGCAACATCTGCCCTTTTTTCACAGAGGATCCCGTCGTTAAGAAATTCCTCGCCTGGGACAAAAACCTGGAAGTATCTGACAAGGTAAGTCACCCACTGAGATGGATTCCTGCTCCAGCGCCTGTTCTAGGTGGGCGCGCTGGGTGCTTTCTACACCCACGTTTCCACTCCCCTCCTAACCTCATGCCTTGTCAACACTTCCCTCCAGGGGCCTCGAGGTCCCTTCTGGGATCTGAGCCCCAGGAGTGCCCCTTTGGTGGTTGCTGCCTAAGTCCCCTCTCCTCTCAGCTCCTGGGGACTCGCCTTGGCTCCGGTTCATCGAACACCGTCCTGTGCCCGCGGCCCTAAGTCCACGCCCTCAATCCCAAAGCCTCCCATCCTTGGAGCGCCGCCAACTCTGACCTTCTGTCCTCTCCCCTTCCCCAAACAATCAGGCTCACCCCACACGGGGGTCTCTCCTCCAAGTGGCACCACCCATTCCTCGTCCCCTGCTCCCTTCTCCCTCCCACTCTTTCTCCTCTTCCAGGATGTGACCTCTCTCCTACGTTTTTTCCCCTCTTTCCATCAGTATCTCCTGTCGATGGTGATAGCGTATGTCAGCCGGGCCGGGCTCCTCTCCTGGCAATTCCAGAGAATCCATTTCTTCATAGCTCTGTGAGTACCTTGCTCCATCCCCGCCATCAATATTCAACACCCTGGGAGGGCAGAGGGAGAGACGTGGGGCTCTGACCTTTCATCTATTTTTTTAAACCCCTTTGTACTGACTCTAGGTGTGAAAATGACAGGATTACGGTACCGTGGTTTCTTTTTCAAACCATGTTCTGTTTTTTATAGCATTCATTGTCAAAACAAACTACCCTAATGTCAATTAAAACACTGAAAGAAACAAAGCAAAACGCAAAACTTTCCTAAGAGGAGAGGAAGAAAGAACTGACACCATCCTGCCCCCGAGTAACAGACTTGAGACGTTTCCGGTTCGAATTCTCCGGTCTCGGGTCTTCCGACATCAGCACCAAGTGTGATTATCTTCCGTTTCTGCATTCCCACGACAAATGCCACAATCGGGGCCCGTATCACATAGCACGGATTTGGTGTCAAATGCTCCCCACTGATGTTTCTTCCAAGTCTCCCAAGCCAGTTGGCTCTATTTGCCTGAACATCCTTCCAAAACACAGGTCTGACCGCTTCACACAATTTCATTGGCTAATGACATGCCAAATCAAGGCCAGAGTTCTGCGTTGGGATTTAACTCTCTCTGCAATCTCCAGCACACCGTCCTGATACTTTATTCCTGTGTTTCACTGCTCCTTCCAAATACCCTGCCCTCTAAGTTTCTATTGAGCTTTCTATCCAGGTATCTTTGCCATACATTTATCTGAAGAAAACGACCTTATCCTTAAAGTGGGTTCAAACACCAAAACCTTCACGATGCCCGATCTCCCTAACTTCTGCATCCCAGAGGCACTTTAGTTCAAATTGTATTATAATGTGATGCTTTGCATTATAGTCATTTCTTATCTCCCCCCTTCCCCTTCCCCGGTCCCACTAGACTAGACACCATGTGGAAGGCAGGTCTCGTCAAAATGTCAATGCATTCCCAAAACACTCAGCACAATTCTTTTCATTGGGCAAATGTTTGTTACTGTGAGACTTCTAGGTAATCAGTATTGCATTTGGCCATGAGATAAAATGTTCATTCATTCATTCATTCATTCATCTAACAAACCTTATAAAGTACACCCTACATGCTGGGGAATATGAGGTGGTGGGAACAGAGATTCACAAAAGGCTGTTGAATTCATGCATCAATATGAACCAAGCCCTAAATGTGTCATTTGCTAGGAGAGGGATGAATGCAGAAACAGATCAGATCAGCTCCTGCCCTCAGGAACTGTACATGTACCTACAACATAGGAAGAGAGGTGTGTGCACATAAAACAAGTTGAAGGGAACGGGGGTTTGGATCGTGTCCTCATCATCAAGGTGTGAGAGGCACCCTTCCGAAGGTCCTGCCTGGCAGTGGCTCCTTGATGACTGGGCGGCTCCCGGTGACGCTGGGCAGGGCTGGGTGGGTCGTGTGAGGATGCTCAGCCTGCCTCTTTTCTGGGAAGCTGATCTCAAGTGGAGGCCCTTCCTGTCCTGATGACAGCGACCTGATGTCTTTCCCCAGCTATGTGGCCAGCGACATGGAAGAGAACAACCAGGCCCCCAAGCAGGCCATCGTTTCGTTCCTCTATGGAAAGAACAGCTCGCAGCATGCCTTGTTCCACAAACTGCGTTCCCAGTTCATCCGTTCCATGGGCTGGAAGACATGGGTCACTCGGGAAGAGTGCGAGCAGGTGGGTGGGCTGTGGCGGTCTCGGGGAGGGGGAGGGACGGAGAGGAGGTGGGGATCATGGGGGACTCGGTTTGGGACTTGGGGACAGACGAGAAAGAACCGGAGGCGGGGCAACGGGAGGCAGCGGCATCCTCATTGCCAGGGGCTGTTTGTCTTTCCAGATCCAGGCTTTTGATCCAGAGCTCTGGGTGTGGGGAAGAGATCGCGCCCTCTTGCCCCAGAGGCCCCAGGACCACGCAGGCCTGAGGTCATCGGCCTGCGCAAAGGTAGGTCTGCGTGCGCAAAGGTGCGGGTGGAATGACGTGTTGTCTACTGAGGAAATCGGAGGAATCCCACTGCTGGACCCACATCACCTCTCACACTGTGAAGGGGGCCAGCCAGGCACACAGCCACGTGCCGACTCTGCGCCAGCCACGGACTGACAGCCACACACAGACACCAGCACCGCGAGGCCCGTGGGCACCAGACCTCGGGGAAACCAGTTTGTCCCAGACGCATGGGTCTCACTGAAGTTATTTCACCCAAAGCAATTGGGTCCAAATAACAGCTTTGACGAGGTGGTGATTCTTTTCCATATACTGCGTTTCCAGTTTCTCTTTTTCATTCATTTTTGGCCTTACATCCCTCAGGGTTATGGGTTCTAGCATTTATCTACAACAAAGTAAATGTCTACAAACAGGATATTAGATAGAACAGCCCACACGTTCAATAAGAAAAGATGAATTATGACTAGCTTTATATTCCTCCAAATTTACTTTCAAATTGCCTATGGCCAGATCACCTGTGACTCTTTATTCCCCCTGACTCACCACTTCTGGACCAATGATTCCTCTAGTACAATTCACCTTTTCCCCCTCACGTTTATGGTCAAGGGGGTTTATCACAACGACTGAAGGTTAAGGAATGCCATCTTCAGCATGGCTTATTACAATTGACACATTAGAGTTCTAGATGTGGGCAGAGGATTGAGCAAACATTTGGTTTAAATCTTGCAAACTAGCTGCCTTCGTCCATTCAACCTGCCCTACTACAGACCGCGTTGCTTAGAAACAACACAGCACGGTCTCTTTTACAAGGGCAATAATCTCATTCATGAGGGCTCTACCCCATGACCTAATAACCTCCCAAAGACCCCACCTCCTAATACCAGCACCTTAGGGGTTAAGATTTTAAGATTTCAACATAAGAATTTTGGGGGACACAAACATTCAGCACATAACACTAACCAAGTTTAGGGCTGAGTATTATTTAAACATTAGGACCCAGGGACTTCCCTGTTGGCACAGTGGTTAAGAAACCGCCTGCCAATGCAGGGCACACAGGTTTGAGCGCTGGTCCGGGAAGACCCCACATGCCGCGGAGCAACTAAGCCCGTGCGCCACAACTACTGCGCCTGCGCTCTAGAGCCCGCGAGCCACAACTACTGAGCCTGCGTTCTAGAGCCCGCAAGCCGCAACTACTCAGCCTGTGCGCCTAGAGCCCGTGCTCCGCAACAAGAGAAGCCGTCAGGAGAAGCAACGGAGAGTAGTCCTCGCTCACCACACACAGCAACAGAGAGAAAGCCCACACACAGCAACAGAGACCCAATGCAGCCAAAAATAAAAGAAAGAAAATAAGTAAATAAATGAAAACTTAATAATAACATAGACATTAGGATGCAGGGTTAGGGTTAGGGATCCGGCCTCAGGTCTCCTGGTCCACGATGTTGACTTGTCAGTGATGTCTGTAGTGTGCTTCCAAGTTCAGAATTTAAGTGGTGCCAAAGGACCAAGGTGAGTTAAGACTAAAGCAGCCTTCTCCAAATGCCAGCTCCCTGAGCAGAATCACCTGGAGTCTGGGCTATAAAGCAGATTACTGGGCCTGACCTTGGGTGCATTCAGTAGTTTTTGGAGTCAGGGTCACCAAAGTCCAAGAATCGCACTTGAAAACAATGAATGGTTCAGGACTGGGGTTCAGAATGGAGAATTTGAGATAAAACTCCAATCATAAATGAGTCTCAATTCTGGTTAGAATTGACTAAGAATGTGAAAACCTTTATATCTGGACAGTTGCCACTTTGAAATCTGACATCCTTGCTCCTTCTCTTACTTCCAGATCACAGAGCCCAGGAGAGATGAGGATGTTCAACAAGAGGTCAATCCAGACACTGACGACAGCCGTGAAGAAGGAAGGGAGAAGCCTCTTGTGCAGATCATCGAGAAGAAGCCAGCATCTTCTAGAATGAGCGGAGGCCAGTTTTCGTGTTATACTCCTAGGAGCGGGGTGTGCTTCTAGGAGTCTGTGGCAGGACAATAAGAAAACAGGGTTTATTCAGATTCCACCCTTTTGGAAGGCACCACCTCAATTTTCAGATCATTTCATTTCCATCTCCCCTGAGACGAACATTGGAGGTCCCATTTTTTATACACTTGTTTGCCCCAGTCTAGAAGCATTTGAAGGTGGAGTGTAGCGGCTCAGAATAGGAGGGAATAACATTAAAATATATAATTAGGAAAAAAAAAATATATATATATATATAATTACAGCCACAGGGTCATGACTCATGACTTAAGTTTCACTGGCTTATTTTGAAAATGTCACCTATAAAATTATTGTATTTTTATATTTTATATTTATATATTTATTTTAAATAGTTTTGAAATAGTCTTCATTTTGAAACATCTTATTACTACAAACTTTTGTGATGAGAACTGTAGCTGTTGTATATTTACACATATATACAGTTTTACTCACATTTTCAAGAGAGATTGTTGATTTTATCTATTACATCATATTTCCATTCTACTTATAGCATAGTGGGTATTTCCTCCCAATTCTTGTAAGCATAAATTTTGTATTTTTTTAGTTCTCATTATTGAATTGTGGGAATTCAGTCCTAATTTTTTAACTTGCCTCAGCATGTTTGTATGTTATTTTAGATTGTTCAAGAGTACCGTGCGATGCAGCTTTTGGGGAACTACAATAAAGACGAAAGTCTTCTCACAGTCAGGATGTGTGTGGTCATTACCAGTCGGCTTCGCCTCTTTGCTGTCCAACGAGGTGTTGCTTAATGGCGTTGTGATTATCCAACCACATTTCTTAACTCTGAAAAATAGTCCTCAATTATTTTTCATGTAGAGAAAACTACAGAAGATGAGGCAGGTCTTGCATCATTCAGGACTCCAATACTGAGAGACAACTCTTGGGTAAAAGGAAAGATAGCTTTACTGAGGAAGCCGGCAGTCCAGAAGAGAGGTGGACTCGTGTCCCGAAGAACCAACTCTCCCCTCCTGAAGTTTTGCTTGAGGACTATACAGGGAAAAGAGAAAGGGGCTACATGTTGAAGAGAGGGTTACAGGGTGCGTGATCAGCTCACGGTCATTCTTCTGATTGGTCAGTGGTGAGGTAACGGGGACTCAACATCATCAGCCTTCTGGTTCCAACTGGTCTGGGGTCTACGTGCTTGTGGGCAACATGCAGTTAACTTCTTCCACCTGCTGGGGGTTTCAGTCTCTGCCAAACAGCTCCAAGGATGTGGCTCAGAATATTACCCAATAGCCCTTGAGGAGGAACTAAAGGTCCTTGACTTTGTTTAACAGCCAAGAGACGATTATTTTGTCTTGGCTGTTTTTTCGGCCTCGCCACGCAACTTGCAGGATCTTAGTTCCCTGATCAGGGATCGAAAACAGGCCTCTAGCAGTGGAAGCGCAGAATCCTAACCGCTGAAGTGCCAGGGAGTTCCTGACGGTAGACTTTAAAAAAAAAAAAAAAAAAACAGACCAAAAGGAACACAGTTTTAAGGAAGCTTAACTTTCTCAGAAATGCAGAAATTTTGTTGTGCATTTATTTTCTTTCTTTTTTTCCCCCAATACATTTATTTATATATTTATTTATTTTTGTCTGCGTTGGGTCTTCCTTGTTGCACGTGGGCTTTCTCTAGTTGCAGTGGAGAGGGGGCGACTCTTCATTGCGGTGCGTCGGCGTCTCCATGCGGTGGCTTCTCTTGTTCCGGAGCATGGGATCTAGGCACGTCGATTCCAGTAGTTGTGGCTCACGGGCTCTAGAGGTTTTTTATGTTTTGCAAGTATTCATCAGATGTTTATTGCTTGAATGAATGACAAATAATTTCTTCCAACAATCTTCAAACTGCTTAACACTATGACAATATTTAGCGTTTCAAATTTCACGTGACCTTAGTCTTTCCGTGCTCTAGTTTCTAAAAGCACGTGGGATCTTCCCGGACCAGGGCTTGAACCAGTGTGCCCTGCACTGGCGGGCGGATTCTTCACCAAGGAGCCACCAGGGAAGTCCCTGTGCATTTATTTTCAAAAAAATAATAAGGCCGGATGAATTCAGAACTAGGTGCAGAAACCTCTTCCAGTGAGATACAGAATCTCTGCTGTTTAGGCAGATTTAGAGAACAACTTTTCCAACCACTTATTAAAGAGACCAATACTCCATGAAAAAAATTTATCATTTGTACAGAGAGAAAACCAAACTCCAGCTTTGCATCAATATAATATTTGCTACTAAGAGAACCATAAGCTCTTTTTTGAAAATCTCTGGAATAAACATCAAAACTGAGCTGCCTTCGGCTCAGACAAATAAAATTCCCTTTCTACCCGTCTCCTACAACTTTCTATACCCATTCAGGTTGTGTCCTTCACTATCCTCTTTCTGGTGCTGGAACAATCAGTCATTTTACTTTAGGACCAAACGATTTTTGTTCCTGTTAATAAACAAAACTACATCGCATTATCTTGCATACAAAGTTGTACCTCTCGGTTGCTGGAACCAAGCAGGACCATGCAGGGCCCTTCCATGTCCCCTGCCTCTTGTCTGTAAAATAGCTGCAGTCTCCCAGGCCTCCCCTGAGTCACCAAAGAACAGGTTCAAGCAGTTACTGATTAGGACAACAGCAGTCACAGAATCTTTAGTTCCTCCCGAAGGACATAAGTAACAGTGTCAGACACACACTCCTAACTTGTTTTGCAGATACTAAAACCACTACAAGAGGAGAAAGCTAACTGTATGATGACCAGACTGGAGCTATGACACAAGCTGCTCCATCTTGAGCAGACCTGAACCAATGGCTTACACAATTCCAGGAACTGGCCTCAAGGAAATGGGAACAAACCAACACTGGAATTGAAGATTAACTGTGCCTGAAACAATCAACATGACACTGACCACACCGCTGCATGACCAATTTCAAGAGGATGGTCAGAGCTGACTGTGCTACTCTGCACGGAGCCCCCACCGGCACAGCCCAGAGACTTCCCGTCTTTTCCCTATCAACCCCTTTTCCCTCTCATTGGCAACTGGGAGATGGTATTGGGGACACTAGCCCACCATCTTCCCAGGTTGCCAGCTTCCTGAATAAAGCATCTTTCTTCTTCCACCAACCCTTGTCTCTGGAACACTGACTTCTGAGCGATGAGCAGCTGAACCTGAGTTCTGTTCCAGCCGATAACATCACTATGGGTCAAGCCTCATTCATAGTATATTAATACTAACTTTGAACCAAAGTTACTTCCATTTCACAAAGAAAACTAGGAGTGAATGATTGACAACTGCCCATCACACATCAGCATTTCAGGCTAGCACAGCTCATGAACACACATAACACAACTTTACACAGCCACAAACATCCCTTACACAACTTATTCAAGTGGCAGAGACAAACACATTCATTAACACACCCACAGACAGAGCCTCTAGGTAACAAGTAAACATATGCAGCAAGAGCATATAACTTGAGATTATGCTTAGTAATCAATGCCTCAGGTTTCTGTCTTGCTTACAAATGACCTCGGTATCCAATGATTATCCAGTAAGTAACACAATTTAGTATCAGTTCAAGGGTTTACGTAAACTGAAGATCTGGGAATTTATCGACAAGCTAACACAGTAGAAAACATAGTTACTGTTGAAAGAAAGTCTGTCAGAATAAAAACTAAATGTGGTTAAACACAAACTTACAGTTTTCATAACCTTAAACATTAAGTAGAAGTAATATGAGCTTAGTTGATGGGCACACCTATATAAATTTAGGAAGAACACACCCAAGTAGAATTGTTTTAAATGTATGCCTAATACTGATAAATAAGATACGAATAACTTTTTATTAAACCAAAAATATTAAACTAGCTTCATGTGTCAAAGATTTACCTAAATTATGTAAACTTGAAGTCTTTAAATTTCTGAGTTGATTTTTTTTTTTTTTTTGGCTGCACCGAGGGGCTTGCTGGATCTTAGGTTCCTGACCAGGGACTGAACCTGGACCCTGGCAGTGAAAGCACCGAGTCCTAACCACTGGACCGCTGGGGAATTCCCTGACTTGATTTCAATAAGAATATTTTTCTAGCACATTTAAAGTATTAGAAGTTCTAATTCCTTTCTCTCTGAGAATTTTAGGGATATATAATTTTTATAAGCACATTTGTATCTTTGTAAGCCAATCAGGACAGAAACCCTTTAATTTAACAGACTCTACAATCTACTTTAATAGATCCAGAAGTAGGAAAACATTACATACTCGCACTGTCAGAGGTAAAGACCTTTTTGAATTACAGACACACAGACATACAGAGAAATGGAACTTTTACCTGCAGTTTTAAGTCTTAGACTTGGGTCAGGAATAAACACTCACCAGTCTAGATATTAAAGAGCCGTTCTCATCCCATTGGGCAAGAGATTCTTCATTGATTTGAGCTTGTCAAAGTAGACAAATAGACAAACAGAAAAGACTAAGAAAAGACTAACAAACTAGATCCTCTGTTACCTCTCACCTAACTGAGATTAGTTCTGTAGAAACTTCATCCCTTTAGAGACCATCAAGTCTTCAAACGACAGAGCCAAACTCAGAATCACTGCTGCCACAAATGGGGAACCACTTCGCTGGAATCTGAAAACAAAGGAGAAACACAAAAGTAATAGAAGGGGAAACTAAAGAAACAGAAAGTGAGCCAAGTTCAAAGGCTGCTTGGGTTCACCCCTGGGAGAGGAGACAAGATGTACCTGGGCTTCACTGGCTCATGAAATACACCACTTGTTGCTGGGCTTTTACAGCTTTATTTACGTAGAACTGATATACAAAATCTAGCCCATGTTTAATGTATATAACTTGATGAGTTTGGACATATGCACACACCTGTGATACCATCACCACCATCACGGTAATATACTCATCACTTCCAAAAGGTTCCTTCTATCCCTCTGTGTGTGTGTATGTGCGTTAGAAAGACGTAACACAGCACCAGGTACATGAAAAGGTGCTCAACGTCACTAATCATCTGGGAAATGCAAATCAAAATCATCATGAGATACTACCTCACATCTGTTAGAATGCCTACAATTTTTTATTTTTTTTTAAAGATGAGAGTTGTCAAGGTGGTAGAGAAATCGTAACCCTTGCATATTGTACGCAGGAATGTAACATTGTGCAGGCACTGTGGAAAACAGTATGGAGTTTTCTCAAAATCTTTTAAATAAAAATTCCATATGATCCAGCAATCCCACTTCTGGGTACACAGGCCCAGCTCAGAGACACTGCAGCTTCAGTTCCAGAACACTGCAATGAAGCCAATACCGCCATAAAGCGAGTCACATGAAATTTCTGGTGTACCCGTGCATGAAAAGCTTCTGTTTACACTATACTGTAGTCTGTTAAGTGTGCGACAGCCTTGTGTCTAAACAAACAATGTACATACCTTTATTGAAATATACTCTGGGGAAGAGAAATATAGATCAATGGAACAGGATAGAAAGCCCAGAGATAAGCCCACGCACATATGCTCACCTTAGCTTTGATGAAGGAGGCAAGAATATACAATGGAGAAAAGACAGCCTCTTCAATAAGTGGCGCTGGGAAAACTGGACAGCTACCTGTAAAAGAATGAAATGAGAACACTACCTAACACCATAACACAAAAATAAACTCAAAATGGATTGAAGACCTAAAGGTAAGGCCAGACACTGTCTAACTCACAGAGGAAAACACAGGCAGAACACTCTATGACATAAATCACAGCAAGATCCTTTTGGACCCACCTCCTAGAGAAATGGAAATAAAGACAAAAATAAACACGTGGGACCTAATGAAACTTCAAAGCTTTTGCACAGCAAAGGAAACCATAAACAAGACCAAAAGACAACCCTCAGAATGGGAGAAAATATTTGCAAATGAAGCAACTGACAAAGGATTAATCTCCAAAATTTATAAGCAGCTCATGCAGCTCAATAACAAAAAAACAAACAACCCAATCCAAAAATGGACAGAAGACCTAAATAGACATTTCTCCACAGAAGATATACAGACTGCCAACAAACACATGAAAGGATGCTCAACATCTTTACTCATTAGAGAAATACAAATCAAAACTACAATGAGATATCATCTCACACCAGTCAGAATGGCCATCATCAAAAAATCTAGAAACAATAAATGCTGGAGAGGGTGTGGAAAAAAGGGAACACTCTTGCACTGCTGGTGGGAATGTGAATTGGTACAGCCGCTATGGAGAACGGTATGGAGGTTCCTTAAAAAACTACAAATAGAACTACCATATGACCCAGCAATCCCACTACTGGGCATATACCCTGAGGAAACCATAATTCAAAAAGAGACATGTACCAAAATGTTCATAGCAGCCCTATTTACAATAGCCCGGAGATGGAAACAACCTAAGTGTCCATCATCGGATGAATGGGTAAAGAAGATGTGGCACATATATACAATGGAATATTACTCAGCCATAAAAAGAAACGAAATTGAGCTATTTGTAATGAGGTGGATAGACCTAGAGTCTGTCATACAGAGTGAAGTAAGTCAGAAAGAGAAAGACAAATACTGTATGCTAACACATATATATGGAATTTAAGAAAAAAAAATGTCATGAAGAACATAGGGGTAAGACAGGAATAAAGACACAGACCTACTAGAGAATGGACTTGAGGATATGGGGAGGGGGAAGGGTAAGCTGTGACAAAGTGAAAGAGCGGCATGGACATATATACACTACCAAACGTGAGGTAGATAGCTAGTGGGAAGCAGCCGCATAGCACAGGGAGATCAGCTCGGTACTTTGTGACCGCCTGGAGGGGTGGGATAGGGAGGGTGGGAGGGAGACGCAAAAGGGAGGGGATATGCAAACATATGTATATGTATAACTGATTAAATTTGTTATAAAGCAAAAAAATAAAATAAGTTAAAAAAAAAAAAAAAAAAAGAATCCACCTGCCAATAGTGGGCACACGGGTTGGAACCCTGGTCCGGGAAGATCCCACGTGCTGCGGAGCAACTAAGCTCATGCGCCACAACTACTGAGCCTGCACTCTAGAGCCTGCGCACCACAACTACTGAGCCCGGGACACGCAACTACTGAAGCCCACATGCCTAGAAGCCATGCTCCACAATAAGAGAAGCCACCGCAATGAGAAGCCCGCGCACCGCCACGAAGAGTAGCGCCCGCTCGCCGCAACTAGAGAACAAAGCCCGCGCGCAGCAACAGAGACCCAACGCAGCTGAAACTGAATAAGTTAAATAGTAAACAAATAAAAAATTTAAATGAATAAATAAATAAATAAAAGCAGGCTCTGCTTTGTCAGCACTCTGGAGTTCCCTACGTATCGACGGGCAGGATTCCCGTCCTCTCCTGTAATTACGTCTGTGAAGTGCCTTTCCCGAGGAGAACAGAAGCTCCTGGAAGCAGGGAATTGCGTCTTAAGATCACATGCAGAAACTGAAGACATTTGATGCTTATGTCAAAGATAAAAGACACAACACTAGATGGTGTGAAGGGTCCTCGAGGCCAAGAGCCAGGCAAGCAGGACACTTCCTCTGGGGACCCTTCCATCAGCAGAGAAGAAAATGTCCGTGGCCAGAACTGGCACTCAATTCGCTTGGAGCTGAGAAGCACCCATGTAATCACACAGGCTCCCCAAAGAGTAATTACTCCCACATTTAAGAAAGGAGACGGCTTTTCAGGCAGGGGAGGCAAGTGCAGTCTTCCCAGCTGGATGCACTGTGTGCTGATGGTCACGACGGAGCTGGGCCCCCGAGCTCTGCTCTCCCCTCAAACCCCCAACCTCACCCTCACCCTCAGCTGAGGAGCTGCTTCCCTGAGAACACAGAAGCCATCGGAGGGCTTCCCCACCTGCAACCCTGCTCAGCCATCCCCTCCCCACTCCAGGACCACGGGCAGCAGCTCTCCCCTCCCCCACACGCATCTACTGGATCATTCCCACTGTTATTTCTCTCATCACAACACAACACAACACAACACAACATCCTCCCCGGACCTCAGCTCCTACCCCAGCTACTGTCCAGTTTCTATTTTCCCCGTCACAGCAAAATGTCTTGAAAAAGTTGGGACCAGAACAAACCCAGTTCTCCCACTCCTCTCTCCTAAGCCTCTCCGATCAGGATTTTACCCCACAGATCCATCCAAACGCATCATCTGCGAGGTACGACCTCCCCCCAGTGCTGGGCTCGATGGTTCATGGCTCCGCGGAACGGCAACCTCGTTTGTCCAGTCACCCAGGGAACCTCTAAAGTGCTTCCCACATGCAGACAAAATGCTGTGATTAATAGTTTAGGAGAAATACTCAGCGTGGAGAATACACTTGAGCTGCTGGACGAAAGAGGGAGCGGCACAGAAGAAAAGTTTCTGTAACTACAGGAATGAAAAGATAAGCTGTTTTAATGGTAGCAAGTATGGGATGAAGGAGAACAAATAAAAAACATTTAGAATATGACATTAACAAGCCTCACACTACAACGTGGTAACAGAGGATGGAGAAGGACTTTACAATGAACTCATTTTTCTGGGCAGGTGACAGGCTGGATGATGCAACGATGAGCCACCAGAGACAACAGGACAAGGCAAGGGGCAGGGGAGCTGTAAATAATCATTTCTGGATGTACTGGATCTAGTAATTCGAGGTGCCCTTTGGACAAACTCCATAGAGATGCTGGCAAGTGGCTGGACAGAGGCATCTATCTGGTCCAGGTGGGAGAACTGACAGAGTTGGAGGTGAAAAGCACCAGAGGGTGAGATCAGACGGGTTGAAGAGTCATGAACCAAGGGGGAAAAGACAACACACAAAGAGGGCGGAAGAAAGAATCAGTCAGGAAGACAGCAAGGAGAGATCTGTCACAGAAACCAACAGAGCAGACTCTGCAGATGGCAAGGCAACAGTGGTCTGAGGTGACGACTGGCAAATCTCCACTGCTTTGTATGCTGGATGCCAGGTCACCTCAACCGGATCAGGTTCCATGGAGGGGCAGAACCAAGACCGCAGGCTGCACGATACAATTCAGCTGGGAAACAAGAATCTTTGCCAGAGACCTCACTGCATGGTGTGTAACGCGACCCTCTGAGATTGTAAGAGACAAAGAGGGAAATTTACTGGAAGGGTGACAAGGCTGTTCTTCCAGATGATCCTCATTGCATCCCTCGACTGAGCACTGGAAACAATGTACCTATGTGACAACGGTGTTCTACCGAACAGACAACTTATATGCACTGAGTGCTCCCTGGACAGCACGCTCTCAGCTTACAGGAAGTACAAGGAAGGCACCAACGTCAACACGTTAGGGGCTGTTGCTCAGGAAGGCTCGCGGCCTACAGCGGGATCCTCAAGGAAACCTTTTAACGCTCGAGAACAAAAGTGCTTCGGCAGGACAATGTAAGTCAAGCAAGGGATGGTGTTTTGCCACAAATGTCAAGAACACGAGGCTTGTACTGTGGCTCTGAGAGGATCCTGGGATCTACACGTAGAACTTGCCAGAAACACTTGGTACTGACCTGCTCCTCTACACTTTGTCTAACCACATCTTTTACCTACTCCTACTTTCCCATTTTAACTTTTGAACTATTCGCCTCCCAAGGTGTTATCACAAAAGAACGGCAGCAGGTAAACACATAAACAGCAAAACTCACCAGAGGCTGATTCATTTTCCGCTGCTCTTGGAACAACGTGCAGGACTGTGACAGTGGAGGCGGACCTGGAGAAGGAAAACGCAGGCAGTGAAGCTACGACTGAAGCGGCTCGGGGTGCACGAGCACCCGCCCCGCGCTCCACAAGAGACACCTGTGGGAGACCCGTCCTTTCACCTTCAGAAGGGCCTGTGAGAATAAGGAGGGAGCAACCACCCTCAGGTCTGTAGCTCCCATGTGACTCTGGTACCTGAGGGGATACTTTATTTTTCCATAGTGAGTGTACACTGAATCCTATTAAAATAAACCTCCGTCATTAAATATGAAATTTAAAAACGCTTATAGTTTACCTCTTCTCAGTCTGTTAACAACTTAGATCAGAACATCCACAGGATACCCAGAATAAAGGGACACACTCAGGTGCGCTTGTCTTGCAATGATTTGTACAAACTTTACAAACTTAAGTGCGACGCTCAAAAACATCTTTTATTAAAACTGACTTTAAGTGGACAGAACACCTGCCCTAGGAGTTTGGAGTCCTGTGAGCGACCCCACGTGCACACCCGGTGAGGGTCTAGGACAAGTCATCTCCCTCCTCAGGCCCCATCGCTTCCTTCCTCACCCGAGGCAGCAGGACAGAAGCCCTGCAGACTCATCCTGCACTGATTACACTGGGCGACTCCACAGGGCACAACCCAGGGGGGCGGCGGACGCTTATATTAGACAACCAAGGTGCTGACGCGCCTTGAGACACACGTGCGAGATGCCCAGACGGCGACAGGAGCGGGAGGAGGAGGAGGATCGGGGTTGGACGGAGGGGAGGACGCGGCACGTCCCGGCCGAGCCTGTGGACCCTGCTCCACCAGGACACCCGGAGCTCACAAGTCCCAGGGGAGCCCCATCCGGAGCAGCCAGCCCTGTCCTCCAGCCCAGCCCCTCCACCTCCAGGAAGCAGTCAAACCCTCCCGGTGGCTCTACTGCGGGCCCTGGGGCGGGCAAAGCCAAGCCCCGCTCTCCAAGCCGCGGTCTCGCAAGCCCTGCTCTCCAAGGGCCGCAGGCTCCACAACCGCCTGCAGGCCTGCAGACGCAACACCTACCCCGTCGGGACTCACTCACCAGCCCCGGGCTCCCGAGGCTCCGGTCCGGGGGCTGCTCCTCGGGCGTGCTCCTCTCTCCGGGGTCTCTATTTTTAAAATATTTATAAGTAACCCATTTTGTAGAAAACACCTATCTTTCATCATAAGAATTATGACACTTTATACTTTCATTCCAGCCTAACTTTTATACTCTATTTTCTACCATTTGGCAACTTATACCCTATGCTCTAGTCAAAAAGAATCTCATTTACAGTCACTTACATATATTGTGTTGGTTCTCAAGTCCAGGATGTTCCTTCTGCCTGGTATGCCCCGACCTTCTCTCCACGTGGAACATTCCTACTGACGTTCAAAACCTAATTCCAAGACCCCTCATTGTTGGCATTCTCTTTAATATCCCCTAGAAGGGTTACTGACTCCAAGTTCTGTTTTACAAATTTATATTTTTATGATCTATTTATTTAATAGCCTATCCCTACTCGATTGTAATGCATTGTTCATGCATCTCTCACACTCTCTTTTGAGTTCCTCTGGCCTTTTTCTTTTATCTCTTACCCATAAGCACAGTGTTTGCCCCATAGTACGTGCTCAACGTGTTGGCTGAGAGAAAAAAGACACCTTTTAGCTCTAATCATTTGTGAAATTTCATTTAAAATGACATCAGATTACCCTTTGTTTCCTAACTTAATTTCTAGTACTATAGAATGTACACTCAGAACATCGTCAGTGGCCTACAGAAACAGTGTTCTCACTGGACTTCATGCATATAGTCAACCCCCTTATAACTTTCTCTGGCATACAACTGCCAGACATGTTATTAAGGAAAAAAAAAAAAAAAAAGATGTACCAACCCCTCACCTATTAGAAAACTTCCAGAAGCTCTCCATTCCTTATGGTATCTTTTCTACTTGATTTTTCAAATACCTCTGTCTTACTTCAACTATTCAGAACTGCCTTTTCCACCTTTGGCTTTCATTTTCAATTTCATTCATATCATTACCTGCACTTACCCATAGAACCTAAGCATATTTCAGTTTCTTATGCAAGTTTCCTCACTAGAGGTCAAAGGGGCAAGGACTATTGTGATAAAATATTAAATAAATAGACGATAGAACTTTGTTCTATTGGTCTGGGAAAATTACTACCTGAAACAAAATAATTCTGGAAACTGAAGGGATCAGACCAGTCAGCTTTGTTTACTTCAGACTCAAATCAATGTCTTGTCTTTACCTGAGCTCTGGTTACATTTAGAAAAAAGTACTGTAAATACAGTGAATGAGCAAGGCCACTACCTGAGACGTGTCTGGGTCCTTAGTATAGTAACTGGGGGAATGGTAAGCGTTGGTCAATGTTTGCTGATTGATGACTCAATACATCTGGTTAAGCCTCACCATCAGAATTCCAGATTTTTTAACAAGCTTCTCAGTCTTTTCAACCCAAAGAAAAAACTAAAGAAAACCAGATGACAAGAATTTCAAATTGTAAAATATCCTGGTTGTCAAATTTAAATAGGGATATCCTGTGCAATGGAGAGGCTGGCTGGTGCCAATTTCACATTTTGTTCTCTAGTGTCCGGACGAAGCCTGCTCTGCCAGTGAGCTGACAGGTCGAGAGCACTCCAGCTTCCACAGACACCCGAGAACTTTCTATTTTTCATGGTGTTCCTGCCTTACCTAAGGGAAGGACTATATTCACAATGAAAAGAGTTATGATTAATCACCAATAGAGAGATTCTTCCACTTTCTGGGTGCTCACGTTGAAAGTCTGGTATAGTCAACACTCCCTCTAACATAGATCGTGTATTGAAATGAGAAAACTATCACCTAATATGGCCAGAGAGATGAAGGGACTTGGCCCAGCTGAGCCCAGGAGACACCTCTAATTCAAAACCTCAACCATTAACATAGTGATTGTGATCAAGGGGACTTACAGGACATAAGAGATTCAAAAAGCATATCAATCCACCTCCGGCAACACTGCCAGTTTAAAAGAATGATTAACCTTCTCTCCCACTTGATTCAACCTGGCTATGTATTATACCACTCTAAATGCTAGCAGACTCTATGCTTATGGCTTCCATTAGGTAGCACTTAGTATACACGAAAACTTTCTTCAAGAAGTAATTACTTTTGAAACCATAAACGTTTCAGTTGGGAAAAGAGAAAAAGAAAGGAGGTGCAAGTAAAGGGAACTAGGAAAAAATAAGAAAATACCCTCAAATATAAACATGTTCATTCAAAAAATAATTTAAAGGGGATTTAAACGATACTAGGTGAGCATTTATTCTGTTTCTGCTTTAAATAAAGCATTCTGTTCTATTTGTTAGGTGTTGTACTTGTTTAGTATCTAATGTCTGTTAAAAACCTCTCGAAAGAGATGTATTCATTCTGGTATCCTAAGCACCTATCTGGATGAACAGCACAAGCAATGGGAAGTCATGGGGCATAATGGACCTTGCAAAGGCTCTGGAATCCATCTCTTACTTATGGTCTTTGAGACTCAGGCTCCTCCTCTATGTAGTGTTCATAAAACTTAGTGGAGATAGAACACTAGGAACACAGAAGGTCAAAGCAGGTATTTACTACGACTTTTCAAATATCTTCCTTTAGGAAAACAAATATATTTTATTTGCAATGAGGCTTTCTTGTGAATTTTATTCTTCTAAAGAAAAACATTTTTAGTGAACAATTGATTCGTTTGCCTCCCTGTGCTACTTTATTGACAATACTCAGGTAGGGGTGGTTTTCTCTCAAGCAGTTACCTCCATGTGATTTGTATTTCAGACCTTCCTAAAAGCATGTTTTCCTGCTCTTTCTTTCCACCCCATCCCAGCTCTGCTTAAAATATTGTGATCCTCTATTAAAATGCACAGAACCCTATAAGGAGAAGCAAAATGTTTGTCACTGCCAGCTCTGGTATGCATATATCAGAGAATAAATTATAACTGATGAAGACAGAAATGGGACCCATATCTGACTGACTTCAGAAACCAGAAGTGTAGGGCTTCCCTGGTGGCGCAGTGGTTGAGAGTCCGCCTGCCGATGCAGGGGACACGGGTTCGTGCCCCGGTCCGGGAAGATCCCACATGCCGTGGAGCGGCAAGGCATGTGAGCCATGGCCGCTGAGCCTGCGCATCCGGAGCCTGCGCTCCGCAACGGGAGAGGCCACAACAGTGAGAGGCCCGCATACAGCAAAAAAAAAAAAAAAAAAAAAAAAAAAAAAAAGAAACCAGAAGCGTAGCTACTACAAGCTGATGAATTGGAACTCAGATCAAGGCCTAGAGTGGAGAGGAGTCTTCTGATCAGAAGGGGAAAGTAAACAAAGGGCAGCGTTTAATTATTTAATAATAAGTAAGAGAATGACTATGGTGTTTTTACAGAACAGGATATAATATTGAAATAAAACCCCCCAAAGTGACACAGAAACATAATGCAATCCTCTTAAGCTACAACCCTTCCTAAACCAAACCATACCATTCTCTTCACACAGCCTGGAAAGTCAAAAGAAAGGGGATACTGATCTGCATCACACTGGCATTAGAAGCAGATCTAGTTGTAATGAAGTTTTACTTCATGGACTGAAGTTTCCCCCCAAAAAGGGTAAGCTTTTTTCTCAAGAAACATCACTGTGTAATAATCAAGGAGCCAGGGATGGTGGTATTCATTGTTCTAAGTACAGGGATTTGTTTTGCAGAAAGAAGTACCAATCAGAAAGAGAACTGACCAATAATTACTTAACAAAACTGCTTCAGAAGTAGATTTCTAAATCTACTTTTAGATTGATAGTTAGAAACATCTTACTAAGTTTATTCATTTAGAGGAAATCTGTGCAAGCCTCTGAAACCAAGAGGTATTGTATCAAAAGAGATAAGGTCACTAGACACTTATGTAAGAGCTACTTCTTCCTCAAATGGCCACCATATAGTCATTTCTGACTATTACATTACCAAGAAGTAACAATGCACCTTTAGGAAACTAGTATGAAAGAAAAACATAATAAAATTTTTTGCAGGTGACTCTTTGATCTCATAGGTGTGTGTTAATTTTCCAAAGTTGGGACTGGATCCCGCCTTTACAAAATGCTCCTTGAAATATCGCATTGAAAATCTTCTCTTTTACTCCTTATTGTAAACACTGTATATGTTTTTAAGAAGACCAATAAAAAATATGGACTATGGGGCTGCCCTGGTGGCGCAGTGGTTGAGAGTCTGCCTGCCGATGCAGGGGACACGGGTTCGTGCCCCAGTCCAGGAATATCCCACATGCCACGGAGCGGCTGGGCCTGTGAGCCAGGGCCGCTGAGCCTGCGCGTGCGGAGCCTGTGCTCTGCAACAGGAAGTGCCACAGCAGTGACAGGCACGCGTACCGCAAAAAAAAAAAAAAAAATATATATATATATGTGTGTGTGTATATATATATATATATATATATATATATATATATATATATATATACACGTATATATATACGGACTATGAAATTATTTTTCCAGTAGTGAAATTATGGAGAATATGACTTGCATTTCTACTGTATTCCCGCAAAAAGAGGAAGTCCTTTTCCACAAAGACTGTCATCAATGTTAACTCTGGGAGAAAAGTATTTGTAGTTGTCTCATGCTTTGTGGTGAGAGACTCTCACTTTTCCCCGTCTCTATTGTGGGAAACAGGGCACACTTTGGGCTGAGAATTCATGCTGTGGTCGGAAAAGAAAGAAACGAAAACTACCCTCATTAACACTGCTCTTTAACAAGTTCAGCAAATGGGCCTCAGGCATTCTAAACAGCAGCAATTAAAAAATAACTTTAGATTTCATACATTTCTTCCAGTAGGATGAAAAGCTGAGGTATGTTAACTTTAATTTTATGGTTTGGGTGAATACAGAGTTCGATTACTCCCTGTCAAAGCAGAAATCAGCCTTTTACAGGGAGTAAGTGCTAATTAAGCAAAGCAGAGTAAGCATGTTATATGAAGTATATTTGATTCTTTCCTGTGCACTGTGGCTGCACAAGCTCTAACCAGTTTCCGTAGGGACCATCAATGCTCCCTAAGAATGCCAATGCAGTGTTCCGTCCAGTTAGTGGGGTGCAGAGACCACTCAGAATGCTGATGCTTTCCACAAAGGAGATGGGGCTAGGGAGGCAAATGCAATCAGGGAGTATTACCTCTGTCTTGTGTGCCTGCTACAAAACAGTGTCCTCTCAAGACTACTCTACCCCTTCTTTGCTTTATACGTGTATGTGTAAGTTTGTGTAGGTAAGCTTTACAAGTCTATCATAAGAGAAAACTAAAAATACCCAGGAAAAAGACAAAACTGCTTCAACAGAGAAAGGTCTCTCTGTTCCAGTTGAAGAGGATATAGAGTTAATAACAGGAAATATCCATCCCCTGAAACTGTAGGAAACATGGATGCTTCCACAATTTATTCAAGGTCTCACTGACCAGGCTGTAATTTTAATTATTATTTCTTATGATTATGGTAGATAAAAAGTCTCAGTAGTATGCTAAAACTCTTGAACACTTGTTGACCTTTTTTCTTGATAGCTTTCCTCCTGCCAGGCTCCAGCCAACAGTAGCAGTAACAGATATCCAGATCTTAAGAGGATAGAAGTATAATGGTGCACTGAATATGGAAAGGAAGAACCAGTAATGGTTCCTATACATTCATAACGCGAATCAGCATCAAACTAAGGAAAAAAGCTTCCCCAAGAAGAAGTTGACAGCAAATAGTTTCGCCTCTTAATGCACTGAGGAAACAACTTTGAAGTTATCCGTAGCCACCGCTTCTGAAGCGACCAGTAGCTTTGCGACTATTACTTTACTTGTATTAGATTAATTTATATTAGAGTTTATTTAATGTAATTGCTCACAAATTTTAAACCATTTTGTAGAGTAGTGTTCTGTATCTGTTTAAATGAAATGCTTTCCTAAGCTCAAGATCAGTGTTTTTATGTTGTGTAAATTATGAAATTACTGTGGAATATCTGGTAAACTTGATAGGAAACCCCAGATGTCAGCACTTTGCTGGGCAAGATTTAAAGTGGCCCACACCACTAACCCTCATCAGGAGCAGTAGCAGTGGGCTAAGTCATAAGGGCACACCCATCCATTACATTCACCCAGGATACCGTGAGTGAGAATCAAAGGGCAGTGAGACAGAGACCTCTATGCTCAGATTCCACTGCCAAGAAATGGCCTAAGTCAGCTCTTGTTGTTGAAGAAAATAACCCTTTAGGAATCAGACTGAATCCTATTTTAAGTTTTAGAGGAGGAAGGATACTATTTAAACATTAATGAAATGTGCCTCTCTTTTTTTATCAGCATAGAAATTTATTTCAATTCAAAAGAATATGGTTATATTTAGCATAGTGTAATAATTATCTAAAGCACGTATCATCGCTGGCTCTGAAACAGTTCTAAAGATGTCATTCTTTTGAAGTAAAAAATATGCAGTAAAAATGTACAAGGAAGCAAAAATATGAAAAAAACAGTTTGCTGAGTATGGGAAGTTGTTACAAGAGGGGCACACCAAGATAATTGTAAGAGTCCAAATTACATAACGTGCAGCAAGGAGTTCTCTTGCTTTAACAACTCCTAGAAAATAAACCAGTAATCTCAATGCAAGAATATCACCACTGGGATAACAGGACAAATTTTCTGAGGCACACAGGTAGTAATTCACTATACTTCCCCTTTCTCTAATACCTTTTCTCACACCAATTTCTTTTCTTTCCTCGAGGATAGATTTTATCCTGTTGAAAACAATTTTAGTTTTATTTGTAAAGTGGAGTAAATAATATCCTGAGTGAAGTCGGCAGCGTTTTAGCTGAAGATGCTCAGGAATCAAACTTTTGAAAAAGGCCAATCAGCTAGCTAGCTAGCAGTTACCATCAGTGGCTTGCAGAAAAAAAAATTACAGATGATATGTTTGTTAAATAGATAAAAAGAATAAGCAGTTTAAAATGGGTGACAAATCCCAGGATCTATTGTGACCTAGACCAGAGGTCCCTAACCTTTTTGGAACCAGGGACCGGTTTCCTGGAAGCAAATTTTTCCAGGGAGGGGAGGCGGGGTGTGTGGGGTTCAGGCGGTAATGTGAGCCATAGGGAGCGGCAGATGAAGCTTATAGCTGGCTTGCTTGCGACTCACCTCCTGCTGTGCAGACCAGTTCCTAAGAGGCTGTGGACTGGTACCCGTCCGAGGCCAAGGGGTTGGGGACCCCTGACCTAGACACTCAAAAGCAGACAGTTGACCTTTGATTAAGCCCATTTTCCTGTGGAGTGAGCCATAAGGGGCTCCAAGACACAGTTTGGTTTCAATGTTTCAGTGTTCACAGCCAGAGGGCAAACTCAGAATGTCTCCTCCTCTTGCAAAAACTGGACCACGAATGAGAAGTCTTTTTTAGAGTAGCCCTTCACGCACAACATCCCTGCAGATCTGATGGGCTTGACTGCCCAGAAGGATTGGGCTCTTCGTGCTGGTAGCAGAGCCTCATGCTAATCCCAGATCCTTAGCCATGAGTGTTGCTCCAAATCCACCCTGATAGTAATTAGCCAGGTGAACTCCATCCATCACCCCAGGTACAGGATTTTAAGTGTCACTTGAGCAACATCGTCCTAAGCTCGTATTTAGGATTTTAGCCATGAGTGTTGCTCCAAATCCACCCTGATAGTAATTAGCCAGGTGAACTCCATCCATCACCCCAGGTACAGGATTTTAAGTGTCACTTGAGCAACATCGTCCTAAGCTCGTATTTAGGATTTTAGCCAAGAGTTTTGGGTCAAGCCCTAACCTGAGTCCCAGATTCATAGCTTCAGCAGTTCCAATCCTACTAATACCTAACAGCAAGTGTTTGCAGATCTACGAAGCCTGGCCAGTCCCAACAGCTCTACGATGCACCACATGGGAGCCCATGCACCACAGCAGCTCAACCCCTCCCATCCTAAATGTGAGGTTGCCAGACCGAGCTGTTCCCACACCACCAGAAACAGGGGCATCCGAGAAAACTGCTCCCATTTTCTCAACTTCTTTGGCCAATTCTCTCAAAACCATAGGGTCAACAGTACTGGAATCTATTAATAGTCTTTCTTCACTTTTTTTTGAATTCCATTTGCTTCAGTATAAGCTTCTAGCGCATTGATGCACTGTAATAATTCTGTCACCTTTTTCGGCTACATCCGCTGCAGAAGACACTACCGGGTCCACTTGCATCTAGCAGCTCTTTGCATGCATCAGGGAACACATCAGCAATAGTGAGTGGCTAGCCATGTTTCAAGAGCTCTTTTGCCATTGGATTCCCCACGTTGCCTACTCCAATGAATCCAACTGGAGTCTTGGAAGCTACTGACCTAGAACACAGCGCTGCAAGGCTGGCCACCGACGGCTGCTGTGGACGACTCCCTGTACCAGAGGCAGGAGGTGGCTCCACGGAGACGGAAGGAGGCTGACACGTTGCCCGCGCCCCTCCTTCCCACGGTGACCTCCTCGACTCCCGGCTCACCCACTGGCTGCTATAGGGTGCGTGGTGCGGAGGGCCGGCTCGGCTGTGGCGATTCTTAATACCTCTTTGGTACTAGGTTACACATACAATTTCACCTAGTGAGCGATTTAACAGAAGGAATTTTTTTCGACGGCATTTTTGTGGCACAGCAGATAGAAGCGAGGTCACTATTTCTTTGAAAAACTGAACTAAAAATGTATAGAAAGTCATGATTCATTCTACAAATATGCTGAGTCAAAGAAATGTGGAAATTGATGCGATGGAGGAAGAGCGCTAGACTTCCCTGATGCTCAACTGGGACCTTTCTTCTGGTGTCAGAACATGGTTGTGTAACTCCTTTAATCCCAGTGGATTTTCCAAAAATTCCAGAATCTTCAGATTTTGGTAGTCCCTGTTTACTGCCTTTGCCCCCGCATGCCAAACCCCCACCCCACCCCGCACACATTTATTTTTTGCCAGTTGTCCTCCGGGGGGCTTTTCTTTATATAGTCATTGCAGCAGTTTGTTAGACTACTGACCCCCAGTGAAAATGCCCCTCCCCCCCGTTTTCTCACCCTGTGTAGTTTTGTTCCACCTTGACCTGGGTTTGGTCACATGACTTGCTTTGGCCCAACGGCATATCAAGAGCTGAAGCTTGGAGAGTACTCGTGCTTTAGGGCTTGTCCTCATGGAAACCTGACATGTTAGGAAGCCTGGCTAACCTAGTGGAGAATAGGCCCAGGCCACAGCCAGCATCAATGGCCAGACATGTGAAAGCAACCAGCCCCAGTTCAGCAACCAGATGATGGCAGCCTCAGTAGTCACCTCAGGTGAAAGCAAGATAGATCCACCCAGGGGATCCCAGCCCATTCTGCTGATTCACAAATTGTGACGAGATAAAGTGCCTGCTGTTTTAAACCACCAAGCTTAGGAGTAGTTCATCACACAGGAAGAGATATAACTATCTTCACTGTTAGATTATCTTCCCATTTTATACCATGTTTCCCCTCAAACGACTGTTCCTTTATCCAAGATTCTAGAAAAGAAATAACAACTGATGACGCTGACAGAGCCTTAACATTTTTTAAAAGCTTTATAAACTTTTAAAATAACTATGTTAATAAAATCAATATTTATTTGATCACAAAATTATTTTCTTCAGTTGCCTTAAGAAGTAATGCAGACTTGTACTAAGTTTATAAATCTGGAGGCTCTAAAAATGTGTTATTCCTTGGATTCAAGTCCTAGTGTACTTTATGTGGGCATTCACGTTTGCAAAATGATTCCAGGAAATTTGCGATTTCATTTTACAACTTGGGCCTACGGAGTCTTATGATATTTTACCTGAGAAAAATAATACATTAATTCCACTTTCAGCTATTAAACCCATGGCTTCCTGTATTTTCTAAATTCCCTATCAGTAAAGAAGACTACATATAGCGTACAAGGCTGTCATGATTAGGAGGAAGGTAGTACAGAAAGAACCTGTCAAATTAGGCATTGCCCAGTCATGTCAGTATACTAACGTGGGAAGCCACAGGCAGCTTGAAGCCTGGAAAAAAGACAGATACAATGTAATGATTATCCTAAGGATCCGGATAATGATTCCTATGATTTTCTTTTAAATATTAATGGCAGAGGATTCTGGGGAAATGATGGTGGCTACAGAGAAGATTTTTATCCCTGAATATGCCACCCTCCCCTAAATACACAAGCCCCCACCCCCACAAAGAAGAAAGAAAAGCATCTAGAATAGCAAGATCAAAAACCCACAGACAACATCTACAACAAGGTGTCCACATTAACTGCAACATATAGCCAGGTAGGAACAAATCAACAACAGGAAAAAGACCTACATATGTGTATCCCAAGGTGTGTGGGAGGAAGACAAGGGAAGGACTCTCTCTCTCTTTCAGGAGAGCCAAAGGTTACTATGGTTCAAGAACTCACTGAGATTGAAAAACTCACTGAGAACAGCGACAGAAACCGGGTTGCAGGCTCCACTTTGCAGCTGAGTGCAAGAACCTTGAAATGTTCTGAGGATGCCAAGTGTTCTGGGGTCTGTGAAACCTTGACACCTATCAAACCAAAGCACCATTCCAGAACAAACCCCCATACTCAACAAGGAAAAGAAAGAGGAGCCCTGGGTAAATGGGCAGAGGAGGGCCGAGGAGGAGGATTTGAGAAATTTTAAGGTCATTTTTAAAAATTATGTTGTGAAAATAATAGAAGATAGTGAGCCCTGGAGTTCTGAAGCTAGAAATTATATTCTGATCTATGATTCCCTCCTAAAGTGGAAACTTATTTCATTTAAAAATGAGTGACAGAAGAGTATTCCACTCACATCCTGTAGAAAATCAGTGAGAAAAAAAAAGAAAAAAGAGGGTGAAAAGAAAGTTCCAGCAAATCCTGAAAACGTGACAGAAAGACACGTCCACAGAACAAATGAAATTTATTGCCTGATATTGCGGAAAAAGTAAAAGAAATTTTAAAAGGAATAGAAACTGGTTTTAAGAAAAACATAAAAGAAATTAGAAAAAATCAGAAATGAAGTGATTGGAGAATAGCAAGATTTGAAAAGGTGAAAAAATTCAGTAAGTAATTTGTTTAAAAAAAAAACATGTCTCGAGAGAAGGTTAAACTAGAAGGAACACAAGTTTGAATAAACACAGTGGATAATGCCTCCTTGGAGAAATAGCTGATTTCAAATCCAGCATAAGAAACGAATTAGATGTTCCTGTTACACCTTGTCGTACAAGAGAGCTGGGAAGACTTCAAAGACTACTGTGGTTGTGTGCAAAGGACTCAGGAGCCAACTTGAACAGGATCCGTGAGCCTAAGAGGGGACAATCTCTGCATCGATATTTATAACAACCTCACTGAAAACAACAACAAAGAAAGAAAATACCTCATTAGTCATCTTTGGAAGCTACTTTGCAGTCAACCCTTCTCTCTCCTGTTTTTTCTTTTTTTTGTAAAACTGGTAAATAAAATAAAAGAAACATTTATTCTTCCTTTCCTAATTAAACTGTAACTCAGGGCAACCAAGTAGTTGATGAAATAATCTTCTAGCTAGTAAATGAATAATAATCTAATTAGTAGAATATCACCATTTGGTACCCTTAAGAAATTAATGGATCTAGACATTGATCATTAATGGCTGCAACATCACAGTAAGACAGACACTTTATAGTTCCTTTTGGAATTCATCAATATTATCTATGAAGTAAACTTGACAAAAAATCACACCTGAATTATGTCAGTGCTCTAGATCTATCTACCAACTGACAGTAAATACATGGGCCAAAGGAGCATGATAAATATATAAGCATAAAGGGGATGCAATCAGCATAATCCAGACAGTTGGGAACCCTACTGGATGAATGCTTTGAATTCAATGACAAATACTTGCAAGAAAAATGAACAAATTGAGTTCTTTTAAACCTATACTTTAAAAGAAATTGTGTTTGGATCAGCAATCAAATAAATAATGGTTATTAAAATAAAAATACATTTATAGGACAATCAAGGAAACATGAACTGACTGGCTATTTGTTGATATTAAGGAATTATTATTATTTGCGGATGTGTGATAATGACATAGTTGAGCTTAAAAAGGGCAGTTCCTGCATTTTAGAAATATGTATACTGACGTTTTCACTGAGAAAAAGAAATCTGGGATTTGCTTTAAAATTGCTGGGGATTATGGCGGTAGTATTCAGAGAGGGTGTAGAGAAAATGTATTGGCCTGAAATTGACATTTGATGAGAACAATTGATGAAAGTTTCTACTTCTTTCTTTTTACTTCTGTAGATGTTTGAAATTTTCCATACTAAAACATGTTTTATAAATGTAGATGGCTTGCAATTTGCTCTTCTGAGCTCTCAGAAGGCAAAAAGCCATTCTTAAATTAGGAGCTTTCTTCTCTAGCCAAGAATTCTAATGATAATTGTGTCCCAACTGGCCAGTGCACTCAGATTGCTCTGAGATCTGTTGGTGGAAGAAAATAAAGAAACTCTTTAGTCTTAGAAGAAAACAACAAAGAGTAAAGGCTGCTGCTAGGTCTAGGGCAATAGTGTAGTATCAGTATAAGGCAAAATATTAGTTCCTTCCAAAATCCACTTGTTACTACTGTGTATACTTTTGCAGCAAAATATCTTTTCTACATTGTCAGCATTAAAGTAAGTTTACTATTTAGGTGGCATTTAAATTATCATATGCTCAAAGCCTAGAAAGAATCCCCTAGGCTGAAGTGACATTAAATCTTATTTTGGCCATTGTAGTGTATTCTCCAGTCCTACTTGCTTTGTCTATAACTGTCCTAAAAAGGTGTGAGGAGATCTGCCAATATTAATGCCAGGATTCAAAATGAGTTCTTTGCAGCTTGCTTCCTTCAGGATCTTCTGCCCTCAGACCCATGTATTTACTTACTGCCTCAGATTATTGTATATGTCACATCTTTCCAACTAGAAGACAAGCTCCTTTAAGGGCAGTGACTAGTCTCATCAACATCGAATTTACTCCAACACCAGTGCTTTCAAAATGTGTGTTGCTTAGTGTACGTCTGACCGTGAGAAGTTACAGAAACAATTCTACTCTAACTAAATAATAATGATACTGCTGCTACCATTTCTACTACTGCTGCTAATAAAATGTATGAAATAGAGTATACGTGGGAAGATAAAGATAACACTGGAAATCCCAGGCTATAAAATGAATGACCCCAAAGCCACTTGCCAATCCATCGACTGTAAACAGTTACTTGTGAATTGGTCAACGTTTGAATGCATAATTCAGAGAAGGGTTAAAACAAATTTTATTACCAAAAAACACAATTTTTATACCTACAATTTTTGAGCTCAACTGACCTGTAGTTTTAACAGAAATAGATGAAATTCAAAGTATTCATTCAGGTTCCTAAATGATCCATTCCCTATCTTTCCTTATGAAACAATCAGTTATACCTCTAATAATTTGTCAAGGATTCACCAATCTCTACTTCCTTTATTTTCCAAGGTTTGGTATCATTACAAAATCAAGTCCTTTGGCGGAATTTAATAGTTTCAAAATCCCTCATCAGTATTATTCACTGGGATAAAATAATATGAAAATTTAACAAACACTGACTATGTGCTGAGAAATGATCCTTCAGTGATTCACTCCAGGTGGAGACTAGCATTCAGGCTGCACCTGAGGTAGAATTTGAATTCCAAAGTGGACCTTTAAACCACAGCTCAGCTTCTCTTTTTAAAACCATCAGAAATAAGCCTGTTGCCTGACCTTTGAGATTCTGCAAAGAGACCATATTTACACCTTTTGTCTCTTTTAACTTCCCTAGTCCCCTTCTCTACTTTCAGAATAGTGATTCCCAGATAAGTACAATGAGTTCAAACAGTGTGGTTAAAGGGGTAATTAGTCTGCTCTGCAGCCAAGTTACTCACAGAAGAAATAAGTTGGCTTTCACAGTTGTTAGTTTCTTCCTGGGCTTTGTTTAGAGGGGTCTCAGCTCAAGCAAGCAGCCTGTCAGCAGCCTGAAATAACTCTGTGGAAATCTAATGGCATATATGTAAAATATGTCTATGAAACCTTTTATTCAATCTTAGATCCATAATTTTACTACTTCTTTAGGCCTGGAAAAGGATATTCAGCTACAAAAGGACAGAAAAGAAAATGTGTATAATACCTCATGCCTGCCTCACACCCTAGAACCTTATTTTACCCGTTTCATCAGAAAATGATGGGGCTTCCCTGGTGGCGCAGTGGTTGAGAGTCCGCCTGCCGATGCAGAGGACGCGGGTTCGTGCCCCGGTCCGGGAAGATCCCACATGCCGCGGAGCGGCTGGGCCCGTGAGCCATGGCCGCTGAGCCTGCGCGTCCGGAGCCTGTGCTCCGCAACGGGAGAGGCCACAACAGTGAGAGGCCCGCGTACCGCCAAAAAAAAAAAAAAAAAAAAAAAAAAGAAAATGATGTATGCTGTAAGAAACATTTTTTTAATTATTTGATCAAATATTTAAGTGCACTAAGTCTCTGTATTTATTAAAGCAAATATAGTTACCTTTCTGTCCCTTTCTAAAAGAAAGCAAAAGATACAGTTCTTTTTTCTTAAGACTCAGGGTTTATGGATATTAATTATTACACTATATTGACACCCAGACATGTTTATAGGAGGCTTTTGAGACATACAGAGCTAGTTATTCCCATACCAAATGGCACTTCTTTTTCCTCTGCCTTCTGCTTCTATTTTTTCTGTTGTGATTATATCCTACTGAGGCTGCTACATGTCTTTGTTTGATTTGAGGTTCTAAAGCTAAGACTGTATAGTCTCCTTTTTACAGAATAATAATGGGTTTTATGACTGTTTGCCTTCAGAAGCCTCTTTTTCCACTCATTCTCATTTCATATCTATGGTGAGGTGTCTAAAACAGATGAGTTAGTTCTGAACTGGTGATATATAAATCAATTATTATTTGATTCATATTCAAAGCAGCTCCTCCTAAAATAGTGGCCTTCCTGCCTGTGGGATGTAGTCTAACCTACTGCCTGGATTTACACCCACCAACATCCATATTTTGTCTATTGTTACCTTGGACACTTGTAGGAACTGAGTGAGTTTCTGTTTCTATAGTGTCCATTGACAGACAAATGAATAAAGAAAATATGGCACATATGTAGAATGGAATGTTATTCAGCCTTAAAAAATAAGGGAATCTTGCCACTTGCAACAACTTGGATGAACCTTGAGGGAATCATGCTAAGTGAAATACGTCAGAGAGAGAAAGACAAACACTGCATAATCTCACTTTTACGTGTAATCTAAAAACGCTGCTCTCACAGAAACCGAGTAGAATGGTGGCCGTCAAGGGCTGGGGAGTGGAGGAAATGGGGAGTTGTTGGTCAAAGGGTATAACCTTCCAGTTGTAAGATGAATAAATCCGGGGAGTCTGATGTACAGCATGGTGACTATAGTTAACCTCACTCTATTGCATACTCAAAAGTTTCTGAGATAGTAGATCTTACATGTTCTCATCACACACACACACACACACACACACAAAAGGTAATTAATTGTGTAAGGTCATGGATGTGTTAACTAACCTTATTGTGGTAATCATTTTGCAATATATACATGTATCAAATTATGATGTTGTACACCTTAAACTTATACAGTGTTACATGTCAATTACATCTCAATAAAACTGGAAAGAAGAAAAAGATTCAAATGGAGAAGGGCGAGGCTGGTAGAAAAAAGCCACTGCCTTGAGCAGTACCGAGGTGGGCGGAAAGCCATGGGGCTCTATGAGCACTGCTGGGGAGGCTCTGTTCCCACGTGTGGGGAGGGGGTAGGACAGCACAGCTGTGATCCTTATTGCAGACCCTAGGCAGCCTCAGGCAACTTTTCAAAGTTAGATGCTGAAAACCAATAAATGAAATTATAAGGAAGAATTACATAAATGCCTTTATTCTACTTCTGGTCCTCTTGGCAACCTTTTCCATCTAAAAGCTGCGCCCTGCAGTTCTCAAAGCAGGAACATTAACATGGACCAGAAGTTTCCAAACTTTTCATCCTCAACCCCTACACCAAAAGAAAAGTTGAAATTTTATGACCCCTAGTATAGGAAGTATCTTGTGTGTTTTTAATATTTATCAAGAGAACATTTAACAGTTACCTACTATGTGCCAAGAGAAAATAAAAATAAGACGCAGACTTTAACTGCAGACTTTGTTCCGGTATTATTCTTCCTTTTGACTTCAGTATAAGAACTATTGAGCTGGGCTTCCCTGGTGGCGCAGTGGTTGAGAGTCCGCCTGCCTATGCAGGGAACGCGGGTTCATGCCCCGGTCCGGGAGGATCCCGCATGCCACGGAGTGGCTGGGCCAGTGAGCCGTTGCTGCTGGGCCTGCATGTCTGGAGCCTGTGCTCCGCAACGGGAGGGGCCCGCATACTGCAAAAAAAAAAAAAAAAAAAAAAAGAACTATTGAGCTATTTGCTGTCCCAGTAAGGGGGTAAGCAAACAATTACAGAATCCTGTGATCTCTTCCCAAGTTTGCAACTATAGGGTTGGTCCTAGAATTGCTCAATAACTTTGTATTTTGATTTAAGGGGAAACTAAAAGAACTTCCTGTCCCAAAGTAACTCTGCTTTGCGGAGACTGGAGGTGCCGTGCAATTGACTCAAGATACTGTTTATTTGTTTAAACAGTTAAATGAGTAGTTTCTATTTAACAAGTGAGCACAAATTTTCACAACAGTACCTACCCCATGACATAGCTCAGACGAAAACTCTGAGGGAAAGGAAAACTATATGGGCAAAAAGTCCAGGTTCCATCCACTGTACATGGGATATTGATAGGCTTGTAAAACTTACAGAGGTACCTGGGGGTACCCAGGAACCCTGGGTATTTAGTATACAGATCAGCAAAGGATTGTGGAAAATAAGAAGACACCAGGTCAGGGGACAAATTAAGCAGGTGAAGCTGGTCCTTTATACTCTTTTCCCTTCTGATATACCACTGCTCTGTCATGTGCAGAATACATTCTGTATCCTCAGTAGACCTACACACACACACACATGTGTAACACACAAACATGCACGCATGCATGCGTGTACACATACATGGAGTCCCCAGTCTTCTCAGTTAAAATTCAGCTTGTAGTAACTAAAGAAAATGTATAATGCCCTATATTTTATAGATTTTAAAAATACTTGCACTTTAAGAGAAAACTTTTAATGTCTGAAAATCCCTTCTAACGAAGGAAGTTATTTCTGATATTGGAGGTTGACAGTTTCACAGAGAAAACTTCAGGAGCACAGAGACATGCCTGACCCTCTCCCCACGCACCATCTGGGGAGAATTCACCAACACAGAGGCTCAATCCCTCTGCTAAGTCAAAATCAAGTATACCAACATCATTATTTCACAGAGAATACCCTACCTCATGTTAGGCATTCATATGTATTTTATTTGTTGAAGAGAGGAAGAAGATATAAAGGAGGGAATCATCCGAAATTACAGAGGACAGCATTTAAGTCAATATAGATATTTCAATTTAAGGTAAAATTCAATGATAATTTGAAATTATATGTGGAGTTTTATTTACTAAAGAATATTTTGCAAAGTTCAACTCCTATTTTAACTTATATTTTCAGAGAAGGTATTTGGTCCAAATGAAGAATACCTTCAATTATTGTTCTTTCATTGCAAGCAAAAAAGGATTTATACTTCTTTTCATGAAATATGGTTGTTTGACAACAGAAGGATAAATATTTTATATTTTTAGAAACAACAGTCAGGCTACTGATATTCTTAATTAGTTTTAATAAATATGAATGCTTCTTATCATCTACTCTTTAGCTTGTACCTGAGGAGTTGAATACCTCCGGGAAGATATGTGCTCCAGACCCGTAAATATGCAGTTCACAGAGCCCACTACCAGAGGGCAATAAAGAAGTCAAATCTTGAAACCATGGAGTGAAAATAGTGGGAGTTTAAATAAAAGCAACATTTCGCAGTATGCTTTTCTGACCAACGTTATATCTAATAACTTAATGGATTGTATGTACATGGATTCTGAAAAGTCAGCAGCACACTTCACTGGTCAATATTCTATGATAAGGGGAACGTAATTGGAGTGTAGAAAAACAGTATACTTACATCTTAAAATTCCACCCCTACAGAATCTACTACTCACTATTGAAAAATGATAAGAAGAATAGCTTTCTGTGTCTCAGTCACCAGTTAACATTTTCAAGAGTAGAATTTATCTTCCTATGATGCTCAAATACACAGGAAAAATGCATATCTAGGACAATGGATAAACTCTATATGACATGTGAAAATAATTCTTCAAATGGAAAAAGTAAAAGATCTACAAGGAACTGTTTTATATGCGTTAGTGTGGATATATACATAAAGAGGCTCTAAGAAACATAAAAATCACTTCCAGGAAGTAATTTTAGGTAGAAGAGAATTAACATGGATGAGGAAGAAAAGAGAGTTGGTTTTAAGATAGTTTCATTTACTTGTTTTTTTGTGTTTATTTATTTGTTTTATTTATTTGGTCTTTGGAATATAAGGAAACAGTGGCTTTCACATCCGTATCCCAGTGGAACAAAGGGACCGAGGTCTATACTGGAGCCCAGCCATTGTCTGACTAGCTTGTAATAATACTGGTGAAATACAGCCAAATCATTTGAACTACAAGCATCCTCTCTGACAATAATCTTAAGACATCAACATTATAAATTAAAGAAAGGAAAGAGAGAATACTGTTTTCTTTAGAGAGAAAATACAGATTCTGGATCAAATCAATAATGTCAGCAAACCTCATGGCTATAAAATATTCTGCTGCCTATCATTTAGATCATGCCTCTAGAAGAGGGAAACTGGGTGATAATTTCCCCAGATTTTATATTTAATTCAAATATTTTAGATAAGAGGCATCTCTAGTAAAACACTGTATCATTGATTTTTTCCAAAATGATAGCTCACAGGAGTTCCTCTTTCCTTCTCAAATACATATGGGGAAATGGAGGTGGGTGGGTTAGAGGAACTATCTAAATAGAGCATAGTAATCAACAGTTTGTTTTTTTTAAAATAGAAATTTCTATTTCAATTGTTTCCAGAGACAGAAACACACAGAGACAATTCCATGTGACAACAGTGGAAGAGACCAGAGTGATGCAGCTGCAAATCAAAAAATGCCAACAACGGGCCTCCCTGGTGGCGCAGTGGTTGGGAGTCCGCCTGCCGGTGCAGGGGATACGGGTTCGTGCCCCGGTCTGGGGGGATCCCATATGCCGCGGAGCGGCTGGGCCCGTGGGCCATGGCCGCTGGGCCTGCGCGTCCGGAGCCTGTGCTCCGCAGCGGGAGAGGCCGCAGCGGTGGGAGGCCCGCGTGCCGCAGAAGGAAAGAAAAAAAAAAAACAAAAAAACAAAAAACAAACAAAAAAAAATGCCAACACCAGTGATTGATGGCCACCACCAGAATCTGGTTAAGACAAAGAAGCATCCTCCCCTTGAGGTGTCAGAAAGAACATGGCCCTCTCAACACTCTGAGTTTGATCTTCTGGCCTCTAGAGCTGTGATAAAATACATTTCTGTTCTTTTAAGCTAACAAGTTTGTGGTATCTTGTTATGGTAGCCCTAGAGATAACAGTATTTGATTCCTGAGATGGCAACTGTATTCTGACTATGTAATGACTATTCCAAGATGATCAACAGACACAAAGATAAAGAAAGGCAAAACTGAGACTAACTAAGCCCAGTTCTTTGTATTCCCAGAATAATAAATGATTTTTTAATTAATTTAGATCTCTTTGTCTAACCCCTCTGCTTTTCAAAAGACCATGTGCGACCAATCAAGTATTAATATGTTATACTTTCATTTTAATTCATCTCAAATTATTTCTAATTCCCCTTATGAGTTCTTACTTGACCCATGAATTATTTAGGAATATACTGTATAATTTCCATTTGTGATTTTCAACAAATTTCTTTCTGTTAACGATTTCTTATTGCATTCTGTTGTCATCTGAGAGCACTCTTTGTATTGTTTATATCCTTTAAAATGTACTGAAATTTGTTTTATGGCCTAGCATATAGTATATCCACGTGCATTTGAAAAGAATGTATATTCTGATGCTGTTGGGTGCAACGTTTTATAGATGGCTGTTAGGTCTAGTTGATTGATAATGTTGTGCAAGTTTTTTTATTTTCTTGTTGATCTTCTGTCTGTTCTGCTATTGAAAGAAAGGTATTAAAGTATTCAACTATTATTGTAGAACTGTCTGTTTCTCTTTTCCGTTGTGTCGATTTTGCTTCATTGTATTTGGAAGTTCTGTTGTTAGGTGCATATAAGTTTATAATTATTATACATTCTAGATGGTATAATCCTTTTATCATTTTAAAATATCTTTGTCTCTAGTAAAAATTTTCATCTTAAAATATTTTTTTCTGATATTTTCTTAGCCACTCCAGTTTTTTTGTTGTTGTCTTGTTTTGTTTTGTTGTTACTGTTATGGTATATCTATTCCAACCCTTTTACACTTCACCTATATATTTTCTTGACTCTAAAGTGGGTCACTTTCTTGTTGATGTTATATACATATATAACTGTATATTACATTCAAAAATTACATATATAATAACAAATTATGGCAGACTTTGAACTGGACCTTTTTTTTTTTCGATACGCGGGCCTCTCACTGTTGTGGCCTCTCCCGTTGCAGAGCACAGGCTCCGGACACGCAGGCTCAGCGGCCATGGCTCACGGGTCTAGCCGCTCCGCGGCATGTGGGATCTTCCCAAACCGGGGCACGAACCCGTGTCCTCTGCATCGGCAGGCGGACTCTCAACCACTGCGCCACCAGGGAAGCCCTGAACTTCACCTTTAAATGAGTATGATTTAGACAGTAGAGCTTCCCTACCAAATGCAAATAACTCACTTGAACTCTCTTTTTTGTAAAGGACAGACCAATTCTTCCAAGGGGAATTCTTGAACTCATTAGATATGTGATATTCATTATAATTCGTCGCATTTAACACCACAGAAAGGACTTGATCAAAGGCTATTTTACTCTTTTCTTCCTCACTGGATGATTAGCTAGGTTCATTTTTAAATGGAAGATATACTCTAGATATTTAAATGTAGGGCATCTCTTCCTTTCAAATCTCAGAAAGAAAGGTGTGCTTCAGATTCCCTGCAGAAACCTCTAGTATCTTGCCCCCCTTTTGAAAGAGGAACTAATCTTTCTTTCTCTATTCTTCTTTGTCTTCTTCCCTTCATCAGCAATGAGCCTCTTTATCATTTTTTGTCAGCCCAAAGAATAATTTTTCTCTTTCCGGGCCATTCAAAAATTGTACACTACAAAGTAAACGGAAAGAGCTTTATTTATAAAAATAAAACAGCTATGGCATTAGTTCTTAAAGAGTATAAAATGTTGATCCCTCATTCCAACAAAAAGTCTTGTTAGCATTTAGGGTTCAATGAGAGGCAATAAACAAAAATGTTTTGGTGACTCCTCTGACATCTTTACTAAAAGGTTTGAACTCATAATGGTGACTATCAGACATATTTGTGTTAGGCAATTAAAATTAAATTATATCTAGACGTATTTTAAATTACCATATTAACATTAACAAGTAATCTTAGAACTCATCTTGAAAATAAAAGGTACTTTTATACTTTATAATGAAAAAATCAATAAAATGTGCCTTTATGAAGAGAAAATGTAATTATAATACCAATTAATGTTAACTGGTCACTTTTTATTGAAGTAGAGTTGACATACAATATTATGTTAGTTTCAAGTGTTCAACATAGTGATCCAACATCTAAATACATTTGAATTGGTCACTATGATAAGTCTAGTAACCATATATCACCATACAAAATTATTACAGTATTATTGACTATATTCCTTATGCAGTAGATTGCATCCCCAAGACATTTATTTTATAACTGGAAATTTGTACCACTTAATCCCCTTCACCTATTTCTCTCAGTCCCCATCCCCCTTCCCCTCTAGTAATCACCAGTTTGTTCTCTGTATCTACAAGTTTGTTTCTCTTTTGTTTTCTTTTTTAGATTTCACATGTAAGTGAAATCATACAGTATTTGTTCTTCTCTGTCTGACTTATTTCACTTAGCATACCTAGTACTCTAGGTCAATCCATGTTGCTGCAAGTGAAGAGATTTCATTCTGTTTTAGGACTAAGTACTATTTCATTATATATGTGTGTATATATACACCACATCTTCTTTATCCACTCATCTATTTATGGACACTAGTTTCTTCCATATCTTGGCTAGTATAAGTAATGCTCCAATGAACAGAGGGGTGCATACATCCTTTCTTATTAGTGTCTTTGTTTTCTTTGGATAGATACTCAGAAGTTGAATTGTTGGATCATATGGTAATTCTATTTTTAACATTTGGGGGAACCTCTGTACTGTTTTCCATAGGGGCTGCACCAATTTACATTCCCACTAACAGTGCACAAGGGTTCCCTTTTGGATGATGGCCATTCTGACAGGTGTAAGGTGATATCTCACTGTGGTTTTGATTTGCATTTCCCAGATGATGAGTGATACTGAGCATCTTTTCATGTGTCTTTTGGTCATTTGTATGTATTCCCAAAGCAATGTAACCCCTATCAAAATACCAATGGTATTTTTCACGGAATTAGAACAAATAATCCTAAAATTTGTATAGAATCATCCAAACAAACAACCAACCTCCAATAACCAAAGCTATATTGAGAAAGAAAAACAAAGCTGGTGGTATGACATGCACTGATCTCAGACTATACTACAAAGCTATAGTAATCAAAACAGTATGGTATTAGCATAACAACAGACACATAGGTCAGTGGAATAGAATAGAGAGCCCAGAAGTGAACCCACAGTTATGTGATCAATTAATCTACAACAAAGGAGGCAAGAACATACAATGAAATAAAGACAATAAATGGTGTTAGGAAAATTGGACAACTACTTGCAAAAGAGTGAAACTGAATTATTTCCTTATACCATATATAAAAAGAAACTTAAAATGGATTAAAGACTCACATTGAAGACCTGAAACCATAAAACCCCTAGGAAAAATACATTGACATCGATCTTAGCAATATTTTTTGCGGGTCTATCTCCTCAGGCATGGCCAACAGAAGTAAAATTAAACAAGTGTCATTATATCAAACTGAAAAGCTTTTGCAGAGAGGAGAAAACCATCACAAAATGAAAAGGTAACTTACTGAATGAAAGATTTTTTCAAATGATATATCTGATAAGGAGTTAATATCCAAATTATCTAAAGAAATCATACAATTTAATATCAAAAAACCCCAGATATTCCAATTTAAAAATGGGCAGAGAACCTGAACTGGTCACTTTTTAAAGTGTTTGATACAGTACTTAGATGCATTCTTTTTTCATTAGCCTTGAATATCAATACTCTTAACATCTCCGTTTATAAATGAAGAAATTAAGGAATGGAGAGATAAATGACTTGTCTAAGGTACAAAGCTTATTACAAAAAAGATTATACTAAACCAGACCTCTGATTCAGATTCCTATACTTTAATCATTATGGCTTACTGCAGAAGATTAGAGACAGAACTTGACATTGAAAGCTTAGATTCCAGTTTTTAATGAGACTTCTTCACCATGCCTTTATGTCTAAGGGAAAAAATTCTGGTCTGTACTGCCATTAATGATAATACTGCTTTAGAGAAATGTTCTGGAGGGAAAGGATATTATTCAAATTTATTTTTAAAGTTTTTCTTTGGTTTGACTTTGTTTCTTAATTTTCTCATGCTAGGATGGGAGGGCAAACAAAACCTAAACTAACAATACCAACTATACGTGTGTGTGTGTGTGAGTGTGCCTGTACTTGTAAGTATGAAAATACAACTTACAAGAAAAGGCAAGGCCAGAATCTATAAGGCTAAGGATTTTGACTTTATCTTAGATGCAAGAGAAAGCAATTAAATGAAAAGATAGTTGTGTAGATACTAGGCTGTTCAAGTAGAGCAAAGGAGAAATGGTAGTGGCTAAGATGGTGGCAATGAAGATGAAGAGAAACATTATATAAATGATGAGAGAGAAAGAGATGAGATTCCAGAGGACCTAATGATGCAGTCTATGCAGAAAGTGAAGAAAAGGAAGGAACTGAGGATCATTCCCAGGTTTCTGCATGGAGTTACTTTTTGTGTGAATCATGGCACCATTCACTGAGGAAGAAAAGATTTGCAGGATGGAAAAGTTTGGAAGAAGGAATAATTGAAGTTTCATTTTAGATATCTTAGTTGTAGAGACGTCAAGCAGTGTTCCTCATATTTCTCCAATGAAAAGAATCACCTGGGGATCTTACTGCACATATGGATTATCACCTTTTCTGCTAGAACTTCTGGTTTGGTAGTCTGAGTTGAACACAAAGTACTAGATTTTCTCACACTGCAGAAGAAAAAAAAACACACTGAAGGAGGTGGGAAAGAGCTAACCTAAGTAACTTTGGAAAACAGTATTTTAATATACTGTAATTAACCATACACAATATATACTGAAAAGCTAAAGACAAAAAGAAATGTACACAAATACTGAACTTGTTAGTAAATTTATTTTTCACATGTGTACAGGTTAATGATTTTTAAATATTTTATGTGTATTCCAGAATTGAGCAAATGAATAGACTGCAAATAATGAGAATCAGGTTTCTAATTGTTAAAGAGTGACAAATAAGGAAAGGGTAAGGGAGGCTAGAACAAACCCTGTGCTGTTGGATTGGAATCAAGGTATCAATGTGAATTCATATATCAATTTGAAGTTATATATATATGTAGATAGACAGATGATAATGTGTGTGCGTGCACACGTGTGTGTATATACATACACACCCAGATAGATAATATGAAAATAGAGATACTTGTATATTTTTACGTATTCGTATATATATTTTTAGCTCTCTCTGATGAAAACACAATGAGGTAGCTTGGATAGTGATAAATCCACCTCATACCAAGATTCTGGTTTCTGAATACCATTATTAATGCAAGGAACAAGAACTCCATGGAGAAATGACTGATTCAAGGCTGAGACAGAGGAAAGTAAAAGATGGGTCTGGAGCATTTTGTGGTGTCAGAAAGTAAGATATTACTCCAAAAATTGTATGGCCATGTAGGAAAAAATATAGGAGACAGCTGGAAGGAGTACCAGTGACCAAATATGGAACACTTTGAGAAACAAAACTATTAATGATAGTAATAAATTTTAACCCGTAGAATAAAATAATTATCCACAAGTTCATACTGATGTATGTATATATATGAACAAATAACCAGATAAATACATAAATGAAGGAGAAGAACAGCTCTTTCTTATACTCAAATTATAGTTAATAAATGTAGAGGGAATGATGGGAATAGAAAATGAACAATCATCAAACACCACAGTAATGGGTGGAGTCAAAAATTATTGATGGATGCTAAAATTAGTATGGGAAAATTAAACAAGAAGCAGAATATTTGAACAATCTCAAAAAATTACAAAGGGAAAAATAGTGATTTTGCAGCTATCATTAGAACTAAGTCATCAAAGTTAGCATCCCCAGTAGTGAGACATACAGATTTGTTTGTACCTCTAATATGTACTGAAAATGGCATAATATCTCTCCTGAAGTGTTCTTGTCAAGAAATACATATCCTCAGTCTAACCATGAGAAAATATCAAACAAACCCTATTTGAGAAAAATTCTACAAAATGACTGGCTAAGATTTTCCTTTAGTTCAAGGTCATAACAGACAAAAAAAGACTGAGGAACTATCCTAGATTAGAGAAGAACGGGGAGATATGACAAGCAAATGCAATAAGGGATCCTAGATTTGAATCTGGACCACAAGACAATAGGCAATATTTGAATGCGAGTCTATAAATCATTAGTAGCATTGTGACAATGTAAACTTTCTGCTTTCAATAATTATACTCTAGTAATAGAAAATGTTAACATTTGGGGAAGCTGAGTAAAGGGTATATGGGAACGCATACTGCTATGTTTGAAGTTTTTTGATAAATAAGATTTGATAACACAGTTTTATAAAAACTTAGTTTGGACATTTCTGAACCTCTTGTTTGTTTCCTTATGGAAGAAAGTTGCTTGTTTAGGGATAATACTAAATCAATGGGGGTAAGATTTACACAGGACCAACCCTAACATTCATAGTGTGTGGCGCAGGAAACAACTTTGAATGGCCATTTCAAGGAACAATATACTTAAGTGTATACAATGAGTAAAATGGATGAACTACACAAATTAATGAGTTGAAAAACCATAGAATCATAGAATTTTCTCACTGTAAAGGCTCTTACTTTCATAACTTTTCAGAACTTTTCCGTTCCTATGGGTAAATACCAAAGAGCAGGATTACTAGATCACTGTATGGTAAAAGTACGTTTATTTTGTAAGGAACTGCCAAGTATCCCGCTAGCCACAAATGAGAATTCCAATTGTTCTGCATCATCACCAACTTCGGTATTTCAGTTTGGGGATTTTAGCCATTTAAATAGGTGTGTAGTGGTATCTCATTATCGTTCTAATTCAAAATTCACTGATGACATGGAATGTGTAGCATCTTTTCATATGCTTATTTGCCATGTGTCTATTTTCTTTGTTTAACCATAGTAGTTTTGTTGTTGTTGTTTTTTTAACCAAGGCCTGCTAACTCTTGTCCTCCTGTGTCTATTTATGTTGTCTTTTTTCTTTCTTTCTTTTTTTGAACTTTTGATCATTTAGTCTTTTTCCTGGTTATGTCCAATTATTTTTTATACTAAAACTGGGCTTAACTTATTTTAGGAAACTATAAAGATACCTCCACATTCTGGATGTTGTTATCTTTCTCTTGAAAAGATTTACTTTGGCCCATGACAGACAGTTACTATAGGGACTGGTAACCTTAGTCCATTCTCAGTTTGAGCTCATTCAAAGCCGTTTTTCAGTCTGTGTGAAGGTTGGTCTATTCCTGTCTTGTCCTTCCTCTACGGGTGTTGCCCTTTGGGATTACCATGTGAAAGTTTGGATTCTCCCTATTCCCAACTACCCTTGTATTTGTTAGGCTTTAAATGTAATGGTTCCCGCAGCCCTGTGAGACTAAAGATACACTTAGCTTGTCATTCCACTAGTTGTTGCCTTTAGCCTGAGCTGTTGCCCATTGGCTTCTGTGGTTAGAGTCTTTTGAACTCCTTGGCTTTTCAGTTCGTAGGCTGTAAGATTTGAATCAGCAAATGCCCCAAGGAGAAAAGCTGCACCAAATGTCAAGCTTGTGTATGTGTTTCCCTTCTCTCCACAACTTGGCCCACGTCTTGGTGTCTCTCTAACATTCAGATGGCAGCAAACAGATGTTTTCTTACTTTATCCAGCTTTTCTAAAATTTCTTTAGACTTCACCTGATCTTACGTTATTATTGAACTATCATCTCAATTACCCCTAGGAAGAAAATTTACAATTTTATGTTTTATTTTTTTATTTTCTATATTACCTCAGTTTCTGTAGAGACCTTTTACCTCACTGTTCGGTCTAGTTCCTGTGTTAGCAGTAAGATGGAGATAAGGTGGAGACTAAGAATACTGGGGGGAAATCACTGATGAATGATATGTCTCGTTCTTTTTGTTTTTCCTCTCCTTATTTATTACTCTGGCAGCCTACACCTGCCTTTCTTCATTTGACCCAGTTGCCCAGATAAGAAACCCACTCTGGTAAAGACCTGACTTTACTCTCATGAATGTCTGCATGTTAGGATTAGCTAGATGATGAACACCATGCCAGAGTTCTTTGTGTGAGACTTTTGCAGACTTTTGTTAGCCCTTTAGTTTGCCTCTTGCCAACGCTGCTCAGATTGTTGAGGTTTTCTAAGATTCTGTAGGTCAAACCTCTCTCTCTACCTGCATACCAGATGAGCCCTTCTCTCTTTCCTGACTTCACTTGTGGGAGGTTAGCCCTCGGTTCTTCTTTTTCCCCATCCAATCATAATTGTTCATGAATTCCAGAAGGCCCTCAAAGTATCTGTCGTCCCTTTCTCTCTTCTCTTTTTTATCAACACTGTTAAATATTAACCATATATTTGCATAACTCTTTCTTACTTACAGTGGAATATTGGAAGGCTCGATCATTAAGTGTGAGCCCCACCAAACTAGGACTCATACAACACTCTCCTCCAGGCCAAAACTTTTGATATCCACTGGGTTTTTTTAATACTATCTTATATGTATCTAAATTTGTAAGGATTTAGTTAATGCCTGAGTTATGTGACAATAAGAAATCAGTCAAATCAGCACTACAGAAGTGCAGCTTAGACCTAGGGACCGGAACCAAGGACCACAAAAACCTGTTAACCAATAAGTTTCACTTGTACTTCATGTTTAACAACTGCTGAGGGTGAATGGGAAGTGAGGGAAAAAGAGTTTAACTTCATATCACAGAAACTTGCACTAAAATGAAGAGGAAAATGACCCAGTTCCTGGTTCAAGTCACTGTAATCTGCTTCAAGAAATAATAACAGCACACAAGGAAAACAAACACTATATGATAGGAACAATGGATAATTAATTACCAGATCAGGGAGGACAGATTACACTTGCTATGGGATTTCATTAAAGAAGGATTCCAAAAAGTACTGGCTTCTTCTGAGAAGACTTCTCAGAACAGGTAGCATTTAAACTGAGTCTTGAACAAGTATATAGAGGGTAGGGAACAGGCCTTCCGGGCAGGGAACAGGCACAGTGTCAGGAATGGCACAAAGGGCTTCTGGAATAGGGGACAAAACTGGCTGAACACAGGACTGCTACGTGTTGGGGAATATGGGGGAAGGCTGGCTGAGGTTGGTTAAATGAAACATAATTAGATGGAAGAGAAAGTAGGTGCAAAGACACACGGAAGACTGTAGAAAGCCCCTGAAGATGGAGGTCAGCATAATAATATGAAGAACTCAGTGGTACTTTGACACTGTATGAATGTCTAGGTTTAAAAAAATCAGGAAAACACAATAAAAGAATAAACTACTGATATAATGATATGTAACCAGAGGCCAGATACCAAAGAATACACACTGTGTGTTTCCACGTATGTCATATATGGTGATAGAGGTCAGCTTAGGTGTTGCCCTGGGAGAGTATGGAACAGAAAGAAGTAACAGAGAACCGTGTAGGGTGTTAGAAATATTTTATAATATCTTGATCTGGTGTTGGATACATGGGTGCATAGAGATGTAAAAACTCAGTTATTAGCAATGCAGTTAACCTACTAGAGTTTTTTAATATATGTGTACATTAAAAAAAACTCTAGTAGGTTAATTAGGCTGTCAGTTGTGTGAAGTAAATTTTGGTCAAGGAATAGCCAAGGTAGTAATGCAGTAATAAGTTATAAATGTACTCACTGTGCTCTAGAATGTCACAATTGGAATACAAGAAATATGTGTAAGAAAAAAGACAAATATTCAATATTGATGGTTGGATGAGCTGAATAAGTTAGATCACTCTACTTTCAATTTAAGAACTTGGCCAGTGTTTGGATACCTTCGAACAAAGAAAAAAAAGAAATACAATTTTTTTTTTTCTTTTTTTTCTTTTTGCGGTATGCGGGCCTCTCACTGTTGTGGCCTCTCCCGCTGCGGAGCACAGGCTCCGGACGCGCAGGCCCAGCGGCCATGGCTCACGGGCCCAGCCGCTCCGCGGCATATGGGATCCTCCCAGACCGGGGCACGAACCCGTATCCCCTGCATCGGCAGGCGGACTCTCAACCACTGCGCCACCAGGGAGGCCCCAGAAATACAATTTTTATTACGCATATGCTATGTATCAATCCCTGACTTCTATTTTGACACATATAAACATGGGAAATATTGCACCTTGTAACTGAGACAATGAAGATGAGTGAGGTAGCTGGTTTTGACACTAGAGGCTGAGAAAACCATCAGCTCATAATCGTAAGAAGTCTGAAGTCGGAGGAAAAGAATCAAGAGGAAATAGTGGTAAGTGCCAGGAGCTTCTGGAAACTACATCAGAGATGAAGACTCCAGGATTGTTGAGCTTTCTAAGAGTCCCAATAACTCAGATAAAAACAGAGGGCTTAAAACTGAATCCTGGGGATATATGTATGCATATAGCTGATTCACTTTGTTACACAGCAGAAACTAACACAACACTGTAAAGCAATTATACTCCAATAGAGATGTAAAAAAAAAAAACTGACTCCTGCAAAGTAACAATTGTTACGACAAACAGTAAAGAATTATAAGAAGAATAATCACATGCCTGTCCCAACAAAGAAATATCCTAAGCTCCATCTCACCATTTCTCCGATTGGCCTTTCACAAAATACAGTCCCATCAGCTGAATATAGGTTTGTCAAGTAACTGTGAGTAAGACTGAATTAAACAAAAATAAATCAATTCCTTCCTCCAAAACTTTTCAGAGTATGTAATGAAACAAAGTGAAACTTGAATTTCATGTCGGGATGTAGAGTACAGTTCTTCCCAAATGCTTCTGTCTTGTAACTACATTAACATCATCTAAAACCAGTGTTCTGCAGGACAGAGATTGTGAAACGCTGCTCTCATCGTGTAAGATATCAAGTCTTTCTGAAAATCCATTCTTCCTTCTGCCCTTTCTCCTGTTGTCCCTGTCACCTGGAATGTCTGTCCTAAGCTCCACCTGCCAAAACCCTACCCATTTTTAGGATCCAAGAGATAATAAAAGGCTTACATTACTGAAAGGCAGAGAAAGAAATCCCTTCCTAGGGATCTACATTTCCTTCCTAGGGAAAAGAAAAATTGTAAAGTATACCACAGTGACCTTAAGTCTATGAATGTAACTACGTTGTGTTACTTGGAGTTCTGTAAAAGTCAATGTGCTACAATATACATGGATATGAATGTTTGATCTCTTACAAGTAGAACTTGCTGATAACTTTCATCATGAGCGAGGTTAATGATTAAGGGAGCCATTGTATTTGGCTCAGCCCTTATAACTAGGGAATATTAAAATTGGAAACGTCCCTAGATATTAGCAAATCTATCCACCTCCTATTCTAAGTAAGGAAACTGAGACCTTCATAGATTGGATACTTATATTAACAAAGGAAAAGGATATAAGATTGGCAGACCTACCTTTTAGATTAAGAATTTTGAGATTTTTATAGACTACTAGGACATTATGTCCACTGATATTGAGACAATGTGTTTCTTTTATTAATTAATTTATTTATTTTTGGCTGTGTTGGGTCTTCATTTCTGTGCGAGGGCTTTCTCTAGCTACGGCAAGCGGGGGCCACTCTTCATCGCAGCGCGCGGGCCTCTCACTGCCGCGGCCTCTCTCGTTGTGGAGCACAGGCTCCGGATGCACAGGCTCAGCGGCCATGGCTCACTAGGCCCAGTTGCTCCACGGCATGTGGGATCCCCCCAGACCAGGGCTCGAACCCGTGTCCCCTGAATTAGCAGGCAGACTCCCAACCACTGCGCCACCAGGGAAGCCCCGACAATGTGTTTCTTAGTCATCATTTCCTATTGCACTGACCAAGCGAGGTGCCAGTCAGTAGTTGTACAAAGGGAAAAAGAAAACTTTAGAAACTCCCAATTTATATACACAGGGAAATTCATCATTCATGTTATTTAAGCTAACTGGATGCAGTTTATCAGCTACATTGAGGAATGGTGAAGTGAAGTGTCTTTACAATTAACATGTTAGTTTGTGTCATGACCTCCCTGGTGTTCAAGTGAGTTAACGGTTAGCACTCAACTAGGCACTTAAGAGTCCATTATAAATCTGGACTAAACATTTATTTGTGGCATCTTTATTCTTCTTTGGTGCCCTTAGGCAGAATTAGCCCTCTTATGTTTTGATAAATTCAAGTATTAAACAGGGCTAAGGTTTCACAAGTTCTTTGGCCTAAACATGCGGATAAGGGAGACCAATGAGCTGGAGTACTTCTAGATTTAAGAATGGTCAGATTGAGGAAGAAGAGTCTTATGCCAGAGGTGAAAGAAGACTGATTATAATTACCTATTTTTAAAAATTCCAACCCTTTTCAATGTTCTAAAGTGATCAGGAAGTACATGGGTATGCTAGGAAGTAAGGGAGTCAAGCAAGAATATTCTCTAAGAGTTTGTGGATGGCAATGAAGAGGAAAGGAAGATAGAGACAATCCTGGAAAAGGTTTTGGTTGGCCATAATAATGAAGTCAGAAGGAGAAGAAGAAGAAGAAGAATGACACATGCAATGGGAAAGAGAAAGCAAGAATAGAGAAGCAAAAGGGAGAGTAGAAAAATGAGACAAATTTGGAGAAGGAAATGAGGAAGAAAACTGGGTGAAAGAAGGAAGCACTGATGGTAGACCACTTGACACTCAAACATTAACACGATGCACATTTAAGATGTGCCATCAACGGCCATGGTCATTACCCTCAAATAGTTTACAGTATGTGTTTCAGAGACATTTATAAATTGAAAATGCCATTAAAATAAGTGCCAGGGTATAAGTATTCATGGAATTGTATGGGAGAATAAAAAGTCCCCCATCAAAGAGCCTTCTGAGACATCGGAAAAAAAGGAAAAACCTAAAAAGCGTAAGACTCTTCCTATTTTCATTTCCAATGATACATCCCAATCTTGATGATCAATCAGCGATTTAAATATCAACTATAAACACAGTATTTTATGAGCTGCTATGCAGTATACTATACTAGAGCAATAGAACAGAGAGGACCTCAAACCCTCTGTTCCCTCAAATTGAAAGGCACGCTTCCTGACCTCTCCAGACCACTACTGGACACAGGGAACACACACTAATGTTTCAGGACCCCAACCAGCAGTCACCTGCTTAGTGATTACTTCCATGACACACCCTCACTAACACCACTGACTTTCCTGCTCCTACGGGACATGACACATATTTCCTATTTTAACACATACCACAGTGCATTATGATTGCAGGTAGATGTTCTAACAACTTAAAAGAGAATGATGACTTTTTTGCTCTTTACATCTTGTTATTTCCCTACTCATAATATTTCTTGAAGAGAAACCATAAAAATATAAACAAACACAAAAAACAGATAATATACAAAACGTGTGCTTTGCACCTTAACACAAACTTAAGTAAAATTAGTTCTGACAGTATCCGGCATGACAAACTTCCATGGTACAAATGAGAATGGACCAAGGTTTGAGCAGGTACAGGAGACAATCCAGGCATGAACACCACCAAGGAAAGGTAGACAGGAAGTAACATGGTGTGTAGGAAATCACGAGACCAGTCTGATGGGAAGAGACTTAAACAAGACTGAAACTCACTTTCTAAACCTCCATCTCCAATTGGACAATTCGCAAGACACAGGTGCACCAAAGTGGCCAAATATTCAATCCCTTTAATGGGGAGGAACAGTTTAAAATTTTATAAATTTAGTTTGCCCAAAAGCAACTGTCAAATGTTGGCAGGACACAATGAAGGCTTACCTTTGTTAACATAGTTAAGTCTCTCTCTCTCACAACTAGCCCACTTGGCTCCACGTTCCTTAGAGCACCTGACGCACTTACACAGCATTGATGGGCTTTACACAACTGGAAGGTCACATCTTTATTTCTTATTGCAGGAACACAACATCCGGAAACTTTATTTCTATCAGAAGCTAAAGCAAAATTATTGTAAAAAGAGTCATTTAAACCATACATTTTATCACCGTTAAAAAGCATCTGCTCTGTGCTAAGGATTAGAAATGACTCCTGTCCTTAAATCCTCATTAAGGAGGAAGATCTATAAACTCAAAATTTCAATCACATGAGATAAAGCACAGAAGTGCCTATGGAGGCCAAAAGTTGTATCTAAGTGACGGCTTCATGATAACCCTGAAGTACAGTCTGGAAAGATGAGGCTATGCAGAGGTGGAGTAGGAGGTGCATTAACTGCACAGGGAGCACCTGTGCAAAGACACTCAAGCCTGACACCTGCTGGGCACTGTAAATACTGCAGGTGGGGATGACTAAAGAACAGGGGTCCAAGTGTGAGAAGAGACAGAAATAAAAATAGAGATGTTGGCCCAAGCAAGCCTGGGAGAGAGCATGGCTTGTATCCCACAGGTGATGAGGCCTGGGGCTACCACTGGCTGAGTAAGGGTGCCTCCGCTGATTAGAAAAAGGCGCCCCGCAGCTGAAGGACTGACTAGATAAAGGGAGTGATCACAAAAAGCTCCCCTTCCTCAGGGCCAAAGAGCCCCAGGAGGCTTGGCAAAGCACAGTTCAGATTACAGGCCTCTGTGCAGAGCACACGCTGGGCGGCTAGTATGCACTAACTCTGTGTGGGAAAGCCATTAGCAGCATTATTTTAGGCATATCTTGTCATGTTAGAAGATCACTCAACCCGAGTAGGCAGATGAACTTAGAGGAACTGAGACCAGGGGCCGCGAAACCACCCAGGAGTTTCTGCCATAGTCGGGGCAAAATGTAATGTGGATGAAGAAGCAAATTTAGGAGGAGGCCAAAATTTACAAGCTAGACCCACTGGATGAAAGTCATAAAGAAAGTTCAGGGAAGGAATTCTGAAGAGAATGGGCTCTACAATAAATTTTTCTTACATTCAATGTAAAATATTAGGCAAAATTAAGTACAGTGGCTTTTAAGGTCCCTTCCAGCTCTAATTTCTTATGATTTCTAACTTATTACTCTGGTTAAGTAAAGTCCCTTCAGAGGTACAGAACAGTTCCTACACCTGAATGGGATGCAAAGAATAATCTGACTTCTCTTCACCAGGGGATGAGTTGAACTGTCCTTGCAGAAGAGGTAACACATGGTGAGAACCCCAGATCCTAGAAAAGGGCCAGGCACACGATAAGTATTCAGCTTTTTGAAAACAAATGAACAATCATTTCCTCTCCTAGATCCTCACACCCCTTCTCTGCTGGCTGCTTTCTTTCAGCTTATAAACTTCCTCAGTATACCCACTTAAAAAGCCCTCAGACCTATGATTCTTTGGATCTTCTTGTGGGTAACCTAAGTCTCTCCCATGCCTTCAAACACCTCTCCTCCGCAAAAGCACAGATCTGAACCTTGGGCCCAGACCTGTCTACCAGGCCCCTCTAAAGCACTGAAGATGAAGTAAGATCCTCTTCCCACCCCCAATACCTTCCTACTGTGCTCTGTATCTCTCAAAAAGATGCAGCTGTAAACTGTCACCCACGCTTGCTGCCCTCCCTTTTCTAACTGGTCACCAGGCCCCACCCATTCTCTCTCAGATCTGCAAAATCCAGTCCAACCTTTTATAACTTAAGTGGGAACCTTAGATTACAATTCACCCTGCACCCAATCAAGTGCCTTGCACATGGAGGTCCGAGTAAGTCTCTAAACCAGAAGTCCATCTCACTGTTCTTCAGGGTTTCCCACAGCCTTCAGGATAAACATCTAAACTTCTGACAGGACAAACAAGGCCCCCTTCTCTTGGGCCCCACTAAGTTTCCAGTATCAACTCTCATTTCTTTCCCAAACCCTGAGTTCCAGTCCTATACCTTAGTTTTGCCATATTTTCTTATATTTCTCAAACTTTGACACACACTGCTCCCTCCTGCCACCCCAGGAGCTTCTACATATCCTTAGAAAGGATGGCACCTCCTCCAAGAAGCCTACCCTGAACTTCCCCTTCCAAGATTCTGTGCTCTGCAAAGGGGAAAGGTGGGGGGGAGGGATACATTAGGACTTTGGCGTTAACATAGACACACGACTCTATATCAAATAGATCATCAACAAGGACCTACTGCACAGCACAGGGAACTCTACTCCATAGCCTGGAACAAACTGTGCGGGAAAAGAATCTGAAAAGGAATGGATACATGTATAACGGAATCACTTTACTGTACACCTGAAACTAACACAATATTGTACATCAACTATCCTCCAACAGAAAATAAAAATTAAAGAAAAAAGAGATTCTGTGCTCTATAGCACCAGAACTCACTTCTTCCAGAGCACTGACTACTGTGCTTGTGTTTACCTGCCGCCCAGTAGAAGGGGAGATTACCTAGGGCAGAAGCATCGTCTCCAGCAGCCCTTGGTTCTGACAACTCATTCAAGTGCCAGGATACTTTACACACATAACCTGCTTAATTAATTCTAAGAACCCACAGAAAGAGTGGTTATTAATGTCATTTTACAAGTGTGGGGATTGCAGTTCAAAAGTAACCTGCCCAGGCCACAGACAGCATAAGCCCTGGAATTCAAACCCTAAGCTGCCTTCACACCAGTGCTCTTTCCACTATATGATACGACTACTGAAAAACAGATTTTTTTTTCCTGAGCCCTGTTTTAATGGAAAGGAAATAAAGCTGGGATATACCAATTTCCTAATCGCTTTGGCGTGTACCAGGCAAAGTCGTTCAACAGACCAGGTAATATCTGTGGAACAATTAACGATGCTCCAAACTGTCCTAAGTGTTCTACATTGTAGGGTCTACAAGCATTAACACAGTTCGACCTTGTAACCTCCAGAGAGAGTGAGTCCTGTTCAGCCCATGCTACAGATGAGAACACTGAGACCTAGAACCCTTAGAGCACTCGGCCGGGGTCACCGAGCCGGCAGGAGTCCTAGGCCGCACGCCCCATCTAGCGCACGCACACCCGGACACTGGGCACCGGTTCTAGTGCCCACCCTCCACCTTGCACCATCTAAAACCCCGCTTCGCAGCGCCTACACAAGAGCCCCTGGAAGCGGGAAGTACAAAGCTGTCTCAAACAGATGAACCAGTTTGCAGGGCAGAAGTTGAGACACGGATGTAGAGAACAAACATATGGACACCAAGGGAGGAAAGCCGTGGGGGGTGGGGATGGTGGTGTGCTGAACTGGGCGACTCGGATTGACGTGTATACACTGATGTGTATAAAATTGATGACTAATAAGAACATGCTGTATAAAAAAATAAAATAAAATTCAAAAATCAAAAAAAAAAAAAGAATACTGTCTACTGTCCTCTGCGCCCCCTGGAACACTCACTGTAAATATCCAGGAGGTGCTTGCAGAATGAATGAATCCATGAACAAACAAGCTCACTCATTTCAAACGTGCAGTCACATGCGAAATCTGACCTTCTGAAAAGTTAAGCTTCTGGAAGGAGCCCATTTTTCTTAATGTATTCAGCATCGAGTCATCACAAAATATGAACTCTTTTTTTTTTTTTTTTCTTTTTTCCTTTTGCGGTATGCGGGCCTCTCACTGTTGTGGCCTCTCCCGTTGCGGAGCACAGGCTCCGGACGCGCAGGCCCAGCGGCCGTGGCTCACGGGCCCAGCCGCTCCGCAGCATATGGGATCCTCCCAGACCGGGGCATGAACCCATATCCCCTGCATCGGCAGGCGGACTCTCAACCACTGCGCCACCAGGGAGGCCCATAAAATATGAACTCTTATAAAGTACTGGCCCCTCACTTCCCATGAGAAAGCAAAATTCCTCAGCAGGGAAATGGGAGGGTAGCAGACATTACCCGCAAAGCTTTAGGAAGGCTGCGGCTCGCTGAGCACGTCACTAGGGCCCCTGACCGCCTGCCTGCTAGTAGGACAGACACACCAGGAACGGCTGCTGACCGGCAGAAAGAGCGCCCGGCCAGGCAGGCAGCACACCCCGCACCCTGCCAAGCGAGGTCTGGCCAGCAAGGGAAAGACGCTCTCCACTGCAGAACCGCCCACCACTAGAAAGCCAGGTCCTGCCACGGCCTGGACACACGAGGCCTTCCTTACAAGGGTTACACATCTGTGGCCTTGCTCTGCCTCGAAGAAAAGACAGTGACGGCGACAACGTGACCATCTCCAGATGAACTTTCAACTTCGTTTCAAGTGCCTGGGTGCTGGGTCACAGTGGATTTCTAAACTCTTCCAATATTCAAAAATACCAATTTCTAAGATGCAGAAGGGGTGTTAAACATACACTTAGCACAGACCCCAGTCCCACTCCTGAGTATTTTCTCAAGTGAGGTAAAAACCCAAGTTCACATGGAAACCTGCCCTGGGATGTTTACAGCAGCTTTATTCCTGATCCCCTCAAAACTGGAAACATCCCACAAGTCCTGCCACCCGCAGGCGAATGGACAAACGGAAAATGGAATACAACACAGCCAGAAAAAGGAGTGGCTTCTCATACCCGCAACAACAGGGATGACGGACTTCCCTGGTGGTCCAGTGGCTAAGACTCCACACTCCCAATGCAAGGGGCCCGGGGTCCATCCCTGCTCAGGGAACTAGATCCCCCACGCCGCAACTAAAACATACTGCACGCGGCAATGAAGATCCCATGTGCCGCAACAAGACCCAGCACAACCAAGTAAATAACTACCTAAATAAATATTTTAAACAACAGCAAAAAAAACAAACCCGGGAGGAATCTCGCATAGGTTTTGCTGAGCCAAAGCAGCCAGAATCAAAAAGCTACATGCTGTTGTTCCGTTTATCTGACTTTCTGGAAAAGCCAAAACCTTCGGGACGGAGAGGAGATTAGTGGCCAAGAGGCTAGAGGCACCCTGGCGCCAAAGGGCAGCAAATGGGATGACAGGATTGCTCTGCCGCCTGATGGCGATCAAAACTCCCACAACTGTGCACTACAAGTGAACTACGCTTCACGGCTACTAAGGACACACAAATTCGTACATTTTGAAAAATGTGCCGGCCAGCCAGCCCCGGCATGACAAGTGCAGTAAGAGGGGCGGGGAGGCGAGGCAAGTGGATCAGCTGGAGTTCTGAAGGTTCTCCCCACTTTCAGTTTCCCTCCCCTGGCATGTCTCCCCGCCCGGCCCACTGCTGCTCAGGCCGCCCACCCGGGCCGCCTGGAGTTACCCAACCGGAAAAGCCAGAGCCCAGGCTCAGCCGCGCCTCCAGGCACAGGAAGGGCAAAAATAGAAAGCGCCAGTGCGCAGTGGAGGGCTGGAAACCCTCGGACCTCAGATAACTGCGGAGAACCGGGGCTCGGAGTCAACATCGGCTCCAGGCGGTCCCAGCGTCCCGACCCCGGCCGCGACACACTTTCCACAAAACTGACACACACGCGCGGGTCGCGCGGGCTTCCCCGCCGGGTCGCCTGGAGGCCGGTCCCCCGCAAGCTGAGCGCACGAAAGGGCGCCCCAAAGGCGCCGGCCCAAGCCGCCCGCTGCGCTTTCCCTCCGGAAGGTGGGCTGCGGGGCCCAAGCGTAAACCCGGAGACAAGGTACACGCGCACCACGCCGCCACAGGGGACGAGGGGCCGGGCGCCCACCTGGCCGGACACCCTGCATTTCTGGAATCACCGGACTTGTGTGTAAATTTCCCTTTGGCGTGTCATTTTCCAAAGGCCACGCAAGATCAGGGGACAGCACGCCTCCTCTCCAAGTGTCCTGCCAGCCCACCCACTTAAGATCAGAGGGACAAAATGCCTAACTAAAACAAAACAAAACAGAAACACAAAAAACTGGAGAGAGGGAGGAAAGGGTGCCCTCAAAAAAAAAAAAAAAAAAACCTAAGCACGTTGAAAGCGCTAAGAATAAACTACCAGGCAAAAGAAACCCTACATGTCAAATCCTAAAGTACAGAAGGGCAAGCCCGCCGGCAGTCCAGGCCCGGGGAGACCGGGGTCCCCAGCCCTGCAGAGCCAACCGCAGACCGGCTCGGGCGCCCCTCAGAAGCCCGGGGTCCCCGCGGCCGAGTCTGCGCCCCCGGCCGGCGCCGGCTCCCCTCTGCCCACCCTGCGCGCGGGGGCTGGAAAAGGCCGCGGAGAACCACGGCGGGGCGGGAAGGGGGGCTCCAAAGAAGGTCTGGCGACTCGAGTCGCTCCGTTTCTCGGTGGGCTCAGCGCGCGCCGTGGGGGAAGAGGGGCGGGGGTCCGGAAGGAGGGGACCGGTGGCACTTACGTAGACCGGCAGCGGCCACGGGCAGACGGCGGGCTCGGCCCCCACGAGCGATTCCAGCCTCAGCTCCAGCTTCTCCCCCATGTCTTCGCGCGCCGCCCCCGCACCGTGCTAGTCTGCCGGTTGGGGGAGGGGCGCGGCGCCGCCGGCGGGGGCGGGGCAAACAGGCAGGCGGGCAGTGAGGGGAAGGGGCCTGGCCTGGGCCTCAGCCACCGCCGCCGCGCTCCCGTCCGGCCCCCGCCTCCCTCTTTGTGGTCACAGGCCCCGGGCCTCCAGCGCTGCTGCGAACTCAGGCCTGCGTGAGGCGAGCACAATGAGCCGGGGACCGGGCCGAACCACTCGCGGCGCCCGCGGCCCACCCTGTGGACACGCCCGCTCTCACGCACGCACGCACGCACGCACGTCTTCGGCTGCCCCCAGCCACACCCACCGGCCCGAAGTGGGGACCCGAGGAGACCCCTCGGGGCCTGGGGTGGCGGGTTCGACTCCCGCCCTTGACGTACCGTGACACCCCCCCCTCCCCCCCAATAAGAAGACTATAATTCCTCATTAAATATGACAGCTGGAATCCCGGCTTCTGTTCACAAAAATGCCGTGTATTTAGCCTATGCTAGGCACCAGACCGCGGACGCTCAGTACTGGCAAAAAAGGAAATGCCCTGCCCTCATGGCACTGCCATTTTAATTGGAATAGTAGGGACAATGTTCAAGGGAGAAAATAAAGTGTCATCATCGCCACGGGGATGGTTAATCTCATGTGCACACTGCGTGGGGCCCCGGCAACCACAAACATTATTCCAGATGTGGCCAGGAAGGTATTTTTCAGAAGAGATTAACACTGAAATTGGTCCACTTTGCGTAAAGGAGACTGTCAATGCCGCGGCGTGGGTGGGCCTCGTCCATCAGTTGAAGGACTGGAGAGAAAAATGAGGTTCCCTAGAAAGAGGGAACTGTTCCTCCAGTGGCCTTGGGACATCAGCTCTTCCCTGTGTCTCCAGCCCAGAGTCCTGCCCGGACTTGCCTGCCTCACAGTCACATGAGTCAACTCCTTAAAACAAAACTATATATGTAAAAATACTGAATATATACAAGCCTATTAATTTGTATATGTGTATACATATTATATATATGTATACACATGTTTATATGTGCGTGCGTTTGTATTATATGTGTAAGTACTATATACAGTATACATACAAGCCTATATATTTGTGTGTATATATTGTATACATGTATGTATGTGTATATATATAGTATACATATTATAAATGTGAACATGCTGTATATATACACACACCCATATATTGATATATGGGTGTGTGTATATATACAGTAGATGTACGCTGTACGTATGTATGTATACAGTGTATATTTATATATAGGTGTGTATATATGTTGTATACCTGTATGTGTATATGTTGCATAGGTATTATATGTATATATGTATATACTATATATAGACACACTTGCATATATATTTATATGTGTATGTACATGCGCATATTTACATATAGGTGTGTATGTGTGTGTATACATTGTGTATATGTATGTGTATATATCTTATATATATGATATATATGTATATATATGATGAATTTATATGTACAGTACATATATATTTTTATGCTACATGCTTTTATATGTAGGTGTATATATGTGTCTATATGTATGTATGTGTATTGCATATATTATATATGTATGTATACTGTTTATATACACATCTAAATATCTTTGTATGTGTGTATATATGTATGATATATATGTACCTAGGTGTGTCTATTGCATATGTTATATGCATGTGTACATACTGTATATATACAAACTATGCATTTTATATGTGTGTATGTATAGTGTATATGTGTATTGTATGTGTGTATACATACTGTATATATACAAACGATGCATTTTATATATGTGTGTATATATGTATGTGTGTATTGCATATACTATATGTGTATATGTCTGTATGCATACTGCATATATACACAGCTGTATATTTTTGTATGCGTGTACATATGTATGTGTGTGTATATACACACACACACCCTATGGATTCTGTTTGTCTGGAGAAGCCTCACTGATACAGACACTTATGACAATTGAGCACCTGCTCTTTGCCAGCCAGGGAGCCAAACGCTTGTCTTTTTGGTGTCTCCCTTAAGTGTCACAAGTCCTGGGAGGGAAGTTGAGGTGCCTCAGGGTCAGAGAGGTGCACAGGGCGGGGGGCTGGAGCCTGGTGGAGCCCAGGTGGAGTTCTAGCAGCAGTACAGCCGAGCAGTGCCACTTCCCCAGGTGCTTCTCACAAAGACGCCGAGGGAGAGACAGGGTCTGAAAGAGGGGATGAGGAAGCTTCCATGGGTCCGCAAGCCCAGACCAAGGCTGACTCGTCAAGGGTGTTAGAGGTCAGGACTGTGGTTTCCCTGGGGGTGGGGTTACACAGAGCCATTCCCATTCTGAAAAAGTATCCATTCTGCTCTTGTTTGTATGCTTACCCCCCTCCCCCAAATCTTTTAAAAACAGATTCTCTTGGCTGCTGGGAGCACACATGGGGAAGTTGTGTGTGAGGGGGTGTGATCCAGGGGACAGGGAGGATAAGCCCCCCACTCGTAGGGCCAGGGGTGGCTCAGCTTTGTGAGCTAAGGATGGCCCGCGAGGTCCCAGAGAGAAGGGTCCCTACTCCGTCCCTGCTCCGTGCATCCCATTCCCAGCCTGAGAAGCCCAGAGCTACCCACACACACACACACACCAGGGAGGAGAGCCAGTCACCCTGGCTCACAGGCTGTGGCTCCAAGGCTCCTGGCACTAGGAGCTATTTTCAGCTTTCATGCCCTAGGACATGGCCAGAGCTATTGTCTCCGGAAACTCTCTGTCTCTCGCCCACCCTCCCTCCCTCCCTCCTCCGCCTCTTCCCCTCCCGCTCCAGCTGTCCTGCCCTCCACCCTGCATTTCTACACAGGATGGCTCACAGACAGCTGCTCCCCGTGTCCACCCGCCACCATTCGATGGATGTCAAAGCAAGCCCTGGGGACTTCCCTGGAGGTCCAGTGATTAAGACTCCGAGTTTCCACTGCAGGGGGCGCGGGTTCGATCCCTGGTCAGGGAAATAAAATCCCACATGCTGCACGGCACAACCAAAAAAATAAATGAATAAAAAATAAAGTTAGAGGTTGCGAGTTCACTTAACCTGCGTAGCGCCCTGGGTTCTCATTCTCTGGTTCTCGGCCTGTGAGGTGCTGAATTCCGGGTCTACGGAGAGAGACCAGATGGTGTCTGCACCCTGGAGAAAGGAAGCTCAAGAGGAGGAGAAGTGGGCCCAGCACATGGAAGAGGACCATCCCTGACGACCACCACTGGCCTTGCTTATGGTGTCTTTCAGCTTCAAAAGTGGAAGCACCTGAAGCTACTTTGTTCAAGTTTCCTGAATTTCTGGGAAGGCCTGGTTTCCCCAAAGGAACGATTTCTGGTAGAAGTCTGAAGGTCTGACCCAAGAAAAAAAATCCAGTATAGCCAATGAATTGAGGACAAGAAGTTTTCCAATCAGGTTATTACAAGATATTGAGATCGCTCAGCCCGAACCCAGTGAGGCCAGTGCCCCCTGGACTCCCAGTCCAAGTGAGAGCTCTCTCCCATGGTCACTGTAGAGCTCCGACTCTGGGGCAGTGACGGCAGGCCAGAGCAAGGGCAGCCAACGTTTGGTGACGCCGCTTCCGTCGCCCACCTCCATGCAGCCACCAGCCACGACTCAGGCCCACCGTGCCCTTCACCATCAAGTGTATCCAATTTAGCTCATCAGGTTTAACTGGCTTCTGGTGTGCCCAAAGGCTAAGTGGGGTGTTTTGAAACCTATCCTCATCACGAGGGGAGTAAATGGACCGAAGAGCTGAATCTTGGCCTTTCTTCTTAATTTGAGCTGCACTTACTTCACTGTGCATGGTCCTCTGAAGCTCGTGCCGGGCGGCCTTTGAGATGATCTTCTGAAGTCCTAGACTTTAAGAAGAATGACAAAGGCTCTTGGTGCTGCAGCCAGGAGTCAGGGCTGTGCCTCTGAAGTGGGAGAGCCAACTTCAGGACACGGGTCCACAAGAGACCTCCCAGCTCCACATAATATCAAGCAGCGAAAATCTCCCAGAGATCTCCATCTCAACACCAGCACCCAGCTTCAGGCAACGACCAGCAAGCTACAGTGCTGGTCACCCTATGCCAAGCAACTAGCAAGGCAGGAACACAACCCCACCCATTAGCAGAGAGGCTACCTAAAAACATAATAAGGCCATAGGCACCCCAAAACACACCACCAGACGTGGACCTGTCCACCAGAAAGACAAGATCGAGCCTCAACCACCAGAACACAGGCATTAGTCCCCCCCACCAGGAAGCCTACACAACCTACTGAAACAACCTTAGCCACTGGGGACACACACCAAAAACAACGGGAACTACGAATCTGCAGCCTGCAAAAAGGAGACCCCAAACACAGTAACATAAGCAAAATGAGAAGACAGAAAAACACACAGCAGGTGAAGGAGCAAGATAAAAACCTACCAGACCTAACAAATGAAGAGGTAATAGGCAGTCTACCTGAAAAAGAATTCAGAATAATGATAGTAAAGCTGATCCAAGATTCTATTTCCAAGATCCATAATCTTGGAAATAGAATAGACAAAATGCAAGAAACAGTTAACAAGGACCTAGAAGAACTAAAGATGAATCAAGCATCAATTAAAAACACAATAAATGAAATGAAAAATACTCTAGATGGGATCAACAGCAGAATAACTGAGGCAGAAGAACGGATAAGTGAGGTGGAGGATAAAATAGTGGAAATAACTGATGCAGAGCAAAATAAAGAAAAAAGAATGAAGAGAACACAGGACAGTCTCAGAGACCTCTGGGACAACATTAAACGCACCAACATTCGAATTATAGGGGTTCCAGAAGAAGAAGACAAAAAGAAAGGGACTGAGAAAATATTTGAAGAGATTATAGTTGAAAACTTCCCTAATATGGGAAAGGAAATAGTTAATCAAGTCCAGGAGGCACAGAGAGTCCCATACAGAATAAATCCAAGGAGAAATACGCCAAGACACATATTAATCAAACTGTCAAAAATTAAACACAAAGAAATCATATTAAAAGCAGCAAGGGAAAAACAACAAATAACACACAAGGGAATCCCCATCAGGTTAACAGCTGATCTCTCAGCAGAAACTCTACAAGCCAGAAGGGAGTGGCAGGACATAATTAAAGTGATGAAGGAGAGAAACCTGCAACCAAGATTACTCTACCCAGCAAGGATCACATTCAGATTTGATGGAGAAATTAAAACGTTTACAGACAAGCAAAAGCTGAGAGAGTTCAGCACCACCAAACCAGCTTTACAACAAATGCTAAAGGAACTTCTCTAGGCAAGAAACACAACAGAAGGAATATACCTACAATAACGAACCCAAAGCAATTAAGGAAATGGGAATAGGAACATACATATCAATAATTACCTTAAATGTAAATGGACTAAATGCTCCCACCAAAAGACACAGAGTGTCTGAATAGATACAAAAACAAGACCCATATATATGCTGTCTACAAGAGACCCACTTCAGACCTAGAGACACATACAGATTGAAAGTAAGGGGATGGAAAAAGATATTCCATGCAAATGGAAATCAAAAGAAAGCTGGAGTAGCAATTCTTATATCAGACAAAATAGACTTTAAAATAAAGACTATTAGAAGAGACAAAGAAGGACACTACATAACGATCAAGGGATCGATCCAAGAAGAAGATATAACAATTGTAAATATTTACGCACCCAACATAGGAGCACCTCAATACATAAGGCAAATACTAACAGCCATAAAAGGGGAAATCGACAGTAACACAATCATAGTAGGGGACTTTAGCACGCCACTTTCACCAATGGACAGATCATCCAAAATGAAAATAAATAAGGAAACACAAGTTTTAAATGATACATTAAACAAGATGGACTTAGTTGATATTTATAGGACATTCCATCCAAAAACAACAGAATACACATTTTTCTCAAGTGCTCATGGAACATTCTCCAGGATAGATCATATCTTGGGTCACAAATCAAGCCTTGGTAAATTTAAGAAAATTGAAATTGTATCAAGTATCTTTTCCGACCACAATGCTATGAGACTAGACATCAATTACAGGAAAAGATCTGTAAAAAATACAAACACATGGAGACTAAACAATACACTACTCAATAACGAAGTGATCACTGAAGAAATCAAAGAGGAAATTAAAAAGTACCTAAAAACAAATGACAATGGAGACACGACGACCCAAAACCTATGGGATGCAGCAAAAGCAGTTCTAAGGGGGAAGTTTATAGCAATACAATCCCACTTTAAGAAACAGGAAACATTTCGAGTAAACAACCTGACCCTGCACCTAAAGCAATTAGAGAAAGAAGAACAAACAACCCCCAAAGTTAGCAGAAGGAAAGAAATCATAAAGATCAGATCAGAAATAAATGAAAAAGAAATGAAGGAAATGATAGCAAAGATCAACCAAACTAAAAGCTGGTTCTTTGAGAAGATAAACAAAATTGACAAACCATTAGCCAGACTCATCAAGAAAAGAAGGGAGAAGACTCAAATCAATAGAATTAGAAATGAAAAAGGAGAAGTAACAACTGACACTGCAGAAATACAAAAGATCATGAGAGATTACTACAAGCAACTCTATGCCAATAAAATGGACAACCTGGAAGAAATGGACAAATTCTTAGAAATGCACAACCTGCCAAGACTGAATCAGGAAGAAATAGAAAATATGAACAGACCAATCACAAGCACTGAAATTGAAACTGTGATAAAAAATCTTCCAACAAACAAAAGCCCAGGACCAGATGGCTTCACAGGCGAATTCTATCAAACATTTAGAGAAGAGCTAACACCTATCCTTCTCAAACTCTTCCAAACAATATCAGAGGGAGGAACACTCCCAAACTCATTCTACGAGGCCACCATCACCTTGATACCAAAACCAGACAAGGATGTCACAAAGAAAGAAAACTACAGGCCAATATCACTGATGAACATAGATGCAAAAATCCTCAACAAAATACTAGCAAACAGAATCCAACAGCACATTAAAAGGATCATACACCATGATCAAGTGGGGTTTATTCCAGCAATGCAAGGATTCTTCAATATACGCAAATCAATCAATGTGATACACCATATTAACAAATTGAAGGAGAAAAACCATATGATCATCTCAACAGATGCACAGAAAGCTTTCGACAAAATTCAACACCCATTTATGATAAAAACCCTGCAGAAAGTAGGCATAGAGGGAACTTTCCTCAACATAATAAAGGCCATATATGACAAACCCACAGCCAACATTGTCCTCAATGGTGAAAAACTGAAACCATTTCCACTAAGATCAGGAACATGGCAAGGCTGCCCACTCTCACCACTCTTATTCAACATAGTTTTGGAAGTTTTAGCCACAGCAATCAGAGAAGAAAAGGAAATAAAAGGAATCCAAATTGGAAAAGAAGAAGTAAAGCTGTCACTGTTTGCAGATGACATGATACTATACATAGAGAATCCTAAAGATGCTATCGAAAAACTACTAGAGCTAATCAATGAATTTGGTAAAGTAGCAGGATACAAAATTAATATACAGAAATCTCTGGCATTCCTGTACACTAATGATGAAAAATCTGAAAATGAAATCAAGAAAACACTCCCATTTACCATTGCAACAAAAAGAATAAAATATCTAGGAATAAACCTACCTAAGGAGACAAAAGACCTGTATGCAGAAAATTATAAGGCACTGATGAAAGAAATTAAAGATGATACAAATAGATGGAGAGATATACCATGCTCCTGGATTGGAAGAATCAATATTGTGAAAATGACTCTACTACCCAAAGCAATCTACAGATTCAATGCAATCCCTATCAAACTACCACTGGCATTTTTCACAGAACTAGAACAAAAAATTTCAAAATTTGTTTGGAAAAACAAAAGACCCCGAATAGCCAAAGCAATCTTGAGAACGAAAAATGGAGCTGGAGGAATCAGGCTCCCTGACTTCAGACTATACTACAAAGCTACAGTAATCAAGACAGTGTGGTACTGGCATAAAAACAGAAAGATAGATCAGTGGATCAGGATAGAAAGCCCAGAGATAAACCCATGCACATATGGCCAACTTATCTTTGATAAAGGAGGCAGGAATGTACAGTGGAGAAAGGACAGCCTCTTCAATAAGTGGTGCTGGGAAAACTGGACAAGGACATGTAAAAGTCTGAGATTAGATCATTCCCTAACACCATACACAAAAATAAGCTCAAAATGGATTAAAGACTTAAATGTAAGGCCAGAAACTATCAAACTCTTAGAGGAAAACATAGGTAGAACACTCTATGACATAAATCACAGCAAGATCCTTTTGGACCCACCTCCTAGAGAAATGGAAATAAAAACAAAGATAAACAAATGGGACCTAATGAAACTTCAAAGCTTTTGCACAGCAAAGGAAACCATAAACAAGACCAAAAGACAACCCTCAGAATGGGTGAAAATATTTGCAAATGAAGCAACTGACAAAGGATTAATCTCCAAAATTTATAAGCAGCTCATGCAGCTCAATAACAAAAAAACAAACAACCCAATCCAAAAATGGGCAGAAGACCTAAATAGACATTTCTCCACAGAAGATATACAGACTGCCAACAAACACATGAAAGGATGCTCAACATCTTTACTCATTAGAGAAATGCAAATCAAAACTACAATGAGATATCATCTCACACCAGTCAGAATGGCCATCATCAAAAAATCTAGAAACAATAAATGCTGGAGAGGGTGTGGAGAAAAGGGAACACTCTTGCACTGCTGGTGGGAATGTGAATTGGTACAGCCACTATGGAGAACGGTATGGAGGTTCCTTAAAAAACTACAAATAGAACTACCATATGACCCAGCAATCCCACTACTAGGCATATACTCTGAGAAAACCATAATTCAAAAAGAGACATGTACCAAAATGTTCATTGCAGGTCTATTCACAATAGCCCGGAGCTGGAAACAACCTAAGTGTCCATCATCGGATGAATGGATAAAGAAGATGTGGCACATATATACAATGGAATATTACTCAGCCATAAAAAGAAACGAAACTGAGCTATTTGTAATGAGGTGGATAGACCTAGAGTCTGTCATACAGAGTGAAGTAAGTCAGAAAGAGAAAGACAAGTACCGTATGCTAACACATATATATGGAATTTAAGAAAAAAAATGTCATGAAGAACCTAGGGGTAAAACGGGAATAAAGACACAGACCTACTTGAGAATGGACTTGAGGATATGGGGAGGGCGAAGGGTAAGCTGTGACAAAGCGAAAGAGAGGCATGGACATATATACACTGCCAAATGTAAGGTAGATAGATAGTGGGAAGCAGCCGCAGAGCACAGGGAGATCAGCTCGGTGCTTTGTGACCGCCTGGAGGGCTGGGATGGGGAGGGTGGGAGGGAGGGAGACGCAAGAGGGAAGGGGTGTGGGAACAGAGGTATATGTATAACTGATTCACTTTGTTATAAAGCAGAAACTAATAAAAAATAAATAAAAAAATAAAAAAAATAAATAACGTTAGAGTGATGAAACATCCCTAGTGGTGCAAGGATGGGACGTACAGCTCTATGGTATAGAATGAAGGTCCAGAAGGAGATATGTGAGAACCGGATATGACAGAAAGTGGGGAAATTAAGGAGTTTCCAATAAATGGCATTCGGACAATTGCATACCCACGTGGGAAAAAGTAAACTAGAAAAAAGAAAAAGCAAGCCCTGGTCAGGTGTGACCTTGGGCCCAGGGCCATTGGCACACATTGTCGTGTGGGATGTTCTTCCTTAGACTCCTCCCTCCCTCCTGTGTCACTTTCCCCGCCAGGTAAAGAACTCTGCCTGGTCAGTAAGACCCTAGAAGTCCTTGGTCATTGCTATTGCAGTTGGAATTCTTACTGTTTACATAGGGGGACCAACACCCACCCCCAGTTTGCCCAGGACCGCTCAGGTTTGAGCGCTGGAACTGTGGGGAAACCCTCATTCCCAGGGAACCCCAGAAGGCTGGTCAGCCTATTTAGCACGGATCTCTCACTTGATCTCCCAACCCCCGAGAGCCAGAAAGGGAATCTCCCCCCTCCTTCCATGGTAACCTTCATTCATTCATCCACTCATCCCTTTATTCAACTCCTTTATTCAGCAAGTATTTATGAAGCATCTACTACACATCAGACACTCCTCTAGGTGCTGGGGACAGTAAACTGAGAAGGTGTGATGGATTACATGGGGATGATGTCTCGGAGACCACTGCAGGGCAGGGGAGGTGGGAGAGGGAAGGGGCAGTTCTAAATGCAGGCTCTGACGGGATTGGGGCAGACCTTGCCCTGGGCCAGGCTGGTTGCTTCAACACAGCTGTCCTCACCCAGGGCCATCCTGCCCCCGCCTCCCCCAGTTTTTTGGTGATGTCTGGGAAAATTTGTGGTGGTCACTACTGGGGTGGAGAGGCCCCTGGAATCAAATGGGTGGGGCCAGGGATGCTGCTAAACCCCACACAGTGCCCAGGAGGGGCCCCCAGCAGAGGATGACCCACCCCAAATAACCCCAGTGCCGTGGGGGAGACCCTGCACTAATATTATTCAGACCCGCTGGTGCCCCTAGATTCCTGCACAGGGAGGGACTCTAACCGGGTCACCTGGGTATCCCGAGGTGACCTAGAGTGGGGCAGCCAGGAGGGCTGAGTATCGGGGGTGAAATGATAAATCTCTGTGCCCACTCTCCCCACCACACCCCAGGGTCGATGGCCTCTATCTCCTCCCTGTGCAGGTAGCTTTTCCCTGAGCCATTTCTTCTTGTCAAGGTCCCTGTCGCAGCTTGGGTTCCCCGAAGATGACGTTGAGAGCGAGGATTGGAGTGCAGGTGGTTGATGTGAGACGTGCAGAGAACAGATACAGCTGCCATAGGGTCCCGCAATTCCACTCCTGGGCGTAGACCCGGAGAAAACTCTAATTCAAAAATATACATACAACCCTGGGATTTCCCTGGTGGTCCAGTGGTTAAGACTCCGTGCTTCCAGTGCAGGGAGCATGGGTTCCATCTCTGGCCAGGGAACTAATATCCCACATGCCTTGTGACAAGAAAAAAAGAAAGAGAGAAAGAAAGAAAAAGAAAGAAAGAAAGAAAGAAAAGATACATGCACCCCAATGTTCACTGCAGCACTATTTACAATAGCCAAGACATGGAAGCTACCTAAATGTCCACTGATGGATGAATGGATAAAGAAGATGTGGTACATATATACCATGGAATATTATTCAGCCATAAAAAGAATGAAATAACGCTATTTGCAGCAACATCGTGGATGGACTAGAGATTATCATACTAAGTGAAGTAAGTCAGAAGAGAAAGACAAATATATGATCTCACTTATATGTGAAATCTAAAATACGGCACAAATGAACTTGTCTACGAAACAAAAACAGACTCACAGACACAGAGAACAGACTGATACGGGTTTGGGTCTCTCAGGGCCTTGGCTGTTTTATCAGTTTATCAAGCCTCTCATGAACCATGCTGAGTCTGAAGAGTTACTACGATACAATTTGATTTTACAGCACTATGCCCAAAATTTAAAAACAATCTCAAAAGCAAGCCAATCCCCCACTCCTAGAAGAGTGAAACTAGGCACATTTTTGTTCCCAGAATCCAGTACAGAATTTGACCAAAGAACATAGCAGAAACTCAATGGCATTTGAGAGAAAGAGAAAGTCTCTTTGGTTTTAGCCTCACTAGGATGTCCATTAGTCTATGCCATTTCTTTGAAATTTCTGACCTGCAAACCTCGAACCAGGAGGAATCTTTTAGCCTGACGTTGATTTGTCACCATGAATTTGCCATGTGCAGTGCACAGCCCTGAGCATCTATCACACGTGGACTCTTGAGCTATCCTTCCTGTTTGATGACCTTGTGGTTCATACTGCAGTACTGAACTAATTATGGGTTCTGTCTAGTGACATGACACCTCCAGTTCTGAGGCGTAGATTTGACAGTCCTATGCCGCCATGGCCATTTTCACTGCCTTCTGCTATGGAACTGCCTAGACCAAAGGCAGCTGCCTTGAAGAGAACATTTCTTTCTCCAACATAATTGACAAATCCAGTGTCAGCTTGGGTCCACATGTAAGGGGAGTCACTTGAGCCTACGGTAGACCATATGTGTCAATGCCGACAAGTTCTATAAAACATGTTTTCCTTACAATTGAGTCTTTGTCTCAGTCAAGCCTGCTTGGGAAAAACTGGACCTGAAGGGTACAGTTGGCTGTGGCTGCTATTGCAGCAGCTGGCTGATGGACAGCTGCCTGAGACGTTTCTGCCCTGTAAACTCCTGCACATTCTCAAGTCAAGTGCCAGGTATACTAAAGACCCTCCAGGTGCCTTATTCATTCCACTCCAGGTATTGCTCAGTCACCTGCAACTCCCTAATGCCCCTTTTCTTTATGTCAGACCTTTACTTAAGTGGCTCGAAAGAAACAGCCACTTTCCCACACCATAAGCTGCAGCCAGCAGCCAAAATCAAAGTATCTTACGGCTGGTAGAGTGGGTTGGATGGTGGCCCCCAAAAGGATATATCCATGTCCTCATCCTTGACGGTTACTTCATTTGAAAAAAAATGTTTTTGCAAATGTCATTAAGGATCTTGACATGGGATTTCCATCTTATATTATCTGGATGGGTCCTAAATAGGATGCCAATTGTCCTTATTATACAAGAAGGGCAGAGGGACATTTGAGACACACAAAAGAGAAGATACAGACACAGAAAGGGGGTGATGTGAAGACAGAGACAAAAACTGAGTGATGTGGCCTCAAGCCAAGGAAGCTGGCAATCACCAGAAGCTGAAAGAGGCAAGGGGTAGAATCTCCCCTAAAGCATCTGTAGGGAGAGCAGCCTTGCTGACACCTTGATATCAGACTTCTGGCCTCTACAACTGTGAGATAGGAAATTTCTATTGTGTTAAGTGTCCAAGTTTGTGGTAGTATGTTACAATAAGCACGGGAGAATAATACAGCATGTCTTAAACCTTTTCTAGGCTTCAGCAGTTTACTGCACAAACTTAAATATTTTCAAACAGTCAAAGGTCCCAACATCCCACCATACATTAAAGACCAAGGCACTGGAATACCTTCCTTGGCAGTACCAAAAGATTTTCCACATGGACATTTTCCTCTCCAAAATGTCTGCTCCTTTCTTTTTATTTCTCAGTGTTCCCAAGTAATGCACCAAATGTTAGGGTCTTTTAATTACCTTTCAGCAGCTACAATGCCTTAATTCCATTTGGTTTGGCATAAATTAGAAAATAAGAGAAAAGATGGAGGGCCGAATATTCCTGTTACTGTTGATAACCCTGGCTTGAGAATCCAGTTTGAATGAAATGATCACATAACTGAACCCCAGAATGGGGCAGATTTACTAACTAGTAATACACAGAATGAGAGAAACAGAAGACACTCACTCACACTCTCAAGGGAGAGAACAGAATTAGTCAAGGCAAGCATGCTCACTTAATTCTTTTCAAGCTTTCTATATAAGTCACTTGATCACCCTGGGGCAGAGTCAGTAAAGAAGCAGCGCTGATAGGACCCTACGAGCTCTCTTGACAGGACTAAAACATCACGAGCAGGAAAGGAACATTCCCTCACTCCCCACCACCACCACCCCCAGCAGTAAAAAATGATCATCCACATTGACAATGTAAAAGAAATCAGAAGCTACGTTAACTCTGATTTACTCTTAGTATACCAAAAGCTTATCAGGAGCCTTGTGCAAAAGCGTCTTGATTGGGCTTCTCTGGTGGTGCAGTGGTCCGGGAAGATCCCACATGCCTCGGAGCGGCTGGGCCCGTGAGCCATGGTTGCTAAGCCTGCACGTCCGGAGCCTGTGCTCTGCAACGGGAGAGGCCACAACAGTGAGAGGCCCACGTACCACAAAAAAAAAAAACCCAAAACACCCATCTTGATTAGTTGCTAATAAAAGTCTTTAGAAGCAGAACCCTCCACATGCAGCAAAGGGAAGATGCAGACCTGTATGCTTCAGGATTTTCTCACCAAAACCCCACACAATTTGTTTACTATTCCAGCCAAGTATGGCCTAGCCCTACCCTTATCCCTGTTTTTCTTGGTGTAGTAATAAAGAAACATAGATGGAAATAAAGAAGACATGTCAGGTAGAAAGATATAAAATAGTGGGGAAAATAATATGTGAAGTCAAGTACCACCACCATTTACTAGCAGTGAACTTTCAGCACCAACATTAATATTTTTTCCTGTTATATCTGTAAATGATAATAACTAATATGTACATAACAATTTTCAATTTAATCAAATCTCATTTTTATAACTAACTACTTCACAACAAGTAACATGCTAAGGCAACATCAATAGATGAAAAAAGGTAGTCCCTGGCCCCAAGGAATGTTGCCCAGGAGAAGACAGAGATATGTAAAAAATACAATTATAATACAGTGTAGCGAGTGCAGCAATCAGGCACGCAGAAGTGCAAGGGTAGCAAAAAGGAGCGTGTGATCACAACACTCAAAAGAAGACTGCACAAAAGACATAATATGTAAACTGAGGTTTGAAAACTGAAGTGGGTTTCCCAGGTGCCCCATAGGGAGAAAGGAATTCTTGGAGGAGGGAAAAGCATAAAAGAAGACAGTGAATTGTTCATATAATCCAGAAGTGAAGTAGGCAATGGCAGGAGAAATGATTGGACACAGGCGTCATGAATACTTGCAGGTCTGCATTTTAGCAAGTCCATTCTAAAGGAAACTTTGAGGATCAACTCGGGGGCGGGGGACAGTGGGGGGACAGAGCTAGTCATTCCTGCCAGAAACACTGGAACCAGTTTCTACCAACCCACCAATAGAACGACTTCAAAGGCAACATGGTATCACAGAAAGGGCTTGTTCTTTTGTTTGTTTGTTTTTAGTTCATTAGGCCTCACTTAAAATTCTGATTCCACAATGCACTTGCTTTGGGATCTTGAACAACGCTCATAACCTCTGCAAGTTTCAGTATAGTAAGTTTATGTGATTACCTTCATCTGTAATATCCCTGCGTTGCAATCTTAATGGAAAGTCAAGTTCAGGTCAAAGACAAGTTTCTCTGTGACTTCTCCTCTGAATTGATTCAAAAGCCGTCTCTCCCATCCTCATATGGCTTCTCTTATGGAATCTCATAAAAACTTCTAAGACCTCTTTGGGTTTTTGTTGTTGTTGTCTGTTTGTTTGTTTTTTAATTTAAGTATAGTTGATTTACAATGTTGTGTTACTTTCAGGTGTACAGCACAGTGATTCCTTTTTCACATTCTTTTCCCTTATAAGTTATTACAAAATATTGAGTAGAGTTCCCTGTGCCATAGAGGAGATCCTTGTTGTATCTATTCTATGCCTTCTTTGAATGACCGTAGCACTTGTTGTCTGTATCATTTTTATGTCTCTGGTTGCTTTGTGACTGAAAATGAAAAATTTCTATTTGTTCATGTCCTGGCCCTTCCTTAAAAATGTGTTCATTTATGTATTTCATATTTATTGACTACATCTTAGACACCTTGTTAACTGCTGGTTCTAGATGTTAGTAAAATATAGACCTTCCTGCTCAAAAGGTCGCAGTATTTGTGGGAAAACAAAAAAATGAACAACCTATGTCTCAAAGAGCTTTGTACTTCCCAAAGAGAACACACCTAGTAGGTACAATAAATACATGTATCATACATAAATGTATAAATAGTTAATGGGATTGAAAACTAGAGATAACTGCTTTTCGATTCTGAGGAAATGATGATTATATTTCACCAGGAGCTCAATACCACTCTGAGAATGAGGGCTTAACCCCCGTCCTCACTCACTGCATCGCTTTTCTGTATAAAAATACACAAGTCTGTATATACGCTCTAGAAAAAGGCTTATCTGGCATGAATTTCAGATAGCAAGAAGAAAACTTCAAGAGGTTCAGAGAAGCATCTGGAAGCTCAGATGATTGGCACTAATACAACTTGCTTGACAGGAAAATAGAGCTGTAAATCTCACAAAATTAGATGATCTTTGAAGAATTTCAAAACCTCCTGCTATTAATTGGAAATCCTAGAAGAACCTCTTCTTTTAAAGCATACTGATAATATGCTTTACAGCTTAATATTCAGAAGCCTATGTTTTGGCTAAGTGAGCTTCAGGAAAGAAGGAAACTTGAGGTTCAGTTCCGTCTACTCTGGAACCTCTGGTCAAGACATCTACTTCTGTGCTCAGCCATCTTATCACCTGTAAAATGGAGGCAACTCTAAGAACACATAGTTACACAGATGCTGCACAGTTTCACGTGTCATTGTCCTCATTTGTTTCAGAAAAACCAGTAACATCTAAGCTACGACTGCAAAGAGTGCAGTGTTCCTTGGGGTCATCTAGTGCAGCTCTGTCAAAGGAAAGAAAAGGAAAGGGCCTAGAATAACTATAATTTTCCCAAGAGGACACTATTATTTAATGGTAAATCTGAGTCAAGAACCCTGATCTCTTTGATGCCATTCCATCGTTCTTTCATTGGGTTCTGAACATCCCAGAGAAAGAAAGAGAAATAAAACTCATATGTGCTGTGTCACTGGTACAGGATGTGGCAAGATTGGAATTGGAGAACTACATATTAACAGGTATTTGGGAAATTCTTCAAACTAATTAAGATATATACCAGGTCCATAAAAAACAGTATGTTTTCTCAAGATGATTCTGTGGAATGAACAGAACTGGTAACTGAAGGTGTCTGTGTGCTGCAGTTCCAAACAGGATGGGTGAATGCTTGTCTTCTGGCACCTTGAAGACTCCACCCCAACATACACATTAAAATAAAATTAACATTTCAACTGGGTCATAGTTAATTCTGCATGTTCTTGTAAGTCAGCAAAATATTCCATATATCATTTAAGTTGTCACTCAGTTTTTTTTTTTTTTTTGCGGTACGCGGGCCTCTCACTGTTGTGGCCTCTCCCGTTGCGGATCACAGGCTCCGGACGCGCAGGCTCAGTGGCCATGGCTCACGGGCCTAGCCACTCCATGGCATGTGGGATCTTCCCGGACCGGGGCACAAACCCGTGTCCCCTACATCGGAAGGCGGACTCTCAACCACTGCACCACCAGGGAAGCCCCATATCTGATTTTTGTATTAGGACTCTTCTAATTTTTTATATACATTGGAAAATAACTCATGTCTTTCTAAGGTGTATATCTTTGATTATATTTTCTATTTTCATAAAGCTTCTTGTATTCTCTACTCAAAACAGGTATAAATAATGGCTGCATGTAACTAATCAATAATCAGCCATTTTGTCCAGATTTTCAAATGTGTTCGTATAAAGCTACCATAGTATTCTTTTGTAATTAAAAAAAATTCACTCTGTTTTATAGCTAGTCCCATCTCTATCATATTTGGCAAATATTGCTTATTTTATTGGTCTTTCTAAAGAACAAGCTTTTGGTTTTATTTGTCAAGTTTACTGCTTTTCTTCTCTATTTTTGACTTTTCTCTTGATTAATTTTGTCCTTCCACTCTTTGGGATTTACCTTGTTCTTTTTCTATGTCTACTGTCCATTTCCTGTAGCTTCAAGAGCCATTTTCAACAACTCAACGAGTTCTGCCGGCTGTGTCAAGGCCACTTCATCATATGCCATTAAAACTTAATCTCATACACTGGGTGAAGACTCAGCAGTCTTATTTTGCTTTCAAAATTGTTCTATAGCCTTGGATCCTTCTTCTTCTCCTAAATTAGCACTATCATCAGGGAAAATTCTAGTGGGCCTAGAATTCTAGGCTTGCCTCTCCTGTAGTTTCATAATCAAAGAAAAAACATTTCCACCCTTTTTTTGATGTTGATCGAAAATTTAGCAACACTTCTTTGCACTGTATTCAAATCCCAAAATATAAGCAAGCCTTCATGCACACACGCTCACTGAAATGTCATAATTTTAAACTATGTATGACCTGGAACAATGACCTTTCCAAATACTCCACACTCTTCCTAGGTGTTCAGACTTTTTCATTCCTACAACATCTTTTACACATGGTCGATTTGTGTCATAAGTTCCTCCTCACTCCCACTTCTGAGTATATATCCAAAGGAAACATCATCATGATTTGAAGAGATATCTGTACTCCCATGTTCATTGTAGCATTATGCACAAGAGCCAAGGTATGGAAACAACCTAAGTGTCCATAGTAGATTAATGGATAAAGGAAATATGGTGTATATATACAATAGAATATTATTCAACCTTAGAAAAGAAGAAAATCCTATCATTTAAGTCAACATGGATAAAACTGGAGGACACTATGCTAAGTGAAATAAGACAAAGACAAATAGTGCATGATGTCACTTATATGTGGACTCTAAAAAAATAATGAAATAAATCAACTCTTCCCTCCCTGGACGTTTTCCTCAGCAGAATCTAGCAGCCTCTACTATGAGTCTTATCTTTTTTTTTTTATTGTTGTACCAGATCACAACCCCAGGGAACCTATGTATTTACCGATGTATATCTACATTATAGTTTACCATTGTTCTTTTTCTTTGTAATTCATTCCTTCCACTTCTGGCATCAGAACCTCATTTTTACTTTGGAGAAGTCCTTGTGATTCAGGTAGGCTGTGTGTCTCCTCCCTAGGCTGTGTGACTTGGGGCTGGCTAGACACAGTGTTTTACATATACTCTATATGTCTTAAGTACTTACTTCTCTGTTTTCCATCATTTTCCCTCCAAATTTTTGTGTAGTTATTTTTTAATTGACATTTGGATTCCTTTCTTTTGTTTGACTAAGGTACTCTTCAACCGATCTTCTGAGTGCTTAATTTCAGCTTTTTTAATTCTAGAAGTTTCTTTTGGTTGCATTTCACAGATAATTTTTGCTTAAATTGTACATGTTGTCCTTTTCTTAATACATAAATCATAATTTTAAATAATAGTTTCATTGAGATATAATTTACTTTCCATATTATTTAAAGTGTACAATTTAATGTGTTATGCATCTACCACCACAATCAATTTTAGAACTTTCATCCACCCCCCAAAAGAAAAAGAATCTATTATAGGTCACTCACTCCCCCATTTCTCCAAACCCTAGGCAGCCACTAATATACTTTGTCTCTACAGATTTGTCTAGACTGGACATTGCATACAAATGGAATCATACAATTACTTAGCATGTTTTCAAGGTTCATCCATGTTGTAGCATGCATCAGTACTTGATGTCTTTTTATGGCTGAATAATATTCCATGGTGTGGATATTATTATGTTTCATTTATCCATTCACAGTAAATGGCCATTTGGGTTATTTCCACTTTGGGGCTCTTATGAATAATGCTGCTGTGGTTGGATTTATGTGGAAGTTTTGTATGCAGGTCTAGATTTGATTTTTCAATTAACAGACTATTTCAGAGCAGTTTCTGGTTTACAGAAAAATTAAGCAGAAAGGACAGAGTTCTCATACCTCCTTACCTCTCTACCCAGTTTCCCCTATTATTAACATCTTACATTAGCGTAATACATTTGTTATAGTTACTGAACCCATATTGATACATTATTACTAACTAACGTCCATGGTTTACTTTAAACTTCATTCTTTGTTTTGTACATTATATGATTTTTTGACAAATGTGCGATAACCTGTATCCACCATTACAGAACCATACACAGGAGTTTCTTTGCCTTTAAAATTCCGTGCTTCACCCATCCTTTTCTCCCTCCCCACAACCTCTGGCAACCACTGATCTTTTGACTGTCTCCACACTTTGGCCTTTTCCTAAAGTTCATATAGCTGCAATCATATAATATGCATGTAGCCTTTGCAGATTGGCTTTTTTTTCACTTAGCAATATGCATTTAAGCTTCTTCCATGTCTTTTCATGGCTTCATAGCCTTTTCTCTTTATTGCTCAATGCTATTCCTTTGTACCGATATACCATAGTTTGTTTATCCATTCCCCTACTGAAAAACATTTGGTTGATTTCAAGTTTTGGCAATTATGGAAGAAACTGTTATAAATATCCATGTGCAGGTTTTATGCGGACATAACTTTTCAGTTCCTATGGGTAAATACCAAAGAGCATGATTACTAGATCACTGTATGGTAAAAGTATGTTTCGTTTTGTAAGAAACTGCCAAGTATCCTGCTAGCAGCAAATGAGAATTTCAGTTGTTCTGCATTGTCAACAACTTTGGTATTTCAGTATTTGGATTTTAGCCATTTGAATAGGTGTGCAGTGGTATCTCATTATTGTTCTAATTTAAAATTCCCTGATGACATGGAATGTGTAGCATCTTTTCATATGCATATTTGCGGTGTGTCTATTTTCTTTGTTTAATCATAGTTGTTTTGTTTTTTAACCAAAGCCTACTAGTCCTCCTTGTCCATTTATATTGTCTTTTTTTCTTTCTTTCTTTTATTTTTTTTTGAGCTTTTGGTCATTTAGTCTTTTTCCTGGTATGTCCAATTATTTTGTATATTAAAATTGGGCTTAACTTATTTTAGGAAACTATAAAGATACCTCCACATTCTGGATGTTGTTATTGTTCTCTTGAAAAGATTTCCTTTTGCCCATGGCACACAGTTACTATAGGGACTGGTAACCTTAGTCCATTCTCAGTTTGAGCTCATTCAAAGCTGTTTTTCAGTCTGTGTGAAGGGTGCTCTATTTCTGTCTTGTCCTTCCTCTATGGGTGTTGTCCTTTGGGATTACCATGTGAAAGTTTGTATTCTCCCTATTCCCAACTACCCTTGTATTTGTTAGGCTTTAAATGTAATGGTTCCCCCAGCCCTGTGAAACTAAGGATATGTGTAGCTTGTCATTCCATTAGTTGTTGCTTTTAGCTTGAGCTCTTGCCGTTTGGCTTCTGTGGTTACAGTCTTTTGAACTCCTTGGCTTTCCAGCTCCTAGGCTGTATGAGTTGAATCAGCAAATGCCCCAAGGAGAAAAGCTGCACCAAATGTCAAGCTTGCATCTGTGTTTCCCTTCTCTCCAGAACTTGGCCCACATGTCTTGGTGTCTCTCAAACATTCGGATGCTGGTGAACAGAGGTTTTCTTACTTTATCCAAGTTTTCTAAAATTTCTTTAGACTTCCCCTGATCTTATGTTATTATTGAAGTATCATCTCAATTATCCTTAGGAAGAAAATTTACAATTTTATATTTTATTATTTTATTTTCTATATTACCTCAGCTTCTGTAGAGACCTTTTACCTGATAGTTCAGTCTAGTTCCTGTGTTACCAGTAAGATGGAGATAGGTGGAGGCTAAGAATATTGGGGGGAAAATCACTGATGAATGATATGTCTCATTCTTTTTGTTTTTCCTCTCCTTATTTACTCTGGCAGCCTACATTTGTCCTTCTTGATTGGACCCAGTTGCCCAAATAAGCAACCCACTCTGGCAAAGACCTGACTTTACTCTCATAAATGTCTGCATGTTAGGAAAAGCTAGATGATGAACACCATGCCAAAGTTCTTTGTGTGACCAGTCAGAATGGCCATCATCAAAAAATCTACAAACAAGAAATGCTGGAGAGGCTGTGGAGAAAAGGGAACCCTCTTGCACTGTTGGTGGGAATGTACATTGATACAGCCACTATGGAGTACAGTATGGAGGTTCCCTAAAAAACTAAAAATAGAACTACTGTCCGACCCAGCAATCCCACTACTGGGCATATACCCTTAAAAAAACGTAATTAGAAGAGACATGTACCACCATGTTCATTGCGGCAGTATTTACAATCGCCAGGACATGGAAACAACCTAAGTGTCCATCGACAGATGAATGATAAAGATGTGGCACATATATACAATGGAATATTACTCAGCCATAAAAAGAAACGAAATTGAGTTATTTGCAGTGAGGTGGATGGACCTAGAGACTGTCATACAGAGTGAAGTAAGTCAGAAGGAGAAAAACAAACATCATATGCTAACACAGACACATGGAATCTAAAAAAAAAATTGTTCTGAAGAACCTAGGGGCAGGACCGGAATAAAGATGCAGACATAGACAATGGACTTGAGGACACGGGGAGGGGAAAGGGTAAGCTGGGATGAAGTAACAGAGTCGCTTGGACATATATACACTCCCAAATGTAAAATAGATACCAGTGGGAAGCAGCCGCATAGCACAGGGAGATCAGCTTGGTGCTTTGTGACCACCTAGAGGGGTGGGGCAGGGAGGGTGGGAGGGAGATACAAGAGGGAGGAGATATGGGGATATATGTATATGTATAGCTGATTCACTTTGTTATAAAGCAGAAACTAACACAGCATTGTAAAGCAATTATACTCCAATGAAGATGTTAAAAAAAACAAAAAGTTAGAGAGTAAAAAAATTCAAAAGAATTGGCCACACTCCTCCAACAGATTCTCTAACCTTTAGCAGAACAGAATTCACACTGAATCTGGTTTATGAGTAAAAGACAAGTCAACTTTAAAGTGGATCAGAGATGACAACATTTCTTTTCCATGTGCCTGCTTTGGAGCCATATTTATGCTGACCACTCAAAACCTTCCTCGTGAGTATTCTGTGATATATTAGAACCAGGAATAAGGGGTGTTAGTGCTGCAAGGGTCAGCCAGTGCTCTGCGATTTAATTCACATATCCTTTCTGCACCAGACTCTTTAAGATCATTGAGTTAGCCTAAGAATTTTGAAGCTGTAGAATTCAAGACAGTACATTACAATAGGCCAATATTACTATTCTCCTGCTCTGACATTCTCCACTGATGGACAGATGAAGGAGAAGGAAGGGCAGTCACCAGTAACTGAGAGTAAATGAAACTGGAATATTGTAATTCAGTATCATTTGAGTGACTGAATTGGCTGGCAGAGTGTTCTCCAGTTAAGAGTGAGGGAAGATTAATTCTGCACATGACACCACTACTGTATTTATACAAGTCTACTGGGACAGTTGTTTGCCTTGAATTGTTTGCTTCATTCATTTCAGTCAGACAGTTGTGTTGACTGATTTTCCTTTTTGATGTATGAAATGACTGTTTGACTGAATTTACCATTTAATTTACACTAATGCACTGTAAAAATGATACATTAGTCAAATTGGATTGGCAGGTATGAAAATGTTTACCCCAGAACTAGACAGAAATATAATATTGCCTTCTACAGAAATGTAAGTCATATGCCCTGGATTCTGGGGAAATGTTCCAATTTTAACAATTTTACCATGTTTCAAAAATGTAGGGTCACTGATCCCATAGTAAAAATAAGAAGATCTGTGAAGTCCAGAAAAACACAGTTTTGTGTGACTCTGACAATCACATAACACAAAAGAAAAAACTATGATGAGATAAATTTTACTGAGTTTCATACTTATCAAGAGGTGTTTCTATGTTAAACTTCTGAGTCTTATTCTAGAAGTTCTTTAGGAACAAACACTTCAAATATATTCATAGAAAACCCTCTTTATTTGTAATTTCATTCTTCCAATATTTATAGTTACTAAGACAGGCCATTTCTCCATGTCCCATCCCATGATTCTCTGCTCCTATTGAACATTTGGAAATTCGTGGCATGAGCAGGAAAGTGAAGAAGTTTTTGAGATTATTGAATAATGCTGATTTTATAAAGACTGCTTTGTTCCATAGTTGACAAACTTATAATGGTACCGATGGTTGGATACTACTCTTAGAGATGAGAAAGCTCTTAAGGAACCTTCCATATTCCATTCACCAATCTGTGTTCTTGTTCAAAGCAAAATTAATTCCTTTCAAAATTATATTACCTTAATTTTTAATCTTAAAATAAGATTAAAAATTAAAATAATTAAAAATTAAAAATAAAATTAAAAATCTTAATTTTTAATCTTAAAATAATCTATCTGTGAGAATGGGAATTTTGGGTAGGAAAAAGTGACAGAAGATGGGACAAAAAGAGAATTCATAGAAAGACAAAACAGAATTGTTTAAATGGTGGGTACAAACTTCTGTTTCCAACTATATCAGTTTACCTTAGGGAAACGTACTAGAAAGGCCAAATAAATCATAAGCAACATTGGACTGTGAGCGTTAGAAAGCTACTGAGGTAGCCATGACCTAGAAAAGTAAAATAGAGAAAGAAACTCACTGAAGTGAGAACAATATTCTGCACATGCTTTTCTAGCCCAGTCATTTAGAAACTACTGATGAAGAGCAAAAGTCTGAGAAACCAAATGTGGCTCCTAAGAGATAGAAAAGCCAGTAGATCTTAGGACAATGTCATAGGACTAAGGAAACCAGAGTTGGAATTGAGAAATAACAAGGCAGCTAGAATTTTAAGGACCAAACTCACAGAGAGAGTAAAGATTCAGAGAACAGAGCTGGATTCAGCAACAGTGTTCCCTTGCAGTATTTTCCATGTATAATAGGTAGATAAGGCAAGATGCTAAGAAGTCAAACAAAAGCTAACTGAAGTCAAAGCAAAGACTTAGTTGGCTCATAATGCTGAAGAGACAAAATTGGGGTTCAGAACCTATGAAAGATTTGTGGCCCAATGGAAAACGAATGATATGAATTAGGACATTTAAAGTCTCTACATATGTGTGTGTGTGTGTGTCTGTGTGTGTGTCTGTGTGTGTGTGTGTGTGTGTGTGTGTCTGTGTGTTAGGAAGGTTGATGCAACATCTACACTGAACCTTATAAAGAAGGAAAATGAGTATGAAGTTGGTCCAGTGACTGAGGTGATCTTCCCCTCTGCTCCCTACCTAAAAATAGGAAATTCTCTCCTCAAGAAAATACAGTTGACCCTTGAACAAGGTAGGGGTTAGAGATGCTGACTCCCTGTACAGTCAAAAATCCACATATAACTTTATGGTCGGCCCTTCTTATCTGTGGTTCTGAATCTGAGGATTCAACCAACCACAGATCATGTAGTACTGTATTACTTATTGAAAAACAATCCATGTATAAGTGGATCTGTGCAGTTCAAACCCAGGTTGTTCAAAGGGCAACTGTAACGTCATTCAGGTTCCCTACAACTTGTCATATCCCAAGTCTGGTATTCACTGAAGAACCACCAAGACTACCAAGAAAAGGAGAATTAGAATAAAAAACAAAACAGAATCAGAATCATAGATGACCTAAACATTAAAGTTCATACATATTTTGGTAAATATTATCAAGATCAAGAAAATAGATGACAAGGTGGAGAACTTAACTTGACAACTAGAAACTATAAACTGATTGAAGTTGAACTGATAGAATTAAAAATTATACGAAATTTAAAATTCGGTAGTGGATTGGACACAGGTAAAGAGAGGTAAGTGAACTGGAAGATAGCATAGTAACAATATTAACACTAAAACATGGGAAACGAAAAGAATAAAAAGTACACAAAAGCGCATTTGAGACATATGGGCCACAGTAAACATTTTTATCATATGTGTAAGCTGGAGTCCAAAGAAAAAAGGAGAGAGAGATTGGGATGAAAACAATATTTCAGAAATATTAACAGCTGAGAGTTCTCTAAAACTAAAAAGAATATGTGGAGTCATAAATTCAATAAGCACTAAAGAATGCAACAAGAACAAATACAAAGAAAAGCACACCTAAGATCACCACAGTACAATTCATGAATGGTAAAGAAAATCATGACATCTTAAAAGCAGCCCAAGGAAAGAGAGATTACTTTCAAAGGCACAATAGGATTAAGATTACAGCTTTCTTCTCAATGAAACTGGATACTAGAAAATAATGGAATAACATTTTTAAGTGCTAAAGAAAAGAACTGCCCACTGGGAATTCTAGAGGCAGAGAAAATGTTGTTTGGAAGGAAAGATGAAATAAGGAAATTTGCAGACAAAATTTAGAAAATATGTTCTCATCAGAACTGACTGAATTAAATTATAAAAGGAGACCCACAGGTAGAAGGAAGTTATCACAGACGAAAATAAGGAATTTATAAAGAATTATGTATAACAGAAAGGATAAATAAGTGGATAAACCTAAATAAAATCTAACAGCACAAAAGAGTAATAATAAAATATATCAAAAATTAGAATGCATTAAAACAAATGGAAGAGGAAAAGTAGTAAAAGAAATTTAAGATCTCAGCATTGCTTGAGAAGCAGTAAAAGAGCTAATAAGTCATGGTACATGTGTAACTGCTACTTATGTAAAAATAACAAGCTAATACAAGGGAAAATGGAATTTGAAGAAATCTAAAAGGAAGAAAGAAGAGCAAAAAGAACATAACAAGGTGGGACAAATAGTAAACGAGGAGTAAACGGTCTATAAGAAAATACATTAACTGTAAATACTCAAATTAAAGGACAAGGATTATTGAAACAAACAAAAAACCGAATTCTATGCCACCTACAAGAGACAAGAGTCAGATTGAAAATTAAAGGATTCAAAACTTATGTCCTAACAACAATAAGTAAAATTGAAGAAGATTTTTTAATGTTAACATAGATTTGAAAGCAAAAAGTATCACTGGTGATAAGGCAGGATAATAAAACCCACTGTTACTTTACAAGGGATATATTATAAATCTAAACTTCAATGCAATAGATGAAGGGAAATTCCAAAAATCTAAGTAGAAATAGAAAAATCTAAATTACCTAGATCAGTAACGTAGAACCACAAGAACAAATGAGCAGATTAGAGAAGATCTGAATACCATCATTAAAAACTTTGGCCTACATTTACATAAAACACTGCACCAACAATGATGGAATATGTATATTACTCAGAAATTTTTAGGTGCATATGGCACATTTATAAAATTGACTATATTCCAGTTATAAAACAAGACTCCGAATAAGCAAGAAATTTAAAAATATATAACCAATATTTTACCAAATAGTTGGATATTAAAAACATACTTCTGATCATTATGTAGGTCAAAGATAAAGTCGCAATAGGAATTAGAATTTTATTAATTGAATGATAATGAAAATATGCCATAAAAAAACCTGTGGGTTGCAAATAAAGCTGTGGTCACAGAGAAGTTTATGTATTCAAATTAGATTCTCTAAATGTAAAAGGGACAGGAATAAAGCAACTAGAAGATAACCTATCACCCTGAGGTAGGCAGCTCCTGAACTGTACCTGGTGGGGAAGGCAGGGCAGAACTTCAGGAGGCCAGCTGAGAGCACGGTGAACGCCACGTCAGGAGCAGTCTCCAAGAGAGAGCACTTAATGTACAAAGGGATGACTAAAATATATTTAAGAGCTAGCACCTGACTCCTCTTAAGGATGACTTAACGTTGCTGGGGAAAAAATAAGAAGTGCTCGGTGCAGAAGGTGAATAGCTTTATAATTCCCAGGAGAATCTTGGTACCAGGACCACACAATGAAGAACTTGGAGTCCCCGTGGCTAATCCAGCAGAGAGGAAAGGAGAAACAGAGATGCGAGAGAAAATAAAGGGAACTCTTGGTGCAATTTGGTGCTGCTGCAGGCCCAAGTCCAGGTATGTGCTCTCTAGCTCCCCATCTTAAATAAAAGCCACCATGTTCCTCAGTCTTTCAGGTACTTAGAATTTCTCTTTAGAACCTGAAAATGGGGCCAGGTTTCCTGTCTGCATTGCTACAGTCCAAAATAGAGGCAAGATGGTTGAAATAGTTCTCTATCTGGCAGAGGAGGCCTTGAAGCTGTGAGCCACTCACTGCAAACCAGCAGGACATGAAGGATTCTTGAGCAGACCTGAAGCTACTGGGAGGCCTTTCAGGAGTTAAATCCCATAGTAAATACTGTACCTTCATTGGCCCCTTCTCCCTCTCTGTCCAGTCTTCCTCCACTCCCATGGGGGCCCAAAGGGGTTAAATGAGCACTATTTGACTTGTACTTGGTGGTCCCAGAACTTGACTTGGGCCTGGAGACTTCCATGAAAAGTCTACCTTCCACCTACTGGCTTGGGTTTCTTGGTCTCTGTGCTCCAGGCTAATCCCTTCAATCTGCTTTTTCCATCTCTGCCAATAATCCCCCTCTCCAGACCTTCCTAATGCTCTTCTGGGGTGGGAGGAGACTTACTGAGGGCAATGTTTATTTCTAGAGGGAGAGGTGACCACATGACTTCACAGTGGTCGTCCCCTTGATTATTCAGTTTCTGTCTAGATTAGTCGTGGGTGTCTGTGCACCCCAGCCTCACCCCAGGAGGCTGTAGAACACTGTCCTTATCTCAGCCCTGAGCCGCTCTCTATCCTCCTTCCCTCTCTCTCCTTACCCTTCTTTACCCACAGACTCGCAGGCTTTCTGGACCTCTGAGGAAGATAAGCACGTCACAGAACCTCTGCTACAGAACAAAACATACTGAAACAAAGCTATTGAAACAACAGAAAAAGAATACATGAGGATTGTTTCTCCTGAGCGTTCAATTACCTAGGGGGCCTTTAGCAAACTTTGATTGATAAATCTAACCTTTCTGTCCTTGGCAATAGTTGATCACACTGTGAGGAAAACAAGTTAGGGAATGGAAAAATACTATTTGGATTTCAAGGAAATAATAAAGATGCAGGGACTATCTTTGACTTTTGCAAGGTGAGAAGAGAGTTTACATTTTGATTATTGATGGCAGGAATCCCTTTTAAAGCAGGGCCAGTCTGCATGATGCATTTAAAAATCAGCCTTTTCAAATATAGCCATAGCTCCCACAAGATCTCTTGATTTCTCTGGGATCAGATAAACCATCACATTTCACAGTGGTGCCCTGTATATGAAAGTGATAAACATAATCTGGAAGCATGGCAGTGGCTAAAAATATGGAGCTGGCAGCCACACGTTACAATGATTTTTTGCTTTTAATTCATTGCATAAAATGCTAATGTCCAAATTCAGGCAGGTAGATCTTACCAACCATCAAGAGCTTCAACCCTGCTAACAGCTAAGTATGCACTTTTACTTATTTTTTTATTTTTTATTTTTTTTGGTGGTATGCAGTCCTCTCACTGTTGTGGTGTCTCCCATTGCGGAGCACAGGTCCCGGATGCGCAGGCTCAGCGGCCATGGCTCACGGGCCCAGCCGCTCCGCGGCATGTGGGATCGTCCTGGACTGGGGCACGAACCCACATCCCCTGCATCGGCAGGCGGACTCTCAACCACTGCGCCACCAGGGAAGCCACTAAGTATGCACTTTTAAACCCTACTTTGACTGCTCCAGAAACTTACTGGGTTTCTTTAATGCCTCTGTTACTATTTCCTTTGTGTCATTTTGTTTTCCTTTAAAAACATAGCTGTGTGACCTTGGGGAAGTTAGATTATTTCCTTGAGACTTGGTTGCCTTCTCTGTGAATATCTGGGTATAATTTTAGTATTGCTCAATAGAATTTTGGGTGATAATGAAAATATTCTATATCTGTACTATGCAAAGCAGTATTCAATAGCTACATGGAGCTAATAAACATCTTTGAAATACGGCAAATGCAACTGAGGAACTGAATTTTTAATCTTAGTTTTAAATGTGTTTACATATAAATAATGTCACAAGCTAGCATCTGTTGACAGTACAGATCTACATAATATTTTAAGGATACTCTCCACTCAAAAACTCTACCATTCATTAACTCAATCTAAATATTTTTGCCCTCTGACAAACAGAAAATAATTTATGCTTCCCTTGAAATTATCTGTCAAGACCTTTATCAGTTTGGGGACATTATATTCTTAAAATTGACTTTGCTTTATGAAACTTTAATAATGTTGGAGTTCCCTGCCCTTGCTATCACCTTTGTGATGATGGGAAATATTGTGGATGATCAAGGACCATTTCAAGAGATCATGGAGAGAAACCTCCTTCTGGATTTAATTTCATTATGACGATGTCAAAATGCTTAATTACTTAAAATAAAACCCATACCGTTTTTATGCTGTTATATTCTACATGTAGCTGGAAAAATGTTAAAAATATTTTTAAAGAACTGCACATCTATTTTTGAAGCTGATTTGGCTGTTCAAGGCTTGCTAGCACTTTATCCATCTCAGTACTATTTCGCTTAGCAAACAAATGCAGTTGCCATAATTGCTGCACATGTGTCTGTGTTCCCTTCTAGGTTATATGTTTTTGAAGTTAGAAACTATATTTATATCACAGCCCCTATGTATAGCACACTATCCATTGCTAATTCAGATTGTGTTTTAAGATATGAGACAAAATTTAAGACTTCTATTATAGTCATAAACATCTAGCAAACCAACCAGAAAATAAAAGCTAATTTTCAATTGGTTGGCCAAGAACAAAAAAGAGAGGAATACCTAGTGCAAAACCATATCTCTAATAACTACTGTTGGATTTAGAGCATGCAGATGCTAAACTTCTTTTAAAATATCTTCTTATCAAAGATTTGAGGTTGGACCTGAAAAAATTATATCAAAAGTGAAAATAATCATGTGGTCTGACCAGCCTAGATCACACAAAGTAAGTGTATACTATATATAAAGTAGATAAACTACAAGGTCCTACTGTATAGCACAGGCAACTATATTCAATGCCTTGTAATAACCTATAATGGAAAAGGATCTGAAAAAGAAATATATATATCTGAATCACTTGGCTGTACACCTGAAACACAACATTGTCAATCAACTATACTTCAAGTAAACAAAACAAAACAAAACAAAACAAAGTAAGTGGAAAGGGAAGTATAGTTTTATAAATTCACCTCTGATATCCAATGGACCAACTTAAAGACAACAGAAACTACAACTTTCTAGGAGACAGGACATGGCCAGCAAACCAGGCCGTTACCCTCGGCCATACCTGCCCAAAAATATACAGACTAGCCTGCATTCATGAATACATAGGAATTCTTCATTTATCTGGCATTATTAGGCAATGAGGTATTGTATGTTAGGAGAAGTTTTTTTTTTAAATGACAAATTTAAGAGGAGTTATTTTAACCTTCACTCGGTAATATTTTTCTAAAATTAAGAAATGTATCCACTGGTGTATCTAATGTTTCCGTGATAACTCGGGGTCATCAGTTCAATCAACGTTTGCATGAATAATGCAAATGGAAACAAGACAGGCATGCTTACTGAAACTGAAAATGACATATCACTGGCTGGAATAACTGAGGAGAGAGCAAGAAAACAAAAATGAAAACAAACCGTGATCAAGAAACAATCAGTCAAGTTCTGACTTTCTGTACTTTGTTTCAAAAAGAGATACCACAAATCCCAGCGAGAGACTCCAGCAGCCTTAGCTGTCTTTCTCCTTTGTTTCCACCTTCCTTTCCTTTTCCTTCTACCCTAGATTGTTCCAGGAAATGGTTATAGCTGCTTCCAAGACAAATTCTAATACTTTCTCTCACACAAACTTCACAATATTTCCATGGGATAAGTAGTGTGGAGGTAAAAGACAATTCATCACAGGGACATCTCCTATGAAAATAAAATTAGAAACTAGCTTCTAAACATGCAGAGAGAAGGGCGTGGTGTCAGGCACTAATTTCCTTGAGAATTCCTCTCCATTTCTAACAGACCTTCTTATTTACCAAGATCCCTTTTTATTGGTGTCCTATTCCAGACTGTTCCACTCTGCCCATCCTCATCCTGTCAAATACATTCACACTCTTTTGTGACCCTACTTATTTGCCCATTAAATAATCAATCATAGAACTGTCGGAATTAAATATAGAGTGAAATTAAAATACTGGAGTCACTTGGAGGGTTTAAGCAGCTCCACCAGAAAATACTGGGCATGGATTTAAAGAGGCTGTGCGGGACTTGCTCTTGTCCAAGTTCTTTCTCAAGAAGTATCTGAAATAAGCCTAAATTCAGAGTTAATCTGATTGGCCTCCTTTCTCAGGTGGACTGGAATTCACTGCTCTTTCCCCTCAACTCCCTGATGTCAGTGGCACTTTCCGGAGATGAGGTGGACTTCTCTGCCTACTGCAGAAGCTCAGTTCCCCCCGGGCCCACTCCCTGTCTGAATCCCACACTTGAGGCCAGATGCCAGCCTTCCCAGAACATTCGTGGTCTCATTTCCGTTTTTGACCTGCTCAGATTGAGTCCCTGTAGACTCTTTCTCAGCTTGAAACCTGATCTTCAACCCCTTTCCCTGACCTCGATGGTTACCTTCCTACATTAGGCCTCAGGTGCTTTAGCTATAAAATGATATAGTTGCCCTTAATTCTAAAGTCTTCTTCCTAAAGCTCTACAATGTGCTGGCTCCTTGAAAATGTTTCTCTTTGCTGGTTTTCATTTTGTAGAGAATTAAAACCACAGCTACTCTAAAAGACAGTAAGTTACACTGGATAAGGAAAGTGTCCTTTTGTAGTTAGATTAACAGGGATGGAAGACGACTTAGTATGTTTTAAGATACTCATGATCCATTCTCGTGAGAGTCAGGGGAAGAAGGGCAAGAGAGTTAATAAAATACCAAACGATTGTGACAAATTAAGTTCACAAAGATGTAGCTGATTAGTTACTACTTGAATAAGCCACACATATCCAATTCAAGTTTTCCTTTATTTTTCTAAGAAGGGATCCCAGTGAACTGAGTCCCATGTTCAGGAACTCCACGTTCAATGGCTTAGTCTCTAAAAACTGTTCTGTTGCTGGAAGGTGAAATATTGCCCATCAGTCCTAATTGATGTTTAGCTATCACGCACATTTGAAATAAATTTATTACTTTGCCTGATCTCAGCGTAATACATTCCAAAGGGGCAAAGAGCACACGAAAATTTATGGAGTCTCCATCTTCTACAATAAAGTGTGCCATAAATTACATATTATTTGGCCATGAAATTCACAAGCCATAGAAACCACGCCATTAGCAATGTATACAGTGGTAAACAGCAGGTAATGATAATGATATAAAACAAAATAGACTGTGTATGTTGGCACAGCTGCCAATAAAGCAATCATTAAATACATTCATATGCATCTACGCTAGGTAAGCTCTTTGAGGGCAATTGCTATGAATTCTACATACCTGTCAGGATATTATATATAGCCCAGTTTCTATGGCCTTTATTCAGAGACGCTGAGAAAGGGTTACTGTGGGTAAATTCAGACCTTTTCTCAATATAGAATTTGGTCAACATGCATTCTGAACAGCAAAATTTCACACTGCTTTCAATTTTCCTACAGTAATTGCCACCTCAACAAATGCAGGATTAAGTAGAATGGATTATAAGAAGTTAGAAAGGAAAGATGGAAGAAAAGAAGGAAGGTAGAAAAAAGGTGGGTATGGAGTACTTCAACATTTACATAAAGAGTGGACCTAAAACTAACCTGAGGTTACCCTAAACTATTAGCATATGCTATAGAAACTTAAATGAAAAAATTTAAAAAACCCAGCAAGGGAAACTCAAAGATTCTTTGTTTTTTTCACTCTATTGCATATACACATCCAACTTAAACAATCTATATGCTCATGTGCAATAAGAGAGCATTGTTTTGCAAGGCTATTTGGGTTCTATCAGCATGTAAAGGTCGGACAACTCAACTTTAGCAGAGCTAGCCTTCAGGTGAATAACTGCTTCTTTCAGGCTGTGAGCATCTGAATTTTCTGGAAATATTTCCCAAAAAATGAAAACTAAAAGAGTCCTAGGACAGCGTCCTTTAGCAGTTTTATAGTATCAAAGTTTTTGGAGGAAGAGTATCTTTGTTGATTATCAACACGATGATTCCAAGCAGGTCAATTTATGCTGAGAAGATTATATAACAGAACCCACTTCACCTCCATTATACTGACAATGGTCTTCCTTACTTCAACCTTGTGCTTCTTAGTAAAGTTCAAAATACTAAGCCAAGAACAGACAGTGCCAATGCCGGAGACTCAGATGTACCTATAGGAGCCTTCAGACAACATCGCCACCCAGGCTAAAGTCCTGGTTTAAAACATCCCAACATGAATGACTCTCAAAAACCGTATGCTGAGCAAGTGAAGCCAGATCAAAAGGGCACCTACTGGGGCTTCCCTGGTGGTGCAGTGGTTGAGAGTCCGCCTGCCGATGCAGGGGACACGGGTTCGTGCCCCGGTCCGGAAGGATCCCACATGCCACGGAGCGGCTGGGCCCATGAGCCACAGCCGCTGAGCCTGTGCGTCCAGAGCCTGTGCTCCACAATGGGAGAGGCCACAACAGTGAGAGGCCCGCGTACCACAAAAAAAAAAAAAAGAAAAAAAAAAAAGGGCACCTACTGTATTATTCAACTTACATGAAATTCTAAACTGGGCAAAATTCATCTCTAATGATAAAAAACAGATCTGTGGTTGCCTTGGGTTGGGAGATGGGGATACTTTTGCAAAAGCCTAGGAGGAATCTTTCTAGGGTTTTAGAATTGTTATCGATCTTTATGGGGGTGGTAGTTATACAAATGTATACATTAATTAAAAGTCACTGAACCGTTGACTAAAAATGTCTGCATTTAATTGTATGTAAATGATACCTTAATAAGGTTGATTACAAAATGAGCCAAAACCAAAAAAAAGCAGAAGAAAAACCTCTCAAGACCTCAAAGGAAATACACTGTTTTCTTCCAGGGTACCAGATTGGAAATGAGGCATTGGTCTGTTCGACCTCAGATTTATCTAGTCTATTTTAAAGCACTAGAGTCCCGTATCAGAAAAACTCACCCCATGTTTTATTACTTTGATTTCTTCTCTGCCTCTTCTCCCAACATTGTGAAGTCATTTACAGAAGAAAAACCAGCTTTTTCCAACTTTGCATCATCACATATTCTTTCCAAAGCTATTATTTATGGAATAAAATTTGGCTACACTTTGTAAAAATCTAGCTTTTTGAGCCTTACAACTCTTAACAGTTAACCTATTGCCTCCATTGGAATTTGGAAAAAATATTTTGAAAATGAATAGCTGAGATTTGACATTTTTGTTTTTTGTGATTTTCTCTTCCCCTAAGTGACAAGTGAGTAGGAATGAGAAACACATACATAAAGAAAAAAATTATCTTGCTGCCTTTGCATGGTTATAATTTATAGGAGGCCCTTTTCAACAATAATCTATTATCAGAATCAATAAAATATAATCTCCATGAAGCCCAGGCCAGGATATTTGTCTCTTTTTCAGCAGATTGCAATACAAACCACATTCATGGATTTGCTTCTTGATGATCTTTGTAATACTGTAACAGCTGACCATTTCCTCATGCCTCTTCACCTTAACTTAAACCTGGTTTTTCACTAATGACCTCACATTTCCTTCTCTATCACTTGGTTGTCGGCCTCTTTTCCAACTCCAACTCCAACTCACATTTCACTCTGGAACCAAAGGAAGACTTCCACCTTCCTGCTTTTTAGTGATACCTCAAGGTCATTACCATATTGTGATCACTCTGAAGAATAGCCAGACAATTGCTATTGCAGAGCCATCTGACAGTTTGTGGCTCTAAAAATTAACTAAGGACCACATTTGTCCAAAATATCCTAGTTTAAGATTTTGGTAATACAGCAACAGTAATTCCGAAGTCATTTATGACAATCAGTGTGGGAAGCACCCTCCTTCAGGAAGATCCTGTGCCATACAATACTCTTTCCCTGTCAGGTAATAAGGAAGCACGGCCGTGGAAAGTAACCTCCTGTGGACAGAAATACTTGGCTTCGAGACGGCTTGAAGTTCATACATTTTTCTTGAATTAGATTCCCCATTAATTACTTTATCCACAAAGAGGTAATTATCAGAATTCTGTAAGCAATTAAGGAGATGCTACTGCACATTCTTTCAGCTTGGTGACCTTTCTCACTTTATTTCATGTGGCTATCTGAAACATCAGTGATTTACATGTCTTTCTTTTTTTTTTTTTAGCAGATTTCTGTGTGTGTGTGTGTCCCCATGATGAAAACATCATTAAAATAAGATATCATGAATAGACTCTTAAGAAGCAGAGTCTACTTAAAGTCCCGGAAAATGTGAAAGCACTAACATTCATGGACAACTCTACATTCTGAAAGTTACTCCAAATTTTATTGATCTCTATTTTGTCTAGGAGTTTTTCAAATTTTCTACCATGATCATTTGTTAGTTTTATAATTACATAATAAAGGCAATACATCATACAATCTTTTGTAATCCATTGCCGTTTTAAAACTATTTGTTTCCTTGTCCTCAGCAGATATGTCATAGATTATTAGTACACAAGCAAAGACTTTCAACATAAGAGTACTTTATAGTGAGAAGAACTATACTGAGCTATCTCTATCCTAAGACAATGCACTAGGAAAGCACTAGGAATTCTTTTTTTTTTTTTTTTTTTTTTTTTTTTTTGCGGTATGTGGGCCTCTCACTGTTGTGGCCTCTCCCGTTGAGGAGCACAGGCTCCCGATGCGCAGGCTCAGCAGCCATGGCTCATGGGCCCAGCTGCTCCACGGCACGTGGGATCCTCCCGGACCGGGCCACGAACCTGCGTCCCCTGCATCGGCAGGCGGACTCTCAACCACTGCGCCACCAGGGAAGCCCACTAGGAATTCTTAAGCACTAGGAATACAGACACGATCAAGGGGCAAGTTCCTTGCCTTCGAGTACACATAATCATTATAGCAAATGCTTAAATAGCACTTAGTATATAACTCACCACAGCAGTCTTATTATACTCCTTTTTAATAGGTGAGCAGAGGAAGCCACAGGGAAGTCATAGGGTAAAGCCAGAATTTGAACCTAGGTAGACTATAGTACACTCTCCACTGCTTTAACTACTACGTTAAAATATGTATATATAAAAGTTATATATATTTATATAACTCCAAGTATTTGAAAGTTACAAAACACTTATCTACCAAAACTCAAAAAGGAGCACACAAACTTGCATAGAAAATAAACATGTAAAAGTTCATGAATAAACCACATTATAACCTGCTCCACATAATATACTGACTGCAGTGTCCTGGGCCTCTCCCATCCTTAGGTAACTGGAAATTACAACAAAATAATACTTTTCACCTTTGGAAGCCACACCATCTCTCATACCAACCAACCAATTACTTCCTTAGAGAGAATAGGAAATTAACCTGAATATCATATATATATATATATATATATAGCATTACTGATGTAGAATCTTTGTTTAAAGACAATAACTTCAATAGCAGAGGGAACTTTACCATTGCAGGCTTCAGATAACCTCTATATTTCTCAGATTTTATGCTAAATCATAAAATGCCATATTGTGTCTGAAGCTATTTTTTCAATAGTCCATTTTCTTTTTTTTTTTTTTTCTTTTGGCGGTATGCGGGCCTCTCACTGTTGTGGCCTCCCCCGTTGCGGAGCACAGGCTCCGGATGCGCAGGCCCAGCGGCCATGGCTCACGGGCCCAGCCGCTCCGCGGCATATGGGATCCTCCCAGACCGGGGCACGAACCCGTATCCCCTGCATCGGCAGGCGGACTCTCAACCACTGCGCCACCAGGGAGGCCCAATAGTCCATTTTCTTAAATGGACTAGCAAAGCAGTAAATACTGAGGAACATTTTGGCTCCCAAATCCTAACAAACAATAGAGCAGGGGTCAGTAAATTATGGATAGTGGGCCAAATCTAGTCCTCTACCAGCTTTTATAAATGAAGCTTTATTGGAACACAGCCATGTTCCTCAGTATATGTATTGTTTGTGTCTGTTTTCACATCACAGCAGCAGAACTAAGTAGTTGCAAAAGAGATTGTATGGCTTGTAAAGCCTAAAATATTGACTGTCTGACACTTTATGGAAAAAGGTCTCCAACGCCTGCAATAGGATATAATGAAAGTGATGCTATGTAACATCTAAGACTAGGTCATAAAAGGTCATGCAGCTTTTGCATGATTCTCATGGAATGCTTGAACCCTGGACACTCATTCTTGGGATACTCTACCTTGAATCCTAACTACCACATTATGAGAAGTCCAAGCCACATGGGCAGCCACCTATAGGCACTCCAGTCAACAGTCCTTGTTGGGCCCAGTCTTCACGACATCCCATCTCAAGGGCCAGAAATGGGAATTAAAATTATCTAGATGATTCCAGCCCGAGCCATTTCAATCCTCATGAGCTGAGGTTTCAGACATCAGTCATGGAGTAGAGACAAGCCATCTCCTCTGTGTACTGTTTGAATTGCTGACCCACAGAATCTGGGCACATATTAACATTTTTTTTTGTTTCAACACTAAGTTTGGACTTCTTAATTATGTAGCAGTACATAACTGTGTTATCTATTAGATAACACAGTTAGATATCTATTACCTAATAGATAATATAGCACTGTGTCTGTACACAGGAGATCTACATTTCACAGAGCACATACTTTTAGATGTGAATGTTGACTGCTCAATTTCTAAGAAGAACCTATACACACATCTAGGTACAAAATGTTTATGTTTATGTAAATATTAGACCTATATAAACTAATCTATATTATCCATAAAATGAGGGGCCCTTGATAATGGCTAACATTTCTTTCTGGTATTTATTGTGTTCCAAGAACCGATAAATTCTTTCATTGTATGAATTTTCTCTTTTAACCCTCATAGTAACTCACTGAGAGAAGTAATGTTATCTCTATTTTATAGATGAGAAAACTGAGGCAAAAACAGATAACATGCTCAAGAGTACTCAACAAGTAAATTTGAGAGTCAAGATTTGAACCCAGTTCTCAAGTTTTAGATCCCTTACTCATAGTCACTAAGCTATATACTGAGGGAGGGGATGAAAGCTGAAGCCATTACCTCATGCTCAAGAAGTTAGACAGAAACTTAGCAGGTATGGTTGAAAGAAGACAGGACTTGGAGTCGTAAGTCCAGAGCCTGAGTGATGAAATGACTTCTCCTCTCCTCTAGATGTAGGTTTGTGTTTAGAAAATGAAGAAGAGCACTGCACATGTTGATTGTTGATTTCTGGACTTCATGATGACCAGAGAGTGGAAGTTTACCAGGGAGCTATTCTGCAATGACATAAATTATTGATTCAAAATCAAACCTTTAGTATAAATTACTGATTCAAAATCAAATCTTTATCATGTCTCCCTTGCATCAGAAGTCTTTCCCACTCTTCATTTCTTTTTAAACCCTTTCCTGTCTACTCTTGGCCAAAGCTTGAAGCCTGATTTAACATTTGGAAAGAAAATAATGAAATAGTCGTAACACAGCAATTCCAATGCCTACTGAAACAGAAGCTCTAAATAATTTTTCAGATAATTTAGGAAATTAAAAATATTTACATCCTAGATGCAAAGACAGAAGTTACTTGTGTAATAAAATAAATGGTGAGACAAAAGGTTTCTGGTCAAGTAGATTTGTTTAAATAGGAACACTAATCTGAGTTCTACCCCTGTGCCAAAACCCAGTGACAGGTTGCATACAGCTTCTAAAGGGATAGTTCAGTGCATTGGGTCAAATTCATGCCCTAAAATGTGGTACTATTAGTAGTACTAGAAGACAGAGTGTCACTGTCTTCTTTGGGACATAGATGAAGACCCCAAGATAGACAATATCAAGGACAAGTTATGTAGAATAAGATATTATCTCAGTCCTTGGGACATGTCATCCAGGATAGAACAAGAAGTAGATTTATTATCAAGTACATGAAGCCAGAGACAGTAAGCAATGAGTGGTAGTTGGTTAAAATAGACAGGAGTTAGAAGTAGAGGCACGGATGTAGAAAACAAACTTAGGGTTACCAGGGGATTGTGGAGGGGAGGTTAAAATGGGAGATTGGGACTGAAATATACACACTACCCTACATAAAATAGATAACTAATAAGAATCTGCTCTTCTTATTAGCACAGGGAACTCCACTCAATACTCTGTAATGGGCTATTTGGAAACGACTCTAAAAAAAAATACAAGTGGGGCTTCTGTGGTGGCGCAGTGGTTGAGAGTCCGCCTGCCGATGCAGGGGACACGGGTTTGTGCCCCAGTCCGGGAAGATCTCACATGCCGTGGAGCGGCTGGGCCCGTGAGCCATGGCCACCGAGCCTGCGTTTCCGGAGCCTGTGCTCCACAACAGGAGAGGCCACAACAGTGAGAGGCCCGCGTGCCGCAAAAAAAAAAAAAGAAAGAAAAAAAGTGGGTATATGTATATGTATAACTGTTTCACTTTTCTGTACACCTGAAACTAACACAACACTGTAAATCAACTACACTCCAATAAAATTGTTTTCAAAAATAGGTTTTAAGAACCATAGTCAGGGAGCAGTGTGGATTGGAAAGATCTGACAAGAAATACTTCTGCATCCTCAGACAGTGCTCCCCAAGCTGGCTATTGCAAGGGTGAGCATTTAAGAGATCTTTGACATAAGGAGGACATGAGATTAACAATCTATCCCAATGTGCATGAATTATTCTCCTCGGGGCTATCAGAAATCAGATGGCATCCTAGAGCAAGGGTCAGCAGATCTTTTCTGTAAAGGGTCAGAGAGTAAATATTTTGGATTTTGGGTACCATACGTATCCGTTGCAATTGCCTATCTGCTGCTGTAGCACAGAAACAGCCATGCACAATACCTTAAGGAATGGGTGTGGCTGTGTTCAAGCAAAACCAGGAGTCAAGCGAGATCTGATCAGTGGGCCAGAGTTTGCGGACCCCGGTTCTGGGTCAGTGTTCATAGCTGAATGAGTCATGAGGCCTTAAGTTCCAGTTCTCATTGTACTACTTTCTACCTGGGTGAACTTGGGTTCATCCTTGTATTTATATGGGCCACTATGTTAGTCAAGTTTCTCCAGAAAAACAGAACCAACAGCAGGTGTATACAATGTGCCCATATATATTGATAGATATAGATCTAGATATCAATATTGATACCTAGATCTATATCCATATCTATATAAAGATAGAGAAAGAGAGAGAGAGATTTTAAACAATTGGTTCACACAATAATAGAGGCTTGGTAAATTCGTGATCTGCAGGTTAGGCTGTCTAGAGACTCTAGGAAGAGTTGCAGTTCAATTTCTGTAAGTCTTCTGGCAGAATTCCTTTTTGCCACAGGGAAGTCAGTCTTTGTTTTATTAGAACTTTAACTGATTGGATGAGGCCCACCCATATTATGGAGGATAATCTGCTTTACTCAAAGTCCACCACCAATTTAAATATGAATTTCATCCAAAAACACCATCACAGGGACTACCCTGGTGGCACAGTGGTTAAGGATCTGCCTGCAAGTGCAGGGGACATGGGTTTGAGCCCTGGTCTGGGAAGATCCCACATGCCGTGGACCAACTAAGCCCATGCACCACAGCTACTGAGCACGTGCACCTAGAGCCCATGCTCTGCAACAAGAGAAAGCACCGCAATGAGAAGACCGTGCACCACAACGAAGAGTAGCCCTCGCTTGCTGCAAATAGAGAAAGCCCACAGGCAGCAACGAAGACCCAACGCAGCCAAAAATAAAAAGAAAGAAAGAAGGAAAGAAAGAATTTAAAAAACACAAAAACGCCATCACAGAAATATCCAGAATAATATTTGACCAAATAACTGGGCATGGTGGCCCAGACAAATTGACATGGAAAATTTACCACCTAAGCCATAGTTTGGTCATCTTTTACTGAGAAATTTGACTTATCTGAACTATTTTCATACCTAGAAGATACCTTCTACAGGTAACATGATTTGGCGCCCAAAGCCATAAGCTAGAGTATTTCATTCCAGGTCCCTCCTCAAATATCCATGATAGGTAGAAATTGGACATCAGTAGTTCTTGAAATCTCCCCAGTGAATATAATATGCAACCAGGGCTGAGAATCTGGAGATGTAGAGAGAATTTAAATTGAACTTTAGTTAAACAGGAAAACAAGTTCTGACTCTACTGGCTGGAGCTAGACAAGGGATATGCATTTAGTGGGATGAGAAGATAAAGAACACTAGGGAGTAAATCAAATGCTTTACACCTGTGCTTAGCTAATTGTTACTCAGATAATTCAGACAATCTTACAGCATCTGAACCCTGAAATTCCTTAGTTCTGTTTACAAAAAAGTAACTCTTCAAGTAACTGAACTCTGAGAATCATGTAAATCAAAAAGAAAAAGAAATCTTATTTTCTGAAGTAGTTGATTTTATATATACTGTTTCACTTTCATGATATTAACTAGTTATCTTTCTTTCCATTTTATGTTTGAGGAAAGTAAGGCTTTAAAAATCTCAGTCATTTTCTCAAGGTCACTTGTTAAGGGTGTGGTAGGCAGCATAATGGCTCCTAAAAATGCCCTCACCCTAATCCCTGGAACCTATTAATATGTTACCTTACATGGTGAAGAGGACTTTGAAGATATGACTGAAGTTACAGACCTTGAGATAGAAAGATTATCCTGGATTACCTCATGGAACAAATCTAATTGCATGAGTCCTTAAAAGCAGAAAACCATTCCCAACTGTAGAAAGAGAAAGATAGAGATGACTTAATAGAAGCAGAATCACAGCGATGCAACATTTTGGGTTTTGTAGGTGGAGAAAGGGGACTCTGAGTCAAAGACTATAAGTGACTGCTGGCAGCAGATAAAGTCCAGGGAACAGAAACACCCCTAAGAGCCTCCAGAAAACAATGTAGCTCTGCCAACACTTTTTTTTCTTTTTTAACCATCTATATTGGAGTATAATTGCTTTACAATGGTGTGTTAGTTTCTGCTTCATAACAAAGTCAATCAGCTATACATATACATATATCTCCACATCCTCTCCCTCTTGCATCTCCCTACCACCCTCCCTTCCCTATCCCACCCCTCTAGGTGGACACAAAGCATAGAGCTGATCTCCCTGTGCTTTGTGGCTGCTTCCCACTAGCTATCTATTTTACATTTGGTAGTGTATATATGTCCATGCCACTCTCTCACTTCATCCCAGATAACCCTTCCCCCTCTCTGTGTCCTCAAGTCCACTCTCTATGGCTGCATCTTTATTCCTGCCCTGCCCCTAGGTTCTTCATAACCATTTTTTCTTTTTTTTTATATTCCATATATATGTGTTAGCATATGGTATTTGTTTTTCCCTTTCTGACTTACTTCACTCTGTATGACAGACTCTAGGTCAATCCACCTCACTACAAAAAACTCAATTTCATTTCTTTTTATGGCTGAGTAATATTCCATTGTATATATGGGCCACATTTTTTTTGTGTGTGTGTGTGGTATGTGGGCTTCTCACTGTTGCGGCCTCTCCCGTTGCGGAGCACAGGCTCTGGACGCGCCGGCTCAGCAGCCGTGGATTATGGGCTCAGCCACTCCGCAGCATGTGGTATCTTCCTGCAGCGGGGCATGACCCGTGTCCCCTGCATCAGCAGGCGGACTCCCAACCACTGAGCCACCAGGGAATCCCTGTGCCACATCTTTATCCATTCGTCTGTCGATCCTGCCAACAATTTTACTTTACTCAATTGAGACCAATGTCAGACTTGTAAGGTAATAAATTTACCTTGTTTTGAGTCACGAAGTTTTTGGTAATTTGTATGAAAGCAATAAAAAACAAATACAGAGGTTCTACAAGAGCCAGGCTATATATTTATACTTCAGTATTTCTGAAATGAATTTAACATTGTGACTGACAGCAACAGCAGCAGCTTCCATGGGATCCCATCACACACCTGAGGAAAAGCAGCCTAATACAAAGCAGTGACCGCAGCAGGTCACTGCCCCACACTTGGAGTAGAGGGGCACTTGCTCTACTGTAGCAGCAGCATAGCCTGAATGGGAACCCATCCTCCTGTGGCACTAGTCCCATCAACATTAGCGTAATCTGCTAGCATCTGCTGAGCCAACAGGCCCCACATATACAAACCCTCCAACTCAGCAGCATTAAGTGAGCCAGGCTCAGGGTTTCCTGAAACTCATATCCAATGGCACTGGAAAGACAAGATATCACCTACACTTATGAAAACATAAAAAAACAAAAACAGAACACTGGGAACTTCAGAAAGAAAAGGGGAACAATGGAATGGGTGAAAACAAATGGGGTAAATAGAAGAGACTATCATTAGTCTCATGAGTTTCTTAAATACTATATGATGGTCCAAGCAAAAATTAGGACACCATCTGATGTGGTTCTCAATGTAGAGAAAGGAAATACTACAGAAAATCATACTTTAAAACTGGGGAATATTAAGAGACCTAAATGGAAGTAAAATTTTGAAACTTCACTTGAAGTCATAAAACACTGATTCCAGTAGACTATGATAAGTTACATATGTATACTGTAATGCCAAAAGCAACCACTAAGAAAACTATACACACAGTATACACACATGATTATAAATAAATAAATTAAAGTGGGCTTACTAAAAAATGTTTAACCCACAAGAAGGCAAAATAAGAGAAACATAAGATTGAGAAACTAAGGTAAAAGACAAAACAAAAAATAAAATGGTAGACCTAATCTTTAACATAGCAATAATTACATTCACTGTAAATGATCTAAGTAACCAAGTCAAAGACAGAGATTGGAAGAGTAGATTAAAAACTCACAAGCATGATCCAAGTATACACTGTCTATAAGAAGCTTACTTTAAACATCATGATATAGGTAGTTCAGAGTAAAAGGATGAAAATGATATATCATGTGAACACTAATCAGAAAAAGCAGGAATGGATAAATTAATATCAGATAAAGTAGATTTCAGAGCAAAGGAAATTATTAGGGGCAAACAGGGTCATTACATAAAGATAACAGGAATAATCCACCTAGATGACCTAGTGATACGAAATGTGTGTGCACCAAACAACAGAACTTCAAAATACATGAAGCAAACACTGAAAAAGGTAGTAAAAGGAGAAAATTTTAAATCCACAATTATTATTGGAGACGTCAACACAGCAATTTATAGAACTACCAGACAGAAAAATCAGCAAGGATATGGAAGAGCTGAAAACATCATCAATCAACAGGACATAACTGACATTTAAAGAACACACTCAATAAGAGCAGAATACATATTCAAGTGTCCGTGGAACATTCACTCATACACCATATACTGGGTGATAAAAAAACATTAGCAGATTTAACAGAATTAAAATCATAGAGAGTATGTTCTCTAGCCATAATGGAATCAGACTAGAAATCAATAACAGAAAGACAACAGGAGAATCTTCAATCACATGAAAACTAAACATCACAATTCCAAAGAACTCATGGGTAAAAAAGACAGCGTCAAGGAAAAAATTTGTAATGCATAGAATAAAAGAAAATGGAGATATAACAGATCAAAGTGTGTGGAATGAAGTGAAAGTAATGCTAAAAGGGAAGTTTATAGAACTAAATTGGGAAATAAAATATTTCAAAGCAATAATCTCATTTTCTATATTACAATAGTAAAAAAGGAAGAGGAAAAAACACTAAACAAGCAGAAAGAAGGAAATAATAAAGATGAAACAGAAATCCATGAAACTGAAAACAGGAAAATGGGGGGGGAAATCAATGAAACAAAAGGCTGGTTCTTGGAAATAAACAATTTAATCAATAAAGATCTAGCAAGACTGATAAAGGTAAAAACTGAGATGGCACAAATCACAGATATCAGATATGCAACCAGGGATACCATGACATATCCTGCAGGTTAATAAGGGACAAGTTATTATGAACAAGTCTACACTCTAAATTCAAAAATGTAGATGAAATGGGCCAATTCTTCTACACCCAAAACTACCCAAACTCAGCCAAGATGAAATAGATAATCTCAATTTTCCTGTAACCATTAGAAACACTGATTTTTCATATAAAAACTCCCAAAAGAAATATTCAGGCTTAGATGTTTCACTTTTACCCAAGACTTAAAGGATTAAAACCAATTTTACATGATTTGATAAGAAATAGAAGTAGAGGGAACTGTTCCTAATTAATTTTATGAAGCCAGTATTACCTTGATACCAAAACCAGACAGGAATAGTATAAAAAGAAGAAGACTATAGACCAATATGTTTTATGAAATTGCCTGTAAAAATCTTCAGCCAGATATTAGCAAATTAAATCCAGAAATATATAAAAAGAATAATATATCATGACCAAGTGGTATTTATTCCAGTTATGCAAAGTTGGTTAAATATTTGAAAATCAAACAATGTAATCCACCATATCCAATAGATTAAGGGGGAAAAGTCATGTGATCCTATCCATTAATGCAGAGAAAGCATTTGACAAAATCCAATCCCATTCATGATTTGGCACATATATACAATGACATATTACTCAGCCATAAAAAGAAACAAAATTGAGCTATTTGTAATGAGGTGGATAGACCTAGAGTCTGTCATACAGAGTGAAGTAAGTCAGAAAGAGAAAGACAAATACCGTATGCTAACACATATATATGGAATCTAAGAAAAAATAGGTCATGAAGAACCTAGGGGTAAAACAGGAATAAAGACACAGACCTACTTGAGAATGGACTTGAGAATATGGGGAGGGGAAAGGGTAAGCTGTGACAAAGCGAGAGAGAGGCATGGACATATATACACTACCAAACGTAAGGTAGATAGCTAGTGGGAAGCAGCCTCATAGCACAGGGAGATCAGCTCGGTGCTTTGTGACTGCCTGGAGGGGTGGGATAGGGAGGGTGGGAGGGAGGGAGACGCAAGAGGGAAGACATATGGGAACATATGTATATGTATAACTGATTCACTTTGTTATAAAACAGAAACTAACACCATTGTGAAGCAATTATACTCCAATAAGGTTGTAAAAAAATAATAATAAAATTAAAAAATTATAAAAAAGAAGAAAAAACCCCCCAAGCAAACTAGGAATTGAAAAGGAACATACTGAAACTCATCAAGAGGATCTACAACCTATACCGACATTATATTTAACTGTGAAAGACTGAATGCTTTCTCTGTAAGATCAGAAACAAGGCACCGATATCTGCCCTCACCACTTTTATTAAATATATTAATGGAGGTTCTAGTAAGAAAATAAAGCAAAAATAAATAAATACATAAATTTAAAAGTTAAATTTTTAAAACATTTATTTAAAAGATAAAAGGACTATTCCTACTACGTTGAATAGGAAGGAATATATCCTACTGAATGTTGAATAGTAATATATACTATTGTATTAAATAAGGAAAAGTAAAACGGTATCTGAAGAGGAGATGATAATCTAAATGGAGAAAATACCAAGGAATCCACAAAAAGCTTGAGAAATAATATTAGTTTGTAAATGTTTTTTTTTTTTTTTTGCGGTACGTGGGCCTCTCACTTTTGTGGCCTCTCCCGTTGCTGAGCACAGGCTCCGGACACGCAGGCTCAGCGGCCATGGCTCACGGGCCCAGCCGCCCCGCGGCATGTGGGATCCTCCCGGATCGGGGCACGAACCCACGTCCCCTGCATCGGCAGACAGACCCTCAACCACTGCGCCACCAGGGAAGCACTTGTAAATGTTTTAGAGTACAAATCAACACAGTTTTATCAAATTATATATTAATAACAAATGTGTAGAAGCTTAAATAAAAATATGTGATGCCATTTACAACTGACCTAAATAAATACTTAAATATAAGCCCAATAAGACATTTATAGGTCCTCTATACTGAAAATTACAAAATGCTGATGAAGAAAAATGTAAAAGTCCCAAACAAATAGTGAGACATACCTTGTTCATGGATTAGAAAACACAACATAATAAAGATGTCAATTCTCCCCAACTTAAGAGGCTTAACAGAGTTACTCTTAAAAGGCCCTCAAGCTTTTTGTGGATATAGACAAGCTTATTCTAAGATTTATATGGTAAGAAGAGGCTGAAGAATAGCTAAAACAATTTGTAAAGGAAGATTAAAATGGGAGGAATTAATCTACCCAATTTCAAGATTTTGCAGTAATGATGGAGGGTAGATACACAGATCAATGGAATGGAATAGAGAACCCAGAAATAGACTGACATAAATACATTTAACTTGTTTTTGACAGCAGTGTGAAAGCTATCAAGGAAGAATAGACTTTTCAAAAAATGGTACTGAAACAGTTGGACATCCCTTGACAAAAACAAACAAACAAAAAATGAACCTTAACCTAAACCTCCACACCTTACACAAAAATTAAATCAAAGTGGATCATAATCTTCAATGTAAAAGCAGGACATTTTTAGAAAAAAAATAGGAGAAAATCTTTGGCATCAAGAACTACGTGAATAATTCTTAGACTTGACACCGAAAGTATGATCAATAAAAGCAAAAATTGATAAATTGGATCTCATCAAAATGAGTTAAAAATGCTTCATAGAAGATCATTTTAAGTGGATGAAAACTCAAATTACACAGTGGGATAACATATTTGAAAATCCCACATGAGACAAATGACTTGTATCTATAATATACAAAGAACTCTCCAAACAACTTAAAAAAACCCAACTAGAAAATAGGCAGAAGACAGGAACAGACATTTCATGGAAGAGAATATACACATGGCAAAGAAGCACATGAAAAGATGCTCAACATCATTAGCCATTAGGGAAATGCAAATTAAGACCATAATGAGATATCAGAGAATAACGAAAATTAAAGTATAGTGACAACATCAAATGCTGGTGAGTACATAGAAAAATGATATCACATCACTGGTGGGAAAATAAAATGGTTTAGCCACTCTGAGAAACAGCTTGACAGTCTCTTTTAATCCTAAAAGTAGATTCACCCTACAACACAGTAATTGTACTCTTGAGCATTTATCCAAAAGAAACAAAAACTTAATTAAGTTCCCACAGAAACTTACACATAAATGTTCATAGCAGTTTTATTTATAACAGCCCAAAACTGGCCACTACCCAAATGTCTTTCAATGGATGAATGTTGAAACAAATTGTGATAAAATCTTATGATAGAATACTACCGAGCAACAAAAAGGAACAAATTATTAATATATGCAAAAATTGAAATGAACTTCAAGGGAATGACGCCGAGGGAAAAATTTTAAAAAGCCAATCTCCGAAGATGAAGTAATTCATGAGGATATTTACATATTATTCTTAAAATAACAAAACTGTGGAGATGGAGAACAGATTAGAAGTTGCCAAGGGTTAGACATGGGGGTAGAAAGTACAGCGGGGGATCTTTGTGAGGTTTTTGTGGTCCCAGTACAAATAATACAGCAATCTTGGTTTTAACCCCGAAAGATGTTTAAAAGCAATTCCTAATAAGAGGTGTCCAGATATTTAGCAATGGCAGCAGATTAGAGGTATAGCTACCCAACATGACAGCTTCAAATCAGATGGTAATAATTCAATGCATATGTTAATTTTTAAAAGGCCAATCACAATACTTAAATGGTATATATCTTAACGATATTATTCTAAGGATCCAGCTATACCAGATGGACTAGCAGGATTTTCTGTACATTCAATCTTATTTAAGACAGTAAATCTTATAATAAGATAGTTAAAAAAAGAAAAAGAAAAAAAAAACAAACCAACTACAGTTGGATATTCTCATAGGAGAATGAGGTGAAAATATGTAGCAGCGGTTCAAAAGCTTAAGCAGTGGCACCTAAATTTGGCTGCACATTAGAATCATCTGAAGCACTTTTTAAAAACCCTCACACCAACAGTTGGTCATCCTAAACCAATAAAATCATTTAAAATTTCCTCAGACGATGCCATTGTCTAGCCAGAAGTGAGAACCAGCGGACTAAGCAGAAGGGGATGTTTCTACAAAGATTTCTTAACAATAAGTTCTTTCACCCAATCAGATTTACCTTCCTGCAAAGGGGTAAAGAAGGCTAGATGTTGTCCATACTTGCTTAGCTTTAATGAGCACTTGTGACTTGCCCAAAACCTAGATCATGTTTCCCCTAAATTTCATGTGATTTCCTAAGTTTTTCAAATCCAGGGCTAAGGGGTTTGCCAGGATGAGATTTTAAGTGCTCACACAGGGGAAGTCCCTGGCAAACCAGGACAGAGGTCACTCTACATTGAAATGTAAAGCACCTAAATAACCCTGCCACTGCCCCCAGATACTCGTCTGTGCCAACCAGTGGAGAAAAGGCATTCTCCATTACCACCACGGCAAATGCTGCTGTACTTGCCTTGGCTACTCCCTATCTTTTCCAGGCGTCTCTCCCCTTCACCTGCTGGTGGACGCTTTGGCAGCTGACAATGCAGATATTTTCAAACTTCAAGGTGAATAAAAATCATCTGGAGGGCCAGTTATAACAGAGATCACTGAGCCCCACTAGAGTTGCTGATTCCATAGGGCTGGGACAGGGCCCTAAAACTTGAATATCTGACACATTATCAGGGGATGCTGGTAAAACTGGTCAGGTTGTTACCGAATGCACGTTCGTGTGTCTGAAGCACAGTGAGGCCAACCAAACCGAAAGGTTGCAGTCTGGAGCAGAGAAAGGTTTATTGCAGGATCGAGCAAGGAGAGGGGTGGCCCGTGTTCCCAAAACCCTGAAATCTCCAAAGGATTTCAGCAAAGCATTTTTAAAGGCCATGTGAGGGAGGGACGTCCCAGGGAATGTGATCAGCTCGTGCACAATCATCTGACTGGCTGATGTTGAGGCCACAGGGCAGGTAACAGTATCCATCCTTAGGTGCCAGAAGGTCTGGGGGCTGTGTGCTCATGATCATCAAAGGGTTAATTTCTTCCATTGGGTGGTGGTTTTTAGCATCTGAAAACGCAAGAAATATGCCTGAGATACTATTATCTGAGGACTTCAGAGAGGAACTACAGCAGAGGCTATGGGGGATGGGTCTGTCCTAGGAAGGCCCCATAGGGTACTGCTTGCTTACAAGGTGACCATACTTTGAGAACCACTGCTCTAGTGGCTTGGAATGTTAAAGTAATGGAAGAATCCCTTCCCAGATCTAGATTCTAGTATCACCAGCTATTTTGGTGGGGGGAAGGGTAAGTTTTGTCCTTGCTTGGACTTCTTGTTCATTTATATCAAAGCCTATTTGAGGCAGTGCACTCGGCAGTCCTGCAGATCTGTCTTTTGCTTCAGCAGTGTTTGGAATGAACAGACCCAGGGACGCTCCTTGCTCCAGCCCCCGACCACCCTCCAACATTTCTTCCTGTCGCAACCTTTGGAATCAGCCACTCAGCTATCCTCAGCCTCCAGGACAGGCCAACACCGTTTTTGGAGCTTAGCTCCTTATCACTGATCAACCACGAGTTCCCAGGTTCGTCAGAATTATTCCATCGAGGTGGAGGCCGCCATTCACCGCCTGTTCAACATGCATCTGTGGACACTTACCTCTCTCTAAGCTTCTATTTCCACAGCAACAGTGGGACTCTGGACAATGGGGGCCACATTTTTCCCCAACTGGCTGAAGAGAAGTGTGAGGGCGCCCAGCGACTCTTGAAAATGCAAAACAAGTGCTGCGGCCGCGCCCTCTTCCAGGATGCGCGGAAGCCTTCTCAAGATGAGTGGGGTAAAACCCAGGACACTGTGCAAGCCGCCATTCTTAGGGAGAAGAACCTGAACCAGGCACTATCGGATCTGCGCGCCCTGGGTCCTGCCCAAGCAGACTCCCACCTCTGTGACTTCCTGGAGAGCCGCTTCCTGGACGAGCAGCTGAAACTCATCAAGAAGATGGGCAACCACCTGACCAACCTCCGCAGGCTGGCTGGTCCGCAGGCTGTGCTGGGCGAGTATCTTTTCGAAAGGCTCATGCTCGAGCACAAACAGGAGTCTCTGAAGTCCAGCGGCCTCTGAGGAGCCCCTCTGGCGTCAGAGCTTCTGCCTGAAGCCCAGCTCTGCAGCCACTAGGCAGCTTTGTAACCGCCCTGGAGCCCTCTCCCAAGCCTTGGACCAAATGGAAACAATAACGCTTTTTGCAGAAGGAAAAAAAAAGCCTATTTGAAACACAAACAGAATAAAGAGAAAAAAAGAAATATATATATATATATATTCATGTTCTTTTAACATATGAATTGCCCCACTTTATCTGTGTGAAATACGTTTGTTCCCGTTATTGGGCTGGTTCTCAAGCTTTGCTGCTCGTATGAATTACCTAAAGAGCTCTTTTTTTTTTTTTAGTATTAAATATTTTTTTAAATTAGTTTCTGCTTTATAACAAACTGAATCAGTTATACATATACATCTGTTCCCATATCCCTTTCCCTAAAGAGCTTTTAAGAGAAACTTTGGTGTCTGGGTCCCAGCCCCAGAGATTTTGATTCAGTAGGTCTAGGGAGGAGCCTGGGCACGGGGAGGTCTCAGAGTTCCCCAGGTGATTCTAATATGCAGCAACTTTGTGAACCACCTCTTGGCTTCCATCCAGCTAGTGATCAGATATTAAATCTAAGACACATGGGCTAGTGCGTGAGCTCTGCTGCTAGGCGTGTTCCATTTTCTTCCTCCTGGAAGATTCGTGCCAGGGAAAATGATTGATAGTTGTGTTACTTCTCTGAAATGGATAGAAATTTCTAATTAGCGTGAACAGGGGAGGGTGAATGGGTGAATGCAATAAGGTGTATCATTTATGTATTTCCCTATGTGTATGGCTAGAAGCTTTTGCAACTGACGTCTGCCCTACTTTTCATGCGAATGGTAGTGCTTGTCCTCCTAATGCAGCTGTAAACTTTATCAGCCCATAGGTAGACAGCATCACAAAATATTTACCCCTCCCCACTGGCCCACTCTCAACCTTCACTCCCCTTCCCCAATACACAAATGTACATCAATGTGCTTGAGACCAACATCAACATACTGACCTTCAATTCTTCTACTTTGCAGCTTCCCTCTTATCAGGAGGTGTCAGCATTTAGTGCCCAGAGGAGGCATTTCCAGTCATCTCAGCTTAGAGGTCAAATATCCAAATATCCAAAGTAAAAAAGGTTAAAGGAAAGAAGAAGAAGAAAGCAAGGAAGAAAAGAAGGAAACAATTTTCTTATCTCATAGTAATAAGGCAGTTTTCCTTAAAAAAAAATAAAGACTTAAGCCTTAAATTCTCTTTCCTAATCAAAATGTGCTTTTCCGTCTTTAGACTATTCCTCTTATATCCTGTATTATTCATGATGTTTAATTCTTGAAATAGCACATGGCTGAAAACAGAAGCTAACCTCTTGTCCACTATGAATTAAATCTTCTTTTCCTAGGACCCGTCTACAATGTACAGTTTGGGGTTTGCCAACATAATTATCTTCTCTGAAATAAGGTACAGCATTTTGCCTTTTCAATATATAGTTATACAATACATTGTGAACACAACATAGTCAATATAGTCAATACAACTATAACACACATGATATGATGCCACTTTGGTGGTTTTCTTCACCCATGTCATTCTGAAATTTGACAGTATAGTTTTCATATTCTAATGAGCTGAGTATTACCTTTGCAAGGATAGAAAAATAAAATAAATTCATAATATTCTTGTGTGGTTTGCCCCTGGGGTGGATTACCATAATGGGGGCATATTTGAGCCTTTCTCCAAGTCATTAAAAAACCTCCAGCGAGTAGCCCCTTGTCCTCTCCAGGAAATTGCGGGAAAGTATCTTTAATCACAATAATCCAGGGGGGAGAAATCTCGGAAATAAGACATCTGCTTCTGTGCCTTGTTGTTTTGCACAATAGCAATGATTGCTTTAGCAGCTTCTATTGCCATATGTGTATAGTAAGTAAATGAACATAAAATTGAATGAATGCATAAAAGAAGGATAAACCCACCCAGTTTAACAAATCCACTCTCTCACCTGCTGTGCCCTGAAACGTGAAAGAAAGAATCACGGGATCATAAGGATTCATAAAAAAACAGTCTCTGTTAACAATATTGACAGGAGGTATAAGGATGATTTGTCTGATGTGGGACCAACAGCTTAACTGCTTAATTCTTTTTTTTAAGGGCAAATCATTCATTTATTGTTTAAAGATTGCAAGACAGCATCTGAATTTTTGTAGCACAATTTAAATGTTTTACTTTTTTGATAAAGCAGAGTATAATAGAAAAACAATTAGTTTCCAGTAATATCTATATCTCTATTCAGAATTAAGTCTTCCACAGACATGTAACCTGGAAACAAAAGCCTGTTCCAATAAGCAAAGCTTCAACAGAGCGGCTACTTTTCGGGCCAGGGAAAGATTCATCCCTATAGGATGATGACGTGCTGTGTAAAATGGCTGCAAGGTCACAGCCTTGAGGGCGTTGGAAGTCTGTTATCCTATTCCACATTAAGTAGTTTGGTGAACTTCAAACGACCGTTCGTCCGCAACCAAGCTGCCAACCTTTAACTGATATTTCAAACAGGTAAAAAATAAATGAAAAGAAATCCCTACACTGATGTTCCTCGATTTACACTGTTAAATGGTTCATTAACATGTAATTCTGGCTAAGAATTACATTTGAGACTCCTTGCTCAGATTCTGGTTAACAGTACTAATCTTTAGAAATTCAAGTTCTCATTCATCAATAATTTGTCAGCTAGGATACCTTCAGGCATCAGCTGCAACTACAGAACAGGTGCCCTGCCTCAGCGCTTCGGAAAGACAGAATGTACACCACCACCAGCAGACACAATACCTGTCACTAGACGGCACGTGTGCAGGACAGCAAGACACAAACGTCTATTCATGTGTGCCGCGGAGCAGCCGGAGAAAGAGGACTTCACCGCCCAGGGTCAGAAGGGACGGGGTAAGGAACCGAAGTAGCACCGACGAATGCGGTCAGAAGGACCAAGACAACTGATGGTTGCAAGGCAAGTTTTATTATGCTCCGGTTGCAGATTATATAGACTAGAAATGGAAGGTTGCCAGATGGTGGTTTACATTATCTATAGACTGTCTCGGCTCAAGGTTAACTTCCCTGGGAGAAAACCCATAAGCCCAGAATCATCCAAAATAACCTGCATGTGCAGGGGGGAGACAGCTTTGCTTGTCTCATTTTACTTTCTTTCTGATTTCTGGGCCCTGGTGATTTATCTCCCATGGAATGGAACAAGGAGGGGAACAAGTAGGGACAGTCCCTTCGAGCAGCGGCGGCATGCCTGGCATGTCCGTAGCCTGATCTCAAGGCTGACTGTTTCCCTCAGTTCCCCCTTTTCTATTTTTTAATTTTTGCTGCAAAATAATTCCATGAAGCGTAGTGCCGAGAGTAGTATATTGTTGCATGAGGATACGAAACAGACATGAGAAGATTATTATCAATAATAGGCAAATTATGGCCAGGGTAATAAATCCTGACAACCCTCCAGTGATCCACGACTGAGGGTTTAACCACTTTAAATGGTCCAGTAAAGTTTTAATTACATCTTCTTGCCAAATATCATCAAGATGTGCATTTTGTATATCCTGAATTTCAGCATTTAATTTCTTAAGATCAAGACTAATATTATTATCTGACCAAACGCTCAGCAGATGCATTTTTACTTTTTCCCATTCCCAAATACAGTCATTGTACTTGTAAGGAGTAACGCAAATCCACGTATACTTTTCATGACAAGCTAAACGCATCCTCAATTTTAATGCTGCCATCTGATCTCCAATCCCCCAAATTGCGTTTTTAAATTCATCTAACTTGTTATTCATCTGTAAATCTATGTGACTTTGTAAAGATAAAGCAAGACTGGTATTTTGAGATAATTGATTAGCAAAGTGAGCATGATTAATACTCTGTGAAAGAGCAAGACGGGCAGTAGCCGCGGTAGCAGACAGAGCAGCCAAGGCAAGTCAACTTACTATTAGCCACCCAATAAAGCGTCTCCTTCTCTGCAAGGCTTTAGAGAGTTCCACCCATGCCTGTACTCCAGTATCTTCACACCAAGGTTCTCTCAGATGTACAGGCGCCATAACATATATGGGTTACTTTAGTATAAGAACAGATTGTGTCCCTGCAGAAGGGAACATACAACTGTAAAAATACAATGAACACAGCTAATAGTATATCCTCCTTCGGAAGAATTACCAATGTTAATAGAACCAATCAAAAGTGTATATGGAGGAGCAACACAAGTTATAACAGGTGTATTGGAATAAGTTAGAGCTAGTTTCCATATACCCCAGTTCTTTTGAAATGCGATAAACCTATCTATGACGGGAATAGAAGAGATAAGAATTTACCCCTTGGTATAATCTATAGTACACCATATTTGGTTATTATTCCAAGATGCATTGCAACATTCAAAATTGGATCCAGGAAAGTTAATGGTCATAAAAGGAGGAAATTGATTTTTTGATTTTCTCTTAAGAATAGTAACCATATGTCCAGCCATAAGTATCCCTTGTCCTCCAAGTAAACGCTTCATACACAAATAATTTCCTGAATCTTCACCTGTAACCTTGGCTACAGTAATAGCGGAATCCCTAAGTGGTGAGGCGTATGAGATTCGACCTCTAGTATTAATAGGTTGCCCATTTTTATAGCAAATGGTGGTATCCTTAAGATCCTCTCGTCGGCTGGTAGCCGGGCATGTAAGAGTAATGTTGGTTCCTGTAAAACGAAGGATGCCTGGAGAGCCTGACAAACTAATTGATTGATCCGTTCCCTCATAAACATCTGTATGCTCATAACTAATAGCCTTTACACATCCAGTTTCCAGATTCAATGGGCTAAGACGGACAGGATAGGTACTAAACCAGTTAGTATAATTTACAGACATATTGATTTGTTTTATATTCCCAATAAGAGGCCCATAAAGAGTATCATTGTAAAATACAGGAAACTCTGCTTCAGACCAAGATATGGGTTTTAATAGTGGAGGATCAGGTACATAGGCCCAGTAAGTTGCTGCATTAACAGAGGGAACACATGAAATGGTTGCCAACATAGCCAAAAATAAAGTCACAGGTGTAACAGGATTATTCTGTTGTTTCACTAACTCTTGAGCTCGTGAAACCAATTGTTTAATTTGTCCCCAAGTTGGAACATCACTCCTTTGAGTCATCCTGGCAAGTGGTCTCCTCTTCTTCTTCTTTTGCTGAATCAACACTGTCAAATTTTCGGGAGAGATGCAGAGCTTCTTCATCTTCTGAACTAGTTGTGAGCTGTGGCGAGCCATCTATTTGCTTGACTAAGCAAGCGCTCAGGAAGCCAGAGAGGTCCAGGAGCTGATCTGGGAAATATACACATGTGACCACGTCCCCAAATCAACACAGGATCAGGACCACGCCAAGTGCTGGTTAGCGGATCTTTCCCGAGGACCTCCAGAGATTGAAAGGCCAATCTTGGCTCAGCCACCAACCTTTCCCCTGTCAACAGTGAGAAAATTTAAAATAAACAGAGCATGATTTATAAGGTTATGTAGTGTTGTTCTATATAATTCCCCCATTTTTATTTTTTCAATAGTGAGCTTTAAAGGTCTATTTGCACGTTGTATAATACCTTGTCCTTGAGGGTTACGTGGAATGCCTGTAATATTGGTAATTTGTAATGAATTACAAAATGTTGCAAAAGCAACACTAGTGTGAGTGGGCCCATTATCTGTTTTAATAATTTTGGGAAGGTTCATGAAAGCAAAACAGTGTGATAAATGAGTGATAACATGTTTAGTAGCTTCTCGAGTCTGTGCTGTAGCACAGAGGAAACCAGAATAAGTATCAGTAGTGACATGAACAAACTGTAATTTCCCAAAAGACGGGATATGAGTAACATCCATTTGCCATAAATGACTAGGTAATAATCCACGAGGATTAACACCATAATGTGGAACAGGAAGGTGAGGTAAGCACTGTGGGCATTGCTTAACAATTTGTCGGGCGGCTCCACGAGGAAGGGAAAATTGTTTGTGTAATGTAGCCGCCGATTGATGGTGTAAAGCATGCGATTGCTGTGCTGCTTGTGAAGCAGTTTGATCATAACTTACCATAATATGAGGGTGTCCAGGACATGGACCATGAGTACCAACAGTATGAAGATAATGAATGCAATACCTTAGCCATTCTTGACAGCATGACGAACGGAAAGGAGGAGGACGGTAAATTGGGATATGTCCTGCTTTAGGGAAAAGAGATTGAGGAGGAAGAGTAACTTTAACTTTATTTTTGGGAGGAAAATGCACAGGATAAAGATCACGTTTAGATCGAGTTAAAACATCTGCAGTCGCATTCATTTTAGACAATGGACCAGACAAGTTAGAATGAGCACGATATGCAGAGCTGCAACAGGACCATCGTGGGAACGAATAAGCTGTTGAAGTAAACGAAAAGAGGATGATAATTCAGGGTCATTAGTATATCCTCTGGTTGCAGTCTCCAGAAGAAATAATAAGCTAATAAGATATTTACTATCAGAAAACAAATTAAAAGATATAGAAGGCAAATGTTTAAAAGCCATAATGACAGCATACAGTTCAACACGTGGAGCTGAAGTCAAGGAAGTTTGTTTAATGAGTTTTGTTCCGTCGTCAACGATTACAGTAGCCACTCCTGAAGAAGAACCGTCTGTAAAAACCAAAGGTACATGAGGAATAGGCTGTTGCCTAATTATAGAAGGAAAGATATAAGAGTTAAGTTTGCTGAATTGGATCAATTTATCAGCAGGCTAATGGCATTCCAAGGTACCTGAAAATCCTGCAAGAACAAGACCCCATTCATTACTATGTTGAAAAAGCCAATTTTGTTGACTAACTGAATAAGGGATAATAATTTGAGAAGGTTCTATACCTATAAGTTGTAAGCATCTAGTTCTACCTTGCATTATTAACTTAATAATAAGTTCATAATAAGGGTTAATAACTTTAGAGGATGTAGTTTTCATAGGAATCCATTCAATAATTCCAACAGTTTGCCATAAGATGGCAGTAGGCACATGAGGTGTTGGACAAACAACTAAAGACATGGGCAGGTGAGTATGTATTTGAGTTAATTGTCCAGAGCTGATAGCTCTATTAACTATTTGGAAAGCTTGAAATCCTCTGGAGTCATAGATCGTGAAGTAGAAGGATCTGAGTCACCTTTAAGAATATCAAATAAAGGCTCTAACTGAGCAGTAGTAAGTTCTAAGGAAGGCCTTAGCCAATTAATATCTCCAAGTAATTTTTGAAAATCATTTAATGTTTTTAAATTATCAACTCGAATTTGCAGTTTTTGAGGCCTAATGGTAGAGTTATCAATATATTTTCCCAAATAGAAAAATGGAGATTGTCTTTGAATTTTTTCTGAGGCAATGACCAGGCCAAATGATTGTAAGGATTGTTGTAAAAATTGGGAAGCAGTCTCTAATCAAGAAATACTATCAGTGGCTAAAAGTATATCATCCATATAATGTATGAGATATAACGTTGGAAACCTTTTTCTCACAGGAGTTAAGGCCTGAGCCACCTATATTTGGCATAATGTAGGACTGTTTGCCATGCCCTGAGGCAATACTTTCCATTGAAATCTCCTCATGGGTTCCTTAAAATTTAAGGAAGGCAAGCTAAAAGCAAAATGTTTTCTATCTTCAGGAAACAAAGGAATAGTGAAAAAACACTCTTTAAATCTATAACTAAAAGATGATAATTGTGTGGTATGGCTGTTGGAGAGGGTAGGCCTAGTTGAAGAGCTCCCATTATTAGCATAGTTTTATTAACAGCTCTTAGACCCTGTAATAACCTCTATTTTCCAGACTTTTTCTTGATAATAAAAATAGGAGTATTCCAAGGACTATTGCAAATTTCTAAATGCCCTAATTGTTCCAGTACTAATTGTTCTGCAGCTTCTAATTTCTCCTTTGTGAGGGGCCATTGGTCCACCCATACAGGGTCATCACTCAGCCAAGTAATTGGACCAGCAGTGAGTGGAGGAGAATCCAAGGCCCCTAAGAAAAACCCAAACCTTGTCTATCACTTTTTATTTTCACATCAATAGGATAGACAGTTCCTTTTTGATTTGTTCCCAGCCCTTTTGTGGGAAGAAATCCTTGATCCAACACCATATTAGAGACATGAGAATTTGGACTATAAAGTAATACTCCCATTTCCTTTAATATATCTTGGCCCAAGAGGTTTAAAGGCAGCCCAGGCAAAACATAAGGCTGGAAGTATCCTGAATGGCCTTCACTATCTTGCCATAATAATAACTGACTACTTTGCATAGGAGAACTCTGTCCTATTCCTTGAAGTTCTGTAATAATAGGACTAACGGGCCAATGTTTAGGCCAGTGCATCTGCGTCATAACAGAGACATCAGCTCCAGTGTCTAACAACCTGAAAAAACCTTTCCATTCATGGCTCATTTCATTTCTGGACATTCTTTCCCTATCTTCTGAATCCAGTAGGCAGCACTAGATGATCCAAAAGCCTTTGTTTCTCTCTTTTGATGTTGTAAAATTTGTCCATGAGGTACAAAGGGCAAAAGTAGCAATTGTGCAATTTTATCACCAGGGGAAATCGTTATTATATTTTTAATAGTTTGTGCCATGATTTTTATTTCTCCTTCGTACTCAGAGTCTATGAGTCCTGGCATAATAGTTAAACCCTTCATGGCGACACTACTTCTTCCCAATAATAGTCCAATCAAACCCTTGGGTAAAGGTCCATAGATGCCCATAGAGAGGGCCTGAGGACCCATTGCAGGAGTTAATACATATCGGGCGGAGGTACTGAGGTCCAGTCCTGTGCTTCCTGCTGTTGCTCTGGAGAGCGAAGATATTGTATGTTTTTGTTTTTGGTTAATGTCTGATTGATAGTTTGAGGAGGATACACAGACGTTGCCCCTACTATTTGTTGGGGCCGGGGAAGGCCCCGGGAGGAGTTTCCCGACAGTGGTGTCCCATCCCTGTGGGCCACTGAGCGACAATCTCGTGCCCAACGTTTTCCCCTATTGCATTTAGGGCATAAACCAGGGATTTTCGGACCATCTGGAGGTTTTTGAGTAGGGAAGGAAGGAGCAGGGTTACAATGAAAAGATCCACATTCTCCAGCAAAATGACCTGCCTTTCCGCATTGAAAACTAGTCTTTGTTCTCTTTTGATTGTTTTTAAACCCCACTTTAGTTAATGCTGCAGCCCTAGCAGCACCCTGTATATAAGCAGGCCCAAGGTCTGCACAAAGGCGAATATAACCCTCCAGTGTTCCCCGTTTTTTCCAAGGTCGAATCGCAGCCTGACCTGCATTATTAGCATTTTCAAAAGCAAGTTGCTTAACTACAATTGTACCAGAGAGTCCATCCACAATGAGTCTCCCGACCACCTGTAACAATCTATCTACAAAATCAGCATATGGTTCATCAGGTCCCTGTCTCATTTTTGAAAGATCCTCAGTTTTGTGTGTAGAAGGTAATTTCCTCCAGGCTTGTAATGCCAAATGATTTATTTGAGGATAAGCAACAAAGGTATAAGTTAATTGATCTTGTAAAGAAATATATGGTCCTTCCCCAATCAGCATATGATAATCCACTGGAATATCATGGGTAGCATTCTTTTCTGCTTGTTCAGCAGCCCGTTCATAAAAATCAAACTTCCATATTAAATAATCTCCACCATTTAAACAAGCTCGTGCAATAGACTTCCAATCAGCGGGGGAAAGAGCTTCTCCTGCAATAGTGTCAACCATAGCAGTAGTAAAAGGAGCAGTGGGCCCATACTGAGCACAAGCAGATTTTAAATCTTTCAAAACTTTAAAAGGAAGAGCCTGATGCTCCCTAATAGCCTGTTGAGGATGATTAGGATCAGGTCTTTCTATGACAGGACAACAGAAAATAGGATCTTCTCCTCGTTTTATTGCTGCTTATACAGCACGTTGCAAGAGACTGACCATTTTTACAGATGTAGATTTTTGAGGAAGACAGTCCTTACTAATTTGCAGCTTTTTCACTGACTTATCTATCATAGCCATTAGAAAATCATCCTCAGGGTGATTCTCTCTTTTATGTTTTTTTTCTCTCTCTCTTTTATGTTTAAAAGCCTCATCGGTTAAGTCAAAATGTTCCTCTTCATCTGAAATATTTAAATTAATTAGCTCTTTTGGTTTAGGAAGTGGCGACACAGTAGCTGATAATACAGTCTTGTCTTCTGTCAGAGGCTTATGTTTTTCTGACTTTACATTCAAATCAACACTATCATGAGAAGAACCTAAACATATTTTTATCAGATTCCACAAACTAAATGTAACAACAGCAGTATGAGTAGGCCCTCGAGACTCATCATAATTTTTTAAATCTTCTCCAACTTTCTGCCAGATTTCTGTGTCACAGAGCTGCCATCAGGAAACCAGGGAGATACATCATGGATATGCTGCCAAAATTCAGTCAACTGTGAGGTAGAAACTTTATTACCCCGAGCTATAAGCATGGAAAGTAAAACCTGAGCAAATAATTCACGCTCCTTTGAGCCCTTTTGCCCCATCTTCTTTTACTTCTGACTGTTGCCTTATGCCTCTATTAGTTTCACTTTTACTCGTGGCCACACATATTTTGCATAAGGGTTCTCTTACCTGCACTTTCTTTTCCTTTTAATTGCCTTCACGCTTCAGGTCCCTGTTCGGGCGCCACTTGCCATGGACCAGCCTCAGAAAGAGGATTTCACCGCCCAGGGTCAGAAGGGACGGGGTAAGGAACTGAAGTAGCACCGACGAATGGGGTCAGAAGGACCAAGACAACTGATGGTTGCAAGGTAAGTTTTATTATGCTACAGGTACAGATTATATAGACTAGAAAAGGGAAGGTTGCCAGACGGTGGTTTACATTATCTAATGACTGTCTCGGCTCAAGGTTAACTTCCCTGGGAGAAAACCCATAAACCCAGAATCATCCAAAATAACCTGCATGTGCAGGGGGAGACAGCTTTGCTTGTCTCATTTTACTTTCTTTCTGATTTCTGGGCCCTGGTGATTTATCTCCCATGGAATGGAACAAGGAGGGGAACAAGTAGGGACAGTCCCTTCGAGCAGCAGCGGCATGCCTGGCATGTCCGAAGGTGCTCTCAAGGCTGACTGCTTCCCACACATATGTTGGCTTGTTTAAGCCTCAAGCCCTCGATCCTTTGTTGAAATACAATAATTTCATTCCTATGGTTTTCAATACCAAAAACTCTACCTCCAGGAGGGTTAAAGTCTAATTTGTACTCCAAACCAAGTAGCAGTGCAGTTCGCTACTACTGAGGCTGAATCCATAAAGACTTCAAGACCACGACCAGAAGACAAGTTATTATATATAATACCCTAGAAGGCCTGAAACATAATTATCATATACATAGCTGGTCCTTCAGAGCTTTTTACCTATAACATGTTTTTTGATGAAAGTTATTTAATGTACTGGAGATAACTGTGAACTACTGATCAAATATTTGAATACTTATACTTACCTGGAATTTCATTTCTGCTGAAAGAAAAAGGAAGAACAGGACTCACCTAAAACAAAACAAACTTTAGAAATGAAAGTAAACATCTTATCACACACTATCACTTTTGGAAGCAGCATAGAGGGGCAGTCAACAGTAAAACACTGGTGAAATAGGACAAAACTCTAGGCCAAAAATCCATTATTATTATCATCAGTCACAGTACCACAACTGTGCCCTTCATAATTAATAAGCACTCCTAAGAATCTTCATTTGGCACCAGATGATGTGTTTAAGAGAAACACTCTGGGAGGTTTTGAATCAGACTTGGTTTTTGTTAGCCAAGTTACAGGAGAATTTTTAAAGTGGGGGGAAGGGAAGAAGGAAACGGACCAGAAAAAGAATTGAAGCCATCATCTACAAACCAACAAAGCACTGAGAGTTCCAAACGTTATGTCAGACACTAAAATGACTGACACAGGCTCAAGCGGTTTATAAAACCTAGAAAAAGACTACACCAGCAAAGTCCCCATTTATCTGTAGAGTTCAGAAACTAAAACAAGGAATATTTCAGCTTAACACCTGATCTCAAGAGAATCATATACACTTCACATGAATAAAAATACCTGAAACCAAACATTTTTAAAAGCTCCAATACCCAAAATAGAAAGAAAAAAATTAATTCAGAAGACTCAATCCATCCATGATAATCACAAAACGGCTGGGCAATCTCTATCTCCCTTCCACACTAACCATCCATCCCCTGGAAGACCAAGGCAGATCAGACCTTCCAGACTTACCTTCCAGACCTTCCAGACACCTGGCTGCGGCAAAATTCGATGGAATCTCCTTGTGGAACAGCAGTTTCCCATCTCTTGTGTCTCTCCCTGTCATGATCATGCAGGAAGCAAGTCTGGCTGTGCTATTTCTTATCATTGTGTGTCACCCATCTGCAACATGATATTGAAAAAGTAGTTCCCTTTCCCCCAGAAGGCTGAGGCTCAGCTACAGGGGTAATCCTCCTGGGCACACAGTCATTATTTAGGCCGACTCAGTGACTTCAACAGGCTTAATCATGTGATCAGGCTTGTTGCCAGCTGCATAATGCTCCCACATCTGTAGATAGAGCCACTCTAGTTCCATCGTGTATTGTTTGGTGTTGAACAGAGGGCTAGATGTTCTCTGCTTCCAGACTTTGCCACGAATTTTCTTCAGGTATTCTACATCAGTTCCCAGTTTCACAGCTATCTCTTCATATTCTTGTCTGTTTTTAGCAATCAGCTCAAGACAGCCTAAACAAGTGAGCTGGGAAGCTGCAACTCGGGAAGCAAGAGTCTCTCCTGGCATAGTCACCATGGGGGTCCCTGCCCAAAGGACGTCCATCCCTGTGGTGTGTCCATTACAGAGTGGAGTGTCCAAGCAGACATCAGCCAGCTGGCCTCTCCGAACATGTTCCTCTTTAGGAGCAACAGGGGAAAAAATGAGACGGTTCGGGCGAAGGCCCATATTTTGTGCGTACTGTTGAATATTAGCTTCTCCTGCTGCTGGAAAACGCAACAGCCACAGTACACTATTGGGAACACGCTTCAGAATATTTGCCCACACCTGCAAGGTAGATGGGTCAATTTTGTATAACTGATTAAAGTTACAGTACACAATGGCATCTTCCGGTAACCCGTACTGAGAACGTGTGGTTACAATAATGGTACGGGGAACCTCCTCTCCAGTGGCAGCCTTAGTGTTGATCAGGGTAGTTGCCAGTCCATTGCTAATATTGAATCCATTCATTGTAATCTGAATTTGTCCTCTGTTAATCATTTCAATAACTGCTTCTGCAACAGTATTCATAGGAATGACAGGCATATTAAGAGTTGTATTACTGCTGTCTGCATTGTCTTCTCCATCAGGACATTTCATCTTGACTATTTGCACATCTGATAGACTATCAAGAAATGCTTGGAGGTCGATGCCATTCAGCACAATCCGATTGTCATAAATGTGCCCATTGGACTTAAAATCGATGACGGCTTTTTTCTTCAGGTGAGGGAACATATTAGCATGGTCACCAATAAAGAAAGTATGGGGCATATAAGCCAGTTTCTCAGAATACTGCTCAGCAACTTCAGCAGGTGAAGTTTCCTGATCAGTGATGATATAATCCATGAAAAGCGCGCCACTAGTCCCAGGGTACCCCAGCCACATTGCCTGAATAGGAGCTGGCCTGAGAGCAAAGAGTTCATTTCGAGCACCCCTGGTATAACCATTCAGATTTACAAGGATGTGTATACCATCTTGATGGATGCAATCAGCTGCTTTCCCATTGCATGGAATCTGAGAAAGATCAATGAAATGATTGGCTTCTGCCATCACCTTCGCTCGGAAGTTTGTGCCATCATGTGGGCTCAGGGCATAACAGAATATCTCAAATGTATCAGGATTGTGCATGCCTGGAATAGACTGCATAAGATGAGAAGTAGGATGATTCCCAAAGTCAGAACTCACGTATCCTACACGCAGTCGACCATCACTGAGCTTCAAGTCTTTTGGATGTTCATACGGTGGTTTATGAAGGACACTTATATTAGCCAAGCAGAGGTTCCCATGCCTCTCAGCAATAGCCTTCCTGAAGCCATGAGAAAGAGGATAGAGCATACTATGATGAGGCTGCACAGAAGGCAACCTATTCTTCTCCAACTGGTCAGCCACAATGCTGACCAACTTCTTCATTCGCTCATCATAGTCTGTCCAATCACAGACAACCTGCAGGCAATGAGCCAAATTACAATAAGCGTCAGGAAAGTCAGGTTGAAGCTTCAGAACAGTGCGATAAGAAGCAATTGCTTCTGGAATATTCCCTGAATCGTGGTGAATGGAAGCCAGATTGCTGTGGGCATCCGCAAATGTAGGGCTGATCTGAATGGCATGAGTATAACACTGCAAGGCTCCCTGAACATCCTGCATCTCCCGTAGGGTGTTTCCCATATTGCAGTAGGCATCAGCAAAGGTAGGACTGATTCGAATAGCTTCCTTATAATGCATCAGAGCTTCATGCAGTTTTCCCTGCTGCTTCAATACACTTGCTAAATTTGAATGGGCATCAGCAAAGTCTGGGCAGAGCTCTAATGCTTTACGATACAAGCGAACTGCCTCTTCACTGTTTCCCTGTTCTCCTTTGATATTGGCTAGGTTATTCAGAGAGTCTGCATGGGTGGGACACAGCCGGAGAGCTGTATGATAACAATCTTCTGCTTCAGCAACACTGCCCTTCTCTTTGAGAGCGTTTCCTAGGTTGCAGTAAGCATCAGGGAAATGTGGTTGCAAGTCAATAGCTCGCCTGTAGGTGTCTATTGCCAGATCCATCAGGCCTTGCTCATGGTATACACAAGCCAGGTTGCCATGTACCACTGCATGATTTGGACTCAAGCTTAGGGCACGAAGGTAAGCTGCCACAGCTCTGTCAAAAATCCGTGCCTCATTGAAGACATTTCCTAAATTGATATAAGCATCCAGAAAATTGGGGTCAAGGGTGACAGCCTTTTCAAAGTGATGAATTGCAAGCCAAATCTCCCCTTGCGCATTGAAAACACAGCCAAGATTACTCCAAGCTACTGCAAAGTTCGGTTGCGTCTCAATTGCTTTCAAATAACATGCCTTGGCTTCTTCTAAGCCACCCAGGGCTTTGAGCAGGTTCCCCAGGTCACTGCGAACACAGTACAAATAAGGATTGTACTGAAGAGCAGAGACGTAAGCTTGTACTGCCCCTTCCATGTCGCCTGCTGCTACCAATGCGGCTGCCAGGTTAATATAACCATCGATGAAATCTGGTTTGAGATGCAATGCATGCCGGTAATGCTCAGTTGCTTCCTGCAACTGCCCTCTTTCCTTGTACACATTCCCCAAATTCGAATAGGCTTCTGCCAGAAGAGGGTTCTGTTTAATTGCCAGAGTACTAAAGTGGGCAGATCTGTCCAGCCTTCGACACTGGAAGTGTATAGATGAAAGTAATAAAAGTACACCAGTATTGCCTGGCTCTTGTCTCCAGAGCTGCATGCAGTGTCTCTCAGCTGTCTCAAAATCTCCTGCCTGATATTCTCGATGTGCCAACTCAGCTAATCCTTGGAAGGAAAGCATACGTTTCGTTGGTTCTGTGCTGTCGGCCACGTTGCCCACGGAAGACGCCATCTGGAGCTTCTGGAGAGAGTGAAAAAAGGGGGTAATTGAGTCCCGCTGCCGCCACTACTGGCAAGAACGTTTCTAGAGGGAGCAAGCACGAGCGCAGCAGCCGTACCACTGCTTTGGCAGGCTTAAGCGGCGGCAACAGTTACAGGCACCGAACCTTAGGAACTCTGGTTGGCCATCTACCTCTCATGCTCTTGAAATCTTAATTCTTAACCCTGCCCTCTTCCACCATTTTTCTCCTAATCAGGGAATAAAAATTACCTATCCATTTGCCTTAGAAGAAATCAAAAGTCAGTAGTCCAAACACTTTTTAAAATATTGTTTTCTGTCCAGTTGGAAATGAAATACATGATTGACTTTTCTTCATCATTCATATAGTCAACGTGGAAAACATTAGGGCCATGAATTTCAATACAGTAAGATGAGAAAATTTTAAATTGGCCTTCCCAAACCACTAATAAGTAACCGATGTTGTATATAATGCTAAGATCTTAGAGACTGAGTTTGATATTTTAAAAGTTCTGAAAACATTAGCTAATTTCTCCTCATCAAATTTCTCATGACTCAAACCTGAGTATTACTTTTTAAAAGATAAATCTATTTATTTTTATTTATTTATTTTTATTTTGGCTGCATTGGGTCTTCAGTGCTGCGTGCAGCCTTTCTCTAGTTGCGGCGAGTGGGGGCTACTCTTTGTTGTGGTGCCGGGGCTTCTCATCACAGTAGCTTCTATTGTTGTTCCACAACTCTATGGGTTCCTTTTTAGGTCCTACGAAGAACCCTAGAAATTAGTTCATGTAATTATAGGTTTTTGCAAAATTGTCAAAAGTGAGATATTTTAACTTCCATCAGGTAAGACCAGCGTCTATTTCTTTGCCAATTTTCCTTCTATCATAGTCCGCTATGTTGGATCGTATTGGATTGGTCACAGGCTTTTTTGAAATCTGGCTAAGGACATGTTTTAAGTGAGGCTATTATGTGATTTTCAGACACCACCATATGTAACTGACTGTATAATATCCCATTACAGGAATAACTTCCAGTACTCTTACTGACTACTCTACTGACTTAACTAGCACAAGACACAGAAGCGTAAGGACAAAAACCACCTTACAGTAGAGCCATGCCTTGCACTTCACAGCTCTCAAAGCATGTGCATTTGAAGAAGAAAAAAAGAACTGAAAAATATAAAACCAGAAGTTATTCTGTGGAAAATTATTTCAATCACCAGGCATGTGAAAGATAAGTCAAAGATTCAGTTTTCTTCAATGCTTAGTCAAAACGGAAATTTCCTGCTGTCAAGAATATACTCCAGGGCTTCCCTGGTGGTGCAGTGGTTGAGAGTCCACCTGCCGATGCAGGGGACACGGGTTTGTGCCTCGGTCCGGGAAGATCCCAAATGCCGCGTAGCGGCTAGGCCCGTGAGCCATGGCCACTGATCCTGCATGTCCGGAGCCTGTGCCCCGCAACGGGGAGAGGCCACAACAGTGAGAGGCCAGCATACCGCAAAAACAAACAAACAAAAAAAAATATACTCCAGGGGCTTCCCTGATGGCACAGTGGTTAGGAAGCCACCTGCCAATGCAGGGGACACGGGTTCGAGCCCTGGTCCGGGAAGATCCCACATGCTGCGGAGCAACTAAGACCGTGTGCCACAACTCTGGAGCCTGCGCTCTAGAGCCCGTGAGCCACAACTACTGAGCCTGCGAGCCACAACTACTGAAGCTCGCGTGCCTAGAGCCCGTGCTCTGCAACAAGAGAAGCCACCGCAATAAGAAGCCTGCACACCACAACAAAGAGTATCCCCCAGTCGCTGCAACTAGAGAAAGCCTGCGCACAGCGACGAAGACACAACACAGTCAAAAATAAATAAATAAATAAATAAATAAATAAATAAATAAATAAATAAAAGGATATACCCCATCAATAATGTGTGTAATGGAATGGTGTGAATGAGTATTTTATCAGAATTCCTGTAATGCACAATCCTATAGCAGTACTGAAATCAGTAATGCATTTATAATAGTAAATATTTATGAGGAAGTAATCCATAGAGGTTTTCTCAAAGTTAACAATGAAAATTAATGTGACATTATCAATAATAAATTGTGACGCTGAAATAAACTTTTCTAAACTATTAATAACTAAAAGCAAACTCTAATCAACCATGTTAAAAGAAATCTATGTCTATAAACTACAAAGTTTATTTCTGAAAATTTTATTTCTAAAACACACAAACTGTCATATGAGGAGGCAGTTAAAGAATATATAGCTACAGGAGTGGGGAAAAAGTTTTATAGAGACACATCTGGCAGTAGTTAATTTTCAAATGTCATTTTTCTAGATTTTGTGACACCTATAGTATTGATATTTGAAAGCATTTAAAAAAATTGTAATTTGAAGATTTGCTACTTCCAGGTAGAGTAACATATTTTGAAGCAAAACAACATTTCCACTGAGAAAAATTAAAAAAGCCAAATAAAATAGTCAGCATTCAATCAAAAAGTTCTAGACATACCAAGAGATAGAATCATATGACTAAAATTCTAAGAAAGGAACAGATAATACAAAAATAGTTATATAAGATATTGTGTATCTTTATCAGGAAAAGTCTTTATCAAGAAAAGACTTTAAAATCATCAGAATTAATATTATATTTTATTTATTTGTATATTTTATTTATATATTTATATAAAGGACTTAAAGATAAAGCCCTAGTTAAGGCAGTGACAAAAGCAGTAGCAGTGGGAGTGAAAAGAAATGGTTATATTCAAGGAGATTTTGTCAGTAAAAGTCCAAGATCAAATGTCTGACTGCATACATGGGATGGATAGACGGAGTGGGAAAAATCAAAGTTAACTATAGAGGTTCTAGTGAAGATGGGGTTGCAAACACCCAACCCAAGGGGTTGCGATCATCCCCAAGGTCTAGGAGACTCAAAGGGAAGGTCATGGTCGAGGAAAAGTTAATTGCTGGGAAAATAAGACTCCCAGTCTCTCCATCTCCTTATACTAGTTTTTTTTTTAACATCTTTATTGGAGTATAATTGCTTTACAATGGTGTGTTAGTTTCTGCTTTATAACAAAGTAAATCAGTGATACATATACATATGTCCCCATATCTCTTCCCTCTTGCATCTCCCTCCCTCCCACCCTCCCTATCTCACCCCTCTAGGTGGTCACAAAGCACAGAGCTGATCTCCCTGTGCTATGCGGCCGCTTCCCACTAGCTATCTATTCCTTATACCAGTTTTGGTTTTCTGCTCATATACGTAGCAGCATTTCATTCAAGGGGAAAGTCATTGATCTGACTGGTCAAATGAAACACCATAGTTCAAGGCACATTTACAGTGGTTAGTTCCTCCACAATTTAGAAAGGAACGTTCACAATTTCCCTCTTCCTACACCGCAGAACACATTGGCCATTCCTCCAAAGTTTCCACTCCATAGAGTGGACCAGAGATGACGTTAGCCCAGAACTGAGAGCTTGGCATGAGATGGTGTCAACCCCACCTAGAGCTCTGGCATAAGTTATGACCCAACCCAGTTCTACAGAGAGCTCTGCGTGGAATCTTGTCTCAGCCATAATAATGTGATTCTGCTTTTCATTTGGTTGTCTTCTTTGCTTAACTTTCCCTGGCCACTCTGACAAACAAAATTTCAGGCAATCCTGGGCCACTCACTAACTTTATTCCATCTAATGTTATCCAGATTCCCAAGAAAATTACTAACAATAAAGGGGGAAATTTGGAACATGGTGAGTTTTAGGTGCCTGAAATATACAGGTAACTGAATCCACTTAAGTAGCAAATTATTTGGATCTCAAATATGCCAGTAGAAGAGCAGACTAAGCTCAATTTAATGTACTCTTACTGGAGACACATGTAAATTCTGGGTCAATTTTGAAAAAGTTAAAAGCACATAGCTGAGATTAAAAGAAAGAAAGGAACACCTGCATGTTTCAGAAAGTAACAGAGAAATTCAATCCAGAGAAATAAGAGCAGACTGATGTCTATGGGTTCCGTTCCTTAGTATAGGCCTTATGTAAATAGGGGCTGGAGCTAGAAATCTAACATTACCTTGAGGCCAGGAATTTAGACTCAGGATGGAACAATATTGAGAAGTTAGTACAGATATCCTACAGAAATTTCATGAGGAACTGCTTAGTCCATTAAGAGGGCCAAGGGAGGTGGTGAGGAAGACTGATATCTCTTGAAAACCTTCAGGTACAGAAAACATCAACACCTCTGAAAAGTAGGCCTGTCCTTCCCAGAGTTGTGATGGCCAGCTTGTCACTAACCTGGAAGGCCCTGTAGGAATCAGAAACTGCAAGGAGAGTAATTCAAAGAAAAACAGATGCAGGATGGGTGTGGCAATAAATCCTAGGACCCTACCAGAAACAAAATTAAAACCACTCTAGAGGGAAATTTTAACAAACCAGGGCAGAGAGTATCCTAACCAGAATAGAATAATAATTCTGAGGAAGTTACTTTACTTATTTAAGTAATATTCAATGCATTTCCATGGCCAGGCCCTTTTGAAGAATTCTAAAACATATACAAACAATTCATTTACATCTTATATATCCCACCATCCAGAGCAAAATTCACTTAAGAACTGTACTGGTGGAAATTGGGCAGCACTATGGAGAAAATAAAATGTGTTTACCATCAAAAAACATGAAGGTAAGAAAGATAATGTCTAATTTTTTAATTATCCTGTGGTTTCTTGAAATCTTTTGAAACCCAAATTAGAGAAACCTAGGAGGAAATGAAGATTTAAATATTTAGAGATTTATCAACTCATCTCTAAAAGCTTTATTAATCTCTTCTTTTAATAACATTCCTGAGAGGTATAAATGTGTCCAGTGATAGGGTTGAATAAGCCTGAGAGAATTTCAATTGTTTACCATTCTTGGTCAGCTCTTAAGACCTTTCAGGAGCATCTTGATTTTCATGGCCTCATCCAACAAAAGCAGGATATTTTACAGAAAGTCCTGGGCCACTTTTTGGCTTGCTTTTGTGTCTATGTTTTTGGTTTTTTCACATCGGGTGGTACATTAGGCTACCTATTGCATACTCCCTCATTCATGCATGCATTCATTCAAACAATATTTACTGAGTTGAGACATTTAATTAACACTCAATAAATGATGTTTAGATGAATGAATGCACTTTCTATCAAAGTAAGTGTAAGTACTGAGAAAAATTACAGAATGTATGATCCCAGCCCCACAAAAGCTTATAACTGTGTTGAGGATATAACAGATGCTGATGAAATAACTAATATATCATATTGGACAGTTTCTAAGTTCAAAAATGAGTTTTTATAAATAATCAGAGCCTAAGGAGGACAAAGAAGGGACAGTTCATTATGGGTTGAATCTATCAATAAATGTACATTTCAGATGAGATTTGAGATTGACCTCAAAGAAGAGGACTTAGATATATGAACAGAGAACAAAAAAGGCATGGTGATAGCATGTGCATAGATAGTGTGGCCGATATTTATGTTCTTCATTAAAGATAGTCAGAGCTAACCCAAATGTAACTGTTTCCATGGGTCCATTCTCAGTATCCAAACAAAACGGCAAATCCTATCTTAGTCAAACTAATGAAAAACACAGTCTTTAACAAAGAGATTGTGAAGGAAAGGGGGAGAGAAAGGCTTGCATCCCACACCACACAACAAAACTTATTGAATTCTTTGTTTAATTTTCTCCCTCTGAAAATTTCCTCTCCCCCCTCTGTACGTGTCTCTTCTCCCACATCTGGCCACACTCTACCAGCCATCTTTCCAGATCTTTCCAGAACTCTCCATCCTAGTTTCATTAGGCCACAATTTAAACATCTCACAGGTCTCCAGGATGCATCCCCATCACTTATTCCACAAAGACAAACAAAGGACACTTCTCAGGATCACGTTTCTTTGAAGGAAGAGGTCATGAGGGTGATTATAAATAATATAAGGTGGAGAGCAGTGACTTAAAATACCATTTTTCAGCTTAGAATGTGAATACAGGGAACTTTGGGAAACTAGAAAATCTAGAAAGGATTCACTGATAATTATTTATGTTCAATGAATAAAATAAAATGTAATAATACAGCTAAACTCTGACAGATAAACTTTTTCAAAAGTTGCTTTCACACACCGTCACTATTGGGATGTTTGATAAACACACCTTTCCTTCTTTACTTTCTTCTTTCTTTGCAGATACTGGCACCAAACTTTCAAACGATAAGAACCTTCCCATAAGTCCCTTGCCAGGCAAGATTAAGGTATAACAATCCAAACAAATTTTTGAAGAAGATAACTGGTTGAAAGCATAAGAAAAGAGCTGGGTTTCTCTTATTCAACAGTCACATAATGAGTAATGTGGGAATTGGTTTAAAAAGTCTCTCTGCATGAAGGGCTAAGGTTAAGATTAGAACTTCTGAGGCCAGAAGAGCAAAATGACTACAACAATCCACATATTTTCAAGAGCCGCCCTTTGGATGTGAGGGATTGATTTTTCCCACTACTTTTTCAGCAACCCAACTGGTGTCTTTATTAAACGACATAAGAGAATACAGTGTGGCCAGGAAGGCTTAGATTTCCTTAGCCCCAAGTCAGATATTCTCCAATGACTGTCCACTCTAATTAAAAAGAGAGATTTACAGAAGGAAACTGGATACAACTGAGTGTACCTTAATTTCAACCCTTTACCTGAGTTATTTGTTTTGCTTTCAATTCTCCGCTGAAGTGCCTACATTAATATATTTTTAAGAACATTTCCTTAAGTTGAAGTATTCATTCAGTATATTCATTTACTATAATTTAGAAAAGCCAAATGATTTAGGCAAATTCATTTCTATATTGCCACAGCAGTGTACTGTGAACTAAATGACACCTGGCAGTTCTTTACTCAGATACTAACTCAATTAGAAGGCAGAACAAGGATACCTACCCATTCAGGGAGGGAAAGGTCACTTAGCCTCTGTAGCTGTCTTAGGTCTCTTAGCATCACAGTAACAAATTGAAGCCTAAAAACCATATGATCATCTCAATAGATGAAGAAAAAGCTTTTGAAAAAAATTCAATATCCATTCATGGTAAAAACTCTCCAGAAAGTGGGCATAGAGGGAACATACCTCAACATAATAAAGGCCATATATGACAAGCTCATAGCTAACATACTCAATGGTGAAAAGCTGAAAGCATTTCCCCTAAGATCAGGAACAAGAAAAGGATGCCCACTCTCACCACTTTTATTGAAGGTAGTTTTGGAAGTCCTAGCCACAGCAATCAGACAAGAAAAGTAAATAAATAAAAGGACTCCAAGATGGAAAGGAAAAAGTAAAACTGTCACTGTTTGCAGATGGCATGATACATAGAAAATCTGAAAGACACCATCAAAAAATTATTAGAGCTCAAAAATGAACTTGGTAAATTTGCAGGATACAAAATTTATATATAGAAATCTATTGTATTTCTATACACTAACAGTGAACTATCAGAAGGAGAAATTAAGGAAACAATCCCATTTACAATCACGTAAAAAAGAATAAAATACATAAGAATAAATCTGCCTAAGGAGGTAAAAGACCTGTACCCAGGGAACTATACGACACTGATACAAGAAATTAAAGATGACACAAACAGCTGGAAAGATATACCATAGTCACGGATTGGAAGAATTAATATTGTTAAAATGACCATCATACCCAAGGAAATCTACGGATTCAATGCAGTCTGTATCAACATATCAAGGGCATTTTCCACAGACCTAGAACAAATAATTTTAAACTTTGTATGGAAACACAAAAGATCCTGAATAGTTAAAACAGTCTTGAGAAAGAAGAACACAACTGGAGGAATCATGCTCCCTGGCTTCAGACTGTGCTACAAACCTACAGTAATCAAAACAGTATGGTACTGGCACAAAAACATCGATCACTGGAACAGAATAGAGAGCCCAGAAAGAAACCCATGCACTTATGGTCAATGAATCTATGACAAAGGAGCCAAGAATATGCAATGGAGAAATGTCTGGGCTTCCTTAGGGATGGTTTCATCAATTAATTTGTTTTCTTAAATGGACCATACTTTTCCATGTCTTTGTATACCTTGTGATTTTTTTGGTTGAAAATTTGTCTTTCAAATATTATAATGTGGTATCTATGGAAATCAGATTCTCCCACTTTCCCAGGGTTTCCTGGGCTTTTGATTGTTGAAGGCTGTAGTAGTCTGTTTAGGGACCTTTCCAAACTATTTTTGCAATGACTGTTTTCCTTATCGTATGTACGCACTGAAGTCTCTGTTCCTTTAGTTCATGTTTAGCTAATGTTTTGACAGAGATTTCCTTGAATTCCTGCACCTAAAACAAACAAAAACAAATATACACAAGCACATCCACATGCACACTCAAAACCACACACCTCTGCCCATTGTGCAGATTGCTGGATCACTCCTTCAACATTTAGCTGACCCGCATTGAGTTCAGGGCTCAGCCCATGGTCAAAGCTTAGAGACTCCTCTGGTGTTTTCAGAACATGCATCTTATCTTGAGTATGCATGTGGCTTTCTTAATTTCTCTGGACACGTGTGTACTTTTTGTAGGTTCTAATTTCCCAAAGAATCTCCCCCAACTTTGGCTCCTGCATCTTCTGTGGTCTATTGTATTTCAATGCACAGTCTTCTGCCCCAGCCATCTGTGCTTTGTTAGTTCACCTTGCACTTTCTTTGAGCAATGACCGCTGCTTTTCCAGACTGTGTTCCAAGTTAGCTAAGACAGAGATAAGCATCTTGTGTCAGTCCTTCAGGTAGCTCCCAGACAGGTTAGAACAGATACACATGATAATCTGACAGTACGGTCTCTTCTGCTCCCTCCTGAAGCAGGATTGAGGGTCCCATACTAGGAATGGTCTGCTGCTACTTTAAGACTATCACTGCATTAAGACTCCACCACTTTAAGACCATCACTACACTAACAGTGGATGGGGCAAGGGCAAGTAAAAATGCCACAAAGCTTTCCTGCCATTTTCAAATTGCCTCTTCCCTGGTTCAGTATGTGTTTGCTTGCTATAAATCTTTGGCTGATTTCAGGACTAAGAGAAACTCAAAGAACTCCACAGCAAAAAACAGTATAATCAAACTCTCAGAAGCCAAAGGACACAGAAAGAATCTTTTCTTCCAAAGGAGAAAGAAAAAAGAAATTTGTTACAAAGCAGGGATCCTCAAAAAGATTAGAGCTGGGCTTCCCTGGTGGCACAGTGGTTGAGAGTCCGCCTGCTGATGCAGGGGACACGGGTTCGTGCCCCGGTCCGGGAAGATCCCACATGCTGCGGAGCGGCTAGGCCTGTGAGCCATGGTCGCTGAGCCTGTGTGTCCAGAGCCTGTGCTCTGCAATGGGAGAGGCCACAACAGTGAGAGCCCCGCGTACCACACACACAAAAAAAGATTAGAGCTAATTTCCTATATGAAACCACGGAAGCAAGAGGCCAGACATATTTAAAGTGCTGAAAGAAAAAAAATTGTCCACCAAGAATTCTATATTTGGCCAAACTGGTTTCAAAACATAGGGAGAAATTAACGCATTCCCAGATGAACAAAGGCTGAGGGCATTTATTTTACAACTTCCTACCACTGCCCTAGGAGAAATGCTAAATTGAACCTTCAGGTTGAAATGAAAGGACACTAGACAGCAACTCGAAGCTGTAGAAAGAAATAGAAATCTCCAGTAAAGATAAATACATGGGCAAATACTAAAGCTAGTATTGTGTTATTGGCTTGTAACTCTACTTTTTATTTCTTACATGATTGAAAAAACAAATGCATAAAATAATCATAAAGCCATGTTATTGGGCTCACAAAGTATCAAGGTGTAATTTGTGACAACAATAATGTAAAGAGGAGGAATGGAACTGTAGAGGAACAGAGTTTCTGTGTGCTACTGAAGTTGGTTTCAATTGAAATTATATTGTTTTAACTTTAGAATGGTAAATGTAATCTTCTTGAGAACCACAAAGAAAATATCAATAGACTATATGCAAAAAGAAATGAAAAGGGAATCAAGAGTTCACCACAAGAAAATCGGCTAAGCACAGAAGTCAGTAATGGAGTAAATCAGGGGCAAAAAATGCATAAGACATACAGAAAACAAGCAAGAAACAGACAGAATTAAGTTCTTCCTCATCAGTAAGTTTTGAAAAAGTAAGTGGATTAAGCTCTCCAATAAAAAGATAAACATTGGCAGAATGGACTTTAAAAACAACCATAATCCAAGTATATGCTGTCCGCAAAAAACTCACTTGATTTCAAAAGACACAAGTTGCTTGAAAGTTAAAGCATAGAATAAAATATCCCATGCAAATAGTAACAAAAAAGAAGGAAAGAGAGACAGAAAAAGAAAGGAAGGAAGGAAGGAAGGAAGATAGATCTGGGATGGCTATGTTACTATCACACAAAATAAACTTTAAATCAAAAACTATCACAAGAGGAAAAGGAGGCCACTATATGTTGATAACAAGTTCAATCTATCAAGAAGATATAACAACTATAAACATATATGTACCAAACAACCCCCAAATATGTGAAGCAAACATTGACAGAATTGAAGGAAGAAATAGATAGTTCTAAAATAATAGTTGGAGATCAATACCTTGCTTTCAATAATGGAAAACACATCTAGACAGAAGATCAGTAGAGAAGTAGGGGGACTGAATGACACATTTAACCAACTAAACCTAACAGCCGTATATAGATCACTCCACTCAACAACAGCAGAATACACATTTTTCTCAAGTACACATGGAACACTCTCCGGGAAAGACCATATTTTAGGCCACAATACAAGTACCAATACATTTTTAAGAAATTGAAATCATACAAAGTATCTTCTTTAGCCACAGTGAAATGAAGGTAGAAATCAATAACAGAACCATTGATAGCCATTTCCCATCATGCCTGCCACACATGATATAAAGCAATGAAGGGAAAAACATAATTTACCACTTAGAAAAGTGGGAAAGAGGACATACCATTGACCCAGAGTGTGTGCTGTTTCCCGTTGTCAGGGATAGAAATAAATTAGCATCATTTATTCATTAGTGTGTAAATTTCTTGGTCAATCATTGGGCAGCCAGTGTTTCTGCCTGATGGGAAGATTTCCTATACTCAGTGTTGAGTGGAGCCAACCTTGAAAGGGACATTTTAAAGGATTATACTGTGATGGGCTTCGCAGTACCCTTCCTCCTATGCCAGTATTTAGGCTGGGGTATTTCCATGGAGTGTGTACAATCGTAGGCCCCAGTTCACCAGAATTTAGTTTGACTCGTTTTGTTAATACATTCCCTCAGTACTTTGTCTTTTGTAACCTTTTGCATTTACTTCATTCTTTATTATCACTGCAAAACAACTTTGTTTCCTGTTCAGATGCCAAAAAGTGGATATCAATACCTCCTGAGTTTTACACATCACAGATCAGTTTTGGATATCAGGGACAGAGACAACAGCTATTTCCAATAACTTTGAGACATACTTTGAACATGTGATTAACATCTTGAGTGTTGAAATGTGTGTCGAGCTCATTATACGTGCTCTAAAAGGTTTCAAACTGCAAATATTTAAAACTCTCTATCTTTGAATAGTTTTCCTGTGCTGTCCCTTTGTGTCAGACTGTTAATGTGCAGTCTGGCACCTTCAAATAATGTGGCTTTGTAACCAATTACTTACATGTTGTTTTATCCACAGAGAATCTTTTTTAAAAAAATAAATTTATTTATTATTTATTTTTGGCCATTTTGGGTCTTTGTTGCTGCACAAAGGCTGTCTCTAGTTGGGGCGAGCGGGGGCTACTCTTCGTTGTGGTGTGTGGGCTCCTCATTGCTGTGGCTTCTCTTGTTGCGGAGCACGGGCTCTAGGCGCTGGGGCTTCAGTAGTTGTGGCACGCGGGCTTCAGTAGTTGTGGCTCATGGGCCCTAGAGCACAGGCTCAGTAGTTGTGGCACATGGGCTTAGTTGCTCCGCGGCATGTGGGATCTTCCCGGACTAGGGCTCGAACCCATGTCCCCTGCAGTGGCAGGCGGATTCCCAACCACTGTGCCACCAGGGAAGTCCCCACACAGAGAATCTTAAGGTCAAAACATACAACTCGATTAACTACACTTCCTCCTGTTCACATTTCCCTCATCTTTTCTTCATCTTCTGTCTATGTTTCCTTGGCCCTGTTTATATTAAGTGCTTTTGCCATTATATTTGATTGTCTGTATTCCGGTGAGTTACCACAATGCTTTATGAGACACGCTAGGATATAAATGCATTTAAGTAATATGTATATATATATATATATATATATGTATATATATATATATACACATATATATGTAGTTTGCTTGAGTGCAGTGTTTTTTGTTTTCTGTACTGAATTCATTAGCATGGGTCAGTATAATATTTAGCATAGGTCGATATGTAATTTGTAAACTAATGAAGTCTTAAAAGTGAGGAAATAAGTCTTTCAAATTTAATTATTTATTTTAAAGAGCAGAATAGCATACATAAACAGGTGCCTAATGAAAACTTGTATTCTAATTTGGAACTCTCATGAACACCTATTTTTTTGTTCTCCTAATGGTATGATAGTAGGCCATTTGATTATTTTTATTTTTATGGCTTTAACTTTAGAACAATGAAATATTCGTAAATTTTAGAAAGTATTTTTCTTTATTTGATGGGGTTGGGATACTGGAGAAATGAAAGGTCAAACACCTATTGAGGAATCCATACTTGTCTATATAGTGTGTACTTTTATTTCAATAACTGATTTAAAATTCCTAAAAGGATGCTATAATAAGTTATTATGCCATTTTACAGACTGCATTAAGTGAATTTCAGGGAGGTATGAAACTTGCCTAAGGCTATCCAGCTGCCAAGTGGTAGAAGTGAGAATTAAATCCAGGTATACCTATCGCCAAAGTTTCTGCTCATCTCTTTACGTCATCCACTTTTAATAGCCAATGCTTTTCTGCTTACAAATATGACTGAGGTTTCCAGACAGTCAACATTGCTTTTTAATCAGATAGAAAAATTACTGTTGCTTCTCTAAAGACATATTCCTTTTCCATTAAGTGACTTTAGTTGTTCAGATAATACTTCCAGACAGTAGTCATCATACAGTTGGAGACTAAGAACAGAACTCAGGGATGTGTCTAGCAGTCAGTAAAGACCAACTGGGCTCACTGATGGTACCTACGGTCATTTCCTCTAGACTAACATAATCTTATTAATAAGACCCTAATAATTCACAGTACTGCCCTTGCCTGATTGTTTGTTCTTCTCCCTCTATCACTCTCTCCTTCCCCATATTATTATTATTTTTGACAATTTTTGGTGAATTAAATTCAGGGATTAGTATTCAGGAGCGCTAGTCACAAAAGCAGAGAATCTTAGCTCACACCAAAGGAAGAAAATAGAGAAAAAGTATAAATTATATGAATACACACATATCACACATGTACCAAATATATGTTGCACTTCTCCAAAACCTATTCGGTATCTGCACATTTATTGTATATTAGCAGTAAGACAAGAAATGAGCGTAACGCTCTGTTTACAAGATACAGAAAACAGACCCAAATATGGAAATTACTAGCAATGAGAATGGGGAAGAAAGACTACAACAAGGAATGTAGATGATATTTTTGTTTCTTAGCTATGATGCCAAATATTGAACTTTCAACTTGAGACAAGGAGGCCATAAAAAGTTGTATTAGTTTCCTAGAGCTGCCATGACAAAGTACCAGAGACTGAGGAGGTTAAACAACAGAAATTTACTCACTCACGGGTGTAGAGGTTAGAAATCTGAGATAAGGTGTCAACAGGATTGATTTCTTCTGAGGTACCTCTTCTTGGTTTGTAGATGCCATGTTTTCCTTTTGTCTTCACATGGTCTTCTCTCTGTGCATGTCTGTGTCCTAATATTTTCTTTTTATAAGGACACCAGTCATATTGAATTAGAGCCCACCCATTTGACCTCATTTGACCTCAGTTACCTATTTAAGGGCCTTATCTCCAAATACAGTCAGATTACGAGGTATTGGGGGTTAAGACTTCCACATATTAACTTGAGCAGGACACAGTTCAGGTGATAATAGAAGATAAGAGTAATTTAAGCAAGTAAGTAACTATTGTTTACAGTGAGTTGCTTAAGGATATGAATTTACTCAAGAAAAACAAGAAGAAATTACATAACACTGCATGTTATACAAAGATATTAAATTAATCATCATAACATCCTGTGAGATGGGCATTAAATTAGACTAAGCAAGAGTAAGCAACTTATCCAGAATTGTATAGTTGGTACTTTCCAGAATTTAACCCAGGTATTTTCCCAGTTCCATTCTACGTTATATAGTCATTTCATTATTTGAAATGAATTTTGAGTCTTCATTTTGCTTAGTTCCTGAAGTTATATGGGGATAGAATGGAGTTGGATATTTTCAGTGACATTCACACATGGGGAAGGAAATTGAGTCCAGAAGCTTCAGCAATGTTTCCATGGAGAACACTAACAACAGAACCAGAAACACCATTATCCTTTTGGTTCAGTGATCTTTCCTAAAGCACTACAAGAATCAATTTTAAGAAGCCCAATGTTTTCCAAACTTTCACCAATGGGCTCTGTAGGGTCCTCTAACAATATCTAAGAGACTAACTAGTTTCACATTCCAAGCCACTTAAGACAAGGAGTTCTGATTGTTCTCTGAGGAAATCAAGTGACAATCATAGCTGGTAATTTAGGAGAGTTTCTTCAGGGCCCAGGCAAAACCTAATACACAAGTAATAATCATTGTTAAGTGCATCTTTGACAAGGATTCATCAAGTATCAAAGAGGTCTATAAATTGGGAGAAATTATGATCAAAGACAAACATAGACCACAGATATTTAATTAATGCTCAATTATTTATGAGTTTAACTTTGGTTAACCTCATTTTCCTTCTTCTACACAATTTCCAATTCGTCTCTACAAAGAGACCATAATACTTACCTTCCAAAACAAGATTTATTGTGTTCCTTTAATTCAAAGCATACAGTGACTTCTACTTTCACTCCACCAAGTTTTGCTAGGAGAGAAAAGGAGACATTATATTTTGTCTTGAACTACATATGCCACCATACTTGACTTAGCCCATCCTACTGGAAGCACTTTGACGCAGATTCTACAGTGTTGTCTTACATCCTCTACGGAATCAAGCCAAGGGAATCACACATAGTTACAGCTGGAAAAACGTTTGTTCTGGGTTGATACTTTTAGCCTTTACCACCAAGACTTTATCACCAGGATCTATCTTTACAGTCTCTGAACAGGAGACCTTCTTGCCTTCCATTTTCATATTGACAAGGAAGGTAAAGGGAAGAACTGAGAAGTACCCAAAGTCAGCTAGCAGCCAGCACAGATAAATCATCTGTGGAGATATTGTTTCTTTCCAAAGATATAAACATGAGAGGAAGTCCTAGTGTTTGAAACAATTGTGCATCATAAAATTCCATGAAAACCTAGAAATCCAGATGCAGATCAGTAACATATTGGCTAAATAAGCTGTTATGTTCATGCAATGGACAAGTGTACAGACATTAAGAAGAACGAGATACTCATTTCTATGAGATTCTCTTTTCACTGAACTCATCAGTGCTGCAAAAACAATGTTACATAATACTTTTTCTTTAACATTATATCAGGCATCCTCATCTTGTCCTGCGTTTATTGCCAGTGTTACTAAAGTTTATCATTTACCTCTTTCTCTTTTAGACATATAATTTCTTCTTATTTTGGAAGCATTCATCAATCCCTATTTTACTCTTTCTTTTAAATTACAAATGAATATTGAATTTTATAAACTATCTTTTGGGGGATATTTCAAGTGATTGTATAGTATTGCTCTCCTTGGACCTTGTTATATGGTAAATTATATTTTGTTATTTTATATATGCTATTTATTATATTTCATATTATGTTTACTAATTACATTTATTATATTATAATTACATTATAATTAAGGTAGCATTTTGTTTTAGATAGACAAAACAACCAGTGGAATAGGAAGCATCTTAAAATTAGATGCAAGAGCATAAGGGAATTGAGATTAAACTAAAATTCACATTTTGGATCAGTAGCAAAAATTATTCAACAAATGTGGGAAAATATGGCTATCATTACTAAATTCTAGATACAGCAAGTAGTTAAAAGTTAAAAAATAATGAAACTGTGAAAGTATCAGAAACCTGGGAGACATGAAATAAAGTATTCATGAGGAATACCTTTCTAAGATACAAAGAAAAAAGGATACATTTAATTATATAAGAAATAAAATTTGCCTCATGGCAAAATGCACTACAAAGGTCAGAAAACAAGCAAAAGAAATTGGGAAATATATTAAGAAATGGGTATGCTTTCTTTACAACTTTTGAGAGAAGCACATGTTTCTTTTTCCTTTAACCTGTTATGGGGGTATTAATCTATAATGTAAGTGCATGATTCCTTTCCTTTAACCTGTAATGTGAGATTTAATCCATATGGTAAGTGCATGGTTCCTTTCCTTTCATCTGTAACGTGAGTGTCAACATGGGGCAGTGTTTCCAAGCACAGACTTTGGATGTTCCTGTACTGGTCCCATCACTGACCATCCACAAAACTTACAAATGTTGCTTCACTTTCCTGGGGGTTAGAGTCTTAGCTAAGAAATGGAAGCAAAATAGAATTTTCCCACAGGGATGATAGAAGGTTTAAAGGAGTAAATATGTAAGTGACTTAGCACAGTGCCTAGTACAAGAGAGATCAATATAAGTACTTATCAATTTTTTAAAGAGACAGATGAAAGAAAGAAAATGTGGTGTTTTCAATCTATTGATATATATTCTTGACATTAAACTACCTTTTCATTCATTGGATGACCTAACTTGCTCATGCTTTTTCTTACTCTAGTGAACTTGGGTAGCTAATATCATAGTTTAAAATTTTTGCTTTTATATTTACAAGTAAATTTGACCTGTAAATTTCTTTTTCCTTACAGTCCTAATCTATTTTCAGTATTAGGATTATATAGACTTCATAAGATGAATAAAGAAGCATTCTTCCTTCGCTATCTCTAGAAGTTTTTCTTTGTTAATATTGATGTTATCTGCTTAATAGAAGTTCGATAGAATTCACCTCCCAAATGATCTGGCTGGGTCTGGTATTTTCTTGGTGAAAGATTGTAAACTATTGACTTCATTCCTTTGCTGGTGAAAGAACTCCAGCTATAGATTTCCTCTTGTGTCAGTTTTGGTAAACTTTAGGAGCTAGGAAATTGTCCACTTTACAGAAATGTTCAAATTTACTGGCATTTTATATATTCTCTGTTTGTACTCTCTGCTATAACATTGTCCTGATTCTTTCTGTATATTATTTACTTATGTTTTTGTTTTGCTTAATCAAAGTGTGTTTTTTAAATCTTTTCAAAGAATATTCTTTTGACCTACTAAATCACTTCAATTTATACTTTTTTCTGTTTTATTAAGTTCTGCTCATATCTTTATTTTCTATTTTATCTATGTTCTCAGGGTTTATTGTTTTACTCTTCGGATGTCAATTAAAACACTTGGTTATTAATTTTAAGAAATCTTTTTAGTTATAAATAGTTGAACTTTTTGAAGATTCCAGCTTAGTTGTAAGTATCTAAGGGTCAGCTCGTCCACATTGTTGCTAGCCTAAGGCTAAGTTCACCCTACCGCAATGTATATATTGACATTTTTTCCCCTCGACTTTCTGTGTTTTGCTACTTCTCACTTTTCTTTGGAGAGAAGCCCTTTGAAATACCCTTAACTTATTTTACAGCCAATAAGTCTTTAAAATAATGTGTATTTTTAAAAGATAAATCTACTTATATAATTAGGCAGGGCTTCCCTGGTGGCGCAGTGGTTGAGAGTCCGCCTGCCGATGCAGGGGACACGGGTTCGTGCCCCGGTCCGGGAAGATCCCACATGCCGCGGAGCGGCTGGGCCCGTGAGCCATGGCTGCTGAGCCTGCGTGTCCGGAGCCTGTGCTCCGCAACGGGGAGAGGCCACAACAGTGAGAGGCCCACACACCACAAAAAAAAAAAAAAAAAAAAAAAAAAAGGCAGAAAATCTGACCTGCCATATTTTAAAAAACAGCATAAATTCACTCTTCTCCATGATTAATCTGCTGTATTACACAACCTTCGAGTTTTTAGCTTTATCAATGACATGTACTTGAAAAATGTTTTAGAGATCCTACCCAGTCTTTTAAAACATCCTTGTTCCTTGTTTCAGTTCTAGTTTTATGTATATTTTCTGCCTTGCACCTGATTATTCCAACATCTGATGGATGGCCTTGGGAAATCTAATTCTGCTATTGATTGGTTTTTGCTGATTCTCTCCACTTCTAGCTGATTTCTTCATTATTGTGTAAATTTAGATCATGAGCTCATGTTTACCTAAACTTTATCTGTGGGAATGCTATAGGCCTGTGTTGAAGGTCTACCACTCCAGAAAGGGTTTAGTTTTGTGTTTGGAATACCACCGATTTGGGAGCATTTTAAGTTAATTTCTTAGCTTCTGTTTGCAAGACCGCACATAAATTTGCAACCCAAACACTGGGAACACGGATTTGGGGTTCAGAATTCTGAACATTTCCTACCTGTTTCCTACCCAGAGCAGAGGCCAAGAGAATTTGGTCTTAGTCTCCCTTTGCCAGCAGATATTTTTTCTCCTGGCACACCCTTTCATTGAAGGTGAAGCTAGGGATAGATAGGTTTAGTTCTAACTTCCCATCTAGTAGGGATGGAGTTTCACCTCCTGCCTCTCACGTGGTTATGGCCATTTAAAAACAAGTCTCTATGTCAGGTGTGTCATTAAACCATGGCCTGTATTACAAATCCAGACAGATGCCTATTTTTATGGCCTATGAGCTATGAATAATTTTCACATTTTAACTGGTAACGTTTTAAATGGTTACATAAGTACCTAAATAATATCCTCAATTTTGCTCTTTGGTCTACAAAGCCTAAAATATTTGCCACTTGGCTCCATAAAAACAGGATTTCCAGCTTCTGTTCTAAGCTATCAAGATCTTCAATCCACTCCTAATATAGCTATAACTCTCACACATGTACCACCCTTCTTTCATGGGTCCTGGAAATTTCTACTGCATACTTCAAAAATCAACCACACACTTAAAAATAAGTTGTGTACATTTAACCTAGCATACCTAACCCTTTTCCTTTAGGAGAGTTTTTCAAGTAATCTTGCCCACCGTATTCTTTAGAGCTTCATTAATAATGGCAAAAAAATTAAAACAACTTAACATTCAACAAATGGGAATTGTTCATAACAATTATAGAAGCACATACAGTAGAAAACTATACACTGTTATTGAAACAGTGAGACATAACTAGTTTTATTCTTAGAGAACTATGTTTATTTGGGTCCCTTTTGTTTAAATAAGTATATTTCTGTGTATGTATGTATATAGTCATGTATTTATATACACATACATTATTTGTATGATATAGTTATATAAACGTATGAAATACCTACCTATACACATATCTTTGATTTATATTTGTATACATACACAGGAATATAATTACATATATTATATAGTTATATACATTGAACTGAAAAATGGTAGTATACATATATATCATGTATAAATGTGTGTCATCTATGTGCATGTGTAGAAAAGCAGGTTGAGAGATATGGAAGCATGAGTTAGACAGGGTTCACGATTATAAAAGTACTTATGTGTAGATAGTGAGGTTAAGGCCCATTTGATTGAAAATATTGCATATTTTTAATCAATTGTTATGATGAACAGATTCCTATGCAAATAAAATTATAAATAGCTATACATACTTGTATGTGTAATGTTTAATTAAAATATATATAGTATTATAGATGTATTATATTTATATTACATAATATAATTGTCTTATACTCATACATTATGTATTGTGTTATATAGAATATATTAACTATAGTGTATTATATCAGATAATAATAATTATATATTTATAATATATATAAATATATATTTATAATTTATATATTATGATATAGTTGTTTTATAATCAATATTACAGGATATATCATATTAATATTATGAACATACTAACCATATAAATATACTTCATTACCCATATATTTTGTATATAATATATGCTAGGCAAAAATATATATTAATATAATACATAATTGTTATACATTAATATAAATATTAGTATATTAAATTTATATATCCATATAATATTTAATATTGGTATATTTATATTATATTTAATATATACATAGCTAATGCTCTTTAAAGCCATCTGCTACAAGTAGAATAAGACCAGGAGTATGGCCAAAGCTAATTCTAAAAATATTAGATTACTTATATTCATTTATATGTCATTTTCCTGGAATCTGCATCTGGCTATTAGAGAGGACACACAGCAAAATCAACAAAAAGTGCCCAGGAGGACATAGGATCCTTTATTTATCAGAACCTCAAAGGAAACACAGTGCTATCCAGTCCCCCATCAAAGAGCCAAGAGCAAAGCTTGAAGCACCCAGTAAAAGCCCATTCAAACAAAAAAGCTTTCCCACTTAAACAGGAAAAAGTTAAGTTCCCAAGAGACCCCCTACATCAACCACCGAAGCTCATTTGGTAGTAAAAACAATAACGTTCACCGAACAACAAGAAACCCCAAACATTAGTTGTTTTAGCACAAACACAAAAAAGCAGCTAATTAGTGTCTCCTGTTTGAAAGAAGGGGGTGGGAAGTGGGCAGAAGACCTGATAGGAAAGATAAAAAGAAAAGGAAAAGGAAAATAAGTTTCCAGTTTGACACTCAAGCTGTCTTCTGCATCCATTTCGTCAAGACCACCAAGTCAATGTGGAGGCTTTTTCCTCCTTCCCTTTCTTTTCATGAGACTGATCACAACCAGCACTGCAGATTCCATCGAATTAAGGAATGCTGTTGCCTACATGTGTGAATGAGCTGTGAGTAAAGTACTGAAGTAGAGGACACCTAAAGTGAAACGTCTTCATGAATGTCCACGTGGCTGAGCAGGAAGTTAACCTTTCATAGATGTGCTAAAGAAGAAGAGTTGGCTTTTATTTTATTTACTTTTCCCTGGACTGTGTTGAATGAGTATCATCTACAAGTTTAGGCTACTTTTTGCTGAGGATTAATGCACTGGGAGAGCTGAGAGAAAACTGAACAGTAGAGCTGTCTTTTTCTTGACCAGTTCACCTTACTTTCCCAAACTCTAAGTCTTTCCCTAATTCTTTCTCCTTTTTAGTGTAGTAAAATGAACAGAACACAAAATTCACCATTTTGATCATTTTACAATTCACTGTACCATTCAGTGGAATTTAGTACTGTCACAATGTTGTGCAACTATCACCACTGTCCAGCTGCAAAACATTTTCATCACCCCAAGAGGAAACCTACACCCATTTTAAGGACTCATTCCCTATTTCCCCCTGTTCCAAACCCCTGGCAACCACTAATGTATAATATTTGCCATGTGTATGGATCTGCAACTGCTGGACATTTCGCATAAATGGAACCATACCATATGTAGCCTTTCGTGCCTGATGATAAGTTGTGCAGTGGTGGGAAAAACTAAAATGCGATGTACTGTATGATGTATGTTTTACTGAAGTGGCTTGGTCAGATTATAATGATTTATGATAAAATCACGTAAAGCAAGCATCACAATTCTCCAGGAATGTTCTGAAGAATGCTAATGTTAATTATGAATATGTGAATCCCAAATCTTTCATTTGTATTGACCTTATCTCATTAATTCTTCTCCCAACACTGCTATAACTAGAGTTGAGTTTTAAAATATACCTTCCTCTTTTCCCATAGAAATTGTCCCACAATTTCAAAAAGTTCTCAAAGGTGAAAAAGTGCACACACTTATCACGTTTGCAAATGCCAATGGAAATGCTAAGCTAACGCTGTCCAAAATGCAATATTCTTCTGTGAGAGCACCCAACTTTAAACAAATACACATATTCTAAATACAGCTTAGATCTGTGACATGTTTTGGTCACTGAAGTATGAGCAGACATGATGGCCTTAAATGAGCAGAAGAGGCCTTAAATGGGCTTGTGCGGTTGGGCTCACCTCTTATGTTTCAGTGAACTTTTTGAGAAGACAGGGCCTGGGAGCTGAGGCCTCACAGTTGGGCTCCAGAGGAAGATGTGTGTGACAGACCTCAAACTGACCCAGGACACGGAGCAAAACTAGCCATCTAGAGGTCTAAAAGAGAGCCACTGCAGCTAGCCCATAGGTCCAAGAAAAATAAATTCTTGTTTATGTAACTGAGTTTGGGGTGATTTGTTCCAAAGCATTATCACAGCAAGAGCTGACTAACACAACATCCTCCAAATCATTGCTATGTAAATGGATGCCACCATGCCTACATTTAAGGCAACTGTGTCCTCAAATTGTGAGAAATCTTGAACTCTTGGTGCCTCTCCAACACAATGTACATGGCTAAATTTCCACAAATAAGTTCACTAATATGCCACAAAGATCTCCCTAAACTTGTATTAAATGTAATGCAAAGTTCTTTCTTTTCATTTTCTGCTTCTACATAGTTAAAATGCTGTTTATCAATGGAAAACGGTTCTTGCCGTTTGGCTTCTGTCGTTAAGAGTCTTTTGAAGTCTTTGGCTTTTCAGCTCCTAGGCTGTAACATTTGAATCAGCAAATGCCCCAAGGAGAAAAGCTGCACCAAATGTGAAGCTTGCGTCGGTGTTTCCCTTCTCTCCAGAACTTGGCCCACATGTCTTGGTGTCTCTCTAACATTCAGACGCCAGCGAACAGAAGTTCTCCTACTCTATCCAGCTTTTCTAAAATTTCTTTAGACTTCGCCTGATCTTATGTTATTATTCAACTATCATCTCAATTACCCCTAGGAAGAAAATTTACAATTTTTAGAGAAAACGGAATCCTGGTACACTGTTGGTAGGAATGTAAACTGGTGCAGCCTCTGTGGACAAAAGTATGGAGAGTTCTCAAAAACTAAAAATAGAACTACCATATGACCTAACAACTCCACTCCTGGGTATAAATCCAAAAAGAACAAAAACACGTGTTTTCAAAAACATGTATTTGAAAAGATACATGCACCCCAATGTTCGGAGCATCAGTGTTTACAATTACCAAGATATGGAAGCAACCTAAGTGTCATCAAGTGATGAATGGATAAAGAAGATGCGGTACATATAACCAATGGCATACTACTCAGCCTTAAAAAAGAAAGAAATGTTGCCATTTGCAGCAACATAGATGGACTTGGAGGACATTGTGGTAAGTGAAATAAGTCAAACAAAAACAAACACCGTAGGATATCACCTATATATGGAATCTAAAAAATACAGCAATCTACCGAATATAACAAAAAGAAGGGGAGTCACAGATATAGAGAACAAACTAATGGTTGCCAGTGCGGAGGGGGAGGAGGGGGCAATACGGGGTGGAGAAGTGAGAGATGTAAACTACTGGGTGTACGATAGGCTCAAACATGTATTGTACAACACAGGGAATAGAGCCAATATTTTGTAATAACTGTAAATGTAAAGTAACCTTTAAAAAGTATATAAAAAATTTTTAAAACAGAAATCATACTGAAAATTGGAAACAATTTAAATGTGCATCAACAGGAAAATGCACATATAAATTATTGTATTTCCCTACATGGGAATCCTACATAGTGAGGAAAGTACATGAACTAGACAGATCTTTACGTGTCAGCATGGATGAACCTAGCAAAGATAACACTAAAAAAAGCAAGTAAGAAGAGAAAACATAGCAGAATACTCTATGAGGTTTAAGAACACTTAAAAATGTAGCCTAAGTAGAAAGACATCCATGCAGTGATGGAGACCAAGTTCAGAAGAGTGGTTACCCAGGGTCAGCTGGGGAGTGGCTGTGTTTGGGAAAGTGGTCACAGCAGGCTCTTCAACAGGAATGGTCATGTTTCAGTTCACACGCTGGCTGGAGGACGGAGGAGTGTCTGCAATGCTATAATGTGAGCACGCTGCATGTGAAAGCCATTGCTGACCACATCTAGGGGATCTGATACGCGGGAGCTGGTAGTGGGTGGAGGCATCCAGCAGGTGGTGGTAGAAGAGGAACGTTGTATGCATAACGCCTAAGGCCTCACCAGAGGACGACCACTGTTCTAGAAACTGGACACAAATCCAACTTCTACGGCCAATGTTAAAAGACAAACTGAGGCATGTTTAAAAGAAGACTTTACGTGAGCAAAACTAGATTCAATTCAGGCACCGCCAAAGCGGAAGTGGTGAGGAGCACTCCAGCCACAGGAGCTGCAGAGATTTTTAGTTTCAAAGGGCAGAAGCAAAGCAAGGAAGTGACTGACTTGCTATCGCTTTAAAGCCTAGTTGGTGGTTTGTGACTGGTTGTCCTCAGCGGTGTGCGTCACCCTGAGGCGTTGACAGGCTTAGATTTTGGTTGCTTTACGTAGGCGGCCGCATCACTAGAGCCACCGCAGGCTAACGGCCTCCTTGCAGGGTTCATTTACTAACACCAATTGTCTGAGTCCTTACTCTTACTCGGTCACTTCACTTCCTACGCCTCACTTTCTCTTCTGTAAAGTGGATATTCAGTAGTAAATTCTCTGTGGAGTTGTCAGTACAAAACAAAGTGATTATTAGTAACCACGATCATGTCCTGAATGCATGGAACACGTCACCATTTCCCAACTACCGTGTCAAGTTAGCAGAAACGACAGAAATTAAGAGCTCTCCGCATAAATTCACACACCCGTGCACCAGGTAAGGGACCACAGGCAGACGTTCACTCAGCCTTTCGTGTGTCCCTCACGGAATACACGCTCTCTCCTGGGCGGGGGGAGCACAGACACTTACGGGAGTTTACTTTTCAAACGCGTTGATACAACCAGGTCTCACTTTTGTTTGGATGAGTCAGCAAACGCTTTTTGGAAGCCCCAAAGTCTCCACACCTCCAACGTTTCGCGCTGCCTTAGTCTCAGAGCTCAAGCCCCTACTCTTCAGGCCGCGTCACCATGGGAGACAGGCTGCATGCGGACGCGACGCACGGCGAGCGTGCTGACGTCCTCGAGCCCCGCCCCCACGGTCCCGCCCGCTGACTTAAACGGCAGCCCCGCGGCGTGCAGGGCGTAGATGCGTGCGCCAGCACCAGGCCCTGCGGGGTGTCCGGAGCGCGGCATGGGGGGGGGGGTTGGCGTAGCTGGGGCCCGTGGCCCTATGTCTTCTGGCTGCGACGCCGGTCCTGCGCACGCTGCGGGGCCGCAGCCGCCGGGCGGTGGGCGCCCGAGGGGCCGGGAGGCGAGCCGGGGCCCCCAGGCGGGTGTGGGCATCGTGTCCGCAGCCAGCGTCCCCGAGGCCGCGCTCGGGCCATGATCCCTTGGTGAAGCTGCGCCGGGACAGCGTGGCCGATATCTTTCCGCGCTCTGAGGACCTGTGCGCGCTGCAGGACTCGGTGCCTCTGCCCTCCGTGCGCGCTTCCCTACAGGAGGGCCTGCTGGACTTAAGGCCGACCGCCTCCGCGGGGTGCACTGGGCGCCGCTCCTGAGCACCCGCTGCCCCTGATCTGTATCCAGAGCTTCTTCCAGCCACGGCTTGTCGAGACAGGTTTGTACTTCCCGCTTCCAGGGCCCCTCGTGTGGGCGCTGAGAAGCGGGGTTTTAAATGGTGCAAGGTGGAGGGTGGGCACTAGAACCAGTGCCCAGTGACCGGGTGTGCGTGCACTAGACGGGGCGTGCGGCCTAGGACTCCTGCCAGCTCGGTGACCCCGGCCGAGTGCCTTAAGGCTTCAAGGTCTCAGTGTTCTCATCTGTAGCGTGGGCTTAAAAGGACTCCTGCCAGCTCGGTGACCCCGGCCGAGTGCCTTAAGGCTTCAAGGTCTCAGTGTTCTCATCTGTAGCGTGGGCTTAACAGGACCCCATCTCTGTGGCGGTTACAAGGATGCACTGTGTTAATGCTTCTAGACTCTACAAAGTAGAACACTTAGCACAGTTTGGAGCATCGTTAATTGTTGCACAGATGTTACCTGGTCTGTTGAATGACTTTGCCTGGTACACACCAAAGCGATTAGGAAATGGATATATCCCAGCTTCATTTCCTTTCCATTAAAACAGGGCTCAGGGAAAAAAAAATCTGTTTTTCAGTACTCGTATCATATAGTGGAAAGGGCACTGGTGTGAAGGCAGCCTAGGGTTTGAATTCCAGGGCTTATGCTGTCTGTGGCCTGGGCAGGTTACTTTTGCACTACAATCCCCACACTTGTAAAATGACATTAAAAACCACTCTTTCTGTGGGTTCTTAGAATTAATTAAGCAGGTTATGTGTGTAAAGTAGCCTGGCACTTGAATGAGTTGTCAGAACCAAGGGCTGCTGGAGACGATGCTTCTGCCCTAGGTAATCTTCCCTTCTACTGGGCGGTAGGTAAACACAAGCACAGTAGTCAGTGCTCTGGAAGAAGTGAGTTCTGGTGCTACAGAGCACAGAATCTCTTTTTTCTTTAATTTTTATTTTATATTGGAGGATAGTTGATTTACAATATTGTGTTAGTTTCGGGTGTACAGTAAAGTGATTCCATTATACATATATCCATTCCTTTTCAGATTCTTTTCCCGCACAGTTTGTTCCAGGCTATGGAGTAGAGTTCCCTGTGCTCTGCAGTAGGTCCTTGTTGATGATCTATTTGATATAGAGTCGTGTGTCTATGTTAACGCCAAAGTCCTAATGTATCCCTCCCCCCCCCACCTTTCCCCTTTGCAGAGCACAGAATCTTGGAAGGGGAAGTTCAGGGTAGGATTCTTGGAGGAGGTGCCATCCTTTCTAAGGATATGTAGAAGCTCCTGGGGTGGCAGGAGAGAGCAGTGTGTGTTGAAGTTTGAGAAATATAAGAAAATATGGCAAAACTACTGTACAGGACTGGAACTCAGGGTTTGGGAAAGAAATGAGAGTTGATACTGGAAACTTAGTGGGGCCCAAGAGAAGGGGGCCTTGTTTGTCCTGTCAGAAGTTTGGATGTTTATCCTGAAGGCTGTGGGAAACACCAAAGAACAGTGAGATGAACTTGTGGTTTAGAGGCTCACTCGGACCTCCATGTTGGGAGGCAGTTGATCTGGTGCAGGGTGAATTGTAATCTGAGGGTCCCACTGAAGTTATGAAAGGTGGGACTGGGTTTTGCAGATCTGAGAGAGAATGGGTAGGGCCTGGTGACCAGTTAGAAAAGGGAGGGCAGCAAGCGTGGGTGACAGTTTACAGCTGCATCTTTTTGAGAGATACAGAGCCCAGTAGGAAGGGATTGGGGGTGGCGAGAGGATCTTACTTCATCTTCAGTGCTTTAGAGGGGCCTGGTAGATGGGTCTGGACCCAAGGTACAGATCTGGGCTTTTTGGGAGGACAGGTGTTTGAAGGCATGGTAGAGACTTAGGTTATCCACAAGAAGATCCAAAGAATCATAGGTCTGAGAGATTTTTAAGTGGGTGTATTTGAGGATGTTTATAAGCTGTGAGAAAGTAGCCAGCAGAGGAAGGGTGTAAAGATCTAGGACAGGAAATGATTGTTCATTTGATTTTGAAAAGCTGAATACTTATCGTGTGCCTGGCCCTTTTCTAGGATCTGGGGTTCACACCATCTGTTATCTCTTCTGCAAGGATAGTTCAACTCCTCCCCTGGTGAAGAGAAGTCAGATTATTCTTTGCGTCCCATTCAGGTATAAGAACTGTTCTGTACCTCTGAAGGGACTTTACTTAACCAGAGTAATAAGTTAGAAATCAAAAGAAATTAGAGCTGGAAGGGAGCTTAAAGGCCACTGTACTGAATTTTGCCTGATATTTGACATTGAATGTAAGAAAAATTTATTGTAGAGCCCATTCTCTTCAGAGTTCCTTCACTGAACTTTCTTTATGTCTTGCATCCAGTGGGTCTAGCTTGTAAATTTTGGCCTCCTCCTAAATTTGCTTCTTCATCCATATTGCATTTTGCCCAGGCTATGGCAGAAACTCCTGGGTGGTTTCACGGCCCCTGGGTTCAGTTCCTCTAAGTTCATCTGCTTCCTTGGGTTAAGTGATCTTCTAACAGAAAAAGATGTGCTTAAAATAATGCTGCTAATGGCTTTCCCACACAGAGTTAGTGCATACTAGCCGCCCAGCATGTGCTCTGCACGGAGGCGTGTAGTATGAACTGTGCTCGGCCAAGCCTTATAGGGCTCTTTGCCCTGAGGAAGGGGAGCTTTTTGTGATCACTCCCTTTATCTAGTCGGTCCTTCAGCAGCGGGGAGCCTTTTTCTAATCAGCAGAGAGCCTTTTTCTTACTCAGCTAGTGGTAGCCCCAGGTCTCACCACCTGTGGGATACAAGCCATGCTCTCTCCCAGGCTTGCTTGGACCAACATCTCTATTTTCATTTCTGTCTCTTCTCACACTTGGACCCCTGGCCTTTAGTCATCCCCACCTGCAGCATTTACAGTGCCCAGCAGGAGTCAGGCTTGAGTGTCTTTTCACACATGTTCCCTCTGCAGCTAATGCACCTCCTACTCCACCTCTGCATAGCCTCATCTTTCCAGACTGTACTTCAGGGTTATCATGAAGCCGTCACTTAGATATAACTTTTTGCCTCCATAGGAAGCTCTGTGCATAAAGGTTACGTTTATTTATCTCATGTGATTGAAATTTTGAGTTTATACATCTTCCTCCTTAATGAAGGCTTTAAGGGCAGGAGTCGTTTCTAATCCTTAGCCCAGAGCAGATGCTTTTGTTTTTATTTAGATACTTTTTAATGATGATAAAATGTATGGTTTAAATCACTCATTTTACAATAATTTTGCTTTAGGTTGTGACAGAAAAAGAGTTTACAGAAGTCGTGTTCCTGCGATAAGAAATAAAGATGTGACCTTTCAGTTGTGTAAAGCTCATCAATGCTGTGTAAGTGCGTCGGGTGCGCTAAGGAACATGGAGCTAAGTGGGCTAGTTGTGTGAGAGAGAGACTTCACTATGTTAACAAACGTGAGCCTTCATTGTGTCCTGCCAACATTTGATAGTTGCTTTTGGGGCTAACTAAACCAGTAAAAGTTTAAACTGTTCCTCCCCATTAAAGGGATTGAATAATTGGCTTCTTTGGTGCACCTGTGTCTTGTGAATTGTCCAGTTGGGGATGGAGGTTTAGAAAGTGGGTTTCAGTCTTGTTTAAGTGTCTTCCCATCAGACTGGTCTCGTGATTTCCTACACACCATGTCTGTCTACCTTTTCCTGTCTACCTTTTGTTGGTAGTGTTCAGGCCTGGATTGTCTCCTGTACCTGCTCAAACCTTGGTCCATTCTCATTTGTACCATGGAAGTTTGTCATGCTGGATACTGTCAGAATTAATCTTACTTAAGTTTGTGTTAAGCCACAAACTACATGTTTTGTATATTTTCTGTTTTCTCTGTTTGTTTATATTTTTATGGTTTCTCTTCAAGAAGTATTATGGGAAGGGAAATAGCAAGATGAAGAGCAAAAAAGTCATCATTCTCTTTCAATTGTTAGAACATCTATCTGCAATCATAATTATGAGGCACTGTGGTATGTGTTAAAATAAGAGATAGATGTAACGTCCCACAGGAGCAGCAAACTCAGTGGTGTTGGTGAGGGTGTGTCATGGAAGTAATCACAAAGCAGGTGACTCTTGATTAGGGTCCTGAAAGGTTAGTGTGCCTTCCCTGTGTCCAGTAGTGGTCTGGAGGGGTCAGGAAGCCTGCCTTTCAATCTGAGGGAACAGAGAGTTTGAGGTCCTCTCTCTTCTATTGCTCTAGTATACTGCATAGCAGCTCATAAAATACTAGGTTTATAGTTGACATTTAAATCGCTGATTGATCATCAAGATTGGCATGTATCATTGGAAATGAAAATTGGAGGAGTCTTATGCTTTTTAGGTTTTTCTTTCTTTTTCCTTTGTCTCAAAAGTATGTAGTACTTTACTGAGTGGTTGGGAATAAAGTTTGCAGTATTCAGTGTATTCAGTTTTCGTACCTAAATAGAATTAAACTGTTGCTGTAAACTGGAATAACACTTTGTTACTGATGAGTTTTAGGATGCATCAGTTCATCAATTACCTGTTTGGGAAGATTGTAGTTAATGATTTTAAGAATGTGGCTATAAACCTCCAATTGACTCAAGAAAAGCAAATAAGTCAAGATTGACAAAGGTATAGGCTCTTCATCTTATTGTGTGTGTGTGTGTGTTTTTTTTTTTTTCCTTTTAGTTACTTGTCAAGGTATAAAGAACTCTATCACTGTTAAGACAGTAAACTTCACAGGGTATAATCTGACATGGCAGGGAACAGATCACATGGTCAAGATCTTAAAGGTGATTTGATGTTTAAACTTTCATGAAAACATATGTGATTGAAGCACATTAACATATTGATACAGATGGCAGTTAATTTTTGTCTTTTCATACATGTGAGTGCAGCTTTTGTTTTGTAGAAAGAATATGACCAAATGGTGATGTGAATTGCTGTTGCCTAAACTATAGTGTTGAATCCCCAATGTTTGCACTTGAGTTTAACAACTCTGTGGTTTCCTATCTTCTTCCTGAGACACTTAATCTCAGGTCCATCCTCGTTACACAGAGTGGTAAATTAGAGAACAATTAATATCACCATTTAAAGAAGTGAGACTGAAATCTCAACCATCCTGAACATAGGAACTGAAGGGGGCTCTCAGCCGTTCAGAGAGTTATTACCAAGCCAGTCGGCTTAATGCTGTTCAGTTTTCTCCATAGCAGAGCTTTCCAGGTCCTTCTTTTGAGCTTATTTATTTTTATACACAATTCTACAGTATGGATACTGTACATAATACTAAATAGTTGTATTAACTGGGTTTAACTGGTGATGTATTTACATGAAGATCTAACTTCGTCTTGTTGATATCTTTTTAGGGGCTTTCCATTCATCAAAGCTCATGATGTATGTAATCAGTTGGTGGTGTGTAGCTATCATATTTATGATATATAGGGCTTGAATTGGGAAAGGTGGATGGTCATTCTTCTTGCTTTTTAAACTGACAGAGCCTTACATGAAGCATTTCCCTCTCTGAAATAAATCCATGTAAAACATGTTTGGTCGCTCTCCCAATGCAACTGTGTAGTTGTGTGGATTTGGCACACAACGGGCAGCCTTGTGGTTATGTCTGTAAACAAGGAATCCTGTTTTCCAGTCCGCAAATCAGCTGTTACCCAATGAAACGAACTTGACTGCCATTTCTGACCCCTCACATGGAGCTGTCATACTCAAGAATATTCGCATGTTTTCAAGAAACGTTGTTTGCAGGCTATATATACAAATTCCTGATCTGAAAGCCAGTATAAAGCAACACCTCCCAAACCTCTGCTCTCTCACCAAGGCCACACACATTCCCTCGCTTATGGCCTCGTGGCAAGCGAATACTGTCAGTATCAGATTCTCCTTCCCAGTGGTCTTGGGAGACTGCCTAGTTGCTCTGTGAAAGGCACCACTGCTGAGGTTGAGAGAAGAGCATCTTGGGTGTCAGTCCTGGCCTTGCGTTCCCAGAGAGAGGGGTGTGCACCTCGTTCTCCTGTTAGGGTTTTCCTAGGCTGCAGGGTTTGCTGCTTGTTGTCAACATGATGTCCTAGTGACTTGTCTTCTGCGTGGTTATATAATCCCAGCACAGTTCTTTATGATGTGTAGACTTTTATGGGGTTGTGGCCAGGTCAGTTTTAAATGTTTGGAAATGTCCTCTTGAACAACACTGCAGTGGCAGTGAAGCTTGCTGGGAGAATCGTTGCCCTGGTTTTGGCTTAAGGGTGGTGAGAAGATGAAGTTTTTGATGGGTCAGTTTTAGTTGTGTGTGTGTATGTGATTTATTTTTTAAAATTCTAATGTCTATTATTCACAGCTTAGATATGTTGACTTTCTGATTATTCATCAGTCCCTTTACTGATGTATTTTCCTCTGAAAAACTACATTTTCTTCCAGACTGGTTTTTTTTTTGCCTTATTTTATTTTATTTATTTTTAAAATTAGTTTCTGCTTTATAACAAAGTGAATCAGTCATACATATACATCAGTTCCCCCATCCCTTCCCTCTTGCGTCTCCCTCCCTCCCACCCTCCCTATCCCACCCCTCCAGGCGGTCCCAAAGCACCGAGCTGATCTCCCTGTGCTATGCGGCTGCTTCCCACTATCTATCTACCTCACGTTTGGTAGTGTATATATGTCCATGCCTCTCTTTCGCTTTGTCACAGCTTACCCTTCCCCCTCCCCATATCCTCAAGTCCATTCTCAGTAGGTCTGTGTCTTTATTCCTGTTTTACCCCTAGGTTCTTCATGACATTTTTTTTCTTAAATTCCATATATATGTGTTACCATACGGTATTTGTCTTTCTCTTTCTGACTTACTTCACTCTGTATGACAGACTCTAGGTCTATCCACCTCATTACAAATAGCTCAGTTTCGTTTCTTTTTATGGCTGAGTAATATTCCATTGTATATATGTGCCACATCTTCTTTATCCATTCATCCGATGATGGACACTTAGGTTCTTTCCATCTCCGGGCTATTTTGAATAGAGCTGCAATGAACATTTTGGTACATGTCTCTTTTTGAATAATGGTTTTCTCAGGGTATATGCCTAGTAGTGGGATTGCTGGGTCATATGGTAGTTCTATTTGTAGTTTTTTAAGGAACCTCCATACCGTTCTCCATAGCGGCTGTACCAATTCACATTCCCACCAGCAGTGCAACTTAATAAAATAATATGGGCAATTCCCATTACTAATCCTAACCACGTACAACAGAGGTCTGTACAGTAACATAGCAAAAATAAGTTCCTGTAATTTTACTTAGTCATTGCCTGTTTTAGACTAAGGAGCAGTGAGAGACTGCTGATGATACCGCAGATCACTTTTGTTAAATGCCCTCTAATATTTGCATATTTGGATCTGGCTTGTGTTATCTATTTTACAATCTTGTCTTCTTTCTTTGCACTTTAGTGTAACAACTCTGTGATTTCTTATCTTCTTCCTCAGACACTCAGGTCCATCAGAATTTCCTGTGACTGTGACAGTAGAAAGTCCTTCCTCCTCAGAAATCGAAGAGGTCGATGATTCCTCAGAACGTGTTCAGGAGGAGCCAGAGAAAATCCGTTTGAAACAAGAAGCATTGCAGGTACAAAATTATCACTTTAAAGCTATAGAGAAGATTATTTTTCAAATGGAAGCCTGAGTGCAACACTGCACAGCTTGTGTGAGGGTTCTGTTTTCTCCTCTCATCTGCATTGTATCCCCTTGAATGGTTCCTTAAACTTAGACCAAGGTGAATGGTGGACATTTGAACTCTAAGAAATAAAAATCAAAACTTGTCGTTAGTAATATATTTTCCTTTCCTTAGAGCCTTAGTATATTAGATTTAGGGAGAAGCTTAGTGATCATAAGATAAGGAAATTGAGTTCTGAATGAATACAGTCAGCTGATTCAGTGATCTTGTTGAAAGATGAGAAAATTGACAGTTCTAGTTGAACTCTCTTTTTATAAGAGGAAAATATGGCCTCATTTTATTTTTTATTTTTTTATTTATTTATTTTTTCTCTCTTGGCCTCATTTTAAATAAAAGTAAAGTTGAAAAACGTTTCGATGTTGATATTCTCCTTTCCTAAAATCAAAAATATCAAGAAGCTACATTCTATTACCAAATAAACCTGACCTCTAATGTCATTCCATACTTTGGTTTGTATGGACAGAAAAGAAAAATTGATTTTCATAAGAAATTTTTGCACCTCAAAAATCATATATTTATTTTATTTCAACTTCAATGCAGAGCTGAACACTTCTAGTAAATAAAGCAACACCATTTGGGGGGACCTTGTCTTTGTGCTATGAAGTCCATGTGTAATTTTTAAAAATTATTTAAATTTAATTATTTAAATTTAAAAATTATTTAATGTGATTTTCTTTTCATATGAAACATGAAACTTGACAGGTTTCAGAACTAATTATCCCATTATTGTAGGACTATGGGAATTACTCTTTGATTTTCAAAAGAGAAAGTTAGATTTTTATTTTTTTATTTTATTTTATTTTTTTTTGCAGTACGCGGGCCTCTTATTGTCGTGGCCTCTCCCGTCGCGGAGCACAGGCTCCGGACGCGCAGGCTCAGCAGCCATGGCTCATGGGCCCAGCCGCTCGACCACATGTGGGATCCTCCTGGACCGGGGCACGAACCCATGTCCCCTGCATCGGCAGGCAGACTCTCAACCACTGTGCCACCAGGGAAGCCCAATTTTTATTTTTTTAATGAAAATTAATGATAATATAGAGAAATTTTAAGAAAAGAACTTAGAAAATTATGATTTAGAGCAGGAGAAATCTTTAGTTCATGTAGAGTTACCCCCTTTCGTTTTATAAATGAGCACCTACAATTTGTAGCACGTAAGTGGTTTATTAGTAAATGGCAGAGTATGACAGGACCCTAGAGCATGTAACCCGCATTCCTTGTCATTTTAGATGTGGTGTATTCATTTCCTTCACGAGTAGACCAGGAGATTGTATTTCTAAAAGCAATGATAGACACTGGGGAAGACCAAGAAGTTTAAACACTGGGACCACAGAATAGCAGATTCAGAATGCATGAGAACCCTTTTATCTCTTCTCCATTTTGACAAGACACAAAAATGATGGTATCAAAGTGTTTAAGTATATAAGCCCACGACAATCAAGAGATTTCAACATAGTTTGGAAAGACGGAAGACAGGTGGAAGAGTGTGAAACCGAAGCAGTAGAACAGAGGAAAAGCATCACCTAGAATATGCACAGGGACCACGTGCAACTGAGGAGGATTCTGACCCCACCTGCAGAAGTAGCTCCGTGCTTTGATGCGCATGTATGAGAGAGGGTGGAGTTAGTTAAAAGTGTGACTGAAATAGGGGAGCTCATTGAAGGGTTGTGTTTGGATGAGTGGACACCCAGCCCCGCCCTCACCCTCCTGAAATGAGATGATTTCATTTTGAAAACAGTGAAACTGGCGAGATCTAGGGCAGCTAGTGTGAGTTTTTACACCCGAGAAAATTGTGTTTGGGGGGGATCCTGTTACAGTTACTCCCCGCTTCTTCCTGCATAAGAAGCCAATCAATCGTTGACTTCAGGGAGCTTTCTGCATTCATTCTTTTTTTTTTTTATTTCGGTACGCGGGCTTCTCATGGCTGTGGCCTCTCCCATCGCGGAGCACAGGCTCCGGATGCACAGGCTCAGCAGCATGGCGCACGGACCCAGCCGCTCCGCGGCATGTGGGATCCTCCCAGACCAGGGAATGAACCCGTGTCCCTGCATCGACAGGCGGACTCTCAACCGCTGCGCCACCAGGGAAGCCCTCTGCACTCATTCTTAAATAGAAAATAACTGTCATTTGCCTGATAGCTGAGTAAAGCTTACAACATCAGAGAGGGGGAGAAAGAGTGAAAACATCCTAGTAGGACCAGGGACAATTTAGGGAACAAAATAATTTAAGGAAAAACCTTAATTAATATCCTGAGAGAGGTTTAAAAACAGCTAGAAACTATAAAATAAGACTAGGGAGTTAATTAAAAAGAGAATGTTCAGAAATCAAGAGAGGTCTCCTGGAAATGAAAATATGGTTGCTGAAATAAATTCAGTAGGAATTGAAAAAATTTCTCAGTGTATAAAAAAGAAAGACACAATGGAAAATGTGATAGAAATATGTTAGAGAGGCTGCATCTGGGAGATCCCACATGTTACTATTAGAAACTCCAGACCCAGAAAAAAACTGGAGGGAAGCTATCAAAGGGCAACAAAATTCCCCACAGCTGAAAGTAGACATCAGGCCTCAGACTGAAAATAGTTATACAAGACGAGCAAGAATAGCCTCATACCTAGGCACCCTTCCTTGTGAAACTTTAAAATACTGAAAAAATAAATTAAAATAGAATAAAATACTGAGAGGATACATCCATTCCAGAGAGAAAAATACTGGCTACCTAAAAAGAAAATTTAAAATCTGACTTTATCATACTTGTCATGAGCACCATGGATCCTGGAAGGCATTAGAAAGATACCTCCAAAGTTTTTCAGGCACATACTTTTCACCCTAGGGGTTTGTATCCAGCCAAACTATGAGTCATAAGTGGAGGCTGAAGAAGATATTTTGTACAGAAAGAAATTTGAAAAATTGACCTCCTGTGCTACACCTTAAGCTTAAGCTATTTATAGAAATAATCCAGCAAAATGAGGCAATAAACCAAGAAGGAAGGTAATAGGGGATTCAGTGCAGATTGCAGCTAGTCTAGAGTGGAGAGGCTTCTATTGATTGTGTGATTGAGAGCATAGAAACACCTTGAGGCATATTGTACTTACTAGGTATTAGGCACTGTTGGAAGGGAGGAGGGAGAGGAAGAGGAGAAGGAACGTGAACTCCAGAGGAGAAAAGGCTATACGGACATAAACATAAAGCCAACTAAACTATGGTTGATTTTTAACCTAGTATTGGTGAGGAAAGGAAGAATCCACTTCAACTTGACACTAGAGATGTCCCCCTTTTCAGTGACACACAGGGGTAATGACCACGTATCTAATTTGTTGTCCAAACCAGAACTTGTCCAAACTCTTTACACTTCAATAGTGTAAGGAGGCACTCTAATGCTGTAACATCAGGACAACAGGTATAAACTGGAACAGCCCAAGGCGGCTTGGGGTATATGGTCACCCTGCACAAGGGCAGTGACACTGGCACAGTATGGAACGAGGTGTAGTCTATACACAGAGACACAGTACATCTGCAGTGGGCAATATTAATTTCATTGTAATAATGGCAATACTGTCTTGGTTTGCAGCTTTTATTGTCAACTTGCATGTAATCACAAATAACTAAAGTAAACTATACTTAGTATGTATGAGTATTAACTTGGTATGTACTGAAATGTATTGTATACTGGTATGTACTTAGTATATATTAGGCTCTAAGTGTTTTTGCATATATTAACTCATTTAATTCTCTGAATAGCCTTATGAGGTTGGTGCTAATATCATTCCCACTTTTGAGAACAGGAAGCTAAGTCAGGGAAGGAATTTGCCCAGGCTGTACCTAATTTAAGGTTGGATCGAGCCTTTGAGTTCAGGCTCTCCACCTGTTCTCTTAAACCTTACTCTGTAGTGACTCTCAAATAACAGAAGACTTAACTGCACATAGAACAGAATATAAATTTCAACTTTGACAACGTAAAAGCTAGGTTTGGAAGGTAGACAGGAGGTCGAAAAAAGGGAAGATGGTATGAATGTCCTCATTTTACAAAGCGTGATGTTGAGAGAGTTTCTAGTTGATCAACAATGTAGGTTTTTAAGTATATGACTACAAGTCAAAGAGATCATGAGCAGTGGAATAACTCATGATGACATAACTTTACTGAGCAGTGTGGACATAGGAAAGAGTGTAGAGGAACTAAACCCTTACTTATTAGTAAGTTAGAAAGTGAACAGATAATGCCTCCAATTTAGTGAGAAAATAGTCATGTAAGAGTATTACTTGGAAATGGAGAAGAATTCAAAATAACAATAGTTGGACTTCCCTGGTGGCACAGTGGTTAAGAAACTGCCTGCCAAGGCAGAGGACATGGGTTCGAGCCCTGGTCCGGAAACATCCCACATGCCGCGGAGCAGCGAAGCCCGTCATCCAGAACTACTGACCCGGCGCTCTAGAGCCTGCGAACCACAACTACTGAGCACACGTGCCAGAAGTACTGAAGCCCGTGCGCCTAGATCTTGTGCACCCTAACAAGAGAAGCAACCTCAATGAAGAGTAGCCCCTCCTCGCCGCAACTAGAGAAAGCCTGCACGCAACAACGAAGACTCAACACAACCACAAATAAATAAATAATAAAATAATAAAAATAATAATAAAAAATAACAATAGTTGATGTAAACCTCATAAAAAAGGAAATCCAAACAGCCAGTAAACAGAGAAAAGCATACGACTTCATTAAGTAATAAGCGACAAGTGAGTCAAAACCAAGGAAACTACATGCCAATGAGATGGACAAATATATACAATCTGGTAGTATCAGGTATTGTAGACCTCGAGTACTATGGGAATCTTCTACCCTACTTATACCGGAGTATAAATCGACACAACTAATTTGGAAAGCATTTAGCCCTCTCCATCAACTGAAGGTATATAAATAGCCTGTGAGCCAGCAGCCCTCACCCACGCCCTGTGTAAATGCACCAGAATAAGTGGTACAGCAGGATTCCTGTCCATGATTTGCATTAGCACAAACTGAAAACAAACGAAATGTCCATTAAGAGTCAAAAATTAAAGATGATACAAATAGATGGAGAGATATACCATGTTCTTGGATTGGAAGTATCAACACTGTGAAAATGACTCTACTACCCAAAGCTATCTACAGATTCAGTGCAATCCCTATCAAACTACCACTGGCATTTTTCACAGAACTAGAACAAAAAATTTCACAATTTGTATGGAAACACAAAAGACCCCGAATAGCCGAATCAATCTTGAGAACGAAAAATGGAGCTGGAGGAATCAGGCTCCCTGACTTCAGACTATACTACAAAGCTACAGTAATCAAGACAGTATTGTACTGGCACAAAAACAGAAAGATAGGTCAATGGAACAGAATATGAAGCCCAGAGATAAACCAAGACACATATGGTCACCTTATCTTTGATAAAGGGGGCAGGAATGTACAGTGGAGAAAGGACAGTCTCTTCAATAAGTGGTGCTGGGAAAACTGGACAGGTACATGCATATAAAAGTATGAGATTAGATCACTCCCTAACACCATACACAAAAATAAGCTCAAAATGGATTGAAGACCTAAATGTAAGGCCAGAAACTATCAAACTCTTAGAGGAAAACATAGGCAGAACACTATGACATAAATCACAGCAAGATCCTTTTGGACCCGCCTCCTACAGAAATGGAAATCAAAACGAAAATAAACAAATGGGACCTAATGAAACTTCAGAGCTTTTGCACAGCAAAGGAAACCATAAATAAGACCAAAAGACAACCCTCAGAATGGGAGAAAATATTTGCAAATGAAGCAACTGACAGAGGATTAATCTACAAAATTTACAAGCAGCTGAATACCAAAAAAACAAACAACCCAATCCAAAAATGGGCAGAAGACCTAAATAGACATTTCTCCACAGAAGATATACAGACTGCCAACAAACACATGAAAGAATGCTCAACACCTTTAATGATTAGAGAAATGCAAATCAAAACTACAATGAGATATCATCTGACACCAGTCAGAATGGCCATCATGAAAAAATCTAGAAACAATAAATGCTGGAGAGGGTGTGGAGAAAAGGGAACACTCTTGCACTGCTGGTGGGAATGTGAATTGGTACAGCCACTATGGAGAACAGTATGGAGGTTCCTTAAAAAACTACAAATAGAACTACCATATGACCCAGCAATCCCACCTTTGGGCATATACCATAAACCATAATTCAAAAACCATAAATTCAAAAAGAGTCATGTACCTAAATGTTCATTGCAGCTCTATTTACAATAGCCAGGAGATGGAAACAACCTAAGTTTCCATCATCGGATGAATGGATAAAGAAGATGTGACACATATATACAATGGAATATTACTCAGCCATAAAAAGAAACGAAATTGAATTATTTGTAGTGAGGCAGATGGACCTAGAGTCTGTCATGCAGAGTGAAGTAAGTCAGAAAGAGAAAGACAAATACTGTATGCTAACACATATATATGGAATCTAAGGGAAAAAATGTCATGAAGAACCTAGGGGTAAGACAGGAATAAAGACACAGACCTACTAGAGAATGGACTTGAGGATATGGGGAGGGGGAAGGGTAAGCTGTGACAAGGTGAGAGAGTGGCATGGACATATATACATTACCAAACGTAAAATAGATAGCTAGTGGGAAGCAGCCGCATAGCACAGGGAGATCAGCTCGGTGCTTTGGGACCACCTAGAGGGGTGGGATAGGGAGGGTGGGAGGGAGGGAGACACAAGAGGGAAGAGATGTGGGAACATATGTATATGCATAACTGATTCACTTTGTTATAAAGCAGAAACTAACACCAAATTGTAAAGCAATTATACTCCAATAAAGATGTAAAAATAAAAAGTGTAGGCTGTTTTTATTATTGGATGCAAGCTAGTGATGCTGTAAAAGCTTTCAGCAAGTATGTGTTTCTTTCTTATATAAAGAACTGCCATTAAGGCTGCCCTAATATTTTTTAGATTACATTTACCTATAGATTACTTACAGGTTCAAATCTACAGTGGAAATAACTTTTTTTTTTTTTTTACTAGTTTTGGAATGATGTTTTTAAACCAGTTCCTTAGAAGACTCCTATGTGACCCACACTAGTAAAATATACCTTCAGGTGCCTCCTCTGTCTGTAGGGAACAGCAGTGTAAAATATGTAAACAAATGAGTGTCCTTGTTTTCTAAAATTTAATCTGTTGATCATGTTGTATTATTGCTCTTCCCCAAATTCTCTCTCTCCATCAGGTAACATTCCTTATTATTAGGAAGAGGAAGTTCCTTAACATGTTATTTCGACAGCATAATTTACCCAGATGATGGTCATTATGATGATGCTTCATTTGTTTTTGATTTATTTTACTTTTTTTGATGATGCTTTAGATTCATTTAGAGTCCACCATTCAGAGAGGAAGAATAGCTGGCCTACATTATTTATCATACTTATTAAAAATTGCTGCATTCCCATTTGTGAGTTTGTTGAACGACTGGGTAGCATACCTCTTTATAAAGCTAAAATGGAGAGTAATAAATGAAAACACTCCCTAGCTATACTATTGATTTAATTGTTTATTAAAATAACCTCATATTGGACTTGTATTTTCCTCTTAGAAAATTGGCAAAGTGCTAATCTATTTAGTTTAACTGGACCAAGTACATGTCTTATTTAACTTTGATTCCCCAGCACAAACTCATTTATTAAGAATAACTGCTTGGGACTTCCCTGGTGGTGCTGTGGTTAAGAATCCACCTGCCAGTGCAGGGACACGGGTTTGAGCCCTGGTCTGGAAAGATCCCACATGCCGCGAAGCTGCTAAGCCTGGGCGCCACACTACTGAGCCTGCGCTCTAGAGCCCGTGAGTCACAATTGCTGAAGCTCACACACCTTAGAGCCCGTGCACCGCAACTACTGAGCCCACATGCTGCAACTAATGAAGCCCGTTCCCTCTAGGGCCCATGTGCTGCAACTACTGAAGCCCACATGCATAGAGCCCCTGCTCTGCAACGAGAAGCCACCACAATGAGAAGCCTGCACAGTGCAACGAAGAGTAGCCCCCGCTCGCCACCACTAGAGAAAGCCCATGCGCAGCAATGAAGACCCAACGCAGCCAATAAATAAATAAAATAAAATAAAATAGAATAAACAGTCGAGAATATTGGACTTTATTTTAAAAAAAAGAGTGAATGCCTGTTGAATCGAATTAATCAGCCAAACAGTAGACAAATGAAAGTTGTGGTTAATAAGATGGGCCAGACTGAAATAGTATTCTTGTTGAGAAGCTTGCTTTAATCACCTTCTTATTTTCCAGCCTTATATAATCATGTATTAATGTGATAGAATATTTCTCATATTGAGAAAATAATAGTTTTGTATTACGCTGAATCTGCCTGGGAATAAAATAGACACCTTATCAAATTCAGTGGAGGTGTCATGAGAATTGATACCTAAGGGTTGTTGTGGGAACACATTTAAATTTTAAAAATATACAAGATTTTTGATATTGTCTCATGCCCACTATATTGTTTGGGAATCATGCAGTTTCAATTTATAGAATTGCATCATGTATTTTAGGGCTGGAGAGAAACTTGATAAGTCCTGCATTGAACCTAAAGAGGAATGCATTGCCATAAGGTGCTCATTCAAAAATCAAATAATGATGTGAATAATGTTGATCATCTCTGCTGGAGGAAAAACATGCTACACATTAAACACATTACTTATTATATATTTATTTAACAATCTTGGACTTTATTACTACAGTGTTTTGTAGTATGTATGCCTTATTTCTTTTCTTATAGTTAAATGTCTGAATTCTGAGAAATTTCAGCATGCTTTGGTGAGAGGAACAGGCATCTTATTTTCAAAAAGATGCAGGCACAGACTGTTTTTGACCAAAAGGTGTATTACTGACCAAAATTCAGCCATCTAGTCTGGAAAATAAATGAAGAATTCTGCTGCTGGTGAGATGAATACATAGGTAGAGGGAGGTGAAGAATATAAACTACTTAGCAGCCTTAAAGTTTCTCTTGACTTTGATATAAGTGCTGGAGAAACATCAATGTTATCATTCCCAGAGACCATTCATTTAGAAATGGAAATTAGAACAGATGGAAAAATACAGTGTTGGGAGTTACCTATCAGGAAACAAAATGGATGTGTGTGATATCTACCCACTGTCATGGTGAGGGCCCTGCATTACACTTACTGTCTAAAGCTTACTGTGCTGAAACCTTCACAGCAAAGGTTCCCGTTCCTCATAATGACCTCTAAGTGAAAGTGAATGAGGTTTAGCTACCAGGTGTGTGCTTCTGGAACAACACACGAAGGGCCCTATTTTTTTATTTTATTTTATTTTTATATTATTTTATTTTCTGGCTGCGTTGGGACTTTGTTGCTGCATGCGGGCTTTCTCCAGTTGCGGCAAGTGGGGGCTATTCTTCATTGTGGTGCATGGGCTTTTCATTTCGCTGGCTTCTCTTGTTGCGGATCATGGGCTCTAGGTGCACAGGCTTCAGTAGTTGTGGCTTGCGGGCTCTAGAGCACAGGCTCAGTAGTGTGGCACATGGGCTTAGTTGCTCCGCGGCATGTGGGATCTTCCCAGATCAAGGATCAAACCCATGTCCCCTGCATTGGCAGATGGATTCTTAACCGCTGCGCCACCAGAGAAGCCCACAGTGGGACCTTTTAACGTTGTTTCCAAAGCTATTTTCTTTGGAATACTGTTCTGTGAGATTTGGTAGAAAAAGAATCCCATGATCAGAATGTTTGGGAAACACTGAATATTTTATCCCCACGTTATACATTCAAAATGTATATTTTTTACATCAGACCTAAAATTCCTAGAATAAACAAAAACTGAAAAAACAAACCAAAAAATCCTGCTAATTCGATTAATACAAGTTTTCCACTGAACACTTGTGAGTGTTTTTGAGGCACTGGCTGATACTGAACACAGTCTTGGGAAGGTTGATCTAAGGAATTAAAATTCTGTAAATTATGAGGAAAACACTTTTAGGTGAGAAGAGATGCATATGGTAGCAGGCTTCAGTATTCTGTATTTCCATTCGGGAAATTGTTCTTATTTGATCCCTTCCACCCTTGATCCTTTTTCCTTTCAGTGGACTCTGTAGTAGGGATAAAGGAGAGAATGTCATTTACTACCCTAGAAGAGCTATTTACTCTAGTGTAAATACAGTGGAGGCTGGTAAAAGTGTGTTGATAATAAGACATATTAGCTTAGGTTCTCTTGGTAGCAAATAACAAAAACTAAATCAAAGTTGGATATGTGAAACCCAAGGGCAGAAATACAGCCAGGCTCAGGAAAGGTCTAGGAAGCAGCTATATCATTTCCAGTAATGTGATCGCCGAACTGCTTTTCAACAAAGGGCGTCTTCCTAATGAACTTCAAAATGAGCTCTGCTGCTTGTTGGAGTTAAAATATATATCTATATATCTATATATATATGTTTATACATATATATACGTATACACACACACACACAAGCATGCATATATACATATGATACAAAGAAAGAAAACATATATAAGTGGATGTTTTGTTATTACAACATGCATGCCAGGCATTGGTGACCATGGGAGGTCACCTCCGTGTTTCTGAGCAAGACAGCCTAACACTCATTTTTCCATTATCACTGTTGCCCAGAGTGAACTTGTCAAAGAGATACTCCACCATTCAGACTTCCAAACCCCTCCACCCCCCATCTTGCTACTCATACTTAACCATTAGTATTTGCATAATTAATGCACATAAACATTTCAGGTGAAACTGCAGACACCCTTTATTTTAATCCCTGCCCAATCCCATTCCCTTCACTTGTTCCCCAGAGGCAACTGCAATCATGATTTTCAGGCTATGGTTCTATACTTTCACTATGCACATGCACCCACGTTCACCAGGTACCCCTACCTCACCCCACCCCACCCCAGTCTACCCCCATATACCTACATTATTTATAAGGGGAAGACTGATTTTGTGTTTTCCAGGGCCCCATGGAACACCTTCTCCCTCCCACTGTGGAGATCCTGAGCTGCATCTGGTTGGGGTATGGCTGTGTTCAGAAACTCCTGGATACCTGTTTTAAAACTTAAAAAATGAGAGATTTGCCCACATGAATCAACCAGAGACTTTTATTTATTTATGAACCAATAACTTTAGTGGAAGAAACGGAAAAACTGGAAGAAAAAAACTTAAGTGATAAAATAAAGTCCAGGAAAAGAGAGTCCTGCCCTTGTTGCCAAAAAAAAAACAAAACCAAAACTTAAGTGAACTTCTTCTGCAAGGGCACTCTTGCCGTCTGCATGGCAGGCATGGTGACCAGGGCTCTGGTCACCCCGTGGCTCTGGGGAAGTCCAGTCCAGGCTCAGTTCTTCTTGTCGCTGTCGCCCAGGGTGAGCTTGTCAAAGAGTTACCCTGCCAGCTCGATGTCTGGGGCCCCCATCATGCTCAGGGTGGTGACATGACCCTCCAGCTGTCTGATGAGCGCCACCTACTGGCTGAGGAAGTGAGTTGCCAGGAAGTGGAGCAGGTGGGGGTCGCACTTGTCGGTGGCCAGCTGGTGCAGTGGAGCAGTCTCCGGGTCGCTAGCTTCTCCAGGAACAAGGCGCACTTCATGGCCTTGAGGCCGCTCTTGCACTCGTCACTGACTGGCTTCCTGATGTCTTGGAAGTTGAGGCGGCCCCCCGCGCTGGTTCTGCAGGCGCTTCAGGCCCTGGGCCCACAGTGGCGCAGGAAGAACCGGCTGAAGTGCTTCAAGGCCACGTCGTCGCGGTGGAGGTAAAAGGCCACGGCCAGGCACACGAAAGAGGCGTGGAGCTGCAGGGTGAAATGGCTGTTGACGGCGGCCTCGCAGTCGGCGTGGTAGCTCTGGCGCACCTGCGAGGGCGGCGCGGGCAGCGTGGTGGGTGTGAAGGCCAAGGTGAAGGCGAAGCCGCGGGGCCTGCGGTACCTGTCTCGGAGTCCCTTTCACGTGATTTAGCAATTTCCTTCGTCTTGGGTAAGTGCAGACTTCTCTTTTGTTTGTCAGAAAACAAAAGGCTTAGGTGTATTCTTAGAGAAAGAGCTTAACTGTGTGGATGTATTTATCCCCTCCAGCCTCATTTGTCCTTTCACTGCCACTCAGCAAGCATTTTTTTTAACCCCTCAATGATGTTGTATGGAATGAGCCACAGTGGTAGGAAATACCATTGATCTCAAATTATCTTTCATTCATTCATTCAGTAAATATTTATTGATTACTTAGTATGGCCCAGGCACTGGTATGGGATTTGGGCATATATTAGTAACAAAGAAAGACAAAGTCTGTTCCCATGAGGTTTGTATTCTAGTGGAGAAGCAGACCAAAACAAAACAAAACAAAAAACTACTGTTTTTCTCCCTTTCTTGTCTCCAGTAAATACGTATAAGATATTACACATGTATAAGTCAATATTTTCTTAGAAGTTAAGGATGTTATAGTGGAAGACATAAGACCAATCTAGGTATTTATAATTAATTAATTCAACAGCCATTTATAGACAGTATTCCAAATATGTGTCAGTGTTTGACTCTGGAGATACACAGAAGAATCAGACATGGTCTCTGTTCTCAAGGTACAAGAAAGAGTGATGGACTGTTTTAAGTGCTCTCAATGGTTTTAAAGTTTTTGGATAAAATAGCTGTTTTCACTTACAGTTTTATTACCATGACTTTGACTAATGAACTTTTTTGGGGGGGTCCCTTTATTTCTCTTTGAAAGCTCATGCTGTGCTATAATCATTGTTTATGAAGGAAGCAAAGGATCAAATATCAACTGTCACTTTGTACACTTATCTGAGCAATTTTAGAGGCATTTAATTGTTGAGTCTGTAAAGAAATAGAATAATAACAATGTCTATTTGATAAGTTGATGTTAATGATAGGATCATACATTAGAGATGGAAAAGAACTACATGATCAGTTTCTCAGTGAGATAAAATTGTATTCTATGTTTGCTTAACACCAGTGTTTAGTCTTAATATAATTGCAATCTTTCAAAAATTTCCTTGGAAGAGTCCATTGTAGACTTCACTGGAAGAATCTATTTAAATAGAAGAAATCTTGATTTTGTAGAACATTTTCTCCTTATGTCCCAAGATCATTTAATAATTAATTTATCTGGACAACTTTACTCTTCAAATATTAAAATAATACTATTGAATGGTTCTATGTCTACTAAGGGGTGATAATGGTGTTTCTCAGATTTTTAATCCCTCATCATTACTCCCTAGGTTAGAAGATAATGTTAAAATACATGTTATAACTAAGAGAAACCTAAGGTTTAAAATCTAACTTTTTAAAGGGAAATCAATAAACTAGCATGAACTGGAACCTCAAATTTCCATGAAGGAAATATACATATATCTAAACAAAAACATTGCATCCAGTTTTTCTTTAATGAGGAATGTAAAGCTAAATACAAACACAGAATGAAAAAACTTCAGAGCAGATGATGTTTTTAGAAAAATTTTAAATTTTATTTTTTAAATGTATTTATTTTATTTTTAAATTTTTGGCTGCATTGGGTCTTTGTTGGATGTGGGCTTTCTCTAGTTGCAACGAGTGGGGGCTACTCTTTGTTGCAGTGCATGGGCGTCTCATTGCGATGGCCTCTCTTGTTACGGAGCACGGGCTCTAGGTGCTTGGGCTTCAGTAGTTGTGGCATGCCGGCTCAGTAGTTGTGGCACATGGGCTTAGTTGCTCCGTGTCATGTGGGATCTTCCCGGACCAGGGCTCAAACGGATGTTCCCTGCATTGGCAGGTGGTTTCTTAAGCACTGTGCCACCAGGGAAGCCCCCGAAATTAAAAAAAATTTGATAATCAAATTTTATAGTTTATAACTTGGTCTGTGCTAAGATAATGTCTTTTAAAATATCAATATAGGACTATAAGATGAAGGTTTCTTTGAAATGTTTGTGGTCAGTGTTGGTATTATGTTAGGATTCTCCAGAAAAACAGAACCAATAGAAGATATATTTGTATATTATATAAAATAAGGAATTAGCTCACGTGATTATGGAGGCTGACAAGTCTCAAAATCTGCAGTTGCCGTACTTGAGACCAGGAGAGTCCATGGTGTAGGTCCAGTCCAAAGGCCAGGAGGCTCAAGACCCAGGAAATTCAAGTTGAAGGCAGGAAAAAACAATGTCCCTGCTCCAAGGCAGTCAGGCAAGAGGAGTTCCTGCTTACTCAGAGGAAGGTCAGCATTTTTATTTTATTCAGGCCTTCAAATGATTGTATGAGGCTCATCGACTTTAAGGAAAGCAATCTGCTTTACTTAGTCTACTATTTCAAATGTTAACCTCATGGAAAAACACCCTTTCAGGCACAAACGATAACATTTGACTAAATATCTGGGTACCCCCTTTGAAGTTGACATATAAAAATTAGCTATCACAGTATTACTCATGATAAATGCAGAGTCAACAAATAAAAATTCTCATGCTATAATCTGCAAAAACTGTTTTGACTTTCAGTTCCCTTCATTAATTTACAAATGTTACAGAACTAATAGTTACACAACTGATATTAGACAATAAGTTCTGACTCCGTGTCAATGATTAGCTCTCATTCATTCATTCAGCATATTTCTATTGAGCACCTATTATATGACAGGTATTTTATAGGTACTAACATAAAAACTTGTTCTGTAAGCTCCTCATATTTGTATTTCTTTTGTAGCTAAGTGCTAGTAAATGTTACATATAATTCCTTCTTTGAAAATTAATAGATGAAGTAGGATCAATGGTATAATCTTAAGGAAGTAGACCATAAGTAGCAGCAGTCGGTGGCTTATCTCACTCTCTGTGTTTTGTGTGTGTGTGTGTGTGTGTGTGTGTGTATACATATGTATAAATCAATCATTTAATGAGAGGTAGTGAAAAGTGATACATCGATATTCTATATCTCTGGGCTGTTCACTCTGCATTACCTCATTATTACAGATACTGGATTAGATTTGATTATTATTACCCATATTTCACAGATAAAGAAATTGTGAATTAAAGTATGTAAGATGATCAAACACAGAGCTTATAAATAGCAGAGAGTGACACTCTGAATTGGATTCCTCTCTAGGTAGTTTGGGAAGTTTGGCTGGACCATGAGCTCCATTAGAACAAAGACTGTTCAACTTGTGATGCTAAATTTCACATAGTAGGGGCTCAAAAATATAAATTAAAATATTGAGTGGCCTATGAAAAGCTTTAGTCTCATTATTTGTCCAAATTAAAAAAATGAGTGGGAGTAGATGTTGAATATATATTTAAACTCTATTTCCTTTAGAAGGAAAAAAAATCAAAGACACCCAATGGTGATAAATTACTATTATAATTTTAGTTTAATATGCATAAACATAAAACCAGGCATAGAAATTGGTATGCTTTTATAACTGTAAACCAGACAATTTGTAAATATATGCAAATACAACTATAAAACTATTAAAATTAAGAAGTTCCAATTATGCACCCGATTATGGTTTTTGTCTTAAACACAGTCCCTTGTCACTGAGAACACACTAGTTGACGAGATGCAGGTTCCCTTTCGAGTGCGCCGTGTCTGTGTCCCGACATCCGTGAAAGATCTCAGTGCTCTACCGCCCTTCTGTACTGAAGACATGACGTACTTTAGCTCATATGATGATTCATAACGTACTTTTGCTTTCAGGTAGTGGAAGTCATCATTCAAATAGTGTCTGTCCATGTTCTTTTTTATTAGTTTGTGAAAAGTAATTCTGATGCAGTTTGTTGATTTCATGAAATACCATTAAAAGCCTCAGTAACTTCAATAACTGAAGAGGCTGTTCAAACTGGGAATTGAGGGGGAAGAGAACTACTGACAGAATTTTAAGGGATAACACTCTTCCCTTTGAGTTTCATTCTATTAAACTATTTTTCACCTCCCAGTCATCACTTTAAAAGGAAATTTTAGTGTTTGCAGCTGGTAAAATGTGACTATAAGGGTGGACATGCGACAGTTGTCCTTTTTACACTAGAACATGCCAGCCTAGCAGCAGTCACACTCAGTGTGATTCAAAACACACACGCAGGCATGGACAGTGAGTTTGTGCTGCTGCATTGAGCTATAGACAGATCCAGATAATTCTGAAAATGCTTCCAGTCATTTTTCATTTGGATGTAAACACAAGAACAGATCCATGGAATTCACCAATACAGGTAGAGAACACTGAGTTAGAATGGCATGGACACACCATATATCTAGTCAATAACTATCTAGGACCTAATATATTCCAGCTTTGTGCTAAATGCTGAATGATTGCAACAGGCGTTGACTTTAATCTCATGGGCCCTAGAGTCGGTTTCAGTTCACTATGTTCACTGACAGAATGTATATGTGATGAATGTAAAATTAGATGCTAATGAGTTGATAATAGAATATGTATATATATATTGAAATATTCATATATATTCAATAATATTTTGTTTGAAATCTTTACTACTATTGTCACAGATACAGAAATTGCTATAGACGTTCTCATACCTTTTCCTACATAGCAATTAGGTTTAGGGAAAATAATTTTGGTGGAATGGTGTTAGTCAACCTACAAATCCAGAATGTCTTGGTTGAAGGTGTAGATACTTTGTTTCACTAAAATCAAGTGTAAGTTTTTCCAAACAAGTTAGGAAAAAAATGCAAAATCCTTATAAAATGTTCCTTATGATTCCATACCTTACTATACTATTAACCCAATGTGTTAATAAGCTTGTATTTAATGTAATCATTATTCTTCATAATTTGACATAAGTAATGTGCTCTCACATTTTAATTTTCTAAATTTTTTTTTTTTTGCAGGACGCGGGCCTCTCACTGTTGTGGCCTCTCCCGCTGCGGAGCAGAGGCTCCGGATGCACAGGCCCAGCAGCCATGGCTCACGGGCCCAACCGCTCTGCGGCATGCGGGATCCTCCCGGACCGGGGCACGAACCCGTGTCCCCCGCAACGGCAGGCGGACTCTCAACCACTGCGCCACAAGGGAAGCCCTAATTTTCTAAACTTTTAAACCATATTCTCAATGACTTATTTGCTGATTTCCTTTTTTATAAAAATATGATACCTCAACCAACCACTGTTAAACTCAGCAAAAAGCAGTTTCCAAAGTAAATGTTTTGTAAAGTGTTTCCTGTGTATTACTCACATTTATTACTTTTCCTCTGACCTTTTTATATTTCAGTTCATACATGAAAAATAAACAATGTCCTTTTGACTTATTTTCTTGAAGTCTTTTGCCATTTTCCAAATATATCTGAGTAGTTAAGGTCAGTTAAACCTATTTAAAGTTTCAAATTTCTAGGAAATATCTGATATTTAGTAACTTTCTGCCCAAATGATTTTAAATCTCATTTATTATAAAGTGAATTAAAAGATTGGCATACGTTCTTTAAATAGAAAGATTATCAACCTGCTTTTGCTAATGTAGATGGTGCTCTTCAGTTCTGATTTCATACATGACAAACAACCCAGGATTAAAGGCTCATTAATAATCTGCCAAATACTGTCAGCTGTATGACTCAATGCTCCATTAGTAATGTAATCCCTTGATTTTCTTCTGCCAGAAAAGTGATTCTTTGAAACCATTGGCAGTAATATGAATTTATACATTATATGTGTGTGTGTGTGTGTGTGTGTGTGTGTATCTCTTGGAAGAGAGACTGAACGCCAAGACAAAACCTTGCATTCCTTTACAGGACGTGCAATGCAGATCTATTGTGGAGTAACTGCTGGATCTGGGAAGGAAGGTGAGGCTAAAGGCAGCCCATTAGAAAGGGAAGAGGCTGTTGGAACTGGGAGTTGAGGGGAAGAGAACTACTGACAATTTTAAGGGATAACACTCTTCTTGCCTTTGAGTGTCTGTGTGGTAGAGTCCATGGCCTAGAGTAGAAGGGGGAAGCTGTACTAGAGCAGCTTCTGGTGGCGGGAATATTATTTTCTTATACATGCAGCTATTGAAACATTGCTTAACATTCCTCTGATCTTAACTGTCAAGGACAAAAAACAGTAATGATAACTGGAAATGTCAGTTCCACATCCACAATAATCTATTTACAATTGCTTCCCTCTTTCACGAGTTCTCTATCAATTATCCACGCTTTTATCCCCCCCCCCAAATCATCACTTTTTCCTTAATCACATGTATTCCTCAGTTATGCTGTAGAGAACTGCAATTTTCCCTTCGTGGCCCTTCCCCCTTAATCCTTTTTTTTTATTTTCCACATTAACAATCCCTAATTTTTAGAAAAAAAGACAATAGTATATAAATGAATCAAGGTGCAGAATTCCTCAGATTATAAAAATCAATTCCTGGAGCGTTATTGATTGGTAACTATATTGATCACATCAATGTAAGTATTTTAATCAGTCTGTCTACAGAGATTGCAGCTACAAGATAAAAAAACATAATCAGTTTATTCAGTTGTTACAAATGTAGGAGGGGGAAATGGAAATAGGATTAACAAGATTTTATGCAGAACCAAGAGTCCACTTCCTTTTCTTTCCAGAGACACTATTCTATAAACCATGGTATTGCTTCTCCTAGCCAGACTATGAAGCATGTTTGGTTAGATTACATTTTGAATTATACCAGTTCCTTGGAGTAAATGTCTCTATGGGACACTTGGGTTTATAAAACTCTGTTTCATAGCTGGATGATGTAGAGCATCCCTCAGACTATCTTGTTGCAAAAGAATGCTGTTGGGTCAAATGAACAAGAGAAAACAGGTAATAATATAATATTAGAACTCTCTACAAAATAACATCTCAATTCACATTTTGCGCTACGTCCAGTGACATCTTAGAAAACCATTCTGTGTGTATGTATGTATGGAGTGCACAGATTCGTACGTACATATTGGGCTTTGATCACGAATGTTAATGTTCGCTAAAATTTGTACCTTAATGTGGATTGTAGTATGAATATATATGTAGTAAATTATTATAAAGAGATATGATTATTAATATAAAATAGGATTCTGTATTTTATAATTAGGGTTAGAGTGGTATAATTTAAAAAAAATAATAATATTGAATATTTTTGCCTACCCTTCCAATATTGGACGTTAGTTAGGTAAAGCAGACACTAGTGGAAACATGCATCTTAGCTGATTGTGTATGTATATACTCTGTCCATTTTTAATTCTTTAAAAAATACAAATGTTGTATTAGAAGCCATGGAGTGTTAGAAGTCAGCGGTAGTGAAAAACTGAGGTTATTGATTATTTTGTGTTTTCATATCCACAATATGAAGTGATTTTGGAAGTTTTTTGCTAGCTACTAGAAAATAAGCTAAGATTTATGTTAGCTCTTTGAATGCATCTACCGAAGTTCCATCACTAGGAAAGTGAGGTCACCCTTCTTTGATTAAATCATCAAACATAACATAGTACCATTTACATGTCCTCAAAGTTTTATTACAACACAATTAATAGCCAAGATTTTAGCTATTTACAAGGTCTTCTAACTATATACCAGATAGTTTGATGTGTACATGGCATGAACTACCTTATAAAATAGAGCTGCCTCTTTTTATTTTCTAAATATTATAATCTATCTATATTAGTGAACTGGAGCTGTGGATCAGATGATAAGATATGCATAACTGTGTGCACTGAGTGATTGGAATGCCACTTGTTATCTTTTTTCTGGAAATGTCTATATAAGAAAATAAAAGGTACTTTATAGAAATATGAAAAACATAGCAGCCTGATACTGTTCATTCTTACCCTTTTTGGGAATTTGAATAAGTAATTTATTCTCCCTTAACCTCAAGTTCTCTATTTAAAAAAGTGACCTTGGACTAGATCCTGTTGCAGATACTGTGGTCAAATGATTTTATGCCCAGGGATTCCAGCCGTTGGCTGTGAATCAAAATCAGTTGAGGAAATTCTGATTCAGCAAGTTCGGGGTTGAACTCTGGCATATGTACAGTTGACCCTTGAACAACTTTGGGGTTAAGGGTGTGGACCCTCACACAGTCGAAAATTCAAGTATGACTTTACAATCGGCCTTCCGTATCTATGGTTGAACATCTTCATATTCAGTCAACCCCAGACTGAGTAGTACTGTAGATTAAGTGAACCCACCCGGTTCAAGTCCGTGTGGTTCAAGGATCAACTGTACTTTTAAGAAGTGCCACAAGTGATTCTGATACTCAGCCAGGATATGGAATATTGATTCTATGCTATTTGATGCAAAGAACAAAATGGGAATCTCTCAGTCTATATATTGATTATAACTTATCTAAATATCATACCTTACTAAGAAAAAATATCATTGGGTGTAGCAATGGTAAAATAGCTGCAGTGTATTTCATTATAAGAGAAGATGGTTACAGTGTTACTGGTAGAAAAATGATCAGAATAGTGTATTAGTTAGGGTTCTCCAGAGAAACAGACCTAATAGGATATTTATATTATATTGTATTGGATTGGATATATAATAGGTTATTGTATTTTATATAATAGGGTAAGCTATCGTATTGCGGTTGACCCTTGGACCATATGGGTTTGAACTGTGTGGGTCCACTTATCCACGGATGTTTTTCAGTAAATACTGCAGTGCTACACGATTCGTGGTTGGTTGAATCTGCGGACGCAGAACCGGATTATGCAGTTTTTAACTGCACTCTAACCCCCATGTTGTCCAAGGATCAAATGTATATATGTGGGGAGGGGAGATTTCTTTTAAGGAATTGTCTATTGGCTTTGGTTTATGTGATTGTGGGGCTTGGCAAGTCAGAAATCTGCAGGGTAGGTCAGCAGGTTGGAAATTAAGGTAAACGTTCATGTTGCAGTCTTGAGTCCAAAAGCTAGAAACTCAGACAGAGTTTCTCTATTGCAGTCTGGAGGCATAGTTCTTTATTCATGGGAGGACTTCAGTCTTCATTCTGAAGGCCTTCAACTGATTGGATGACGTCCAGCACACTATGGAGGAATCATCTGCTTTTCTCAAAGTCTACTGATTTACAAGTTAATCACATCTAAAATACACCTTGACAGCAGCTTCTAGACCAAAGAACCAGGCACCATAGACTAAGTTTACATGTAAAATTAACCATCATAAATGGTAAACATGAGTGAGGGCTAGCTGATGCAGGCAGAAGAATGCCGAAGTGGGTTCATTCAGAGGGAATGTGGGTGTCAGAGGAGGGCTGGCATATGCTGTGTGGGTGGAGGAGGCAGCAAGGTTGTGGACTACTTGAATCTGTTGGGGCTCAAAACTGGTGCCCTGAGCCAGCATGAATTCTACCACAGTAAATGTGGTAGGCAACTGAGGGTGGGCAGAGACACACAGGATGTCATACTTGAGACCAATTAGGCTTCATTTAACCAGTGAGTTTCATCACGTTGATTTTCAGTTTATTCTCATTCCCTTGTTCATCTGTTCATTATAGAACACTCCAGTCAGAGCCTTTCAACTTGCTTGAGCATTTGTTTATTAGCTTAGTGGTGTTGGTTTTGGTTGTCAGTACAGCACTATTCATTTTTGGAGTAGTATCACTTCATACTAAGGCAGTTGTTGCCTATTGATTGAACAGGCCCGTTGTAATTTCTCTGCACTCCATAGCAATATCACTTTTCTTCAACCCAGGAAGGGTTGATTGAATAAGCAAGTTGCTTCCACTTTTAGTCTTTGAGCTGCCACTTGGATACTTAGCATACTTTGAATCCACTTGCCAAACTATCATGACCCTGTTATCCTGTGTGCCCACCAGTTATATACATATTATCTTTCCTTACTATCTTGCATATGCTGAATTTTGACTTTCTTCAAATTTGGTTACCTTGGATAATACCATTACTACTTTGGTTTTTAAAGCCTTTAAAAGTCTTTTGGGACTATAAAAGGCACAGGGCTCTAGAAATGGAATCCTCAGATTTTGGTGTGCATAAGATTCACCTATAGCTATATGAAATGCAGGTTCTTGGCTCCATTTCTAGAAAATTCTGATACAATTTATATGGAGAGAGGGGGTTTTGCAAATCTGCACTTTACAGGAGCTACAGTTTCTACTATGCTTAATAGCTATTCTGTGTTGATTCATCATAATGCAATGCAACTATGCACTTAAACAAAAACTAAACCTTCTTTTGAGAATATTAGATTCATCAAACAGTTGCAGAAATAGTACAGAGAGTCCTCATATACTCTTCACGCATCTTACTCTAATGTTACTATTTTACGTAGTACATATGTTAAAACTAAAAAGACAGCGGTGCATTACTTTTAGCTAAACTCCAGACTTTATTCAGATTTATCGATTTTTTTTTTACAATTATGTCTGTTTTCTGTTCTCGGACCTAATCAAGTATATCACATTGAATTTAGTTATCATCTCTCTTCTATGGTCTCTGACAGGTTCCCAGCCTTTCCTTGTTTCCCATGACCTTTATAATTTTGAGAAGTACTGGCCAGCCTTTTGTAGAATGGCCCTGAATTTGGCTTTGTTTGCTGTTTTTCTCATGATTAGACAGACCAGGGTTTTGGGGGTTTTGGGGAAGATTACCATAGAGGTGAAATGTCTTCCTCATCACCTTGTGTCAGTAATGACTTACTGGTGATGTTAACCTTGATCACTTGGTTAAGGTGAGGTCTGCCAGATTTCTTCACTGTGAAGTTACTATTGTTCCCTTTCCATAATCTATTTTTTGGAATCCAGCCAATACTCCGAAGAGGGAGCTTAAGCCCCATCTCCTGGAGGGAAGAGTATTTACATATGTTATTTGAAATTCTTTGTAAGAAAGATTTGTACCTTTTTCCCCATTTATCTATGTATTCAGTTATTTCTATCAGTATGGACTCATGAATATTTATTTTATATTTCTCTATAACTTTAAAGTTTAATTAATTTTATGACTCAAATTGTTCCAGCTTAGGCCATCAGGTGCTCCTTCAGTTGGGTTCTTGTGTCCCTTTGATCTGCCTGTATCCTTTTGATTTTTGAGTGCTGCCTTATTTCCTGTCCCTACATAATGCTCCAGGCTCATCTTGTGTTTTCATTGCCCCAGGCCTAGAATTAGTCATTTCTCCAAGGATGTCTGGTTTTTGTCATTTTGGAGAACCATGTTTAGAAACTAAGGCCTGGATGCTAGATGTGTTTGTTGCTACTTGGTGTCATTGTTTCTAGTCTCTCCGCAGAGTTATGGAATATATGCATGTATATTAACCAATGTATACACATATCTATAATCCTTTCTATAGGTGTCTATCTCTATACCTATTAAACTAAACGTGAGTTCATACTAATGTCTGACTCTAATCCAGTATCACGTGGTTCATTCTAGCTTTTGCCTCTTGCTTATTTGTAACTTCTGTTACTAACAGTGAGAAACCTGACTCAAATTATTTACCATTTATTTACTTATTTGTTCTACACTAGTGTAAATGTGTTTTCATATTTCTTAACTGTATTCCTGTGAGAAACAAACTTACCAACTAAAATGGTGTTTATGTACAGTTATTTTTGCACCTAGTCTTAGATTTACCAATCAGAACATCATTTTCCAAAGTCACTTATGTCAGTTCCTTTTTCTCCACCCCCTTCAGTGCCGTTTTATCATATATTGGGAATACAGTTAAATTTATTTGTCCCAGTATGCATTACATCCAGGATACTCTGATTAAAAATTGCATACATTAAAGTTCACCCTTTGATGTACTATTCTACGTGTTTTGACAGATGCGTAGTCATGTATCTTATGCCTAGTACCATACAGTACAGTTTCATCAACCTAAAATATTCTCTGTGAGTGGCCTTTGTAGTCATTCACTCCCAACCTCTGACAAATGCTGATTTGTCTTCCATCCCTATAATTTGTCTTTTCCAGAATGTTGAATAAACGGCATCATACAATATGTAGACTTTTGAATTTGGCCTCTTTGACTTAGCAACATGCATTTAGGATTCATCCATGTTGTTCTGTGAATCTATAGTTTCTTCCCTTTTATCCCCTGAAGTATCCATCATCTCGAATACCAAGTTTGTTTATCCATTCACCTGTTGAAGGATAATATGATATGATTATTTCCCGTTTGGGACAATTATAAAAAAAGCTGCTATAACCATTTGGGTATAGGCCTTTGTGTGAATATAGGTTTTCAATTAGCTGGGGAATATGATTGCCTGATCCTATTGTAAAACTATGCTTAGCTCTGTAGGAAACTGTCAAACTGTCTTCCCAAATAACTGTATCATTTTATATTCTCACTAGCAATGAATGTATGTTCTTGTTGCACTTCAACAGCATTTGGTATTGTCAGTTATCGGATTTTAGCTCTTCTAATAGGTGTGTAGTTATATCTCATTGTGGTTTTATTTGTATCTCTCTAATGACATATGATGTTGAGCATCTTTTCATATGCTTATTTGCCATCTGTATATCTTCTTTGGTAAAAATATGTGTATATATATTTTTCTTTCTTTTGTTCTTATAGATTGTGTGTGTGTGTGTGTGTGTGTATACACACATATATAAAGTTAGGTTGCTTGTTTTCTCATTGTTGAGTTTTAAGAGTGCTTTATATATCCTAGATATGAGTCCTTTATACAATATATTCTTTTGGAAAGTAAAAAAAATGAAATGGATACAAGGTACAAATAAAAGTTTTAATCAACAGTCATATGAAAAATTTTGAAGCTGCCCAGTTGAACTTTAGGATATTTTAGAGAAGTGAATACTCATTAGCTTGCTAGTTACAGTATTATTAAAGGGAATGGTTGAAACATTGGCTCTTATATAAGTTCCTCAGAATTTTTCTAAGTAAGGAAGCTAAAATTATACCCTTATGAAAATTCTCTTACTATATAAATAAACATGAAATCTACTAAATGTCTTGAGACTTTAAAGCATATTCCTATAAATAAATGAAAATATTTGTGAGATATAAGAAGATCTCTATGACTTTTGCTTCCCCTTTATGCGTTGAATATAGTTTACTTCTGTTTTCTAATTCTAATTATACTGTATGAAATAGCAATATTATACTGGATGCTTATTCTGAGACAGATAACATGCAAAACCATGTTACATAAATTATATTGATTTACAAATAACCCATTTGTTTGATTTCATACGAAATTTAGAAAGAATCTATATTGTGTCCAGTTTACAGAGGAAGAGCCAGAGGCAAAAGAGGCATTTATCATTCCTCATTCACAAGGAGAAACTAAGGCATACTTGTTAGTTAGGTAGAAAACATCATTCAGCTACATCTAACAAAGGAAATGATAAATATTCCCTTGACAAGTTAATAAACATGTTTAGAACAATTAATTCTGTCATGAAAAATACTGTGATAAAAGAATAATCCAAGATGAATCAAATCTTTAGAAAACAGCTTTTTCATGGGCATTGTTGTAAGCACCATGAAAGAGATAAAAATCTGTTATTATTCATGGAAAAATCAAGGATTGCAATTGGATCTATAGAGTAACAAATATAAATCTGTGATGTTAATCACCTACTGCTTAAGAGGTAAATGTCTCAGTTTCCAAAGTCTTGTGTGTTTATTTATTTATTTTCTTTATTTTTAAAAATGTATTTATTTATTAATTTATTTTTGGCTATGTCGGGTCTTTGTTGCTGCATGCGGGTTTTCTCTAGTTGCAGCCATAATGTATTTATTTTTATTTCTTTGGAGATTTATTTTCTTCTTACAGATCATATGGTATCACCACTGTTTAAAATTCTCATATTATTCTTTCATTTAAAAATTATTTTGCTAAAGTACTTAAAATTTTTATACAATATTAAAGGTTACTTTCCATTTACGGTTATTACAAAATATTGGCTATATTCCCCGTATTGTACAATATATCCTTGAGCCTGTCTTACACCCAAGAGTTTGTACCTCCCACTCCCCCACCCCTATATTCCCCTTTCCCCTCATGTCTGGTAACCACTAGTTTGTTTTCTATATATGTGGGTCTGCTTGTTTCGTGTTATGTTAATTAGTTTGCTGTATTTTTAGATGATACATATAAGCAATATCATACAGTATTTATCTTTCTGTCTGATTTATTTCACTTAGCATAATGCCCTCCAAGTCCATCCGTGTTGCTGGAAATGGCAAAATGTCATTCTTTTTTATGGCTGAGTAGTATTCCATTATATATATATTTGTATATATATATATTGTGTATATATATATATTGTGTATATATATATATATATATGTATATATATATATATATATATATATATATATATATCACATCTTCTTCATCCATTTATCTGTTGATGGACACTTAGGTTGCTTCCATACCTTGGCATTGTAAATAACACTGCTTTGAATATTGGGATGCATGTATCTTTTTGAATTAGTGTTTGTTTGTTTGTTTGGTATATACCCAGGAGTGGAATTGCTGGGTCACATGGTATCTCTGCCATTCGTTTTTTGAGAAAACTCCACTGTGTTTTCCACACCGATTTACTTTCTCAACAACAGTGTACAAGGGTTCTCTTTTCTGCACATCCTCACCAACATTTGTTATTTGTTGACTTTTTGATGATAGCCATTCTGACAGGTGTGGAGTGATATCTCACTGTGGTTTTTATTGGATGGGCCAAAAGGTTCGTTCAGTTTTTTCTGTAAGATGGCTCTAGTAGCACTTAGTTGTCTTTAACTTTCTTCAAAACAGTTTTGTTAGATTGTATGTGACAGCTGTCATATCAGCATGCATATAAAGAAAGACTTATCAAAATTGGTAAATTTTTGTGTAGCCATTTTAATATTGAAGATGGAAGAAAAAAGCAACAATTTTGGCATATTATGCTTTATTATTTCAAGAAAGGTAAAAACGCAACTGAAATGCACAAAAAGATTTGTGCAATGTATGGAGAAGGTGCAGTGACTGATTGAACATGTCAGAAGTGGTTTGCGAAGTTTCGTGCTGGAGATTTCTCGCTGGATGATGCTCCATGGTCAGGTAGATCAGTTGAAGTTGATAGCAATCAAATCGAAACAGTACTTGAGAACAATCAACATTATACCACGTGGGAGATAGCCAACATACTCAAAATATCCAAATCAAGCACTGAAAATCATTTGTACCAACTTGGTTATGTGACTCACTTTGATGTTTGGGTTCCATATAAGTTAAGTGCAAAAAATCTTCTTGACCATATTTCCACCTGCGATTCTCTACTGAAACGTAATGAAAACGTTGCATTTTCAAAACACATTGTGATGGGTGATGAAAAGTGGATACTGTACAACAATGTGGAATGGAAGAGATCATGGGACAAGCGAAATGAACCACCACCAGCCACACCAAAGGCTGGTCTTCATCCAAAGAAGGTGATGTTGTGTATATGGTGGGATTGGAAGGGAGTCCTCTATTATGAGCTCCTTCCAGAAAACCAAAGGATTAATCCCAACAAGTAGCACTCCCAATTAGACCAACTGAAAGTGGCAGTCAACAAAAGCATCCAGAATTAGTCAACAGAAAATGCATTAATCTTCCACCAGGATAACACAAGACCACATGTTTCTTTGATGACCAGGCAAAAACTGTTACAGCTGGGCTGGGAAGTTGTGATTCATCTGCCCTATTCACCAGACATTGCACCTTTGGATTTCCGTTTATTTTGGTCTTTACAAAGTTCTCTTAATGGAAAAACTTTCAATTCCCCGGAAGACTGTAAAAGGCACCTGGAACAGTTCTTTGCTCAAAAAGATAAAATGTTATGGGAAGATGGAATCATGAATTTGCCTGAAAAATGGCAGAAGGTAGTGGAACAAATGGGTGAATATGTTGTTCAATAAAGTTCTTGGTGAAAATGAAAGATGTGTCTTTTATTTTTCCTTAATAACTGAAGGCACTTTTTGGCCCACCCAATATTTGCATTTCCCTGATGATTACTGATGTTAGGCATCTTTTTATATGCCTATTGGCTATCTGCATTTCTTCTTTGGAAAAATGTCTATTCAGTTCTGCCCATTTTTTAATTGGGTTGTTTGTTTTTGATGTTGAGTTTTATAAGCTGTTTATACATGTTGGATATGAATCCTATATTGGTCATATCATTTGCAGATATTTTCTCCCATTCAATAGGTTGTCTTTTCATTTTGTTGATGGTTTCCTCTGCTGTGCAAAAGCTTTTAAGTTTAATTAGGTCCCATTTGTTTATTTTTGCTTATATTTTCTTTACTTTAGGAGAGGAATCCGAAAAATAGAGCAGAAATAAATGAAATACGGTCAAAAAAATCAATGAAACTAAAAGCTGGTTCTTTGAAAAGATAAACAAAATTGATAAATCTTTAGCCAGACTCATCAAGAAAAAAAGAGAGAGGGCCCAAATCAATAAAATCAAAAATGAAAAAGAACTTACAACTGACACCACAGAAATACAAAGGATCCTAAGAGACTACTATGAGCAACTCTATGCCAATAAAATGGACAACCTAGAAAAAAATGTACAAATTCTTAGAAAGGTACAATCTCTGAAGACTGAACCTGGAAGAAATAGAAAATATGAACAGACTGATTACCAGTACTGAAATTGAATCAGTTATTTAAAAACTTCCAACAAACAAAAGTCTAGGACCAGATGGCTTCACAGGTGAATTCTACCAAACATTTAGAGAAGAGTTAACACTGATCCTTCTGAAACTAATCCAAAAAATTGCAGAGGAAGTACCACTTCCGAACTCATTCTTTGAGGCCACCGTCACCCTGATACCCAAACCAGACAAAGATACTACAAAAAATGAAAATTACCAGCCAATATCACTGATGAACATAGATGCAAAAAGTCTCAACAAAATACTAGCAAACTGAATCCAACAATACATTAAAAGGATGATACACCATGATCAAGTGGGATTTATCTCAGGGATGCCAGGATTTTTCAGTATCCCAAATCAGTCTGACACACCACATTAACAAATTGAACAATAAAAGCCATATGATCATCTCAATTGATGCAGAAAAAGCTTTTGATAAAATTCAACATCATTTATGATAAAAACTCTCCAGAAAGTGGGTATAGAGGGAACCTACTTCAACATAATAAGGGCCATATATGATAAGCCCACAGATAACATCATACTCAATGGTGAAAAGCTGAAAGCATTCCCTCTAAGATGGGAAACAAGACAAGGATGCCCATGCTTGCCACTTTCATTCAACATAGTTTTGGAAGTCCTAGCCACGGTAATCAGAGAAGAAAAAAAAAAAAAGGAATCCAAATTGGAAAGGAAGAAGTAAAAACTGTCACTGTTTGCAGATGACATGATACTATACATAGGAAATCCTAAAGGTGTCACCAGAAAACCACTAGAGCTCATCAGTGAACTTGGTAAAGTTGCAGGGTACAAAATTAATATGCAGAAATCTGTTGCATTTCTATATGCTAACAATGAAATGTCAGAAAGGGAAATTATGGAAACAATTCCATTTACCATTGCATCAAGGAGAATAAAATACCTAGGAATAAACCTACCTGAAGAGGCAAAGACCTGTACTCCAAAAACTATAAGACATTGATGAAAGGAATTGAAGATGACAGGAACAGATGGAAAGATATATCGTGTTCTTGGACTGGAAGAATCAATATTGTTAAAATGACCATACTACCCAAGGCAATCTGCAGATTCAGTGCAATCCCTATGAAATTACAAATGGCATTTTTTCACAGAACTAGAGCAAATAATTTTAAAATTTGTATGGAAACACAAAAGATCCTGAATAGCCAGAACAATTTTGAGAAAGAAGAACAGAGCTGGAAGAGTCATGCTTCCTGTTTTCACACTATACTACAAAGCTACAGTAATCAAAACAGTATGGTACTGGCACAGAAACACACATAGATCAATGGAACAGGATAGAGAACCCAGAAATAAACCCACATACTCACAGTCAATTAATCTGTGACAAAGGAGGCAAGAATATATAGTGGAGAAAAGACAGTCTCTTCAATAAGAGGTGCTGAAAAACTGGATAGCTACATGTACAAGAAAGAAATTAGAATGTTCTCTAACACCATGTACAAAACTAAGCTCAAAATGGATTAAAGACCTTAGTTTAAGAGTGGACACTATACCACTTCCTAGAGGAAACCATAGGCAGAACACTCTGACATAACTTGAAGCAATAGTTTTTTGTAAAAATACTTTTAATAGAATTTTAAAAATATGAACATGTGGTGGGAAAATTTTCTTCGCATTTGCATTTTTTTTCTTTTTTCACAGAATTGGTCATCTGACTGGGTATAAACTATTGGTATAAAATAGTTTTTATCAGGCATTATTCTGTTGACGTCTAGTATCCAGCAGTTCTGGTAAAGGGTTAGATGTACATCTGATTCCTTAGTAGGTCCCTTGTTTTTCTGCTCTGACATCTTTTTAGAAAGCCTTATACTTAAGTTTCTGAAATTTCATCAGCGTATGTTTCGCTATGAATCTTTTTTTAACACTTTGAACTCTGTACATTACTCTGTGGACCTATTTCAGTCTGAAAACTCAGATATTTGTTCAGCTAAGGGATATTATTTTATTAATGTCTCTGATGATTTCTTCTCTGTTTCTTATGTTAACTGATTTTAGAACTTCTGCTAGTTTTGTGTTGGACTTAATCACCATATTTCTTAATTATCCCTCATATATTTAATCACTGTAACTTTTATTTAACATTCTGTAGTATTTCCTCAATTTTATTTCCCTTTTGCCTGATTCATTGCATTATTCAGTTCATATACTGAAGATTTAAATTCCAGAAATAGTATTTTAGTTATTTATTTATAATATATAAATGTAATATTGTGTTAATTTTTATAACTTGCTTAATCTGAATTGTAAACACAGATAATATTCTCTTATCTGGTGTATTTCCAAAGGATGTTCCACTTGATATTTGAGAGTTTAATAGGTATTACTTGAAAAAAAAATCTTTTCTAAAGTCAAATGAGTTTAGGAAACACTGCGCTTAACAAATATTAAATTTATTTCTTGAATCCGTTATTGTAAATGGCATTTAATGAACTCATGGGCATTGGGAAACTCTAAGAAGTGATTTTATAGGGCGAATTTTTCAGATTTATTTTACTAAAATATTTATAAATTAAAGAACATATTAAGGCACAGGGCAGTTTAAGAAATGGAACCATGTCACTTTAGAATATACAGCATTGGAAATACATTTTTTACAATCAAATTTTGTTAAATTTAATCTGGTATATTATTGGAAATTTCTAATATCTTTGTATTAAATAAATAAATTAAGAAGTACTTTATGAAGATAGGAGCAAGGGAATATCATTTTTTCCTCCATGCCCATTTCATTTCCTCCTCCAGGATTTTGAAACTAACTTATCACATCTTTATTTTGGTGACAGGTTAAAGTTTGGTTGTCTTTTTCTAGATGATAGTAATTATATTAAATGAAGGGAATTAAAGTACTACAGGAAGGCTTGACTAAGTTTACTTTAGCTTTCCTCCTTATCACTATTAGGAAAACAGTATTCAATCAAGATCTGTCGGTTTGGAGACTAACTGTTGACAGGGTCTAAAAAAACACTGTGTTAAGATTATTTCTGGTATAAAATTTATTATAATCAGATCAACAGTGGGCCACAGAAATAGCTTTTTAAAAGTAAAACCAATCAGTCAACATATGTATTGACTGCCTATATATTTGTAATAAGAAGAGCTGTATTGTATATTGACTGTTTTGTTGCCAAATTACAGGAAAAACCACAGTTGTTTACAGCAGTGACTTTTTTACCCAGCAGGATGGACAAAACATTCTCAGAAATGTTATACATATTTTCAATGTAGTCAATTTTGTGGTTGCAACTGTATTTATTTTGATTGATTTAACTCATGGTTAAGTGTTTGCAAGGCCCTTTGTATGTAAGTCTGTGGTGCATTATTGTGCATTATTGAACTAGAGTTCATTAGGTAATGGAGTTTTATGAACTTTATTAACTTTTTCATTTTCTTACCCAGGAGTAAATAAATAAGGTTCTTGCTCTAAATAATAATTTCATGAACTATTGGTAAGATGACTTTAATTTTAAAAAGGCTAGCAAAAATAAATGAATGAAAAGCTTGTTGCTGTGTTCTGTCATCATCATCTTGCAGAACACAACTTTCGTATTCACATTAAAAAGACATATTGCTCAAGTTGATCATTAACTGGGAAAATGAGCCATAGGGTATACACTATGCTAAAGAACAGTGAAGTGAGAAAAATTCCCAAGACATTTGCCTCTTGAAAACAGCCTATAAGTAAAACCTTTTAAGCACCATGCTGTCATTTGATAAACTGTTACACTGAAAAGGTAAAAGTCAATACCCAAATTTGAGATGTCACCACACACATATACTGTGTGACTTCACTTGTCTGTAAATTGAAGTCCTCTTTTTAATTTTAGTTATAATAGTCAATATTCTGGTAGTTAGCAGAAAGTTAACAATAATAGCTTAATGATACAATAGCAGCCCTGGGAATTGAGATAATTCATGATCTATATATATTCTCAGTGTACTGCTCCTTCATTTAAGATATATAGGTACAAAATGAATGCAATAAGCAGTCTTTATTTCTTTCGCAGGTATGAAAGACTTGGGCTTCTGTGTCAAAAAGTCCTCAGTTGAAAGCTTGTTCCAAGCTATGTGAACTTGCATATAGTGATTTAGTCATCAGAAGAATGGGGCTAATAATACCATATATTATAAGTATTAAGTTAGATGATTCATTTAAAATGATGCTAATGTTACACTTAGCTCATTGGCTTCAATGAATATGTGGTAGCAATTATTTTTAAAAGACTGACCTTGATAAAGTAGTCTATTCATTATGAAAAAACTCAAGTTCATTTTTAAACTTTAGGTTCTTCTGTTGTGAGTTTGGAAGGCTAACATAATACCTTTCCCCCCTTTTTTCTTTTTTTTTCTTTTCCAGCTGGTCCCTGAAATCTCATTTATATTTTTTCTTGTAGAAGTGTTAGTAGGTAGCACATTTCCAGCATGTGAATAGCTTTTGGAATCAATAAATCCTGAAGATTAGTTTGAGACAGAGGAACTAAACTTCAAAAAGTAGCTTATCAAGGGCTACATTTATATGGCCTTTAGACATTTCTTATATTATTGTCCTGAATTTTTATTTAATTTCAAGAGTAACTGTCTTGTCTCTCTAAAAACAGCAGAAAAGGAACCTTAGATATTGTCTGTGTTTCCATTACAGATGTTTCTCTCCCAGAGGCTCAATAATAATGGTGTAATAAGTAGTGGATCTTATGGAGTTTTTTAGTCCACTGAATACAGATCCACTAAATATTGGTACTGATGCACTGTACTGTACTGTGAAAATTTTGAAGGTTCATCATGCTAAATTTGCTTTTTAAAAAAATTAGAGGAAAGATTGCAAACATACAATATATAGTAGATTTCAGTGGTTTTTATTTTTTATTTATTTTTAAAAATAAATTTATTTATTTATTTTATTTGTGGCCACATTGGGTCTTTGTTGCTGCGCGTGGGCTTTCTCTAATTGTGGCAAGCAGGGGCTACTCTTTGTTGTGTTGTGTGGGCTTCTTATTGTGGTGGTTTCTCTTGTTGCAGAGCATGGACTCTAGGCTTGCAGGTTTCAGTAGCTGTGGTGCATGGGCTCAGTAGTTGTGGCTCACGGGCTCTAGAGCGCAGGCTCAGTAGTTGTGGTGCACAGGCTTAGTTTCTCTGCGTTATGTGGGATGTCCCTGGACCAGGGCTCGAAACCGTGTCCCCTGTATTGGCAGGCAGTTTCTTTTTTTTTCAATTTTTGAATTTTATTTTTTTATGCAGCAGGTTCTTATTAGTCATCCATTTTATACACATCAGTGTATATATGTCAATCCCAATCGCCCAATTTATCACACCCCCATCCCCACCCCCCTGCAGCTTTCCCCCCTTGGTGTCCATACGTTGTTCTCTACATCTGGTCTCAACTTCTGCCCTGCAACCCGGTTCATCTGTACCATTTTTCTAGGTTCCACATACGCGTGTATGACAGTCTCTAGGTCCATCCACGTCTCAACAAATGACCCAATTTCGTTCCTTTTTATGGCTGAGTAATATTCCATTGTATGTATTACCATGTCTTCTTTATTCATTTGTAAGTCGATGGCCATTTAGGTTGCTTCCATGACCTGGCTGTTGTAAATAGTGTTGCAGTGAACATTGGGGTGCATGTGTCTTTTTGAATTATGGTTTTCTCTGGGTATATGCCCAGTAGTGGGATTGCTGGATCATATGGTAATTTTATTTTTAGTTTTTTAAGGAACCTCCATACTGTTCTCCATACTGGCTGTATCCATTTACATTCCCACCAACAGTGCAAGAGGGTTTCCTTTTCTCCACACCCTCTCCAGCATTTGTTGTTTGTAGATTTTCTGATGATGTCCATTCTAACTGGTGTGAGGTGATACCTCACTGTAGTTTTGATTTACATTTCTCTAATAATTAGTGATGTTGAGCAGCTTTTCATGTGCTTCTTGGCCATCTGTATGTCTTCTTTGGAGAAATGTCTATTTAGGTCTTCTGCCCATTTTTGGATTGGGTTGTTTGTTTCCTTAATATTGAGCTGCATGAGCTGTTTGTATATTTTGGAGATTAATCCTTTGTCCGTTGATCTGTTTGCAAATATTTTCTCCCATTCTGAGGGTTGTCTTTCATCTCGTTTATGGTTTCCTTTGCTGTGCAAAAGCTTTGAGGTTTCATTTGGTCCCATTTGTTTCTTTTTGGTTTTATTTCCATTACTCTAGGAGGTGGATCAAAAAAGATCTTGCTGTGGTATCTATCAAAGAGTGTTCTTCCTAGGTTTTCCTCTAAGAGTTTAATAGTGTCCAGTCTTACATTTAGGTCACTAATCCATTATGAGATTATTTTTGTGTACGGTGTTAGGGAGTGTTCGAATTTCATTCTTTTACATGTAGCTGTCCAATTTTCCCAGCACCACTTATTGAAGAGACTGTCTTTTCTCCATTGTATAACGTTGCCTCCTTTGTCATAGATTATTTGACTATAGGTTAGTGGGTTTATCTCTGGGCTTTCTATCTTGTTCCATTGATCTATGTTTCTGTTTTTGTGCCAGTACCATATTGTCTTGATTACTGTAGCTTTGTCGTATAGTCTGAAGTCAGGGAGTCTGATTCCTCCATCTCCGTTTTTTTTCCCTCAAGACTGCTTTGGCTATTCGGGGTCTTTTGTGTCTCCATACAAATATTAAGATATTTTGTTCTAGTTCCATAAAAAATGCCATTGGTAATTTGATAGGGATTGCATTGAATCTGTAGATTGCTTTGGGTAGTAGAGTCATTTTCACAATATTGATTCTTCCAACCCTGGAACATGGTATATGTCTCCATCTGTTGGTATCATCTTTAATTTCTTTCATTAGTGTCTTACAGTTTTCTGCATACAGGTCCTTTGTCTCCCTAGGTAGGTTTATTTCTAGGTGTTTTATTCTTTTTGTTGTAGTGATAAATGGGAGTGTTTCCTTAATTTCTCTTTCAGATTTTTCATCATTAGTGTATAGGAATGCAAGAGATTTCTGTGCATTAATTTTGTATCCTGCTACTTTCCAAATTCATTGATTAGCTCTAGTACTTTTCTGTTGGCATCTTTAGGATTCTCTATGTATATATCATGTCATCTGCAAACAGTAACAGTTTTACTTCTTCTTTTCCAATTTGTATTCCTTTTATTTCTTTTTCTTCTCTGATTGCCATGGTTAGGACTTCCAAAACTATGTTGAATAATAGTGGTGAGAGTGGACATCCTTTTCTTGTTCCTGATCTTAGAGGAAATGCTTTCAGATTTTCACCATTGAGAATGATGTTTGCTGTGTGTTTGTCATATATGGCCTTTATTATGTTGAGGTAGGTTCCCTCTATGCCCCCTTTCTGGAGAGTTTTTATCATAAATGGGTGTTGAATTTTGTCAAAAGCTTTTTCTGCATCTATTGAGATGATCATATGGTTTTTCTTCTTCAATTTGTTAATATGGTGTATCACATTGATTGATTTGCATATATTGAGGAAACCTTTCATCCCTGGAATAAATCCCACTTGATCGTGGTGTATGATCCTTTTAATGTGTTGTTGGATTATGTTTACTAGTATTTTTCTGAGTATTTTTGCACCTATGTTCATCAGTGATATTGGTCTGTAATTTTCCTGTTTTTGTAGTATGTTTGTCTGGTTTTGGTACCAGGGTGATGGTGGCCTCATAGAATGAGTTTGGGAATGTTCCTTCCTCTGCAATTTTTTGGAGGACTTTGAGAAGGATGGGTGTTAGCTCTTCTGTAGATGTTTGATAGAATTCACATGTGAAGCCATCTGGTCCTGGACTTTTGCTTGTTGGAAGATTTTTAATCACAGTTTCAATTTCATTACTTGTGATTGGTCTGTTCATATTTTCTATTTCTTTCTGGTTCAGTCTTGGAAGGTTATACCTTTCTAAGAATTTGTCCATTTCTTCTAGGTTGTCCATTTTATTGGCATAGAGTTGCTTGTAGTAGTCTCAGGCTGCTTTGTATTTCTGCAGTGTCTGTTGTTACTTCTCCTTTTTCATTTCTAATTGTATTGATTTGAGTCCTCTCCTCCAGACTCTTGATGAGTCTGGCTACTGGTTTATCAATTTTGTTTATCTTCTCAAAGAACTAGCTTTTAGTTTTATTGATCTTTGCTATTGTTTTCTTTGTTTCTATTTCATTTATTTCTCCTCTGATCTTTATGATTTCTTTCCTTCTGCTAACTTTGGGTTTTGTTTGTTCTTCTTTCTCTAGTTCCTTTAGGCATAAGGTTAGATTGTTTATTTGAGATTTTTCTTGTTTCTTGAGGTAGGCTTGTATAGCTATAAAGTTCCCTCTTAGAACTGCTTTTGCTGCATCCCATTGGTTTTGGATCGTCTCGTTTTCATTGTCATTTGTCTCTAGGTATTTTTTGATTTCCTCTTTGACTTCTTCAGTGGTCTCTTGGTTATTTAGGAATGTATTGTTTAGCCTCCATGTGTTTATGTTTTTTACGTTTTTTTCCCCTGTAATTCATTTCTAATCTCATAGCACTGTGGTCAGAAAAGATGCTTGATATGGTTTCAAGTTTCTTAAATTTACTGAGGCTTGATTTGTGACCCAGGATGTGATCTATCTTGAAGAATGTTCCATGTGCACTTGAGAAGAAAGTGTAATCTGCTGTTGGAGGGAATGTCCTATAAATATCAATTAAATCTATCTGGTCTATTGTGTCATTTAAAGCTTCTGTTTCCTTATTTATTTTCATTTTGGATGATCTGTCCATTGGTGTAAGTGAGGTGTTAAAGTCTCCCACTATTATTGTGTTACTGTCGATTTCCTCTTTTGTAGCTGTTAGCAGTTGCCTTATGTATTGAGGTGCTTCTGTGTTGGGTGAATATACATTTATAATTGTTATATCTCCTTCTTGGATTGATCCCTTGATCTTTATGTAGTGTCCTTCCTTGTCTCTTGTAACATTCTTTATTTTAAAGTCTATTTTATCTGATACGAGTATTGCTACTCCAGCTTTCTTTTGATTTCCTTTTGCATGGAATATCTTTTTCCATCCCCTCACTTTCAGTTTGTATGTGTCCCTAGGTCTGAAGTGGGTCTCTTGTAGACAGCATATATATGGGTCTTGTTTTTGTATCCATTCAGCAAGCCTGTGTCTTTTGGTTGGAGCATTTAATGCATTCACGTTTAAGGTAGTTATCGATATGTATGTTCCTATGACCATTTTCTTAATTGTTTTGGGTTTGTTTTTGTAGGTCCTTTTCTTCTCTTGTGTTTCCCACTTAGAGAAGTTCCTTTAGCATTTGTTGTAGAGCTGGTTTGGTGGTGCTGAATTCTCCCAGCTTTTGCTTGTCTGTAAAGCTTTTGATTTCTCCATCGAAACTGATTGAGATCCTTGCCGGTTAGAGTAATCTTGGGTGTAGGTTCTTCCCCTTTCATCACTTTAAGTGTATCATGCCACACCCTTCTGGCTTGTAGAGTTTCTGCTGAGAAATCGGCTGTTAACCTTATGGGAGTTCCCTTGTATGTTATTTGTCGTTTTTCCCTTGCTGCTTTCAGTAATTTTTCTTTGTCTTTAATTTTTGCCAATTTGATTACTATGTGTCTTGGCGTTTTTCTCCTTGGGTTTATCCTGCGTGGGACTCACTGCCCTTCCTGGACTTGGGTGGTTATTTCCTTTCCCATGTTAGGGAAGTTTTCGACTATAATCTCTTCAAATATTTTCTCGGGTCCTGTCTCTCTCTCTTCTCCTTCTGGGACCCCTATAATGCGAGTGTTGTTGCATTTAATGTCGTCTGAGAGGTCTCTTAGGCTGCCTTCATTTCTTTCCATTCTTTTTTCTTTATTCTGTTCCGCAGCAGTGAACTCCACCATTCTGTCTTTCAGGTCACTTATCTGTTCTTCTGCCTCAGTTATTCTGCTATTGATTCCTTTAGTGTAGTTTTCATTTCAGTTATTGTATTGTTCATCTCTGTTTGTTTGTTCTTTAATTCTCCTAGGTCTCTGTTAAACATTTCTTGCATCTTCTCAGTCTTTGCCTCCATTCTTTTTCTGAGGTCCTGCATCATAATCTTCACTATCATTATTCTGAATTCTTTTTCTGGAAGGTTGCCTATCTCCACTTCATTTAGTTGTTTTTCTGGGGTTTCCTCTTGTTCCTTCATCTGGTACATAGCCCTCTGCCTTTTCATCTTGCCTATCTTTCTGTGAATGTGGTTTTTGTTGCACAGGCTGCGGGATTGTAGTTCTTGTCGCTTCTGCTGTCTGCCCTTTGGTGGATGAGGCTATCTAAGAGGCTTGTGCCAGTTTGGCATGCAGATTCTTAACCACTGTGCCACTAGGAAAGCCCAATTTTTATTTTCTTAATTAAAAAAATTTTCAACTTTATTGAGATATAATTGAGAAATAACATTGTATAATTTTCAGGTATATAATGTGATGATTTGTTACCTGTATGTATTATGAAATGATTACTACAGTAAGGTTAGTTTATCCATTGCCTCACATAATTAAATGTTTGTGTGTATGTGGTGAGAACATTTAAGGTTTGTCTTAGCAACTTTCAAGTATATAATATGGCACTGTTAACCATAGTCACCATGTTGTATTTTAGGTCCCCAGAACTTACTCACCTTATAACTGGAAGTTTGTACACTTTGACCAACATCTACCCATTTCCCTCACCCACCAGTACCTAACAACCACCATTCTGCTGTTTCTGTGAGTTTTTTGTTTTAGATTCGACATATAAGTGAGATCATAGAGTGTTTGTCTTTCTCTGTCGGGCTTATTTCACTTGGCATAATGTCCTCAAGGTCCAGCCCTGTCACAGATGGTAGGAGATCCTTCTTTTTTATGGTTGAATAATATTCTTTTATATTTAGGTATATATGTATGTGTGTGTGTGTGTGTGTGTGTGTATATATATATATATATATATATGTATGTATATATGTATGTATATATGTATGTATACGAGATAACATATTCTGCAAAGCCACTTGCCTATAGCCGCAGGATAACAACATGGCAATGCTGGACTATGAACTCATTTCTGCCTGGCTCAAAAGGCTGGGCTTTTAATGCTGTTTCATGCAGAGTCAGAAATGAAAAGCAATTTCCTTTTTCTTTATTAAACTACATATTCCTAGAACAAAATTCTCCAAAGGTTTTGTTACCCCTTATGTGACACTGTAATACAACTGATTATTATAATATTTGTATAATATACCAGCAACTTTAGGCACGTGGCTGGCTTAAAGTGGAGGCTCACATGGACACACGTACCACCAAAGGCAATTTTAACAGAGAGAAAGTTTGCTCCAGCCTACTGCAACCTATTTTCCTAACCTCAGCAAATCTTTATTTTAAAGAATTTTAATATGAGCATAATTAACCTGGTTAGCAATGTTTAATAATTACACAGTGTTTGTTTTCACTAGGGTTGTAGCAAATAGAAAATATATGTTTCAAAAAATAGGATGAGGTATAATATTTTCCCTTTTTTAGTAGGATACAATTTGATGTAAAAAGTTAAGTGCTGTGCACTTGGCGCAAAAAGAAGCAGTGAAAGGGCGATAATTAAGAAATCACAGGTTTCCATTTTGTAAGACATTAAATAACAGGAGTGGCTATTCATTACCTTTCAATTCTTCCATGTACTATCAGTTTCTTCCTCATGATGGAAATATTTGTTGAATAAATTATGCCATAAATATTTGCTTACTTAAAGGCATTGTCTTTATTATGCACAATAAAAGTTCCTTATTTACTCTAATGATAGATTGAAAGAGAACAATATCCTTAACTTTTTTTTAAATGGTGAAAGATCAGGAGAGCATGATACGAGTATGAGTGGCCATGCAGTCCACTTCCACCTTGTCTGTGGCTTTTACATCCAGAAAGGAATTTGTCCCCCCTCCTGCCACATAACTGACCAACAACAGGCAAGATGAAAAGCAGGGTACAACTCATTCCAGAAAATGAAAGTATATCTTTGTGTTTTCTTTATTAGAGGCTCTGGTACATATGTTATTGCCCTAGTTTCAATAGTTGGGGTCCAAGGTTTCAAGATGTATATTTCATTTTTCATAATATTGCTGAATGTCAGTGTGGAAATAATGCACACAATTAGAAGACACTGACTCAGATCTCACACTTTAGGTAACTCAAGTTATCTGGAGTTTTCTCTGTTATTAAAATGAAGACAATAATACCCTCTGGTTTCTCTATATCGTTAACCTCAAAAAAACCAAAGATGGGCTTCTCTGGTGGCGCAATGGTTGGGGGTCCGCCTGCCGATGCAGGGGACGTGGGTTCGTGCCCCGGTCCGGAAGGATCCCACATGCCGCGGAGCGGCTGGGCCCGTGAGCCATGGCCGCTGAGCCTGCGCGTCCGGAGCCTGTGCTCTGCAACGGGAGAGGCCGCAGCGGTGAGAGGCCCGCGTACCGCAAAAAAAACCAACCAACCAACCAACCAAACAAACAAAACAAAACAAAAAAAACCCCCAAAGATTGTGAATGGGCTTTGAAAACTTTAGGAGGCTACACTAACACAGATATATAAGGCTCTCCTGGTTTCTCTCTCCTAAAAACTACAGGTTTGAGGGCAGGTTATTTCTTAAAGTCTCATTGATGCTAAAAAAAAAAATCCAAAGAGATCAAACATTGCTCCTGTTTATTTCTATATGACAACTTATACCAATACAGGTAATTACAGCAATGGAAAAAACCACATAATTTCTCCAAGGAAAGTTTATTTCACTGGAAGTAGCCATCACCAATAAGCAATAGGAAGCTTTTCTAGTGACTCTCATTTTGCAAATACATTTTTTTCATCTTAATAGATAAGATTGACTGAGCTTTAATTGAAGGCTATCACACAAGATAAACCCCATTAAAGCTTTTTTTTTCTTGGGTTCTCTGTACCTTTTTGGAACTCTCCTTCCTTCCTCTCTCCCTCCTACTCTTTTACAAATATTTGCTGAGTATCATTCTGTGATGCTTGTAATATTAGGGACTTATGTAAAGTGATCATTTAATTCTCACCAAAGTTTGAGTTTGATGATATGGTTTCCACTTTATAGTTGAGTAAATGTGTTCTGTGAAATGCAAGGTCACGTAACCAAAATGTGGAAAAGCAGATTTTATGGGATGGAATAGTGTAAGGGTGAAAGCTGCTTCACAAAGTCAGAGGCTTGAATGAAGAGCCACAGAAACCAGATAATGCTGAGCCAGAGGGCATAATATTGGCCTCTTTGATGTGTGAGTAAATAAGTTTTTCAATTTCCTAGATTTTTTTTGGGGGGGGTACGCGGTCCTCTCACTGTTGTGGCCTCTCCCATTGCGGAGCGCAGGCTCCCGACGCGCAGTCTCAGCGGCCATGGCTCACGGGCCCAGCTGCTCCGCGGCATGTGGGATCTTCCCGGACCGGGGCATGAACCCGTGTCCCCTGCATCGGCAGGCGGACTCTCAACCACTGCGCCACCCGGGAAGCCTCAATTTCCTAGATTTTGAAGGCGTTAGTTACTCATTTGTCTGGAGTATTAGAATGAATTCTTCAGTAGAAGGCAACTGGCAAATGAGGGTCCTTGTCTAAAAACATAAGATCTTAATAAAACCAATCATAAAATTGGCCTCGAAGGAGAGAGCATTGAAACAAGATCACAGTGGCCTGAGTGAAACCCTAACAATAGGGAAGCTCATGTACAAAGACATAGAGGTATGAAAAGGACATGTTGACTGGAATCTGGAATGTAAGAGTGTGTTTGTGTGGCTGTGTGTGTGTGAGAGAGATGTGTTTATGTGTATAGGTAAGTTTAGATGAGCCTGGAGAATTAACAAGCATATGAATTTGACCAGATTTGCATTTTATAAAAATATACTTAAGAAGAGAGACTAATTTGGAAATCATTGCATAAATAAGATACAGCAGTGATATGGACTTAAGGTTGTGGTGAGAAATTTTAGATTAGAGAGTAATTCTAGGCTTTGGCTTCCAAAACTACATAGAAAGGACCTGGTTCTTCAGGCACACGATGCTCACAGGCAAACTTCATTTGAAATAGAATATTTGCACATAAACAGATATCCTCTCCTATAAGGATGAAATATATACATATACTTCCATTTATAGATGAATTCCTTCATTAATGGAAACAGAAGTACACTTTAGGTCTGCACTATGAATTTTTCTAGCTACAAATTTTCCTGTCCCAGACAGTTTTAGCTGTTATTTTGGAAATGTAAAGGAGTTGCTTGATTTCTTAATGAGTGAATTTTAAATTGCTATTCATGAAATGCAAAGCATATGAATAGATTTCTGAGGATATTTGATGTTGCTGTGTAGTTTTGATCACAGATGTCTATTTTGCAAACTACATTTGCCAGGGAGTTGAAGCACCCTGCTGTTCTGTATCTGTGACATAGGATATGGAAATATTCCTTTGTGGTGAATTTTTATGAATATTGTAAAATTTAAAAATTATATTTAGTTGGGAGATAAGGTAAAATGGCATAACTCAAGTTTTACCTACAATTTAAGTAAGTAGTATTCAATCTGGTTTTGGGGGCTTGATGGAATTGTAAAAGGGGAGTTAATAATTTCATTATTAAGGAGAGTTAACATTGTTTTGACCATAGGTTTAAATTTTTGGTGAACAAAATAATTGTCATAATTATTTCATTACACTCTTAATATAAGTGGAGCTATACAATTCTCTTTTTACTCAACACTATTATTTTGAGATTCCTCCCATGCTGTAGTGACTTAGCAAGATCTTTTTTTTTTTTTTTTTTTTCTTTGCGGTACATGGACCTCTCACTGTTGTGGCCTCTCCCATTGCAGAGCGCAGGCTCCGGACACGCAGGCTCAGCGGCCATGGCTCACGGGCCCAGCTGCTCCGCGGCATGTGGGATTTTCCCAGACTGTGGCACGAACCCGCGTCCCCTGCATCGGCAGGCGGTCTCTCAACCACTGTGCCACCAGGGAAGCCCAACTACATCATTTTTTTTAAGAGTAATTCTGCTTTTACTTACGGCTTCATTTTCACCAGTAATTGATACAACAGTGTAATGTTCATAACACTACAAAAATATGAGAGGAGTATATATGAATGTTGGTCTCATAGTTGATAAAATATTGATGAATCTGAAGCAAAATTCAACTTCTTTAATAGATATAGGTATATTCACATTGTCTTTATTCTTGAATGAACTTTATTAGTTTGTGTATTTCAAGGAATATATCTATTTCATCTATCTTGTCAAAATTATAGTCAAAGTATACATGTTACTTCTTGTTATCCTTTAGATAGCTGTGGAATCTGTAGAGTGATGTCACCTCTTTCGTTGCTGATTTTAGCAGTCTTTTTTTTTTTTACTAATTAGACTGGCTTGAGGTTAATATACTTTATTGGTCTTCTTAAAGAATCAGCTTTTACCTTCATTGATTTATCTCTATTTTTTCTGTCTTCTATTTGATTGAGTTCTCCTCCCAATTTTGTTCTACTGTTGACATCCATTTTGCTCTTATGTATCTTACAAATTCCATACTACCTAAAAAAATACCTTTCTTTAAATACTGAATTACGAATGATTTTAATATATAGGAAATCTTATTTACCCATGTAGTTATCAATTTCACTACTCTTTATTCCTTTAGATACTTATTTCCATCTGGTATAATTTTCCTTCTGCCTAAATGAAATTATTCAACTCTTTTGGGGGTACTTTATGTCTGCTGGTAATGAATTTGTTCATCTTTCGTATGACTGAAAAAAATCCCTATTTTGCCTTGGTTTAAAGAGATGTTTTCACTGTACATAGAATTCTAAGTTTACCAATTTTTTTTCTTTCTTTAAGGAGGCTGTCTACTTTTTCTCAGTTGCATTATTCAGATAAGAGGTCTGATTTCATCCTGATTTTTGTTTCTTTGTATGTAATGTGTCTTTTTTCCCTCTGGCTGCTTTAAAATTTTTCTGTTTATCACGGTTTTTGAACAATTTGTTTGCGATATGACTTGTCCTTTTTTTTTTTATGTTTCTTGTGCTTGAAGTTTGTTGAAGTTCTTGGATTTGGGGACATAGTTTCCATTAAAATCGGGGAAAAGTTGCCGTTATTTCGTCAAACATGTTTTCTGTCTTGCCTTCTCTCTCCTCTCCTTTGAGACTCCAATTTTTTATATATATACATTAGATTGTTTGAAGTTTTCTTCAAACAGTTTACTGATGCTCTGCTCATTTTGAAAAATCTTTTCTTTTTGTTTGTGTTTTATTTTGGTTAATATTTCTTGCTTAGTCTTCAAGTTCACTAATCTGCAGTGTCTAATAATGTCATGGATGCCATTCAATGTGTGTTTTTTTAATTATCTTACACTTTGCATTTTTCATTTCTAGCAGTTTGATTTAGGACTTTAAAAAATATATTCCATGTCTCTAACTTAACTTTTTGAACCTTTTGAGTATAGTAATAAGAATTGTTCTATGGTCATTTCTGCTAATTCTAACATGTGTGTCGATTATGAGTTGGCTTTGATTGCTTCATTTCTTCATTACAAGGGCGATTACTGCCTCTTTGCTTCCTTGATAATTGATTATTGGATGCCAGCCATTGTAAATTTTACCTTTTTGAGTGCTGGATAACTTTTTATTTTTACAAATATTTTTTACCTTTTTTTCTGGGATACTGTTAAGGTGCTTGGAAATGGTTTGATCCTTTTAGGTCCTTTTAAAGATTTGGTAGAAAGAAATATAGAAGTCTCCTGTTATATTATATGGCTAAATAATGTTCCTGTATTGTTCTTTTATAATATATGGTTAAATATTCCCAACCACCGAGGCAAGACCTTTCCATGTATATTGTCCATTGCCCTGTTAATCTTGAGGTTTTACAGTCTGGCTGATAGGAAAAGTCAGTATCTCAGGCCCTATATGAATACTAGGCACTCTTTTCTATAGTCCATTTAAGTGGTTCCTTTCCTGCCCTCTAGTAATGTACTCACACACATAAGCTGATCAGTAATCAGCTGAACAGTAATCAGCTGAACAGTTAAGATTGCCAATCAGTGAACAGTAAACAGCTGAACAGTTAGGTGCAAGATTCTGGAGTTCCCTCTCTGTGAATCGTTCTCCTCTCTGGTACTCTGTCTTGAAAAGTCTACCCACCGTGTTCTGTAGAGTCTCTCAGCCCTTTCTCCTTTATTTAGTGAGACTGCTGGTCTCTGCCTGGGATCCCCCTCCCTGAGCTGTGGCCTGGAAACTCAGGTAACATGAAGCAACCATAAGGCTCACATCATTTATTTCCTGTCTCTCAGGAATGAGTCTCTGCTCCTTGATGTCCAGTGTCTTGCAAACTGTTGTCTTATTTCCCTACCCTTTTTTTTTTAGGTGTTCCAGAGGGTAACTCTGATCCCTGTTACTCTATTTTGGCCAGAACAGAAAATGTAATTGACTTTTTCTTGCTTTGTCTCCACCTATTTGTCAATCTACCTTCTCAAAAGTCACCAATGACTTCCAAATCATCAAATATCGTCAGTCCCTGACTTACCGTGGTTCGACTTTGTGATGGTGTGGAAGTAATACACATTCAGTAGAAACCATACTTCAGATTTTGAATTTTATCTTTTCCCAGGCTAGCGATATGTGGTATGATGCTCTTTCGTGATGCTGGGCAGCAGGAGTGAGCTGCAGCTCCGAGTCAGCCACGCTATTATGAATGGGAACAACTGGTACACATAAAGCCATTCTGTACCCATTAACCATTCTGTTTTTCACTTTCAGTGCGGTATTCAATAAATTACATGAGATATTTAACTCTTTATTAAAAATAGGCTTTTTGTTAGATTATTTTGCCCAAATGTAGGCTAGTGTAAGTGTTCCAAGCCTGTTTAAGGTAGGCTAACAAACTATGTGGTTTGGTAGGTTAGGTCTATGAAATGCATTTTCAATATATGATATTTTCAAGTTACAATGGATTTCTCAGGATATTACCCAATCATAAGTTGAGGAAGATCTGTACCTTATTACATTCTTACTGATCTCCATCCTTAGAAATTGTAGCTCACACTCACATCATTGAAACCGAGTTCTCGCTTAACATCCATCCCATTCTATTTTCCTTTTCCCCCAATACTCATGAAATTTATCTACTTTAAAATCCATGAAATAAATACCAAACTCCTTAGCATACAACATTAGGTGTTTTACAAGTTTGATGCAGCATAGCTCTTCTTTTGCCACAGCCAGTAATACTCCAATACACAAATTACATATTAGATATAATTCTTCAACCATGGCTGCAACTCGTATCTTTTCTTAAAATCCATTTTTTCTTCATTTGTTTGCTCAACACATGTTTGTTAAGTTCCCATTTTGTGTCACAGTGTGCTGTATCCTCAAACTATTGCAATTAAAGATACAAACATTATGTTTTCCTATAATAAAATTTCTACCAATTCTTTGCCAGATGAAATAAATTTTGTCATATGAATTATTTCAAAGATTTTGTTCAAACTTCATCCTTGAAGTACATTCTTTCGGAGTAAGTTTTGAGTGGGGCAGGTTAAGATTGCAAATCAGTGAAATAGAATTAAATGTGTCAGTACAACCAGGATGACCTAAGATTGGTGTGTCAGAAGCTAAAGTATGAAGCAAAGGAATAAAAATTTAGGTGACCGTGATTCAATGGGAACTTGGTTTAGTCTAGTGACCATTGTGTGTAACTGTTATTATTATTATTATTCCCTGCAGTATGAATCACAGGCAGAACATCTCCACTTAAGGTCAAGGACAACGTGACATTTTCATTTAAAGAAGAAAAGATGATTAGCAAATTGCCTACAGTTAATGGCCAGTTAGGAAAACATCTGATAATCAGATACCTTTGAAAGTTCACTATCTCCCCACTTTGTGATATGGCATATACTTTTTCCATATGATGAGAGATGTACAATTAAAATTACACACACCCATTATTACAATTATCAAGTGAAATGTAATGAATCAGCATCATGTGTTCCAAGTAATGCTTTCAGAGCTCACTTCACTCAAATGAAAGAGATTACATTACTGTATGAAAATCAGAGTCTTCCAATTATCCATCCTACTCTGGCCATGGAAGTCAATATCAGGAGATAAGGCTATTGAAAAGGAGCCTGCTGAGGTTGTTTAACATCTCTCAAAGCCATATTTCTGAAAAGTGATTATCGATGTAGGATCCCATCTGTTTGCTCAATTGCCCCATGTTTTGCTTCTTGAAGTATTAGGGAGCATGTTAATGTTGTATCTTAAAGGTAATTGTTACCATAATTTTGGTTTTTTATACCAACGCACAATAAAAACATTTTTGACACCTTGTTGTCTAGGAAACCTTTTCAATATCAGATTATTATACTAGCTTCCTCTTTTAGTTTTCATTTTGATTTTCCATTTTTTTATCAACATGACATTGTTAATTCTCTATATGCTTGGCTTCTATGTGTCACTTCTCTCTCTTTTGATATGATCAAATATTTGTATATAATGATGTTTCTACTTAGTCATCTGCTTTTCCAAGTTTTCCAAATTTCGTCTCCCTTGTTTAATATTTCTTTATAAATCATTCCAGGCATGCATCATTGTGTTCATCTTCTCTGAACTTCAATTTCATCTAATTTTGCCCTTAATTTTCACTGTGGAAGCATGCAAAGTTTGTTCTTCCTGAAATATCAAGAAACTTCATATTTTATTACTTGAATAATCACATGAAAAGAACATGACTGTGAAATTGTAGATTCATTTCTGACCTAGCAAACGGAAACACAACCAAGAAGCTGTGTTGTGTAAAGTTTAACTATATAGGAGAAAAGTATCAGCCATTATAACATTGAAAGCATAATGTGACTAATCACAGACCAAAACTTTGTGAATTTTAGAAATTAAAGTGTTAAAAGATGAAGTTCAGCATTCAACTATCATGAGAGGCACTGATTCTTTCCTGTAATAATGTACTTTATATAGGGAAAAATAAAAAAGTACAGACTCATTTCTGATTCCTTAAAGAGGAAACACCTTTTATCTTTTCAGAAATATAAGTCTGATACATGTTAGTTTTCCTTCATTTTCCTGGATCAGATTTTCAGTGTGTCTCACCACAAAAAAAATACCATCCTCATGCTCTCTCTTACGTCAGGTTTGTACCCTCCACTTTCTACACTGATGGTAGAATATTACTCTTCTGTTTTTTAAATAACAGCTTTACTTTGATTATGATTCACGTACCATACAATTAACCCATTTAAAGTGAACAATTCAATGGCTTTTAGTACGTTCACTCAGTTGTGCAGCTATCACAACAGTCAATTTTAGAATATTGTCATCATCCCCAGAAGAAACACTATATCTATTAGTAGCCACTACCTTTTACCCCCATCTCCCTCAGCCCTTGGCAACCACAAATCTACTTTTTGTCCATAGATTTGCCATTCTGGACATCTCATATAAATGATTACATAGAATATGTGGTCTTTTGTGGCTGGTTTATTTCACTTAGCATGATGTTTTCAAGGCTCATCCATGTTGTAGCATATATCAATACTTCATTTCGTTTTATTGCTAAATAGTATTCCATTGCATAGATATACAATATTTTATTTTTTCTACTGTGAATAAGGCTGCTATAAACATTTGCATATACTTTTTTTATGTGACATACATTTTCAGTTCTCTTAGGTATATACCCAGGAATGGAATTTCTGGGTCATATGGTGGTAACTGTATGTTTAACTTTTAGAGGAAGTGTGAGATTATTTCAAAGCAGCTGTACCATTTTACATTCCCAATAGCAGTATATGAAGGTTCTAATTTCTTCACATCCTCACCAACACTTGTTGTTATGTCTTTTTGATGATAGCCATGTCAGGGTGTGTGAAGTGGTATCTCGTTGTTGTTTCAATTTGCATTTCTCTGATGGTTAATGACATTAAGCATTTTTTCATGAATTTACAGACCATTGTATATCTTCTTCAGAGAAATGTTTATTCAGATATTTTGCCCATTTATAATTGGATTATTTGTCGATTATTGATCTGTAAGAGTTCTTTATATATTCTAGATTACAGGCCCTTTATTATATATATGCTTTGCCAATATCTTCTCCCATTCTGTGGATTGTCTTTTCATTTTCCTGATGGTGTCCTTTGAAGCACAAAAGTCTTTTTAAAAAAATTTTTATCAAGTTTGATTTATCTATTTTTTTTCTTTTGTTGCTTGTGCTATGATTTTGGTATCATATTTAAAAAGTTACTGCCTAATCCAAGGTCACAGAGATTTACCCCTAAGAGTTTAATAGCTTTAGCTCTTACATTTCCATTTTGAGTTAATTTTTTTCTATGATATGATATGAGAGATGGGTCCAACTTCATTCTTTTGAATATGAATATTCAGTCATCTCAGCTGCATTTGTTGTAAAGACTATTCTTTCCCCCATTGAATTATCTTAGCAGTGCTGTTGAAAATCAATTAAATGTGAATGTGAAGATTTATTTCTGGGCTCTCCATTATATTCCACTGATCTATATGTCTAGCCTTATGCCAGTACCAAACTCTCTCGATGATTGTAGCCTTGTTGTAAGTTTTGACGTATGGAAGTGTGAGTCCTCCATTCTTTTCAAGATTGTTTTTGCTAGTCTGGGTCCCTTAAATGTCCATATGAATTTAGGGTCAATGTGTCAAATTGTGCAAAAAAGCTAACTGGAATCTTGATAAGGATTGTGTTTAAGGTGTAGATAAATTTGAGGAATATTTCTCCCTCAACAATATGAAGTCTTCTGATCCAAGATGTCTTTCCATTTCTTTAGGTGTTTAATTTCTTTCAGCAAGGTAATGCTACTTTCAGAGTATATTCTTTTGTTATAAGCCTCTGCCCTATGAGTAGAGGCTTTAAGTGGTTTTAAAAAAAATCATTTTCACCAGCTATGATTGTTTTGCTGGGGAATGGGTCTGCTTTTCATATCATCATTCCATAAGTGCTAACGTGAGAATAATCTTGAGGTTGATTCTGACTGCATCCATTTCTTCCTTGAATTATATTGCTTTCTAATTACCCTCTAAACAATGAATGATCATTTTCTAAATATGGTGATGTGCCATCTGCCTTACAAGCATTGTTTTTCATTTTTTCTCCATGATAATCTGGACATAGAGAATGACTCACTATGTCCTGAAAACCCCTGTACCTTTTAGTAATTTTACCTTTACAATGAACCTTTTTACATGGCTCTTTCCTCTACCTCTGTCAAAGAGTTTTCAGTCTTTGAAGGATCCTTCAAGTACCACCTTCTCCTTCATGAATCGTTTTGCATTCTCAGGAGGCAAAAGAAGCATTTCCATCATCTGCCTATATTAGCAATTTGAAATTCTTCCATAGTCCTTATCCCATTAAACTTTGCTCTAGAGTCATTTTATGTATACTTTTCTAATATACTATTCCATGAGCTCTTTGTAGGCAAGATTTCTTACCTTTTTATTAGTTCACTTCCACAGTACTTAGCCCAATTCCTTTCATATAATACGATCTCAAATTTTTGCTGAATCCAAGTGAATGTGTTCTGTGTCAAAGTACTATGCAGCTTTTATTCCCTTAAAGAATTCTATATATAAAACATTCAAGGGGCTTCCCTGGTGGCGCAGTGGTTAAGAATCTGCCTACGAATGCAAGGGATGCAGGTTCGAGCCCTGGTCCGGGAAGATCCCACATGCCGCGGAGCGGCTGTGCCCATGAGCCATGGCCTCTGAGCCTGCGCGTCCGGAGCCTGTGCTCTGCAACCGGAGAGGCCACAACAGTGAGAGGCCCGCGTACCAAAAAAAAAATAAATAAATAACAGCAAAAAAAACATTCAAAATTGATCATGGAGCAATTTAAATTTGATCTCTTAATTCTTTTACTGGACCATTAAAGCGCTATATTTCATCTTCTAATTAAGGGATCTAGCAAAAGGAACAAAGCTGGCCTTTCAGTCTTTACTGTGACTGCAGCAACACCATGGATTACAGTGTAGATTACACTGATTTACTGCTAAGTAAATGGAGACTTGTGGACTAGTCAACAGTGTGTATACTCTGCTCATTGGTCATATTAGGTCCCCAGTATTGCTTCTATTTGCAATGGCTTCACTGACTTATGGGGAAAATAAAATATTTTTCTCCTAGGAGCTTTAACAGATTATATTTACATTATTTTGGTTAAAATAAATACTTATGAAAAAGTAAAATTTCCAAGGAGTGGGTAGCATTAATAGCACTGATTTGCATTGATTTGATAATTTAGGAGCATGAAAAGTGGTTTGAGAAGTGTTATGAGCATTCATAGTCATTTAGATATTTTTTTCTAGAGCTTTTTGGAACTGTGAAATTGAAAACAGATGAGATTTGGGCTTGATGGTAAACAGCCCTTAGATTTGCCATGAGATGACATAGAATCCATTTTCTTCTTTAATACAAAAGATAATGGACAATTTGAATATCATATTTGCACAATCTTATAGACTTGTTTTCCGATCTGTACATTTTGTTTCTGTGATAAGGCATGATTCATTTCAAATTTATGTTATATTTTGTGATGGCTTTTTAAAAATTCTTGTTTCATATTGGTTGTTTTGGTTTTTTCCATCTACTAGGATATATATAGGACAGAGAATTTTATATATATATATATATATATATATATATATGACAGAGAATTACAACAGGGCATATGAGTACATATATATTGAGTATATACACACATACAGAGAAAAATACAAATAAGAGAAAATAAGGAAATTCTTAGGATCTTCCTAATATTATTCTAATGTCATTTTTCTTATTTTAACCTAAATCTGTGCTTGAACAAATTCATCAAATAAGATAGAATACTTCTTTAAGATGGGATCATATATTTTTTTCTACTTTAATGTCTTATGACAAGAATTTTGCACTTACATTCCCAGATTGCCTTTCTGAAATTGGTAATTTTTATTAGTGGCATTTAATTGAGTTTTAAAAACGATTAAAACTATGACTTTATAAATAAATTATTTGAAATTTCTCACAACACATGCTATGTATGTAATCCATAGATACAAGGCAACAACAAGATGTGTGGGCTCGGGTAAAGCTCAGATTTCAATTTAAACAATTAATAGTTTATTTTCTAAAAGAATTTCTAAATATCTTTAGGATAAATGACACAATACTAATAAATTCTGTTGTTTGTATTTGTATGTATGTATGTATTTACTTATTTTTTACAAAGAACTGGAAGTGATACAGCATTGGTGGAGTTGTTCCTCTTTGAGCCCCTAGCATCTAATATGAGGGAAATTCTGCTCCGTGCCTCTGTTACCCCTAATTTCTTAGATTTATTTGACCGAACTTCCTATTCTTTTTCCTTTTCACTGCTCCATTTGTGTTCTTCTTGAAGGTGAGATCTTTTTTTTTTTTTTTTTTTTTTTTTTTTTTTTGCCTTATAACAAATTTAATCAGTTATACATATACATATGTTTCCATATCCCCTCCCTTTTGCGTCTCCCTCCCACCCTCCCTATCCCACCCCTCCAGGCGGTCACAAAGCACCGAGCTGATCTCCCTGTGCTATGCGGCTGCTTCCCACTAGCTATCTACCTTACGTTTGGTAGTGTATATATGTCCATGCCGCTCTTTCACTTTGTCACAGCTTACCCTTCCCCCTCCCCATATCCTCAAGTCCATTCTCTAGTAGGTCTGTGTCTTTATTCCTGTCTTACCCCTATGTTCTTCATGACATTTTTTTTTCTTAAATTCCATATATATGTGTTAGCATACAGTATTTGTCTTTCTCTTTCTGACTTACTTCACTCTGTATGACAGACTCTAGGTCTATCCACCTCATTACAAATAGCTCAATTTCATTTCTTTTTATGGCTGAGTAATATTCCATTGTATATATGTGCCACATCTTCTTTATCCATTCATCCGATGATGGACACTTAGGTTGTTTCCATCTCCGGGCTATTGTAAATAGGGCTGCTATGAACATTTTGGTACATGTCTCTTTTTGAATTATGGTTTTCTCAGGGTATATGCCCAGTAGTGGGATTGCTGGGTCATATGGTAGTTCTATTTGTAGATTTTTAAGGAACCTCCATACCGTTCTCCATAGCGGCTGTACTAATTCACATTCCCACCAGCAGTGCAAGAGTGTTCCCTTTTCTCCACACCCTCTCCAGCATTTATTGTTTCTAGATTTTTTGATGATGGCCATTCTGACTGGTGTGAGATGATATCTCATTGTAGTTTTGATTTGCATTTCTCTAATGAGTAAAGATGTTGAGCATCCTTTCATGTGTTTGTTGGCAGTCTGTATATCTTCTATGGAGAAATGTCTGTTTAGGTCTTCTGCCCATTTTTGGATTGGGTTGTTTGTTTTTTTGTTATTGAGCTGCATGAGCTGCTTATAAATTTTGGAGATTAATCCTTTGTCAGTTGCTTCATTTGCAAATATTTTCTCCCATTCTGAGGGTTGTCTTTTGGTCTTGTTTATGGTTTCCTTTGCTGTGCAAAAGCTTTTAAGTTTCATTAGGTCCCATGTGTTTATTTTTGTCTTTATTTCCATTTCTCTAGGAGGTGGGTCAAAAAGGATCTTGCTGTGATTTATGTCATAGAGTGTTCTGCCTGTGTTTTCCTCTAAGAGCTTGATAGTGTCTGGCCTTACATTTAGGTCTTTAATCCATTTTGAGCTTATTTTTGTGTATGGTGTTAGGGAGTGATCTAATCTCATACTTTTACATGTCCCTATCCAGTTTTCCCAGCACCACTTATTGAAGAGACTGTCCTTTCTCCACTGTACATTCCTGCCTCCTTTATCAAAGATAAGGTGACCATATGTCCGTGGGTTTAACTCTGGGCTTTCTATCCTGTTCCATTGATCTATCTTTCTGTTTTTGTGCCAGTACCATACTGTCTTGATTACTGTAGCTTTGTAGTATAGTCTGAAGTCAGGGAGCCTGATTCCTCCAGCTCCATTTTTCGTTCTCAAGATTGCTTTGGCTATTCGGGGTCTTTTGTGTTTCCATACAAATTGTGAAATTTTTTGTTCTAGTTCTGTGAAAAATGCCAGTGGTAGTTTGATAGGGATTGCATTGAATCTGTAGATTGCTTTGGGTAGTAGAGTCATTTTCACAATGTTGATTCTTCCAATCCAAGAACATGGTACATCTCTCCATCTATTTGTATCATCTGTAATTTCTTTCATCAGTGTCTTATAATTTTCTGCATACAGGTCTTTTGTCTCCTTAGGTAGGTTTATTCCTAGATATTTTATTCTTTTTGTTGCAATGGTAAATGGGAGTGTTTTCTTGATTTCACTTTCAGATTTTTCATCATTAGTATATAGGAATGCCAGAGATTTCTGTGCATTAATTTTGTATCCTGCAACTTTACCAAATTCATTGATTAGCTCTATTAGTTTTCTGGTACCATCTTTAGGATTCTCTATGTATAGTATCATGTCATCTGCAAACAGTGACAGCTTTACTTCTTCTTTTCCGATTTGGATTCCTTTTATTTCCTTTTCTTCTCTGATTGCTGTGGCTAAAACTTCCAAAACTATGTTGAATAAGAGTGGTGAGAGTGGGCAACCTTGTCTTGTTCCTGATCTTAGTGGAAATGGTTTCAGTTTTTCACCATTGAGGACGATGCTGGCTGTGGGTTTGTCATATATGGCCTTTATTATGTTGAGGAAAGTTCCCTCTATGCCTACTTTCTGCAGGGTTTTTTATCATAAATGGGTGTTGAATTTTGTTGAAAGCTTTCTCTGCATCTATTGAGATGATCATATGGTTTTTCTCCTTCAATTTGTTAATATGGTGTATCACGTTGATTGATTTGCGTATATTGAAGAATCCTTGCATTCCTGGAATAAACCCCACTTGATCATGGTGTATGATCCTTTTAATGTGCTGTTGGATTCTGTTTGCTAGTATTTTGTTGAGGATTTTTGCATCTATGTTCATCAGTGATATTGGCCTGTAGTTTTCTTTCTTTGTGACATCCTTGTCTGGTTTTGGTATCAAGGTGAAAAATATGCTACCTCAAAGATGTTTTCAAAAACTTCACCACCACTCCCCATTTATGTTTTGTAGTTATGTGCAAATACTGTGGCTGCCAGCAATTCACATAGAAAAGAAAGGTCAGTCATGTTTCTGACTTTAACCTTTTAGAGAAGGTGTATACTTAACACTGCCTACATTTGTATAGGTTGCACATTGCACCAAATTTCTGATTATTGCTTTAGGTTATAATACAATGTACTCTCACCTATACCAGGATTGAAAATTTTAAGCAAAATGTTCTGGACTGGCCAATACAACCCCCCAAAAATAGTTTTCAGGCTGAATTAGGAGAAAAATCCTTCACTATGTTTAGGTTGGAAGGAAGCATGACCTAAATTTTGATTTCAAATACTCGGGGTTTTGGGTGATGGTTTTACTGAGGACAATTAGAATTGAACTATGTAGACATGTTTCTTGAAGCCAAGTTTTACCTTTAAGGCTTTCATATTGCAGCTTGTGAGGCTCCAAGCAGCAATTGGGTACTTTGGGTCATTCACACAAGGATTAAGAGTCATATATAAACCATAAAACCCTTTATAAGAAATCAGAATCTGTTTTAAAAATTAATTATATGAACTAAACATATATAGAAAGAAATTGAAGCTTGAATATATTTAAGAAGCAAAAATTATAGACATACCTCTAACTGCCCTTTTTCCTTAGTTGTTTACAATCACAGCAAATCAAAGTGTGACATGTTTAAGAGAAAGGTAATTAAGTTCTAAGGCTTTGTCATCTTATCACTTTTAAAAATACAAGATCTGAGTAAATGAAAGGAAAATAGAGAGGGTTGTTAAAGAGCTGAGTCATAGAGTGGAATAGAGAACAAGCGGAAGCGGAAGAGGCAAGAAAGCATACACGGACACTGGGTTTGAAGAGAGTTGGGAATACTGGTTGTGGTAGATGGTCTCTGATTTGCTTACCGGATCTACTCGCCATCCTTCTTAACCCTGCTCCGTGATTCCAGGAGGCTGACTTTATCAGCTTCATGGACCAGTCTCTCTGTGTCTTCAGGTTGGGTTTGGTTAATATGAACTACTGATAAGTGATTAGAAGTCAGGAGGAAAGAAGGCAAGGGTGTTTACTTCCATGATCGGCCCCCTTCCAAACTTCAGGTTGACAGTGGATGCCATTTTCTAAGGTTACATCTCTTGCTGGGGGGGCTTCTACTACAACTCGAATAAGACGTGCTGGGTTGCAGGAACTGCTGTCTCTCTATGCCCCTTCAGACCTAGTGGTTATAATACTGGCTTCTCACAGCTGCTAGCCTCAGGGTACTTCATCATCTCTTGGTTTCCCTTCATTCTTTACACACTTCAGTCTCTTCATTAAATGCTATTCCATCACTCTTTTAAAGTGTGCCATCAGTTTTTAGCTAGAACTGACTGATACATTGGTAGTGGGGAATAGGAGAAACGTTAAGGTAGTGTTAGGGAGGTGGGATAAACTGCTGTGGAGAGAGATAGGAAGAGAAGGGTTTCAAGCTTTTTATGGCATTCTATGAATGTAACATGACTTCTTTATGTGAATGACTCTAATGTAGTCTTAAATTGCTTCTTAATTATTGATATTTGGTTGGGTTTCTGTTTCTTTGCATGCACAGCCAGGATTGAACAGGGCTAAGAGATGTCTGGGATTTACATGACTAGATAATACTACTAGGATCTATCTAGATTCATTATATCATATTAAGACATTTCTCCCATGGAATCAGGAACATCCCAACCCAGTGCACATGCTAAGTTTTTATTGAAATTCAGTGAACTGCTATGGTGTGAAATTAATTTTTATTGTCAGATTGAACAATATTGTTTGACTTTTTATATTTCCTTTTATTATGGGACAGAAATTGGGGAAAGCCCAATAATTCCTTCAGGAACTAGTGATTCAGTTCAATTGTTACATATGGCACACGGGCCCAGCCGCTCCGCGGCATGTGGGATCTTCCGGGACCCGTGAGCTAATTTCTGAATTTTCATCACTTGAGCTGGACCTGGAAATAGGACTAGAACTGGATCTAGACATACAGCTGGGGCTTGAATGACAAATCAGTGTGGAACTTGAATGGGTATCATAGGTAGGATTTGAATCAGAACCAAATCTACCACTACTACTACCATTAGGTGACTCTAGCCATTCCATGTTTTGACTTGGAGGTGAGACACTTTGCTCTAAATTACTGTCACTGTCCATAAGGTTACTTGAGTTACTAAATTCTGTCATTGTCTGCCTTAACGTGCTCTGAATTGGAACAGATGTTGTATCAGTTAAGCTAGTATTTAAAATTCTGCAAACGGGATTTCTAATGGTATTGACATAAGCTCTCACACCTGCCTGCTCAGAATGTGAATACATATGCCTCAGTCCTCGTTCACTTTCAGAAGTGACAGTGTTGTTTGGTGTCTCAGACGTTAACTGAGTTCTACTAGCTCTGCTGTCTCTCTGAGAATATGCTCCGGAATGAACTTGTCCTACTTCAAGATTGAAGGGTATGGTTGGATATATTTCCCTCCTTCCCCAAGATTCACCACTGCTGGGTGTATCTGGAGAATTTTCTCCATGAACGGCATTCCTTCTTCTAGAAGTTTCAATAAGACCTCTATTTTGCAACTCAAATCCAGTCATTTGCTGTCTCAATATTTCCTGGTGCTCAGTTCTAGAAAATCTCGCAGTCTCACTTAGCAGAGGCTGCTCAAAATTCTGAGATGGTATACTATGATTAAGTCTTTGTACAATTTCCCTAAGTGAACGTGGAGGCGACCAACTTTCAATTCTTGCTCTGGTTCTCCGATACTCTGGGCTCCTACTTCTTGCTCTTCTCTGACTTGTGGTAGGTGTGAATTCCATTAATGTTTCAGTTGTATCTTGTTCAGACATAGATGGTCTTGTAAATATTGATTCAGATTGTGGACTTTCCACTTGCCTTTGGCTGTCTTCCATATTTTCTCTTCTGGGAAGTCTTGCAGATGCTACATCTTCATTCTCTGGATTTGGACTCCCATTATCAAGGTTAACATTTATTTCTAAACTGAATATGAACTGATCACTTTTAGGATTAATTTGGCTCTCTTCTCTCCAAGATTGGTTTTCTCTTTGTCCACTTGTCATATTTTCAGTTTGTCCAGAACAGTTAAGTCAGTCTATTATAGAGTCACCACTAGACACGTCATCTGAAGAGTCTCCTCTGTCTGTTAACAAAAAAAATGGGGAGGGTGCATAAAAGAACTACCAAAATTAGAACCATCATAAAATAGCACTCTGAAACTTTGTTTCAAAAACAAACAAAAAATGAGAACTTAAATACTCAGATGTTTTAAACTGATTTCACATTTATAGAGTTAATATTTTATAAACTGCACTGTGTAGATTTATAAGTAAAGGTAGAAAAGTTTCGATTCCATCCAAAAAGAGTGAGAATTTTTTAAAAAGGGAATCCGGAGGAAGTCTATTTTTCAGTATTTCATCATATACACAGCCCTGTGTACCACTGTAGGAGGAATGTCAAGAGACTTTTTTTTTTCAGTCCACTGTCAAAACACTAATGCAATTAAACAAGGTAAACAGCAGTTAAGGTACAATGCTAATATTTTAGTTCAATTTACATTATTGTCTAATTTTCATTAGTCTCCAACATGACTACTTCTAGGCTCTTCACTTATGTGCTTTTGATAATAGATAAGCTGTTTTAAAATATAAGGTTATTGCCCAAACATAAACAAGTTTTAGAGGTTTAAAAGTGTTTGCATTTTGAATACTTCTTAATGTTACCAAGATTTTTAATTGACATTAAATTGAAGGTCCGATCCAATGAATAGACTGAACCTAGCATGGTACATATAAGACCATATTCAAGAACGAAAGTATTATCGTGTCCTCTTCATTAGACAGCAAAATCCTCTACTTCACACTGGGAGGGAAGGCACCAGACCTGAGGCTCGAGCAGGGTTTCTCAGCCTTAGCACTATTGACCTTTTGGTGCTGGACAATTCTTTGTTTTGGGGAGCTATCCTGTGCATTGTGGGATATTTGGCAGCATTCCTGGCCTCTGCCCACTAGATGCTAGTAACACCCATGCCTCCCCTGTGACAACCAAAAGTATCTCGAGCCATTGTCAAATGTCCCCAGGTGCTGGAGAGAGCACAATTGTCCCCAGTTGAGAATATTTCTGTTTGCTTTTTTTACATGTCTATGTAGAAAAAATAATTCAGGAAGTAGGAGGGACTTTCAGTTGAGGTAGAAAACCAAGAAAAATACAAATAGGCTACTTTGCACTGTTTCCCAATTAAAACAACCCAAATGTGAATCAGGAAAACAAACATACCTTGACATGCTCACCAAAAATCAAGTAAATGCCAGTTCTTTTTATGAGAAGTTACTTACCAAATTAATTTGTCACTTCAGTATAATTTACTATTTACTATTACGAAGTTACTATTTACTATTATGAAGTTCCTTATTCATCCCATCCTATTCCCTCCAAAAGCAAAATATACCTGATTTTTCATCTGAGTCTTGTGGTGCGTTTTCTTTAATTAGCTGAAGTCTTGTCAGCAACTCTCCTTCCGTACTTTCACCTGGAATGCCTAGAAGATTGTTGTCTCTCATAAGTTCGTAATCTTCTTCACTCAGATTATTTACGAACCTGGAGAAATCTTCTTCCCGAATCAATCGGTCCGTTTGACTTATGCCTTGGGCTGAAACTCCATCTCCTTCATCGTTGGAATCCGAGTTTTCCATCTGAATAAACAAGTGGAAAATTACCTGAAATTCACGACGTGGTGTTGAAATTCACCAATGGTCGTTTAGTTTTCTTCGCTTTCTACTTCCTGCCAGTGTCCGGTCCTCTGCATAAATTCCTCCCTTCTCCCTTCCCGACTCAGTTCTGTGGCCCCTGGTGACGCAACAGTTGGGAGCCGCCTCTATCCCAGAACTTGCTAGACGTTGCCTAGGCACCCATTATCTTCCCCGCTGTTACCGAGTAGGGACTGGATTCAGGTTAGGTTTCATTTCATTCAAAACCAGCCAATGTTACTGAGGGTTATAGTGTACCAAGCACCGTGCTTCACCTCGTTTCACCCACATGAGCCTACTCTCAGGTTTTCAGGAGGCGTTTTCAGGCTCTGATATGCTCTATTTATTCGTTACATTCCATATGACTGCCTTCTTCAAAATGCCATGCCAAAGTCAGCCTAGTTCAATGCAGCAATTCTCATTTTCAGGTGCCCAGGGACCTCTGCCTTTTCTCCTCATGAATTTCTCAAATCATAGACTCTCACTAAGAAAGCCCACAATTTTTGATAATTTACCAGGGCCCTAGCTGAGTCTCTTTAGTGTGTCCTCTCCCTTTTAACTGTTAATGGGTTCATCTTGCATTATACGGTCCTTCAGTCTTGTTTCAAACAAACAAACAAGAAACACCAAAACTTTGGCAGGCTTTTCTGCTCAGCCAGGGAATTCCTTCTCCACAAAAGCATCAGGTTCATTTTTGTCCTCCTTTCTCATAAATATTATAAATATTACTTAAGCAAAACTAGCCAGAACATCACAGGAACTTTTAGGACAGATACATAATAGTTACTTTGTCTGCCACAGTGAGTACTGACTTTGCTGATTTTGTTGCATGGATCACCTGAAAGCCTTGGTGAAAATAAAATAATGCTCATTTGCAATGCTATCTGAAGGAGACCTCTAATTCACTCTCAGTACACAGAAGTTTAAGGAGCTGTGTAAATTCACAGTTGTTGTTTTGTTCACGGTCCACAGCAGGCTTTCTTGTTTGTTCTAAAGGAGATAGAAGGATGGTAACTTTACTGGTGTGACAGTGAAGAATCTAAGTCTATGTCCTGCTTTTGACATTTGTTCGATGCCTCGTTTAACTTAAGCTAGAAAAATCAATCTTTCCCCTCTGAATCAAATCTCAGCAAGTCTTTGGATGAGAACAGAATCCCCTAGACTACCCTGCCTCCTTTATGGACTTCTGAGTGTATTTGTTATCTTTTCCTGAAGTTATTATTTTCACAGGGGAAATCTGTTGTAAACTTGTTTGCTGTGCCTCAATCAAAAACTAGCAGTATTATGAAAATTCAGCGTGATTTGTACTCTTGATGCAGGAAACCCTAACAGTCGTTAGTGTTCTTGAGAGTGATTGATTCAGTTTAATTCAATTCAATCAATTCAAGTGCCAAGTATATTTAGCGTTTGTTAAATGTCAGTCATATTATCGGATATTAAGATACAAAGATGAGTATATTTAAGAATCTGTTGTCATTAGAGTATAACAAACAATTGAGCTACACAGAGGTAAAATTACAGTTTTGAGGAGAAAGTGATTTGAGTGAGAGAGAAAATCGGTTTCACTGCATTTGGGTTTCAAAGGATGAATAGGAGTTTTCTAAGTGAATGAAAGGGGGAAATATTTTCAAAAGTGAGAACAGCAACTGCTAACACTCGTAAAACAACAAGGATAATAGCTTTTAATTACTAAAAAAAGACATTAGTTAAATTGGCAGAGCAAGGCCAAAAAATGGAGACCTTTATGACATGTTTAGAAGTTGGACTTTATCATTAGTGCAATGGAAAGATGTTGAAGTCTTTAGACAGTTGATGGTCAAATTTGCAATTTAGAAATAATATTGGTAGTAGGGTTGAGGATGAATATGAAGGGCAACGGTTCAGATGGGAGGGGCAGAAATAGATAGAGGGCAGCCTAGGCTAGTGATGACAAGGATCTGAATCAGGGCAGAGGAATATGATTAAAATGAAGGACTTTAAGAGATCTCTAGGCAGCAGAACTGATTAAACCTAGTAATATATGGGAAAGAGGGAAAAGTGGGGAAGGGGAGTATATGAGGGAAAGGCAGGGGTCAGGATTACTTCTGTATTTCTGTCTTTGCTTAGTGGACAGTGGTACCAATAAGAAGTAACACCTGATTCTGAAGTTGTATGGTTTAGCTTAAGAGGGAGCATGATTGCTTATGATTAGAATAGTATTCAAGTTACCTGAAGATTCAGAAAGTCTTACAGTCTTTCCAAATTTAGGTATGGAAGCACATGAACTAATAGCCCCAGATGTTTGGTGTTCCCTGTAGTTGGCTCTCAGTGTCAATGACTCTAGCTTCCTGAACTATTTGTTCCTGGTTATGTCCCAATTCTGGTGCAAGTAACAGGGTATAGGGATCATCATCCCAGAGACCTACTTATTGACCTTGATTATTTAAATAGAAGCCACCAATATAGCTGTGCTTTACACTTAGTTCTCTCATGTCTTGACTTTCCTTCTAAATATTGCAGTGTAGGTTCAGTAGTTTTTCCTCTGGATGGCAATATTGCTGCTTTGGCCTTTGTTCTATCCCTTGTCTTGATATCAGAAGTCTTCTGAAGATGTTTTTTCTTCACTTCTCATTTCAGAGATGGGAGGTGCATCAGGAAGTCCGGAGGTTGACTAGAGCATCACTCTAAGTTGAGTTGGAGGGGAAGAGGTTGAAGATGGAAAGTTGCTTACTTTCAATCAGAGTCAAGCACTTAAAACTTTGGCCAATCCATTGTTTATGATGTGGTGAAAAAATGGGGTGTGTGTGAGCAGATTTGGCTGTTCTTTTATCCTGGTTGTAATAATGGAGTTTTGTAATCAAGAGTTTTCTTTTACTGACTCTGTCCAAGGAAGCCTCTGAACAGATTCTATGACTCAAAGGGAGACTGAAAATAAGCAAGAGATTGCATTCTCCCTGAATATGGGTAAAAGGAGTTCCGTGGCTTTAGAACTGTAAGAAATGATCAAGACATATATTCCAGATACCTACTGCAGTATAACAAACCATTCCAAAATGCAGTGGTAGATACAATAGAAACCATGTTGTTATAGTCAGGACTTTGTGAGCTAAGAATAAAGGTAAAGAATACTGGGGATGGCTCATCTCTGCTCCATCATGACTGGGCCTCAGCTGTGGTGGCTTGAATGATTGGAGATAGATTAGACAACCTGACTGGTGTCATATGTCTGGGGCCTTGGTTCTGGCTAAGTTTTCTTTGAGTCACATCTTTTGGTGCTGAAATGTCCAACCAAGATGGCATCTTCATTCACAAATCTGGGGCTTGAGTTGGGCTGCACAGGCTGAAAAATCTGGGGCTGGTTTTCTCTCTGTCTCTGTCTTTCTCCATGAAATTTCTCGGTGTAGTTTTGGAGTCTTAGCAACCTGGATATCTCAAAGTAGTTGAATTCTTACATAGTGAGTGGCTTCACCCAAAGTAAACATTTCAAGAGACTTGGCTGGAATCTGTAAGTCTTCCTATGACTTAACCTCACAAGTGCAAGAACACCTTTTCTCTTGCATTCTGTTGATTGAATAAGCCACTGGATCAGCCCATATTCAAGAAGAGGGACACCACATGCTACCTTTCAGTAGAGAGGTAACAAAGATTTTATGGTTCTATTTAATGTACTATAGCACATGATGAAAAAAATCTTATAATGATGACTTTTCAGTTTAAGTGGAAATTAATCTCTCCCTCTGTTTTCTGAATTGCATTATTCTCTGGGTAAAAATAAAAAAAGGGAGGACATAAAATCTGAAGTTCTTTGCATTCAGCCTGATTTTAAAGATACCCGATTAAGGATCTTTTTATTATGTAATAGTTTTCCCACATCAGAGACCATTGGTAATATTAAGAGCTATTTACTGAGCAACTGTAATTGCTAGACACTCTGCTTGTGTTTTAACTTATTTGATCTCAAGCCCCATGCTTGAGATAGGTATTACTATTCTCAGAGATAAAGGCATTGAGACTGATGCAAATTAAGTGATTTTCTCAAAGTTACAGTAATAGATAAGATGTTTAGATTCAAACAAGGTCTATGGGATGACTCTCCCTGTTTCGCTCTACTCTGCTATGTTTAATGAAAACACAATTTTAGACATCATTACACAAACGTAGTAAAATCTCAGTTAAATGAGATGCTTGAATCATGTTTGATCATTTTCGTGTGCCATTTCAATTCTGCTTTGGAGTTAGTCTAGAATATCTTCGTTTTAACTTAATAAAGAGTAATTTTAAATCAAGAAGTAAACATAATTAAAGCTTGATAAGATATTTCATATTTTTATGTTTTTTTCTTTCCCACCAGAAGGATGGGTTAAAAGCTTGAAAGCATTGATGCAGAAAAATGAATATAAATATGCATGTCTCATGGAATCTACTGGAATTGGTTCTTTGACACAAATACTTGTTTTGAATCTAAACACGAAATTCTTGTTAATTGAAATCACAGCCTTTCCACTTACATAGGCTTGACACTAGGAATTAGTTTCATCTCTTCCTTATGCTTACCTCTAATTATGGAAATAAAAATGTATTTATTTAGCAAGGTCTCATCCCTCTTATGATTTCCTTTCTTCCCGGTTCTGCTCAGATTTAGACTTTTGATAGCTTTTCTATTAGTGCCGTGTCAGTGGATAGTTTGCTTCTATGCTTTCTCTAGTTTTGAGCCATTTTACACACTTTCTCTGAGGCATGCTCCAGGTCTGTTATTCACAAGCAAGTTAGTTCATATTTCTGCACATTTGTTTATTTGTAAAGTCTAACCTCCTAGATTATTGTAATAAATAAATAAACTTACATATACATAAACAATATTCTGTTTGTTACCTATATAGATATATTTAAAGATGAATTTTACGGTTCCAAGGATGAAACGGGTATCAGGTTTGTTTCTCAAAACAAACGAACACAGAGAACACAAAATGAATAAGCAACACAAAAGCTCACAATATATGAGCAAAACCAAATTAAGCAGGCCTGCCATATACAGATTCACAGGTTGTGCCCTCTAAAATTCCCAGGGGGCACCATTCACGTAAAGAAGAAAGTGAATGACACTCGTGTACATATGCAGTGCACCACGTGTACAACTGAACATGCAGGCCCTGAACATGAGCTCTAACGCTACCTTCTGCCTTCCTTCGACCCAGCAGGGAGAAGAGAAGAGGATAGTGAACGCAGGGAGAGTAAATAGTTACTTTATTACTTGTTCTTCTCCAGGCCTAGAATTTTATATGCTCCTATTGAAGGCAGGTTGGTGACTTTGTTCAGTAGCCTGCAGTCACAGGGAGGTGCACTTCCTCTTTCACCAAGTATTTACACCAGGAGGTGTAACCACCATGGCAGCGTGTGGTGTGGGTAAAAATGGTCACCTCACCTCTCTGTCATGCCGACTCTCCCTTTTATGGTGCTAATTGGGTGTTGTAGTCGCTCTTATGGAGAGTCACTGAATGGTCAGTCTGGGTTGCCTATTCAAAGAAACTCACCACATTTTCAAATTACATTACAAAAAGGCCCCTACATTCCAGGCATACCATTTTGCTTAAATTCAAACTACTGTACTATAATCAAGTTGCATCTCTTGCTTAAGTCTTAATATCCACAAACCTCAACAAATTCAATGGACAGTAGGTTGACCAAAGGGTGAAAGTTTTTTAAAAAGTAGCATTTGTATTGGGAGCAGAGTTTGGGTTTCCTTATGGTCAGGTTTCCTGGGGCCTCTTTAATATTCAGGCTAAATGCAAGCTCTTAGCCACACTATTAGAATGCATCCTCTATCTTCAAACACATTTGACAACTTATTGCATATAGAATAAAGTAAAATGTGTAGTAAGTCCTTACAAAAATCACTCTAGATTTGCCAACATTACTACATTTTCATCTTTCAAACTTCAGTTTAAATGTCACTTCCATGGAAAGGTCTTCCTGACCAGTTTATCTAAAATAAAATTGTGCATGTCATGCTCTGTCACAGACGCTTCTCTCTTCCTCCAATAAACTGTATACTATAAGAATAGTGATCTTTATAGCTCAACCTGTGTTTTCCATCTATTCAGTTCCTTAAAGTAGATACTAAATGAATATGCGTTGGAGAGTGAAATAAGTAAAGTAAGGAAGAAAGGCCAGAGGGAGGAAGGGAGGAAGGAAGGACCTCTGGCAAAGATTCTCTCTCTGTCTTTTTTCATTCTGGCTGCTGTAACAAAATACCACAGACTGGGTAGCTTCTAAACAACAGAACTTTGTTTTGTAATGGAGGCCTGAAGTCCAAGATCAAGATAGCAGCATGGTCTCATTCTGGTGAAAGCCCTCTTCCTGATTCATAGCCAGAACCTTCTTGCTGTGTCCTCACATGGTGGAAGGGGGCTAGTGAGCTCTCTGGAGCCTCTTTTAAAAGACATTGATCCCATTCATGAAGGAATTTGTGGAATCTAAAAAATACAACCAACAAGTGAATATAACGAGAAAGAAGCAGACTTACAGATGTGGTGAACAAACTGGTGGTTACCTGTGGGGAGAGGGAAGGGGAGAGGGTAGGGGATTAAGAGGTACAAACTATTATGTATAAAATAAGCTACAAGGATATACTGTACAGCACAGGGACTATAGCTAATATTTCATGATAACTATAAATGGAGTATAACCTTTAAAAATCGCAAATGACTATATTGTACAGCTGTAGCTTATATTGTATACCAACTATATTTCAATTAAAATAATAATAATAGTCACAAAAAATCTGAAATAAAAGGCATGAATCCCATTCATGAGGGTGCCACCCTCATGACCTAATCACCTTCCAGGGGCTCCACCTCCTAATACCACCAATTTGGGGGGTTAGGATTTCAACATATACATTTTGAGGGAACATAAATATTCAGACCATAGCACTCTTCTTTGACCAAACTTGAGTCAGGCTTCTCTGAGTCCTCTTTCTAACTAGTCCCTGACCTTAGGCTCTGTCCTTGGCCCATTTAGACTAGTATTAGCATGAATTCTGGTGGGTCAGTTTAGCAAAAATCCTCTACCCTTGATATATGATCTAACTCTTTATCCCTCACCCTTCATGTCTTATCACCCTAGCCTGACTACAGAAAGAAGTTCTGTCAAATTGGTTTAGCCAGAATTCTCCTTACCCCTGATGTTTCCTCTTAGTAATTTTCTATCCACTGACCCCCACCCTGCTCCTTGCCTTTATCTCTCTACTTGTTCTTATTATATTAGGAGTTGAGCCCCATCTCCCTCTCCTACTACACAGCCCCTCTGTAGTAGTCTCCCTGACTTATCCTTGCTACCTTTAACAAGTATCATGTAGACTTGTTTTCTTCAGTACCTTCCAAGGCTTTCCTTACCTACATCTCTCTGCATGTGCTGTCACTTGTTCCATGCCTTTGTCCACATTGTAATCTGTGCTTGCGATGCCCTACCCTTTATGCCCTAGTTCATATCACACCTCTCTGCAATATCTGTACCCTTCTAGTCCTGTATTAAATACACTGCCCTTCAAGATGGCCTGTAAAACTCCTGTTGGCATAAATATTTGCCATTTTTCACCTTCCTGTTTCCTCTTAGACTCTTAAATAGAACAGTATGTGCACTTGCCTTCTACTAGACTGTAAACTGTAGCGACGCAAGAAGTAGGCATCATTATGTGCCCCTCTAATGCCTAACACCAAATGTTATGCACAGTTAGAAACTCAATAAATACCTGATTAGTTGAACTATGGTCCTACTATATAGTGAAAAATTCAAAGGCTATTGAATTGGATTCTGATCTCCCCCGCTCATGAGCTGTGTGACATTGGGTAAGTTATTTAATCTCTCAGTTTTAGTTTCATGGTTTGTAAAAGGCAATGATACCTAAATGGGTTGTGGTAAACTTTAGTGACATTCTATGTAAAATAAAGTAAATGTGATACTATATGTAAAGGTGTCTCCTGCTTAAGGTCAGGAATCCATTTGTAAAAATCAAGCAGTTTTTGTTAAAATGTAACCAGGAAACGACTTCCTGTTATTTTAATGGAAACCTTTAATACGTTTTATATGTTAGCCCAACAACTCCAACGGATTTCCTGAAATGCAATGAAACAAAAGAAACAAAAAATTGTTATAATATAGATATTTAAAATCATCATATCCTAATCACCTAATAATTAATATGGTTTTAACAAACATTGCTTTGCAGTAACATGGCCTCTCTTAACCCCAGTAACATCAGAGTTGCACATCCTCTTCTGTGACACTTTGCAGGCTTTTCAAAATGTCTACACAGGAGTCTGAAGTTTTACCCAATGTATTTGGAATGTAACTCAAGATTTTCTCCAACCACTGTGTTCTTATAAAAGTTACCTTGAGTTTGCAGATGCAAATATGTTTTAATGCTGCATAATCACTGGCTGAAGAATATTTGATTGAGAACTAATTAAATTCTCTGTAGTGTAAGTATTAAAGCAAAGAGCTCTTCCTTTTTTTTTTTTTTTTTCTTTTTGCGGTATGCGGGCCTCTCACTGTTGTGGCCTCTCCCGTTGCGGAGCACAGGCTCCGGACGCGCAGGCCCAGCGGCCGTGGCTCACGGGCCCAGCCGCTCCGCGGCACATGGGATCCTCCCAGACCTGGGCACGAACCCGTATCCCCTGCATCGGCAGGCGGACTCTCAACCACTGCGCCACCAGGGAGGCCCCCAAAGAGCTCTTCTAACAGGGAAGTAATAGGAGATATTTTGTGTGTTATATCTTCATATAGGATTGCTAAACAGTGTTGTTCTTAATAAATGTTATTTTCTAACTTCCTTCCATTATGAATCAAATTAATTCTAAACCCAAGATTTAGTTTAGTCTTCATTTCTCAAATTCAGTTAAAACATTCATTTTTGGGGTTTTAAGAATTTAATTCAGTTATGCAAAAATATATCTAGGGGGTTATTTTATTTTTTAGTTTTAATTTAATTGAATTTTTTTCTTGAAGTATAGTTGATTTACAATATTGTATAAGTTTCTGGTGTACAGCAAAGTGATTCCATTATATATATACATATATGTTCTTTTTCAGATTCTTTTCCCTTATAGGTTATTACAAAATATTGAATATAGTTCCCTATGCTATACAGGAAGTCCTTGTTGGTTATCGATTTTATATGTAGTCGTGTTTATATGTTAATCCCAAACTCCTAATTTATCCCTCACCCCCTTCCCCTTTGCTAACCATAAGTTTGTTTTCTATGTCTGTGGGTCTGTTTCTGTTTCATATATAAGTTCATTTGTATAATTTTTTTTAGATTCCACATATAAGTGATATCATATTATATTTGTCTTTCTGTGTCTGGCTTACTTCACTTAGTATGATAGGTCCATACATGTTGCTGCAAATGGCATTATTTCATTCTTTTTTATGGCTGAGTAATATTCCATTGTGTGTATATGTGTGTGTTTGTGTGTGTATATATATATATATATATATTTATATGACACATCTTCTTTATCCATTCATCTGTTGGTGGGCATTTAGGTTGCTTCCATGTCTTGGCTATTGTAAATAGTGCTACAGTGAACATTGGGGTGCATGTATCTTTTCAAATTATGATTTTCTCCTAGGGCTTTATTGATAATGACATACACTGTAGCCCACCTACCTCACTTATATTTCCATATATCCTGAGTGAGTCAGTCTCTTTTTTTTGGCTTTTTAAGAAATCTGCATGCTTTCTAGATAATAGTTATCTCCATATGCACATCTGAACCATTTGCATGGTTTCTTTGTAAGTTTATTATTAGGGAAGCTTAGAATAATTTCATAACAACATAGAAAGTGATTGTATACAAACTTTATTTTAACTGTGGACTACCCCCACTCCTACCCCAAATACTCATAGACTGAAAGGTCATCAGAGATGAGCCTGTCTTTGGGAATTGGAGCGTGGAAATCAGAGAAAGGAAGGAAATCACGGAACTACTTCAGTTGGAGATGAAGGAGTGGGTAAAAGCCCTTTTCTTGGAAAAAAGATGAATTTCCTACTAGAGGAGAAATCTCTTAAAATATCCAGCTGTGCCAGTGATTAACTCTGTTGCAAATTTAGTTGTATTCGGCAGGTACTGCAGGGAACAACTAGTGTGTATGCCTTGGCGTAGTAAAAAAAATTATGTAGACAGAAAGTATATTTCATTTATCTAGTTATTGAATAGCCTGAAATATAGAGCAGTCGAATACTATTTGTAATTTGCGTGAGTGTGTGTGTGTGTGAGAGTGAGCAAAGCTGTGTTTGACACTAACATCCATTTTTCCTGACTTAAGAACAATATTTTAATAGATAATTGTGGTTTAAAGAACTGATTGATGCCAGACAGGAAGTTCTCCTCATATTGATTATGTGTAAAAATGCCTAGGAGGGCTTGGGACTGACAGAAACCATCAGTAAACTTCAAAACTCAAACGAGAATTTAGTTGACAGCAGGGTGTTCAGTACAGAAAATAGTTTCAGCACTGACACTGTCTTCTAAGGATCAGTATCTATCCATCTGTATAACAGATATCTGTGCGAAAGACAGTGTGGTATGGTGGAATGAAAACTGAACTTGTAATTGGAATATGGGGATTAGGTTCCAGCTGAGTTCTTTCTACTGGTGCTATCTTGGAGAGTTACACCTCTAAGAATAACATTCTTTGTTTTTAAACTATCTCTAAGGATCTTTTGGGCTCTATATTTCTATGAAACTCTGATCCTGTTTTATCATTGTAGGGGTACTGTGTGTTGGAAGATAGCTAGATAGATCAATGGATGCATGTATGGGTGGGTGGAAAGATAAGTGAGTACATACACACACAAACACATACATATGTATGCACAATATATACATATAAAAATATATACTTATATATATAGGACTATATATGTGTGTGTGTGTAACAGCTACAGGTTATTTCCATGCATATGTGTCTACATAGAGTGACATCACAAATTCTGGCCATGGTTTTCCTTTTCATTTGCAAATATGACAATAAATCATCTATCATCTATTATTAAAGAGGTAAGACCTCTTAACAGCAAATGGGTCTTGAAAGAGATTTTAACATTGTGAAAGATACATTAAAATAATCCACAAATATTCATATGCATGTATTGTGAAAATGCTTCTTAGTGGATACAAATGTAAAAGGTGAATAATAAAAGTATCATGAATTCTTTATTCTTCATCGATAAAGAATTCTAATTTTGAAAATTTACTGGGCAGTACTAAATAAGTGAGTATCAGGAGTCTGATCTTGCCAAAATAATAACTTTAACTTTTGATGTATAAATACTATTAGCAGAAACATATTTTTCTAGCAATGACCTTAATAAAAATAAAGCTCCTGTAAATAACACACAGTGAAATCTACATTTTACTCCCTTAATCAACATGTTTAGGTTCATGGGACACTAAAGACCACAGTCATCAATATTACAGAGCATTTTATTAAGTGTATATTATTACACCGTGAGTGGGTAGACATTTAGATCTGTATTCTACACAGACTGAGTGCATTTCTGTGGCATAGTTGTCTTTAGTTGAGTGGAATAGGCCCATCGGTGAGTGGTCACAAGTAATCAGCTATCTATATATACTTGGAAATTTAGAAATAGTTGAGAGTTTGTTTATTTATTTTACTTTAAATGTGTACAGTTTATTATATATCAATTACGCCTCACTAAAGCTAAATAATTGAGTTTTCTTGGGATTAGAGACGGAGAGAGAATTATCTTAGAGAGTAAATGAAGAGTTGGGATAAATGATCATTTTCTCTGGAAGGAAAAGGGTTTATAATAGGAACCCCTAAGAAGGCATATTGAACTGGCCTTATTTAACATTTTTTTCAAGGGATCAAGATAAGAAGTACCATGGGAGAATTTCCAAATTTGTGCACAGAACTAAGTTCTTCCAGGTAATAAAAAGATCATCAAAGTAGGATGAACAGGAGTTGAAATGAGCAGAGGAGCTCTAACGAGAGCAGGGAGAAACAGTTCAGGTCAAATCATTGAAACTCTTCTATGAGATGGAAGACCCTGAGAACTGATGATCACTGCGGAAGAAAGCCTAAGGACTCCGTTGCCTGAAGGTTCAAAGATCACGACCAGGAAACCAACAGTGACAAAATTTGTTGGACATTATCACAAAGGATATTGGAAACAAAGTGAAAGGTATTGTCTTACCCTTGGACAAAATAGAAATTTGTCTGAACCTAGAAGTTCTTAGGAAGTTTTGATAAGTACACCTTAAGATACAGAGGGAAGCAAAAACCATCGAGGGGGAGAAGGAACTTCCGTTTGAGAATAGGCAGTTGGAAGAACTCCTCAGTCTGGAAGACACGATGTGGGAGGGAATCTGAGTAGCTCCTGTAACATGTGTATAGATTATTCACTAAATCTCGAGTTAGCTCTTAAGATTGAGAAGAAGCAGCATTAGGGAAAAATAAAGCAAGCTGTCCTCCACATCCTAAGACACGGTACCAACTGAGACTATAAATCTGCAGGTCCAGATTCATTCACAGATGGTAGGCTGATGGGAAGCTGTTAGCCAGAGTTAGTGGGGTAGGGAGCAAATCCCCAACTTCAGATGCTGTAGAGGGTAACGACCTGCCTCTCTCATGCAGGGGGAGATGGAATTCTCAGCTCAATGCCTCAGGACTCCGGTCCATTATCATAGCTGTTCTAATCTGTTTCTGAAGTGGTCTTTTCTACAGCATTTAAAAAAGGGACTGCATTATCCTGAACATTTTTATCAAGTAACAAATTAGCTGATATAAATGCATAAAGTTGGCTGAAAGCAGGCCTGGATTTCAAAGCCCCTTCGGCATGTCTAGGTTGGGCACACGTCATGGAGCCTAAGAGTTTATTTAGATGGGGAGTCTTAAAAAGCTGAAACTAAAAGTGACCATAAAATCATCAAACTTTAAAGTCGGAAAAAGTCTCATTCTTTTTCAAATGTAAAAAGCATTAACTGAGTCATTAAATGAGCTTTTTAAAAAGCCTCCTGGCAAGAGTGACAGATATAGAACTTTAAACCCATGCCTCTGGGGCCAATGCTCTTTCTATCATAAAATGTTTCTCCCTAACATTTGATGAATCAAAACATACACACACAAACACACATACACATAACGTTAAGACCCAGGGTTCACTCTTCAACTTGCTTTCAACCACATGGAAACTTTATGGATTGAGTCTTTCAGATATTATTTCAGAGCAGATAAGCCAAATGCTATTTCTCTCACCTGGCTCCAAGCACTGTTTAGTCTTCTCCAACTGGGTATAATTATTCACTAGGGCTCTCACCTGTTGTTCAACACTCAAACTTGTGATGGCCATGCTGTGGACTCCATTGTCTTGAGAGGAAAGCTTACACACCAAAACATTTGGGTGGGTGAAAGGAACACAGGAGAGGAGACTAGAGGAAAGGTATCGGTAAATATGTAGTGAGTTGTTGCTTTTCTACCTTGATTATGCCTGAATGGCTATTTTTATTAACATGAGCTTGCGCTACATGCTTGATGCATGACACACGCAGACTCCCTTAACTTAGAACATAATTGTGGCACAGGTATCTCCAGCTACAAATATAGATGCCAAAGAGCCTAAGGAGCTCTGAGGGTCATATAAATTCATTTATTTTTTGAGTTTTTCTTTTTTTGTGTGAGACTTGACTAGAAATAAAAGCTAAAATATATCCCTTACTCACCTGGCAATTTCTTTTCATCTTCCTTTTCTCAGGTAACATCTCCTCTAGGAATCCTCCCATACCCAGGAAAGATAGTTTCTCCTACTCTATACAATCAAAACCCCCTGAGCAACCCTTTCTCATACCTTTTATAGAAAAGTGTTGAAATGTGGATTTACTTGTCTGAATCTTCTTTAACCTGTGAGAAAATTGAGTGCAGGGGCTGCATCTTCCAACAGTGTATCTTCCAGTGCCAAGCACAAAAGAGTCAACTAACATGTAGCTTTAAAAAAAAGTATCTTGTAACATATTGTAAGTGTTCAATACATTTGTACATCAAATACATGAAATAATCAAGGCTAAGAAATAGGCTAGGAAAAAATTAATGTTAAGGAGGATTTATAAATGAGTAGAAAGGGGGTTTTAGGGAAGAAATCATGATTTAAGGTTATTAGTTTTTTTTAACCTGGTATATGTTGAGGATTGCTATAGAAGAAAAGGCAATTCAATACTTTGAAAATGTGTGAAGTCTATATTCATTAGTTCATCAGCTAAAATAAGGTGGTATGCACACAGCTGCTCATCTTTCAAAATTTTTCATAAATGTCAACTTGTTGAAAATATTTTGAAACTAATTTTTCTTTACCTTTTAAATTCTCTTGGAATTAAACATGGTGATTCACCACTAAGACCTTCAAGATGTATTAACTTATTTAGGCCACCGTAATAAATTTGAGAGAGAGTCTTTGTACGGAGATGCATTTTAAAAAGCACAGTTAATCACCCAAAAGTAATTTATAAAGGAATTCAAATTTTAAGCATTACTCATAAAAAATGTTGAAAGGAATTAAATTCATAAAAAGTTGAATATTCTTAAATCTTCATCCCCCTACTCAATTTTCTTGTAGTTCACAGTGCTGCAGAATTTCTAATGCAGAAATCCTGAAATATATCCAGCATTTTTTGGCTTTTCCCTTTTCTTTACAAACCCTCCATTATTTTCTTTTTCTTTTTTTTAAACATCTTTATTGGAGTATAATTGCTTTACAATGGTGTGTTAGTTTCTGCTGTATAACAAAGTGAATCAGCTATATGTATACATATATCCCCATATCCCCTCCCTCTTGCGTCTCTCTCCCACCCTCCCTATTCCACCCCTCTAGGTAGTCTCACAAAGCACCCAGCTGATCTCCCTGTGCTATGCGGCTGCTTCCCACTAGCTAGTTATTATTTTATATTTGGTAGTGTATATATGTCCATGCTACTCTCTCACATCGTCCCAGCCTAACCTTCCCCCTTCCTTGTGTCCTCAAGTCCATTCTCTACATCTGTGTGTTTATTCCTTTCCTGCTCCTATGTTGATCAGAACCTTTTTTTTTTTTTTAGATTCCATATATATGTGTTAGCATACAGTATTTGTTTTTCTCTTTCTGACTTACTTCACTCTGTATGACAGACTCTATCTAGGTCCATCCACCTCACTACAAATAACTCAGTTTCGTTTCTTTTTATGGCTGAGTAATATTCCATTGTATATATGTGCCACATCTTCTTTATCCATTCATCTGTTGATGGACACTTAGGTTGCTTCCATGCCCGGGCTATTGTAAATACAGCTGCAGTGAACGTTGTGGTCCATGACTCTTTTTGAATCATGGTTTTCTCAGTGTATATGCCCAGTAGTGGGATTGCTGGGTCGAATGGTAGTTCTATTTTTTAGTTTTTTAACGAACCTCCATACTGTTCTCCATAGTGGCTGTACCAATTTACAGTCCCACCAACAGTGTAGGAGGGTTCCCTTTTCTCCACACCCTCTCCAGCATTTATTGTCTGTAGATTTTTTGATGATGGCCATTCTGACCGGTGTGAGGTGATACCTCATTGTAGTTTTGATTTGCATTTCTCTAATGATTAGTGATGCTGAGCATCCTTTGATGTGTTTGTTGGCCACCTGTATGTCTTCTTTGGAGAAATGTCTATTTAGGTCTTCTGCCCATTTTTGGATTGGGTTGTTTGTTTTTTTTGATATAGAGCTGCGTGAGCTGCTTGTAAATTTTGGAGATTAATCCTTTGTCAGTTGCTTCACTTGCAAATATTTTCTCCCATCCTGAGGGTTGTCTTTTCATCCTGTTTATGGTTTCCATTGCTGTGCAAAAGCCCCATAGCAGTATTGTGAGTGTCACTGAAGCAAACTTGGGTCCACTTATCCACGTGCAATAAACCCAATCTCCTGACACTGGGTTGTGGTGAAAGAAAGTGCCGTGTTTTATTGTAAGGCGCCATACAAAGAGTCCAGGACAGCTAGTACTCAGAAAGCCTCATTTTCCTGATGGGTTTCAGCAGAGTGTTTTTAAAGGCAAGGTGAGGGAGGGGAGTCCCAAGGTATGCGATCAGCTTGTGCACAGTTCTCTGTTTGGTTGATGGTGAGGTTACAGGACAGTGTCACAGGGGTTAACGTCATCAATTCTTTGGCTCCAGTAGGCCTGGGGGCTATGTGCTCACGGTCATTAAGTAGTTAACCTTCCATTTGGTGGGGGTTTTAGCATCTGTAAAGCAGGAAATGTGCATCAAATACTGTTATCTATGTACTTCAGAGAGGAGCTAAAGTAGAGGATATGGGGGAGGGTTCTATCCTAGGAAGGCCCCATAGGGTCCTCCTCTGTTACATGAGCCCTCCTCTGTTACAAAATCCTCTTAAAGTTGAGGACAGACAGAGTTGGTTTCCATTTTTTGCTACCAAAAGCATCCTAACTTATACACTTAGCATAAAAATACTCTACTAATTTGGTACCTGCTCAGAAGTCTTGCTCAGGGCTGTACACAACTCCAGCATGTGTCATTCACATTGACATTATTATGAATGGTACCCCCTGGAGTTGTGCAGTCCCCAACTTTCATAGTTGTAAAAGGCTGTGCTGCTTTGTGTCTGCTCATCTTTCCAGCTCCCCTTCAGTTGTCTTACATATGTGAGCTACAGTTGAGTCAGTTCCAACTACTTTTGCTCTCCAGAGGAACCACGGTATTACTTGGGCTTTTTGTGATCACTTTGTTCCCAGTGCCAAATACAGATTCTTCACAGTTTGTTCATCTGACAAAGTCGTGTTTATTCTTTGATGCTCTTCTCAGATATCACCTTTACTATAAACCTTTTCTTGTCACATCATTTTCCTGCCATAGGCCATAGGCACTCATAGTAAATGACTTTATCAAATGTAAACATAGCACTTTGTGCACATTTCTATCAATGCATCTCATGATGGTTTTATGTTAGTCTTCTGTACTGACCTATGTGCTTTTTGAGCAAACAGATTTTTCTAATTGTGGCCTAGTAGAGGAAACCCTAGCACACAGCAGATGCTTAAAGGACTCTCTCTTTGTGGACTGTTTAATGTATTCATTAACACTCATAATTCACTGAATGAACCAAATCATTTAATATTTACAGTTTTCCACGGCAAGATCTTTTTCGACCCACCGCCTAGAGTAATGAAAATGAAAACAAAAATAAATAAATGGGACCTAATGAAACTTAAAAGCTTTTGCACAGCAAAGAAACCATAAACAAAATGAAAAGACAACCCTCAGAATGGGAGAAAATATTTGCAAACAAAGCAACTGACAAGGGATTAATCTCCAAAAGATACAAATAGCTCATTCAGCTCAATATCAAAAAGACAAACAACCCAATTAAAAAATGGGTGGGAGACCTAAATAGACATTTCTCCAAAGAAGACATACAGGTGGCCAACAAACATATGAAAAGATGCTCAACATCACTAATCATTAGAGAAATGCAAATCAAAATGACAGTGAGGTATCACCTCATACCAGTCAGAATGGCCATCATCAAAAAATCTACAGACAATAAATGTTGGAGAGGGTGTGGAGAAAAGGGAACCCTCCTACACTGTTGGTGGGACTGTAAATTGGTACAGCCACTATGGAGAACAGTATGGAGGTTCCTTAAAAAACTAAAGATAGAGCTACCATATGACCTAGCAATCCCACTCCTAGGCATATATCCAGAGAAAACCATAATTCGAAAGGATGAATGCACCCCAATGTTCACTGCAGCACTATTTATAATAGCCAGCACGTGGAAGGAACCTAAATGTCCATCAACAGAAGAATGGATAAAGAAGATGTGGTACATATATACAATGGAATATTACTCAGCCATAAAAAGGAATGAAATAGTGCCATTTGCAGAGATGTGGTTGGAGCTAGAGATTGTCATACAGAGTGAAGTAAGTCAGACAGAGAAAAACAAATATTGTATAGTATCGTTTATGTGTGGAATCTAGAAAAATGGTAGAGATGAACTTATTTGCAAAGCAGAAATAGAGTCACCGATGTAGAGAACAACCTTATGGTTACCAAGGGGGGAAGGGGTGGGTGGGATGAATTGGGAGATTGGGACTGACAAGTATAACTACTATGTATAAAATAGGTGACTAATGAGAACGTACTGTATACCACAGGGAACTCTACTCAGTGCTCTGTGGTGACCTAAATGGGAAGGAAATCTAAAAAAGAGCGGATATATGTATATGTATGACTGATTCACTTTGCTATACAGCAAGAAACTAACACAACATTGTAAAAGAACTATACTCCAATAAAAATTCATTAAAAATTTTAGAGTTTTCAATCCCCCATTATCACATATATCCAGGTGCAGCAATATTTACTTCTTCTATCAGCTGCCAATGTCAACTAAAAAAAACACCAAACAATAGCAGCATAGTAAGGAGAAACTTTACTCAAAAGGGTATGTGCAAGGAGGGGTCTATTGCAATTGGGGGAGGAGAACTATTGCATTAGGGAGAATGCTGTGACCCTAAGATCTGTAAGCCTCTCAGTGGTTAATCAAAAGGGGTTTTTCTTCTCTTGAGAGGAAGTAACAAGGGTATTAAGGGTAGGGTGTGGGAAAATGGGATAAAAGAGTAGCTTGAGTGGATGGTAGATCAGAGAATATTTTACCCTGAGGTCAGATGTTCTTAGGAGAGATTATATGTTGACTCAGTCTGACAGTGAGTCCGAGTTCTGGAGCCTGGAGGAAGGAGTGAAACTTTACAGTGTGATTAATTAGCAGTTTGTTCCAATTGATTAGTAGCAATAAACACTTCAGATGATAATTTATGAGACAAAAAATGACAATTTGGAATATCTTTGTCTGGCATTGCCATAGGTAAACAAGAGGAGGCATCTGTGGAAGGGTGGTTCTTAGGAATAAGCTGTTTTCCACAACACAAAGGGCAGAGAGATATCTTAACTTTTGCTGTTTTCCAGGATTCAAGGGGTCAAGTGAAATTCAACATTGTCACTAATAATAGTTTTCAGGGTTGAAGGACACAATTAGATTATATAAAACTTTATTTTCTTTTCCAGTGGTCATCACACAGCCAAGCAAATGTATCCACTTGTTAAATTTAATTACCTTTTATCTTTGAGAGTTCCCCCAAATTAAATAGGTCGGAAATTTTTATAAAGAATCAAATATTGCTTTCCTGTCTGAAAAGTATGGACTGAGTATCAGAGACTTATCAGATTCCTTTCAAGCTAAAGTCACCTTCATTCACTTGATAAGACTGTAGAGGGCACAGTTGGACTGAAACAAAGCTTGAGTGAAAGAGTGTGAGAAGTTTATTACACCTAGCTAATACCCAAATGTGTGCTGTCAGTGATTCATATCTGCCTTTCAGAGCAAAGGTTTTTTAAAAAATCTTTTTAAAAGAGGGTTTTCTTATTTGTCACTTTACTTTCTTTTTATTTAATCCTAACAACATTTCATGTGAGAAAGTGTGTTTGAAGAGATGGAATTATAAATGAGTCCAGCATTATTGTTACAGTCCCTGTATTAAAGTGTTACTGTAAGCTAAGGCAAGGAAGTCAAAGATAGTAGATTAAGAGAAAACTGCTGGGGCAATGAGCAAGCATTATTAAAAACAAGTGACAGGTTTGTATTACTCTATTGGAAGTAGCATATAGTAGTGGAAAGACTAAGGAATTAGTTGGGCTATCCGTAAGCTATTTGAAGCACAGCTTTTCCAAAGCTAAGTAAAGTTTTCTCTAATCATCAGCTAATTTGTGGTTTCAAAATCCTGTAGTGTTCTTGATGCAGTTACCACCAAAATGAAGCATGCCCTTCTTCCTAATGGTCTACTCCTCCCCTTCCTTGTTCCTATATGTGCAAAACAAATGACATATACGAACTCTTTATGTTCTCTTTTCACCCTGCTTTCATTCCACATTGCACCAAGATTTCATTTTCCACATCAGTAATGGCTTTATAATTTCCAAATTCAAAGGTTTTTCTTCTGTCTCATTTACCTTAAAATCTCAATTGCTTTTGATGTTTTGCTCCTCACAGATGACTCTTATCTTTTTGTTGTAATTGTGTTGACTATGTACTACCTGTTACTCTTTTCACATATTTAGCAAATCAGTTTGTTACTTTGAGTGCTTCTTTTTGATTTTTCCCATTCCATTATTTTGGGAATTCACCATACTTCTGTATTTTGTGTGCTGGTTCTCCTCTATCAGACTATTGATTCAATTTTATGCTTCCAGCTAAAACCTGCCATTGGATTGGCTATTACCTCAGTGGGAAATGGCTATGGTACCCATGTAATGTACTCTCACTAAAGCTCCAACTTTGTATTGCTAATTGCCTTCTAAATATTCATAAATGGATGTTTTGCTATTCCTTGAAAGATAGCTATTCAAAATCATTTTCCTCTCCAAACCTAGTCCCTCTTTCTGATCTTCTCATTCTTGTATCTCTGCCATAGCCTTTAGATAGAAAAAAATTTTGACTGTTTTTTCAACTAACACTCTGTAGGCTCCTTGCTATCCTCCTAGGCCAGGTCTTTGGGCCAAGGTAACTAGTCTCTGGATCCATTAGAAAGTCCAAGGGGGCAGAATTTTCTTTATGCTTTGTTCATTAATGTAGCCTAATCACAAAGGATGATAACTAGCTCAATTAATATTCATTAATAAATGAATGAGCCCAAATACCCAAAGTTAGGTTCTCCTATTATTTATTTTACATTAATTACCAGATGAATATTTTTAATACCACTTTTGTATTGCTGCTTTTCTGATCAGAAACTTCATTGAGTCTATTTTGTCTCTTTTTTTCTGACTTTTAAGATTGTCCATTTTTCTATTCTAAGGAGGTCCTAAGAAAGTGAATTAATGTTGTGGGTAAGAGTGAATGTACTGGAGTTAAACAGCCTGAGTTTGATTATTGTTCTTTCATTTACTCACTGGGACAGATATTTAATTTTTCTGTGCCTTGATTTCTACGTCTTTAAAATTGAGATAATGATCACTGGATTGATGTTAGGATGAAATAAGTTAGTGCGTCTTAAGCACTCAAACAGTGCCTGGTATTTAATGAATGCTCAATATGCATTATTATTATTATTATTATTAACCTCTACATTTGAAAAGCGTCTGTACAGTCAGTGACATCCAGATGTTTAATAGAACATATCCCATCTTTCAAACAAAATTTTACATGTAATCCCAATAACTTTATGAAATACAAAATAAGTGTGGCTTTGATTATTTGTACCCTCCGCTCTTTCATAAACTCATAAATGTCCTTGACAAAATCCCCAAACTCCAAGAACTACAATTTAAAAACCCCTGGTCTCAGTAACTTTTTTTCTTTTTTTTTAATATTTATTTTTTTGGCTGCACTGGGTCTTAGTTGTGGCATGCAGACTTCTTAGTTGTGGTATGCGGAATCTTAGTTGCAGAATGTGGACTCTTAGTTGCAGCATGCATGCGGGATCTAGTTCCCTGACCAGGGATCAAACCCGGGCCCCCTGCATTGGGAGCGCAGGGTCTTACCCACTGGACCACCAGAGAAGTCCCTGGTCTCAGTAACTTTTGATGTAAGTATTTACTGATTGACTAAGTCATGTTGAAAACCATTAGATAGTAGAAAGAGCAGGCATTTTAATAATACATCTATTATATTGCCTGTCTCAAGTGAGGGTATTATAAGACAAGGAAGTTACATTTGAAAATATTATGTAACACAGACAATTTATATCTATTTTAGTAAATTTAGATCAAAGGAATAAACTTTTTTTATAATAAATGAGGGGTAAGTTTGAATTACAAATCATACTTAAGGAATCAAAGTGTTGTGTTATTATAATTGTCATATATAGAATAAATTATTTGCCCTTTGAGCATTTGGAGATGACTTACAACATTATTTGTTTCTGAACTAAGCCTATAAGATGTAAAAAGCATTTTCTAAATGATAATATTGATATTAACAATACTTATCCTTTTACTTTCAACTCTAAGCTTAGTAAAACTTCAGCCTTTATTGATATCCCCATATCTAAAAGATATTTATCTCTACTGCTATACTCCCATGGTTTGTTACATATGTGTGTACTCTAACACCATCACAGTTTCCCCCACAAGCATGTGCACTAACAGAGTTTGTATCCTATCTATCTAGTTTCCTTTAGGGTCTGATAAGGCCAGTTGAAGATGCTTACTAAATGCTAATTGGGTGTATCGGCAGAACTCTTGGTTTTAAGCAACATGATATGACTTAGATAACTTTAAGAAAATGAATTTATTACAGTGATATAGAGTAGCTCACAGAATGGTTTGGAGAGTCAGAGAACCGTGGGTCTAAACTATCAGCCAGGAGAAATGTCTAAACTTATTTCATGGTCTGATGTGGTGAAGATGAGATTGCCACTACTGCTGGATTACTTGATTACTCTGCAGATTGTAATGCTGAGCTCACAAACACAGAATTTAGATGCTGCTGGAAAGAGGATATTGCTTCCACTAGGGTTCTTTTGTGTGACCAGAATAGATTCTACAATTGCTGTTTTCCACTCACTCACTGGCAGCTTTTAATTGCAAATCTGGGGCATATGCATCCAACTGATAGAATTCCGTTTTTGTGCTAATGCCCTAGTTTCAAAGGAGGCTGAGAAAACAAGTACTTGAGATGTTTAGCTTCTATGGTGAAAGGTGGATTTGCCTCATAAAGTGGGAGATTCCTAAAACATAGGGAATGGACAAGATTCATGCAATGTATCTATGACTTTCAGGCAGACATGGGTCTTGCCAAGACACTTTGGATAGTCTATTTACTGATCTGTAGGTTCTCTGAGCATGATGTCATTAAAATAGAGGATAAGTGTGATGTCAGAAGGTCAAGGTCCCTATGAACTAAGCTGTGATGTAGAATGAAAAAGTTGAGACAATACAGTGAAATTAATACTGCTGCCTAGTGATTTGCAAGCAAATTGTTCTGGTGTTCTCAGCTTTTTAGAGTAAAGGAATAAAAGCATGTGCCTAATCAATAACTATCGATTACTTAGAAAACAAAGCAGGTTCCTTAGAACCTTATTGATTTGTTCTAGTGAAGAGACCACATATAGAACGGCCTCAATTTGCTGTCTCTAGCTGATCAAATTTATAAGTCTTCTGTTTTACTCCTGAATACTCTGACTTCTACAGTAGACAAATTGAAATTTTAAAAGGGAATATGATAGAAATCACCAACCCTGAATTTGTAAAATCTTCAGTAGTGAAACTAATCACTGTGATTCTCTTAGGGATTTAATCATGCTTTTGACATATTATTATAATAAATAGAGGAAGCTCTTGGGGCTTTTAATGGGCTCTTCCTAATAAAAATATTATTCCCTGAGACATGCAGCCAAGATGGTGATTCTGCTTGTGGCTGAGTGTACTACTTTAATGATATACTAAGAAACTAATGAAATATTTATGGAATTTGGGGGCATCCTACTAGACCTACTGGGAGGCAGACTTAAGTCAAACTGCCATTTATCATTTCATCTTCATGTCTCCACCCTGACTAGTGGAGAATAGTGGTATCGAAGGTACCAAGAATCAATACAGGGAAGGGTAAAGAGGTTGGGATGGGAAAAATTGACTTCCATTTTCTAGGTAACTCTTCTTGGCTAAGTCATTACATGTCTGCAATCATGGCGAAAAAAATGTTACTATATATCGTAAAATTGACTTCTCTTTAGAAAGATGGCAAGTGAGGGTTGGAGAGTCCTTTCTTTATTGGAATCTACCATGATATCCTCATCCCACTACAAAGAAGTCCAGTTCTTTTTCAGTCAATGCCCCATTCCAAGATGCCAATTAAACTCTCATAATAAAGCAGTCATCAGAATTAAATGTTTAGTGTTATTCTATCTCAACCTGTGGATGCAAGAAGTAAGACTTTTATCACATTCACAGAAAGTTAATGATATTTTGGCATTATCTTGAGCTGGGAATTTAAGACTGGAATATTACATTCTTATTACATTGGTTTATCCTGTTGTCTTTATTTTAAATTTATTTTATTAATTTATGAAAAGAAATTTTATTGTGGTAAGAAAACAATATGTGATCTACTCTCACATTTTTAAGTGTATAATACAGCCCCTGGCAACTATCATTCTATTCTTTGTTTCTACGAGTTTGACTATTTTAGATATCTCATATAAGTGGAATCATGCAGTATTTGTTCTTCTGTGACTGGCATATTTCACTTAGCATAACATCTTCAGATATATCTATGTTACTGCGCATGGCAGATTTTCCTTCTTTTTTAAGGCTGGACAATATTCTATTGTATGTATATATCACATTTTAAAAATGTATTCATCCATCAATGGATATTTACGTTTTGTCCATATCTTGGCTATCATGAATAATGCTACAGTGAGCATGGTAGTGCAGAAATATCTTCTAGATCTTGGTTTCAAATCTTTAGACTATCTACACAGAAGTGGCATTGCTGGGTCACGTGATAATTCTATTTTTAAGGTTTTCAAGACCCTCCATACTATTTCATAGCAACTGTACCATTTTACATTCTTACCAACAGTACCCAGTAGTTCCAATTTCTCCACATCCTTACCAATACTTTACTTTATTTATTTTTATAATAGCCATCCTAACAGGTTCAGGATGATATCTCATTGTGTGTTTTCTTTTGTTGTTCTTTGGGGGTTGTTTTGGTCTGTGCTGTGCGGCATGTGGGATCTTAGTTCCCTGACCAGGGATTGAACCTGCACCCTCAGCAGTGAAAGCACAGAGTCTTAACCACTGGACCACCAGGGAATTCCCTCATTGTGGTGTTGATTTACATTTTCCTGATGGTTAGTGATGTCGAGCACCTTTTCATATATCTGTTGACCATTTATATTTCTTCTTTGGAAAAATGTCTGTTCAAGCCCATTGACCATTTTTAAATTGGGTTATTTGGGGGGTTTTTTTGCTATTAAGTCATAGGAGTTTCTTCTAAATTTTGAGTATTAACCCCTTATCTGATACAGGGTTTGCAAGTATTGTCTTCTCTTCCATAGGCTGCCTTTTCATTTTGTTGATTGTTTCCTTTGCTGTTCAGAGGGTTTTTAGTTTGATGTAGTTCTACTTGCCCATTTTTGCTTTGTTGCCTGTGCTTTTGGTGTCATATAGATAGGACATCATTGCCAAAATTAGTGTCAAGGATCTTTTCCCCTATGTTTTCTTCTAGGAGTTTTACAGTTTCAGATCTTATGTTTAAGTCTTTAATCCATTTAGAGTTGATTTTTGTGTATGATACAAGAGTCCAGTTTCATTCTTTTGCATGTGGATATCCAATTTCACCAACACCATTTGTCAGTTCTGAGAAAGAACAAAGTTGGAGACATAAAAGTTTCTGATTTCAAAAAATATATTACAAACCTACAGTACTCAAAACAGCATGGTACTGGCAAAAAGACAGACGAATGGAACAGAATAGAGAGACTAGAAATAAACATATGCACATACAGCCAACTGATCTTTGACAAAGGAGCTAAGAATACAATTGGGAAAGGATGCTCTCCCAGTGCCCTTAGAAGTAACCATGACACCCTACAGATTTGGAATATTCAGGGCCTCCATACTTTTTTAAAAGATAAATTTATTTATTTATTTTTGGCTCCATGGGGTCTTCGTTGCTGTGCATGGGCTTTCTCTAGTTGTGGCGAGTGAGGGCTACTCTTCATTGCAGTGTGCGGGCTTCTCATTGCGGTGGCTTCTCTTGTTGCAGAGCACAGGCTCTAGGCTCATAGGCTTCAGTAGTTGTGGCACACAGGCTCAGTAGTTGTGGCTCGTGGGCTTAGTTGCTTCCCGGACCAGGGCTCGAACCCGTGTCCCTTGCACTGTCAGGTGGATTCCTAAGCACTGCACCACCAGGGAAGTCCCAGGACCTTCATCCTTTTACATGTGAGTTACTACTTGATTTTCCCTAGTCAGGTCACTAGTAGGCTTTAAGTTCCAGGAGACTCTAAGGTTAATTTTTCTCAATTTGTTTCTTATTGCCAACTAGGGATTTACTGTCTTCAGTGCCAACCAGGCTAGATAAGTGATGGCAATTTCCCCTATATCCTCAATGATCTGTTGTCTCTGATCTCTCCTGGTATCAATTTTTATGTTAGAGCAATAGATGACTTACTCTGGGTTAATTAAGTAGAAAATAAACTACTAAAAAGATATTGGACAGTTTATGGAATCTCTAAATAAAAGATTCAAGAACCAGGATTGGTGTTTGGAAGTTTAAACTTATGCCTAGGAATCGTGCTGTAGAATTGGTCCAGGGAACAACCTAGTGCAAGAGTCACTGAGCAGAGACACTTCAGCTAGAACTACAAATTTCAATGGTAGGGGATGCTAAATACAGTAATATGAATCACTGATACATTTGTTCTGGATACTGAAAACAGTGTGTGCTTTCCACTTCCAGAATATATTCTAAGCAGTCTTTTCTTCTTGTCAGTAGCTTCTAGTCCAGTCTCCAGAATGGATATAACTGATTGTCAGAGCTAAGGTCATATGCTAGCCTATGGCTTTAAAGGTTACTCAGAGATTAAGTAGCTGGCATTTTCAATCTCAATAACGAGAGACAGATTCTTCCTCATAAGATGGGGATTTCCATAACTTATATATGGGTTCATACACTGGACAAAAACGAAGAGTAGAACTCTCCATTAGAGTTTATTCATGAATAAATACCACATAAGTCATAATTTTCTTTACAATAATATTTTGGAAACAAGAATAAGGAAGTTATATATATATATATATATATATATATATACACACACATATATATATATACACACACATATATATATATACACACACACATGCATATATGTATATATGGGTGTGTGTGTTTATAAATTCTGACTTTATATAAAGTAGGCCTTTGTTTTTTACTGTTACTGTTCTGAATGCAGAATGGGGATTCTTTTAGTTACAAAGAGGAAAATGAAAACTTTTTTCTGAACTAAACTACATGAAGTGTGAACATGAAGATTAACATCGTCTCTGAGGCAGGAACCTCAAAATTCTACTCCTTCTCAATCAATGTTATTGTCAGTTCTTAGTTTTATTAATTATTAAAGGAAAATACATATCCAAGACATTACTGCAAATAAATATTTTAGAATATGTCTGGCTTTTCCTGTACAGTGAAAACATTTGTATAATATGAAATGTAAGAACAGATATTTTTCCAACGTAAGTTCTCGTTGCACATTCTCACATATTATAACCATATGTAATTACTGTTAAGTGAAAAGCCTGAATTAGATGAGTAAATTGTTAGAGCCAGTGGTAAGAAAATTATTATATATATTTTTTAGCACAGTATTTAAATTTTATATTTAAGAAACTTTTGAGGGACTTTTCATCTAGCTAGTAAGTGAGTTAATTAAAAACAGAGGAACGTTGTGAAGAGTGACATCATGGTGTTTTTAGAATCAGAGGGGTATGAATTCAAATTATTCAATGATAATTTTTGAGATCCTACCACAGCCAGGTACATGGCTTTTACATTTTCTCTAGGAATTTCATTTTCATCATCTAAACAATAGATATAAAACATTTAACTAATGAAGTTTTTGAGAGCAGAGCAAATCTTCAAGGCAAGACACAAAAAGTTGAAAACCTTTCCAAGTAACTTGACTATGTTCCAGAGCAAAACTCAATAATATTTATAGAAATACAAAAATACTCATCACTACTACAAGGCAAAATTAATAAGTTATGGCATCCAACCAAAGATTACCAGGCATACAAAGGGTCAGGGAAAGATGAACTATAATAAGAATAATCACTTGAGAGTGACCCAAAACTGGCACAGATGTTAGAATGAGAAGATAAGGAAGTCAAAATAGCTTTTATAATTGTACCACACATGTTAAAAAAAGTTATGTCGAAATATAGAAGATATAAAAAAGAACCAAATTTAACTTCTAGAGATGAAAGCTACAGTTATTGAGATCAAAACAAAGCAAACAAATCATTTGATAGGTTTTGTGTGTTTGAAACTTTGTTGTTTGAAAATTTGTTTCATTTGTTCTACCAGTCAGACCTGGTAGAAGAAACAGTGTTTCTGGGTAAGAGATGATAAAAATACCAGTCCTCCAGTTAGTTCACTGTCACTCTCAGAGACCTTAAAAGAGAACTCAGTGTGGTCGAACAGTAGCCCAGAGGATAAGTTGGAGGGGGTTATTGCTGCAAGTGACAAAAGTAAGACATGGCTTCCACTTTGGGGTGTCTTCTGTTGTAAAAGAGGCAAGAATGAGGATGAACCTTAAACTCTTCCCATGCTCAAGCCACAGAGTGAACCCATCCCATGTTATTAGAGGCCACTGATATCAGAGGCAGAAGACCAGGATCATAACTGCTAATGGGCAGCTAATTGTGCTTGTAGTCAGAGGAGGGTCTCCCTCTTTTCCCCTTTTTCTTTTTAATTCTAAACTCAGGGTTATAATTAAACAAAACAGGAATTTAGAGAAGATCATGTGGGAAGCTTTTTGGCTATTTGGAGTTGTTGCTTTGAACAAATATCCCCCCAATAAAAATAATAACATAATAATAGTAGTACATGAAATGTCCATATATTGACTTAAATGAATTCTTTAAAATTAGATGTAGTTTTTGGTCTAGACTGCAAAAGCATTAAATTTTCCCTTGTAGCAGTTACTGAAAAAAAATTAAACATTTAAATTTTTTTACTTCATCAAGATTGAATTTCTCAATCAAACCACATATGATTAACCTGGTTTTCCAATGTATCTTTTATAACAGACACATAATCTGATGATAAACATGGCATTGCTTTCTAAATTATTTTTAATGACATACATGATAGAACATGAGAGGATCTTGGCCCATTTAGCAACCCCCATACTTTTATTTTAATGGAACATATAGTTTAGGTAGAAAATATAGCCTAGTGGATTTAAAAAAAATTATCTTTGGAAATGAAAAATAATAGAACTGAAAGATTATGTATAAATTAGAGACTATAAGGATTTGATTTATTTGAAGTACAGAGTCCTTAAATTGTGCTTCTGGTTAATAAACTGGCTTTAGACATTGGAGAAAGGTCTGTCATTTCTTCTACTACAGTCTGGTATTTCAAGAGCTACCAAGAAAACACTGCTGAATGGCTTTAGGTCTCAGAAGTTAAGACACAAGAGAAGTCAGATATCACCACTATGTTGGTAAATTCCCTCTATGCAAAACAATTAAAAAAAAAATCCACTTCTCTCATTAGAATACCACAGTGCAGAACTTCCCTGGTGGTGCAGTGGTTAAGAATCCGCCTGCCAAGGCAGGGGACATGGGTGCGAGCCCTGGTCCAGGAAGATCCCACATGCCCAGAGCAACTAAGCCCGTGTGCCATAACTACTGAGCCTGCATGGCACAACTACTGAAGCCCACGTGCCTAGAGCCCGTGCTCCACAACAAGCGAAGACACCGCAATGAAGAGTAACCCCCACTCGCCGCCACTAGAGAAAGCCCATGCGCAGCAATGAAGACCCAACGCAGCCAAAAATAAATAAAAATAAATTAATTAAAGAAGAAAAAAGAATACCACAGTGCAATGTCATCATCTCCTCAAGAAAAAGTGCCATATAATTCTGTTCTCTGTCTTCAGTGTTATGCAGTAAGACAAGATCTGTTTTCTCCAAGTCCCCCCTCCCTTTTTTGGGTCATTTCCCCCTCCTAGAAGAGAGTCTTAGCTTAGATGAGAAAATAAAGTTTCTATTATCATAACACCAAATAAAGGCTATCAACATTTGCAAGGGAAATTTTGATTGTAGATGTTTAACTGAAAGATTAAAACATATTTCCGTAGGACCTTCAAGGTACCTGACCTCTCCCACAGCCTATCTTGCTGAGAAGATGAAAGGAGCCTATTGACTGCTAATCAAGCCTTGCAGAGTAAGAAGAAAGCTGAAAAAACCAAGGTCATGGTGAAGAGGAGAAAAGTTAGGGAGAACCTACAGAGATGCAGCTTTAAGCTGAAACCTGTATAGACTTTAAATGGAAAAGAGGAATACATTATCCGTGCTCTCCACTGTTCTCTATGTGTTTTGTATTGTAAAGTAGGCTTTTCTTCTAGTAACAGACCCACTTTCATGCTCTTCCAGATATTCAAGTCTACATAAATAAGGATTTATATACTTGTGGTCTTGTCTGAGATTACTGTACTGTGACATAACATATGGCTGTGCCTCCATCTAAGACTCCCATAGAAATTAGCCAAGAAATACTCCACCGTTTATCTAAACTACCAGATTGTTGCTGAGGAAGGGGAGTGCTCACAGCTTTTGTAAATTGATGTAATGAATACTCTTTCAGCAGGGGAGTAACTTGAGAAAAGTAGTAATCTTGGCCTGGAAGCACTGGCCGAGAGAATGCCTAGTTTAACATGAATGCCTAGGTTAATGCTTTCTTGTGAGTTTATTAGTTTCCCATAGGAAAATTTCACAAGCTGTTATCAGGCTATGAAGAGAGGGAAGAAGTCTGGGGAAGGTCATATGTGTGTCTGCATCATCCAAAATGGATGATAGAAGGGAAATTAGATTGTTTATGAAGACGGAGGAAAAGTCCCTGAATGATATGGCAATATTGATGGGGGCAATGCAGTTGATACAGTATTTGGCTCCAGCTACATTTGAAAGAGGGCTTGAAACTAGTGAAAAGACAGCCAGTAGGTACGTGAGAAGAATGCATTATTTAGGAATTCATGATTCTCTGCCATTCTCAAATAATTCATTGAATAATTAATTGAGAGGATGGGTAAGGGAAATTGATTAAGCTTTAGAGAAACTGATATAAATTATTTAGTGGACAGTGTATGTTATGATTGATTTAAGAGATTTTCAAGGGTAATTTTGACTTTACTCCCTTAAACACTATTTTCCACTGATTTTAGCACCTAATCAAATATCAGAGTAATATTTGACTCCAATTTATGGACAGATTTGAATATACAAAATTTTAAGTAACCTAAGAATGGAAGGCAAGTTTAAAGAGAAGTTATAAGGTATGAATACAAATTTTCCCTCTCAATAAGCAGTGCAAAAGGAGAACTACAGCTGTAGAACCCTAGAGTTTGTAGAGCTTTTCAGTGTGATTGAGCCATCAGAGATCAATGTTTTATGGTACCATAGTAGGAAATCCTATATTATGATATCGTAGTATCGAAGTTAGTAATCTTATTCAATTGTGATGGTATTTTAAAAGACTAAGAAAATTAGGATGTGTGTGTGTTTGTACTAAAGGAAGTTGAACAAGAAACTATTAATCATTAATTTACTGTATCCCAAATTCAGAATTCAGAAGTTGGCATGGTATCGATTCAGGAATTTTTTTGTCTGTGTTAGATTTAAGGAAGGAGTGAATATTATTTGATACCCATAGGAAGACTAAACCTAAAGAGAATATAAATACTTTTTTCTAGGGAGATTTTTTTTCCTTTGAAAAAATGCTTCAGGGTAACACTAGAGTCTAAACTCTTTGGGGACAGTGGCTATTGGTGAGAGTATTTGGAAGTGTAGGTATAGTTAAATAATAAACTTGATTCTTGGAGTTAAGGACTCTGAAAAAGCAAGAAAAGTTACTTCTCTAAGGGCAAGATCACCTTAAGGAAGTTAATTTGAAAATGTCATTTAACAGGTGTGAGTTTTGACACACTTCAGTGAATATGTGCACCATGTTGTTTATTGACAAGGTGAAAAAGAATTACTATGTCATTAACAAGACCACTTCTTACCAATCTGAAAGAACTAAAGATATTTGGAGAGTTCAGATGGTATTATAATTGATTCATCCAAGATTACTCCTAGAGTGAAATAAGTGGATTGGCATTCAGCATCTATTTGATCTATAGTCATTTCCCTTTATTCGAGGTTTCATTTTCTACTGTTTCAGTTACCCACGGTCAACCGAAGTCCAAAAATATTAAGTAGAAACTTCCAGAAATAAACAATTCATAAATTTCTGAGTAGCGTGATGAAATCTTGTATCATCCATCCACCCACCGGGGTATGGACCATCCCTTTGTCTGGCGTATCTCACCCCTTAGTCACTTAGTAGCCATCTTGGTTATAGAACTGACTCTCAGTATCACAGTGCTTGTGCCCAAGTCACCCTTATTTTACTTAATAATAGCCCCAAAGCAAAAGAGGAGTGATGCTGGCAATTTGGATATGCCAAAGAGAAGCTGTAAAGTACTTTCTTTAGGTGAAAAGGTGAAAGTTCTTGGTTTAATAAGGAAAGAAAAAATCATTTGCTGAGGTTGCTAAGATCTATGGTAAGAATGAATCTTCTGTATGTGAAATTGTGAAGAAGGAAAAATAAATTCATGCTAGTTTTGCGGTCACACCTCAAATTGCAAAAGTTATGGCCACAGTGCATGATAAGTGCTTAGTTAAGATGGAAAAGGCATTAAATTTGTACAATAAGATATTTTGAGAGAGGAAGGGACCACATTCACATAACTTTTATTATAGTATATTGCTATAATTTTTACATTTTATTATTAGTTATTGTTAACCTCTTACTGTGCCTATCTTATAAATTTTATCATAGGTATGTAAGTATAGGAAAAAACACAGTATATATAGGATTCGGTGCTATCTGCTGTTTCATGCAACCACTGGGGTCTTGGAATGTATACCCTGAGGATAAGGGGGCTACTGCATTTTCTAGTATACCTTCCTAAGGCAGAGGTTAGAAGTTAAGAAAAAAAAATCCCAAACCCTCTTTCAGCTTGGGATCTTTATGTAAAAGAAATACCACAAACTCAGTGCATTTATGTGAGACTTGGAATTTGAAAATAAGGAAAGGCAGTTATCCTGCTGCTTTAGCTTTTGTGGCCAGCAAGCATGGCTGTGGAGACATAAGTATTCATCTGTAGCATCATTCCTGTGTACTTAACTCCCTAGGTAGTAAGCACAATAGCTGTTTCTCTTTGTGAGTTTAGATGGAAAATCTATAGACTCTATGTACATTTAATGAAAATTATGAAGCAGTAACAATTGTTACAATCACACGGGTCAAGAAATGGAACATTGGCAACAACCAAGAATCCCCTCCATGCCTTGCATCATCACAAAACCCTCCCATAGCACAAACAATAACCACTTACCTAACTTTTATGTTAACCCATTCATTGTTTTTCTTTGTAGATTTATTACTTATGTGCACATTCCTGTAATACTGTTGATAGATATTTGTGTTGTTTTCTATTTATGGCTGTCATGAACAATGCTGAACAAGATACATGTTTATATATGTATCCTAGTACACAGGAGAACACGTTTCTCTAGGGAGTGAACTACTGGGTTACAGGGAAGTTTCAGGAATGAGATGCTGAGTCACAGAGAAAATATGTCCTTAAACCACAAGATAATGACAAGTGGTCAAATCAACTTACACTTCCAACAGTGGTGGTGACTCATATTTAAATTCCTTGACATTAGTTGTTATCATTTATTTTAATATTTCCTATCTCATCTGTGTGTAGTGGTACCTCATTATGGTGTGAATTTTAGTTTTCATGATTACTATTGAAAATATAAATATTTTACAGTTTTAAATATAGTTATTGGCTTTTGGGATTTGCTGTTTTTTGAAGGGTCTATTGAATTCTTGGCCTACTTTTCTATTGGGTTATTTGCCTTTTTATTCTTGCTTTTAAGAGTTTATTTCATTTTTTAGTTGAAGTATAGTTGATTTACAATATTATATTACTTTCAGATGTAGAACATAGTGATTCAATATTTTTATAGATTATACTCCATTTAAAGTTATTATAAAATATTGGCCATATTTCCTGAACTGTAAATATATCTTTGTAGCTGATTTATTTTACACATTTTATACCTCTTTATCCCCTACCCCTATGTTGCCCCTTCCTCCTTCTCTTTCCCCACTGGTAACCACTAGTCTGTTCTCTATAACTGTGAGTCTATTTCAGTTTTGTTATATTCATTCATTTTATTTTTTAGATTCCACATATAAATGATAACATACAGTATTTGTCTTTCTCTGTCTGACTTATTTCACTAATCATAATACCCTCCATGTCCATCCATGTTGTTGCAAATGGCAGGATTTCTTTCTTTTTCATGGCTGAGTAATATTTCTCTCTCTGTGTGTGTGTGTGTGTGTGTGTGTGCGTGCGTGTGTGTGTATCATATCACATGTTATTCATTTGGCTGTTAGCAGGCACTTAGGTTTCTTCCATATCTTGGCTATTGTAAATAATGTACATAATGCTGCTGTGAACATTGGGTGCATTCATCTTTTTGGATTAGTATTTTCGTTTTCTTTGGATATATACCCAGGAGTGGAATTGCTGGATCTTGTGGTAGTTCTGATTTTAGTTTTTGAGAAACCTTCATACTGTTTTCCATAGTGGCTGCACCAATTCATATTCCTACCAACAGTGTACTAGGGTTCCCTTTTCTCCACATCCTTGCCAACATTTGTTATATGTAGTCTTTTTGATGATAGCCATTCTGACAGGTATGGAGTGATACCTCATTGTGGTTTTGATTTGTATTTCTTTGTTGATTAGTGATGTGCATCTTTTCATGTGCCTATTGGCCACCTGTATGTATTCTTTGGAAACATGTCTATTCAGGTCTTCTGCCCATTTTTAATTGTTTTTTTAATATTGAGTTTTATGAGATGTTCATATATTTTAGATATTAACCCCTTATAGGTCATATCATTTGCAAATATTTTCTGCCATTTAGTAGGTTGTCTTTTCATGTTGTCAGTGGTTTCCTTTTCAGTGCAAAAGCTTTTAAGTTTATTTAGGTCCCATTTGTTTATTTTTGCTTTGGTTTCCTTTGTCTTAGGAGACAGATCCAAAATAATATTGCTATTATTTATGTCAGAGTGTTTTGCCTATGTTTTCTTCAAGGAGTTTTATGGTTTCTGATCTTGTATTTAGGTCTTTAATCCATTTTGAATTTATTTTTGTATATGATGTGAGAAAGTGTTCTAATTTAATTGTTTCACAAGTAGCTGTCCAGTTTTCCCAGCACCACTTATTGAAGAGACCTTTTTCCTATTGAACATTCTTGCCTCCTTTGTCTTAGATTAATTGACCATAAGTGTATATAGGTTTATTTCTGGTCTCTCTATTCTGTTCCATATGTCTGTTTTGGTGTCAGTACCATACTGTTTTGTTTACTGTAGGTCTGTACTAGAGTCTGAAGTCAGGGCGTGAGATACCTCCAGCTTTATTCTTTTTAAGTTCTTTTCATATTTTGAATAGTAGTCTCTCTATTGGTTTTATATGTTGCAATGATCTTTTCAGGTCTGTGGCATGACCTCTCTTTTAACTATCTTTGTGTTTTCTTTTGTTGGAAAATATTTCTTAATTTAATGTGGGTAAATACATCAATCTTTTCCTTTAAAGCTTATACTTTTTTCCATCTTTCTACTTTGTGGCTTAAAGATAGCCTCCTATATTGTCTTTTAAAATATATTTGGTACCATTTCACATATAGGTCATTAATCCATCTGGAAATAATTTTGTTTACAATATGATACAATTTTAATTATTTTTTCTTTATGGATACCCTAGTGCTCAGCATTTTTTAATCGAAAAGTTTGTTGTGTCTTTGTTGAGGTGCTGTGATACCTCTGTTATACAGAGGTGCCATATGTATGTGTGTGTGTGTGTGTACATATATATACATATGATTTTGTTTTAATAATATATGTTTTGGTTTGTTTTTCTGTGTCTCTATTAAGTCTTCTTTTGGTTCATTTGTTTGTCTCTATATCAAAACTGCACCCTCTTTGTTACTATAGCTTTATAAGAACACTAAATATTCAGTAGAACAAGTTTTCCCACATTTATATTATTCTTCAAGTGTGTGGTGTGCTTTTGTAATCCGTATAAATTTTATTTTTTTGCTTTATAACAAATTTAATCAGTTATACATATACATATGTTTCCATATCCCCTCCCTTTTGCGTCTCCCTCCCACCCTCCCTATCCCACCCCTCCAGGCGGTCACAAGGCACCAAGCTGATCTCCCTGTGCTATGCGGCTGCTTCCCACTAGCTATCTACCTTACGTTTGGTAGTGTATATATGTCCATGCCGCTCTTTCACTTTGTCACAGCTTACCCTTCCCCCTCCCCATATCCTCAAGTCCATTGTCTAGTAGGTCTGTGTCTTTATTCCTGTCTTACCCCTATGTTCTTCATGACATTTTTTTTTCTTAAATTCCATATATATGTGTTAGCATACAGTATTTGTCTTTCTCTTTCTGACTTACTTCAGTCTGTATGACAGACTCTAGGTCTATCCACCTCATTACAAATAGCTCAATTTCATTTCTTTTTATGGCTGAGTAATATTCCATTGTATATATGTGCCACATCTTCTTTATCCATTCATCCGATGATGGACACTTAGGTTGTTTCCATCTCCGGGCTATTGTAAATAGGGCTGCTATGAACATTTTGGTACATGTCTCTTTTTGAATTATGGTTTTCTCAGGGTATATGCCCAGTAGTGGGATTGCTGGGTCATATGGTAGTTCTATTTGTAGTTTTTTAAGGAACCTGCATACCGTTCTCCATAGCGGCTGTAGCAATTCACATTCCCACCAGCAGTGCAAGAGTGTTCCCTTTTTTCCACACCCTCTCCAGCATTTATTGTTTCTAGATTTTTTGATGATGGCCATTCTGACTGGTGTGAGATGATATCTCATTGTAGTTTTGATTTGCATTTCTCTAATGAGTAAAGATGTTGAGCATCCTTTCATGTGTTTGTTGGCAGTCTGTATATCTTCTGTGGAGAAATGTCTATTTAGGTCTTCTGCCCATTTTTGGATTGGGTTGTTTGTTTTTTTGTTATTGAGCTGCATGAACTGCTTATAAATTTTGGAGATTAATCCTTTGTCAGTTGCTTCATTTGCAAATATTTTCTCCCATTCTGAGGGTTGTCTTTTGGTCTTGTTTATGGTTTCCTTTGCTGTGCAAAAGCTTTTAAGTTTCATTAGGTCCCATGTGTTTATTTTTGTCTTTATTTCCATTTCTCTAGGAGGTGGGTCAAAAAGGATCTTGCTGTGATTTATGTCATAGAGTGTTCTGCCTATGTGTTCCTCTAAGAGTTTGATAGTGTCTGGCCTTACATTTAGGTCTTTAATCCATTTTGAGCTTATTTTTGTGTATGGTGTTAGGGAGTGATCTAATCTCATACTTTTACATGTCCCTATCCAGTTTTCCCAGCACCACTTATTGAAGAGACTGTCCTTTCTCCACTGTACATTCCTGCCTCCTTTATCAAAGATAAGGTGACCATATGTCCGTGGGTTTAACTCTGGGCTTTCTATCCTGTTCCATTGATCTATCTTTCTGTTTTTGTGCCAGTACCATACTGTCTTGATTACTGTAGCTTTGTAGTATAGTCTGAAGTCAGGGAGCCTGATTCCTCCAGCTCCATTTTTCGTTCTCAAGATTGCTTTGGCTATTCGGGGTCTTTTGTGTTTCCATACAAATTGTGAAATTTTTTGTTCTAGTTCTGTGAAAAATGCCAGTGGTAGTTTGATAGGGATTGCATTGAATCTGTAGATTGCTTTGGGTAGTAGAGTCATTTTCACAATGTTGATTCTTCCAATCCAAGAACATGGTACATCTCTCCATCTATTTGTATCATCTTTAATTTCTTTCATCAGTGTCTTATAATTTTCTGCATACAGGTCTTTTGTCTCCTTAGGTAGGTTTATTCCTAGATATTTTATTCTTTTTGTTGCAATGGTAAATGGGAGTGTTTCCTTGATTTCACTTTCAGATTTTTCATCATTAGTATATAGGAATGCCAGAGATTTCTGTGCATTAATTTTGTATCCTGCAACTTGACCAAATTCATTGATTAACTCTAGTAGTTTTCTGGTAGCATCTTTAGGATTCTCTATGTATAGTATCATGTCATCTGCAAACAGTGACAGCTTTACTTCTTCTTTTCCGATTTGGATTCCTTTTATTTCCTTTTCTTCTCTGATTGCTGTGGCTAAAACTTCCAAAACTAGGTTGAATAAGAGTGGTGAGAGTGGGCAGCCTTGTCTTGTTCCTGATCTTAGTGGAAATGGTTTCAGTTTTTCACCATTGAGGACAATGTTGGCTGTGGGTTTGTCATATATGGCCTTTATTATGTTGAGGAAAGTTCCCTCTATGCCTACTTTCTGCAGGGTTTTTATTATAAATGGGTGTTGAATTTTGTCGAAAGCTTTCTCTGCATCTATTGAGATGATTATATGGTTTTTCTTCTTCAATTTGTTAATATGGTGTATCACGTTGATTGATTTGCGTATATTGAAGAATCCTTGCATTCCTGGAATAAACCCCACTTGATCATGGTGTATGATCCTTTTAATGTGCTGTTGGATTCTGTTTGCTAGTATTTTGTGGAGGATTTTTGCATCTATGTTCATCAGTGATATTGGCCTGTAGTTTTCTTTCTTTGTGACATCCTTGTCTGGTTTTGGTATCAAGGTGATGGTGGCCTCGTAGAATGAGTTTGGGAGTGTTCCTCCCTCTGCTATATTTTGGAAGAGTTTCAGAAGGATAGGTGTTAGTAGCTCTTCTCTAAATGCTTGATAGAATTCGCCTGTGAAGCCATCTGGTCCTGGGCTTTTGTTTGTTGGAAGATTTTTTATCACAGTCTCAATTTCAGTGCTTGTGATTGGTCTGTTCATATTTTCTATTTCTTCTTGATTCAGTCTTGGCAGGTTGTGCATTTCTAAGAATTTGTCCATTTCTTCCAGGTTGTCCATTTTATTGGCATAGAGTTGCTTATCGTAATCTCTCATGATCTTTTGTATTTCTGCAGTGTCAGTTGTTACTTCTCCTTTTTCATTTCTAATTCTATTGATTTGAGTCTTCTCCCTTTTTTTCTTGATGAGTCTGGCTAATGGTTTATCAATTTTGTTTATCTTCTCAAAGAACCAGCTTTTAGTTTTATTGATCTTTGCTATCGTTTCCTTCATTTCTTTTTCATTTATTTCTGATCTGATTTTTATGATTTCTTTCCTTCTGCTAACTTTGGGATGTTTTTGTTCTTTCTCTAATTGCTTTAGGTGCAAGGTTAGGTTGTTTATTCGAGATGTTTCCTGTTTCTTAAGGTGGGATTGTATTGCTATAAACTTCCCTCTTAGAACTGCTTTTGCTGCATCCCATAGGTTTTGGGTCGTCGTGTCTCCATTGTCATTTGTTTCTAGGTATTTTTTAATTTCCTCTTTGATTTCTTCAGTGATCACTTCGTTATTAAGTAGTGTATTGTTTAGCCTCCATGTGTTTGTATTTTTTACAGCTCTTTTCCTGTAATTGATATCTAGTCTCATAGCATTGTGGTCGGAAAAGATACTTGATACAATTTCAATTTTCTTAAATTTACCAAGGCTTGATTTGTGACCCAAGATATGATCTATCCTGGAGAATGTTCCATGAGCACTTGAGAAAAATGTGTATTCTGTTGTTTTTGGATGGAATGTCCTATAAATATCAATTAAGTCCATCTTGTTTAATGTATCATTTAAAGCTTGTGTTTCCTTATTTATTTTCATTTTGGATGATCTGTCCATTGGTGAAAGTGGGGTGTTAAAGTCCCCTACTATGAGTGTGTTACTGTCGATTTCTCCTTTTATGGCTGTTAGTATTTGCCTTATGTATTGAGGTGCTCCTATGTTTGGTGCATAAATATTTACAATTGTTATATCTTCTTCTTGGATCGATCCCTTGATCGTTATGTAGTGTCCTTCTTTGTCTCTTCTAGTAGTCTTTACTTTAAACTCTATTTTGTCTGATATGAGAATTGCTACTCCAGCTTTCTTTTGGTTTCCATTTGCATGGAATATCTTTTTCCATCCCCTTACTTTCAGTCTGTATGTGTCTCTAGGTCTGAAGTGGGTCTCTTGTAGACAGCATATAGATGGGTTTTGTTTTTGTATCCATTCAGCCAATCTGTGTCTTTTGGTGGGAGCATTTAGTCCATTTACATTTAAGGTAATTATTGATATGTATGTTCCTGTTCCCATTTTCTTAATTGTTTTGGGTTCGTTATTGTAGGTCTTTTACTTCTGTTGTGTTTCTTGCCTAGAGAAGTTCCTTTAGCATTTGTTGTAAAGCTGGTTTGGTGGTGCTGAACTCTCTCAGCTTTTGCTTGTCTGTAAACATTTTAATTTCTCCATCAAATCTGAATGAGATCCTTGCTGGGTAGAGTAATCTTGGTTGCAGGTTTTTCTCCTTCATCACTTTAATTATGTCCTGCCACTCCCTTCTGGCTTGTAGAGTTTCTGCTGAGAGATCAGCTGTTATCCTAATGGGGATTCCCTTGTGTGTTATTTGTTGTTTTTGCCTTGCTGCTTTTAATATGATTTCTTTGTGTTTAATTTTTGACAGTTTGATTAATATGTGTCTTGGCGTATTTCTCCTTGGATTTATTCTGTATGGGACTCTCTGTGCCTCCTGGACTTGATTAACTATTTCCTTTCCCATATTAGGGAAGTTTTCAACTATAATCTCTTCAAATATTTTCTCAGTCCCTTTCTTTTTCTCTTCTTCTTCTGGAACCCCTATAATTCGAATGTTGGTGCGTTTAATGTTGTCCCACAGGTCTCTGAGACTGTCCTCTGTTCTTTTCATTCTTTTTTCTTTATTTTGCTCTGCATCAGTTATTTCCACTATTTTATCTTCCACGTCACTTATCCGTTCTTCTGCCTCAGTTATTCTGCTATTGATCCCATCTAGAGTATTTTTTATTTCATGTATTGTGTTTTTAATCGATGCTTGATTCATCTTTAGTTCTTCTAGGTCCTTGTTAACTGTTTCTTGCATTTTGTCTATTCTATTTCCAAGATTTTGGATCTGGGAAATAGAATCTTGGATCATCTTTACCATCATTATTCTGAATTCTTTTTCAGGTAGACTGCCTATTACCTCTTCATTTGTTAGATCTGGTGGGTTTTTATCTTGCTCCTTCACCTGCTGTGTGTTTTTCTGTCTTCTCATTTTGCTTATGTTACTGTGTTTGGGGTCTCCTTTTTGCAGGCTGCAGGTTCGTAGTTCCCGTTGTTTTTGGTGTCTGTCCCCAGTGGCTAAGGTTGGTTTAGTGGGTTGTGTAGGCTTCCTGGTGGAGGGGACTAGTGCCTGTGTTCTAGTGGATGAGGCTGGATCTTGTCTTTCTGGTGGGCAGGTCCACGTCTGGTGGTGTGTTTTGGGGTGTCTGCAGACTTTTTATGAGTTTAGGCCACCTCTCTGCTAATGGGTGGCGTTGTGTTCCTGTCTTGCTAGTTGTTTGGCTTAGGGTGTCCAGCACTGTAGCTTGCTGGTCGTTGAGTGAAGCTGGGTGCTGATGTTGAGATGGAGATCTCTGGAAGATTTTCGCCGTTTGATATTATGTGGAGCTGGGAGGTCTCTTGTGGACCAGTGTCCTGAAGTTGGCTCTCCCACCTCAGAGGCACAGCACTGACTCCGGGCTCCTCAATTTGGGATGATGTGTTGTCTATTCATGTATTCCACAGATGCAGGGTACATCAAGTTGATTGTGGAGCTTTAATCCGCTGCTTCTGAGGCTGCTGGGAGAGGTTTCCCTTTCTCTTCTTTGTTCTCACAGCTCCTGGGTCTCAGCTTTGGATTTGGCCCCGCCTCTGCGTGTAGGTCGCCGGAGGGCGTCTGTTCTTCGCTCAGGCAGGACAGGGTTAAAGGAGCAGCCTCTTCGGGGACTCTTGCTCACTCAGGCCGGGCGGGAGGGAGGGGCACGGAGTGCGGGGCGAGCCTGCAGCGGCAAAGGTCGGCGTGACGTTGCACCAGCCCGAGGCGCGCCGTGCGTTCTCCCAGGGAAGCCGCCCCTGGATCCCGGGACCCCGGCAGTGGCGGGCTGCACAGGCTCCCGGAAGGGCGGTGTGGGCAGTGACCTGTGCTCGCACACAGGCTTCTTGGCGGCAGCAGCAGCAGCCCCAGCGTCCCACGCCCGTCTCTGGGCTCCGCGCTTTCAGTCGCGACTCGCGCCCATCCGTGGAGCCCCTTTAAGCAGCGCTCTTAATCCCCTCTCCTCGCGCACCAGGAAACCAAGAGGGAAGAAAAAGTCTCTTGCCTCTTCGGCAGCTCCAGAGTTTTCCCGGACTCCCTCCCGGCTAGCTGTGGCACATTAGCCCCCTTCAGGCTGAGTTCTCGCCGCCAGCGCCAGTCCTCTCCCTGCGCTCTGACCGAAGCCCGAGCCTCAGCTTCCAGCGCTGCGCGCCCCAGCGGGCGAGCAGACAAGCCTCTCGGGCTGGTGAGTGCCGCTCGGCACTGATCCTGTGTGGGGATCTCTCCGCTTTGCCCTACCCAGGTATGTGGGGGGTTTCTTGCCTTTTGGGAGGTCTGGGGTCTTCTGCCAGCGTTCAGTAGGTGTTCTGTAGGAGTTGTTCCACGTGTAGCTGTATTTCTGGTGTATCCGTGGGGAGGAAGGTGATCTCCGCGTCTTACTCTTCCGCCATCTTACCCGGAAGTCTCCGTATAAATTTTTTTTTTTTTTTTCTTTTTTTGCGGTATGCGGGCCTCTCACTGTTGTGGCCTCTCCCGCTGCGGAGCACAGGCTCCGGATGCGCAGGCCCAGCGGCCATGGCTCACGGGCCCAGCCGCTCCGCGGCATATGGGATCCTCCCAGACCGGGGCACGAACCCGTATCCCCTGCATCGGCAGGCGGACTCTCAACCACTGCGCCACCAGGGAGGCCCTCCGTATAAATTTTTAAAGAAGTTTTTCAGGTCCAAAACAAAATCTTTGGCATTTTCACTTAGATTTTTCTTACCCTATAACTTAATTTTTAGAGACTTAACATCTTTTCACTATTAAGATATCCAACTTATAAACACAAAATATATCTCTATTCATTTCTGATTTCTTCAAGGTCTTTGAAAAACTATTATAATGTTGTCTGTAAAGGCTTTGTATATCTTATTGGATTTATTGCTACTTCAGCTTTTTGGTGCTATCTAAAAGGATTTCTTTCTTTTTACTACCACTTCCTGTTTGATGCTATTATATAAAAACACAATTTATTTTTATTGATTTTTATCTAGAAATCTTAAGAAGCTCTCTTACAAATCCTAGCAATTTCCTGTACATTATTTTGTATTTTCTCTGTACACAACAGTATCATATATAAATAGAACAAGTTGTGTGTTTTCTTTTCTAATCCTTAGACATTTTAGTTCTTTTTCTTGACTTTCTCCACTGGCTAAACTCTCAAGTACAATACTGAATAGAGTGGTGACAGGGGGCATCCTTGTCTTCTTCCTGATCTTTAAATCTTTAATCATCTCACCTGTATCTATAATGTTACTCTATGGTAGATAGCTAATTTTCATTTAAGAAAGTTTCTGTTTCTAGTTTGATAAGATTAGCTGCAGGTTTTTTTGTAAAATCATACATGACTGCTGAAATTATAAGAAACTTTGGATTTAATTTTTTGTATCTTTAATTTTATTAATTTTGTTATGTAAAATAATTTTGGTTGTCTGTCATGAAATTAGCTTTTTATGTTGGACTCAGTTTGCTTATATTTATCATCTGTTTTCCTGGGTAAGGTCACCTCTAATTATCCTTTCTTATACTGTCCTTTCCTGTCTTGAAATGAAGAAAATATTAAAAAGTAGTTGAATAGTGTTCCCTCTTTCTATTCTCAAAGAGTTTGTGTACTACTGGAATTCTTCCTTTCTTTAGAACACACTAGTGAAAAATCTTGGATTTCAGCTTTCTTCATGGTGAGAGTAGTGAGTGCTGATTCAGTGTCTGTAATGTATAAATGTATGTATAAATTTCTATTTCTGTTTGAATCTATTTTGATATTATATTTTTCTAGGGGACTGTGATTTTTATAAAATTTAAAATTTATTTGAAAACACTTTGTTCATTTTTTCCTTTGTAAAGTCTGTAACATGTATGTGATATATGACCCTTTTACCCTTCTGATATTGGCTTCTTGTCCTTTCTATCTTTTTTTTTTCTTTTTTGGTCTTGAGAAGACTCTCAAGTAGATAGCCATTTTTATTAGTATTTTCAAAGAGCCAAATGTTAGCTTTTGAATTTGTATTGTTTATTTTCTATGTCATTAATTTCTGCTCTTGCATTTATTATTTACTTCTTCCACTTTCTTTGAGTATGTCTCTTGAAGATAGCACATAGTTACATGTAATTTTGTACAATCTGACACTTATTTTCTTTTCATTTGGAGCAGCCAATCCATTTGCATTAAATGTAGTTACTAATTTGGTTTAAATCTTCCTTTTTTTCCTACTTGTCTAAATTCTTTCATATTTTTCTTTTTCTTCTGGAATCGTGAAATATTTATAGCAGTCTACTTTTACTCTATTAAGTTTGAAACTGTAAGCTCTATTTTATTATTTAATGACAATTTCTGTCAGAATTTACTAAATATTTAGAGCTGAAAAAAAAAACCCTTGCTGGGAACCTGTAAATCAATACTTGTAATCTGTGTCACACACACACACACACACACACACACACATTTGAAAGGAAACTTATTAGAAATTAATTAGCTAAGTTTGCAACATAAGAATTAAATAGATTGTGCCATAGAAGAAGAGATAATTAATAAAACAAGTAGGACAAACAGAAAACAAACTATAGAGGGTATCAATAATCTCCAACTTGTAGGAGGACTCACACTTCACACTATTTAAAACAATAGTGGTAGGACAGTAAAATGGCGTCACTCAATTGAAAACCATCTAAGCAGTTCCTCCAACAATTAAACATGAAATTACCATATGACCCAGCAATTCTACTCCTAGATGTATACCCAAGAGAAATGAAAACATATGTTCACACCAATTGAACAAGATTGTTTATAGCAACATTTTTCATAGTAGCAAACAAGTGGAAACAGCCAAACTGTCCATCAACTGATAAATGGATGAACAGAATTGGTATGTCCATACAATGAAATATTACTTGGTTATAAAAAGGAATGAAATACTGATGCATGCTATCACCTAGATGAACCTTCAAAATATTATGCTAAGTAAAGAAGTCAGTCACAAAAGACCTTATATTGTATGATTCTCTTTCTATGAAATGTCCAGAATAGTTAAATCTACAGGGACAGAAGATAGATTAGTGGTTGCTTAGAGCTTGTGGGAAGTAGGGTGGGAATATAGGGAGGTGATGCCTAAAGAATATTAGATTTGTTTTTTTAAGTGATAAAAATGTTCAAAATTGACTGTAATGATGGTTGCATTTATATGTGAATATACTCAAAATCACTGAAATATATAAATAGGTGAATTCTATGGTATGTGAATTATATGTCAGTAAAAAATGGGATCTAAATTGACAATAGAGAGGATCAGTAAACTTCAATTTTGTTTCTTTGAAAATATAAAGAATGGTATTTTTTTATGTTCATAGAAGAGGAAGGCACAAACAAAACTATGAAAGAATAGGGGTTTTATTTACATATATTTGGAGTTTTACTAATTATAGGAATAAAGTAAAGAGTATCATGCCATTAATATGAAAATTTATAAAAACTTGAATTAAAAAATAAAATTAGCAAAATTGTCTTAAGAGGAAATAGAGAAACATAGTATACTAACAACTTTTACATGAATAGGATAGTCTGGTCAAATGTCTAGAAATCAGCAAACAAAAACACCAGGACCAGACATTTTAAAAGTGCTTTGCAAATCCTTCAGGGATCAAATTAACTTTTATCTTATATAAAATTTTTCAGAGAGTGAAACAAGAGGGTATACTCACTTTTTCAATATACAATAGCCAAACCAAAATAAATAAATAAATAAAATATACAACACATCCATTTATAGAGATCAATAAAACTATTCCAAATAAAATATTAACACAAGATTAATTTATATGTACAGAAGCAAAAGCCAGTGGAAAATATATTTGAAAACAAAAAAAGAGGTGGAAAATGTCTGCATACAAAATACAAGAAAATCTGTAATCTCTGAACTTGCTGGATACAAGACTGACGTACAAAAACCAATAAGAATTTAAAATATTAGCAACAACCAGTAAGAAAATGTACTACTATTAGTAAATACTATTCCATTAATACTTTTACTATTAAGTAAAAATATCATTCACAATAAAATAATAAATATCAGGTATTTGAGAATAAATATAATAACGTGAGTTATTATAACATGGTTTTAATTATAAATTGAAAAGCAGATAGTATAGGTATGTGATTTTGTATCTCATGCAGAATTTGGCAGTCTGGTAGCTTGTGAATATTTTCTATTTGTACTATTATTGCATGTATGAATTTATTTACAATAAATATACTTATGTGATACATAGAGAATATTTAAATTGTCAGGATTTGCTATTTCCCCATAACCTTTCTCCTGTCAATACTCTGAAGACTTGAAATGTTTACTTTCTTAATTGGTACAAGGCCTTTGTTGAGGTGGGGGGTGGACGGGAGAGAGATATAAAGACTGTAAAGAATACAAATAATAGCCCAGGCTATTCTCTATGAGGAAGAATGAAAGAGGGCAGAGGGGTAAGAAGGATAGGGAACAATAAAGGAAGGGTGAGGACAGGAGAGGAGGTAAAAGGAAAGAGCAGTCACTATCAGGAATGGGATTTAGGAAAGGGAGTGTGTAACAAATCTTTCGGAATCCTAGCTGTGTGCTGCCTGCATCTTTAAAACAAATCAACATGATCTTCAGTGCTTTCTGGAGGTTGGTTTCTGTTTGTGTGCATTATCATACTTAGGCTGTGATATATTTGACATCCTAAATTTTCATGGAGTTTATTTCCCACTCTGACATCTATGTATCTTACTGACACAACTTGAGTACTCCCTACTTTTTCTCATGTCCAATCACCATAAACTCATCAATACAATGGACTATCATAATGCTTTGGTGATATCCAGATGACTAATCTCCCTATGGACTATAATATTATAGACATCAGGAGACTTGGCATAGCACTCAAGTAAGACAAAGTTTGAGTGTACTTCTGTCTCTGTCAGATAGAAGTGAACTGCTCCATTACCTTTGCTGTTTGATGTGGAGACAACTATTCGCCAGATCAATAGCTGTATATCAGGAGTTAGAGATGTTTTGATTTGTTCCAGGAAAAAAAGGCCCATAAAATCCAGCAGCTTTGATTAGAATTAGTACCTCATTACCTTATGATAATCAACAATCATTGTCCATGACTTATTTGCCTTTTTTACAGGCCAAACAGATTATTTAAATGGGGCAGGTGATGGAGATTCCCATCTGCATGGTTATTTTAGTCTCTGCCAATTCCCCAGATATGTGCTATTGCTATTTTTTGGTATCGTTTTCATGTAGGGACAGTTCCAGGAGCTTCCACTTGGCCCTTCCTATGTATTTTTTTCCAGTTGTGGCAAAATATGCATGACATAAAAGTGACCATCTTAACCATGTTTAGGTGTACCATTTAGTGGCATTAAGTACATTCACGTTGTTGTGCAACCATCATTACCATTCATCTCCAGGACTTTTTTCATCTTCCCAAACTGAAACTCTGTACCCATTAAACAACACCTCTCCATTCATCACTGCACCCAGACCCTGGCAATCAGCATTCTATTATCTGTCTATATAAATTTGACTACTCTAGTACCTCATATGACTGGAATCACAGTATTTGTGTTTTCGGTTCTGGCTTATTTCATTTAGCATAATGTCTTCAAAGTTCATCCGTATCGTAGTGTGTGTCAGAATTTTTTACCTTTGAAGGGTCATTAATATTCCATTGTATGTATATACTACATTTTGTTTATCCATTCCTCTGTTGATGGACATTTAGGTTGTTTCCATCTTTTGGCTATTGTGAATAATGCTGCTAAGAACGTGAAATTACAAACATCTGTTCAAGTCCCTGCTTTTAATTCCTTTGGATATATACTCTGAAGTAGAATAGCTAGATCGTATGGTAGTTCTGTTTAATTTTTTGAGGAACTGCAATGTAGAAGGGTTCAGATTTCTACACATCCATGCGAATACTTGTTATTTATTATTGTTTTAATAATAGCTATCCTAATGGATGTCAGGCAGTAGCCGTTCTTAATAGCACTGACCTTGGTTGAGAGTTCTGTCATTTTCCAAGTATGTGTACTCCAAAAATACATTCAGATATGGGGAAATATAGTGTAGGTCACTGCACAAGATTTCTAGTGAGGTGAACTTGTGTCAAAATTCCAATTATCACATGGCTTCCATAAGCCCTATTATGACCTGAAGACCACAGTGATGTTTTGGAACCTCAGGTGTGTAAATTTATCTTAATAATCTCTGAAAAATTCTGAGTTTTCCACTTTTCTTTCTAAACATTCCCCCTGGAAAATTGTAAACCCCTTTGAGGTAGACCTGGAGGAAAAAAATAATCACACTCTATCCTTTTGACAGTGTTGCAGCAAAGTTCCTGAAGCTATTGTAGCCACCTGATCTCTGGTTTAGGTCTGGGCGAGGCTGTAATTTTCATTCCTGGAAAATCAATGCAGGTTTCTGCTCATTGTGCTTGAATTTTATTTTCATTTATACAGTTCAAGCCTGCTCAAATGTAATTCCCAGTGTAAATGTGATTAATCTGTTACTGCTGGAAGTCACTTTGGGTCAAAATACTGCCATTCTGCCCTGCTGACCTTTATGATAATTGCACTCACCTTGTTTCTCATATTAAATGCTACCACTTAACCTCTGCTACTTTGTAACCCAATGTTCCTGTTAAAAAGCACCGGGGCCATTTCATTGGTGCTATCCCGCATTGTCATCTTTAGCCCACAGAAGACAGATGCCACAGAGGTTTAAAAGGATGCTTGTATTTCTCTCATCAAAGAATGTCTTAATGTCTTGAAGAAGAATGTTATCGGTGACCTCTGTGGGGGCATAACTATGGGATAGTTGAGTGGGTTTTACATAATTAATCCACTCCAACATTCTCATTTTAAGTACATGGATTCCTTTGTCTACATTCTGTCAGATAAATTATGGCATCTTGCCCTTTTTGAATGTTGCTGACTATTGAATCTATGTTTCAGTCAGCCAAACAAGCCAACGATTAGAGCCAATTCCATCAGCTAGAGCTAATACTTTGAATCTCAGGTAACGTCTTTATAATGAATTCAATCCCTTGCAACTTTATATTCGATCTTTCTCAGTCTAACACTTATAAAATATATGCCAGGGCTTCCCTGGTGGCACAGTGGTTGAGAGTCCACCTGCCAATGCAGGGGACACGGATTCGTGCCCCAGTCCAGGAGGATCCCACATGCCGCGGAGCGGCTGGGCCCGTGAGCCATGGCCACTGAGCCTGTGCGTCCGGAGCCTGTGCTCCACAACGGGAGAGGCCACAACAGTGAGAGGCCCACGTACCGCGAAAAAACAAACAAAAAAACCCCAAAAAAACATATGCCACACACACATTCTACAGGTTTCTGCTGATACATGTTAGCAGGTTATAGCATTTCTTTTGATGTAGATGCTGACTCCTACCAGGGTGGACATTATACTTGCCTACTGGGGCCTGGTGGAATCTGACTGTAGTTATTAGGATGCAGTAAGTGCTGATGTGGGTGGGTCTTGAGAAAAGTAGAAATTTCCTTGAAAACTAACCTATTTAGATGAGGTCTTTAGAGATATGTTAAGTAAGGGAAGGTTAGTTTCCTCAAATGGGGAGGAAGAAGGGTGGCTTCCTTTGGCGAGGAAACCACAGGAAGATTTGGGTTAAAAATTTTCATATTAATCTGAGTCTGCCTACCTGCACTTATCCTAAATACTCAATATATCCTTATCTTAATACCCAACTCTTCCTGATCAATGTCCTGATATTAATCTGTGAGGCTTAGCACAAATGTACGTTGAACTTGCATTTTAATTCTGCAACCCACACTTTGAGATTTGAAACTTGATCCTCAGCCATGTCTGCTGTGTGGCTCTAAGACATGAGAAAATTTTAAGGCCCTCAGTGTGGCTCTCTGTGTCTTCCCATGCCTCGATCTGAGAGTTTAAACACCTAACACCTTTTAACATTAAGTGTAAACATTTTCATTTTGTAAGCTCTGGTGCTATAAGAAGCAGCTAATGGTCCCCGTGGTGCTTGTAGGTATTACTGCTGTAATAGACAAAATCAGCTGCCGCTTGAGATGTAAAAGTATTGTCTTCAACTGGCAATATGTTCAAAGCAAATATTGTCGGTAATTTATTTATTGCTTCCACTACTCGGAAGAAGCACTTGTCTTTGCATTGGCAATGGAGTCACTACTACATTCAAGCTCAAAACCTTATTCCAGAGTCCCATCTTGAGCATCTTTTTCCTGGGATTACTCATGCAGGACAGGAAATCTGCTTCAGGAAGTTTAGAAAGTAGATTTTAATAAAAGGAGCTTGTTTCAAAAGTTATAAAAGCTGGAGTCCAATGAAATAGGAAGGCAACCTAGAGTTTGGAAAGACTGAATCCCCTAAGCAGAACTGGAATGAATGTAGAGACTGCTGGTGGGTGCTGGGAACATGGAGGGAGAAGCCCTTGAGCAGGAATTGGACGCATGAGGGAGACGAAGCCTCAGTTGTATGTACAACTCAAAGAAAGAGGGCATTCTGGGTTCTCCCCTATCCCCTTCCTCCAAACTCACCAGTCCTTCCTTTACTCAAAATTACTTGGAAGCTAGTTGTCAGTGAATCCTGGGAAACCGAGTTTTCAGGAGTCAGTCCTCTAAAATAAAAATCAGAGCTGGAAAAAGAGAAATAGTCTTTCAAAATTATTCACACAAATATGCCATCCCTTTACAATAACTTCTCACATTCCAGTTCACTTGTTCAAATACCCCACCACTATGATAGTACTTTGACGCAAGTCTGTTTACTCCCTTGCTTTCTCCTCATACTGCTTTTGTATCTCCCCTTACTCTCTTACATTCCAATGTCCATTATCTAATAGTGTGTTTGTCCCTACCCCTGTTCCAGTGTCTTTTAATTATGCTGGATCAACCCAAACCATTACTTTCTCTTTTCTTGATCTCCAGCTTTCAAAGTCTTCCCAAGTAAAGTGTATAATAGTTTAGATTGTTTGCTTTATAAATTCATGATCACTAACCTAAAAGGTCCTTTAATATTGCCCTTTAATTCTGCTACATTAATCTGGACCCATCATTTCCCACTCTTTACACTTTGTTCTCTCTTTCTGCACTATTCTTTTTTTTTTAATCTTTATTGGAGTATAATTGCATTACAATGTTGTGTTAGTTTCTGCTGTATAACAAAGTGATTCAGCTATTGCACTATTCTTAAATGGCATGTCCCCACCATTTGCTATAATATCAGGAGATAATCTCTTTTAATTCACAGAAAAGAAAAGAAAAAACATGAGGAGAACTTTCCTGTTAATTAACATAATAGAGTTACTACATCTGCTGCCATCTTTATCTCCTTTGGTAATTTAACAGAATAGAAGCTCTATTCCTACTAAACCCAATTCCCTTACTCCTGATTTGGATTGCATCACCTTGCACTCTCTAAGGATCCTTATTTTGTTCAATACCTTCTCTAATCTGGATCTTTTCCACTATCTTTTTTAAACATTCTAAAATCTTCCAAATTGGGAAAAATAATAAAGAAGAGTAAAGCAAAAAAGAAAAGCAAAACCAAACTCACCTTTCTCCACCTGACTTCTGTTACTAATTACCACACTATCTCTTCTTCAAAGGCACAGTTTTTAAAATAATTCTTGAAAATGTTTTTCTATATCTTGGCAATTGTGAATAATGCTTCAGTGAACATGAGAGTGCAATCTTTTTGAGATCCTGATTTCAGTTCTCTTATACATATGTATATACACACACACGCACACATATATATACATATATATATATATATATATATACATATATCCATTCAGAAGTGGGATTGCTAAATCATATGATAGTTCTGTTTTTAATTTTTCGAGAAGCCTCCATACTGTTTTCCATAGTGACTCTATACCATTTTGTATTCCCACCAACAGTGTACAAGAGATCCAATTTCTCCATATTCTCCCCAGTACTTGTTACCTTTATATTTTTGAAACTAAGCATCCTAACAGGTGTGAGGTGATATCTCTTCGTGCTTTTGATTTGCATTGCCCTGATGATGAGTGATGCTGAGTACCTTTTCATATACATTTTGGCCATTCATATGTGTTCTTTGGAAAATGTATATTCAAGTTCTTTGCCCATTTCTTGATGGAGTTATTTGGTTTATTTGCTACTTAGTTGTGGGAATTCCTTATAAATTTTGGATATTTACCCCTTACCAGATATATGATTTGCAAATATTTTCTCCCATTCCATTGGTTACCTTTCCATTCTGTTGGTTGTTTCCTTTGCTGTGCAGGAGCTTTTTATTTTGATGTAGTTCTACTTGTCTATTTTTGCTTCTGTGGTCTGTGCTTTTGGTGTCATAGCCAATAAATCATTGCCAAGATCAGTGTCAAGAAGCTTTTCCCAAAATGTTCATCAACAGATGAATGGTTCAAAGCATGTAGTATATATTTACAATGGAATATTTTCAACTTTAAAAGAAGAAGGGGGTTCTACCATTGTGGCAACGGGGATGAACCTGGAGGACAATACGCTAAGTAAATAAGCCAGTCACAGAAGGACAAATACTGCATAATTCCATTTATATGAGGTATCTAAAATAATCAGACTCATGGAAGCAGAGAATAGAATGTTGGTTGCCAGGGGCTGGGGAAAGGGAGAAATGGGGAGCTGTTGTTCAACAGGTATGAATTTTCAGTTATACAAGATGAATAAATTCGAGAAATCTGCTGTACAAATAGTGTCTATAGTTAACAATAGTGTTAACCACTTAAAATTAGTTAAGAGGGTCAATTTCATGTTAAGTGTTCTTACCACACACAGAAAAAATGGGACACAAGGAAGCTTTTGGAGGGGACAGATATGTCTATTACCTTGATTGTGTTAATTGTCTCATGGGTTTATGCATATGTCCAAACTCATCAAATAGTATACATTAAGCATGTGCCATTTTTTGTGCATCAGTTGTACCTCCATAAAGCTGTTTAAAAATGTTTCTCTATATTTGATATCTTCACTTTATGACTTCCTTCTCATGCTTCAACCCACTCCCAATAGAATCCATCTTTTATTACTCCAATAAAAAGGTACTTCATAAGCTATTTCCAAATCCATGGATGCGACGTGAAAATTTTATCTCCTAGTTACTTGACCTGTAAGTAGGATTTGCTTCTGTCTTTGAGACTTGATTTTCCTTGACCCAAAAACTCCTCTGGTTTTCTTCTCATCTCTGCGGCAGTTCATTCTCTATCTTCTTTGCAGGTACGTATCCTTCTCCTCAGACATTAAATGTTGAAATTCTTCAAAATTCAGTTTTAGGCCATTATGTCCTCTCACTCTGGAACTCATAATATGATTTCACAGAAACACACAGCTTCAGTTACCAACTCCATAAAGTTTGGACATTTGTGTACCTGAGACCTCTAATCTGAATTCTGTAAATCCAGTTGCCTATTTAACATCTAAATCTGTTCATTTAAAATATACATAAAGCTAAATACTCACGGTCTCCCTAAACTGCCTAATCTCTCCTCCTTCATTTTCATTTGTCTTAGTGTATAGTGACACCATTCACCCAGTTGTATAAACCAGGCACCTAACAATAATCCTTGAGTTCAACCTCTCGCATCAGCCACTATATCCTATCCATTATCAATCTTATCCATTTTACCTCCTAGATACTTCCTTAATCTATCTAATGTCCTCTATCTACTCATCGTTGTAAGTGGTAAATTAATGCATGAATATAAATTTCCCTGATTGCTTTGCTTGGTACCTATAGTTTTTATGGCAGAAAAATTTATATTAAAAAAAATCCGTTCATCTTCCGTATATCTTCCCTTCTGTTCCTCCATCCTCCTGTCCCCATTTCAAGCAAGTATACAGGACTCCCTAGAAACCTCTTCCTCAGGAAATATGCCATTTCTAAGCATCAAGGTGTGAAGGAGGAGATTACAAGGCAGTTGGAGGATTAAAAGCCAGTGAGTACAACAAGCACTGCCTGACACTACCTTGTTACTGGATAGAGCCTTGGAGCTGCACCAACTCATTAGAGGGATGTAGTTGAGAGAGATATAGGGAAGGCATGTAATAAGCATGAGGTATCTATCTCATCAAATATTTCAGCATCCCAAACATTATAGAGGAACATTTATAAATGGGACATAAAGGTACAGGTGTCCCGGTCTCAGAAGACCAGAAGGACCTTCACAACACTTTCATGTTACAGGGTTTTTATACCACTTTGGTTGTATAAGGTACCTCTAATAATGGCTGAGTCTAAATTCTCTACTTGCTCAGTTATTTAAAGAATTAAATTCATTTAAATCAAGTAAAGAAACAGTAGGTTTATAGCAGCTCATAACTGCTTACTTTTTTAAAAAAATGTATTTATTTATTATTTTTGGCTCTGTGTTGGGTCTTCGTTGCTGCACGTGAGCTTTCTCTAGTTGCGGAGAGTGGGGGCTACTCTTTGTTGCAGTGTGCGGGCTTCTCATCACGGTGGCTTCTCGTTGCGGAGCATGGGCTCTAGGTGCGCGGGCTTCAGTAGTTGTGGCGCATGGGCTCTAGAGCGCAGGCTCAATAGTTGTGGCACACGGACTCTAGAGCGCAGGCTCAGTAGTTGCAGCACATGGGCTTAGTTGCTCCGCGGCATGTGGGATCTTCGGGAACCAGGGCTGGAACCCGTGTCCCCTGCATTGGCAGGTGGATTCTTAACCACTGCGCCACCAGGGAAGCCCCTTAACTGCTTACTTTATGTAGAAAAGCTGTCACCAATATATGGCAAGAACTTTGCTTGTATAATTTACACTAACTGGTATAATACACCTTCTACAAGAAAACTGAACAAGAATGAACTAGGGAGCAAAACATTTTTATCCTTTGAGGCATTCTGTTTTTAAGGGTTCTTGTAAGCTCTGATGTTTTATCTCTGAGAGAAAGAAAAAAAATTTTTTTAATTGGAAATTTAGAGATTTTTTTTTAAACTTAAAATGAAAGATCTTGGTAGTAATTGAGTGTATAGTATTGTGTCATATGTTTTATTATTCATTTTATAGAACTAATTGCCCATGTGTTCCTATAATAGGGGAGGAAAAAATAACGGTTTTAGTCCCAGTATAGATATTGCATGATAAAAGGAGAATGATGACCATCTCCATTTCCAAAGGGAGAACAGGAATTCAAAACATGCTATGCCATAAATCGTTTAATTCAGCATTTTAAAATATTTTGAGCATTTTGAACTCAATGTTTTGTAACTTCTAAAAAAGTATAATGTATATACATAAGTTCCACACATTTAAAATGAGTTGTTAAATTGTTAAGACCTGACTTCTTTCTCAAAATTAAGGTATGCTAGTCGGACCTGAGAATAGCCTCCAGAGGGCGACCAAGTTTCATCCCTGCAAACAACTGCATCAAAATTTAACATTGCTTCCAACAAAAGCAAGGACTTTCTAAAGTTAAAATTTGAAAAGCCAGTGATAATAGTTAATCCTTGAAAAAATACCATGACCCAAAGTCTGAATAGCTCTGCAAATATTGGTTGTTTCAGAAGGAGACCACCTCTAATTTGATGGTTTAGTAGAGCAAGGGCCTTTGAATCTAGACAAATCTCACAAAGCTACTAGATCAGAAAAACTTGTCATCAGTTCACGCATGCTCTGATTTTCCTGCTCACTAAAGTCTACCTCATCTAAGCACCTTGTATTAGCAGGGTTTGGCTCTTGCATTTCCACAGACGTAAGGCCTTAAATTCAAGGGTCAGCTCTACAAATGGTTGATATATTACTTTGTAAATAGAGTTTCATCTATGGAATGGGATAAATATCTTCCTTATGTGTCATTGTTTTGTGAGTATTAAATTAGATAAATATATGAAAACACTTGACACAATGACTGGTAGGTAAACTTACTTTCTGCCCATTTCTTTTGCCCTCCCTTTTTTTCTCCTTAAATTGAGAAAGATAGGATCTTATTATGTCATTCACTTCAATGTTTTAGTGCTATATCACTCTTCCATTACTTTTCCCCAAAGTATATTTTTAAAAATCTCACAGAAATAAAGTAGTGATTAAGTTTAAATAATTGATATTTCTCAATCCCTAGACAGAAGTATATCTAATAAAAGTAGGTTTGTTAATCCTTGACTGATAATGACTAGAAAATAAAGAAGTATTTCTAATTGGGCAATCTATCCAATTGGCTCTCACCGTGTACCAATGGATTATTTTTTTTCTACTTATTTCATCTTTATTAAAGCTACAACACAGAGAACATTAGTTGAGTTTACTTTGTAACTGCCCTTTCTCATTATTCCTGACCTGTATCTAACTAGCAGACACTTACTTTTGATTCTTCTGAGAAAGTTCCTAAAGCATTGCTTTTCTTTATAAAATAACCTTCCTGAAGGTAATGCTAATTTTAACTACTGATCAAGATGGCCTTAATGTGTCCCTCCGTTTGGCTAAACTTCAGACAGGATTTTTCTTTACCATAGGCCCCTAACCTCCCTTTTCTGAAAACATTTACTTTAAGAAACTTGAAATTATAAATTCTTTCTCTGCCCCTTTGAGATGTAAATTTTCTCCTAGTCACTTGATAATTTTCCAACCCAGAAATGTCTTTCTCAAGGACCTAAGAGTCAGCTCTTTGAAATATAACCTTCAAGAAAGGTATTGCCCCTACTTCCCAGTCTCTGTGGGGAGTATAGGAGCCTAACTTTGATAAGAGCCAAAGCAAACAGAGATGGTCTAATTATATTGACCAACCTCTTCCCCATCATCCTCTACTATTTTTCCTACAGCTCATCCTGGCATCTAAAAACTTCCATGCCTTTTGTTTCAGCAGAACGGAGTTCAGTCTCTCTCCCCTATTACAGAATCATCTTGAGTAAAGTACTCCTTGCCTGTTTAACCATCTGGTGCAATTTTTCTTTGACATCACTCCATCGCATACTCCAAACTGCCTACCACTTTCAGATTAATCTTATAAAACTTTGTATATGTGCTGCTGAAGTGAGCACAATCTTTATAGAACTTTGAATCACTCCCTATTTCCTGTGGCATGAAGCCCACCATTCAAACTTCTCCACAGTCTTATACCTTCCAAACTCATTAGTGTTATCTTCCAATTCCTGAATTCTCTCCTCCAATAATATTAGTACATTTTCTTCCTAAACGTGGCTAACATTTCCCCATTTTGAGATTTCATGTGTCTTCTAATTTTTTTAATATTTGGAAATTTTATTATACTGTATTTGCCCATAACAAATAAAATAGAAATTGTTTCAAGTCTTTGCAAATAAATTTAATACAGGGTATTAAGAACACCAGTGATGAAACTTCTGAGAAGTAAAGAAGGGCCACCTAGATAATGGAGTGATTAGTAGGAATAGGAATTTACTTGTACCCCTATGCTGGAAAGGCAAAGTTAAGGAGAGGGTTGTAAAGGTGTCCAGGGCCAGGTTAAATGATCATCAATGTCAGACCATACCAGTTCTGTCTCATTGGAGTTGGAACCGTGTAAGTTACACAGTTGCTGCTGGAGAATCTTCACAAAGTAGAGGAAGAAAGGGAGAAATCTCATAGCTTATCCCTAAACTTCCATATACCATCAGTTGCTTCTTTTTGGCTGCACCTGATCAGAAGTAAGCTGCCTGTATGAGTCTGCTATCATGTGATACAAAACAGATTCAAGAAGGAACAATGACTAAATTCAAGAAAAAGCAGTCCCAAACTAATACTTTTGCTTGAACGTTATGCAACAGTCTGTTTTCTGTATTTTTTCTAAATTTATTGAGATGTAATTGACATATAGCATTGTGTAAGTTTAAAGTATACAACCTGTTGGTATGTTACATGTTGTGAAATGATTACCACAGCGGAGCTAGTTAACACACCTCCGTTACCTCGCATAAATACCGTTTTTTTTTTTTGGTGAGAACATTTAAGGTCTCTCTTAGCAACTTTCAAGTATATAATACAGTTCTGTTAACTGCAATCACCATGCTGTAGATTAGATTCCCAGAAATTCATGTGCTAACTGGATATTTTACCCTTTGGTCAACATCTCCCCATTTCCCCCAACCCCAACCCCTAGCAACAACCATTCTATTCTCTGTTTCTCTGGGTTTGGCTGTTTTAGAGTCTACAATTTAGTTACATCATACAGTATTTATTTTTCTCTCTTTGACTTATTTCACTCATCATAATGCCCCAAGGATCCATAAATGTTGTTGCAAGTGGCAGGATTTTCTTCTTTTTCATGGCTGAATAATATTCCATCTATGTACCTACCATATCTTCTATATCCATTTATCCATGTATGGACACTTTGGTTGTTTCCATCTCTCGGCAATTGTGAATAATGCTGCAATGAACGTGCGAGTGCAGATATCTCTTTGAAATAGTGATTTCATTTCCTTTGGATATATATATACCCAAAGCAGGATTGCTAATGTATGGTAGTTTTCTTTTTAATTTTTTGAGGAGACTCCATATTGTTTACCATAGCGGCTGTACCAATTTACATTCCCACCAACAGTGCACAAGGGTTTCCTTTTCTGCATGCTTGTCAACATTTGTTACCTCTTAGTCTCTTTGAGGTGATATCTCGTTGTAGTTTTGATTTGCATTTCCCCGGTGATTAGTGATGTAGAGCATCTTTTCATGAACCTGTTGGTGATCTGGATGTCTTCATTGGAAAATTTTTTATTCAGTTCTTCTGCCCAAGTTTTAATTGAATTGTTTGAAAATCTATATCTATCTATATCTATATATCTATATATAGATATAGATATAGATATAGCCACTGTATGAGTTCCTTATATATTTTGGATATTAACACCTTATCACGTACATGATTTGCAAATATTTTCTCCCATTCTGTAGCTTGCCCTTTCATTTTGTTGATTGTTTATTTTTCTGTGTAGAAGCTTTTTCGGTTGATGTAGTTATATAACAAGTTGTATAACCAGTTGCATATAACAAGTTATATAAAAAGTTGTATTTCTCTTGGTGATTTTAAGATTCCCTTGTTATCTTTAACGTTGACATTTTAATTTTAGTATTTCTTGGTATGGATCTCTTTAGGTTGATCTGCTTTGGAGCTCTCTGGGCTTCCTGTATCTGGATGTCTGTTTCTTTCCCAAGGTTAGGAAAAGTTTTCAGATATTATTTCTACAAATGTTTTCTGCCCCCTTTTCTCTTCTCCTTCTGGAGTTCCTATAAGGTGAATGTTATTCCATTTGATGTGCCATAAATCCCTTAAGCTATATTCATTATTTTCATTCTTTTTTCTTCCTTATTCTCTGATTGGATGAGTTCCTCTGACCTGTCTTTGAGTTCACCTATTCTTTCTTGTGCTTCATCTACTGTATTTCTAAGTTCAGTTATTGCATTCTCCAGTTCTGTGACTTCTATTTGGAACTTTCTTATATCTTCTATTTCTTCATTGAAGTTCTCACTGTTTTCATCCATTTCCCTTCTGAGTTCAGTGAGCATTTTTATGACCATAACTTTGAACTCTTTATCAAGTAAATTACTTATGTTCATTTCATTAAGATTTTTTCCTGAGGTTTTATTTTGTTCTTTTTTTGGAGTATAGTCCTCTCTTTCTTCATTTTGCTCTCTGTGTTGGTTTCTATGCATTAAGTGAAATAGCCACATCTCCCAGTCTTGAAGAGCTGTGTGACAGATGAACCTTGTCATTTAACCCTGTCTACTCTTGGTTGCCTCTCAAACCTTTGTGATTGTCTAAGCAGTTTATTTTTAATAGACCTGGCACACCATCCCAGCAGTTGAGGGTGTGCCAAGACAAATGAGCAACCCAAAGTGGAGGATCTCAGGCAGCACCTAGATTCAGGTTGATAGGAAGCCAGAAAACTTGGTAACAGCTTTTAAAGAATGCAAATATATTTAGTCTTGTGAGATTGCAAGCGGAAGCCCTGCTGCGCCCCAGAAGCAAGCAATCTGAAGGTGTTCCCTGGGGAGCAGTCACAAGAAAACAGTGCTTCAGATAAGTGTACAAGCTCCATTCTGGGAGATACCAGTGAACTGTAGTAAGGCAGAGTGAGGGTGGAGAGATGGCACCCCCAGCCTACCTTCCCCGAGAGCACATCCGTAGCCTCTAGATGTGTGCTGAACCTGAAGCCTGCTCTTAAGTCTTGTCCCTACTAGCAAATAGGCCTTTTTCATGTAAAGGCTGGGGCTGTGTCTCAGTCAGATGGGTAGTGGTACATCCTGGGGGTGGTATCCTGCCAAGAACTGTCTCTCCAATTGTTACAGTCCCATGGGACCCAGAAAAGAAATCCCTCCTGGCCTCCAGAGCCAGGTGATCAAGGAGCATCCCCTGAGTGGAGGCCACAAAACTGGGATCTCCTGTCTTGGAGATTCTGGCTCTCTGGAGCACATCAGAAGGAAAGTGTGAAGATGATGCTTACTGGCTGAGTGAGGCGGTGGGAAGAGTGCAAAGATGACACCATTTGAATAAAGGGAAAGAGGGAAAAGAAAAAGAAGAAGAAAAAAAATATATATATATAGCAAGACAGAGGAAGAGCAGGGAAGAAGGAGCCAGCTGGCTGGAGCACAAAGTTGTCACCTGCAGGAAAGGAAAAAGGGGAAAAAAGATGGCACCTTTCAGTTTTATCAAGGCAGAGAGAGAGCAGGAAGATGGCACCCGCCAGCCTCTGTCCCTGGGGAGTATTCCAGCAGGCCCCTGTTCCTCAGATTAATGCTTTAAAATTGGGAAGTGAGTCTCTTTCACCAAAGTCAGAGTGCTTTTCAAAGGGCTGCTTCTACACTTGGCCCTGGGACAGGTGAGTCTATGCACAGGCCCTTTAAGAGCTGTTCCTCAGTTCACCACAGCCCTGTGGGTCTCATGGGATGTGCCTTGTTGGTCTTCAAAGTCAGATGTTTTGAGGGTCTATCTCTCAGGTGCCAGCCTTAAAATTTGGAGTGCCCAATGTGGGGTCCATACCCTTCACCTCTCAGGAAGAAGCTCCAGGTTTTGAGTTTCTTCCTAATTGTGTGTCTCCACACCAAGGATGGGGTTTATGGCAAAATTGTGTCTCAGCCTTTCCGACCTGTTTTGATGTGGTTTCCCTCTGGTTTTCCTGATGTGAAGGGGTTGCTCCACCATCTTTTAGTTTTCTTCAGAGGAAATTTTTCCATATGTAGCTGTAGCTTTGGTGTGTTTGTGGGAGGAGGTGGGTTCAGGATCTTCCTATGTTGCCATCTTGAACTGGAACCTATTTACAATGTTTTAAATTTTGGTTTTCAATCGTTCAGTTTGTTACTAGTATATGGAAATATGATCAATGTTGTGTATTAATGTTTATGTATTGATTTTATATTCTGAGATCCTGCTAAAGCAAGTTATTATAATTTATTATGAGTCTACTTATACATTCCTTGGAATTTTCTATGTAGACAATTATGTCATCTGTAAAGAATGACAGTTATATTTCTTCTTTTCTAATATGTATGCCTCTTTTTTCCTTTTCTTGCTGTACTACACTAACTAGAATCTAAAGTACTAAGTTGAAAACTAAGATAAGAGTGGACATTCTAACCTTGTTTTTGAACTCAGGGAAAAGCATTCATTCTTTCACCATTTCATGTGATGTTAGAAGTAGGTTTTTTGTAGATGTTCTTTATTAGGTTGAGGTAGTGACCTTCTATTCCTAGTTTTCTGAGCATTTTTAATATGAATGGGTATTGAATCTCGTTAAATGCCTGTTCTGTATTAATTGGTGTGACAGTATGTGTTTCTTCTTTAGACTCAATATGGTAGATTACATTGATGATTTTTTACCATTGAACAAGGCTTGCATCCCTGGAATAAATTCCACTTGGTCATAGTCTATTACTCATGTGGATTCTGATGGTAGGTATTCTTGTGGATTTCTTCTAGTAGGGTAAATTATGGTTCCCCAAAAACGTCCGTGTTTAACCCCTCCTATGACAATATGTGAACGTCACCTTGTATGGAAAAATGGACTTTGCAGCTGTGACTAAGTAAAAAATCTTGAGATGAAGAGATTATCCTAAATTTTCTGGGTGGGCTATATATAAACACAAAGAGCTGTATAGGAGGGACACAGGGAGAGTCAGAGTTGGAGAGACCATGTGATGAGGGAAGCAGAGATTAAAGTGATGCACTTTGAAGATGGAAGAAGGGACTAATTCCAAGGAATGCAGGCAGCCTCTAGAAGACAGAAAGGGAAAGGAAACAGATTCTCCTGTAGGGCTTCAAAAGGAACAAGCCCTGAGACACCTTGCCTAATATCAGACTACTAAGCTGCAAAAACTTTCTTTCACAAAGGGTCAAGGAGGGCTGGGAGCACATACGTGCTGCCCACCTGGACAGAGGGGGACCTGTGAGGCTGACCTGCGGATTCTGTGGAGGTGGAGAGACATGAGCCCCTTTCTTCTCCACGCTCTTTGCAGGGTCCAGCAGAGAGTCAGGCCACCTGTGGAAGCCTGCGGCCCCAGTTTTGCATACTGGTGGTGTAGGGGTCGTGTTCAGGGAGTCTCTGTTGTCCTAACACCTGCCTGGGTCCTGGGGAAGGAATCAGAACTCAGAAGCAGGAGAAGAGCCTTTGGCCAGCAGGGAAGGGGGGTGAGGCCTAGGGCAGGTCCATAAAAGATCAGAGCATCTCAGTGCTTTAGGAGGAAGGGGCTTCAGAGGTGGGCCAGCACAGGCTGTGACAGAGGCTAAGCAGACTGGGAGGGGAGGCACTTCCGGGAGACAGCAGGGGTCTACTCCCTGCCCCTCATTGTTTGCTCGTCTCACTCTAATGAGGGGGTCATTTCCCCTGCTCTGATGATTCGAAGCCTCTGCCGGCACCCACAGGACGGTGACTGAGGCCTCCACACTCCTCGGCATGGATCCCAGCTCCCACTCAGATCTGGGGCCACAGACACCTCTCCCACCCCCTGCTGCCCCTGTGAGCAAGCTGTTCTTGTGAAACATGGTCATAGTTTGTTAGGAGGATCTGTTTTCTATGGGGATACAAACCAGTGTTGATACCAGTACACACACGTGTCCAGCCATGGGTGGAAAGGGAAGGGACAGTAGTTCTGGGGTGTCTTTGCGGACCCGTAGGCCCCTAACGCCAGTCCCCACAGCCACAGCCAGATGGGTCCTCCTCCCTCAGTTGAACGAGATGCTGCTGCACAGAAATCCCACAAGTTCCACAAAGGGGCCCAACTGTCCTTTCCCTTATACACACCTTTAACGGGTGCCCCATGAATTTCCCCACACCCATTCCCCTTGTTGCATCCTCATTGGGATTAAGAGGTAGCTGCCTCCACCACTCTCCACATTGCAATAATCCCAGTGGAACTAGAGGATGCTCCCGCTACGATGAGGCAGACAGTCCTGTCCCCATGGCCAAGACTTTTCGTCTCTGGTCAGGCCACCCACACAGGAAACCCTAGATGAGCGGAGGGTCATCCCAGCGCCGTCGTCTGGCCGCTTCAGGAAAGCAGAGAGAAGCTCCATAATGACAAGGGCCATCTCCAGGCTCCATCCTAGAAACTGCTGAGTGTCCAGAGGGCTGAAAGGCACAAGAGCAGCTCTGCCTCCCCCGAAGGTCCAGGGATGCAGAAGACGGTACAGATGCCCCAGAAGGGCCCTAGCCAAGCAGGCGTTAGAGAAGGGGCTGATGAGGGGGTCCCTGGGGAAAGTGAGAGCTGTGCGTTCCCAGGGGCAGCCTGAGGAGTCCTTGTCTATGTGGAGGAAAGGTGTGGCCACCTGTAGACCCAGAGCTCCTGTGACCTCCCTCATCCTTCCTTCCTCTCAGGATCGCTCTCTGTGGAGCAGCTCAACACCAACAAGATGACAGTGGCCTGAGAGCATTTCCCACGAAAACGATCTTTGTTCACAGTTTACATACATCACTCCAAAGGTCCTCCTCCGACCCACACCTGACCACACCCACCTCCCCCACCTCCCTAACCCCCCACAATCCCGCTCCCCCTCCCCACCCTGGTGGTCCTGCCCCCCTCCCTTCCCCCCACATCATCCAGGATCAGCACTGGGAGGAGGAGGAGCCCCTAGGCTCCCCAGGGGGCTGCCCTGGGGCCTCGCCCTGGAGGGCCGGCCCAGCTGTTCCCTACTGGCTGCAGTGCTTCTTCCTCCTCTTCCCACGCTTCTTTGTGTCAAACGGGTCACGCTTTCTCTTTCTCAGCTGTGAGGGGCGAGCCAGCCCCAGAGCCAAGGCTGGCCTCCCAGAGACGCCGAGGCCAGCCCCGGGGATGGGCAGCTTCTCAGCAGCGGCTGGGCGTCCACACAGAGCCCGCTTCCTCGACTTGGGAGCAGCTGGTGGAGCTGGGCTGAGGCCTCTTCTCTGAGAGGAGGGGGACTGGGGAGCACTCTGGGCCCCCCAACCTCCAGAGGAAGCCAGGGCTGAGACATGCGCAGGACTGAGGGACATCCCGAAAGGCACCAGTATATGCTGAGAGTCTACGATGAAGACGCTTTGGAGCACCTCCTCGTTCTCACTGGACCCGTCCCCGGGCACTCGGGCCTCCTGAAGAGGAGAGGCCTTTCTGAGAACAGACGCATCCCTGGATCTCAGTAGAGGGCCAGTGCGCCTTTGACCCTGGGGAGGGGAGAGCCGTACGGGCCGGAATATAGAGAACTCCTGATGTCCTCCAGAGGGAACAAAGACTTTGGGCCTGCACAGGGCAGTGTCTGTTTGGATGAGCCTATGAAGAGCCTCAGAATCAATCTCTGGTGGGCAGGCTTCATCACTGACCCCTAGATGGGGGTCTTGGTCGTGCCTCTGGGCACCTTGGCCGGCGTCGGACTCAGAAGGACTTGAGGCCATTTCGGATGCACTGTGACTCGGGGCTGCCCGCACACCGTCGTCCTCTTTCAAGGCCAGGAGTCGTTTCTGCACCAGCTGGTAGGAGGGAGGAGGACAGTGACGGCTCCACACACACGTGTGAGAGAGGAGCACTGGGCAGTGGGACAATGGCCCTGGGGGGGAGGAGGGGACGGGCGACCCCAGGACTCGAATCCAAATACAGACACTGGCAGCCTGCCATCCTCCTGCAACTGATTCCCAGCTTTGTGACCTTCCCTCCCCTCCCGGCTCCCTATCCTTTCCTTCCTTTCACCCTGCACTGCACCCACCCCAGAACGGGCCCTTCCCCATGCCAGGCGTCCCAGGCAGGGGAGGGATGGACAGCGCTATGTGGCCCTCCTGTTCTGGGGCCCTACCTCTCCCCTGTTCACTGGGGTCCCTCCGTGCCCTGGTCTTCCTGGGTGTCCCGTGTGTCCCCTGTTCTACCGGGGATCCCTCCCTCCTCTGGCTCCCCTGGGTCATCTGGGTTCCCCTGTCCCCTGGATCACCTGGGGTCCCCCTCCCGTGGGGTCCCCTGGCTCCCTGAGTGTCCCTCTCCCTCCCCTGACTCACTTCTTCGGGGGTGAGCCCTTCCTCCTGCTCCAGCTCCTTCTCTAGGGCCAAGAGATCCAGCTGTGGGTCTGGGGAAAGCAAATCTGCCAGGAATCCAGGGTGAATGACTGCCTCCACCTAGAACAGAAAGAAGAGGCTGTGAGCATCCTTGGCCAGGAGTGGCCTGTGAGACAAGAAGGCCAGGAGGGAAAGTGAAAAGCAGAGACCCACCCCACTCTCCTGCACAAGGCGGGGATGGTCAGCGTGCACGCACACACACACACACACACACACACACATGCAAACATGCACATACACAGTCACACACAAAAGAGCACATATACAGAGGCACAAACACAGACACAAAGGCATACACACAGATAGACACAAACATATACACACAAATATCTGCGTAAACCTCCCCTAACACCAGGCTCAGGAACAAGGAGCTGAGCTTAAGTCCCAACGGCCTGAGCAGAACCCAGATCTTGGGTGCTGAGAGTTCCATGCCCTGGCATCTTGCAGACCCCAGTCTCCAGGCCTAGCCTACTTTGGTGACAAAGTCCTCCTGGGAACACAGCTTGTCAATGTAGCTTAAGAGATCAGGGTCCGAGTAGGTGCCGTCCTCTTCCTGCTGCAGCTCATTTCCGTCCTCTCCCCATTCTGCATCTGAGTCGCCTGTGGCTGAGTGGACGGGCCCCACCAGCGCCTCCATGATGTCCACATACTCCCTCACAGCCTCAGGTGGAATCTCCTCGGGTGCCTTGGGCTCCGGGGGTCGCTGGGACCTGTGTGGCTTCGGGCGGGAGGGCTGGGCGCTGGGGCCGGACATCCTGGGAGCACAGGCTGAGGCAGAGCAGGAGGAAGGGGAGGAAGGTGAGGGGCTCCCGGTCCACCTCCTGACCACCGAGCGCACGCTGATGAGGGCATTGTTGGGGGACATTGATGTGGGTGTGGGGGGGTCAGGACCACCTGAAGCTTCATGCACAGTTGGAGGGGGGAGGTAAGGGGGCATCTAAGAGTCACATGTAAGGAAGTGGGGAACCTCCAATTTTCCAGGGGTGTCCCCATCAAGCCCACTTCTTAGGCAGACTTTGTGTGCAGTCCTTTGACAGGGAGGCGTGAGAGAAGTTACAAAATTGACCAAGTCAATACCCCGTAGTGACAAAGGGCATCTGAGACCCCACCCCCCCACCCCCCGCCTCGGTGGCTGTTTTGCTTGAAAGACCAATGCCCCTGTCTTGAAGGAAGATGATCCACATGGGAACAGTGGCCAACCCTGGGCCCTTACCTGTGCGTTCAACTCCAGTGGGAACCTGGGTGGCTGGCTGAAGGCCCACTTTCAGGGCTGGGGGCCCCCGAGGATCCAGCTTCGGTGGGGCTGGAGGAGGCAGGCCCTGCGCGCACTGCATCCACTGCAACTGCTGAACCTGCATCTCCTCCTCTGCCTCAAATTCCGTGAACCTGGGGGGTGACGGAGGCACAGGCCACCCTGAGAAAATGGCCTGGGTTCTGGAGCCCAACAAAGGCAGCCAAGAATGAGGGATTGGGAGAGGATGTGCCTTGGGGCTGTCAAGGCCCTGTGAGGTGCTGTCCACAGCAGAGAGCTGCTCCTGGAACTGATACAAGATCTGGGACCCTTCCTGCCTCACCAGCACTGGAGAGCATTCAACAGCATAGAGCCAGGTCGCTGCACTGAACCAGGTCAACGGGACACGTGGCTGACCCAGGGGGCACCCTCCTCATGCCCCCCATCCAGAGCCACATGAAGGGCTGACAGCCGGAGGCTGGAACAGGCATGTGTTCCCCACAGGGGTCCTTGCCCAAATCCAGGACCCTGGGTTGGGCCTGAGAGTTCTGGAACGTAGACCTGGAGACAGGGCTCAGGAGAGGCTGGACGATGTGGATGCTGAGCTTAGAGGACAGGCCTTCCTTTCCTCTGAGAGGTGCTTGTTTGGTTGGTTTTGTTTCTTAAACCAAGGGGATTACCGTGGAGCAAACACTGGAAGGGCCAGAGACCCTTGGGCTGATGACAGCTGGCTTCCCCAGCCTCTTGAGGGATGCCAGGGTACCCACTCAGGCCACTTTTTGTGAGGAGAGGGGGTCCCAAATCGATGTCAGTGGCCGCCAGCCAGCCACCACTAAGGAAGCAGCAGGCTGGCTGGTGGAGCTCTTTCCCCGGCCCAGCCCATATGGCCGGAGTTGGACCCCTACCGGACTCACAGCTTCACCCTGCCCCGTCCTGAGACCTTCATGTGAGGGCAAGGGTAGGTCAAACTCAGGGGAGGGCAGAGCTCGTGGTGGAGGAAGGACAGAAGACCCAAACTGTCAAGGTGAGGGAGGGGTTTCTGGAGGACTGTAGGGCCTCTGGGCTGCGGGCCCCCCGTTCCGAGCGACAGCCCTTCTCCTTTGTCCTCTCTGATGAGCACCCCCACGGCCAGACCCTGCCCTCACCCACTCGCCTCACCCTCCACGCAGCCCCTGGGCCCAGGACGCTGACTCACTTTTGCGCCATCTCGTAGTAGATCATCCGGTCAGAGTTGCTAATGTGCTGCCATTCCTGCACGGCCCTGCACAGTCCCTCCTCCAGTGTCATGGTGGGCTTCAGGCGGGCCAGGGATCGAAGCGCTGGGCTGTAAGCACTCGGGGTCAGTCTCTGTGCCCAGCCCAGCCCCCACCTGCCTGACCCCACCCACCAATGTGGACCACACATCACTCAACGCAGCATGACTGAGCAACAGGAGAGTGAGAGGCAGGTGTCTGGGAGAGCAGAGACAAGCCTTCCCGGCTACGGCTGTCACCACCTCACACTCACTCGAGGATGACCATCCACTCCCAGGCTAGAGCTGGGACACTGTGCCTTGGGGAGCTCTTTTCCTCTTCAAGGCTGCCTCTTCATAATAAAAATCACCATCATCAATGAGGCGTGGCATGTGCCAGGCAATCTGCTGACACTTCATAGATTAGCCCAAGGAGTCTTCTGCACGGTGCTCTGAATGAAGTGTGATTGTCCCCTTTTTACGAGGGACCGCAGGTTTAGGATGGAAATGCCTGCCAGGCTCACAACTCTAGTGGGAGAGAGCCCATGCCCTTAGGAGAGCTCTACCATCACCCTGTTCCTAGTGGAATTCTCCACATCAACAAAGTCGAGGCGTGCATGAAGCGCTCTCCTGGGCCCCGCGCTCCTCCCCCTTCTACGAAGTGACCTCCCCCGGCCACGTACACTCAAGTGCTGTATGAAAGGAGACGGCAGCACAGGAGAGTGTGGCATCCACTCCTTGGCTCCTCAACTTACACCACGACCCTCTCTGACTGCAAGTCTTCAGGCCGTATTACCAGGAGAATCATGGAAGAGCAAGCTGGCTAGACTCACAGGGGGGTGGGGTCAGTTGAGATAAGGCACATTTCAGTCATGATGTCATGGACCGGCAGGCTCGCCCGTATGACCGACAGTGTGCCTTCTCATGGCGTGGACATCGCCCTCACACCTTGCTTCCAGTATCCCTAGAAAGCTAACCTGCGAGTCCATCCCCAGTTCCTCTTTATCTAAGAGCTCCGATAAGCTCATGACCCCCTGAGCGTTCACTCACATGAGAAAGCAGGAAAGAGCTTCTGCATCAGGCCTCTGGGGAAGGTGTCTCCGGGCCAGTGGCTTGAGGCGCTGCCACCGTCGGAAGTTACTGTACACGCTCTGGTGGTTAGAGCAGTCCTCCTGCGAGGCATAGGGCTGGTTGGTGTCCAGGCTGCCCTCCCTGGAAGTGCCATGTGGCCATGGCCCAGAGTTCACTGGGCGAATGTTAGGGGCCATCTGGGCAGCTGGTGGTGGAGCTTGAGGAGGAAAGCCTGGGGTCCAGCCTCCCTTGCCAGCCTGAGTAACTCCAACAGCTGGAGCAGTCACAATGGTCTCCATCGCAGGGGTCGCTAAGAATATGGGTGCAGGACATGCAGCACTCCCGCTGAGGGCCCCTGGAGCGCTCCAGTTGAGGGGGCCCTGAGGAACGATAAAGGTCTGAGTCTGGGGGGCCTGCACTGGCCTCCCTTGTGACCTGACTTGTACAGTGAAGTTGCAAGCCCCAGGGGCACCGGGGCCACAGCCACCATTAGCCACCAAAGGCATCCTGGGGAAAGCTGGCAGCCGCAGGCTGCTGCCGGGAGGGAATGCGGGGGCGATGAGAGGTGGCAGGTGCTGCTCCCAGGGTGGCCAGTGCTGGGCGCCAGGAACGGGTGGAGGAAAGGACACTGCCGTGAAAGTAGACAAGGAGGCACCGGGGTTCATGGTGACATCCGTTCCCAGCAGTGCAGATGCTGTTGAGGCAAAGGAGAGGAGTGAATGGAGGAGGAGAATGGGCAAGTGGGACTGAGGCTTTCTGCGGCCTCAGAGTGTAAATCTCCACAGATGAGAGACTCTTGGACAAGGGAAACTGCAGCGTGCAACTGTCTTCAAGTGATTTTCATGCCCTGACCTCCAGTTGAGAATTATTCCACTCGTGACCCCACGCCCATCCACCAAGCTCCCTGACCCCTGCCTGCCGAGAAGAAACTGCCTCAGCAAGCACTCACTTGGAGAGCCTCCCTAAGGCACACCCTGGCACCTAAGCCTCACAGGCTGTCTCCCAAGACCTGGAGCTGTGTGGACATCCGCTCTGTGAGAAATGGCCCTCAGCCGGCGTACTAGCAGGTAGGGGCCTTCTGCAAGGTAAGTTCTAGGCCCCCAAAGGCCCTTTGTGGACAGGCACTGTGTAAAATATTAGGGCCCCACCTCCTCCTCAGTCCTCCTTTTCGTGATGCTCAGTATAAATCCCCTCTTTCTTTCCTAGCCTCACAAAACAAAACAAAACGCTGGAAAATATCTCTAATGGAATCCTGATACAAACCCATGACACTGGCCCAGAAAGGACCTGCATCTCCAAACAACCCACAGCAGATACGTAACATGGGCCAGGTCCTGCCACCCCTTCCCCAGTGCCCAGAGTCACTGTCATCAGTCAGGAGTTCTGTTCCTAGGGGCTTGGCGTGGTCTGAGAAGTAGGCGCGTGTCCCTTAGATTCTGTCATTTCACAGCCAGTGATGGCTGCAGAGGATTAAACAAGGGCCAGGGAATTGTCATGTTACATTGGTCGTGGGAGTATAGACTGCCTGTGGTCCTTCCCCTTCCAGCTCCCAATAACGGAGAGACAATCTGAGATGCAGGCATAAGCCAGATGCCATGGTGATCAAGTTGTCTGAAACACATCCCTGTTCAGGAGAACAAGGTACACACCACGGTGCACCTAACTAACCGGAACAGATGTCATAGGACGTTTAATAGTAACACAGAAGATCATCTTCCTAATCCTGGGCTACACTCCTTCCCCCTTTAAAAGAGGAAGCAGCCTTCATAGACATTCCACCCGAAACAACCCCACTCCACATCTGTTCCCTGTCCATGAAGGAGTGACATGAAATAGGAACAAATTCTTCCTCTCAAGGCAGCCTGAGGGTCCACCATGAGATACGGGACAAGATGAAGTAGGTCTGAAGTACTGCCATTCCACAAAAGGAAGAACAATTCAGAGCAACTCAGGAACCTGAGCCCTCTCTTGGCTGCAGTTACACGTAACGGTTGCCCATCCCCTGTTGAATCCAAGGCAACAGTTACCTGAACTGACAAGTGAGCTCTGGGCTGGGAGGAGTGGACGAGGTGTGGGCTGCGGCAGTTAGAGTAACCCCCTGCCTAGCTCTCGGAGAGGACACTTCACTGCAGGTGTGGCCACACACAGCCCCACTGAATAGTTTTCTCACCAAGACCATCTCTCCCCACGGCCCCCTGAGATACACTATGCTCCTGTTCAAATCCCTTTGAAAGATATGGTGAGGCAAGCTTCAGGTGCCTCAGGAACACAATACAGCTCTAGGCTTTCCTCATGACCCTCCCTGTGTCACCACCAGGACATCACACACATCCTTACACACACGTTTCAAAGTGGCTTGTCTCCCTTCTAGAAAGAATCAGACTGTCTGCTGCCATCCTTTCTCCATAGCCAGGGCAATTCCTCTTGATCCACCTGCAACGACCCCTCCTCCCCAGGGCAGTCTCAGGTTTCTTCAGGCTCCCCAGTCTCCCCAGGTGAAATGTCCTTGTGCGTCCAGTGCTCTCTTCTCCCTCTACTTCAGTCCAACTGTGTGCCCACAGTTAAGTGTAACGTGTGAACCTGAAGGATGTGAGGATGGCAGGGTCTCTGAGAACACACCCCCAGCCTATAGGCTTACCTCCTATTGAAGCCATCCTGCAGGCTTGGGCACGGACTACTGCTGCCTGGTAGCCTCAATGAGAAAAGTCGAGACCAGGAGCCAGAGAGCGACCTGCTTCAGCAAACGCTCGGGATCCAAGTCAACGAGGGACACGTTTGAAAGTAAACCGGAAAATGCGGGCTGAACCGTTCTGCGGTGGGGGAGGGGCAGAGGGCACGTGGGTCGGGGTGGCGTGCGCTGGGGGGACATTCCACGAGGGCTCTGGCAGGTAGGCAAGAACCGGAAGTTCCTTCCACCTCCCACAGTGGCAACACAATTGGCGTGTGCCTCTTTAGGTAGTTTATAAACTGTTGTTTTGATTCACGGCACCGAGGTTGAGCATGACAGTCCCTTCCTTTCACGTCTTTATCCATCAACCTAGGGTTTTTTTGTTGTTGTTGTTGCGGTACGCGGGCCTCTCCCTGTTGTGGCCTCTCCCGTTGCGGAGCACAGGCTCCGGGCGCGCAGGCTCAGCGGCCATGGCTCACGGTCCCAGCTGCTCCGCGGCATGTGGGATCTTCCCAGACCGGGGCACGAACCCGTGTCCCCTGCATCGGCAGGCGGACTCTCAACCACTGCGCCACCAGGGAAGCCCTGGAGCTTTTATAATGAAGGAAAACTTAAATGATTTGCAACCAATAACTTCATACTAGAGGAATGGTGAGGCAAAATATTGTACCCAGGCACTCGAGAAAGGCAGGCTGCCTTGTTGCTTCCTCCCTTTGTTCAGTCATTCAACCAATTATTTACAAGATTCTCACTCATAATTCTGATACAGTATTTGAAGGACTCTTCTCAAGGCCACTGATACAAAAATTGCACTGTGCAAAAATTAGCCAGTCCCAATTCTGCAATCACCTTTGTAATACTTCAAAATCCTACACCCCACAGACAGAGAGAATCAAATTAGCCCAAATGTAACTTGGGAAGACCAGTCACAGAAGGGAGTATCTAAAAGTCCTTTGGATCATGATCTCTGACTATTCCTGCACAGAAGGTGGGGGCGGGCATTGACTACTGAGAAAAAACATCTCTGGACATGCATCACAAGCCTCAGAAGACAGTTCATCTTCCACTCAATCACGAAACATTAAAGAAACGAAGAGAGACCATGTTTGTGTCTTGTGGAGTTTTCAACTCTGCCCTTGGAGGCGCTTAGTGCTGTTACATGGGAGGGGTCTTCAGAGGCATCCTGTTGAGTGAGAAATGCTCTAATCTTGATTTGACCAGAAAGCGGATCTGATGACTGACGTCTCTTCGGGAAGTATTACAAAGTCAGGGCAGTAAGTTGATCCCGCTACTATTTTTGTTGTTGCTTTATTGTCAACTGAAATTCTGCAAGATATTATAAAAAAGGAGGGAGGGAAAATAAAATTGTTCCCATACTACCTGTTGAAATTGGCCCAGATGGTCAACTCTTTCTCAAAATTATTTTTTTAAAAAACCCCAAAACCGTACAAAGGAAACACCTGTGAACACTGAGAAAAAATATTCTAGTAGAGTAAATGCGTTGGAAAAACTCTAGGAACGGAGTCAGGAGACAGTATCTTAAGAGTGTTTCCCAGGTCTGAAATTCTTTGCTAGCATTGTTCTTTAACGGAAACTTCAGGTGTGCTAGGAAAAAGGACCTACTGTTTTTTGAAAGGCATTAACAAGAACCAAGGAACGGCAGTCCAAAGGGCATGAAAGTACTTGCCCCAACTTGAGGCCACTGTGCTTACAGCGGAGCTCTCCAGAACTCTTTGTAGCTAAGTGCATGGGTTTCACGAGTGCAATATAAAACTCACGAGTGCACATTTCCCAAGAGCTGGTTTTAAGAAGAGACCGTCACGAAGGTTCCCAGCGAGGAGCGTCGCCAGAGAAGTTCCGCAGCTTGCCCGACCCTCCATTTCTGTCCTCTCCTGCAGAGACCTCCTAGGCCCGCGCACCCCGCGCCTGCACGCCCGCGCACGCCTGTGCACGCCCACTGGGGCGGGGCTCTCGGGCACGCGGACCGCCGTCGTCCAACAGCTCCCGGCGTCTGCTGGGGCACTTTGCTCCGGAAGACAGGAGCGCATGCGCGAGCGCGGAGGGTGGGGCCCCAATGGCTGTCCGGCGGGGAGGGGCCTGTCATGGCGGCCTGTAGAGTCAATTCTAGGAATCCTGAGGTAAGGGGTACGGGGACTTTTCACCCCTCAGGTGTCACCGCTCTGCCCTGTTGTTCACCCTGTGGGTTATTTGTGCCCTTGTCCATGTAAGGAGACTCCCCACAATGTGGATTCACGCCCCCATAGAGCTCGATTCCCTTGAGATGTTTACCCCAGGATTATCGGCACCACTGGGGAGCCGGCTGCATGAAGGGTTCAGTGATTGCGGGGCCTACAGTGGGGGCTAAATAGTGTGTGCGAGCTATTAAACAGGTGCCGTTCTAGTCTGCGCGTTGTGAAGAGTACAAAAGCTAGAGGGAAGTTCTTGCGAGTTGAAAACCCTCATCTGGTTCCGAAGGTGTAGCTCAGGTGATTGGAAAATGAGTGAAGATGGAAGGAACACACTCATCGTTTCACTAGTGTCTTCCTTCTTATCATAAAAACATCAGTCAACACTTATGTTCAAACTGCATTCTTTTGTCGGTGATGCGAGCAACTTTGCTGAATGTGGTAATAAACATGTATTTGTAGTCTGGTGTCAAATCATGATTGATTTGCAAGCATAGATGGGGTCTGTACATACTTAATTGGTTGGTGGGAATCTGATAGGTAGTCAAATGTGTGGGTTGGTTTTGTCCGTGGATATTTGTGTTTGAAGGGAGGTCATGCCTGTGTTTTTGTGAGAGTGTGTAAGAGTGAGTGTTGTATTTGGAGGGTGTTGAGATGTGACGCAGGCATACTCAAGGAGTTGGTGGTTAGGTGTTTATAATTTGGTGTTTGGGGAATATGTTTACATGTGTTTTTTTCACCCATGAATTTGGGGATTTGTGTGTGTGTAATGGTGGATTTGGAAGGATTATCTGCATATGCGTAAGGGCACTGTCAGGAAAAGTAGTGGTGTATATTACTTTGGGTGTCCAGTCTGTTAACTTTGTATATTTGGGGAATGTAGGCTGATCATTTGTGTATTCAGGGCATGTTGTATGGTTATGGGGTGTTTGTGGGTGTGCATGTTCAGGAGCTGTGTATGTATATTTGGATGTGTAGAGGGCAGGTCTGTGACTATTTTATGGGGCTGGTGGATGTTGAATGTGTAGGTATGTTGTGTTTGTATGATCCTGTATTCTGCAAGATGGCAGAGTTCATTCTGCGTGAGAGGTTGGGAATATGGGGTTATGTATACGCCAGTAGTGTGGTACTGTATGTGTATTTGGAACAAAGGGCGTATAGGGTGACATTATTGCCTATTTGTAGTGTACTGGGTAATTGTGGTTCTATTTGGGACTTGTGGAGAGTTGTGTGTTCAATGAGTTTGTGTGTGTATTCAAGGGGCATGGCCACTTGGAGGAATATTTGCTGAGGCTGTGCATTTGTAATTTTCAGTAGGAGCCTCTTAGGCTTATGTATTTTGGGAAGTGAGTGTATCTGATAGAGAGGTAGGGTTCTATGTTTCTACAGGGAAGATGGACAGTTGCATTTGTATGTATTAGAAATATGTGATACGGGTATTTGTTAGTACTTGCATATGTGTGAGCTGGCTCCTGATAGCTAGGGATAATTTGATATATGGAAGTTGTTTCATAAATGGTTTGCTGGACATATTTCCATGTATCTTACTTGTTTATTCTAATCCGTGTGCGTGTCCATCATCAGGTGCATGCATTATCAGAGTTTGTTCATAAGGTATGGAGTTGTTAGGAGTATTCAAAGTGTATTTCTTTGGAGAACGCTAGGGTGTTTATACATGTGTTTGGAAGGAGTAAGAGGTGGTCTGTCTATATATTCAGGGTGAGGGTAGAAATGTATATATACACACACACACACCTATACAGTTTGTATGTTGGAGTAGTGGTGGGGGAGCTTGTATTCTGGAGAGGTAGCATAATGTGTAGTGTTTGGGAGGGGATCCATATGTTCAGGGGTTAGGAATATTTGCATGTGTGTGTCCATAGGTGTGTGAGAATTGTGTATGTATCTTAGTAAGACTGCAGAGGTTGTCGGTGTTTTTCTGTTTTGAGTGTGTCTGAGCATTTGGGGTGTATACTCATGAGTAGTTTGTGGATGTGTGTATTTGTGATTTGTGAGTGTAGCAGGAGGCTTCGAGTCCTCTATGTGTCTATTTCAAAATGTAATGCCTGAAGAATTTAGTGGTGTTGCTTGTATGTGTGTTCTCATATTAGTGAGGTGGACTTATATGTACAGTTGACCCTTGAACAACACGGGTTTGAACCACACGGGTCCACGTATAGTGGATTTCTTTTTCAGTAACTACTACAGGACTACTACAGGATCCATGGATGCAGAGCCACTGCATGGAGGGTTGGCGCCCTAACCCCCAAGTTGTTCAAGGGTCAGCTGTATTTGATAAGTATAGATTATTTGTGTCTGTGTGTGTTTTTGAGTTCCTGGGGCTTCTGGGGTATGTATTCTGTGGGATGTGAGAGTTGAGTTTGTGTGTTTGGAAACCAGTGGACTGTGTAGGTTATGTGTGTGTGCAGGAATCCTGCAGTATATGTATTTTAGGGCTGTGGGATTGCATATGGGTCTTTTTTTGGGTTGCACATGAGACAGTTGTGTACTTGGTGACCCTGTGTGCTTAGGTACTCAGTGTGTACATCTGGATGGCATATTGGTTGCACATGTTTGTTTTCAGGCCCATGTTGTGTGTGTATATATAGTTGTGAGAGTGGAATGTGAATATTCAGGGTGAGTAAGGTTTCATCTGTAAAAATTTAGGTAGTAAGAGGTGGTCTGTTTGTGTATTTATTCAGGGTGAGGGTGTGTGTTCAGGATATATATATATATATATATATATATGTGTACAAACACAAATGTATATGTGGTATCCTTTTGGTTATATATCTGTGGTGGGAGTTGAGAGTTCTCCTTGGGGTGTAAGTGGATTCTGTGCACATATTCACAGGAAAAGTTATGGGATGTGCTGGAACTGGTTCATACTGTCTTGGGAGAGTCAATGGTGCATATCTCTTCCCAGCTGTGTGTTTAGTGATGTCAGGTGGGTAGCTTGAAATTGGTCATGCTGGGAATATTTATACCATGTAGATACCATAAGTGAAGTCTTTCCCGCCTTTCTCGGAGAGCTTTTTATCAAGCACTTAGCAGCGTACCACTGATGTGCGTGTTTGGATTGTGTATGTATGAAGCAAGAATATTTGGGCATCGGTGGGTACGTATGGGACACTCATGTGAATTGTGAGTGGGGCATCTGGGGCTATGGGCCCTTGTATATGTGCATTGACCCTGGTAATTGTGAATCATTGCATTGCTCCTATCAGGTTGGTCTGTTCTTTAGGGCCAGAGAATCCCCATAAATGTTGTTGATTCCCAGTAGAAATCATGCAGATGGATACAGGGGTGTCTGTACCTTAGGCAGGTGGACACTCCTTCAGCATTTGTGTGGTCCTAGCGTCTGGGTCCCTAGAAGGGGGCGCCTGGCGGACAGATGGCCATGCAGAGCAGAACCTTCACAGGTGTGTTGTTGGCATGACAGGCAGCAATCAGAAAGTCATGGGGCTTCCTGGATAGGAGGTCAGATGACCAAGGGCTCTCCCAGGAAAACCCCCTGAGAATCAGTTGGACAGCTACAGGCATTCCTGGCTCTTCTGTGGCACAGCGGACGTGCAAGGACACCCTCCACATGGGGTCCAGAGCCATGTGTCCCTGAGCCCAACTGCCCCAGGGTGGTGGGAACTGTTGCATATCAGGCTGGTCAACTGTATCACTAGGTCTCAACCAACCTGTCTCATGGAAACCTAAGTCCTCACGGATAGGCAGGACCTCTAGGGATCACTGAGCTGACAAGGACAGAGGTAGGGAGGCTTTGTCACTGAGGGAGAGTTGGGGACTGAGACCTGGAGAGCCTGGGGAGTCCCACTCTGAGGAGATACGGCTCTGATGTTCCCAAACCCTTTAGACATGTTCTCTGTTCTTTTCTGAAGGCTCAAGGTGCTTCTAGCAGTGGGAAGCTTATCTCAGTTTCATGTTTCTCTGATAGGATGAACTGACCCTTTTATTCACTCTTCCACATCGAGCTGCAAACCCATCAGAGGGAACCATGTGATCGTTGTAGCCACCAGCTGACCCCACAGCCACCTTGTGCCTCCCTTGGACCCACCCAAGCATTTCTGAGCCTTCTTTATGGTGAGTCTTGTGTCCTTTTCTCCCTCATTGTGACTCCTCCTGCCAATAAAACATGCTGTGAATGTTAACAAAAGGAAACCTGCACTAGAATTGGAGTCTGGAAGGCCCGTAGAGGGAGCTCTCATGCCGTGCCACTCATCATCAATTACCCCAACAGGAAGAAGTCATTTACTGACCCCAAAGAGGAAGTGCAACCACTTTACTACCCCAACTGGAGGAGGGAAGACTTCCTTCCTGGCCAGCAACAAGAAATAGAAAATAGAAATAGCTAATAGAAAATTCCGCAGTTTAGCCAATGAGACGCCGTTGTCACCTGAAGTTTTACTTTCCTCCAGTGAACTTCCATTTTTTCCCTTGATGATGACTTTCTTTCTTTGTCCCACCCTCCTTACTATACAAGTCTTCTGGGACTTCTCTGGTGGTCCAGCAGCCAAGGCTCCGCGCTTCCAATGCACGGGGCATGGGTTCGATCCCTGGTCGGGGAACTAAGATTTCCACATGCCATGTGGCATGGCCAAAAAAAAAGAAAGCCTTCCATGTTGTGTAACCCGTTGGAGTATCTCCCTTTCTATCAGATGAGATGCTGCCTGATTCATGTATCGTTTAATAAGGCCAATTTATTCAAACTTCAAAGTAAATCTTCCAATTTACTCCGTTAAATTTTGTTTTTTAATACATTGGGGGCATGCAGAGGTGGCCACTAACAGTTTAATATGTATCCCTCCAGAAATGTTCTGTATAAAAATATGTATGTGCACTTTTCTAAAATCCCCTCTTATGATTGCTACTGCTAATAAGATGATTTTATGATTAAATGCTTATCTTTTTAAAAAGAAAAAGGTAAATATATTGGTGGCAGTGATGGGATCTGAAGCAAATTTCTGATAACATTTGGGACAAGGAGAAACAGGTGTGGTGCCCACAACTCCTTTGAGTTCACTGTCTTTCTTGCCATTCCTGAAGGTTGTTGGTAAGCTCCTCTTGGTTTGAGCTCCATTCTCTTTGCGTTTGTGCTCCCAATCTAACTGGCTTTCCTTTACAGGGCAGGTCAGTTTGGCTGGTAGAGGATTCTCCTTGAGGCCAAACCCCTAGCCTTTCAGATGGAAATTCCCAGGACACAGTAACATCTCTTGGTTATTGCCAGTATATTTTGGAGTGGTAAACCATAGCCCCTAATTTTGTTCCCTGGATTCCACACTGGGCACTGCTGACAGTGTAGTCTGCACTTGCCCATCTGTTTGGAATCAGCCCCCAGTTTCCATGCTTGGAGCTGTTGGTGGTGGCTATAGTTCTCCATTTTGTTTGGAATCAGTTTGCAGTCCCCCTTCCTTGGGATTTGCCGTTTGGATCTTTTTCCTCAGTCCAAGGATCCCTGGGAATCGGTGGTGGTGCATACCAGGCCTTTTGTCCAGGACATAGTAACATCTCTTTGTTACTGCTGATATATTAAGGCGCAGGTTTTTTGTGTGTTCTTTTGGGTTGACAAAGGCTAGCTAAGGAAATGAGATCCTTTATCGCCAAAGAGTGGAGAATGCCAGCTTCTGGCACACCTGCTTATTTTATATTTAAGAACTATGGTCCTGGAGGTTGTAGATATTTAGAAAGATGGAAAAATTATACTAATATTGATCTAGAATTACAGTGGTCATTGTGGGGCATGTTCCAGTTAGACAAGATTGTACATTTAAGGAAAACACTAGAGAGCAAGTGTTCACAGATTGCACAGGGAGAATGAGATGCCTGCTTTACTTGGTATGTAAAAGTTTACAGAAGGTTTCAAGATTCCAAAATAGCTTCGTTGAGAGACTTAGAACAAAAAGCTAATGAAAAATTAAAGAGACAAAAGGTACCTGAAACAAAAGACCATAGGACGGATGTGACTGCAGATTTAACTCCTACTGTCCCCCCCCTTTCCTTTTTCACCTGAGTACCCTTGTTTTACTCATTTTCTGTCTGAAATCCTTTTCTATTCCAAAAAGAATATTTAACAATTGCCATTTAAAGTAAAACTACCTGAGGTTGCAGGTGAGCCCCCTCAGGTGTCCTTTACCCCTTGGTCAAAGGCTGAACTGAGAGCTGTAGTCAAAGAATTCTCTAAACCTTGGAGGAACCCCCAACATTTTTTAAATAATTTAGAGTCACTGTCAGGGCGTATGTCCCCAAACTGCTAGATCTTTATCCACTTGTACACATGTTGGTAGGACTGGGGGAAGCCCCAGAATGGATGTGGGAAGCAAAATGACATAATCCCTAGGATGATATTCAAGATCCTCAACCTAAAAAGGCTTGCAGAATAACAACTAACCTTTTATAAGCTATTCCTAAAATCTTCCCTGCTCACACTTGGTCTATTATTAATTGGCCTAATAATGATTGATGTATTATTCACTCGTACAAACAAAAGAGGGGTGAATCTGTGGAAGACTTTAGAGCCAGTTTGGAAGCTCTCTTTTTACAGCAGTTGGTGTTCCAAGGAATAAAAAGGCCACTCAGCCTGCTTTAACTGCCCTCTTTGTAAGTGGATTATCTTCTGAGATTAGTGGATTGATAAAAGGGCAGAAAAGAGGGTGGGAGGCTATAGGCCTGACTATAGCTGAGCATTTTGAAAGGACCTTGGAGCAAGATCACAAACAGAAATCCACCAAGCTCATAGCCTTACAGTTACAACAGCTCTAAGGCAAGGGACACAAAATGACACCTGGGCCTCCCCCATTACAACCTCCTAGGGGTCCATGATCAATTTGATGACCCAAAGTTGATGTTTCATTTGTAATCAGTGAGGACACTGGAAAAAGAGGTGTCCTCAAAAGTCCTATGCAAACTCTTCACAATTGCTCTCATATCTGTCTCAAAGGGAGGGCCCCCGTGACCCTCTCCCCTAGTTGGCAGAACTCCAGAGGTTCTCTGGTAAACTATTAGCAGCAATGACCTTAAACAGCCCAGAGGAAAATATAATGAAAAACTGCCAAATTTTAGTTGATACTGGAGCTATGCTTTCTACTTTAAACCCCACTCTCATATTTTACTTTGAAATCTACATTAAACTCTAACCCTAACTGTAAACATAATTACCTAACCCTTTAACACTCTACCCCTAGCCCTAACCAGAGCTGTGCTTTCTACTCTAAATCCCACCCTCAAAGAACAACAGGTCCCTCTGAGTAAAGAGGATGTTTCCATAGTGGGAGTACCTAATACAGTTCAGAGAGAATTTTTTATCTCAACCAAGATTCCTTTCTGCTATGCAGTATAGCCCCAGTTAATCTATTCAGTAGAGATCTCTTTTCTAACTTCAAAGGGCCAGTACATTTTGCCTCCAGTGGAGATCTCACCTTAAAATTTCCTGATCAACGTGAACCTGATCAGTTATGTTCCTTACAATCTGTCCTGGACCTAAAAGCGGAAGTTCAACAAAAGTTCCCTAATTGGATGGAGATGCCTGCAAATTTGGGGGCTACTTGTGACAGTGTTAACATGAGAAGAATAAAAAAATACAAACCTATAAAGATTCAGATAGATGTAGCTAAACCTCTCCCTAGGTTTCCTCAACAGCTATTAAAGCCTGCGGTCATACAAGGTCCCATAGCTATTGTAGAAGACCTAATTGCCCAGGAGGTAATCATTCCTGTACTCGTCCCTGCAGCATGCCAATCTTGCCTGGTTGGAAACCTGGCAGGATGGCGATTTGTCCAGGACTTGGGAGCTGTTAATAAAAATAGTTTTTCCCTGTTTTCCTGTTGTTCCAAACCTAGCCACCCTTGTGTCACAAGCTTCAACTGACTTGAAATGGTTTACAGTTGGAGACCTTTGTTCACCTTTCTTCAGCATCCCGGAGACCCAACAGCCAATATCTACATGGCTTTACTTGGAACAATCAACAATATACCTGCACTTTTATGCCTCAAGGGTTCACTGGGACTCCTTCTTTTTTCCTCCCAAGTACTTCACCAAGATTTAAGTACCCTCTAGTTCCCTGAGAAATCAGCCTTTTTACCATATGGAGATAACCTCCTGCTGTACTCAGCTACTGTAAAGGTTCCATAAGGCATTCATAAAAGATTCCATTTATTTGCTGCAACAGTTAGCTGAGAAAGAACACAAAGGAAAAATTACAATTATCCGTAGACGCTGTTCATTACCTAGGACGTAATCTAAGCACTGAAGGAATTCTGCTATCTCCATAGAGAATTAGGCTGATACAGGAACTTCCTAGACTCACAACTAAGTGCTAGCATTGTGGATTTCTAGGTTTAGCTGGTTATTGCAAGCTCTAGGTTCCAAATTTTTCTGTTACCTCTTCCACTCTGTGAACTTATTAAAGATTTGGTTCCTGAAGCCTTTGCTTGGGAAGATAAACACAAGCAGGTTTTTTTAAGGCTAAAGCAAGCAGTGCAGGAGCTGCCTGCCTTAGGGTTGCCCAAATGATCAGGTTCAGGTTGATCCGGAAACTTTTTTTTTTTTTTTTTTTTTTTTGCGGTACGCGGGCCTCTCACTGTTGTGTCCTCTCCCGTTGCGGAGCACAGGCTCCGGACACGCAGGCTCAGCGGCCATGGCTCACGGGCCCAGCCGCTCTGCGGCATGTGGGATCTTCCCGGACCGGGGCACGAACCCGTGTCCCCTGCATCGGCAGGTGAACTGTCAACCACTGCGCCACCTGGGAAGCCCGATCCGGATACTTTAAGGTGAGATCTCCACTGGAGGCAAAGTATATTAGCCCTTTTAAGTTCGAAAAGAGATCTCTACTTAATAGATTAACTTTAGGTTATTCAAAACCTTTTACTTTATTTGTGCATGAAAGGCATAATCAGGCCGCGCAGAACTCTGTGAGCATGGTAGTAAACACAGGCCTATTGCCTGTTATAGCATACAACTTGATTCAGTTGCTTTTGCCCGTCTCAGGTGTCTTAAGGTTATAGCCACAACTGCAAATTTAGTGGAAGCCTTGGCAGATTTGACTCTGGAAAATGAAGTTTATTTGCAAACTCCACACCTTGTCCACAGTCTTCTTAACGCTGAATTGACAACATTTCTCTGCAAGTATCCCTAGATTAACTTCCTGTGAAATCCTGCTTTCACCACCTAATCTTTAAACGTTACACCGTTCTCAATCCTGCTACACTACTACCTCTGTCTCACAAAGGTGAGGGCCGTGACTGCCAGGTAACAGTGTCCCATGGGAATTCCCTGGTAGTCCATTGGTTAGGACTCCGAGCTTCCACTGCAGGGAGCGCGGGTTGGATCTCTGGTCGAGGAACTAAGATCCCACGAGCCACATGGCGCGGCCCAAAACAAAAACAAAACAAACAAACAGAAAACAGTGTCCCGTTTTGTGACACCGTGTCCTGAGTAAAGATGTTACCAAGTCCAAGCTTGCTCTGCTTGCCACACGACAGGCCATAAATCGGAGATGAGGTATTGAGGCAAGGAATATGAGTTTATTCAGAAAGCCAGCAGACCAAGAAGATGGCAGAGTAAAGTCTCAAAATAACCATCTTATCGGGGTTTGGGTGCCAGTTTCTTTTATAATACAGAGATGGGGAGGAGATGAGGAGGTAAAGTAAGAAGGCCGTAAGTTTTGCGAATAGCCCCTGGAATGGCCAGCCTCGGGGAGGAGATGTGTTAATTTCTTCTTAATTGTAGCCATCCACAGGTGGAAGGAGTTCATATGTTCCCCTGAACAAAGGCACTTTGGTTTAACATTCAGACAGAGGGACAGGGTTCCCCGAGGCAGGCCATTATGTACAGGAACAGACAGTATCCCTTTAGTGAACAAAAGCAGCAGAAGGCAAAGGTTAAAGTAAAAGGAACAGATCCCATGTGGAGTCCGATTTGGCTCTTCCCTGTTACAATTCCCTACTGTCAATGTCCATTCCACAGTCTTGTGGATAAAAGCGGGTGACGGCCCTTCTAATTGCTTCACCAGATGGATCTTTCCGGGAGTGTCCACCATTGGTGCCAGTGTTCCAAACGTTGGGTTTTTGTTTTTTTTGTTCCTCTCTGGAAAGTGTCTCCTTTACACCTGTAGCCTTAAAAAAATATTCTCAGCCTAAAAGTTGAGAGTTACGATCTCTTTGATGGGAATTTTGAGGGCTTCAAGCCTGGGAGGCAGCATCTCAAGTTAAGGAATTCAGCACTTTTCTATGGACGGGAAGATGCAAGAGTCTGGGCTCACCGAAATCATTCATTTGATATGTACCTCAGCTGTCCGGGGCCTGTATCCTATATTCTCATATCCTGAGTTTCGTCAGGGCTCACCGGCTCACGTTGGGGGGCTGCAGTCGCTAGTGACTGATGTGTCAGGAAATATTCCATTTCTCAGATCCTCTCCTCTTGGTCAGGATTTTGACCCATATTTGGGAGACATTTCAGGATCAAATTTTGTCCCACGGCGCTGGGAGGCTCATCCCAGGTCAGGGGAGAATTCTTGATATGCCACTCCAGGTGCTAGTCTTTGGATTAGGCCCTATTGCTAATTAAAGATCTTCTGGATCCTCTATCTAATTATGATCCAGGAGACATTTTCCCTTGTTGCTTCCTCCTGTACCTAGAATCACACTATTACAATGATTTCATGTTATAAATGTGGTCTATTTCCTCAAGATGTTTAGCCATTGAAGTATTGTTGGAGGCCTGGTTCCATACTGGGTACTGTAAGAGACACCAATCTTATAAAGTAGACAGGATATAAGTAATGCAGCTAGTAACGTTAACAAAGACACAGTACAGCAGGGAGGCACAAAGAGCAAACAATCTGGAAACAAAGAACAATGATCAGTGTAACTACTTGTAATCCAATTGCAATAGCGAGCGACCAGAGGTACCCTAACTGATTTAGTGAGCCATCCGCTGTTTCAGTGTACCAGCGGTGCGGACTTAGACGTGCATGGCTTAATCTTTGAGACAAGCATATGCTACTGGCAGGATCACCCAGGTAGAGAGAAAAAGATAAATGTTTCAGTTCTGCTTACAAGGGTATAATTTAACACATGACTGTAAATCATAATGAGTTTAAGGGGAGCGTTTTGCTTACACCTGGAAAACACAGAGTTAAAACAGTCATTTTTCAGATAGAAACCATAAAAATTATAACCATAATTATAACCCTTTTACCCAGGCATGTGCAACTAATCGTTTTTGTTAACAGCTTTATGAAGCCATCAGGTTTCCCATTAGAATTCTTCAAGTTCTTACCCAGTTCACCTTTATGGTTTGAAAATCAGAAACTTGTATTTATCCAAAGGTCCTTTCTATAAACCTTCTTGAAGAGGAAGCATTTTTGCAAAGGCATCAGAGTGAAACCATGACTGTGTACAATGGTGAAAGACTTAAGAAGGCACGTTTCAATCTGATTACAGTGCAATTGAGAAAGTAACGTGGTTACTGCGGTGACATGCAACACTTTCAGCTAATAAAGAGAATTCTGACTGGTAACATTTTACCAGGACATACCAAATTTTAGGAACTCCATATAATCTGTAGAATACCTGTGTCATTTGGCATACAATAGAACCTAAGAAGATTTATTGCTTATTTGACAACACTTCCCGTGTCATTCAACCTAATTAGTTAATATCTCTCTTGGGGTGTTTCAGGGGCCCTTTGAAGCACCCCAAAGTTAGCTAGAGGTCAAAGGAACTTCATTATAATTTGAGTTGGGAAGTTTTGTCAAAAAAATAAGAAAAGGGTTTAAAACAGATAGGATGCCATGTCACTGTGAAACAATAGTTATTCACTTAGCCAAAGTAACAATAAAAGATTTCAAAGGCAAGTACAGAACAGATCTCTTAAAAGGTAGAAAAACTTAAAATCTGGTATCAAAGGCAGTCCAAAATCTTAAGAAACCTTGTCTTCTTAACAGAGAGAAAAGCGAAATTCAAGTTGTGCACCAGCTTACTTTTAAAATGTATTTACCCAATTAAACTTATTTTAAACTTAGTCCTGACCATGTACAGAACTCTTTTTTTTCAGGGTCCACTTTCCATAAACCTTCTGTCACTTACTTTAGCACAATTCTGACTTTCAAGTGGTCAAATATCTGGAGAGATTAATTTTAGATAGACCTTCCTAAAAGATAAGTATTTTAAAAAGTTCACCTAAAGCTCTTACCTCATTTGCATTTTCTTTCCTTAAAAGTTTCTTCACATCAAGTTATTTCCTTGCTGACAAATTTGCAACAGATATAACAAGATTTTATTTAGCTTATATTAAACCTAGGCACAATAAAAGTATTATACTTAATGTTGATGACTCTAACAGCATGTCTATATTAATTAGGTCAACAAACGAACGTTAATACCAGGTCTTAATTAATACTGAATATTTCCCAGTTCACATGAACCTGAAGCTCATGTAGCTCAGTTTCTCTTGTATTTAGAATAGTTTGGTGTGTAAGTGCTTACTTTTCTTTAAGCCAATTAAATAGAGCTCATCCACAAATCAACCTCAGCAATGTTATCCAAAGACAAAGACACATACAAGGACACAAACATACAGAGACGTCATGGTTGTCATTTCAGAATTTCAGCACTGAGTCAGGTACAGCCATGTGAAGCCCATCAGTTTACAAAAAGAGGTTGGATTCAAATTAGGTTTCTGGCAGATGGAACAAATCCAACTCACTTGTCTAGATGGCTGAATTTTTACAGAAAAGACACTTAGGTTTTTTATTTATCCTTGATAAGTCAGTTTCTAAATTACTTTACCCTCTTTCAAAAAGGTGCATTTTAGAAAGATGGCAGAGATGAGAGTTCCTGAGAAGACCAGAAAGGACATTTTGCATCTCAAAGATACAGGCAAGTTTTTCCTAGGATGACTTTGTTTCCCCTTTGTTTAATATTTACAAGCCTCTTAAGATAAACAGGGAGGGTTTGGGGAGTGCTATCTATTGGAGAGTCAATCAACTCGTTCCCCACTGTCAAAGTTCCCCGGGGCTCCTGTGGGGAAATTAGAATCAGACGCCTCAAGGCCAAGGGAGTCCCCTGGCCTCTTATAGGATGTCCGCACAAGGGAACTTGCCCTGCTGTGGATGTGGCTCCCAGTCCAAATTGGGTGGCTTGTGGAGTCTTAGATGGTGATACTAAATCAGGCTCCTGTCCTCTGGGGGTTAACACAGAAACTTCTATTTGATCCCCGTGGGTAGGGGAAACAGGAGGTGGTGAATATGATGGCGGCATGGGGGGAGGGTGGGCAGGTGGAACAACTGCCGGTGCAGCTTGCTGTTTTGCAAAACACTTCTAACTGCGAGATCCTATAAAAATTGAGTGAGCCATTTAGGGGCTACCGCCCTTGTGATCCTATATTTTGGGTCCACACCCTATTACAATAGTATACATGTCTTTCTTAGTCATAGGCTCAGGGCTATGTTACACCCATTTATCTACTATAGGCCCCACCCAAAGGGCTCTCCTTCAGGGTTGATGGAGTATTTCCCATTTTGTACACCCAAACGCAAAAGACACAAACAAATTCTGGCATCAGTGCACACAAAACCAAGACCAAAACCAAGGAACCAGTTCCCAAATCGGTTCTGAGGGGGTGTAGTGGTGTAGAGAGCAGCCGTCTGGTGCAGAAGCCCACAGGCAGCTAGGAGGAGCTGTGTTAGTCCAAAGGGTCCGGGACACATAGTCCATTCTCAGCCCAGAAGGAGCAGCCAGGGGGAACCAGTGGGAGGGCTTGACTAATTGAGCTTTGTGCCTGCTATAAAGCTTATTGTTTAGCTCTTGGCCAGTAAACTATGGAGGGTTTGTACGTGGCTGCATAAATGGGTCTAAGAATGATGGACAAGTGTGGTATTCGTTGCCTCCAAAGTGTGGAGAGACCTAAGTAAGATGTGTTGGGCTTGCTATAGTGTGTTGGGTGGCTGAATAGTTAACAGCTGAGGTTTAGCTGCAAAAGGAATTTCCTGGCTTTTAGAGGATCAGTTAATGCCCAGAAATTTAATAGTTGTGGACAGCCCTTGAATTTTATGTGGGGCAATAAATAGCCCACCTGTATGTTATAGATGGGTCACCAACCATGTTAGGGCCTTGTGCACCAGTCTCCTGAGGGGCTGTGGATTAGAACCTCAGTATAGTGCCAGACGGTGCAAGGGGACACCAGGTCTTGCCAGCAAAGACTGTGGGCAATAGCTGGGCTGTTAAGATAGCCAGTAGGCAGACAGGTTAAAACATACTGGGTGCTTTCTGAAGTAAAAGTAGACTGCAGCTGGGACTCCTTAATAACTGGTACTGAATAGAACATAATAGCTAGATTGTCACAGCAAAGTAATTCCCTGGAGCCCTTTGGATATCCTTAATGAACTGGACAGTGTTGGAAATGGGAGCCTTAATAGTGGGGATCAGCACTTATATTTCAGTAGTTGATTATAAGTCACCACTCATTAATAGCAGGCTTTAATAGCAGCCAAATGGGGAAATTGAAAAGGAGAAATGGTGTGTTTAATGACTTCTTCTTTTCCTAAAATCTGAATTATGGGCTGCAATCCCACAGCCCCCTGTCATACATGTTATTGGGAGATATTTACTGTCTTAGGTGGCAGTCTTATGGGCTCCCAGTTTCAGCTTCCACCAGGAAGGCCAGGAATTTGGGTTTGTTCCAAATGGCGTTGCAGTACATCAAGGCATCCATAGCTGTAACGGGAAAGGGTAGGGCCAAAGGGGCTACCACCACTAAAAGATTTTTAATAAAGATTGTTTCAATAGTGACATTCAATGGAAGTTGAATGCTTTCTACTCCCCTGACTACTATGCCTTGTAATCTAAAGTGTGGCCCTTGCTTATAATTGGAGGGGTTCCCAGGAGGCACTGTAATTTGAGCTCCCGTGGTCAATGAGAGCCATAAAAAAATTTGTTTATGTGTGTCCCAAGGAAAATTAGAGAAGTATATGGGCAAGTGTCCCAGAGGAGGGCCACGCTCCAGGGATCTGCCAGGTCCCTAAGGCAGAGGCGTTGGCAGAGGTCAGGGTAGAGGATTCGGAGAGGTGACAGCTACCCATCACTCCAGTCTCCTGAAGAGTCTGCAGCGCCTGAGCAAAAATTTCTAACTTGTGCTTGGGCGGTCTCAAGTTGACATCATTAGGGACCCCCGATCTCCAGAGCTGCCAATACAGGGAGGTCTGTTAGTCATCTCATGAAGGATGGAGCTGTGTGATGGCACCACCCCTTGGTGGAGATCAGTAAGGGTCCCAGAAGTCCCTATATCCCTTAAGGGTCCTCTGCTGGGTTCCTGGCCAATGGGGCAGCGGGGCCCATGTGCCTTTACTGGCAAGCGAGATTTGGGGCTTCCGAAAAATTATCTTTTTCGTATCCAGATACAACATGGATGCAGCCCCACGCCTGTTGGACTGTATCTGCCGTTTCTTTGAATCGTAACCGCGTGGCTTTAGAATTAGGGGGAGCACCCTTCTCCCCCTTCCCTTGGACACATGTTTTCTAGAAAAATTTGCCTTTCAACCATGGTATAGTTACATGTCTCTGTTTCTTGTTCATGCTGGTCATCTGATGTTTTGGTGCAATGGATGGTGACAGGGAGCACCTGGAATGGAGTTTCCTCTTCCTGACTCCTATGCTGCCACTTCCTGTTTAGGGTGTCCCAGTCAGCCTGGGTGGGGTCAAGGGATGATTTGCAACAGCAGCAAGAAATGCAGCAACATAGGAGGCACTTACCTCAGCGGCATTTGCCCGTTCAGGGTACCGTGATGCCCCTGGTAGAGCTGCCTCTGTCATCGGTTAGGGCTGTGTGGGGAACTCTTGGATGTATGTTTAGGGCATAGGATGGTTTGGGGTAATAGTAAAGCTGTGTAGAGACTGTATGTGTGATCTGGGGAGAGATGAGGGGCGTGAGTGCCTTTGTGAGTGTACGGTTGGTGTAGCATGGTGTGGCTGGGTGGTGGGCTGCTTCTGGGTGTTTTGAGGCTACGTGTGCAGGCATTTGAGAAGAGGTAGGGGTGTGCATTTTAATGCTCTGTGTGTTGGATCTGTGTGTATTCAGAGTGCAGGGGTTATACACATGCTCATCCTGTAGGGTAGGAGTCCAGGGACTGTATTTTTGATGTGGAGGAATTTGCAGAGATTGGGGTTGTCAGTGTAAATTGGGGCTGCCAGCTGTGTGTGTATAATCAGGGGATGTGACAGAGGCTGTTTATAGTATCTCAAGAGGGAGATGGGTGTATGTTTGTATCGGGGGTGTGAGGTCATGATGTGTTCTGGGGGGAGTATATAGGAGAAGGTTGGAAACATTGTGTCTCTCTGATGGTATTTTGTGTTTGTCTCAGCTTCTGAGGCATTGTGCATACGTGGATGTTGACAGCTGTGTGCGGACTGTATGTGTTCTATTTGGATTTGGGGGGTTGTGTCTTATATTAAGAAGTATGTGAGTTTGGTTTGAATATATTTGGCTATTGTTGAAGGGTTTGTGTGTTTGCATTGAGGGGTTATATGGGGTTGGGTGGATTTTTGTGGGGTATGAGGATTTAGGTGTTTGATTATCAGGGGCCGTTGGGGGTGTGATTTTGTATTCAAGACTGTGGCTGTGGTTTTATTGGGGTTTGTAGTGCATGTATATTGGAGCAGGAGGGTTCTGGGCATACAGTCAGGTATTTGCTTATAAGTAGGGAGTTTCTGTGTTTGAGGATGTTTGGAGCTCTGTGGGGCTCTGTGATGGTGGCACAGGTGACTGTGGGCAGGTGGAGTGTGTGTTGGGCTGGAAGGGAAACTCGAGGGCCTGTTGGGGACTGTGAGGCACCCATGTGAACTCCCACGTGGACTGACCTTTGTTCCTTCTGATCTTCTATGGCTTGTCCGCATCCTGATCTTCTGTGGCATCTACTCCCCTGGAGTGGTCAGCGATACTCTGCTCATTCTTAGCCAGGTGAGTCAGGAAATGTCACTTCCTCTGGCAGCTGGATGTGCCTCTTGCAAGTGAGTGGTCCTGGAGTCCAGGGTGCAGGACTGGTGGACAGATGCAGAGTGAAGCTGATTCCCCCATGAGCCCTCTCCTCAGTGAGGTGGCCAGGAGGTCAGGGCTGTATCTCCAGAAGGTCAGACCTGGCCAGTCCTCTCTAGAATGTGCTGGAGCGGCCAACTCGTTGAACGCACCCTGCCAGGAGATAAACAGACCCTGAGGACAATCCCTAAGGGAGAAGTCTATACCTACCCATCTTCCACTTTCTCCTTTGGATGGCCTCTACCACAAGGTAAAAGCTAAGCCCCCTCACACGGCCTTTCTTGGCCTGGTCTTACTGAGCAGCCAGTCTCTCCCCACATCCTGGCTCACTATGGGCCCTCTGGTGATACCAGCAAGAGGGCTCCCTGCATGTCAGTTCTCACCTCCTTCCCTTGGCCCACGCTGCCCTTGCTGTTTGTCCTGCTCTTACTCTCCCAAGGCTGTTATGTTAAGTCACCCTGTCCAGGTGGGAAGGATCCACTGAAAATGCACATTTGAGTAATTACTGCATCACCTGAGTCTCTAGCATGTCCCAGGCACTATGACGCTTGCCAAATCCCTAAAAACCCCACAAAGCGGATATGCTATTAGTTGCACTTTGCAGGTGATGAAGCTGAGGTTCAGAGGTGAGCAACCATGACCAAGTACCCTGTATGTACCAGAATATCAATCAGACTGGTCAACGTATCCAATAAAGCCAAACATTAGTCTGATCAGTACGCCTAGATGCAAGGCTGTAAAGGCGCAAACTATGTCCCAGCACGAGAAAGAGCAGTGCCAAGTACCCCAGCAAAGAAGCAGTGTTCATATCTTGCTTTCTTAATCGAAATAACTGCACATCAACCCACAATTTCCTACTCTGTTAATAGGAGAAAAATACCAATGTGCGTTGTCCTGTAAAACTACCTTAAAAGAATATGTATGATCCCGAGTGCTTTAGTAATGACCCCAAATCACCATCATGAAGTTGGGATACTTCTTAAAACACTGCAAGTCTTACACACTGGCATATAGAATCTGTGAAGTCAGTTCTTTGGGTAATGATGGTAGATAGAAGTGGCCCAGAAGGACGGAAGACAGAAAATAGAGCAGAAACTATTTGTCCAGAGGTGACAATGGGTCATAGCCAAGGTTCAAGCATTACGAGGGAGGTGGTGAAAATAGTAATGGGCATAGAGTGTAATAAGTCAAGGATATCTAATGTAGTTGTGGCTCGCAGGCTCAAGAACGCAGGCTCAGTAGTTGTGGGGCACGGGCTTAGTTGTTCCGCGGCATGTGGGATCTTCCTGGACCAGGGCTCGAGCCTGTGTCCCCTGCATTGGCAGGCGGATTCTTAACCACTGCACCACCAGGGAAGCCCCTCATTTACTCTTAATGCTTCCCCCTGTTGAGGACAAACAGGAGGAAGAAAGAAAGGGCAGGGCTTCCTTGGTGGCGGTGGTTGAGAGTCTGCCTGCCAGTGCAGGGGACACGGGTTCGTGCTCCGGTCCGGGAGGATCCCACATGCCACCAAGCGGCTGGGCCCGTGAGCCATGGCTGCTGAGCCTGTCCGTCCAGAGCCTGTGCTCCGCAGCAGTAGAGGCCGCAACAGTGAGAGACCCACGTACCGAAAAGAAAAGAAGAAAAAAAGGCAATAGCAAGGTTCCAAATGAGCTGAGAAATGACCTTCTAAAAGGGCTCTCAATCTGGCCTCTGGTAGATGTCTGTCGGGGTTTCTGCACAGCCTAGACCTTCCTCAGGAGAGAAGACGTTTAGGGCTTACAGTGGGCTGACTGGTGGCCCCAAAGATCTCAGGCTCTAATCCCTGGGACCTGAGAATGTTACCTTACAAGGTAAAGTTTTGCAGATATAAGGATTTTGAGTTGAGACTGTCCTCGCCCTAACTGCCATCTGTAAGTGTACTTATAAGTGAGAGACAGGAGGAGATTATATACAAAGAAGAGGCGGAGGCAGTGACCACAGAGGCAGGACTAGAGTGCTGCACCTACAAGTCAAGGGATGCCAGCAGCTTCTGTGGTTAGAGTCTTTTGAACTCCTTGGCTTTTCAGCTCCTAGGCTGTAAGATTTGAATCCGCAAATGCCCCAAGGAGAAAAGCTGCACCCAATGTCAAGCTTGCGTCTGTGTTTCCCTTCTCTCCAGAACTTGGCCCACATGTCTTGGTGTCTCTCTAACATTCAGATGCCAGCGAACAGATGTTTTCTTACTTTATCCAGGTTTTCTAAAATTTCTTTAGACTTCACCTGATCTTATGTTATTATTGAACTACCATCTCAATTACCCCTAGGAAGAAAATTTACAATTTTTAGAGAAAATGGAACCCTGGTACAGTGTTGGTAGGAATGTAAACTGGCACAGCCACTGTGGAAAACAGTATGGAGGGTTCTCAGAAAACTAAAAATAGAACTACCATATGACCTCGAAACTCAACTCCTGGGTATAAATCCGAAAAAAACAAAAACACGTGTTTTCAAAAACATGTATTTGAAAAGATACATGCACCCCAATGTTCAGAGCATCATTATTTGCAATTACCAAGATATGGAAGCAACGTAAGTGTCATCAAGAGATGAATGGATAGGGGCTTCCCTGGTGGCTCAGTGGTTGACAGTCCGCCTGCCGATGCAGGGGACACGGGTTCGGGCCCCGGTCCAGGAAGATCCCACATGCCGCGGAGCGGCTCTGCCCGTGAGCCATGGCCGCTGAGCCTGCGCGTCCGGAGCCTGTGCTCTGCAATGGGAGAGGCCACAACTGGGAGAGGCCCGCGTACCGCAAAAAAACCACACAAAAACCCCAAAACAAAACTAAAAAACACCCCGTGGGTAGTCAGAGGAGAGGACCGTCACAGCTCATCCCCCTGTGCCGTGTGCCAGGCATGATCTGAGCACCTGTACACATGTTAACTTATTAAAATACTTCTCACAATCCTATCAGGTTGGGACTACCATCACCCCGCATACAGACTGAACAAAAGGAAACAGAATATGGTGTCCTCCTTGTGTTCACAAAGCCCGTTAACTGGCAGAGGCAGGACTTGAAGGCCACAGTCCGGCTCCCGAGTCCATGCCATGCTTTACAGCCTCCAACTTCTCACGCTCATTCCTAGAGCCACCTGGGAAGGAGGAACCAGGCAACTAAAGACTGGGTTTGAATCAGACTCCACGTCTGACCAGCCACGTGATCCCGAGCAGGGGGCCTCGCCTCTCTGAGTCTCAACCTGGCTCCCTTGCAAAATGCGCACATTAATGGGAATGTCAGCCTTCAGCAACGCTGTGACGAATATCAGTGTAGCATGTGTGAACGGGCTTTGTAAACTCTGGAGTGTTCTGTGAGGTATAAACTACCCTCTATTCTCATTAGAGGGAATTCCTTTCATAACCTGCTCCCGGCTCTTGAACTTTGCTGTGCATCCAGTCAGTGCTGGATGATCTGGAACCAACAGCTGGTCTATTTATGGCTGAAAACCCACAGGTCATAGGAAGACAGCAGCACCCGAGCCCCTGGGTGGCCACAAAGATAAGGTCCGTGTCTCGAGGACCGATGACATGGTGGTCACTGAAGGAACAGGCCCCCTCCTGCCCCTTCCACTAGTGACAACTGAAAACCTTGGTTTCCCCAACACCCCGATCCAAGATCAACCCGACTCTGCCCAATGTTGGAGAAGTACCGGCGTGTCCTGCAGGCCTGGCTGGCCCCCTCTGACTGTGTGTTGCCTCTTTCCACAGATCAGTGCCCTACAGCAAGGCTACAACCAGGTGCTGTGCCAGACCCTGTCTAAGAGAAACTTAGAAATCACCTCCCTGAAGCACGAGGCCGAGAACTTAAGGAGGGAGGCCGCCATCACGTCAGGTGAGGCCCTTCTGCATTCAGGCCCCAGAGCTTCTGCCCTCCCCCTGCAGACATCACCAGTCAACCAGCACACCTGTGCCCGTGACCTGGGTGCAGCCTCAGGGATCACCCGTGTCGGTGCATTAGAGTTCACCGTCAGTGGAGGTTTCTTGCCACCCAGTTCCAAGGGCAGGGCCTGGTAAATATTTGAGAGAATGGTATCTCTTGGCTACAAGGTCTCCTGAGCACTGGCCCCACCAGGGAGAACACAGGTCGCCTTGTGGCTTGGGTGGTTCCACAAAGCAGCCTGAGTGCAAACTAGAGCGTGGACAAAATGGGGTCACTCCTTTAAGGCACCCATGGTCTCACCCATTTCAGCCGAGTGCACTTGGGCCTAAGGGAAACCATTTTCTAATTTTATCAGAGGTGGTTGCCTGATAAAGGGCTTGGGTTGGGAGAGGGGCAGCCAACGCACAGCTGTGACTGAGCTTTGATTCCCTGGATTCCTTCATTGCTTCAACATGTTTCTTGAGCTCCTACTAGGTGTCAGGCCCCGTTCCAGGCTCCGGGGAGGGAGAGCCAAGCAAGACAGTCAGATTCCTGTACTCACAGATTCGGGAGGGGGTGACAGACAATAAAAGTAAACGGATGAATAAACAAGCCCACTTCAGAGAGCAGTGGTGCTGTGGAGAAAATAAACTGTGTGTCGTGGTGGCCAGCGCTTCAAGGGGGGAGGCCGAGGGGGAACAGCTTAGTGGGTGTGCAACCATGGAACTCAGGTGGGACTTGAACCCGTGGGCTGGGACTCGAACCCAGTCAGACCCCACTATCTTTTTTTTTTTTTTTTTCTTTTTGCGGTATGCGGGCCTCTCCCGTTGCAGAGCACAGGCTCCGGATGCGCAGGCCCAGCGGCCATGGCTCACGGGCCCAGCCGCTCCGCGGCATATGGGATCCTCCCAGACCGGGGCACGAACCCGTATCCCCTGCATCGGCAGGCGGACTCTCAACCACTGCGCCACCAGGGAGGCCCAGACCCCACTATCTTTTAATCGAGATCACGCATCTGGTCTCGGGACTTAATAAAGCTCAGGTTCTTTATGTCTCATCGCAGAAAGAATTCAGGGAGAGACAAAGTAAGAAGTGGATTTCTTTAGAGAGAAACACACTCCACAGACAGAGTGTGGGCCATTTCAGAAGGCTAGAGGCCCCCAAATATGGGGCAGTTAGTTTTTATGGGCTGGGTAAATTTATAGGCTAATGAGTGGGAGGATTGTGACAACTCTAATATTTTGGGGAAGGGGCGGGGATTTCCAGGAATTGGGCCAACACCCACTTTTTTTTTTTTTTTTTCTGTACGCGGGCCTCTCACTGTTCTGGCCTCTCCCGTTGCGGAGCACAGGCTCCGGACGTGCAGGCTCAGCGGCCATGGCTCACGGGCCCAGCCGCTCTGCGGCATGTGGGATCTTCCCAGACCGGGGCACGAACCCGTGTCCCCTGCATCGGCAGGCGGACTCTCAACCACCGCGCCACCAGGGAAGCCCCACCACCCACTTTTTGACCTTTATGGTCAGCCTCGGAACTGTCCTGGTGCTGGTGCGTGTGTCATTTCGCTCATGTATTACAATGAGCCTCTAATGAGGCTCAAGTTCCCCTGGAAGCCGAATCTTACGCCCCCTTGGACCTAGCCGATTCTAACCAGTTTATGCTGTATCCTCCACGGCTATGTCCTTCTTTTAGAGAGGACCTGTTTCAGGTGGGAAAGGACAAGCCAAGGGCAAGAGAGGCTGCATGGAGTGTACAGGAGATTGTGGGGCTGGGCAGGGTCGGGGGGTCTGGGTTTTTATTCCAAGGGTGTTGGGAATCCAGTGGAGGTTTTTAAGCAGGAACTGACATGCCTTGTAGAGGATGGGACCACTCACAGACGAGGGGAGGGAGAGAAGCAGGTGACAGGGAGGAGGCAGTGAGCTTCGGAGGGGCACATCACTCTGAAAGCAGCCAGCGCGTAGCAGGTTACATGCCCACAGCTGTAGAAGCCAGGCATAGCATTGAGTCGCACGTGAATCCCCATCTCTGTATGAATCTGTGCTTTTCTTCTGCCTCACTCTGCAACTTAATCACACCCACACCCACCCCCTGCTGCCCCCAGGTCTCTACTTATGCTCCTCCCTCACTTGGGATGTCCTCAGATATTTTCTGAGCACCTCCCCCAGGCTAGGTGCTGTTCTGGGCACCAGGAATGGAAGGATGAACTCGCTGGTCCTCACCTTCCTCCCGTATGTCGGCCAGTGAAACCTCATCCAAGCATCAAGCCTGTCTCAGATCCCTCCTTCTCCGATCAGGGAGTCGGACAGACCTGGGTTGGGATAACGCTTGAGATGGGCTGGACCCACTCAAAGTGTGGCAAGCCCCAGAGGGATTTCCAAGTAACTGAACTGTGTCCTGGAGGCAAAGCTCATTTTTAAAATGAAATTCTGGAGCATTTTGTGCTTTATTTCATAGACATTCTTGATTGATACCTACCACTAAAACTGGGCCTGATGTTCTTTCAAGAAAAGAACCGTAGGAGATAACCCAATACCACTGCATTTATGCACCCTTCTTCCCACTTTTATTCAAAATGATACTACAATGCAAGAGGGAAGAGATATGGGGAGATATGTATATGCATAATTGATTCACTTGGTTATAAAGCAGAAACTAACACACCATTGTAAAGCAATTATACTCCAATAAAGATGTTAAAAAAAATGATACTACAGTAATGGAGTAGTTATCTATTGCTGCATAACAAGTTACCCCAAAATGTAATGGATAAAACCCTAACCAATATTTATTATCTCCCCCAGTTTCTGTAGTTCAGGAATTTGAGTGGGGGGTGACTTAGTTCTCATGAGTTGCAGTCAAGATGTCGGCTGGGGCATCAGTCATGTCATCTAAAGCCTCGGGGGGAGCCGGAGGATCCCCCTTCAGAATGGCTGCTCATGTGGCTATTGGCTGGAGGCCTTAGTCCCTCAGCACACATGCTTCTCTCTAGGGCTGCTTGAGTGTCCTCACAACACAGCAGTTGGCTTCCCCCAGAGTGAGTGATTCAAGAGGGAGCAAAGAGTTGGCCACAGTGTCTTTTATGACCAAGCCTGTAAGGAAACAGTCCGTCATTTCCACAGTATCATATTGGTGACCCATGGCAGCCCTATTCAGGGTGGGAGGGGCTACACAGGGCATGAATTCTAGGCGGCAGGGATCATTGGGGCCATTTTGGAAGCTGGCTGCCGAGAAAAATCATAGGCACCATGGAACAAACATAATTTAGCCACTTTGTGTTCTTGGGACATACCGTCTCATTTGACCCTTACAATAACTCTGTGTGGGACAGACAGTGGGAGGTGAAATAGCTTGTCCAAGACCACCAAGCTAATAAGTGGTAGAGAGGGTTCCAAACTCAGAGGACTCTGAAACCAACCACCCACCCCATCAATAGTGTCCAGCAGTTCCCTCTGCCACACGCCCGTCTCCTGGCCTCTGGAGAAGAATTCCTAGACCTTCCCTGTGCTGGGCCTTTGTTCCCCAGGCCCATGGTGTGGCCTCTCCTCCCAGCTTTGCCTGGCCTGTGCCCACAAGGGGCCCCCAAAGGCTTCTCCTCTCGCTGGTGCTGACTGCCCCTCATTCTCACTGAAGCCTCAAACCCTGTTCCGTGGACTTTGCTCTCATTCCCATTCCTGCTCTGGGACCCTTGGAAAAAGCCTCCCCAGTTCTAAGCGGGCACCGGTGGTGGCCCAGGCTTGGAAGGTCTTGTCCGAACGTTGGCTGACAGCCACGGTGTTGCCAATAATCCTTCCTGCCTCTTTGACCTCCATGAGTCTTTTGTTTTGGTTTGTTTGGTTCTTTTACAGAGATGGTGTCATCTTTGCAAAGAGACGTGTTAGTAAAGGATGGTCAAGTTCAACAACTAAAACAGGAGGTGAATCAACTGAAAAGTGAGAACAAAGAAAAGGATCACCAGCTCGAAGCCCTCAGCTCCAGAGTGAGTGTCGGGTCATCAGCAAATTGTAGCTGCGAAAAGCAGACACAGTGGAGTCACATGACACACGGTGGTGAGATGAAGCCAGTGCCCAAGGACACAGGGAGGGTAGCTGCTGGGCAGGTGGCCAACTTCTCTGAAGCCTTTCAAAGGACAGCGTGTATGTGGCTCAGAAGAAGCATAATAGATTTTCAAATCCAGCAAACATTTTCTAACCCCTATTATAAATGAGTTTGTTTAATCCCAGCAACAAACCCACCTATGAGCATATACTGCCATTGCAAAGTTTAACATTAAACAGAATACGATCTCCCTGTGAGCACGGATGACCACACGGCTGCATCGTGGTCCCAACACCGCTGGTTCTCATAACTGTCTTCACAGCAGAACGTCTGAAGATCCAGATGCAAACACGCAGACGCTCATTTCTTCCTTAGACTTTAGTGTGTAGAATGTCTCTAGGGAAGATGAACGTGGTAGGCAAGCAAAGAGCTTTTTACATGTAACTTTGACCCTTTGCAAATCTTGCCTTCAATGCTAACTTTAGAATCCTGCCTCTATAGGATAAGATTTCTCAGTATTTGCATGATGTGCCTGTTTTTGTGAGTCAAGGTAAAACCTCAAAGCTTTCATCTCAGGTGGCAACTCAGAGATTCCCAGAGGCTACCCGATAGCTAGGTCTGCATGGGGGTGGGGTGAGAACAGATCTTGAGGTTCCAAGGAAAAGGCACAGTAAGTAATACCTGGAACGTAGTACCATACCCAGTTTGGAGCTGGTGAAAGGCACTGCACGAGCTTTGGGATCAGACAGACCAGGGTCCAATCCCAGAGCTTTCTTTTATTGTAACTTATTTGGCCTCCATTTCCCCATCTGTGAAATGGGGATGACAAAATCGTTTTCCAAGAAGTGGGAGGCTGGTTTTAGTTGTGCTCTTCTGCCTCTGCCCCGGGTCAGCTGCCTGGCCAAGCCCTCTGCATTCGTTTCTCCCAAGCAGGGTGTCTTCCCAGGCATGTGCTATAGCTGTTTAATGTGGTGTGTGTGTGTGTGTGTGTGTGTGTGTGTGTGTGTGTGTTGGTGATGGGAAGGGGATGCAGAGCTGGTGCTAAGTAGAAGGAATCTGCAAAGACAGCACCTGCTTGGCTCTTCTACCTCCTGAAATGCCTTTGGATGATTTATGTCCCCGTTTCCTCTTCCTCGTTGACCTTGGAATGAGGTCCCTTCTCCTCTAGACTGTGCTGGCCAATAGCACAAGGGTTCGTCACCACCAAGGGTACTGCTCTTGTGAACATTTGAGATGCCTTTTTTTTAATGACATACATCATGTGTGTTAATCTTAGAAAAATAAGTAGATGACATTGAGAAGAAAAATTAAAAAGAGAGGAGAGGAAATGCTACCTTGAGAAATCAGTGTTAATATGTTCATGTCTGTTTTTCCAGTCTTGTTTCTATATATTGCCTAGAAATCAATCAATCAATCATTTTATAGTGAATTTATACTATGCACATTTTTTAAATTTTTAAATACTTATTATTTTTCCATTCTAATAAATCAACGCTCTTATCATTCGTCTTAAAAGCTACATACTTTCTCCTGGATGTACCCAGTGTTATAAGTGGTCTGCTGTTCTAAACAACACTTGGGTTGTTTCCTCTTTTTTTTTTTTTCTTCCACTGTTACTGACAATTCTGTGAAGAGCATCCTTGAAACTACAGATTTACTTATTTCTCCAGTCATTGTCCTTAAGGTACATTCCTAAAGTGGGAATTGCTGGGTCAAAATAAGGCACATCCATCCTTATGCCCTTAATGCCTGTTGCCAAGCCGCCCTCGGGCAAGACAGCTCCTTTTACCCCTCCACACCACTCAGGGCAGTTGTGTCTTTGAGATGCAACCTGCACAAAAGCCCTAAGATGGACCCCAGCTCACTGGCTCGGCCCCCTCCACCCTCACCAGTCACAGCGTGAAAACATCCCAATTCCTGCACCCTAAGTACCCAGAGTCTACAAAGCTGGATTTCCCCTGCAGTGAAGTTTGCTGGCTTTTGAAGAGGAATTTAGACGCTCTATTCCTCAGAACTCATGAGAGGCATGAACTGGGAAGGACTGCAGGATCCCCTGCTCCCATCACACAAATGGTCTCGCCTCTCAGAATTCAGAGGTGTGATTGGGTTATACAGCAGGAAATACTCCTGGGCGTGAACACAGGTACTTGGGACCCCCAGCCAAGCCCCCGTGGCCTTGTCCTTTTTCTCCACAGTGCTCAGTGCTGAAAGAAGAGTTACAGAAGGAAGATGCCCAGAAGGAGAAGTGGGAAGCCCAAGAGAAAGAGTTAAAACTCTGCAAAACCGTGCGTTGAACCTCCTGACCCCTCGGTGTCCACTGAAAGCCTAGATTGTGGCCTTGAGGGTTTTGGAGGGGTTCCTTGGCCCATTAGCTAGCACAAGCTCTGGGGCTTTCTGGGTGTTTGTCTGTTAATGTAGTCTCCTAATTCTTTGATTTGCTGGCCTCAAAGAGATGGGTGGAAAGACCATGGAAAACACACTCTCCCCAGATTTTCTGGGCAGTTGGCTCAAGGCCCCTCATCAGGATTCCCCTGGGGAAAGGGATGGGAGGTGGCCACCATATGCTGCTAGAAATTCACCGTGGTCCCTACCCCTGGACTTGTGATGCCCAGACTTTCATGATCCACTGTCACAAGTTTTATCACAGCCCTGAGCACTGCTATTAACACAACTCTTCTTGAAGTATTTTTACTTAAATACATTCAATTTTACAACAATTCATAAAAACAAAATAAAAAGCAAATGTATCACTGGCCTTGTATGGAAGGTGAACATAAAAATGAATACAATGAAAAGATGACCACTCAATGTAAATGTTCACCCCCTGTACCGGCCCGAACCCTCGTGCACATCACCAGGCATACGTTTTCCATCCGTTGGGAAGGACGGTGCCTGGGACGGGGGGAGGAGACGTGTGTTCTTCTCTCTGTCAGGAGCACACTTCTCTGCCTCAAATGAGAAAAAAGAAAAATGTCATTGTTCTTTTCTTCCAAACTGTGCCCATTGTGTCTTCCAAACAGCCCTTATTTAGATTGAACTCAAACATATACCCCAAGGAAAGAGATTCTAATGAGTGGATAGGTATCTTGTACTGTTTAATCCAGGATCCATACTGATCTTCTAAAGAAACTCAAATTTTCCCTCACCCAGCCCTTTCATTGCATCCGTTGAAAGAAAGTCTACTTTGCCTCAAATACGTGGAATTGTCCCCCAAGGGAAGGAGTTAAGCGAATCCCAGACTAGGTTTCTGCCTTAATGAACCGGATGAAATGAGTTGTGCAGTTGACTTCCCTGTTGTTGGAACTCTTTCAGCAAATCCATGACATGGAAAAAGAAATGAGGAAGCTCAGGGTGGAGCTGAAAATGAGCAGTACCGAGCAGAGCCTGATCTCTATGACGCTGTGGGAAAAGAGCAAGGTATGGCAGGGACAGGTCGGCCTGGGAACCACTCTGGGGCCAGCACTCCACCTGCATCATCTCTGTTCATCCTCACAATGACCCCATGCGGTCTATACTGGTATTAACCCCACTTTACAGTTGGGAAAACTGAGGCTCACAGAGGTGAAGGAAGTTATCCAAGTTCACTTGCATAAAGTAGTTGTGGCAGAACTTGAATCCAGGTCTGCCTGACTCCAAAGCTCCTGTGTGTAACCACAACCCTAGACTGCCTTCAGATCTTAATTGTGAAATTATCTAAGAAAGAATTGATCCATTAAACCAAGTTTGCCAATGATGTTGTTCCAACTTAAATTCTCATATTGATTTTTTTTTCTTTTTGCTCCATCATTGAGAATGTTTTTAAAAATCTCAACATGTTTGTCATTTGTGTGTTTCTTCTTTTAATATGAACGATTTTTGCTTTATATATTTTGAGGCTGTGTTACTAGGTGCATATAAATTTAGAATCCTAATACTTCCTGTAGAGCAAAACTTTAGATCATCATGAAATGTCCCTTTTCATCTCTACTGGTGTTTCTCCCTTAACGTCTCCTTTGTCATTTAGCTTCATCACTGGCTTTCTGTTGGTTAGAGTTTTCATACCATATCTTTTTCATATGTTCTCTGTCAATTTTTGTCTTAAGGTTTAGACATATGCCTTCAAATAGCGTATCATTTTTACAAAATACAGTTTGACAATCTTTGACTTTTAGTCCATTTATATCATGTAATTACTCGTGTACTGGGGTTTAAATCTACCTTCTTGCTCAATACCACTTGTACCATCTGTGGTATGTTCCTTTTTCTCTCCTTTCTTGCCTCCTTCTGAGTGGATGGTTTTCTCTTATTCCACTTTCCCCCTCTATTAGCTTGGAAATATTTCACTTTTTTACTATTCTTTTAGTAATAGTAAGACAATAGCATTCATCCTTGACTCACCAAAATCACACATTAATTAAGTTTTTCACTCTTCTACTATTCTCTTAGTAGTCATCCTGAAGACTATAAAGTGCATTCTTTTTTTTTTTTTTTTTGCGGTACGTGGGCCTCTCACTGTTGTGGCCTCTCCCGTTGTGGAGCACAGGCTCCGGACACACAGGCTCAGCGGCCATGGCTCATGGGCCCAGCCGCTCCGCGGCATGTGGGATCCTCCCGGACCGGAACACGAACCCATGTCCCCTGCATCGGCAGGCGGACTCTCCACCACTGCACCACCAGAGAAGCCCTGCATTCTTAACTTACCAAGAGGCAATAGTAGTTGATAATTATGCCCTTCTCCTTGACAGTGCAATGAGTTTCAAACACCTTAACTTCACTTACCCCCTCCAGATTTATAAGCCATTGCTGTAATTTTCTAAACTCCTCTTGATAGTTAAAACCCCACAAGACATTATTAGTGTTTTTATATAGTCGGTATCATATCCACACATTACCCTTACTGTTGCTTGTCTTTTCTGCATCTCTGATCACACACCTGGGTTCATTTTTCTTGTGTCTGAAGAATACCCTTTAATGTTTTCCCTCATTGTGGCTCTGCTGATGATAAATTCTCAAATGTGCCTGTGTGTCTGTCTGGAGATTTATATTTAACCTTCATTCTTAAAACACATTTGACTGCGTATTGAATTGTACAAGGGCAACTCTTTTCTTTCAGCACATTAGATACAGCATTAGATATGTCACTATTGTCTTGTGGCTCCTATTATTCCTATTTAGAAGTCATCTGTAAGCCTAACTGTTGTACCTTTGCATAATCTGTCTTTTTCTCCAGTTGCTTTTAAGATTGTCTTTTCCCTTGATTTCCAGCAGTTTTATTATGGTTTATCTAGGTGTGGATTCAGTTTTATTTACCTCGTTCAGAGTTCGTAGGGCCTTCTTGAATCCCTGGTTTGGTGTTTTGCCTTACTTCAGGCGCTTGGGCTCTGTACCACACAGGCAGTGGGGAGCTCCTAAGGCTTCTGAACAAGTGACTGATGCAATGACATTCGTGGACAGTAATCAGGGTGAAAATGATAGTTACAATTTCTCACGTACTAGGCGTTACCTTGAACATTTCCAATCTCTTCATCTTCACAACAGCGCTGTGATCTAGAAATCATCCTCTCCATTTTACAGATGAGAAAGTCAAGGCTACTAGTTACTAGTAAAGTAGCCCAGTTGCACAGTCGGTTTTGTCTGACTCCAGGTTCGTCTGACTTCAGTGACCCTGGCGTAGCAAACAGCCACATGCTACTGTTTACACTGAAATTAATGAAAATTAACTAAAATTTTTAGTTCAGTTCCTCCGTCACACCAGCCCCATTTCGAGTGCTCGATCCCCAGATGTGGCTGGTGGCTGCCGTATTAGACAACACAGCCTCGCTCAGAGTACCTGTACCATTGCAGAAAGTTCTGTTGGACAGAGCTGCCTTACAGCTGGGTAACTCTCACAGTACCGTTAAGATTGCACTGGAAGAAACTAAACTCGAGGTGAGGAGGCCAGTTGCCACAGTCCAGCTTGCATGTGAGAGGGGTTGGTGGACAGGCGTGAGACCCCCGAGTGTGAGAGAGGGAGCAGGGCGGACGCTGAGGGTGACTCTGAGGCTTGGGGACGGGAACGGGGGCTGTTCATGCAGAACACAGACAGGGGCAGAGTCCAAGGCTGGACTTCGCTTTTGCAGCACATGAAAAAGGCTGCTGACATAGAAGTCAGAGCATGTTTAGACCTGGGAGAAAACTAAGGCCCAGAGAGCTTAGATGACTTTTCCAAGGTAACGGAGCTGGGTAGAGGCTCTTCCACTGGACCACACTACTCAGAAGAAAGCTCTTAAGGGCTTTTCTGGGTCTTTTATTACATCCCTGTGATCCCCCTCTTCAGATCCCTAAAAAAACAGCCTGTGAATTTGTTTCAGCACAAAAACTTTCCATTTATTTACGAGAGTTTGCCTCATTTCCTGTTAGTGCCAGGGCCCAGGGCTCAGCAGGTGCATCCAAGAATTGAGCAGCTGCGAGGCCTACACTGGCCAGCCAAGGGTAGCGTGGAGCACTCCCAAGCTTACCGTGCGTTGACTGTTACCTTAGCAAGGGGGGAAAAGTAGGCAAGCTTCTCCACTTTAAAGGCCTTCCTTTTCAGGCTGCAATTCTTAATAGACATTGCTTTGGCAAGCCTCCAGAGAGGTTACCACCAGTGAGTGTGCTCCAAGTGGTGACGACAAACAGTTATGATAATAAACCCAATCATAACATTTCCAAGTACCCATCACGAGTTATTAGAACGAGACTGTACGGCGGACATTCCCGTCCACCTTTCATAGGTTACAACAGTACTTAACACTCTCACAGAGCCCTTAAGCACTATTCCAAACATCGAATCCCCACAATGACTCTATGCAGTGATACTAGTATCATCATCCCCATTTGACAGATGAGGACACTGAGTCACAGAGCAGTGAAATAACTTTCCGAGTGTCGTACGGCTTGTTAGGGACCAAGCTGGGATGGGAGTGTGCGGTAGAACATAGTTGAGCCCCGGGTGCAGAGCTCGGCCCTTTCCCGTAGGGGGCAACTCCCTGTGAGTTTGCCTCCACCCTGTGCATGCCTGTGACCCCTGCTGCTGGGCTGCAGCTGTCCCTACCCCTCAGGGACTCCCCCACTGCCATTAGCCCCCCCAGAAGAGTTTCCCCAGAGGGCATGATGATCACATTAGCAGCAAGCCCACGCTTTGATCATCCTTTCAGGTGGAAGAGAAGCTTCGGGAGGATTCCAGAAGAAAATTGCTTCAGCTGCAAGAAATGAGGAACAGAGCAAACCTCATTAAAGCCAATTTGGAAAGGGCAGTAGGTCAGGTAGGCGTGCTGCAGAGCCCCTTCACGGGCCCGTGCTCTCCACGGAATCCCGCACCCAAGCGGCCGGCAGGGATGAAAGAGGAGGAAGACGGCCTGCCTTAGTTCACCCGCTTATTTTCTATACGAAGAAGTGTCTAGAAAGAACTAGAGCTGAGATTCTATCTAGATCTAGAGTCTGAGCTCTTAACCACGATGCTCTACTACTTCGCTATTAGTTACTAAGCTAAGCATCATTTTTCTGTGTTTTGAAGAAAGTTTCGTGAACCTTTGTCCCGCCCCCAAAGGTAGTGGAAATGACTCCTGCGTTAGTCCTGTCCCCCATCAGCTGCAGTTCCCCTTCCCCTCATTTCAGATGAAGATCAACAGTTCTTGGGAAACTCAGCAGTATTTGCTGCAAGAAGAGTTACAGCAGCATCTGGCAGAGAAGGAGAAGCTGACCGAGGAAAGGCTACAGCAAGAGGAGAAGCTGAAAGCCAGAGTCAAGCGGCTAATGGCAGAGAAATCGGTAAGGTGGTCCCCGTCCTTCTCTTTACTACTGGAAACTGATGAAATGGGCTTTCCTATGAGAAACAGAGGGCATGTACTTAGATGGAGGAATCTCAGCAACTCCTTGTTGGGAGCTAAATTAATTAAAGAGGGTGAATGATGTAGGAGGAATTAACATGAAGCTTGAATCCTAAAACTCAGAGATCAACTTGAAGATCAACTTGAAGAGGCAAGGTTATTGAAATGTCTAGAAATGGTACTTTGTTTATATACCGCAGCTGATTTTATTGATAGAAATCCCAGTCGTTACTGCGGGTCCTGTTTTGTGTCTCAGTGAGTGCAAGACCAACCAATAGTATTTCAGTCTTTTGCTTTCTCTTCATGCATATCAGGGGAAACACATGGCCAAAACGGCTACTTACTTTTCCAGAAACCAGCCAATTAGAGGATAGTTTACAGTGGCGCCTCTCAACTCAAAGCTGTCCACAGATCATATGGGGATGTTGTTGAAATGCAGATTCTGACTCAGCAGGTCTCGGGTTAGGGGAGCCTGGGATTCTGCATTTCTGAACAGCTCCCAGCTGGTACCGATAGCACAGCTCTGCAGACTACATTTTCAGCCACAAAGTCTGAGAAGAAGGTTTTCCCCAAGTTGGCCGATAAGAACAACCTGGGGCTTCCCTGGTGGCGCAGTGGTTGACAGTCTGCCTGCCGATGCAGGGGACACGGGTTCGTGCCCTGGTCTGGGAAGATCCCACATGCCACGGAGCGGCTGGGCCTGTGAGCCATGGCCGCTGAGCCTGCGCGTCCGGAGCCTGTGCTCTGCAACGGGAGAGGCCACAACACTGAGAGGCCCGTGTACCGCAAAAAAAAAAAGGGAGGGGGAGGGGGCTTTTTTAAGGATATAGGGGTGAGTGCCTCATAAAAACTGGGAGCTGAAAGAGAGCCTGGCCTCGAAATAGAACTGGTAAGCCATCAGATCTCAGGCATCATCTCTTTTACACACACACAAGCATGCGCACATGCACACACAGGCCGTATCTCCTCTCTGTGTCTCTGTGTGGCTCCCCTGATCTCTGCTCTCTCCAGTCATGTGACAGGAAGGAATGACCTCATGGTCCCCCAGTTCAAAGGACCAGCCCAGGAAGCAAGTAGCATCTTAGAGCCCATAACCCCAAATCCTGGGAGTGACCATCTTAAAAGCCCAGCCCGTGCCAAGTGCCCGATCAGCTATGACCAGGGACAGAGTCACACACATGGCTGCCTGGATCCAGGAGTAGTGCTCAGAAAAGGGTTAGACAGACCCCCTAGAGTATGCTGCATTTTATCCTCCTAAGACATCAGAGACATAAAGCATTCAGTTCAGTAACAGCTTTTCGAGAGAAAGTCCATCCCAATGAAATTGCCTATAATCAGAAACTCCTGGTTCAAAAAAAGATGCAAATGTAAGAAGAAAACATTATCTGTGTATCTGGAAGAGTGTACACCAAAATGTGAATAAGGTTACCTGTGGGTAGTGTGATAATGGTGGATCATTTTACCTTCGTTTTGCTCACGTCTATGTGTGTATATAAATATTTTTTACAACAAAGATTTTATTTTCAGTAAAAAAAAATGCCATTTGAGAAATATTTGGGGATCTCCCTACAATTATAGAGTTTGGGCATTTGTTGCTCTTGCTTGTTGTAGGTTGGAGCCAGAAAAGGCACCCCAAAGATGGACCAAGGAAGGGAGATGCTGAAGAGAGAAATGTCCAGCAAATCCAGCCAGAGCCTTCTGTTTTCTAAACCTGGTGGAAGGAACTAGAAACGTCGCCCCGCTGGGCCTCGCATGATCCTCCGTGAGTCAGTGTAACTCTTCTGCGTCCAACTACTAAGATGCTTTTTTAGGACATTAAAGGTTGCTACCCTAGTGTGTTGCTTCCTAGACTGGTATTTTGCACAATACTGTATTTTGGAGTGTGTGAGGAGAGGGGTTCTTTTCACAGATATTATGAATGTAAACATACACAGGCATATGAAGAATAAGTTTGAAATTCAGACTCCTAGGCCTGGTAGATGCAATTATGTGTTTGGGTAGTGACAAACCCAAATGTCACACCTCCAAGGAGCTCTGAGAAGCCCGCAGTTGAGAAAACCCAGGGCGTGTACTGGGGCCACAGGACAGAATGGTAACCTCAGGGCTGTTGGGGCCATGGTATAGTGCATTTATATCTGAATTGATTATAATAAATGTGAACAGCAACCAGTTTTATCGCTTCCATAACAGTGAGTCATGTTTATATGGCGCTCTGCGGTGTTCAAAACACTTCTTGTCTAATCCTCTCTCAAGCCCTGGGAGGTAAATAGCATTATGTTCCCCATTTTACAAAGGAGGAAGCTGAGGCCCAGAGAGGTTAAATGGCCCGTCTAAAGTCACACAGCTAGTAAATTGAAGAATTGGGGCTGGAACCCAGGTTTCTAACTCCATCTCACGCTGCCCATTCTGCCGCACCAAGACAGCCCAGTAGGTCAAGTCCCAGGCCATCAGGACAGACCAAGTACCCAGTCATCAAAGAACACACACTGCCCAGGTGGACACACCCCTTTCCTGTGGTGTTTGAAGAGACCCTCATTTTTGCCTTCTCTCCAGCCATCTGTTCTCTCCCTGCCTTTCTTGTACGGCCAGAGACCACCAAACAAAACAGGAGGAAGAGCCAGAAGCCATGAATATCATTTATTTTTTATTTTTAAAAAGCCACAATAAAAGTATTTTGATATTTTAAAACCAAATGCATTCTTTATACTGATTAAAACTAGAAGGAAATGGGAAAAATGATTGGCATGATCTTCCACTAAAGGTACTTCTTACACAGTGAGAAGGGGGAGCATCACCTGACCTTAAAAATAATCTTGAAAATCCCAGCAGTTTTCCATAAAGAACATATTACTTATACTGTACCATATCCCCAAAATCCAAAACAGCAATCTCCAGCACCAGAAAAGATCACTTGGTCAGGCAGTAGTTAAGTAGCTGGCTCATGTTTGGAAGCCAAATTGTGTGGGAAAAAAATACTTCGGTTGAATACAAATATTTGAATTTGCATAAGTTAAATGTAATGCCTATGTGGCTCCACTGTATTTGAGGTCTTTCAAAGGACGTGTTAATCTTTATCATATCAACATTGCAACCCACAATGGCAATGTCCTTTCTTCACTCCTTGAACTAGATGGTTCTTTAGGTGTCTCCTCAGCCACACACCGCTTTCTCTGAGAATGCACATTCCCCAACCAGGTTTACCCTACCTACTGCTGCTCTCTTGGCCACACCTGACTGGCTGATCAGTAGATATTCTACCCAAGCCAGACCAATCAGGTTTCTCTTCTAACCCAAGCTGGGCCAATCAGCACCTGTGCCCTTGATATTTGGAAGTGGGACATGGAGTTACCACACAGGTCATTAATGGCCCGGAGCTGAAAGTCTTGATGCAGTTCCCAGCTGGGGTGGCCATTTCTCCCACTGTGTTTGGAGAAACAAAGCCAGTCTTAGAAAGAGATGGCCAGGATAGATAAGCAACAGGTAGAGACAAGAAACCAAGACCCAGGGAATTCCCTGGCAGTCCACCCTGCGCTTTCACTGCCAAGAGCCCGGACTCAATCCCTGGTCAGGGAGCTAGGATCCCATAAGCCACACCGTGTGGCAAAAAAAAAAAAAAAAGAAGAAGAAACCAAGACGACCCCCAGAGAGACAGTGCAGCAGACACTACAAGCCCCTTAGTCATTGCCTCCCTCTACTGTATAAGCAGCATGCGAAATGCCCTCATTTCCCAGCCTCCCTTGCAGCTAGACCTGGCTGTGTTGTTCAGTTCTGGCCAGTGACATGCAGGTGAAGGCCCTGGGCAGGGCTTCCCTTCTGGAATTAAAGGCAAGGCTTTGCTAGGAGAAAGTTTTTCTCTTTGTCCCTTTGCCTTGTCTCCTTTTCCTCTCCTGGAGCTCGGACTAGGAGCTGGAGCAGCCATGTTGGGGATCACCAGGTAAGAAGCAAGAGACCAAAGCCCACCTCAAAGGACAATGGAGTGGAAAGACATGAAAAGCCTGGGTGGGAGCCTAGTGGCATCACTGTGCTCTGCAGTGTACCTGAACTGCTTACCTCTGTACATCCTGTTGTATAAATAAATCAATCCTATCAGTTTAAGCCACTGTGGTCAGATGTACCTGTTTGTGCTGTGGAGCAAATCACTCAAAAGTTAGTGACTTAAAATGGCAACTATTAGTTCTCATGATTCCAGGCGTCAAGCTGGCCACTTGTACTGGTCTGGTTGGTTTGGCTGGGGCTAGTTTAGGGTGGCTTCGTGTACATGCCTGCCTGGTCATTGCCAGGCAAGCTGGGTTAGGACAGTGGTTCTCAACTGGGGGCATTTTGCCACCCAGGGGGTATTGGGCAATATCTGGACACACTTTGGTTGTTAAACTGGGGTGGGGGTGATACTATCATCTCGGGGTAGAGGCCAGGGATGCTGCTAAACATCCTGCAGTGCACAGAACAGCTGCCCACAACCAAGACTTATTTGATCCAATATGTCAATAGTACCGAGAATGAGAAACCCTGGTCTAGAAAGGCCTCAGCTGGGACGTCGGATTCTGCCTGGTGTGGTCCCTCATCACCCAGCAGGCCAGACCAGGCCACGTGTGGTGGGTACAGGTTTCCAAGAGCAAGAGGAGAGAGAAAGCCCCAAAGCACACTCTTCAAGTCTCCACCTGCCATGTGTTTGCCAACATCTCATCAGACAAAGCAAGCCACATGGCTAGAGTTCATTTGGGAGGGGCTCCAAATTTTTACCATCTACCCACATCCAGGTTTCTGTTATTTAAAGCTGAAGGCAGCGCGCGCCCAGAGCGTTAACGGGCGGGGGCGGGGGTGTGGAGTTGGGAGGTCAACTGGGCCTCCTGGTAGCCTCCCTGAGTTCAACCAATCCAGTGAGGAGAAGCCGTGGGCGGGGCGAGCTCCGCTGCCAGAGCGGCGTGAAAAATTTCCCAAGGCAGAGCGAAAACCTTTCCTGAGCGACTGAGCATGCCCACTGGTGAAAGGTCCAGCCCAGTTTTCACCACATCCCAGACTCCAGAGGGACTTTTCTGAAACCCAGAGAATTGACCATGTCCTCAAACAGCTTAAAAATCTTCCATGGCTCCCCCATGCCTCCTCAGGAAAAAAAGATCACACTTCAGTGGGTTTTTTATGCTTCATCCTCAACCAATTTCTTCAGCCACGTCTCCCACTACTTTTGCAAGAACTCTTTTGCTCCACGGATGTTGAAAACTTGCAGCTTCTCATACATACCATGTTCTCTGTGCACACAGGTTCACCTACCTGCGATTCTCTGCCCAGGCCCTCTCTACCGGGATAATTGCATCTGTGCTTTCTAGGTCTATGAAGCCAGTCATGCTTCATCCCTCTGGCATAGCTCTTGTTTTTTTTTTTTTTTTTTTTTTTGCATCTTTGTTGGAGTGTAGTTGCTTTACAATGGTGTGTCGGTTTCTGCTTTGTGGCAGGGTGAATCAGTTATGCATGTGCATGTGTTCCCATGTCTCTTCCCTCTTGCGTCTCCCTCCCTCCCGCCCTCCCTGTCCCACCCCTCTAGGTGGTCGCGGGGCGCCGAGCTGATCTCCCTGTGCTGTGCGGCTGCTTCCCACTAGCTATCTATTTTATATTTGCTGGTGTATATGTGTCCATGGCATAGCTCTTCTTATTCTGTGTTGTGAATATACTCTATGTGCTCACATGTCTTATCTTCACTAGAATGTGAACTACTTGAGGGCAGGGGTCTTGGCATATTTTATACCTGTATGGAACTCTAAGACCGACCAGGGTGCCTGGCACAGGATAGACACTCAATAATTGCTTATTGAATAAATGAATGGATTATGAGCTCCATGAAGGGAAAAAAAAAAAAAAAAAGCTGAAGGCATTCCAACTGATGCAGAAAGTTGCCCTGATTCCTGATGACTTTCTGGTTCCTGGTTTCTTTCCTTGGAAAGGCCCATTCCAATGCCTGCCCTTGGGTTCCACTAGGACTTTTTGTATCACTCAAGATTCTCTGGTTGCAACCAACAGAACTCTCCTGTGGCTAACTTAAACAGAAAAGGAGTTTACTGAAAGGAAATGTGGAAGGTTAGAGAATCAAAGGGCAAGCAAAGCGGAGGAGTCTGGACAGGCAGGAGCCATCTTTTCTTCCCTGTAGATGTCCCCTTTTTTGCTTCAGCCGGTTTGAGTTTCTGTTATTTGCAACCAAAATGGCATTTACTAAGATGCTCTGCACAGCCCCAACTGGTAGCTCTGAGAAGCTACCAGCGACCTTTCTTTCCCCTGACGTTGTACCAAGGGACAGCAAGGTACCTGCAGTTCCCCCCCAGAACTCCCAATCTTCTGATCCCCCAAGAAGCTAAGCCAAACAACTTCCTTCCACCCTTGCCAATGGGGGCCCATTTGGATTCGTGACTTTGCAGATAAGGTGCCCTTCTCCAGCAACTTGGCAGAGCCAGCAGTGCCTGCTGTTGTGGAAACCAGGGTCATGAAGTGTCTACGGAAGAAAACAGCTTCCCCCGGATCCGTGTTGCAAAGTGTGTTCCTGGTAAGTGGAGTGGTTTCCAATTTTTTAGCGTCTTAGGAATGAAAGCAATACACTAACGATGAGAGGAAACCCAAAATCTGCTAATGCATTTATTTTATTATTATTATTATTTTTTTTTAAATTTATGGCTGCATTGGGTCTTCGTTGCTGCGCCCGGGCTTTCTCTAGTTGTGTCGAGCAGGGGCTACTGTTTGTTGCGTTGCGCGGGCTTCTCATTCCATGGCCTTCTCTTGTTGTGGAGCACAGGCTCTAGGCATGGAGGCTTCAGTAGTTGTGGCTCGCAGGCTCAAGAACGCAGGCTCAGTAGTTGTGGCGCACGGGCTTAGTTGCTCCGCGGCATGTGGGATCTTCCTGGACCAGGGCTCGAGCCTGTGTCCCCTGCATTGGCAGGCGGATTCTTAACCACTGCACCACCAGGGAAGCCCCTCATTTACTCTTAATGCTTCCCCCTGTTGAGGACAAACAGGAGGAAAAAAGAAAGGGCAGGGCTTCCTTGGTGGCGCAGTGGTTGAGAGTCTGCCTGCCAGTGCAGGGGACACGGGTTCGTGCTCCGGTCCGGGAGGATCCCACATGCCACCGAGCGGCTGGGCCCGTGAGCCATGGCTGCTGAGCCTGTGCGTCCAGAGCCTGTGCTCCGCAGCGGTAGAGGCCGCAACAGTGAGAGACCCACGTACCGAAAAGAAAAGAAAAAAAAAAAGGGCAATAGCAAGGTTCCAAATGAGCTGAGAAATGACCTTCTAAAAGGGCTCTCAATCTGGCCTCTGGTAGATGTCTGTCGGGGTTTCTGCCCAGCCTAGACCCTCCTCAGGAGAGAAGACGTTTAGGGCTTACAGTGGGCTGACTGGTGGCCCCAAAGATCTCAGGCTCTAATCCCTGGGACCTGAGAATGTTACCTTACAAGGTAAAGTTTTGCGGATATAAGGATTTTGAGTTGAGACTATCCTCGCCCTAACTGCCATCTGTAAGTGTACTTATAAGTGAGAGACAGGAGGAGATTATATACAAAGAAGAGGCGGAGGCAGTGACCACAGAGGCAGGACTAGAGTGCTGCACCTACAAGTCAAGGGATGCCAGCAGCTTCTGTGGTTAGAGTCTTTTGAACTCCTTGGCTTTTCAGCTCCTAGGCTGTTAGATTTGAATCCGCAAATGCCCCAAGGAGAAAAGCTGCACCCAATGTCAAGCTTGCGTCTGTGTTTCCCTTCTCTCCAGAACTTGGCCCACATGTCTTGGTGTCTCTCTAACATTCAGATGCCAGCGAACAGATGTTTTCTTGCTTTATCCAGGTTTTCTAAAATTTCTTTAGACTTCACCTGATCTTATGTTATTATTGAACTACCATCTCAATTACCCCTAGGAAGAAAATTTACAATTTTTAGAGAAAATGGAACCCTGGTACAGTGTTGGTAGGAATGTAAACTGGCACAGCCACTGTGGAAAACAGTATGGAGGGTTCTCAGAAAACTAAAAATAGAACTACCATATGACCTCGAAACTCAACTCCTGGGTATAAATCCGAAAAAAACAAAAACACATGTTTTCAAAAACATGTATTTGAAAAGATACATGCACCCCAATGTTCAGAGCATCATTATTTACAATTACCAAGATATGGAAGCAACCTAAGTGTCATCAAGAGATGAATGGATAGGGGCTTCCCTGGTGGCTCAGTGGTTGACAGTCCGCCTGCCGATGCAGGGGACACGGGTTTGTGCCCCGGTCCAGGAAGATCCCACATGCCGCGGTGAGGCTGGGCCCGTGAGCCATGGCCGTTGAGCCTGTGCATCTGGAGCCTGTGCTCTGCAACGGGGGAGGCCACAACAGTGAGAGGCCCGCGTACCGCAAAAAAAAATAAAAATTTAAAAGAGATGAATGGATAAAGAAGATGTGGTACATATAACCAATGGAATACTACTCAGCCTTAAAAAAGAACGAAATTTTGCCACTTGCAGCAACATGGGTGGACTTGGAGGGCATTGTGGTAAGTGAAATAAGTCAAACAAAAACAAATACTGTAGGATATTACCTATATATGGAATGTAAAAAATACAACAAACTACCGAATATACCAAAAAAGAAGGAGAGTCACAGATATAGAGAACAAACTAATGGTTGCCAGCGCGGAGGGGGAGGAGGGTACAATACAGGGTGGGGAGGTGAGAGATGTAAACTTCTGGGTGTACGATAGGCTCAAGGATGTATTGTACAACACAGGGAATATAGCCAATATTTTGTAGTAACTGTAAATGTAAAGTAACCTTGAAAAAGTATATAAAAATTTTTTTAAAAGAAATCATATTGAAAATTGGAAACAATTTAAATGTCCATCAACAGGAAAATGCACATATAAATTATTGTATTTCCCTAGATGGGAATCCTACATAGCGAGAAAAAAAAGAAAAAGAAAAAAGGGATGCCAGCAGCCACCAGAGCTGGAAGAGGCAAGGGATGGACTCCTCCCTAGAACATCCAAGGGAGTTTGGTCCTTCTGAAAAACCTTGATTGCAGCCCAGCTGATGCTGATTTGGGGCTTCCAGCCCCCAGACCCATGAGAGAATACGTTTGTTGTTTTAGGCCACTAAGCTTGTGGGAATTCATCACTGTGTTTAGCAAACCAACACGGGGCTCAATCTTCAACTCATTAGAGACCAGCCCCCCACTTTGATCTGAACACTTCTGGACTCTTCCTATACGGCAGGAGTGCTGTGGGAATTGCACAAAGGACCTTAGTTGTTTTGTATGTGTGGAAACAATCAAGTAGAAAATTATTCACGTTGTTCAGAGAATAGCTCATGGATGTTTAGTACATAAAATATGGAGCATGGATGCACCTCCGTCTAAAAGGAAGGCAGGGAGAATGTTAGCTGGGAATGGTAGCAATAGGCTGGAGCCCTGAATAGTGCCTAGGAAGACAAGGAAGTTATCTGCAAGAGTAAATTAAAACCAAAGCAGGAGGTCACTTTCACCTCAAAATTCCCAAAGGCACACTCGTCCTGCTTGTTCACTGGTTCAGACTTCTCAGAGCTCTCTATCTTTTCACTACAGAAAAAGCTAAAAAGGTAAAAACCAGAAGACCCTGGCCCTTCCTTTCCTCTCCGCCGTGTTTTTGTTCTTAGACTAAATATAAGAAAGGCAGAGACAGGGGAGAAAAATCAAAAGCCACCCACCTCACCTGTTCTTGGGCCCTAACTGGCCCCAGGGCTATGAAAGAGCAAAGAAAATTCCCCCCAGCACTCCCACCCCACCCAAAAGGAGGAATCTCAGCAGCCATATTGGTGCCATGTGACCTCCACCCTCTCAAGTCACAGCTGATAGGTATGTGTTCACCTGACCAGGAGAACCAATCAGAAGCTGGGCTGTGGTCGGCTCATCTCTCCCAGGTCCTGGGTTGGGCAATGTGGTATCAGGGATTAAGGGGCCACAGGTGAGTGAAGCAGGGGACGTACCTCAGCACAGAGAGAAGCTGATTGCTGAAAGAGGCCGACATGAGGATGAGACCTCAGACATAGCTGTCTCCTGATGACTTTCTGGTCTTTGGTCCTGATGCCTTGGAAAGCCCAGCTGTACTTCTGCCCCTGGGTTCCACAAGAAATGCTGTGTCCTCCCAATAAATTCCCCTTTTAAGGTCGGATCCTAAATGTAGTCCATGTCCTTGAAGGCGCGCCCTGCCTTTGCATCATATCAGGCAGTGCTGGGCCCACAGTGGATACTCCACCTGGTCTCGATTTTGATTTTCACTTTTCTCAGACCAGTTACAGTTCTGAAAAGGGGAGCCACAAGCAGATGATTGAGATAAAGATCGTGTTGGAGCACAACTGTGACTGCAGTGCAGAGCGCTGCCTGGTGTGTGTGTGCAGCTAAGTCAGCTGCTTCCACCCACAGGTAAGTATGGAGCTCCACAGATATGTGCCAGGGTACTGTTCTGGGCTCTGGGGACAAAGCATGAAGCCCCGCTCTCCATGGGAAGGGTCCTTGCTTGAACAGTGTTTCCCAAAGTGGGTCCCGTGGCCTTGGGTGACCATGACCATGGTCATTGTGGACTGGCTACTTGCACTGGATCTAATCAACTTGAAAGCCACCAGGGAGCCACGTGCACAGAGAAAGCTGGTCTGCAAGAGGAGACTCATGAAGCAGAGGTTCACGGAGAAAACAGTCCTTCAGAGAAAGAGGCAGTTCTGGGCTCTCCTTAGCCTGGCCTCACTCACTGTCCTATAGGATGCCCCAGGCTACTTTCAATAAAGCCCTATCTTATGCTTAAACGAGTTGCAGTGGGTTTCTGTTGCTTGATGCCCAATGTTCTGAGACGCCTTGGCTCTGGATGAACACGTGTGAGATGGGAACTCTAAACTAAACCCACAACTGTGGAGCAAAACTGAAAATGGGACACAGCTTTATCCCTGGAAATGGATGGATCAATCAGACCACAGGCCATAAATGGGCAGTACACGAAGAGCCCTTCTGAGGATTACTGGTCTCATTTGTTGCCTTAAGGGCCCTGGCCAGGCCCATTTAGCTCCTAGGACAAATTGTGCTGAGTATTTAAGTGTGGAGGTACAAAAGGACAGCCCCTGTTCTGTATGCAAGCGCAGAGGGCGAGAGATGGGCTTTCAACTGGGGAGGACTTTGTTTTCATCCAAGCACTGCTGCTTCCTAGAAGGATGATCGTGAGCAAATAATGGGATCCCTCTGAGCCTTCCTCTCTACACCACCAAAATGGAGTTTCCTAATTTTTGTGTGTGTGTGTGTGGTACGCAGGCCTCTCACTGTTGTGGTCTCTCCCGTTGTGGAGCACAGGCTCCAGATGCACAGGTCCAGCAGCCATGGCTCATGGGCCCAGCCGCTCCGTGGCATGTGGGAACCTCCTGGACCGGGGCACGAACCCGCGTCCCCTGCATCGGCAGGCGGACTCCCAACCACTGCGCCACCAGGGAAGCCTTGGAGTTTCCTACTTTTGAGCACCTGAGGAAACCACAGGCAAAGTGCCTAAGCTACACCTGACACAGAGTGGAGGCGGGGGTGCGGGGGGGAGTTGCCACGTGGTGGCTGTGACTAGACCACAGTCTCCTGATGGAGAACTTGAAGATACAAGCACTTCTCCAAGTGTGAGCCTCACACTCATTTCTGAAACCGTGTTTTGGGAAAATTCACCAGGCGCCACCAATAGTTTGCAAGGAATCTTCATATAAAGCCATCTCAGGAAAACGGCAGCAGGGCCACCTAGGTAAGACCAGTTGAGGCAGCCCTGGGGTCAGCCTTGCACAAGGCTTGGTTCCTCAAGGCACGTGATGGCAACTCTCATGACGTCCGTTTTGTTTGTTTTCAGTCTAACGCCGAGTTGTCTGTGTACTCAGAACTAAGTGGCTGGTACTAGGAACCACGGCCATCAGGAGTTTAGCCACCCTCTTCCTGGTGAGTCCCCAAGCACATTTCCCAGGGTTTTAATGGGAAAACGTCCCTGATGAGCTCCATTTGGGAATCTCCAAGTTAAACAGTCTATTCATTCAACACATTTTTATTGAGCACCTACTATGGGTCACATGCTAGGGATAATCTGCAAACAAATGGATCAAGTCCCTGCTGACACAGAGGGCACATCTTGGGTGGAGGGGGGACATAAAATAAACCAATAAATAAAATATGATGCAATGTCAGAAAATGAGAAGTGCTGTGAAGACAAATGAGGCAGGGTAAAGGACAGATGAGAAGGGATCACAAATCTGGGTGATCAGGAAAAGTCTCGAGGGAAATCACATTGCAGAAAAGTGACGAGTGAGCCACATGGATACCTGGGTGCCGAGAATTCCAGAAAATCTCTCAAATGTTTGTGCGCATTATGAATCTCCAAACAGATGCTGTATGACATCACATTTCCCAAACCCATTTGGCCACAAAACTCTTTTTCCCCACAGAGCATCTTCCAGGGTCAGCTTTCACAGAACACCCTGCAGGGAATGGTGATGGAGCCAAATGTGATATTCTGCAGGGGGAGAAACAGGCCCAGAGCAGACAAGGGTTGCCCATAGTCCTACAGCTCATTGATGAAGTCGTCCATCAGCTTTCTCGCTAGGTGGCATTCAGATCGCAGATCACCAGTAAGGGCAAGCCACTAAGATGGCCCAGCAGCGCCTGGCAGTGGTGGCGGTGGGCAGCGGGGTAGAACCAAGTTCATGGGTGCAGGATGAGCCAGGCACAGGCGCCTGGAACCTCCAGCTCAGACCCCCCTGTGTCCACTCCCCGACAGGGAAGCGTGTGCCTCTGATGGGAAGCCTGCACCCCCTCATGACAGCCTCATGGCAGAGGGATGGATGCTTTCCAAAGTTCTTGCCACCTGTGTGGGTGGTGGTTCGCAAGCCACCGTCAGACCATTCAGAAGCACCTTTCATGCTGAGCCGACAGCAGAAAGCCATTCCCCGGTGTCTTTGTAGCAATGCAGCTGGCCTAGGAAGCGATGTCCCAGAGTGCCTGAAGATGGGATGGTACGTGACAGCGAGCCACAGCACATCAGGCTCAGATCCTCCAATAACTGAAGGAGAGTAGTGGTCAGGAAACCTGCTCTCCTTGGACATTGCGAAGCAAGCTGACCCAGAGAGGGAGGGAAAGATAGGGAAATACGAGCACACAATACACAGATGCAAATTTCTCCAGAAAAGCCACTAGAGAGAACATGTATACACGTGCACCAGACACCTTTAAAACGTAGCCCTGGCAACAGGAGTTTCCTTGGGACCAACCCGCCTGACTGCCATGTGTCTCATCAGACCCCTGGAACTCTGCACTTTCCAGGAAGGCAGTTAGGTGGATGACATGCTGATACAAGCCGACCAGCTCCCAGATGCAACATGTGACAAAACGTTCTCAGCTTGCAGTGACACTGTTAAGGATTCAAGCCAACGCCAGAACTGAATGTTCTCACCTCAGATCAGTGGTTCTCAACCAGGATTGGGTTTGCCCCCCAGTGGACATTTGGCAAAGTCACAGTGGCCGGAGGGGGAGCTGCTGCTGGCATCTAGGAGAGCAGGGATTCTGCTAAACACCCACCAATGCATAGGACAGTCCCCACAACAAAGAACTGTTCTACCCCACAGTCAATGGGGCCGAGTTTGAAAAACGCTGCCCTGAACAAAGGAAAATCCATTCTCTTGGGCAGTGAGGATTCCCAGCAGAGAGCCTGGCCACCCGATGTCAGTTCCATAAGAAAGAAGCAGGAAACAATCATCCTTGGAGACCAGTCTGAGTGTGGTACTTACCATTTTCCTTTAAAGAAACAGTCTTTTACAAAGACTGTTTTCCTATCCCTCCCCAGTCCAAAACTATAAAACAAATTCTCCATGGCATGATATAAACAGACTTCTCTTCCCTTTCTCCTTTTCTCTATCTCCAGTCCCAACTCTGTGCATTAAAACCTGGAATTTAATTGTAATATAAAAAATGTGGGAAAGAAAAGAGTCAGTAGTAGTTAGAAACTCAAATTGATTGGGAGAAATTTTAGATTATTTAAAAGCATACTTGGAACTAATGGAGGTTGAATAACCACAACAAAACCAACTAGAATACAATTTGGGAAGCAAAAGTTATGGCAAAAAGCCTTCTGGGCTATAGGTGTTCCTTATCAGAAAAAAGAACCAATGTCAAACAATACAGCATGCATCTCAGAGATCACCTAGGCTCAATACTGTATAAAATTGGAGAAGTGCATGGGAACTTTAAATGCAAGAAAATGTCCTTAGTGTTTATCATCAAGATGACTTATTTCAGAAAGCATCCTTGATGATATGTCCAGTCAAGAAAAATCATCAGCATCTACTTTAACAAAACACAAAAGAGAGAAAAATCATATAATAATGGGATAGCAAGCTTTTTCCTTCACTTTTTGGGTAAAACTTGACAAGCTGTGAATATATGTGTTGGTAAGAGAAATTGTGTGAATACTTGATATAAACAAGTGAGTAAATGTACCTGCCTGGGCTTCCCTGGTGGCACAGTGGTTAAGAATCCGCCTGCCAATGCAGGGGGCATGGGTTCGAGCCCTGGTCTGGGAAGATCTCACATGCCGCGGAGCAACTAAGCCCATGTGTGACAACTACCGAGCCTGTGCTCTAGAGTCCGTGAGCCACAACTACTGAGCCCGCGTGCCACAACTACTGAAGCCCATGTGCCTAGAGCCCGTGCTTCGCAACAAGAGAAGCCACTGCAATGAGAAGCCCGCGCACCGCAACGAATAGTAGCCCCCGCTCGCGGCAACTAGAGAAAGCCAGTGCGCAGCAAAAAAGACCCAACGCAGCCAAAAATAAAAATAACTGTACCTGCCTTATCTAAATGCTGCCTCTTTCAAAGCTGAACAACAACCACAAAAAAGATAAAAGCTGCATTTTTTTTTGTTTCTGACAAATTAGTTGTCTGTTTTGAAAATCAGATTCAAAGTATGAGCCCACGAATTGACTTTTTGATTAGGAAAGGAAACACCATTCTAGCAGTTGCCAATGATAAATTCATTTTAGCACCAAGTGGGTTCTTTCAAATCAGCACAAAAGCATGAGAGAGAAAGAATCAGGAATACACATCTCACAGGAGATGCTGTGAGCAGAAGAGAGCAATAATTTGAAAGGTAATGCTAAGTTTATTGAAAATATCCACTCAATGAATTAGAATGGCAAAGAGGAATTGGGACCAAAAATATCTAACTGCTATTTACGATAAAAGTTGATTTTGATGTTTATTTCCCGAGTCTAAAAAAAAAATTTAAGACCTAAGATTTTTCCATTGACCTGAAAGCAGTAAAAATTGTCCATTAACCTTCCCTCAGGCCAATAATAGAAAGGTCTCAAGGGGTAGAATAGGAGCCAGAAATAAGATTGAAGGGGAAACAGTAAGGAGATGCACATCAAATGACTAAATTCTATGGGTAGGTTAAAAACAGACGATCTCATTGTCCTATGTCATGTATAGCCGAATTCTGTGATGTGTACATTTTTATATGTACTTCCTTTCACTGAAACATATAAGTAAGAGGAATATGATTTTATCTCTATGGATTTCTTCAAGTCAGGGTTTCTCAGCTTTGACACTAATGATATTTGGTGCCGGAGAGCATTTACGTGAGGGGGGCCGTCCTGTGCACTGTAGGATGTTTAGCAGCATCCCTGGCCTCTACCTACTGGATACCAGTAGCTCCTCCCTGGTGTGACAATCCAACATGTCTCTAGACATTGTCAAAAGTCCCCTGGGAGGCAAAATATCCCTAACTGAGAGGTACAGCTTTAAGTCTACTGGGGGAAAATGCAGTATGGAGAAGTAGACTAAAAACAGTATCAGCAAGGTGGCAATTTTCATGTTTCTGAAAGGAAGGTGTTGGTAACTGCATTCAGTCACAGGACCGGAAGAATCCAATGACTAAATCATACTGTTCTATGTAATGAAAATGCTACAAAAGGGAGAGTTTTGAACAGGAATGGTGCTCGAGCTCATTTTGTCCAACTTCCTTGTACAGCGAAGGAAAACTGAGAGGCAGAGTTGTTTGTCTAAAGACCACACCAATGCAATACAAACATAGGTGGTTACCAGTAAATACTGCGTAGTTTCCACCTGGAAAAACAAAAACACGGGAGCCAACCTGCATGAACCCCTGAGGTGGCATAGTACGAGCCTCAAACCACATAATGAGTTCAGTGGATTAAAACACATCTACACTGTTTAAATCAAAGACTCCTAATGATATTTTTTAAAACTCACTGGTCACTTTGGCAGTTGCTTCTTTGAATAATGACACATAGGAGGAAAGAACCAATCTCTTATTCTGCCTTCCCTGAACCAACTGTATTTTATGATAAACAAATAAACAAATGGTTGATGAAGGATTCTAGCTAATAATTACCAAAGGAATAACAATCAGAAAAAAATCACAACTCTGTGACCCCACAAGAAATACGGATCCAGGGAATGATCCTCAAAGGATGCTAAACCTATTAGGTAAAAAGTTGATGGATGAGCTCCAGTGCCCATTTACAAATGAATGGATAAAACAAGGTATATACACACAAGGAAATATTATTCGGCCTTAAAAAGGAAGGAAATTCTGACACATGCTACAACATGGATGAACCTTGAGGATATTATGCTAAGTGAAAGAAGCCGGTCACTAAAAAGACAAATACCGTATGATTCCACTTATATGAGGTCCCTAGCGTAGCCAGATTCATAGAAGTAGAAAAGAGATGGGTGGTTGCCAGGGGCTGCAGTAAGGGGAAAATGGAGAGTAGTTGTTTAAGGGGTACACAGTTTCGGTTTAACATGATGAACAGTTTTTGGAGGTTGGTTAAGCAACAATGTGAATATCCTTAACATTAGTGAACTGTATATTTTTAAATGGTTAAGATGGTAAATGTTATGTTATGTATATTTTACCATAATGAAAAATTAAAAATGTTAATTATTGGGGGAAAAAAAAGCCGTTGGAGACGTTGTAATGGATGGCTCAGTCTGTTAGCATTGGACCTACCATTCAATCTCAATATCGTTAAAAACAGGATGACCAGACATTATGTGCTCACTGTGTGATGCAGGATGGATCACACAGTACCGCCTATGAAGGCGTCTGGACAACAAAAAGACTTTGATCTCCTCAGTCCTCTAGATCTAACTATTAGTTTACAGGAAACATGGGGAAAAGAAGAAGAAGTTAACTGAAACCAAGAAGAAGTGATCAGCCAAATCCAGGATGTGAATATTCTACAGGACACAAGACCCAGTTTCTCCAACAAATCAGTGGCTGGGGGATGAAAAAGGTCAGAGGCGGGGAGTTGCTGTTACAGAATTAAAGACATGTCAGGGACATAACAACAAAGTGTAATGTGTGGACATTGTCTGGATCCTGATTCTAACAAACCAACAGTAAAAAAGATATTTCTGAGAGAATCAAGGAAATGTGAGCATGGACTGAATATTAGATGATATTCAGGAATGATTATAAGTATTTTTAGCTGTGATCATGTCAAGGCGGGGATAATGTAAAGGAACAAAAAGTCCTTTCAGTTAGGATGTCTTTATGGGTGAAATGACACAACTTCCTTTAAATTAACCTAGAAAAAAACTCAAAAAGGAAGAAAAAAGAATGAAAGAACACTCGGAAAATGTTGAAGCTGGATGATGAATACATGGAGTTAATCGCAGGCTTCTCTAGTTTTGTGTGTGTTTCCAAAATCCCATAATAAAAAACAATTTTTATGTAGGCAATCTCAAAGGAACATACAGACACACACACAAACAGAGTGAGCTACAACCAAAGCGTAAGCAAATGAGGAAGCCATTTGCGTTTAATAAGTGCAGGAAAAGGGAGATTAAGCATTGGGCCTTGCAAAGTGAGCTAACCAAGTCTAAGATGCCTGTATTAAGCTGGCACCCTCAAAGATGCTCCACACCCTGGCAAGAGGAGGGCTTAAAATTTTTTTTTCTGGTCTTTCAGAAAGCGCAGCCTATGAAAACCTGTAGTTTTCAATGTGGCTCTGGAGGGGAAAGCTAATAATGGCCACAATACTGATGATGATGATGATCACCCTGAAGGTTTGTAACCACGTGGGTCTGGGGCTCAAGTTTACACTCCATGTATTCAGTGAGAAAACTCCAAGTTGAGGAAATAAATGTCAGTGTTCAGAGGTTATTAGCATCCCTGGCATCCAGCTGAAACAAACAAAAAAGACTTCCGAGAGAAAAGCAGCCAGGAATCAGACCCCTCAGGATTCCCACAGATTAAGTTCAATCAAGAATGAGATCACAGTCAAATTACTAAACATCCAAGCAATAAGTCAGTATGAGCCAGAGTAAGCAGACACAACAAACAAGACATTGAGACCCCCCCCCGCCACTCCCACCCAAAGACTTCAGATGTTGGAATTATCAGATAACAGATTCTAAAATCACTATGTATTCAATATTTTTTTTAAAGAAGGCTTTTAAAATGAGCAAGGAATGAGACTATCAAAATGGCCAGACATTTGTCCTCAGGAGTTTGTGGGAGCACAGGAGAGCTATTTGACCCCTGTACATTTGCCTCTTCCATTCTGGTGAGAAAAACAGATTTCTTTACAGAATCAAATTATGCTGGCAATAAATATTCAAGTGCTTCCAGGAGCCAGAGAGGAAATATGAGCAGTGCATTGGGCAGGCAGAACATAGGCTGTATCTAAAGAAGGAGCCTCTTCTCAACCCCAGCAGATTGTTGATCTATATACAAGAAGAGAGTCCAGGTATTGCCAGATATTCCCATTTTCCCAAAAAAAGGCATAAATCCAGATGTCAATGATCTGTACATGTTGGCTACTGTGGTAGACATCTGGTTTTTGTCACCTAATAACAATTCACCTCTCTTCTAAAATATTATGGTGTTATCATCCCCCTTTGGGGACAACACCTTTCTCCTAGTCTCAGTCCAGTTTCTCAGAGATGGTGTTGATTCCACCTCTGGCTTCAGGGATGGACACGTTGGCTCAAGCTCAGCTAATCAGAGCAGTCTCCTGGGCCACAATAATTGGCTCAGGAATGGGCTTGTGACTCACCCAGAGAAAATGAGAAGCAGTGAGGCCATTGGGGGAAGCTTAGGAAAAAGACTCTTATCCTTCCCTATGGAATTCAAAGCTGAGAAGATGTAAGGGCTGGAGCTTTGGCCGCCTTTTTATGACCATTATACAGAGATTCTGTCTAAGGTTGGATCCACGTGGTTCAAAGATACCCTGAGAGCTGGAGAGAGGCCAAGGCCTCATGAAATCATCTGAGCCTGAACCCAGAGTTTCCCTCTAGACTTTTCATTTTTGGTAACCAGTGAATTTGCATTCGTGCTAAAGACAATTTGAATAGGTTTCTCTGTCACTCCACAGAAAGAGGCCTCTCCATTCAGCAACTATTTAAAAGTCTTTTAACACGCTGGGAAAGCTAGACAAACATATCTGAGGGCTGACCATGGACCTTCAGTCTGCGGTCTCAGCACCTGGCCAACCCTCTCCTTCTGTACTCCTGTCCCTAGCTTCTCTGATGACTCATCTTCTAGCCTCCATTCCCACTGCTCCTGCCCTGGACCATCCTCTTCTCTCCCTGCTCTGCCTCCGGAAATCCTACTCATCCTTCAGAACTCAAGTCAAATGGGTCCTTTTTTCTTAGCGCTTTCCTGACCACCCCACCCTAAGCCCTACCCGAGGCAGAAGAAGATACCTCTCCCTCCATCCCCAGGCCCCTCTGAACCCCCCGATGAACACTCAGCCCTTCTGCTGAGGATCCTAATTACGCAGCCACGTTCCTGTCTCCCCTGCTTCTTGACCGTGATCCAAATTCAGACGCAGATTAGAAGGGATGATATTTGAGGCTTAAGTTTCAAAAAACAATCAGTTCTTAGGAGAAGTCAGAAAACATGGTGAAAGATGAGGATTTGGGTCAGGGATTCGAAAGAAAAGAACAGTTGTTCCGGGGAAAAGAGAGGGTCTATGTGGAGTGCAGTGAGGAAGGAGGAAACACTGGACATATTTAGACCGAACGAAATGATTCAGAGGAAACCTGAGAAGAAATGTCTAGAGAGGCATGAGATTGATCTGACTGTAAAGGAATACAAAAAATGTGTGACGGGAATGACCCAAAACAACAACGACAAAATGCCCAAAATAGGTGCACTGTTCACATGAGAAAAGAATGCAGACAGCAACAAGACGCTGAGCAACCTCCAGAAAACAAGAGAGAAGGTGACAAAGGATGAGGTCATTTCAAACCAGATAAACTGGGAGGCTTTCTATGGATTGAAAGGGGTTTTTCAAAAGCTAGGGCTCATGTTGGCTTGCCCCTGATGGAAACTCAGGGCACCGAGGCCTTCTGGAATTTTCTGTTCAACAGATAGACACAGGGAGGGTCCCAGGAGGCCAGGCAGTTGCTAGATGTACCAAAAGACCTACCATGGGTCAAAGGTCAAAACAAGCAAGGTCTCAGTTTATGAGCCACCCCAGGCAAGCACTGTCTCGCTTTTTACTTCTAAGGACCATGGGACCTTGTCCACAGTTCCCATGCCTCCTACCGTGGGACCAGTTGTTTCTTCATGTGATAAAATACCTAAGCCGGACAGTAGCCAATCACAGCGGCCTTTAACCTTTGTTGGGGACATACCTGGTTGAGGTTCTGAGCCCTCTTCCCAGAAAAATGAACACAGCCTCAGTCACAACAAAGTTTCCTTCCCGTTTAAGCAGCTTATACCCGCCCTGGGGCCCATCTCTTGAACAATAGTTCCTAAACTCATTCACTTAATCAAAAAAACATTTATTGAGTGCCAGCTCCCTGGTACCTGCCAGGCACTGCTGCCAAGTACTGCTCCGGGCACCAAGGATACAGGGATCCTCGCCTCATGGAGTGGACCTTCCAGTTTGTATCTGAGCCCTCAAATGATCAGAATGTCTGGCGAAGCGGCCCGGGAATTCAGTGATTCTGACAAGGGGCTAGAATTAGGACCTGTCGTCCCAAAGAGCCCCAGCTCAAACACCCCTTCTGTAAGGAGAGAGGGGAGGAGTGTATTGAAAGCATGTGCTCTAACTGGGAAGCTCATAGCCTGCTGAGGGAGTGTAGAGGGTACCTGCACTTTGGAAAAATGTTTGGCAGAATCTCGTAAAGCCGGACGTATGTGTGACCCAGAAATTCTACTCCTAGATATATACCCAAGAGATATGTGCACATGTGCAGACCAAAAGGCATACACAACGGCCCCCAATTATCCCTGGTGTTCACACCTCTGTGTCCCCTCCCCTTGAGAGTAGGCAGGACTGTACCTTATTTCTAATCAGTAGATGCTGCAAAGGTGATGGGCATGTCATTTCTGTGACTATGTTACAGAAGATTGTAACTTCCATCTTGCCTGGAGACTCTCTCTATGGACTCTCACTGGCTTTGATGAAGCAAGCCACCTTATGGAGAGGCCCACATGGCAAGAAACAGTGCAGGATCTCTGGCTAACAGCCAGCAAGGAGGTGAGGCCCTCAGACTAACTAACAACCCTCAGGAAACTGTATCCTGCCAACCACCACATGAACTGGAAAGAGGATCCTTCCCCAGCTGACCCTCAGATGAGACCCCAGCCCTGGCCACCTCCCTCATTGCAGCCTGGGAGAGACCCTGAGCAGAGAACCCAGCTAAGCAGTGCCCGGATTCCTGACCCACACAAACTGTGACATAAGTGAATGTTTTTTTGGATCCGTTAAGTTTGCCATAATTTGTTCTGCAGGAATAGATAACAGAGTGTAAAGCAATGCAGCAGTGAGAGTGAATGAAGCACAACTACATCAGACAACGTGGTCGAACCTCACATAGTTGAGTGAAAGAAACCAGGCAGCAAATGGAATCTGTAAGATTCCATTTCCATGAAGTTCAAAAAGAAGCAGAACTAATCTATGATTGGAAGTCAGACAAGCGGGAGGGGGTAACCAGAAGTGAGCACAGGGAGTCTTCTCGGAGGGGTGGGGGCGGGTGGTGATGTTCTGCTTCTTGTTCTGGGTTCTGGTTAGGGTGGGTGCATACACTTTGTGAAAATTCTTCAAGCGTACACTTATCAGTTGTGTTCTTTTCGAGATGTAGATTATGTTTTGAAAACAAAAGTTTACAAAAAAGACAATATGCTGGAGTCCAACAGCTAGGGTTCGAATCTTGGACCTATCACTTACAAGATTTGTAACTGGGCAAGTTACTTGACTTTTCTGAGCCCGCCTCTGTAAAATGGGTTGGGCTAAGAATTAAATAAAACAGTGCATGGCATAGTGGCTGGTACCTAACAAGCCTCAATAAATATTAGCTAGTTTGGTTCACCTCATTCATAATGGTTCATTGTTAATCTCAAAAAAAGAAGTAGTGGAGGTTGATTTGCCTGGATGCCTGCAAGTCGAATTTATGGAGTTGTCCTGCAGGTGCCACCCCACAGAGACCAGCTGGATTCTCTGAATCCCTCTAGCAGCGATCAGGGGAGCTCAGCCTGCCTCTGACACCCACACCCAGAAAGGTCCCTGGGCAACAAGCAAGATGATATGCGAGTGTTCTGAGGTCAACTTTGCTCTGGGTTGGGACTGAGACGATGCAAATCAAAGCTCTCCCCAGGATGGCTGTGATCGGGTTGAGATGGTGCTGTCCTCCCACATCATCAAGAAAACAACAAAAACAAGCAAACAGACAGACAGCAACGCGGACATTCACAGAAGGAGTCTGTGGTACCGGGCACAGTTTACTACTTCACACATATTAACCCATTTGGTCTTTACAGTCAATGCTGTTATTACCTCCATTTTACAGGTGAGAGAAGTGAGGTACAGACAGAATAAAACAAACAAACAAACGAAACCAGGCCGATCAGAGGTGGGATCAGCACCCTTCATCTGCAGCTTTCAAACAGAACATACAGACTGACCTCCCTGGCAAAGCTTTTTTTCTGTTTTTTTGTTTGTTTGTTTTAGAGAGAGTGGTTTTTTGGTTTTGTTTTAATTTTTTAAATTAATTAATTTATTTATTTTTGGCTGTGTTGGGTCTTCGTTTCTGTGCGAGGGCTTTCTCCAGTTGTGGCAAGCGGGGGTCACTCTTCATCACGGTGCACTGGCCTCTCACTATCGTGGCCTCTCTTGTTGCAGAGCACAAGCTCCAGACGCGCAGGCTCAGTAGTTGTGGCTCACGGGCCTAGTTGCTCCGCGGCATGTGGTATCCTCCCAGACAAGGGCTCGAACCCACGTCCCCTGCATTGGCAGGCAGATTCTCAACCACTGCGCCACCAAGGAAGCCCCCTGGCAAAGCTCTGATTTGCAAGAGATGAATGTCCCAACCAGCCTTGTCTCTATCTGAGAAAACACCTGGGTGATTTCTCATTTTCTGACAGGGGAAGGGGGTGAGCACGGCTGCAGAAGGCCTCAGTGACCAGCTGTGATTTTGTGGTTTGAATTTATTTTTGTGAACCTGTGTGTGTGTGTGTGTATAAAAACCTGCATTTCCTTAGCCCATAGCGTCAGGTTATGAATGGACTGTGGAGCCTCCAATGGCCCTTTGCTCTCCCATCTGACACCTACTCAACAGCGTAGCTACTTCCTGATCTTCGAGCGCTCTCTCTCTCTTTTACACTACCTTTCTCCTGTTCCAGCTCTTTCCCTGGCTCTCTCTTACCCCTTAAAGGCTGGGCAAGCTCCCTACCTCTTCCAGGCAGGAGGCCAGCATTCATTTCTTGTTGGAATGCAGGGGACAACAAGCAGATCTGGGGAGGGGGCACAGTGGATGGGCTCTCCCAGTCAAGGACAGCCCAGGGAAGGTAACTGCGGCCCAATGAGATTTTATGGGGCAGAGGTCCTGCAGGAAAGAAGCCCAGTGGGTGGCAGGAGAGGTCCCTGGCAAGCCCCAGCTACGTCCTCTTGGCCTCAGCTCCCTCCCCCTCTTGCTGCAGGCACTGCCCAAACTTCAGGACAGCCGGAAGCCCAGATTGTTCAGGGCTGAGGGAAAGCAGGTGGTGAGCATGGGTGTCTCGTGGCTGTGACACCTGTCACCTGTGGTCCCCGGGGAAAATACCTTCCCATCACAGTCATCTAGATTCAAATCCTTTTCTGGCTGTGTCACCTTGGTCACATACCTCCATGTCTCTTGAGCCTTATTTTCCTGTTCAAGTGGGAGTGATGTGATAGAAATAATACCCGTCACGACATTTTTGAGCGTTTCTCTGCAGAGCTCCCTGTTCCAGGTGTTTCATACACACCTACTGCCCCAGGTTATGGTGAGGATTAAATGAGATGATCCACAGGAAGGCCTGGGACAGTGCCCTGCGGGTGGAAAGCCCGGAGTTAACATCACTCGCTCCAGTATTAGGAGGACAGCTGGGAATGACAAAGCTGGGACATGGACCCAGGCCTTTCAGACACCAGCATCCTGATGTTGATGGAGATACAGTACAGCCTTGGTAGCCACCCAGAGCTCAATAAGACTGATTGATTACAGGCATCACCAAGGAGCCCATATAAGCTAGAAACCTCTTTTTTTTTTTTGGCCATGCGTGTGGCTTGCGGGATCTTAATTTCCCCACCAGGGATTGAACCCGGGCCATGGCAGTGAAAGCACCAAGTCCGAACCAGTGGACCGCCAGGGAATTCCCCAGGTGCAGTATTTTGATCACCCTATCATTTCAAAGTACAACTCTCACTCAGCCCAGGACATGCTATGATAAAGCCATGAGTTATTGGGGTATTTTAGTTTCTGTTTTTGAAATTTAAGTGGATGACATTGAACTGGGTTTTTAGACTTTCACACACCCTTTCAGATGACTGTGGCATCCTGTGGGGAGCGGCAGGATCCAATCAAGATTTGGCAATTTCTGCTCCAGTGAGCCTGAATTTCAGCTTTGTTCTCCGTTTAGTATTTCCTTATGGAGAGATGGACTAATGGCAACATATGCTCTCCCAAGCCTATCAGGGGGCCATGGGCGGCTCCGGCTCCAGGCTGGCCTGGATGGGCTCCGTAGGGTCTGGCTGGCAGTGAGCAGGGTTGCTGTTCTGTGCTCATGTTGATGAGACTGAAGACAAGCATGGAGATGAGGGTGGGGCTGGGGAGGGCCAAGGCTACAGAAGCCTAGGTCCTGGGGTAAGGACAGTTCAGCTCAGCAGCTCAAGAGTAGGAGGCAAGGCTGTGGGCGGGTGGCAAGGGTTGCCCCTGTTCATTCACTCATTCGTTCATTCAGGCACTGTTCTAGGTACTGGTGATACAGCAGTGAACAAAAGAGAAAAAAATCCCTGCCCTCATGGAGCTTAAGTTGGGGGCAGGGGGGAGTTGGGAGTGGGGAGACTGACAACAAATAAGAGAAGAAAACTAAATAAATAGCATGTTAGAGGAGTGGTAAGATGAAGGGAAGAGCAATAGAGTGAGGTGTTTGTTTTGTTATTCATGTTTTTGGGGGGTGTTTTTTGTTTTTTTTTGTTTTTTTGGGTGGCATCATGGGGCTTGCAGGATCGACCAGGGATCGAACCGGGCAGTGAAAGCACCGAGTCCTAAACACTGGACCGCCAGGGAATTCCAAGACCGTTTTAAATAGGGTGATATTTGAGTAAAAATCTAAAGGAGCTGAAGGAGATCCCTGGGGGAAGTGCCCGGTAGGGAGAAGAAACAGTAACTGCAAAGGCCCTGAGGCAGAAATGTGCCTGGAGAGTTGAGCCTGACCCTCTCTGTTCCTCTGAAGTTACCACTCAGGGCCCCGGCCTCTGTGGTCACTCCTCATACATTCCTAAGGTCTTTCTGGTCGAAGGGAACTAACCCAGGCAGAACCTTCCAGGCTGACTGAGGGCCTGGAAAATATTTCTAGGCACAAGTGCTGGGAGGGCTCTGCGATTCAACTGCAGGTTTGAATAAGTCCTGAGGTTTTGCCAAGCTTTTAACAAATGCACAAGGAATTTGCAAGAATGCAACAAATTCATTCCTGGACCATGCTCCAGAGCTGCTTAATCAGAATCTCTGAGGTCTGTGCCAGGGATGTGCATTTCCAAGAGCCTCTAGGCATGTGGGAGCATCTTTACCATATATTCCATCCCATATCGATTTCCATGATTTTTCTCTCTTATATCTTCTTCTAATTGACTAGAGTGGAGTCTGCCATCTTTCATCTTTCTCAGATGAATATTTTGAGTTTGTCTTGGGGCACCTTGTCAGTCATTTCCTGGCAGGGAAATGAGGCATTCTGTAGGTAGTCAGCGGGGCTGTTCTTCTCCCAGACAGAAGGGGCTGATTTGAAAAGAGGTGACATGGGGTGAGGGGAGATAGTTGGCATTTGCATGTCTTCTCCACACGCTCCATCCCCCCAGCCCCGTGCCCATGGTGAGTGCGGGGGGGTTTCTTAAGGATCTGATCCAGGTCAACACTGGGGCCACCGTCTGACCTTGTAGGGACTCAGGTGATGTTTGTAGAAGTAAAGAACACATGAATGAATAAACGCGAGTTTTGACAGGGAAGGACAGGAACAGTAAGGTTGTGGGCTTGTAAATACCCCTTCCCTAGCACGTGGGAGAATCTTCCATTCTTTCAGAAGTGTTCCTTCCACCGCACCTATCTCCCATCTCCACCCCCATCCCCAGAAGTGATGGTCCCCCAGCTTACTCTGTTTTCTCCTCCACAACAGAGAGAACTAGAGATTCCGGTGGGACGGGGGGTACTAATCTCCAGGCTTCTCCTGGTTCAGCTCCATTACCCTCCCACGCCTGACCACCCCCTCCTCAACGCACCGAGCCTAGAGCTAAGGTCAGTAGGAAGGATTCTCGAGTCTGCTCCTTCCCCGCTGTAAGACTTGGAGCTACTTCTGTGAACACTGAGCCTGTTTCCCCATCCTGGAAACGGGGCTGGGGACCTCTACGGGGCAGGTCCGGGAGGGTTCGCAGCGCTGCAGCGGGCTGTAATTGGCCGGGTGCTGCCAGCGCACCTCCCCCTCATCCTCGGGCGCCGCGCACGCCACGCCCCTCCCCAGCTCAGCCGTCAGAATGGCGTTGCCGTGGCGACGTTCGTACAAAGGCCGGGCGGGCGCGCGGGCTGCGGGCTGTCGCCTGGAGACTCCGCGGGAGGGCGGCAGGGCGGAGGTCAGGGCTTCTTGGCAGAGGACGAGGCGTGGGCTTCTTCCTCAGGCCAGGTGAGAGCGGCGCGCGAGGAGGCGGCGGGCGGAAACCTGGGCCGGAGGAGGCCAGCCCTGCGAGGTCAAGGGTGTTGGGGTAGGCAGGGGACCCGGCGCCAGCCGAGTCCGAACTCTCTGATCCAGGCTCGGGTCGCCAGGAGCACCCCAGAAAAGGTGCCCCAACACCAGCCATTCCTTCCTAAGTGCAGCCCCTACCTCGCCCCCCAAGGGAGGCGGCACGGGAGCTTTAAGCCTCTCCTGGGCACCAGCTCTTGGATGTCCTGTGGGTATAGCTGGGATTAAGAGAGGAACCCCTGTTTCCTCTGATTTATGGACAACACCCACCCAATGGTCAGAGACACACACACACACACACCCGCCCCTTACCTGAACTCCCCTTCTTTAAGGAACTTTGAGGCCACTGTAAACCTCAAAAGAAAGTTTGCTCCTATAGCCCAATTCTGAGCCATCCAAAGTGGTCGGGGGAACGCAGATGACTGAAGCCCTTTTGCTCTTTCCTGTGGCTGGTGCTCCATGGCACTGAGTAAGAACGAATTCACAGAGCTCCACACATTCAAATTACTTTGACAGTGTTTTCACGCAAGGAAGTGATGCACAGGGCAAAATGAAGGTGGAGAAATATTGTCCAATCCAAAAGCTAAAGAGATAGAATTTAGGTTTTCCAAGGAGTCATCTAAGCTAGATACTGACAGGAAAAATGAAAGGTAGTTACTATCAAAGCTTCCTAGCCAGCTGGCTGTACTGACTTGCTCTGAGGTGTCCTTTGTATTTTCATTCACTCAGCAAGTGTTTCCCAAGCACCTACTATGTGTCAGGTTCTGCCCCCCCGCCGCCCCCTACCCTGGAGAAGGGGTAATGCACAGAACTGGCAGGAACTGCAAAGGGTCTGACATTTGACCCTGTTTGAAAGTTAGTAAGTTAGCCTGCCCAGCTTATAGTTCCTGGCAGAAGATAAGAGACTCCTGGGCCAGAAACAAAGAACTTGATTACTCACAGCACAGCCGACATAACAGGCAGCAGAGCTGCAATATGCACATTGGTTCCTGTTGCCCTGAAAGTCCCTCGGGCTGGTGCAGAGCAGCCAGTGTGGATGCTGTGCGCACAGTGGGTCTGTGTCCCAGGTAAGGAACTCCAAACTCAGGAAACTGCAATCTTTGAAAGGGGCTGCTAGCAAACCTGCCCAACTTTTGCCCCAGAAGGAGCCGTTATCTTTATTAGAAACATTACCTGTATCCTCCCAAGCTGTTTGCCATACAAGCATCCTCGGAAAGTGAGTGCAGGACAAAATCTTTCAATGCCTTTGCTCTGAAGATGGGTACAAACACAACATACCCATGAAGAATTGCTTCTGAACAAAATGAACACAGTTCTGGTTTTCCAGGAACATATATCTTAGTGAAAGAGAAACCAACAGCAAGCATAACTAAAGAAAGGAACAAGAACATGTCAGAGAATGATAAGTACAAGGAAGGAAACACAGCAGGGGAAAACTAGCAGGGGAATAACATGACTGAGGGTGCCTTTAGCCAGAGTGGTCAGGTGGTTGCCCCGAGGGGGGACGTCTGAGCAGAGAGAAGACCCCAGCCTTGGGGACGTCTGGGGTGAGAGCTAAAAAACAAATATGTGCATAATCCAAGTTTAAGTTTTAGATTAGTGGCGTTTCCTGTGGTTTTCCTGCAGAAGAGACATTTCTTGGAAGTTTCCATTTTAGCTTAATTAGACTTGAATGTGTTGCGTGCTAACATGGTCCTCTGCAATTGAAGATTAATAACTGAAGGCAGCAGAGCATGGTTCTTTGGGAAGAGGAAATGTCTTTTCCCCTGTATACATGACAGCGAACTTAATCAAATGTATTTCTCATTATATGAAAGCATCAATATTTGTGGGACATCCACAGGCCTCAAAGTTTACAAATATAAACTATGCTGCTTATTTTTATTTCTCTTACCCCCAGGTAGGGTCTCGTCTTCCTTTCAGAGGATAGAATGCTGGTTTCAAGGACTTTCTTTTATTACATGTGCCAAGTGTCAGCAGACAGTGCAATTCCCCCACCCCTACTCTGCCCCACCAGCAGCAATGGAGGTTTGTACACTGGTTACATGCAAAGGCCCAGAGTTGTCACACACTTACTACTGTGTGACCTTAACTTCTCTGAGTCTCAGTTTCCTCATTTGTAAAGCGGGACAATACTGACACCTGCCTCGCAGGGTGGTTCTGAGGATGAAAAGAGGCCATGTGTGTAAAAGGATAGCCCAGTGCCTGGCACTTAGTAGGGATTCAGTGATGGAATGATGATGGAGATGTTGATGCAAAGCAGAGCAAGACAGGAGACCCTCTACGGTCAGACCTAGAGATTTTTGTTTTTATCCACAGTTTAACAACTTCACACTTCAGTGACCTTTCAGTTGAAAAGAGACTGTGGGGACTTTCCTGGTGGCTCAGCAGTTAAGAATCTGCCTGCCAATGCAGGGGACACGGGTTCGAGCCCTGGTCCAGGACGATCCCACATGCCTCGGAGCAACTAAGACAGTGCACCACAACTACTGAGCCTGCACTCTAGAGCCAGCGAGCCACAACTAGGGCCCTAGTGCCGCAACTACTGAGCCCACGTGCTTCAACTACTGAAGCCTGCACACCAGGAGCCCATGCTCCACAACAGGAGAAGCCACCACAATGAGAAGCCTGTGCACTGTGAGGAAGAGTAGCCTCCGCTCGCTGCACCTAGAGAAAGCGCGCATGCAGCAACGAAGACCCAACACAGCCCCCCCAAAAAAAAGGAAAAAAAAGAAAAGAGGCTATCTTTGACATGGCACTGAGATGGATCAGAATTCAAATATCATGTGAATTATCATCAACATCTTGGAACCAGCTGAAGTCACTGAAATTTTTATGTTTTAAAAAACATGTATATATGGGCTTCCCTGGTGGCACAGTGGTTGAGAGTCCGCCTGCCGATACAGGGGACACGGGTTCGTGCCCCGGTCTTGGAGGATCCCACGTGCTGTGGAGCGGCTGGGCCCGTGAGCCATGGCCTCTGAGCCTGTGCGTCCGGAGCCTGTGCTCCGCAACGGGAGAGGCCACAACAGTGAGAGGCACGCGTAACGCAAAAAAAAAAAATAATTAAAATAAATAAATAAATAAATAAATAAAAATAAAAAACATGTATAGGGCTTCCCTGGTGGCGCAGTGGTTGAGAATCTGCCTGCTAATACAGAGGACATGGGTTCGAGCCCTGGTCTGGGAAGATCCCATGTGCCGCGGAACAGCTAGGCCCGCGAGCCTCAACTACTAAGCCTGCGCATCTGGAGCCTGTGCTCCACAACATGAGAGGCCGCGATAGTGAGAGGCCCGTGCACCGTGATGAAGAGTGGCCCCCGCTTGCCACAACTAGAGAAAGCCCTCGCACAGAAACGAAGACCCAACACAGCCAAAAATAAATAAATAAAATTTAAAAACATGTATAGGGTTTACTTTGAAATGCATTAAAATATAAAATGTATAGATGGGTAGATATGTGATAAAGCAAATAGAACAAAATGTTGATTGTAGAATCTGGGTGGTGGTTCTATAGAAGTTCACCATCCACTTCTTTCAACTTTTCTGTGTGTTTGACATTTTGCTAATAAAATGCCAGGAAAAGATACGTACAGAGTCTTGACCGTACAGCCAAGCTATAATCTTGATATTTTGTCTTTGGAAATCATTTTTTTTTTCAACCTAAATATATGAAGGAATGCGGTGACTTAAAAAGAAAGTATCTTCTAATTCCCATTTCCTTGATGACTGACTCTTCCACACTTTAAGAAGCTCTGTAGAAGTTGGGGTTTCTTGAGTCAAAGTTCAGAAGCCCAAGATTAATAACAGTCACAATCACAGTAGGACAAATGGGTGTTTAGTGTAGCAATCACCATTCTAGATGCTTCACATTTAATCCTCACAAAACTCTTTGGGATACAGAGTATCATTACCCGCATTTTACAGATGAGGAAACAGAGGCATAGAGAGAGAATAAGTAACTCACTCAGAGTCACAGAGCTAGTAAGTGGTGGGTTAGTAACACTGAGTATTTGATTCTGTCAGATAACTAACCCCAAACTAAGCTTAATGGGAGGTGGAGAGCGGTTATCAGTGGAATTCAGATTTGTTTGGTTTTTTTTTTTTGCTATTGCTTGTTTGTGCTCTGAGTTACATAAAGGATGTCCTCTTGTGATCAGAAGCAAGCTCATCTATGCCGGCTATCACTGTTAAAAGGACAGTCTTAAAAATGTGCGGAATTATCATTGTGATCATTGTTAAATCCAGCTATCCACTCCTACCTCTGCTGACTTCTCCTGTGGACATTATGGTGTATTCCATTCATTCTAAATATGACATTGAATAATTAGAGGACTGTATTTTTCTAACAAAATTGTTTTCTGAAAACCTTTTATAGGGAAAGCAGAGAATATGAAAGCCTACCTAAAGAGTACAGAAGGCTATTTTGTCCTGAATAAAAGCACTACGATTGGAAGGCATGAAAATTCAGACCTTGTTTTAGAGGTAAGACCTCTTCCTAGCCAGTCCCCGACCCTCCCTACCTCTCACACCACCAAAAGTCCTTACTGTTCTGTGGACTCCAGTCTCTTGTAAAGCACAGCCTCTGGCTAACAGTCCCAGCCTTCCTCGGTGTGCCACCAATAACCAATCCCGGCATGTGCTGGGTCTCCCTGGCACATGTGGTAAGAATGAGCACAGTGCAAAGTGCGATGGGCCCTGTGTCCTTTGCTGACTGTGTGTGCAGTGTCCCACCCTGATGGCGTGGTTTGGAAGGTGGGCTTAGAGCTGATGCTTGACCTTCACCTGCTCCGCGTGTGGCAGCCACGGCCACCTGAAGTGCCCAGCTTGAGCAATGGCCTCTCGCCCTTTCCAGAGCTTCTGGAGACTATGGGCCCCTCAGAGCCCTCCCCCGCCCACGTACCTCCAAGTAGTAAATCAGGGTAAGCCCTGCACATGGCCTCAGCGCTCTCTCACTTCATTTCATTCCATTCTCTGAATTAGCTGTGGCTTGGTCCACAGTCCCAGCTCATTGACAGCCAAGGAAGTTGGAAGAAATTGTAAGTAAGGAATTATAAAAACAGTGGCTTTGAGCCTTTTAACATTTTGAAAGGGATTAAAATATTGAAGCAGAAAGAGAAATGCAATGGAATCCCTTTAGGACTGTGAAAGGCAGACCACTCTCAGACTTCACTCAACAGAGTTTTTTAAACTTTATTTTGAAATAATTATAGATGCACAAATGGTAGAGAGAATGGCACGAAGCATGTGTGGAGTCCTGTGCCATTTTACCACGTGTGGATTTGGGTGTGGCCATCAGGATATAGGAGTATTCCATCATCAGAGATGTCCTTTGTGATGCTCCTTTTATAGTCACAATTCCTCCTCCCACCGTCGTCCCCACGCTCCGAAAACCACTAATCTGTTCTCCGTCTCTATAATTTTCATCATTGATCTATGACCTTTGCGATTGATTTTTTTTTTTTTTTTTTTAGTCATTGTAATGCCCTTGACATCCATTTAGGTTATTAGCTTGTTCTTTTATTGCTGAGTAATAGTCCACGGTATGGACGTATCACCTATGTTTAACCATTCACTTTTTGAAGGACATTTTGTTTCCATTTGGGGCTATTACAAATAAATGTACCATAAACATTTGTATACAGGTTTTTGTGTGAGCATAAGTTTTTATTTCTCTGTGATAAATGCTCAGGAGTATGATTGCATGGATTAACATATGTGTTTATGTATATTCGGTTCGTAAAGAAACTGCCAGGCTTATCCAGCATGGCTGTACCATTTTTCATTTCCACCAGCAATGTATGAGACACATCCTCACCAGCAATTAGCATAAACACTGTTTTTCATTTTAGCTGTTTTAGTAAGTGTGTAGTGGTATCTCATCATAGTCTTAACTTGCATTTCCCAAATCGATAGTGATGTTAAATGTCTTTTCATGTACGTGTTTGCCTTCTGCATATCCTCTTCAGTGAAATATCTCTTCATATCTTTTAAGTGTCTCTAATCGAATTGTTAATTTTTTTACCATTGAGTTTTGAGAATTCTTTATGTATTTTAGATATGAGTCCCTTGTCAGATAGATGGTTTGCAAATATTTTCTCCCATCCGTAGCTTGTCTTCTCATTCTCTTAGCAGAGTATTTCACAGAGCAAAAGCTTTAACTTTTGATGAAGTCCAGGTAGTTATTTTTTCTTTTATAGATCATGCTTTTAGTGTCATGTCTAAGAACATGCCACAAGGTCCCTGACCCTGAGGATTTTCTCTTATGTTTTCTTCTAAGTGTTTTATAGTTTTATGTTTAAATCTATGAACCATTTTGGGTTCACTGTCGTTTATGATGTGAGATTTAGGTCAAAGTTCATTTTTCTTCCATGTGGATATTTAGTTGTTCCAGAACCATTTGTTGAAAAGACTATCCTTTCTCCATTGAATTGCTTTTGCAAGTTTGTCAAAAATAATCTGGCCATACTTTCTATGGGGGCTACTTCTTAGTTCCCTATTATGTTTCATGGATCTATTTGTCATAATGGATCTACCATTATGAGATAGCCTTGATTACTGTCGCTATGTAAGTCCTAAATCAGGTAGAGTGATTCCTCTCACTTTTCTTTAAAAAAAATTTTTAACCTATTCTAGTTCCTTTGCCTTTCCATTTACATTTTAGTGTAAGCCTGTCTGTATATACAAAATATCATGCTGTAATTTTGATTGGAATTGTGTTTAATCCTATATAACAATGTGAGAATAATTGATATACTCGTACATTGTCTTCCAATTCATGATGATGGTATATTTCTCCATTTATTCAGTGTCTCTCATGAGTGTTTTGTAGTTTTCAGCATACGAGTCCTGAACATGTTTTGTTAGATTTACACTTAAGTATATCTCTCTTTTTTTTTTTTTTTGAGTGATTGTAAATGGTATTATATTTTTAATTTTGGTGTCCACATGTTCATTGACAGTATATAGAAATACAGTTGATTTTTGTATGCTTCTTGGTATCTTGCAACCTTAACTGCACTTTCTTATATAAGGGCTTTTGTAGATTTCTTGGGATTTTATACATAAACAATCATGTCATCTGCAAATAAGAACAATTTTATTTCTCCTTTCAGAAAAGGAGATGTGAATGCCTTGAATCTTCTTTTCCTTCCTTTATTTCCCTGGTTAAGACTTCCAGGACTCTGCTGAACAAAAGCAGTTTATAAATCCTTATATTCGCTTGTTCCTGACCTTAGGGGAAAGCAGTTACTCTTTCACCGTTAAGTAGGAGGTTAGCTGTAGGGTTTTATACATGTTCTTACCAAGTGAGAAATTTCCCCCTTTATTCCTAGTTTTCTGAGAATGTTTATTGTAAACGCAACAGATTTAAAGATAACTCCATGAACGTCCCCGTGAGATTCTCCTCCATGATATGGTCTCCCTTCAAGGACACAGAACATCTGTGCAGTGTGCAAAGTGGGAGGAAAAAGAAGAAGAAGAAGAACTGTAGTTTCTTCTTTATCCTAACAAGGCATAGATTTGGGGTACTTTATTTCCTGTCTGGCTAAAGTAGAGACAGAGATCTCTGTTTTGAACCGGCCTATGATATTAGAAAACTGTAGTAATTTTTAAAAGCACAGGCTTTGGAGATAGACAGACCTGGGTTTGAATCTCATTAGGCTACTTTGTGGCTGAGTGACTTCAACCAAATTACTTAATCACTCTGAGCTCCTTTTCCCTGTCTGTAAACCTCTTACCTCACAGGGTTATTCTGAGGATTAAGTGAGAAATGCATATAAAGAGCCTGGCATGTGGTGGTCAGTGAATGTCACAATGATCATTATTATGGTCTCATAAAACAGAGATTGAGAAGAATCCTCAGAGGTGCACAGGGTTGAGATGAGGATCCACTGACATTAATAAGCCATTTGGAAAAGGGAACTAATGAGGACAGTTATTAACTAGACAGAAATTGAGTTGCATTCATTGTATATAAATAATTGACTGCTTACTGCTCCTCAGACTTAGCTTAAGAAATACGTCACTAGGCTTCCCTTGTGGCGAAGTGGTTGAGAGTCCACCTGCCGATGCAAGGGACACGGGTTCGTGCCCGGTCCGGGAATATCCCACATGCCGCGGAGCGGCTGGGCCCATGAGCCATGGCCGCTGAGCCAGCGTGTCCGGAGCCTGAGCTCTGCAACGGGAGAGGCCACAACAGTGAGAGGCCCGCGTACCGCAAAAAAAAAAAAAAAAAAAAAAAAAAAAAAAAAAAAATTCAGGGATTTATATTACTAAAAAGTCATCATTGCATTTACCCAGAGGTTACATCTAACAAATAAAAAAGATTGTTTTATTTGCCTGGATCAATCCTAAAGAATAGGCAGTCATGCTTCTAAAGATTTCTACTCATCAGCAAGGCTGACGTTGTTTTGACTATTGGTATCCTAGTATTTCGACATCATTTACTCTTTCCGATAATGGAAGGTAGTTACATGCTTCTTGTTTTTAAAAATTGGGAGAAAGGAAAATATAAGGAAGAAAATAAAAGTCACTTGTAATCATTTGGCTCAGGGAAAAATCAATATTGATATTTGCAGGGTTTTACCCTCCAGACTTTTTTCTATATCCTGTAAGGAGTTTGGTTCCCTAAGGCAATAGGAAGCCTGTTTATAGCCAGGCTAGTGAGAACTGTTTCTAGTCAACAGTGATAACTGTTGCTATCACTCATTCATTGCACAGTATTTACCCAGAGCCTCAGCACCGAGCCTAGTCTAGGGGTACAGTGATGGCAGAACTGGACATGGTCCCTGCCATCAGGAAGCTGCCAGGAGAGAGAGAAATAAGTCAAATGATCCCACAAAGGTGTGACTAATTCCATTCCAACATTGGGGCTGTAAAGGAAAGGAATATGGAAGACAAGGAGGACTTAACTAGACAATAGGAGAAGGGAATGGCATGTGCAAGGGCCCTGGGGTGGAAGAGCATATTGTGAATCCAAGGGACTGAGAGAAAACCAGGGCATCCAGAAGTCAGAGTGGGAAGGAGGAGGGCTAAGGGACAAGTCGGCCTCCTTCATGTCACCATAAGGGTTTTGATCTTTATCTGAAAAGCAGTGGGAAGAAGGCTTGAAGGATTGTAAACAAGGGGGAGACCTGCCAGTGAACATCCCAGCTGCTGTGTGCAGGCGAGCCATCAGGAGCTCTATTCACAATCTCCCCTCTCCCATTTTACATGGCTCAAAAGCCTCAGCCTTGCTCATTTCACAGCTAAACCTTGCAAGTTATAATTTATATGATTTGATGTGCCTTGTAAACTGTAATCTTTAGAGTTGGATGTGGCTGTTATTTAAACTCTGCTGAGAAAGGGACTCAGTTCTTCCAGAATGAAGAAACACCAAAGCCAGTGGTTGTTGGATTTTCCGTATGTTTAAGAGTGGTTGTTCAACATGAACTCCTAGGCATTCTGACCCAGTGGGTTTGGGGTAAGGCCCAGTAATCTTCACATTATATGCTCCCCAGGTTCAGGTGGGGGGAATGGAGTCCCCTGGAGTTGGCTCCAGGACCACACTTTGAGAACCCCACCATCAGTGCTCCCTCCCTCTCCCTTCTTGATCAGCACAGCTCCTGCTTGTGTGTGTGTGTGTGTGTATGTGTGTGTGTGTGTATTCTTTCAATAAACTTTGTTTTGAGGAAAAGAGAAGCGAAGGGTAAACAATGAAGGGCTGACTGACCCTACCCCTCCCCAGGGACTCCCCCAGTCCCACCCTGGGGAAGTCCCAGGATCCCTAGAAGACTGAGCTCTAGGACAGCCCAAGTCAGTGCAGGGCTGCAGCTACAAGGGTGGAGATTGAAGAGAAAAAGAAAGAACAGACATGACAGGGGGATGAAATGCTGGTGTCCACCCCTCACCCTCGGTGATCAGTGTCCTGCCAGCCATCTCCTTTCTCATGGGTGGAGCCATCTCTCCAGCCTGTGTCAGCCCTTCTAGCGTGGGATCTGAGGGTCGTGAAGCCAGACTGATCTCATACACACACACCAGATCCCATCCAGCCGGATGACTCTCGTCCCTTTTCCTGGCCCCTGCCAGTTCTGGGCTGCCTCTCAGGAAAGAACCAGAGCCTACACCATAATCTTGTTTATTATTATTAAACAAGGCTGCTGGGATTCTCCTATTATTTGCATCATTTCACGGACGTGCAGGTATGTCTGCTCTGTCAAAGGACACATACAGCTGTAACTCTGATGGGCATGGCCAAATTGTCCACCAGAGGTTTCCGGATGTGGTGTCCTGCCAGCAGTGGACGCCCGTCTCCCACTCCCTCCCCAGCCTAGGGTGCTGACCCCCCATTGGATCTTCACTGATCTACGGGGTGAAGTATGGTACCTGTGTCATTTTAATTCACATTTCTGTTATTCTAAGCGAACACCTGCATTTTGAGACATAAGGTGACAGGTGGACTCTCTGTGGGGAAATCCACGGACTGAAACAGGCCTGGGAGGGTGCACTTGCTGGCTCCCCATCTGCATCGCACTTGTCCTCCTGCCTGGGTCGTGCTCCCATCCTCCCCCCTCACCCCCACCTCACCCCTGGCTTCTCCACAAGTGCCTCTTGCTCTGGGGGTTCACCTGTTTGGTCTCACCAGTCCTCAGGGAATGTTTTGTCCCCTGTTTGGGAACTGGCGGCTGATTTCATTGGTCAGTACCCACCACAGCAATTGATGGGACTAGTTTCTCACCAGCAGGTGGAGGGCTTCCAAGAGGAAAAAGTTCAGAGGAAAGGGCTAGATCGTGATCTCATTTTTCTCATTTTTTTTTATTGTGGTAAGATATGCATAACATAAAATTTACCATCTTAACCACTTTTATTAAGTGTGCAGTTCAGTGGCATTAAATATATTCACACTGTTGTGCAGCCATCACCCCCATCCATCTCCAGAACTCTTTGAATCTTGCAGAACTGAAACTGCACCCATGAAACAACAACTCCCCTTGTCCCCCCATCCCAGCCCCCAGCAACCACCGTTCTGCTTTCTGTCTCTATGACCTTGGCTACTCTGGGTATCTCATATAAGTAGAATCATAACAGTATTTGTCTTTTCATGACTGGCTTCTTTCACTGAGTATAATATCCTTTCACTGAGTATAATGTCCATGTTCATCCATGCTGTAGCATGTGTCCGAATTTCCTTCCTTTTTTAAGGCTGAATAATATTCCATTGTGTGGATTCACCACATTTTGTTTATTCATTCATCTACTGATGGACACTTGGGTTGTTTCCACCTTTTGGCTGTTGCAAACAATGCTATGAACATGGGTGTATAAATATCTCTTCAAGGCCCTGCTTTCAGTTCTTTGGGATATATACCCAAAAGTAGACTTGCTGGATCATATGATAAGTTTATTTTTAATTGTTTGAGGAACTGCCATGCTGTTTTCTATAGTGGCGGCACCAAGTTACATTCTCACAACAGGGCACAAGGGTTCCACTTTCCCTGCGTCCTCACCAACACTTGTTATTTCCCTTTTTTTTTTTTTATAGTAGCCATTCTGATGGATGTGAGATGAAAGAAAGATCATAATCTTTTTTTTTTTTTTTTTTTTTTGCATTACGCGGGCCTCTCACTGTTGTGGCCTCTCCCGTTGCGGAGCACAGGCTCTGGAAGCGCAGGCCCAGCGGCCATGGCTCACGGGCCCAGCCACTCCGCGGCATGTGGGATCCTCCCGGACAGGGGCACGAACCCGCGTCCCCTGAATCGGCAGGCGGACTCTCAACCACTGCGCCACCAGGGAAGCCCCCATAATCTTTTGAATAGCATACATAATACAAACAGCTACAGCATACATTTATGGACTACTTACTGCATCTCACATGGCTTTATACATCATCTATGTATGTTCTGTATATATATTTATAGAATTATATCCACAAAACAAATCCTGTGCGGGTGAGAACTACTATTATCGTTATTATCCTCATTTGATGACATGGACATGGGACTCAGAAAGGTTAAGGAACTGGCCCAAATCACACAGCTAGACGGGGGAGGTGGGGCTGAGTTTCAGACTGAGCTGACTCAACCTTCTAAAAACAAAAGCTTCACTTTTTGAGTGTAAATTTAGCTTTGGGAACATCTAATATCTAAATTGGAAATTCTCAGTTAACTGAGATAACAAGATAATTGACTAAGCTAGGGAAATTCCACCCTGTGGAATGGAGAATGGGGGTTGTCAGTGAAATGTGAGATGAATGTTCTTGTGATCCTCATTCATGCAACAGACTGAGGTGGTGCCATCTAGGGGGGGATTTGGGTAAAGAGGAAACGTTGACCTGGTGCTTTCCCAGGAAGAGGAGCATTGGGGCTGTTAAGTGGGGGCCCAGCAAGAAACACCACTTATCTCTCCAATCCAGCCAGAGTAAGTTCTCTGCTTATAAGGACTGGTGGAGTTCAATTAGTCCCACCTGGATAACCCAGGATAGTCTCCCACTTTTTAAAAAATTTTTTAAAAGTTTTTGGCTGGGTTTGGTCTCCGTTGCTGAGCACAGGCTTTCTCTAGTTGCAGTGAGCGAGGGTTACTCTTTGTTGCGGTGCACGGGCTTCTCACTGCAGTGGCTTCTCTTGTTGTGGAGCACGGGCTCGAGGCACGCGGATTCAGTAGTTGTGGCACGTGGGCTCAGTAGTTGTGGCTCGTGGGCTCTGGAGCGCAGGTTCGGTAGTTGTGGCACACGGGCTTCGTTGCTCCATGGCATGTGGGATCTTCCCGGACCAGGGCTCGAACCCGTGTCTCTTGCATTGGGAGGCGGATTCTTAACCACTGCAACACCAGGGAAGTCCTTAGTCTCCCTCTTTTAAGAGCACTGATTAGTAACCTTGACATCATCACAGTCCCTTTGGCCATGTCATGGAGCATATTCCCAGGTTCTGGGGATCAGGGCATGGGCATCTTTGGGAGACCATTCTGCCCACCACATTAATACTACCACCTGACTGGACCGTTGCTTTGGGACTGGTCTGAGAGCTTTCTGGAAGAATCAGTAGGATCAATGCCACAGGCCACGGAGAAAGATGGCTGGATGAGCTGGCAGGTGATAATCCCGTTACCAAGAGGGCAGGAAGCAGGACTGGTTGAGTGAGCACCTCAACATCCCGGAAGCGGCCAGGCAGTTTGGGGCCTTGAGATGAACCAGGGGTTGGAAATACACACCTGCGAATCGAGGGGGTGGCACAGTGGCCCCAGCTCATGGACAGAGTGCAGAGGAAACGGACATCTGAGGGGAGAGGAGACCGGCGTGGAGACCTGGAAGCAGTCAGAGAGGTGAGGGAGCGCTGCTGCCAGGCTGAGGGTATTCATCACAGAGACAGCTTGCTTTGTGCCAGGTACTGTTCTGGGCACTTTCGAGTGTATTAACTCATTTCATCCTTAGGAGGTTAGTGTTGTTTGCCCCACTTTACAGATGAGGGCGTTGAGGCACAGATAGGCTGAGTATCCTGCCTGAGGTCACAGAGGGAGGCTGGGGCACTGGGCACCACGCTCAGGCAGTCTGATTTCAGGACCAGCCTCTCCTGAGGCCTTGCCGGTCCACAGGGCTCTCCTGGGGAGACCGGGGAGGAAGGATCCAGCTGACGGGGAAGCAGAGAAGCTTCTTCTTTCCTTCCAATCCCAGACCCGTCGTCTCACCAGCGCCTGGCCGTTTCCTCATATCCTTATTCTTTTGAAAACCCCATTTTTTTTTTACTATTTCTGCACTACATCCCTTTCTGGAGGCAGTGGGGGGATGGGGCTGGGGGATGGGATAGCCTAGAACCAAAAGGTTAAAAGAAATAGATAAAACGCACACACACACACACACACAAACACACACACACAAGTTAATTTCAAAAATGTTATCCCACTCCTTTGAACATGTCACCAAGCAGTACCTTTTGTCGATCCTACGAAGCCCAGCTTATCAAACTCATTTTTGCTGCTCAGGGAGCAACCAAAGAGAAGCAAAGAACCGTGCCCCAGGCTGCACAGCTGGAAGGTAGCAGAGGTGGGACTTGAACTCAAGGCTTTCTAACTCGAGAGCCCATCCTCTTGCTCATAATAGAGAACATTTCCCATTTGCCCTATGTTCTCTTCTAAGTGCTTTAGTATGTATTATATCATTTATACGTCACCAGTAACTTATAAGACTGTCCTTTTGTTACCTTACAGATGAGGAAGCTGAGGTATCACTTGCCCAAGGTCACCCTGCTAGGAAGTAGGAGAGCTGGGCTCGAGGCCAGTCTAGTAACCACCACGTTGCCCTGCTCCCCCAACCCCTGAACCACCAGGCCACGTGCCTCTCTCTGACAACTGTGTCACATGTCACAGGGAGGCCGAGAGCCCGAAGAGGCCCCCGAGGGCAATGGCAGTGGGTTGAGGACCCAGCGGGAGAGGAACCTCTTGAAGCCATTTGACAATAAAGGAAAGGAAGGGGGAAGGGGCGGTGTTTCCAGGCCAAGGCGGTGGTGAGCACGTTCACAGGTTAGACGGAAGTTACACTGTCAAGGTGAGGATGCAGAAGAGGAGATGGTTGAGGAGAGGGACCAGACCAGGGTGGGATGAAGGCAGGACCACCCGGAGGCCCTTGGCAGCTAGGAGAAGTCTTGAAGGTCCCATCTAGGAGCTTCTCCATGCCTGGGAAGTCCAGGTCCTGGCAGGGAGCTGAAGGCACATTCACAGGGGTGTGGAGTGATGGAGAGGAGTTTCCTGAAGGGACTCCATAGGGAGTGGGCAGGGCTCAGAGAAACCACAAAGGATAGTGCAGGGCCCAGAGCTAGTATGAGTGAGGACTGTTCCCACCCCCAGAGCTGAGGGGTGAGGGGCAGGGGCATTTCCTGGGTCCCGGAGACCCCGAGGGCTGGGTAGAGTCCCTCTGAGGAAAGCTGTGTGGCCCCACAGAAAGGAAGCCAGGGGAGTAAGTACCCCAACCTCTCTCCTCCCTGCTCTGATCTCTAACCCCCCATTGGCCAAACCCAACAAGAAACCATACACAAGGAGCCCATCAGCCCATGGATGTAGCTGCACAGGTGGGCCTGTTGGGCAGAGGGCACCGTGTAAAGGGATGGAGGAGGGTCGGGAGAAGCAGACGGAGAATGCTGGCAGGTGCAGGAGGTGAAGACCTAGGAGGCTGTTGTCAAAGTAGAATGAAAAGCCTGAGAGCAGGGACCTGCTGGCTGGGGGGCCCAAAGGGCACTGGGCCAGCCTCAGGACAGAAGTGTGAGGGTGGCAGGAGGGTTTGGGGGCCGGGATGGACTTGAAGGAGCTGGTGAGCTTGAGCAGGGCCCAGGCTGGGTGAGCGTAGGGCATTACCCATAGGGAGCAAACAGGGAGCAAAGGCTACGTGACTCAAGGAGAGGACGAGACAGAGGATAAGGAAGGCCGGGAGGGCAAGGTTATGGTCTGAGATGGGGCTTCCCAGTGCCAGGTGATGCAAGGTTGAAACCTAGCTCCAAAGGACGGTTCCAGGTACACGTTGAACCTCAGCGACAATGTCAGCGAACCTCAGGGCAACGTCATAACTAAGTCAGCTTCCCGAGGAGGCTTCCTTAAAGCACAGGGGTCATCAGAGCAGATGGTCATTGTTAATAGAAGTTTAAACGTCTCAATATTTTATGGACTCACTATATACTTTTTAAAGACATTTTCAATGCAGGAGCCTTAAAAAATGCCCTTGTTTTGTATATTAGGTCCTGCCTGTCTCCTCTCTCATTATTAAATCACTCTCTACTCTGAAAATCACAGGGTACAAATCAAAGGTACAAGTTTTGGAATTAGACTTGGGTTCAAACCCTGACATTGCCTTATGCCAGCATCCTGATGTTGAGTGAGTCCCTTCATCTTAGCCATTTTTTAAATCGTGGTAAAATACATATAAAGTTTACCATCTTAACCACTTTTAAGTGTACAGATCAGTAGTTGTAAGTTATTCACATTGTTGTGCAACCAGCCTCAGAATTTTTCATCTTGCAAAACTGAAACTGTACCCATTAAACAACAATTCCCCGTTTCCCCTTCCCCAGCTCCTGGCAACCCCCGTTCTATTTTGTTTCTATGAGCTTGACTACTTTATGTACCTCACATAGTGGAATCATACAAAATTTGCCTTTTTGTGACACTTACTTCACATAATGTCCTCACGGTTCATCCATGTTGTAGCATGTGTCAGAATTCCCTTCCTCCTACACTGAATAATATTCCACTGTATGGATGGACCACATTTTGCTTATCCAATCATCGGTCAGTGGGCACTTGGGTGGCTTCCACCTTTTGGCAATTGTGAATAATGCTACTATAAACATGAGTGTACAAATAACTCTTTAAGTTCCTGCTTTCAATTCTTTGGGGTATATACCCGGAAGTGGACTTGCTGGATCATATGATAATTTTATTCTAAATTGTTTGAGAAGCCGCTCTACTGTTTTTCCTATCAGCTGCACCATTTTACATTCTCAGCAGTGCATAAGTGTTCCCCTACTCTACATCCTTGCCAACACTTGTTATTTTCTGTTGCTGTTTGTTTGTTTTTGATAGTAGCCATCCTAATGGGTATGAGGTGGTATCTCACTGTGGTTTTGATTTGCATTTCCCTAATGACTAGTAATGTTGAGCATCTTTTTATATGCTTGTTGGACATTTATATATCTTCTTTGGAGAAATGTCTATTCCAGTTCTATGCCCATATTTGATCAAGTTATTTGGGGGTTCTTTTTTGTTGTTGTTGTTGAGTTATAGTTCTCTATATATTCTTCATATTAACCCTTTTTCAGATTTGTGATTTGCAACTATTTTCTCCCATTCTCTAGATGGCCTTTCACCCTGTTTATTGTGTCCTTTGATTCACAGAAGTTTTAATTTTTGATATAGTTGAATTTATCTATTTTTACTTTTGCTGCCTATGCTTTTGGTATCATATCCAAAAATGCATTGCCAAATCCAATGTCATAAAGCTTTCCTCCTGTGTTTTCCTCTAAAAGTTTTATAGTTTTAGACTATGTTTAAGTCTTTGATCCACTTTGAGTTAATTTTTATACATGGTGTAAGGTAAGAGTTCAACTTAATTCTTTTGCAGTCTTTCCCAGCATCATTTGTTGAAAATACTGCTCTTTCCCCATTGAATAATCTTGGCACCCTTGTCAAAAATCATTGGACCATATATGCAAAGTTTTATTTCTGTGCTCTCTATTCTATTCTATTGGCCTATGTGCCTGAGCTTATGTCAGTATCACACTGTTTTGATTGCTGTACCTTTGTATGCAGTAAGTTTTGAAATCAGGAAGTGTGAGACCTCCAGCTTTGCTTTTCTTTCTCAAGATTATTTTGGCTATTTGGGGCCCACTGAGATTCCATATGAATTTTAGGATGGATTTTTCTATTTCTGCCAAAACTGCTGTTGGGATTTTGAATCTGTAGATCCTGCTGTGTAGTAATGACATCTTAACAATATTAAGTCTTCCAACCCACGAATACAGGGTGTCTTTCCATTTATTTGTGTCTTTAATTTCTTTCAGCAGCACTTTGTAGTTTTCAGTGTACACATCTTTTACCACCTTGGGTAAATTTATCCCAAAATATGTTATTCATTTTGATGCTATTGTAAATGAAATTATTTTCTTAACTTCCTTTTCAGATTGTTCATTGTGAGCATATAGAAACACAGCTGATGTTTGTGTGTTGATTTTGTGTCCTACGATTTTGCTAGTGAATGTTATTTATTAGTTCTAGGAGGGTTGTGGTTTTTCATGGACTCTTTAGGATTTTGTACATGTAAGATCATGTTGCCTGTGAACAGAGATAATTTTACTTCTTCCTTTCGAATTTGGATGCCTTTATTTCTTTGTCTTGCCTAATTGCTCTGGCTAGGACTTCCAGTACTTTGTTGAATAGAAGTGGCAAAAGCAGGTATCCTTATCTTATTCTTGAAATTAGAGGAAAAGCTTTCAGTCTTTCACCTTTGAGTATGATGCTACCTGTGGGCCTTTCATATTTGACCTTTATTATGTTGAGGTAATTTCCCTCTATTCCCTATTTGTTGAGTGCTTTTATCATGAAAGAGTGTTGCATTTTGTCAAATGCTTTTTGTACATCAATCGAGATGATCATTTTTTTCCTTCTTTCTGTTAATGTGATGTATTACGTGGATTAATTTTCATATGTTGAACCATCAAGTCTGCATTCCAAGAATAAATCCCACTTGGTCATAGTGTATGATCCTTTTAATGTGCTGTTGAATTTGGTTTCCTCCTATTTTGTTGAGGATTGTGGTATCAGTGTTCATAAGAGATACTGGTCTGTAGTTTTCTTGTAGTGTCTTTGTCTGGGTTTGGTATCAATGTAATGCTGTCCTCTCACTTCACCATTTGAGTCTCAGCTTCTTCATCTCTAAGATGGAGATAATAATAGAGACCCTGTTTAGGGCTGTCATGCAGATTAAATGATAAAAATGCACACAAAATGCTTCAGCAGGGCCCAGTTCACAGGATGCCCTCACAATATGTTAGATGATGATAAGGATAATAATAAAAATAATAATAAATAAATAACAGTTCATCTCATAGTTGGACAGCTGAGTAGGATGGAGCTTATACAGTCAGTCTGTATTAGCAGCAGGGCGTCTGTCCAGGAGCAGCATTTAGCAATTTTTGCAAGTAAAGGGAGCGAGTGATATTATAGGGCCGAACTACGAAGCTGTCTCCTGGCCTGACATGTGGCAGATGCTCACCCAAATTTGTGGAGTCATTTAAAACTTCCTGCTTGCTTTGATTTCTTAATAATGGCTTGACAGTTTTTGAGGAACTGAAAGCAGTGAAGCCTGGCAAGAGACAAACAAAATGTAACACACAGATTTTCTCTCATTCATGGGTTATCAAAGGTTCAAAGGACACAAAGATCAATGGCAATGGTGATGAAGATGATGTGGGTGACATTTTCCAAAGAACTAATGTGTTTTCATTTTTTTAATACTTTATTTTTTTGAACAGTTTTAGGTTTACAGGAATTTTAGCAGAGAATACAGAGAGTTCCCATATATCCACCCCTCCAATACACACAGTTTCCCCTATTATTAACATCATGCATTAGTGCGGTACATTTGTTACAACTGATGAACCAATATTGATATGCTATTATTAACTAAGTCCATAGTTTACATTAGGGTTCACTCTTTGCATTGTACGTTCTTTCGTTTTGACAAATGTATAGTGACAAGTATCCACCATTACGGTATCATAAAAAAATATTTTCACTGCCGTAAAATCCCCTGTGCCCCTCGTCTTCATCCTGAGCCCCAGAGCCCCTGTGCCCCTGGCAAGCACTGATCTTTTACTCTCCTTATAGTTTTACTTTTTCCAGAATTTCATACAGTTGGAATCATACGGTATGTAACCTTTTCAGACTAGGTTCTTTCACTAAGCAATATGCATTGAAGATTCCTCCATGTCTTTTTTGTTATTTGATAACTCATTTATTTTTATCACTAGTATTTCATTGTATGGATGTACCACAATTTGTCTATCCATTTACCTTTTAAAGGACATCTTGGTTGCTTCCAGTTTTTGGCAGTTATGAATAAAGATGCTGTAAGCATGTATCCAAAATCAATGAGTCTTCATGGATATAGAGAACAGACTGTGGTTGCCAAGGGGGAGGGGGTTGAGGGAGAGATGGAGTGGGGGGTTGAGGTTAGCAGATGTGAGCTGTTACATCCAGGATGGAGAAACAACAAGGTCCTACTGTAGAGCACAGGGAACTATATTCAATATCCTGTGATAAAGCATAATGGAAAAGAATATTTTAAAAAGAATGTATATATATGTATAACTGAATCACTTTGCTGTACAGCAGAAATTAATACAACATTGTAAATCGACTACATTTCAATAAAATAAATACATAAACAATATAAATGAGTCTTAAATGTCAACAATAAGAAACCAAACAACCCAACTTAAAAATGGGCAAAAGAGCTCAACAGACACCTCACCAAAGAAAATCTACAGATGTCAAATCAGCATATGAAAAGATGTTAAACATCATACATCATTAAGGAATTTCAAATAAACATGAAATATCTCTTCATTTATTTAGACTACTTTGATTTCTTTCATCAACATTTTGTAGTTTTCTTCATATACCTCTTCATATAGCTAAGTATTTTGTTAGGTTTATTCCTAAGTACTTCAGTTTTTTTTTTTTTTGGTGCTAATGTAAATGGTGTTGTGTTTTTAATTTCATATTCCACTTGTTCATTGTTGGTATATAGGAAATCAATTGACTTTTGTATATTAATCATGTATCCTGCAACCTGGTTATAATTGCTCATTAGTTCCAGGAGGGCTTTTTGTCGGTTCTTTGGGATTTTCTGCATAGACAACCATGCCATCTGCAAAATGGGCAAAGATCTGAACAAACACCTCACCAAAGAAGATTTCTTTTTCCTTCCCAATCTATCTTTTATTCTCTTTTCTTGCCTTGTTGCATTAGCTAGGAGATACAGTACAATGTTGAAAATGCGTGGTGAAAGGGGACATCTTCACCTTATTCCTGATCTTAATTGGAAAGTTTCTAGTTTCTCACCATTAAATATGACGTTAGCTTTAGGGTTTTTATAGATGTACTTTATCAGGTTGAGGAAGTTCCCCTCCATCCCTAATTTGCCAAGAGCTGTTGTGGTGGTTTGGTGGTTTGTTAGTTTATCATGGATGGTGTTTAATTTTGTCAAATGCTCTTTTTGCATCTACTGTTATGATAATGCGATTTCTCTGCGCTGTTGATGTGATGGATTACATTAATTGATTTCCAAATATTGAACCAGCCTTGCATACCTGGAATAAATCCCACTTGTCTGTGGTGTAGAACTCTTTTTATACATCACTGGATTCAATTTGCTCATATTTTGTTGAGGATTTTGCATCTATGTTCATGGGAGGTATTGGTCTGCAATTTTCCTGTTTTGCAATATCTTTATCTGGTTTTGCTATTAGAATAAGCTTGGCCTCACAGAATGAGCTGGGAAGTGTTCTCTCTTCTTCTATTTTCTGGAAGAGATTATTGAGAACTGGTATCATTCTTTCCTTAATGTTTGATAGAGTTGACCAGTGAACCCATCCAGGCCTGGTGCTTTCCATTTTGGAAGGTTATTCATTATTGATTCAAATTCTTTACTAGATATGAGTCTATTCAGAGTATTTATTTCTCCTTGTGTGAGTTTCAGTAGATTGTGTCTTTCAAGGAAATGGTCCACTTCATTAACTTCTAAAATCTGTGGGCATAGAATTATTCATAATATTCCTTTATTATCCCTTCAGTGTCCATGAGATCAGTAGTGATGCCATCGCTTTCATTTCTGATCTGAGTAATTTGTATCTTCTCTCTTTTTTTCTTGGTTATCCTGCTAGAGGTTTGTCAATTTTATTGATCTTTACAAAAAAAAACCAAACAGCTCTTTATTTTGCTGACTTTTCTCTCTTGTTTTCCTGCTTTTTATTTCATTCATTGCTTCTTTTCTTCTGCTTGTGGTAGGCTTATATTGCTCTTCTTTCTCTAGTTTCATAAGGTGGAAGCTTAGATCTTTTCAAATGTATGCCTTCAATGCCATAAACTTCCCTCCAAGCACTGCTTTCACTGCATCTTGCAAATTTTCATAGGTTGTATTTTCATTTTCATTTAGCTCAAGATAAATTTTTATTTCCCATGAGACTCCCTCCTTGACCCATCTGTTATTTAGAGGTGTGTTGTTTAATCTCCAAATATTTGGGGATTTTCCAGCTGTCTTTCTGGTATTGGTTTCTAGCCTAATTCCATTGTGTTCTGAAAACGTACTTTGCATAATTTCTATTCTTTTACATTTGTTGAGGTATATTTCGTGGCCTGGAATGTGGTCTGCTTGGTGAATGTTCCATGGGAGCTTGAGAAGGATGTGTGTTTTGTTGCTGTGGGATGAAGCTGTGTGGTTGCCAGTTAGATCCAGATGATGGTAGTGCTGTTCAGTTCAACTTCATTCTTCCTAATTTTCTGCCTGGTGGGTCTGCCCGTCACTGACAGAGGGCTGTTGAGGTCTCCAGCTACCATGATGGATTCATCTGCTTCTCCTTGCAGTCCTATCAGTTTTTGCCTTCCATACTTTGATGCTCTATTGTTGGGTACATACAATGAAGGACTGTTATGTCTGCTTGGAGAATCGACCCCTTTATCACTATGTATCGCCTCTCTTTATCCCTGATAACTTTCCTTCCTCTGAAGTTGGCTCTGCCTGAAATTAATAGAGCTGCTCCTGCTTTCTTCTTGTGTTTCAGTATTTTAAGTGCCAAAGTGTTTGGTAGGAATTTGAAAAGTGGGTAAAGGCACAGTCATTTGAATCAGGCAAACCTGGGAACAAGCCAAGCGAGTCAAAGTGGCTGACTGTGGGCACACTTAATCGTTCTATGCCTCAGTTTCCTCATCTAAGAAATGAGTAACTATCGGACCTACTGTACAGCACAGGGAACTATATTCAATATCTTGCAGTAACCTGTGATAGAAAAGAATCTGAAAAAGAATAGATATTATATATATGTATAAGTGAATCACTTTGCTGTACACCTGAAACTAACACAACATTGTAAATCAACTAGACTTCAATAAAAAATTAAATTTTTTTTAAATGAGGAAGTATCCCTTTGAATTATTGTGAAGATGAAACGGGATAATGCAGTAAAGCACTTAGCAAATTTCCTGGCATTTGTGTAATTACACATAATGTGTCATTAATATATTCTACTAATATATGCAGTTATATTATTATCTATTCATATACTATAAGCTATTATTACTATAAGCTATTGGTTATAATTATATTGTGGGACATTAGTATAGATTTCTAAGTCCAAGTACTCTCTATGAAAGTTGGATGAGGCACTCTGAGAAGAGTAACTTAGAAAATAGTTGCAAAGTCTCAGGCTGGAGTGGATGGCTCATAGGCAGTGTCCTGAGAAGACAGAAGACTTCGCACGTGCCCTGCAGCCCATAGTCCAGGGCGCCGGGGCCAGGGGGGGATGTGATATTTCCTCCTTGGTGCCGAGTTTTGCTCATTCTTCTTATTAAAGTGGTTACACAGGAGGTTTCTGACGCCACTGACAAATCACTGTCTGGGGTCTCTCTCTTTTGAGGGAAATGTGGTCACACCAGGGCCCCTATTGAAAAATAGATCATCTTTGGTTAGATAAATTCTGATTAGCTTTTAAGAAGCAACAGTAATAATTAAGCACAGGGGAAAAACCTTCATTGTACACCAAGGCTTTTAAAAGGTAGTTATAAAACTATGTTTTGTGGTGTGAGCTCAATTGTGTTTAAACTTTTTAAAAAGATTGTAAGCATAGAGAAAAGACTGGAAGGATGTGAACCACCGTGTTCTCGGTGCCTGCCTCTGGGGGACGGGAGTCTAAGTGATTTTAATGTCTTCTTTGTGTTTTTCTCTAGTTCTCATTTTCTGCATTATTACAAAAAACATGTTATTTTAAAAATGAATAGAACAAACAACAATTATTACAAAACCTCCCCTTCACTTTAACACTTGCAGTAAATGGACAGTTGTCACTTGCCAACTGACCTTTCTGGTTTGTGTTGGGCCATTTCTGCTGTCTTGCCACTCGGGACAACCAAAAGGATACTTGCATGGGATCAGAGAACTATCAAGTGGCCAATTCCTGGCCAATTCCCCCCGAGTTCCCTCTTGCCTCTGTGTTGCCTGACGCCCTACCCCAAAACTGGGCATCTATTCTGGGTCTGCTGTCAGGGTCTGGTGACCCTCCACTCACTAGCTGTGTGGCCTTAGGCAAGTCACTTAACCTCTCTGACCCTCAGCATCCTCCTCTTAAAATGAGGATTGCAGTGACCATCCAGCCAGATGAAGTGATTAGCACATTGGGGCCCCCAGTGTCAGTGGCACTAGTTATTCCTTGTTATTCCTGTTATTCCTGGCTCTGACTGTCCCCCTTCTGCATTTCAGTCTGCAGACGTCGACAACCATCACGCACTCATTGAATATAATGAGGCCGAAAGCAGCTTTGTTCTCCACGACTTCAATTCCTGCAACGGCACGTTCGTCAATGAGTGCCACATTCAGAACGTGGCTGTGAAGCTCCTACCCGGAGACATCCTGAGGTTTGGGTCCAGAGGGCTGACCTACGAACTGGTCATCGAAAACCCAGCCTCGGTGAGTCCAGGCCCCTGCGGGGGTGGGGGGGTGGGGGGGTGCAGAGGTGCCGTGTTGTGTCACCTTCCGTGCAGCCTAGGGCTCGGGTACGGCCACAGGTGGAGTTCGTCTGGAGCGCGTCACTCTTCCTTTCGCGAGTCTGCGAAGTTCAGCCCCATCGCGTGGGTGCCCGGGGAAAGCGAGTCCTCGCGCCCTCTTCTGGGCATTTCGTGGAATTACATGCAAGGGTTGCCTAGCGACCAGCCCGGAGCGAGAGCGTTTTCCTGAAAAGTGAAGCTTGGCGAGGGGAGGTGGAAAGCAAGTGTGTGCTTTTGAAGATGCAGAGATGGATGCTTCCTTTTTAGGCAGATCAGTGCTCTGCAACTTCCTAGCTTTGTGACCTCGGCCAGGCTTCTCTGTATGCCTGGGTCTGGGTCTTCTCAGCGGTGCAGGGCGTTGAGAGAGTATCTATGTATAAAAAGTCAAAGTGTCTGGCCAGAGTAGACGCTCAAGGCCTGCCAGCTGTTATCACACCGGATCAGAAATGTTCCCGGGATCAGGACCTAAAGTATGGCCCCAGGTTAAGCGGAACGTAACCCAAAATTCGCCCAGCAAAGCTCAGTGACCAGAAGTATCTGGTTCAGTAGGGAGGCAGGATGGGGGCTGGTTAGCAACACAGTCCTGGGTCAGAACCCCAGCTCTGCCACTGGCCTACTCGGTGCGCTCTTGCACAAACCATTGGACCCCTCGTAACCTCGGTTTCCTCATCTACAAAATGGGGCCAACGACAGCAATGACCTTGCAGGCTTATCTCGAGGGCTAAATGAGATGGTTCTAATTGTAAAACTCCCAGAATAATGCCCATTCGTGGTGAGCACACAATTAATACCTGTCGTGTGTGTCCCAGAGAGACGGCGTGTTAACCTCACTCCCCAGCACCAAGAACGCTGCATGGACTGAGACCTCCGAGGCTTAAAGTCCTTTCGGGGACGAGGCTGGGTATAAATAAATAAAGTTTAGAGAATCTAGACAGAATCCTGGGGTGTGGGTCCACTAGGCAGCCTTAAATACTCACTCAGAGAAGATGAGCACCGTCCCTCAGGCTGCAGGGCTCGTGACACCGCATCCACCACGTTTGGCTTTGAAAACCTGGGACAGTTTTCTCCTGCTGCTTCTCAGCCCCCTTTTCCTCCTTGGACCAACATTAAAGTGTGCTCACTTGTGGGATGCACTGGGATCCACTGGCCGCCCTGAGGAGGGGCTCCTGACCCAGAAGGTGTTGACCTGATCAGGGGTTCTCAACATGGGTTCTAAGGATCCCCCTCGTCAGAAGCACGTGGGGAGCAGACCCACAGTGCAGATCTGGGCTTCACCCCAGGCCTGAGGACTCATACTTAGGATTCCCAGATGAAATACAGGACACGCAGTTAAATCTGAATTTCAGAGAAGCAACAAATCATTGTTATGTGCAGGTGTGGCCCAACTATTGCAAGGAACCACTTATGCTAAAAAAATTATTTGGTGTTTATCTGAGCTTCAGATTTAACGGACACCCTATAGTTTATTATATATTGACTTATTCATTTCTTTATTTATGCGAAATCTGGCAACCATACACATCCTCCCTGGGAGCAGGGCCTGGGAATATGCATTCTCACAAGCTCCCTGATGATTCTGATGCACCGCCAATAGGAGGGAAACCGAAATTTAGAATCATCTGTATGGAACACTTACAGAATTTTTTAGGGATCAAAGAAAAGGGGATTTCACACTCCCAAGCCTGAAAATCCAAGTTCATGAAGTTTGATTCAATGTGCCCCAACATGTCTGATTCCAAGAAATTTTCAGGAATGTTCAGTAAAATTACAGGTTCCCAGGCCCCCTCCCTGGGAAATTCTGACTTTGTGGCTTGCCCGTGGGGAGAAGAAGAGGGGGAGCAGCAAACAATATCTGCATTTTTTTCTTCTTTTTTCCTACAAAGATATTTATTGAAATATTATTGATAGGGGCATAAAATTTGAAACCTAAATTTCCATCCAAAGGAGGCATTGTTTAATAAATTATATTGTTTAATATATTCTAAGGAGTTTAATATATTATAAGGAGTTCATTATATATGGAATACTCTTCTGCCTTTTTAAAACACAGCTTTATTAAGATATAATTGACATGCAATAAACAGCACATGTTTAAAGTCTGTAAGTGGATGGGCTTTGACATATGGGTACACCTGTGAAACCATAGCCACAATCAAGACAGTGAACAGCTCCTTCATCCTCCAAAGTTTCCTCCGGATCACAGCATGTGTTTGTTTGCTTGCTTGCTCTTAACAGCTTCACTGAAGTACAATTTACATAACAGAAACTTCACCCATTTGAAGTGTCCAATTCAATCAATTTGAATATATTGATGGAGTTGTGCAGCCATCACCACAACCTGCTCTCAGAACATTTTCCTCCATTTCTATCACCCCAAACCTCGGAGAAACCTTGGAGGTATTTCATTTTGGGGTTTGTTTTTAACTTTTAATTTTCAAAATTATGGTAAAATACACATAAAATTTACCATCTTAACCATGTTTCAGTGCACAGTTCACAGTGGCATTAAATCTATTCACACTGTTGTGCAGCCATCACCCCCATCCATCTTCAGAACTTTGTTCATCTTCCCAAACTGAAACTCTAAGCCCATCACATCAAACCCCCTGCTTCCTTCCTCCCCTCCCACCATGCTTTCTGTGTCTGTGAATTGGACTATTCTAGGTTCCTCATATAAATGGAATCTTACATTGTTTGTCCTTTTGTGACCATCTTATTTCACTTAGTATGATATCCTCATGGTTCATTCCAGTTGAATATTTCATTGTATGGATTCACCACATTTTGTTTACCTGTTCATCCATCCATGGCCACTTGGGTTGCTTCCACTTTTTGGCCATTTTGAGTAAGTTTGTTATGCACACGGGTGTACAACTATGGAATGGGGACTTTATTTTACAAGGTGCTTCTTATATAATTGTGGGAAAAAGTGATGACGACCTCTAACCTTGAGTAGATAAGACGGAAGAAGATGCTTTGTAAGAAGAGAAACCAGGAGAGCAGCAGGAGGAATCACTGGCGTGAACAGCACTGTGCTAAGCAATTCACCTGCTCTCCCTTATTTCACACTCATAGCAACCTATGAGATGGGTTCTCCCATGATCCCCATTTGACAGACAAGGAATCCGAAACTTAGAGAGGTTAAGTAATTTCCCCAGGGCCACACAGCTTGTCAGTGCAAATTAAACACTATCCCCACTTGTGGAAAAAGGAGGGGAGAAAACCATTTAGTCTGATGCTAGCTGGAGCAGTAGCCTTGACTGGTTTTCACACCGAGGAAAGCATACTCTCATGGTCACTCGAATATGCACGGATTTTTTCAATTCTTATTCCTACACGCACTTGCACCTTGCTTCATTCCTCGGTTGACTGCAGGCAGCTGCACAAGTGTTCCCCTGGCCTGTGCCCAGGGCACTTTGCAGGACTCTCCACAGCCCCATCTTCTCAAAAGTGCTCTCTGCCGGGGCGTCCCCAGCTTGAGAAGCTTCCATCCATGATGCTCATATTCATGGAGGGGTCCTTTGCAGCGTCCGTGTGAGGGCAGCCTGTGGACTGCCTGACACCTTCCTACAAATTCCACTTCCTGATGACCCCAACCTGCTGGCTATTTAAAAGAAGAGAAAGGAAGAGGGGAAAAGGGAGAGGTATTGAAGAGCATCTCTCATCAAATATTTTGAAGCCCAGTTTTTCTAAAAATTTCGTGGCCCTCTTGCTTCCGGCCTATTCTTGTTTCCAATTGATTTTGGGGTCCCTGGTGAGGGCGCTGTGTTTCCTCCTTGGATGGAGTTTCCATGGAGGACTGCCCTGATATCATACAGATTAAGTATGATGAGAACTGTTCTTCTCCCGACAAAGAGTTCCCAAATGAAAGCATTTAGTTCAGGTGTTGTGGTGACCCTAACCAACAGAGGAGGGTGTGACAGCATTTTACTGGGGGAGGGGGTGAGGTGCGGGGCGCCTAGGAATCCAGATGTGTTTGCAGATGTCACAGTGGTTAGAGCACGTGCCCTGAGGTCAGGCTGACTCCAGCGCCGTCCCAGCCCTGCTCTTGACCGGCTTTTATACTGGACGTGCACAAATCATCTACCTCTCAGGGCCTCGGTCCCCACTCCTGTAACAATAGTTCCTACCACCTTGAGTGACTGTGGTATTAAGTGGGCAAAGTGCGTAAATTGCTTAGTCCAGCGTCTGGCACCTAATAAGCACATGATAACCCTCAGCTTTAGAGTCAAGCAAACCAGCATGGAGCAGCAAAGATGCCTCCTTTGTAAGTGTCCTTTTGGACAGGGAAACCTCCCAAGACCTGCCCCCGCTAGCAGATAAATACATTTGCAGATAAATTACCCATAGAATAACATACAAGATGGAAAAATATAAAGAAAAACTCTTGTTTGACAAAGTGCATTGGCAAGCAGGTTGTGCCCAGGACCATCCTTTTTTTTTTTTTTTTTTGTGGTCGCGGGCGTCTCACTGTTGTGGCTTCTCCCGTTGCAGAGCACAGGCTCCGGACGTGCAGGCTCATTGACCATGGCTCACAGGCCCAGCCGCTCCGCGGCATGTGGGATCTTCCCGGACCGGGGCCCAAACCCGTGTCCCCTGCATCGGCAGGTGGACTCTCAACCACTGCGCCACCACGGAAGCCCCCAGGACCACACTTTGTAAATTATAGCTCTCTCATCAAAGTATTACCTAGGGCTGCCATATTGCACAACTCCAGGGTCACCATTCACAACGTAGTCCATGTGGATGGCGCCCACTGAAACTGTGCAGGACATAACCCGCAGGGCCATCTGCAATGCCCTGAAGCAACCGTTGATTAATCCCATAGAGTCTTGGCACCAGGCGTGGGAAATTGAAGTCCCAGAGTCAGGTGTGCCGCCGTGTTGTGGGTTTTGTTGGTTGTTGCCTTTACTCGTGCTTTCTGAGCTCTGGGAAAGGAGGTGTGGAAACAAGCTGTGCTAGTCACAGTGGCGCCGTTCTTACAAGGCAGCTGAGTAAGGAAACCCACGTCACCCGTATGTATCCATCATGTCTTTCTCTGTTCTGAAATACGGCAAAACGGATGGAAATGGCCAGAATGAAAAAGGAAGCCAGGCGCCACAAATGACGTGCCGAGTTGTTCCATGAGGGGGTTGACAGCTCCTTGTCGGCAGCCCCCATCCCCATGACTGCCTGTGTCTGGCCTTCCCTGTAGCCTGCTCTGCCCTGTTCCCAGTCCAGCCAGACTCTCCCACGTGGCTCCTGGATAGTGTCTTCTGTCCCTGCAATGTCATGACGTCCTGTCTTGCGAGAAGAGCGCCCTCTGTCGGCCAATATTCCTTGCTGCTTTAATGGGGAAGCTCTGCAGAACACAATCGAGAAAGCAAGGGCTTTGGAGTTGGATGGACCCAAGTTGAAATGCCAGCTGCAACTGGCTTTACCTTTCTGAGCTTCAATTTCCGATTTCTGCCAAGGAGCTACTCATTAATCCCAGGTCCCCTTTCCCCCTTCAGTTGTTTTTATAGAGGTCCCTGGGACCACCCCTATCATGGCATAAACTGAGGCTCAGAGAGTTTCAGTGACTTCCCCAAGGTTAGGCATCAATCATATAGATCCAGAGGCAGGATTAAAAGCCGGCTCTCCTGAGTCCCTTGGAGCCTTTTCCTAATAGCACGAAGCATCGTGGGGCCGTGAGAGCCCAGGCAGGTCCTTCACTGCCCAGCGGTTAAGGAAGGTCTTGCATTTCCCAGTCCAACCTGCAATTTCACACGCTGACAGGGGATGATTCATTATGTGGGTAAAAACGAAAGCCACTGATAATAGGAGAAACTGCATTTTCAGTTATCTGGCTTCCTTGCTTGTTTGGCTCCACTAACTTTTTTTTTGGCTACACCAATGCAGGATCTTAGTTCCTCAACCGGGGATCAAACCTGCAGCCCCTGCATTGGAAGCATGGAGTCTTAACCACTGGACGGCCAGGGAAGTCCCTGGCTCCACTAACTTTTTTTCTTTAATTATTTTTCTTTATTTTATTTATTTATTTTTGGCTGCGTTGGGTCTTCGTTGATGCGCGCGGGCTTTCTCTAGTTGCGGCGAGCGGGGGCTACCCTTCTTTGCAGTGCGCGAGTTTCTCTTTGCGGTGGCTTCTCTTGTTGCGGAGCATGGGCTCTAGGTGCGTGGGCTTCAGTAGTTGTGGCACGCGGGCTCAGTACTTGTGGCTCGCGGGCTCTAGAGCACAGGCTCAGTAGTTGTGGCCCATGGGCTTAGTTGCTCCGCGGCATGTGGGATCTTCCTGGACCAGGGCTCGAATCCCTGTCCCCTGCATTGGCAGGCGGATTCTTAACCACTGCGCCCCCAGGGAAGTCCACCCACTAACTCTTTACCAGGGATATTGCTGCCGTTCCTGGACAAATTCAGTTGCGCCCTTTCTTCTCCTTTTTTGACGATGGTGATCACACCTGGTGGCTAATGTTTTATGCTCATTTATTATGGACCAGGAAGTGTTCCCAGCATTTCACGTGCACTATCTCACCCACTTCTCACAGACTAAGAAATGGCTGTTGGTATCCCTGTGTCTTACAGACAAGGCACAAAAATGACACACTCGTCAGGGTCCCAGAGACGGAGCAGAGCCGGGAACCGGACCAGAGTCTGTGTGACGCCGGATCCCAAGGTCTTACCCCGAGGTCGGCACGTTATGGCCCAGGGCCAAGTGCGGGCCATCGCCTGTTTCTGTAAAGTTTCCTGGGAACACAGCCATCCCATTCATTTCAGTATTGCCTGTGTTGTCGGCTACAATGGCAGAGTAAGCTGGTCAGATCCTATGGCCCACAGGGCTGGAAATGCTTACTGTCTGGCTCTACAGAAAACGTTGACCAGCCTCTGCCTGTAACACTATGCAGTCCTGCCTCTTTCATTTGACTTGGTTTCTAAAAGAAGAACTTAAAATAGAGGGGGGAGCTGGGGAGAAAGAACTCACTCAGATTGAGCCTTACTGTGTGCCAGGAAATGTGCTGGTTAATTGCTTAAGTTTACTGAGGAATAAGAAAAAACAGACAAGCTGGAAAACTAAATTTTGAACAGTCTTTTCAATACCTCTTTAAAAAAGAGCTGGAAATATGTGGTTCTAAATATGCATACACATATATATGCATTTGCAAATATAGTAATAATATAATTACATTGACATGGATCTGATAAATGTACTAGACATTAACATATTATATATACAACAGATGCATATTAAAAATTTTACCTGTTTCTTCAACTGGAAAGTTTTCTTTTAAAACTGTGGACTGTTGGGAATTCCCTGGTGGTCCAGTGGTTAGGACTCAGTGCTCTCAGTGCTCTCACTGCTGAGGGCCTGGGTTCAATTCCCGGTCAGGTAACTAAGATCCCACAAGTGCACAGCGAGGCCAAAAAACGAAATAAATGAAACTATGGAATGTCTTCCCTGAGTCACTTTTGAAGCAGAAATTTGGGGTTTGTAGTCTGAAGCCTGCTGTAGCTAGAGAACTATTTATCTATCAAAGTTTCTCTAAGCAGCGTTTTACTACTTGTCTTATGATTGGTTCCTTGGTCTTAAATCATTCTTCTCTGGAGATGCTGCTTTACTTTTATAAGTTGAAAGGTAAATTTGGTGCATGATAACAGTCTGGTGGGTTTTATTTGAGCATGTCATAACCTTTAAAACAACTTTCACTCTGAGTACATAGTGATGCTTATGCTAAAGTCTCAATAAGCATACTGTCCAGGAAATTTGATTGTTTGCAAGTATCAGAAAACCAACTAAAACTAGCCTGGGCAAAAAAAAAAAAAAAAAAAAGCTCATGGAACTGAAAAGGCCAAAAGCTGCAGCTTAGGCCCAGCTGGATCCAGGCGCCCAAATCATGGTCAGGAATCTGACTCTTTCTTCCCTGTTAGCTTCCCAATCTCAGACAGACTCTTGCCTCACCTGTAGGAAAGTGGCCACCAGCAGCCCCAGCATCCTACAAAGTAGCAGTTCCAGGGATAGAGCCAGCATCTTCATTGACAGTGGCTTGGATCACATGGCTTCCCCTGAAGCAATCACTGAGGCCAGGGGCCAGGAATGCTCTGATTGGCCAGGCCTGGGTTATGGTCTCACCCCTGGGGTGGAAGGGTCAGAGTTCTATGGACTCAGGATTGTCAGGGAAAGGGTGTCTTCCCTGCAAAAAAATTAAGGTGCCCATCCAGAAGATGGAAGAAATGGATGTGGCGGAGGCAAAAACAAAGAAGATGTCCATGACATTAGGAAGCATTCCTATTGCCTAAGTGGAGCCTTCCTAACAGGATTTGCCACTAGGGATCTGGGGGGAGGAAAATGATGAATAATCCACTTTTCCATTGGAAAGGTCCCAGGCCAGTCTCCAAGGAAGCAGAGTTGCTCATTTCTCTCCTGTGGTGACTGGTGTGATGAGAAGCTCAGAGTCGGGGCCTTAGTTGTCCATCCCCAAGAAGGGTGGTGTTTCCACGTTCCTGGGACCTCTGAATAGGGCCCGTTGTTGAGGAGGATGTGGCTTTACTGTACCGGGGGTTGAGAAGCCAGCAACTGAGTGAATGACCAGAGAGTATGGTGCCCTTCAGAACAAAGCCTCTTTCTGGTCAAGCTTTGTCATCTCCTACCTGACCTTGTAGGATTTCCTCTACCCTGTGCTCTTACAGGTCCTGTGGGGACTTACTTATGTGATGAGAACTCCTGAGGCTGGGTGTTTTATATCAAAGGCGATTTCCCGAGAACAGTGAAGTGGAGGGCACGGGGCAGCAGACAGCCTCAGTCTCGACCTCTGCAGCAGAAACTCACACAAAAGGACCCCTGAGGCTGTGTTGTCACCAGATGTCTACAGGCGATGCAGATGACATCGGGGGAGGTGGAGACGGGAGCGCGGGCTGAACCCTTAGCATCCTGCTGAGACAGAACCCAGACTCGGCCAGGAACCGGGCCGCGTCCTGCTTCCTCTGGCAGACCACACCCTTTGTTACCAAATCAGAACCACGTTGCTCCTTCTCTGAACTTAGTTGATGATCATTCATTCATTCATTCATTCCGTCTCTCTATCTGGCAAGACCGAATTGAAGCAGGCCAAGTTTAGGGGTAGCAAAAGCTATTTGCAAAAATCCGGCTGTTTTCTCATTAGATTCTATTTCCCATTTTATGGACTGACCAGGAAGCTGATTAGAACTTGAAAGGAAAGGAAAAACCGTAAGATTGAAGATTTACAAGAAAATGGGAAAATTAGATGGGCCAGATCTCCTTTAACACAGCTGGGAAAAACCCAAACGAATGGCTTTTCTGAACAGCTCAAAGGGACTTAATTCTTTTAAGTTCCAAAACCTAAAAATAATGTATAACTTGGCGGTTCTGTGTGCTAAATGTATAACCCTGATTTCTCACACTGAAGCCCCGTACGTGATTTACCCTTTTCTTGGGGACATAGAATTATTACCCGTCTCTGAGTTACGGTGACACCCCGGTAGCTGTTGAGATAAAGGCCATTTGTCCTGGCACCAAGTAGCACCCTCTCCTGGCTTCTGAGATCTACTGGCCATGTTTTCTAGTCTCCATTCTGTCTTTCCAGGTCCATGGCTCCTCCATGCTGGGGTCAGTGTGCTTGCTCGCCACCATCACCCCTACCCCCCAGGCCCTTCCAGACCATGGGAATTAAGCTCCACATCTATGTATGTTAAATTCTTCTGTAAGGAAGCCGGTCTCTTCTCCCTCCTTTATGTATTTACTCACTAATGTATCTATGTCAGTATGGATCCATGTATACTGATTTTACGCCTTGAATTATAATCCAATACTCATTAAATATTTCTTCGCTCAAATTCTTCCAGCCTTGGCCACTGGGAGCTCTTTCAGATTGCTTGCTGTGTCCTTGAGCATCTCCCCACCTTTTCGTTTTGGGCACTTGCTTACTCTCTGCTGTTACAAGATGCACCAGGCTTAGCAGGTGTTTTCCCCATCCCAGCCCCAGAATCAAAGTGCTTTTTATTTACACTCCATTTGCCAACTGTTCAGCTCAGTCAGCGAACACCTACCATGAGTAGCAGGCACTCTGCTGGGTGCCAGCACAGCCAGCAATTGGCTGGTAAATATTTAATGACCAGCTCTCTGGAAAAAGTAAAGTACATGGATGCATAGCATAAGGTTTACTGATATAAAGAATGTGTAGCACAGTCTATCCATGTAACAAAATATACAGTACTCTTTCTCGTAAATTCTGTATAGCCAGCTGAGTCTCACAGAATGCTTTCATTGACTTTAGGTGAACTCTTGTATCCATAGCCAATTTCTCATTGCAGTTGACGAATGAGAGAGTTCCCAACCTGAGCACTCGTGGGTATTTTTGGATATTTTGGATTTATGAATAATACAAGTGAAAAAAGAAAGACGTTAGAACTTCACATGTTCATCAGTGACATGAGTGACTTTGTTGCTGCATCAGATAATAATTTTTAAATACTGGAAGAACGTTTCCCCAATTTTTTGCTCTATTCATAACATAACGGCTAAGACACAACGTGCTTTTGTATAATCTGCATTGTTAACATTTTCTCCATTACCGTCTTAAGTCTAGGCAATCAACAAAACAAACAAACAAACAAAATCAAGCTCTACATGAACCACCATTATTAAACATATTTATAAAACTTTTTAAAAACCAAGCCCTCATTTATAACATTTCCTGATTTCTATGGTGTAATAGGCACTCCACGGTCAATTTCCAGCTCCCAATGACACATCCCTGAATACAGAGAAGGAAAGAGAGGTGTGGTAACACATTACTATGTAACATTTCCAACAGAAACATATAGTAGAGTGAAATAACCTCAAGAGCATAGGTAATAATAAAATAGAGTAAAATAATTAGGAAGGGGTGACTTTTAAGTTTGTATACCAATTGTTTCTGATATAATTTAAGTGTAAATTTATGTAAGTTAATTCTTATTAATGGCTGTGTTTATCAACCAGTTGGCAAAATTCCTGGACATTTAACAATCAGTTCTCGTGGGCGGGTACCAGCTGGCCCCAGCACTCCTCTGGTACAGCAGTGAACATACCACAGGTCTTCCCGGATGGAGGCTGGGGTCCTCTGAGCTGCTTCCAGGGCGTGGCATGTACCAGAAAGAATAACACTTCCATAAGACAGTTGTCAGTGTTCCTAGAAAATCCCATTTCTAAGTAGCCCATGCGATGTCTTGTGTTTTTTCACACCATCTAATGTTCATTTCCTTTTTTTAACTTGGAAAATATCCTATCATTCACTAACCAATCGTCTAAGATCTGTTTGTGAGTATGGAAAGCAGGTAATAAATCATGACTTCGAGTAACCTAGAAGTCCTAAGAGCACAGGTATTGGAGTCAAATTGTGTCACCACCTCCTGGCCGTGAGACTTTGGGCAAGTCATTTAACCTCTCTGAGCTTCAGTTTCTTAATCCACACAATGAGGGGTAAAATGCCTCCTGCAAGATTATTCTGGAGATCAGATGAGACCACATGCATTAAGTGCCCAGCACAGTCTGTGGCACATCTGTGGCTTCTCTACACAGTGGCTCATAGTCGTTGTATTGTCCACAATTACTTACAAATGGCAGAGCACATAACAAGCTCTCCAAGGGCAAGGTCTAAGTTTCCACCTTCTCTGCAGGCTCCAGGGCTTCCTGGCAGAATTCATGTGTACTGTAGGCACTCGATGTGCAAACTACTTCGAATTTTTTTTAGTGTTTCCCGTTCAACTTATACTCTTTACAGGGTTAGAAGCAGATATTGGGGAAATAACACAAAGAACAAATAGATAATTTGAAAAAAAATGGATAGTGATTTCTTGAGTAAATCATTGACCTGTGTTTATTAAAGCTAATATAAATTCAGCCGTGGATGTGGTCATGGTTAATCCAGGTGGTTGACAACCTGCTTTTTTTTTTTTTTTCGGTACACGGGCCTCTCACTGTTGTGGCCTCTCCCGTTGCGGAGCACAGGCTCCAGACGCGCAGGTTCAGCGGCCATGTCTCACGGGCCTAGCCGCTCTGTGGCATGTGGGATCTTCCCGGACCGGGGCACGAACCCGTGTTCCCTACATCGGCAGGTGGACTCTCAACCACTGCACCACCAGGGAAGCCCCAACCTGCTATTTTAAAGGTAGTATGGAAAAGAAATGAGGAGTATCACATACGCTACATCAAAAACAAAACAAAAAACCCAACCATGGCAACATACCATATGGTCAGAGAACAGACACAAAGAAAGAGAAAAGGCATTAGCGTGTATTTTTAAACTAAAGTTTCTAAAAACAGACTTGAAGACTTCCCTGGTGACACAGTGGATAAGAATCCACCTGCCAGCGCAGGGGACACAGGTTCGAGCCCTGGTCTGGGAAGATCCCACATGTCGCGGAGGAACTAAGCCCATGCGCCACAACTACTGAGCCTGCGCTCTAGAGCCCACGTGCCACAACTGCTGAGCCCATGTACCCTAGCTACTGCAGCCCATGCGCCTAGAGCCCACACTCCGAAACAAGAGAAGCCACCACAAGGAGAAGCCTGCCCACCACAACGAAGAGCCCCCCGCTCGCCGTAACTAAGAAACCCTGCACGTAGCAACGAAAACCCAACACAGCCAAAAATAAACCGAATTAAATCTAAAATAAATAAATAATACAAACAGACTTGTTGATAACTGACCTTGACCCCATGCTTCCTGTACAGCCCAAAACCTTGACCTTCCCTCTGATAAAGCAAGCCAGCAAACTAGAGAAAACCAACTTTAACCATCCAACTAAAGCTACCCTCAACCAACACGCTTCAGAGAAAAAGAAAAAACCAAAACTTAATTTTTTTAATTTTTAACCCCGAAGACCTTGGAGTCTCTGCTGCGTTTATACATCTTTGGCTCCTTCCCCCTAGGGGCCCTATCGTTCGGGCTCTATGTGCTGCAAGCGACAGAAACCAGCTCTAGCCGGCCTCAGGGATGGAACACTTCAGGGTAGCACCCCAGGCAGGGCTCAAAACCAGCTTCCTTATTTTCCCCACCATGTTCACAGCAGCATAGTTATAATAGCCAAGAGGTAGAAACCACACAAGTGCCCATGACGCTTAATGAATAAACAAAATACACTCTAAACTATATAAATAAATGGAATATTATTTAGCCTTAAAAATGAAGGAAGGTCTTCCCTGGTGGTGCAGTGGTTGAGAGTCCACCTGCCGATGCAGGGGACACGGGTTCGTGCCCCAGTCCGGGAGGATCCCACATGCTGCGGAGCGGCTGGGCCCGTGAGCCATGGCCGCTGAGCCTGCGTGTCCGGAGCCTGTGCTCCACAACGGCAGAGGCCACAGCAGTGAGAGGCCCACCTATCATAAAAAAAATAAAATAAAATAAAAAGAAGGAAATTTTGACATGTTACAACATGGATGAACCTTGAGGGCATTATGCTAAGTGAAATACGCCAGTCACAAAAAGACAAGTACCATGTGATTTCACTTATTTGAGGTACTTGGTACTTAGAGTAGTCCAATTCATAGAGACAGAATGTTGGTCACCACGGGCTGGGTGGCGGAGGGAATGGGGAGTTGTTGTCTAATGGTTAATAGAGTTTACGTTTTGCAAGACGAAAAAGTTCTGGAGATCCATCTCACAGAAATGTGACTATACATAACACCACTGAACTGTATACTTTAAAATGGCTAAGATGATAAATTTTATGTTGCAGGTTATTTACCACAATTTGAAAAATAAATAAACAGCTTCCCTCTCTCCATGTCTGGGCTCCACTCCCTCATGCTGGCTGCATTCTGAAGTCCCACCAGGTCACTCCAGATCCTGGTGTCCAGCCAAGTCTTCTTGGGTCTCCTTGGCTCTGATTGGATCACTTGCCCCACCACTGAACCAATCAGTATGTCCAGGGAGTGTGATTGGTTGATTGCTTAGCCCCACCCACAGCAATGGGCCGACAGATTGGGAGGGAGATTCCTGGAATTTCCAGAAGAGCCAGGTGGGTTGCGGCCTGTCCACTACAGCAGTGAACCACTTGAGGCATGAGATATGAGCACTCCCTTTAGCACCCTGGCAGTTAGTGGGCAGTGAGGCACATCTACCTGAGCATCCCAGCACAAAAGGGAATTCCTCCACACTACCCGTGGTCTCTCAATTTGTTTTCTATCAGGCGGGGGTAAAACATATTCAAATTTCCCCCTTCCCACCTTCAGCCCTTTCATTCGATAAATCTTTATTAAATCGATGAGGAAAGGTTGTAGGAATGATTGAGGCAAGACAGCCCCAGAGGAGAGGACGGGAAGGGATAGGATGGATGGAGAAGTGAGTGCAAGGCAGGAGCAGGACACCTCAGCTTCTGAAAGGAGAGAAAGGAAGAAAGCTTAGGTGGAGACCGAGGTGCCCACAGTGGAGAGAAATTCGGATCTTCATATAAGGTAACAGAGTTCTGGAACACTGCCAAGTCCGTTCCTGAAACAGGTTTCAACGGGGCCAGTGTCATCATAAATGCTGGGCAGGGGTCGCCAGGCAATTGGAGTTTGATTTTCCCGAACAGTGTTCTCCCTGACTCCAAAAAAGTCTTCAGGGGAATTCACCGGATTCTTGACTTGGCTGGGAAAGACTGTAGCTAAAAGACTGGTTTGGGAACCTGAGTGAGTGGAGAACCTTCCTCTTGAATACAATCCAGCTGGAGCTATAGGAAGTTCTGTCTGCCAGTGCTCCTATTTCAGAAGCATTCTGTCCTGTTTCTCATTATGTGTCTGCAGTCTGCAGAAAGAGAAACGTGACCGCCACAGGCGGCAAACCTTTGAACTTAGCTTCTTCCTTGAAAAGTGTGTTTTTTTCTGCCAAGAGACTGGGGGCGGGGCAGAGAAGGGAGAGAGAGACAGAGAGGGAAAGAGCTTTCCAGAACCCCAGTCCCACCACCCTCTCCACCACCACCTGAGCTTGGTGAAGTCCTTAACCTCTCCAAGCCTCATTTGTAAGCTAGGAATAAGGAGAGCTCCTCCCCTTCAGGGCTATGGTGAGAAATCGGTGAGTAATTACAATAAATGGTAGCATTCACGATGTCACGGTTTAACCACTAGGCTCAGGGAGGGATGGCCACAACAGCATTAACCAACACAAAGCCAGGTGTCAGCACCTCTCAGCATTTGCTTCTCCCTGTGTAGATGGATTTTGATGTGCTCTCTAATGAAAGTAGCTACAGACATCTTCCGCTGGATTAGATGAAAAAAGGTTCCCTCAATAGATATTTATAGAGCGTCTGCCACGAATCAGATGTGGCATATGTTGAGGATCACAGGTTAATGAGCCAGTTGGGGTGCGAGCCAGTTGGGGTGCCTGCCACCCCAGAGCTCTCGGCTTCGGGGAACAGGTGGAATGGGAGTGCCAGGGAGACACACAGTGTGGATGTGTGTGTCCTGGAGAGCTGGGCTTGAATCTCGGAGATGTGTTCATTCATTCTTTCAACCAGTATTTAAGGACCTACTGTGTATGTGCCAAGGGTTTATTCTACGAGCTGAGGATACGGTGCTGAGCAAGGTAGACAAAAAGCTGTCAGCCTCTCAGAGCTCAGAGGTGGCGTTGTACCAGCTCAGACGCTCACTGCCAAATCTGTGATCCTGGGAAAGTCACTATGTCTTGCTCAGCCTCGGGCTCATCACAGAGCATCAGGGGTATTAAATGAGGTAATGCATGTGAATCTCTTGACTGGGTGCCTGGCACGAAGGCTGCACCCAATAAATGGTGGTGCGATAGTGTGCAAGGTGACCCATGGTGGGGACCACCATCCCAAATTTGGGGAGAGTCTGGGAGGGCTTCCTGGGAGAAGTGACTTATACGCCGAAATCTAGGGCAGCAATTATGTCGCCGGGACAGAAAGGTGAAGACCACCCCAGCTGCTCGTAACCTCCCCTGACCCTCTTGTCTGCCCCTGCAGGTCTCCTTCCCATGGGTGAGGGGCCCAGCACCTTGGCCAAGGCCACAGCCACCTTGGGCCACCCAGCAACTGAACCAGTCACCCTCACCACCACAGAACCCCTTCTACCCGGGCATCTGGCCAGCGCCAGTGCAGAGGAGCTGGTCGCAGGGGTCCCCCGAGCCCCCCATGGTCCCACCAGCCTCCCACAGGCGGCCCGTGAGTGCCAGCGAGAAGATGTTCTCCTTCGTGGTGGACAGAGCCGCCCACAGCGTTCCCATCATCAGGCAAGGTACTCATGGGCGCTTCCTTGGCGGCTTAGGGGAGGGGCTTTTGCTAGGAGGATGGGTCTCAGTTTCTGCTTTCCCCTTTTTTAAAAATTTTTATTGAGGCGCAGTTGATTTACAGTGTTGTGTTAGTTTCAGGTATGCAGCACACTGAATCTGTTAAACATATACATGTATCCACTCTTTTTTAGATTCTTTTCCCATATAGACCATTACAGAGTATTGAGGAGAGTTCCCTGTGCTATCCAGTAGGTCCTTCTTAGTTATCTCTTTTATGTATAGTATTGTGTATGTCAATCCCTCTCTTCCAATTTATCCCTCCCCCCTCTTATTCCCGGTAACCATAAGTTTATTTTCTACATCTGTAACTCTATCTCTGTTTTGTAGATAAGTTCATTTGTACCTTTTTTTAGATTCCACATATAAGCAATATAGTATGTTATTTGTCTTTCTCTGGCTTTCGCTTATGTTCTCTGGTTCTGAAGTAGAACATAATCAATTGTGAAAAAATTGGGGAAAGCAGAAAGTTAGAAAACAGTAAAAGATAAGCTGTCACCCTTATCACCAGAATTCTCCCTGTTGACTTTTTGGTACAAACTCCTCCAAGACTGTGCTCTGCCCATCTGCACACGTCAGTACCTCTGTGGTGAGTGTGTGTGTGTGTGTGTTTGTACGTATATATGAATATATATGAATGTGTATCAGAATCTAAATTTATATACTTCGACTCAGATGTACAGACATATTGGTAACTGAAATCCCTCTTGCCTTAGGAGGTTTTTAAATATTTTATTACCATTTTACAGGTAAGAGGAGACTGAGGCTTATTGAGAAAATTACTTCTCCGGAGGTTATGTATTCAATCTAATCTAATCTAACGCTTTTCAGTCAAATTTAAGGCTGGTTATCTCAGTGACTGTCACTCACAGCCTGGTCACTTTGGGGACACACAGCCATCAGGGTTTCCTTCTCCCCCCTCCCCCCCAAAAGGCCTCATGGCATTTGGGGAGGAGACTTCCTGTCTGTCACCATCCTCTTGGCCTTTCCAGCCTTACGGGCAGAGTAGCTGGGTCGAGTTAGTCCCTGGCATGATTCCCAGGTTTCTTCTGTGGCCACTGGTGTGAAGGTCCCATTCTCTGTTTTCTGCGTCCCAGCCCCAGACTCCTCTGAGTCCCCAGGTCGCTCGATGCCTCCACACCCTTCCCTGGTCTCACTCAAGACCACTCACCTAGTCACTTCCCTCAGCCATTCAAATAATAGTTATTATTCTGAAGCATACAGACTAAGGAGCAAATGAAAGTTATCTCTGCAGTTTACATCATCATCATCATCATCTAAGGAACGCTCATGTACCTACCACCCAAGTTAAGAAATTACTCAGCCATTTCCCCCCAGCATTTTAATGTGAAAACTTTCAAACATACAGCAAAGCAAAAAGAATTTTAGAGAGCAGCTCTCCTCCTAATTCTACCCCTAACACTTTGCTGTACTCTTTATTTCATTTCTGTCTACCCACCCTTCTTGTCCTGCATTAATCCATCTTATTTTTTGGATGCATTTCAAAATAAATAGCACACATCTGTAGTCCTCCCCCTAAATGTTTTAGCACATATACCATTAACTAGAATTCAACATTTTTTGTCTCCTTCATGTAAAATGAACACACAATGTGTATTAGTTATCATGATTGCATAACGAATTCTCCCCAAACGTAGCAGCCTAAAGCAAAAATCAAACATGTGTTATCATCTATACGGTTTCTGTGGGTCAGGAATTTGGCAGCAGCTTAGCAGGACGGCTGTGGCTCAGGGTCCCTCGTAAGGCTGCAGTCATCTGAAGGCTTGACCTGGGCCGCAGGATCCACTTCCAAGATGGCGTGCTCACATGGCTGTCAGCAGGAGGCCCCAGCTCCTCACCACATGGGCCTCCCCAGAGAGTGGCTCGAGCATTCCCATGACACGGCAGCTGCTCCTCCTGAGCAAGTGATCCTGGAGGACAAGATGGAAGTGGCAACATCTCTTGTGACTAAGCCTCAGAAGTCATGCTCTGTCATTGCTGCAATATCCTGCTGGTTACACAGGGCGTCACCCTCCAGTGTGGGAGAAGACTACACACGGGCCTGAAGACCAGGAGGCGGGGATTTTCAGCAGTTATCTTGGAGGCCGGCTACCACAGCCTGCCCTCGGGTCCTCAATGATTCACACTCCTCCTCCTCTCTCCCGAGGCCCCCCAAAATCTCACCCCAGTAACAGCATCGGCTCAAATTCCAGAATCTCGTCTAAATCAAGTCCAGGTACAGATGGGGCTCATGGGTGTAGTACCTTATGTTCAGCTCATCAAGTACTACTTCCAGAAATCTGAAGACCTCTGAACAAAGGGTCTGTCCCTCACACACCCAGCACATATTGGTGGGACAGACATAGCATCACTGCTACATACACTCCTCTTGTTCCAAAAGAAGAAAAACAGGAAACACACAGGAGTCCCTGGCCCAAAGCAGTTCTGAAGTCCAGCTGGGAAAATATCGGCAGTTCCTTGATTGGGCTTCAGTCCAACTCTTGCCCAGAAATGACTTTCCAGGGCTCTGGGCTCTGCCCCCAGGTCCCTGAGTTCCGCCTTCTGAGTCGTCCTCCCTTTCCTATGAAAGGTGTCCCATGGATGTGGCTGCATAGTTTTATAGCCTGCTTCCTGCCTGTAGAAGCTTGGGGGTCCAGACGCTTCTTTGACTTTTGTGGGTCTCTGTCAGTCTGAGTTGGCAGTGCTTCTTATTGGGGTTCATCCTATTAGGCAAAACCCACGCCCAGAGATATTTTTGGACACAAGCCCTTCCACCATGGGCTTCTGCAAAGACTGACAAAGAACCGAAGCTTCTTAGAAGCCCAGTTCTTGGACCGAAGGGTTCTCTTGGATACTGCCCTGGATCTGTATTCTTAACAAAGGATTTTACAACCACACCCTCAGCTTCTTCTCTAGACTGTGTTTTCTTGAGAGCGCCCTTGATTTGATCTTTGCCCAGAACCTGTTTCTTACATTTCATTTGCCACGTGGAGAGGCGGGGAATTTTCAAGCCCAGAGCATTGCCCTGGTTTAACAGCCCTTCCTTTAACTGTCTCTCCCCTTCACATTTCACTATAAGTAGCAAGAAGTAACCAGGCAGCACCTTCCAAGACTCTTTCTGGAACTCTCTTTAGCTAGACCATTCAGCCTCATCACAAACATTTTCTACCTTCCTCATGACCACAGGCAACGTGTTAGGAAACCTCCTGCCACCACCTAACAAGGATCCCTTAACCACAGTAACATTTTCCTCACTTTCCTGGAACCCTTCCCTCACTGCCTCCTCAAAGGCCATCAGAGCTTCTACTAAGACTATTGAGGCTTTCTCAAAGACTCTTGGCCAAAGTCCTCCAGCTTCTGGCCACTGTTCCATCCCAAACCACTCCACATCGTAGGGTTTTTGTTAAATTTTGCACCACTCCTGGTGCCCAAACCTGTATTTGCTACTTATTGTTGCATAACAAATTACTGCAGGATGTAATGGCCTAAAACAACAGTAAACATTTATTATCTCATAGCTTCTCTGAGGCAGGAAGTTGGGAATGGCTTAGCTGGGGGATTCTTGCTCAGGATTCTTCATCAGGTTGCAGTAATGGTGGTGGCTGGGCCGTGGTCCTCTGGAGGCTTGTCTGGGGCTGCAGGACCCACCTCTAGGATGGGTCACTCCCATGGCTTTTGGTAAGAGGCCTCAGTTCTTCACTAAGTGCACCTCTCCATACGTTGCTTGAGCATCCTCAAGCTGCCAGCTCCTCCAGACAAGTGGTCCTAGAGAGTGAGGCAGAAGCTGCAATGTCTTTTATGATCTAACCTCAGGAATCAAACTGTGTCATTTCTGCAATATCCTTGGTTACATAGAGAAGCTTTGTTACGGACTGAATTGCATTCCCCCAAAATGCATATGCTGAGGCCTCAATCCCAATATCGCAGAATGTGACCATATTTGGAGATAGTGTATTGAAATAGATGAGTAAGTTAAAATGAGATGATTGGGTGGGCCCTAATCCAAGGGCTGGTGTCCTTGTAAGAAGAGAGAGAGAGACGCCAGGGATGCACGTGCACAGAGAAAAGGGCATGTGAGGACACAGCAGGAAGGTGGCCGTCTGCAAGCCAAGGAGAGAGGCCTAACCCTGCCCACACCTTCATCTTGGACTTCCAGCCTCCAGAACTGTGAGAAAATGAATTTCTTTTGTTAAGACCTCCTGTGGTGTTTTGTTATGGCAGCCCCAGCTAACTAATATAAAGTCCATCCAGTATTGGAGAGGATGATGCAAGGGTCTGAATACCAGGAGACAAGAATCAGTGGGGCCATCTTGGAGACTGGCTACCACACCATGAAAGGTGTAGATCTTGAGTGTGCTCATTGAGTTTTGGCGGTCGTGTACACCTATGTAACCCAAACTCCTATCAAGATATAGAACATTACCATCACCCCAGAAAGTTCCCTCATGTCCCTCCCCAGTCAATTCCCAGCCCCAGGCCCCAGAGGCACCCACTCTTCTGAATTCTCTTCCCGCCATGGATTAGATATTCCTGTTCTAGAATCTCAAGTACACAGAACCATGTAGTACATGTTCCTTTGTGGAAGGCTTTTTTCACTCAGCATAGTATTTCTGAGATTCATTCATTTTGTTGTATGGATCATGTTCTGTTTTATGAACATATATACAGGGTTTTTGGGGTTGTTTTTTTAATGCATCCTTTGGACACATGGCACATGGGCTGTTTCTTTTCTTTTTTTCACTCCGCCATTTAAATTTTTCCACTGTAATCACCGGTTTCTCCAGTGCCATGCTGAACTTGGGGCTTCTCTAAAGGACTTGCATCCCCCCTGGAGAAATGAAGGATGAGTCGTATGGCTTAGATTCCCTCACATCTACCTGGGCTCTATCTCCTCAGCCTCTCAGCCAGGTCTCATGTTTCCAAATGTTTACCCTCGTTCCCCTGACACACTCCCCATCCTCAGAAAAGGACTTTCATCTTCCCGTGTCATGGGGAGTTCCTTTCTGTCTGGGCCTCTCTACTCCACGCTTTAGAGAAAACTCTGTGCCCCAGTCCTCCACGCTGTCTCTTGACAGAAAACACCTCTTTTTAAGGGTTCCGAGAAAGCTCTTTCCTCTCTTAGCAAAGCTGGGCTCTTCCAATTAAATTGGTTTACTGTTAGACTGTCACCTTGCTTTAGACTTGAAAAATTCTATTTGAAAACCCAAAGCCAAGGATTTATTTACTGCAGATCAGGTCAGGGTTTCTCAATCTTGGCACAGTGACAGGTGGGTCGCATAACTCCTTGTTGAAGGATCTGTCCTGTCCACTGTAGAGTGTTTAGCAGCATCCCTGACTCCTACCCACCAGAGATACCAGTAGCAACACCACCACCACCCCCCTAACTGTGGTTCTCAAAAATGTCTCCAGACGTTGTCAAAAATCAGAACGTCATTTTGCCTGGGGGAAAACTCACCCTGTTCTAGTTAATACTCATCCTTCCTGTACCACAAGGCAATAAAACGTCAGCTCCAAGGCCAAATCTTAATGGCAAGAGCTCATGGGAGGTGGGGAAGAATTACTGAGAAAAGAAAATATGTGGAGTGACTTATTAAAATAGCATCTTGATTCATATATATATATATATATATTTTTCCCAATAATGGGATCATATGAACCTAACATAGGTAACCTTCTTTTTTTTTCTTTTTTTGGCCGTGCCGCTCAGCTTGCAGGATCTTTGTTCCCCAGCCAGGGATGGAACCTGTGCCCCCTGCAGTGGAAGCACAGAATCCTAATCACTGGACTGCCAAGGAATTCCCTACCTGATTTTTAAAATTCAATAATATGTCATAAACATCTTCCCACTTCAATACATTGACTACATAGTGGTTAAAAGCATAGGCTCTGAATCCAACAAACTTAGGCTCATCCCTTGACTCTACCACTTACCAGCTGTGTGTCCTTGAGCAGGTGACTTGACGTCTCTGTGCCTCATATCTCTCACGTATAAAATGGAGATGGGAATAATAATGCCTATCTCACTGGGTTGTTATGAAGACGAAATCGTATCCTGCCTGTAAGTGCTGAGCACAGCGCCTGGTGCATAGCGAACATTCAGTAAATATTAAAATATTTAATATTTTATTATTTAAATTTTAAATTTTACAATCTTAATAATTTAAATATTTTAAAATTTTAATATTTAAATTTTAAATATTAAAATTTAAAAATTAAGTTATTACCTAACCATGATTGTTATTTAACTTTTATTTACAACTTACAATGTCTGAAAGACACAGTTAAGGTGCACACATACTGCCCCTGCTGCAGACTGGTGATTATTGGAGCGCACCAGGACAGCTGGGGGTTGTTAAAATATTAAAGTAACTCCCCTGCCTTTTGGCCAACAGCTCATGCCCGAAAATTCTTAAAGTGCCTGCGTCCCCATATCCGCCTTCCCACCGCCCCAGCCCTCCCGACTCTCCCTGGGGCTTCTCCCCACTGGGACCTCCGAAGGATCCAGCATCTAGAGTTAAGCCCGTTTGGTCATACATGGCCCTTAGGTTCTTTTTGATAAATAACAGTAGCCAGTAAAGAAGTTTGGGGCAGGTGAGGGGTAACTGCTCCCGCACCTCCCTGCCTGGGTGTAAGGAAAGCAAGTCTCAGAGCAAATTCTAGCCCCACAAAGACTTTGAGTAAACACACCGTCCCCAGTAAAGGGACCCCATCGATCAGCCTGTTCTGTAAGTTTGATGAAGTCCCCCCTCCGGCCATCATCTTGCAGGGAAGCGTCCCTCAAGACAGCCACGACAGGGTCGTAGAGGCAGCCGGAGTCACCCCTTGAGATGGCATCAGACGCCAGAACTCTAAGCTGAGACTGGACAGGGGCCCAGTTAGGGTCAGACCCCGAGGCCCTCCCTGGGGACACAGGCCAGTCAGTACCTTCCTCCAGTGGGAGCCGATTTCTTGAGGAATCTGAAAACAGATGAAATCTTCCTCCTGAAAACTCAGTTTCCAAATTGAGATGCGTAATCAGTGTAAAATAAACCCCAGATTTCAAAGGCTTCATGCCTCGAAGAAAAAGAATATAAAATATCTCCATATTTTTTGTCGATCACGTGTTGAAATGATGCTTTTTAATGTATTGGGTTAAATCAAATTGATCATTAAAAATTCCTCTCTTCTTTTTACCTTTTTAACGTGACTACGAGAAAATTGAAAATTGCATTCTGTGGCTCCCTTATTTCTCTATCAGGCACTGCTGCTATAGTCAGTTAGGACTTTGCTGCTCAGGATCCAAGAGAGTCAGATGGGGGCAGTGAGCTTCAAATAAAAGTTTTCTAATCATGGACCTAGTTGGGAGGTGGAGGGAGAGAAAATGGGCAGCTGCTGAAGTTCCAGGCCCTTCTGTTCCTCGTGCCCCAGTAAACACTGTGGCCAGGGCTGCTCATTCAACACGCAAGGCTGTGCATTCTCTGGGCACCACAGGCCATCAGCTATGTCCACTAGAGGTTCTGGGGTCCACAAAGAGGTTTGAGACCTGGCTGGGGGGCAGGAATCTTTGACTCTAAAATGCATAAATAAAAAATACAGAAGCAAAATGAATAAATGATGAATGTCCACAAACATGACAGTGTGTGCTTCATTCATCATTAATGTTAATACTCATTAAAGTTTCATCACCACTGAAAACAATTTGTTCAGTTTCTCACTTCACAAGAAGATAAGAATGTGCAGTGACTGTCCAGAAACCATAGTCGCTTGGAAATTTAAAATATGCTGCTTGGGCCCAAGTGATCTCACACGTAGAATTATAGAAATCTTTACAAACGTTTCTACACCAATAAAAAGAAATGTATTCAGTGTTGATGTGAGTGAATTGCGAGATGTCTGATGTGATACAGAGTGGGGTCCCCAAACACAATGCCATAATCCCTGAAAGTCATATAAAAAGGCCTTGTAATACTGGGGTAAATAAGAAAAAATATAGGAAAGCTTAAATGTCTATCAAGTGGATCCTAGTTAAACACGTTTGGCACACTTGGACAATGGACCACAATGCTACCCTGGAAAAGAACCAAGTACAGCTACAAATACTGACATGGGGAGATGTTTTTGATATTGTTAGCTGAAAAGTAAGCTGGATAAGAATCTCTGTCATGTAAATGCATTTTTGTTTTTTGACAAGATATGACTGCAATAAAAAATATAGCTAATGTTTAGCGCTAAATGCGCTACATGAGGGGTCAGCAAACTTTTCCTGTAAAGAGCCAGATAGTAAATACTTTAGGACTTGTGGGTCACATGGTCTCTGCTGCAACTACTCAGCTCTGCCTTTGTAGCTGGAAAGCAGCCATAAATAATATGTAAATGAATCACTGTGGCTGTGTTGCAATAAAACTTTATTTACAAACATAGGCAGAAGGCCAGATTTGGCCGCAGGGCCATAGTTTGCCAACCCCTGCTCTATATCATTATTCTATTTAATCTCCAGATAGCCCTTTATAACAGAGACTATCAGGGATCCTGAATTATGTATGTGGAAACGAAGGCTTAGAAAGAGCAAATGACTTGCCCAAGGTCATCAGCTCTTATGCGGCATAGAAAAAAGTCTGGAAAGAGGCACACCACAGTGCATCAGTGCAGTTAACGCTGGGGAAGAGAAATGAGGCAGCTCTTAGCCTTTCCAGTCCTCCTGTAATGCTTTCAGTGCATAAGTCTCATGAATGTGAAGGTTAATCTGAAAATATTCTTTAAGACTTTGGGGAAACTCACAGTCTCCTCTGCATTCTCTGTTGATCTTGTGTGTTAGTGTGGACCAACGCGGCGGAACTGTCGGAACAATCAGTGGCCGAGGAAATTCCTGGGGCAGAGCCCTACAGAGAAATTTTTGTGGACCAGGACCTGGCCCAGTATGATAAGGTGAGGGGTCTTGGGGAAGCACAGAGCTACAGCAGCAAGAGGGACCATGGAGAGATTGCCACTGCCTCTTGTTCTCTGTGTCTCAAGGACTGTCCCTTTTTCCTACTTCCAAGAAACCACCTCTTCCTCCCAAGACATTCAGCCAGGTTTGGCCACTGCTCATTTTATCCCAAATAACATCTACAACTACAAGGTACTGAGCACCTACTGTGTGCTGGGCCATGTCCTGTGCACTTGACATTTATTAGCTCGTTAATCTTCACCAACTTCAAAATAGATTTTATCAGCCTCACTTTGCAGATGAGGAAACTGAAGCTCAGAGAGGTTCAGTGATGTGTTCACGGCTGCCCAGTGCAAGGAGCAGTGTTAGGATTCAAAGCGAGGTCTGGTTAGCTTCTCAGCGGGTACTTCTAACTCCCACACAGTAATCACTTGGTCAACCTTCAGTGATGGAACAGTGATGCAAAAACACGTTCCTAGCAGGAGGAATTGAGCCCTGAAGTCAGGGAGGCCTGGGCCAAGAGACTCGTTAAAGAACCAGAGAGGTTTAAAGCAGGGATGCGAGCAGAACAGGTGGATTCAAGCCATCCTGGGAAGGGCCCAGGTCAATTTCTCCCCACTTAGACACGACTCGAAAGTTACTCTAAAAGAAGCAGTCTATAATATCTCGCTTTCCTTCAGGGCCAGGGCCTGCTCCTGCAGCAATTCTCAGAGTTTGTGAGGAGGAGACCTACCTGGGGTTCTTGTCAGACACGGAAATCCAAACCTTCAGGAGGCAGGGGGTTCCAACGCAGGCATCCTGGGACCAGACTCTGAAAAATGTTGCAGAAAGGCGAGAAGCCACGCTCAGATTCTGTATTTATCGCTGTGTAACAAGCCATCCCAAAACTTAGCGGCTTCAAACAGCAATTCATTATTCCCCAGAATCTATGCGTTGACCTGGAAGGTTCCTTTGCTCGCGTCCCCTGGCCTCACTCATGCGGCCTCAGTCAGCCGCTGGCTTGGCCAGTTTGGTGGTCGGTCTCCATTGGCCTCCTTCCCACATCTAGGGCCTCAGCCAGGATGCCTGGACTGGTGCGCCCCTTTGTGCATGTGGTTTTTCATCACAGCACGGTGGTCTCGGGGTTCCCAGGGGGCCAGAGCAGAAGCTGCACAGCCTGTAAGAACTTGCCTGGAGATCATGCAGCATCACTTCCACTCCATTCCGTTGGTTGAAGCAAGTCATGGGGCCAGCCCAGACTAGAGGGTGGGGAAATAGACTGGATGGCAAAACTGCAAAGTATTTGTTGCCATTTTTCAACCTGCCTCAATTTTAACTTGGAAATATAGTGCAACCACTATAATTTTTTCTATTTATAGAAAATTTTTATAAGCCATTTATCATTTTTTCTATTTATAATAGAAAGAATTCTTTCCCTTTATAAGCCATTTCTACCCTAACTTGCCAGGACTCCTTCAAGTGACAATAAACAAATTAGCTTGAGGGGGAGCATCGATTAGCTCAACTTATTGGAAAATTTAAAGGACCACTAGCTTCAGGTATGGCTAGATCCAGGAGCTTGAATAATGTCATCAGAACACCTCCTCACTACCAACCTCTCCCCTCTGTTTCCCTCAGAGTCTGGCTTTCTACATGACGCTGGCTTTGTGTGCCAGAAAAGACAAACTCAGGCAAACAAGCCTACATATTTAAAGTTTATGATCCAAAAGAAGGCAAGATGCTCTCCCTCTGTAATCGATGTGTGAAATCTCTGATTGACCAGCTTGGGCCACATGCACATGGGGAGGTGGGACAGGAAGGAGCAGGGCACATGACTGACAATCCTACCCAGACCCCATGGAAGGAGGAACGCTCCCTCCAGAAGGGCAAGGGGACCCTCACCAGGAAAGCAGAACCCACAGCTGTCCACTGCCCTCTGCAAACTTCTTATATTCCAGCACTGGCACGGGGCCTGGCACTTAGTTGCTGCCCGATGAATGTTTGTTGCATGAAAAATGAATAAGCACCTGGCTGATCATAACAGGGTGAAACAGGGGAAACTGCCCAGGAGTAGGGAATATGTCTGATGCTCTCTCTTGAAGTTTTGCCACCAACTTTCACAAGGACCCAAAGGAAGGCCCCTGGCAGCAGCTGGCAATGTCAGACAGGCTTTCTCATGAGCAAGACCCTGTCCTTCCCCAGGTCACGGAGCTAGCAGGTCGTGAGGCTGACTGGACGGCTCTCCTGGGAATGAGCTGGCCCAGAAATTGCCCATTTACCTCCTCCCGTGACTGCTTTGGAAAAGGCCTCTGGGGAATTTTTTCTTCTTCTTCTTCTTCAGTTTTTCTGACATTTTATTGATAACGTCTGGTGAGAAGTTTGGGGGAATTTTTTTTTCCTTTTTTGGAAAACCTAACCAATTCTTTGGCTGCAGAGCTTTATCACTGGAGAGATGGAGGACAGGGTTAATTATACCTGTGGGTACAGTCTACCAGCAATTTTGTTTTTCCAGCCGAAAGTTGACATGAGCCCATGCAAATAAATCAGTATTCCTGTCTCATTTACTTTCCAGATTGAGTTACCTGGAAAAAATTCATACATGAATAGCCAAAAGAGGCAGGAAATATTAGAAGAGAGGAAAGGGAAAACAAATAGTTAAGAATGTTTTAACTTAAAACAAATAACCCTCATTATAGGCAGAATGTGGTCAAACAGAATGTTGTTTTCCTAACTACCTTTCCTAGGTCCCCAGTGTGCTAGGCTATATATTATAAATGAAAACACTCTAAGTAAACTTTCTAGCAACAAAAGTTCCCAAGTGGGATGGTTGTTCTTAATATGAAAGTCTAATTCTCGGGGAAAGGAAAGTTTCCGTACCTGTGAGGTATAGACATCCATTACAGGAGTCTATATACAGTTACCTCATTTTAACCCAATTCTTGTCTCTATGAGATTTTCGAAGTGACAGAGATAGCCTTGAAAGTCTGCTTTTTCCCTCCCTGCCTGCCCTCACCTTCCCAAAGAATGATACCATATTTTTCCTGTATTTCTTTAAATGGGCTCAGCCTTACACCCAGACCCACACCTAGTAAATTTCCCATCTGTCCTCCACCCAGGATGAAATAATTCTGCTGCTGGGAAAAGAAGTCAGCCGTCTCTCCGATTTTGAACTTGAATCTAAATACAAAGACACCGTGATAGCAAGCCTGCAGAACCAAGTGGCCAACCTGAGCCAGAAGCTGTTGGAAACAGCTGCCTCCAGGCAGAAGGAGAGGGTGATCCCGCCCAAGTTTCAGGTTCTGCATGAAGAGGACGATGCCCAACAGAGAGAGATCCAGAGCTTGAAAAACCAGGTAGGGCTCAGAGACAAGTGGGTCGGGGCCTTGGGGTCACAACACAGGGTGACAGCTCTCAGGTAGAGCCTGGGGGGAGCCACCCGGGTAGTTAGAAATGGGCAGTGAGCACAGCATGGTGAGGAGTACAGTTCCAGGGAGTGCAGGGTTGGCAAGTTTCTAGCCTTGTAAGAACAATATTAGATTTCATTAAGTGCCTACCATGTTCAGGCCCCGGTGCAGGTGCTTTGGGTGCATTAGCTTATTTATTTATTTATTTATTTATTTATTTATTTATTTATTTTATTTATTTATTTATGGCTGCATTGGGTCTTCGTTGCTGTGCACGGGCTTTCTCTAGTTGCAGTGAGCAGGGTCTACTCTTCACTGTGGTGCATGGGCTTCTCATTTCAGTGGCTTCTCTTGCTGCAGAGCATGGGCTCTAGGCACGTGGGCTTCAGTAGTTGCAGCATGAGGACTTCAGTAGCTGTGGCTCACGGACTCTAGAGTGTAGGCTCAGTAGTTGTGGCCCACGGGCATAGTTTCTCCACAGCATGTGGGATCTTCCTGGACCAGGGCTCGAACTCCTGTCCCCTGCATTGGCAGGGGGATTCTTAACCACTGCACCATGAGGGAAGTCCCCTCATTAGCTATTTAAACCTCAGTCTTCTGACACATGCCATTCTACAGATGAGGAGACTGAGGCACGCTCAGCGATGCCGAGGAGCTTGGTACAGCTTGCACAGCAAGTGAGAGACAGTGATGTGATTTGGGCTCAGCTCTGCCACCTTGTACACCTCATGCTTTCACACCCACTTTGCATTTCCACCCAACTCCTGTCGCTTCAGTGACCACTTCTCACACCCACCCGGACCCAGCCAGAAAGAGCTGGAGATGGGGAGAAGGAACCCCACAGTGTTCCAAACACTGAGGCCTTTATCAAACCCTGAAGGCAGCTGATGGTTCATTTATAGGGAATTTCACCAAAAATTCTCCACCCAGAATGTCTGGATTTACCAGTCAACTTCCTTCCTCCTGAAACTAAATCCAAAAGAAAAAAAAAAATTTTCTTAAGTTTTAAAGAACTACTTTAAAATTGGCCACTGATCTGGTACATAAATTATATCTCAACAACGTTGATAAAAAAGCAATTGGAAATTGATGAATTTTGGCCTCAGTGCATAATTCTGCTTAAAACCGTAGTCAGATTTGGTTCAACATGACGGAGTAGAAGGACATGCTGTCACTCCCTCTTTCGAGAACACTGGAATCACAACTAACTGCTGAACAATCATCGACAGGAAGACACTGGAACTCACCAAAAAAGATACCCCACGTGCAAAGACAAAGGAGAAGGCGCAAAGAGACAGTAGGAGGGGCGCAATCCCAATGAAATCAAATCCCATCACTGCTGTGTGGGTGACTCACAAACTGGAGAACACTTATACCACAGAAGTCCACCCACTGGAGTGAAGGTTCTGAGCCCCACGTCGGGCTTCCCAACCTGGGGGTCCGGCAATGGGAGGAGGAATTCCTAGAGACTCAGACTTTGAAGGCTAGTGGGATTTGATTGCAGGACTTTGGCAGGACTGGGGGAAAGAGCGATTCCACTCTTGGAGGGCACACACAAAGTAGTGTGTGCATTGGAACCCAGGGGAAGGAGCAGTGACCCCATAGGAGACTGAACCAGACCTACCTGCTAGTGTTGGTGGGTCTCCTGCAGAGGCGGGGGGCAGCTGTGGCTCACCAAGGGACAAGGACACTGGCAGCAGAAGTTCTGGGAAGTATTCCTTGGCATGAGCCCTCCCAGAGTATGCCATTAACCCCACCAAAGAGCCCGGGTAGGCTCCAGTGTTGGGTCACTTCAGGCCAAACAACTAACAGGGAGGGAACCCAGACCCACCCATCAGCAGACAAGCAGATTAAAGTTTTACTGAGCTCTGCCTACCAATGCCACAGCCAGCTCTACCCACCACCAGTCCCTCCTATCAGGAAACTTCCACAAGCCTCTTAGATAGCCTCATCCACCAGAGGGCAGACAGCAGCAACAAGAAGAACTACAATCCTGCAGCTTGTGGAACAAAAACAATATTCACAGAAAGACAGAAAAGATGAAAAGGCAGAGGGCTATGTAACAGATGAAAGAACAAGGTAAAACGCCAGAAAACAACTAAATGAAATGGAGATAGGCAACCTTCCAGAAAAAGAATTCAGAATAATGATAGTGAAGATGATGCTGGACCTCAGAAAAAGAATGGAGGCAAAGATCGAGAAGATGCAAGAAATGTTTAACAAAGATCTAGAAGAATTCAAGAACAAACAAACAGAGATGAACAATACAATAACTGAAAAAAAAAAAACCACACTAGAAGGAATCAATAGAATAACTGAGGCAAAAGAGATAAGTGACCTGGAAGACAGAATGTTGGAATTCACTGCTGCGGAACAGAATAAAGAAAAAAGAATGAAAAGAAATGAAGACAGCTTAAGAGACCTCTGGGACAACATTAAACACAACAACGTTCACATTGTACGGGTCCCAGAAGGAGAAGAGAGAGAGAAAGGACCCGAGAAGATATTGAAGAGATTATAGTCAAAAACTTCCCTAACATCGGAAAGGAAATAGCCACCCAAGTCCAGGAAGCACAGAGAGTCCCATACAGGAGAAACCCAAGGAGAAACACACCGAGACACATAGTAATCAACTTGGCAAAAATTAAAGAAAAATTATTGACAGCAGCAAGGGAAAAATGACAAATAACATACAAGGGAACTCCCAGAAGGTTAACAGCTGATTTCTCAGCAGAAACTCTACCAACCAGAAGGGAGTGGCATGATATACTTAAAGTGATGAAAGGGAAGAACGTACAACCAAGATTACTCTACCCAGCAAGGATCTCATTGAGATTCGATGGAGAAATCAAAAGCTTGACAGACAAGCAAAAGCTAAGAGAATTGAGCACCACCAAACCAGCTCTACAACAAATGTTAAAGGAACTTCTGTAAGTGGGAAACACAAGAGAAGAAAAGGACCTACAAAAACAAACCCAAAACAATTAAGAAAATGGTCATAGAAACATACATATCGATAATTACCTTAAATGTGAATGGATCAAATGCTCTAACCAAAAGACACAGGGTTGCTGAAAGGATACAAAAACAAGACCCATCTATATGCTGTCTCCAGGCGACCCACTTCAGACCTAGGGACACATACAGACTGAAAGTGAGGGGATGGAAAAAGATATTCCATGCAAATGGAAATCAAAGGAAAGCTGGAGTAGCAATACTCGTATCAGGTAAAATACACTTTAAAATAAAGAATGTTACAAGAGACAAGGAAGGACACCACGTAATGATCAAGGGATCAATCCAAGAGGAAGATATAACAATTATAAATATATATGCACCCAACATAGGAACACCTCAATACAAAAGGCAATCGCTAACAGCTCTAAAAGAGGAAATCAACAGTAACACAATAATAGTGGGGGACTTTAACACCTCACTTATACCAATGGACAGATCATCCAAAGAGAAAATTAATAAGGAAACACAAGCTTTAAATGACACAATAGACCAGATAGATTTAATTGATATTTGTAGGACATTCCATCCTAAAACAGCAGATTACACTTTCTTCTCAAGTGCGCATGGAACATTTTCCAGGATAGATCACGTTTTGGGTCACAAATCAAGCCTCAGGAAATTTAAGAAAATTAAAATCATATCAAGCATCTTTTCTGACCACAACGCTATGAGATTAGAAATGAATTACAGGGAAAAACCTGTAAAAACCACAAACACATAGAGGCTAAACAGTACGTTACTAAATAACCAAGAGATCACTGAAGAAATCAAAGAGGAAATCAAAAAATACCTTGAGACAAATGACAATGAAAACATGACGATCCAAAACCTATGGGATGCAGCAAAAGCATCCCATAGTTCTAAGAGGGAAGTTCATAGCTATACAAGCCTACCTCAAGAAACAAGAAAAATCTCAAATAAACAATCTAACGTTACACCTAAAGGAACTAGAGAAAGAAGAACAAACAAAACCCAAAGTTAGCAGAAGGAAAGAAATCATAAAGATCAGAGCAGAAATAAATGAAATAGAAACAAAGAAACCAATAGCAAAGATCAATAAAACTAAAAGCTGGTTCTTTGAGAAGTTAAACAAAATTGATAAACCATTAGCCAGACTCATCAAGAAAAAGAGGGAGAGGACTCAAATCAATAAAATTAGAAAGGAAAAAGAAGTTACAACCGACACCGCAGAAATACAAAGCATCCTAAGAGACAACTACAAGCAACTCTATGCCAATAAAATGGACAACCTGGAAGACATGAACAAATTCTTAGAAAGTTATAACCTTTCAAGTCTGAACCAGGAAGAAATAGAAAATATGAACAGACCAATCACAAGTAATGAAATTGAAATTGTGATTAAAAATCTTCCAATAAACAGAAGTCCAGGACCAGAAGGCTTCACAGGTGAATGCTATCAAACATTTAGAGACGAGCTAACACCCATCTTTCTCAAACTCTTCCAAAAAATTGCAGAGGAAGGAACACTCCCAAACTCATTCTCTGAGGCCACCATCACCCTGATACCAAAACCAGACAAAGATACTACAAAAAAAGAAAATTACAGACCAATATCACTGATGAATATAGATGCAAAAATCCTCAACAAAATACTAGCAAACAGAATCCAACAACACATGAAAAGGATCATACACCATGATCAAGTGGGATTTATCCCAAAGAGGCAAGGATTCTTCAATATATGCAAATCAATCAATGTGATACACCATATTAACAAATTGAAAAAGAAAAACCATATGATCATCTCAATGGATGCAGAAAAAGCTTTTGACAAAATTCAACTCTGATTTATGATAAAAACTCTCCAGAAAGTGGGCATAGAGGGAACCTACTTCACCATAGTAAAGGCCATATATGACAAAGGCACAGCAAACATCATTCTCAATGGTGAAAAACTGAAAGCATTTCCTCTAAGATCAGGAACAAGACAAGGATGTCCACTCTCACTACTATTCTTCAACATAGTTTTGGAAGTCCTAGCCACAGCAATCAGTGAAGAAAAAGCAATAAAAGGTATCCAAATTGAAAAAGAAGAAGTAAAACTGTCACTGTTTGCAGATGACAGGATACTATACAGAGAGAATCCTAAAGATGCCACCAGAAATCTACTAGAGCTAATCAATGAACTTGGTAAAGTTGCAGGACACAAAATGAATGCACAGAAATCTCTTGCATTCCTATACACTAATGATGAAAAATCTGAAAGAGAAATTAAGGAAACACTCTCATGTACCACTGCAACCAAAAAATACAATACCTAGGAATAAACCTACCTAGGGAGACAAAGACCTGTATGCAGAAAACTGTAAGACACTGATGAAAGCAATTAAAGATGATAGCAACAGATGGAGAGATATACCATGTTCTTGGATTGGAAGCATCAATATTGTGAAAATGACTCTACTACCCAAAGCAATCTACAGATTCAATGCAATCCCTATCAAATTACCAATGGCATTTTTTAGAGAACTAGAATAGAAAAGCTTAAAATTTGTGTGGAGACACAAAAGACCCCGAATAGCCAAAGCAGTCTTGAGGGAAAAAAACGGAGCTGGAGGAATCAGACTCCCTAACTTCAGCCTATACTACAAAGCCACAGTAATCAAGACAATGTGGTACTGGCACAAAAACAGAAATATAGGTCAATGGAACAGAATAGAAAGCCCAGAGATAAACCCACACACCTATGGTCAACTAATCTATGACAAAGGAGTCAAGGATATACAGTGGAGAAAAGACAGTCTCTTCAATAAGTGGTGCTGGGAAAACTGGACAGCTACATGTAAAAGAATGAAATTAGAACACTCCCTAACGCCATACACAAAAATAAACTCAAAACGGATTAGAGACCTAAATGTAAGACCAGACACTCTAAAATTCTTAGAGGAAAACATAGGAAGAACACTCTTTGACATAAATCACAGCAAGATATTTTTTGATCCACTTCCTAGAGTAATGGAGATAAATACAAAAATAAACAAATGGGACCTAATGAAACTTCAAAGCTTTTGCACAGCAAAGGAAACCATAAACAGGATGAAAAGACAACCCTCAGACTGGGGGAAAATATTTGCAAAGGAAGCAACTGACAAATGATTAATATCCAAAATATATAAAGAGCTCATGCAGCTCAATATTAAAAAAACAAACAACCCAATCCAAAAATGTGCAGAAGACCTAAATAGACGTTTCTCCAAAGAAGATATACCGCTGGCCAAGAAGCACATGAAAAGCTGCTCAACATCATTAATTATTAGAGAAATGCAAATCAAAACTGCAATGAGGTATCACCTCACACCAGTTAGAATGGGCATCATCAGAAAATCTACAAACAACAAATGCTGGAGAAGGTGTGGAGAAAAGGGGACCGTCTTGCACTGTTGGTGGGAATGTAAATTGATACAGCCACGATGGAGAACAGTATGGAGGTTCCTTAAAAAACGAAAAATAGAATTACCATAGGACCCAGCAATCCCACTACTGGGCATATACCCAGAGAAAACCATAATTCAAAAAGCCACATGCACCCCAGTGTTCATTGCAGTACTATTTACAATAGCCAGATCATGGAAGCAACCTAAATGCCCATCAACAGACGAATGGTTAAAGAGGAAATGGTACATATGTACAATGGAATATTACTCAGCCATGAAAAGGAACAAAATTGGGTCATTTGTAGAGACGTGGATGCATCTAGAGACTGCCATACAGAGTGAAGTAAGTCAGAAAGAGAAGAACAAATATCATATATTAACGCATATATGTGGAACCTAGAAAAATGGTAAAGATGAACCAGTTTGCAGAGCAGAAATGGAGACACACATGTAGAGAACAAACGTATGGACACCAAGGGGAGAAAGCGGCAGGGGGTGGTGGTGGTGGTATGATGAATTGAGAGATTGGGATTTACATGTATACACTGATGTGTATAAAATGGGTGACTAATAAGAAAAATATAAATAAATAAACATTTTAAAAAAGGAGAGAGGAAAAAAAAAAACCATAGTCAATGCTTGGGGGCCTTTGTTCTCTTGTTCTCTGTTTACTGTCTTTCCCTCTGTAACCGATTCTAGGTACACAGTTTCAATCCTAGAAATGGTGCTCTAGAAAGGACACAGATTGTGTATGGTGAACCTAGGAGATTCTAGCAGGAAACTGTAAGCTCCATGAAGGCAAAGGTTGGGCCCAGTAACCTTCTAGAACTCTGTTAGGACCGTGTCTGTTTGTCTGTTCTTTATTCATCCATCCACCCATCCGTCCATTAATCCAAAGAAATATTTTGGGGGGCCTATCCCGTGCCATGCTCTCTTCCAGGCTCTGAGAATTCAGCAGAGAACAAGACAGACATGATCCTTCCCCCTGTTATGCTCTAGTGAGGGAGACAGAAAAAACAAGTCAACAAATACATGCTCTAATATTTAAATGAACTAATGACTCTCCTTCAAACCTGGTTTTGAAAAAACAATGAAAGTAACAGGTCCTGTAGGAATTATTAGTGCAAACAGCTACCTTGACATGTAGCTGACACATTAATGAGCATCTTTTTCTTGAACTGAACCCAATTTTGCTGAAATATTCCTTTCAGTTATTCTCCCATTTCAGAGGTTTCCTGAGAAAATGACATGTCTTTTTCAGGTACATGGATGAGGCTGAATTATTCCCACATACCTTTTTTATTTTTGGCCATACCACGCGGCTTGCAGGATCTTAGTTCCCTGACCAGGGATCAAACCCAGGCCTCCAGCAGTGGAAGCACAGAGTCCTAACCACTGGACTGCCAGGGAATTCCCCACATACCATTTTTTAAATAATTGAAATATATTTGACATAGAATATTATATAATTTCCACATATCTTTGAATATCAGCCGGTCCCAATTTGAGTATTATTTAAAGTGGCTGCCGATATCTTGGGGAAAAAATGTTTTTTTACAAAGAAATTATCTAGAAATAATTACACTGATGCATCATGCTCTTGCCTCCCCTACCACTGGAGCTTCACTTATAACTGAAGAAGAATATTTTATAGCAAGGCATATATGAACCAGAGGCTCCATCGGTTTGAACTCAAATCGAGTTTCAACCACTGACATTTTTCTTAACTATTCTACTGCCTGCAGAGCATTCCACCAGAAGTGTAAGCCACATGGCAGGTTGATTTATGGTTCTGATTACTTTATGTGTTTTCCCTGGTCCCCGAAGGTGTGTGCATAATGATTTGCTCTCAGAGATCTTCGATCTGCTACAGTATCACTAGAAAATTCTTACCTCCATGTGCTCTTATACGCCTGTGCTAATTAGAAGCCAAATTATCATCCTGAAACAATCACTCCTCCTAGCACTCTTAACTTTCTTATGATTCAGTGCCCATTTTATTACACAGCTTAACAGACATTAAACATCTTGGAATTTATGCCATTACAAACAATATGGATATTTACTTTGATAGTAAAAGTATCAAAGAGGTTTGAAGACTCTTTGGAGTTTTCCAGCAATCCAAAATCCTAAAACTCTGACACTCAGATTGAAATATTTTCAATCTGTCAAAACCACTGGAGTCTTAGAGGGGAACGTATGTTTTCCCTTCTGGAAGTTTGTCTCTGTGTGTTCTATCTCTGGTATCATGCAAATAAAAGCATTAAGCTGAGAAGAGCTTACAAACACTTTCAGTGTTCCAAGGACCTTTTATGGAAAAGTTGTAGTTCCCCCCAACAGAGAAAAGTAAGATGTGAAAGAATTTTTTCACTCAAAGTTTCCAAAGCACAAACATGCAAAAGTATAGCCTTGGGGAGAGTGGGGGTCAGAGTGGCCTGTGTCCCCGCAACTTCTAGCATAGACCCCCCCCAATAATGTCTCAGGTGCCCCAGGGAAAAAGTAAGTGTAACTGCCCCAAATGTCCTAGACTCTGAACCATGATGGTGTATGAAACGAGTCAGAAAACTTGTGAGACCTTGACGGTTCTGTTAATTCTACCAGAGTAATAATGACAAGATTTCCAAGGATACAAACCAAGACCAAAGGCTGTGAGCGCCATCTGGTGGCCATATCAGCACGCCCGAACTCCATTACCTGGGCATGCCCACCACCTCCCCCCAATCTTTTTTTTTTTTTTTTTTTTTTAGCGTGATGCCCGCAACCTGGTCTGATTGTAAACAGGGAATTTCCTGTATTACTTCTTTTGGAGGGATTATTTTTATTTAAGACACTGAGTCTCTATTTACTCTTATAACAGTTATTTTTAATTTAATGCACGTTTTTAAGTTTAAAAAGGGAGCTGCTTCTACGAAAAACGCTAAGAAATTATAGTGGGACTAGCCAAGAGACATGGGAAAAATAGTGAAAGTGGTATATGAATGACTGAAGTTTAGGAACTCTCTTCGGGTGGGGTTGCCAGATAAAGTAAGGACACCCAGTTAAATTTGAATTTTAGAATTTCGTTGTAGTGTGTGTCCCAAATATTGCATGGGACACATTTGCACTGAAATATTATTCATTATCTGAAATCCTATTTTAAGTGAACATCCTTTTTTCCTCCCCTAAATCTGGCAACCTTACCTTAGGAGAACAAAGAAATTGCACCCAGGACTTCCCTGGTGGCACAGGGGTTAGGGATCCGCCTGCCAGTGCAGGGGACACGGGATCGAGCCCTGGTCCGGGAAGATCCCACCTGCCGTGGAGCATGTAAGCCTGTGCGCCACAACTACTGAGCGCTCGTGCCACAACTACTGAAGCCCGTGTGCTTAGAGCCCAGGCTCCGCAACAAGAGAAGGTGCCGCAATAAGCCTATGCACCGCAACAAAGACCCAACGCAGCCAAAAATAAATTAATAAATAAATAAAATTTATTTTTAAAAAAGGAAAAGAAATTGCATCCTTCTCCTTGTCACTTCCGTTTTGATCTATCAAAACAAGCTAGTGGGGCTTCCCTGGTGGTGCAGTGGTTGACAGTCCGCCTGCCGATGCAGGGGACACAGGTTCGTGCCCCGGTCTGGGAAGATCCCACATGCTGCGGAGCGGCTGGGCCCGTGGGCCATGGCCACTGAGCCTGCACTTCCGGAGCCTGTGCTCCACAACGGGAGAGGCCACAACAGTGAGAAGCCCGCGTACAGCAAAAAAAAAACAAAAAAAAACAAAACAAGCTAGCTCTTGTCCTGTCTACGGATTGCTTGACATTTATGCCCCAATAAACGTGTCCCTGTGGGAGTACTGAGGCCTGACATCTGAAAAATCACAGGGCAAAGGCCCACAGTGCACCTTGAGGTGGGAATGTCCGGGCCACTCAGAACAAGCAGTCTGGCCACATCAGACCGAGAGGGAGGGGGTTCTGGGCCCAGCTCTCTTTCCCGGCCTCTCGGGTACCTGCTCTGTGGAGGCCGAGGCCTGGCAGCTACTTTCGGGCCCTTACCAACGTTGCATTTGATGGAGAGCCTTCCGCACCCCACGTGTAGACCTAGACTCCTGGAGGGGGGCCCGCCCTTGAGGGGGCTCTGAGCCATGGACTTAGAGGGTGCTCACAGCAGCCATAGATAGAGCCGGCCTGTGGTGCTCCCACCCACGATTCCTGTATTTCCTTTATTTTTTTATTATTATTATTTTTTTGTGGTACACATGCCTCTCACTGTTGTGGCCTCTCCCATTGCGGAGCACAGGCTCCGGATGCGCAGGCTCGGCGGCCATGGCCCACAGACCCAGCCGCACCGCAGCATGTGGGATCTTCCCGGACTGGGTCACGAACCCGCGTCCCCTGCATCGGCAGGCGGACTGTCACCCACCTCGTCACCAGGGAAGCCCCTGTATTTCCTCTTAATAACAACCACACTGGCGTTTAAGTGAGCCTGGCAAGGCTTACAAATGCACACATAAAGATTACCAACTACCTTCCCCAGAGACGGACGAGGGAAGTTGAAGCTAAAACACACCGTGAGGGCTTCCCTGGTGGCGCAGTGGTCGAGAGTCCACCTGCCGATGCAGGGGACACGGGTTCGTGCCCCGGTCCGGAAAGATACCACATGCCGCGGAGTGGCTGGGCCCCTGAGCCATGGTCGCTGAGCCTGCGCGACCGGAGCCTGTGCTCTGCAATGGGAGAGGCCACAACTGTGAGAGGCCCGCATACAGCAAAAAAAAACCAAAATAAACCCAAAACAAAAGAAAGAAAACACCCCGTGGGTAGTCAGAGGAGAGGACCGTCATAGCTCATCCCCCTGTGCCGTGTGCCAGGCTTGATCTGAGCACCTGTACACATGTTAACTTATTAAAATACTTCTAACAATCCTATCAGGTTGGGACTACCATCACCCCGCGTGCAGACTGAACAAAAGGAAACAGAATATGGTGTCCTCCTTGTGTTCACAAAGCCCGTTAACTGGCAGAGACAGGACTTGAAGGCCACAGTCCGGCTCCCGAGTCCATGCCATGCTTTACAGCCTCCAACTTCTCACGCTCATTCCTAGAGCCACCTGGGAAGGAGGAACCAGGCAACTAAAGACTGGGTTTGAATCAGACTCCACGTCTGACCAGCCACGTGATCCCGAGCAGGGGGCCTCGCCTCTCTGAGTCTCAACCTGGCTCCCTTGCAAAATGGGCACATTAATGGGAACGTCAGCCTTCAGCAACGCTGTGACGAGTATCAGTGTAGCATGTGTGAACGGGCTCTGTAAACTCTGGAGTGTTCTGTGAGGTATAAACTACCCTCTATTCTCATTAGAGGGAATTCCTTTCATAACCTGCTCCCGGCTCTTGAACTTTGCTGTGCATCCAGTCAGTGCTGGATGATCTGGAACCAACAGCTGGTCTATTTATGGCTGAAAACCCACAGGTCATAGGAAGACAGCAGCACCGGAGCCCCTGGGTGGCCACAAAGATAAGGTTCGTGTCTTGAGGACCGATGACATGGTGGTCACTGAAGGAACAGGCCCCTCCTGCCCCTTCCACTAGTGACAACTGAAAACCTTGGTTTCCCCAACACCCCGATCCAAGATCAGCCCGACTCTTTGCCCAACGTTGGAGAAGTACCGGCGTGTCCTGCAGGCCTGGCTGACCCCCTCTGACTGTGTGTTGCCTCCTTCCACAGATCAGTGCCCTACAGCAAGGCTACAACCAGGTGCTGAGCCAGACCCTGGAAATCACCTCCCTGAAGCACGAGGCCGAGAACTTAAGGAGGGAGGCCGCAATCACGTCAGGTGAGGCCCTTCTGCATTCAGGCCCCAGAGCTTCTGCCCTCCCGCTGCAGACATCACCAGTCAACCAGCGCACCTGTGCCCGTGACACGGGTGCAGCCTCAGGGATCACCCGTGTCGGTGCATTAGAGTTCTCCCTCAGTGGAGGTTTCTTGCCACCCAGTTCCGAGGGCAGGGCCTGGTAAATATTTGAGAGAATGGTATCTCTTGGCTACAAGGTCTCCTGAGCACTGGCCCCACCAGGGAGAACACAGGTCGCCTTGTGGCTTGGGTGGTTCCACAAAGCAGCCTGAGTGCAAACTAGAGCATGGACAAAATGGGGTCACTCCTTTAAGGCACCCATAGTCTCACCCATTTCAGCCGAGTGCACTTGGGCCCAAAGGAAACCATTTTCTAATTTGATCAGAGGTTGTTCCCTGATAAAGGGCTTGGGTTGGGAGAGGGGCAGCCAACGCACAGCTGTGGCTGAGCTTTGATTCCCTGGATTCCTTCATTGCTTCCACATGTTTCTTGAGCTCCTACTAGGTGTCAGGCCCCGTTCCAGGCTCCGGGGAGGGAGAGCCAAGCAAGACAGTCAGATTCCTGTACTCACAGATTTGGGAGGGGGTGACAGACAATAAAAGTAAACGGATGAATAAACAAGCCCACTTCAGAGAGCAGTGGTGCTGTGGAGAAAATAAACTGTGTGTCGTGGTGGCCAGCGCTTCAAGGGGGGAGGCCAAGGGGGACCAGCTTAGTGGGTGTGCAACCATGGAACTCAGGTGGGACTTGAACCCGTGGGCTGGGACTCGAACCCAGTCAGAACCCACTATCTTTTAATCGAGATCATGCATCTGGTCTCGGGACTTACTAAAGCTCAGGTTCTTTATGTCTCATCGCAGAAAGAATTCAGTGAGAGACAAAGTAAGAAGTGGATTTCTTTAGAGAGAAACACACTCCACAGACAGAGTGTGGGCCATCTCAGAAGGCTAGAGGCCCCCAAATATGGGGCGGTTAGTTTTTATGGGCTGGGTAATTTTATAGGCTAATGAGTGGGAGGATTGGGACAACTCTAATATTTTGGGGAAGAGGCGGGGATTTCCAGGAATTGGGCCAACACCCACTTTTTTTTTTTTTTTTTTCTGTACGCGGGCCTCTCGCTGTTGTGGTCTCTCCCGTTGCGGAGCACAGGCTCTGGACACGCAGGCTCAGTGGCCATGGCTCACGGGCCCATCCGCTCCATGGCATGTGGGATCTTCCCGGACCGGGGCACGAACCCATGTCCCCTGCATCGGCAGGCGGACTGTCAACCACCGCGCCACCAGGGAAGCCCCACCACCCACTTTTTGACCTTTATGGTCAGCCTCGGAACAGTCCTGGTGCTGGTGCGTGTGTCATTTTGCTCATGTATTACAATGAGCCTGTAATGGGGCTCCAGTTCCCCTGGAAGTCGAATCTTACGCCCCCTTGGACCTAGCCGATTCTAACCAGTTTATGCTGTATCCTCCACGGCTATGTCCTTCTTTTAGAGAGGACCTGTTTCAGGTGGGCAAGGACAAGCCAAGGGCAAGCGAGGCTGCGTGGAGTGAACAGAGGATTGTGGGGCTGGGCAGGGTCGGGGGGTCTGGGTTTTTATTCCAAGGGTGTTGGGAATCCAGTGGAGTTTTTTAAGCCGAAACTGACATGCCTAGAGACCTGAAGAGGATGGGACCACTCACAGACGAGGGGAGGGAGAGAAGCAGGTGACAGGGAGGAGGCAGTGAGCCTCAGAGGGGCACATCACTCTGAAGGCAGCCAGCGCGTAGCAGGAAACATGCCCACAGCTGTAGAAGCCAGGCACAGCATTGAGTCGCACGTGAATCCCCATCTCTGTATGAATCTGTGCTTTTCTTCTGCCTCACTCTGCAACTTAATCACACCCAGCCCCACCCCCTGCTGCCCCCAGGTCTCTGCTTATTCTCCTCCCTCACTTGGGATGTCCTCAGATATTTTCTGAGCACCTCCCCCAGGCTAGGTGCTGTTCTGGGCACCAGGAATGGAAGGATGAACTCGCTGGTCCTCACCTTCCTCCCGTATGTCGGCCAGTGAAACCTCATCCAAGCACAAAGCCTGTCTCAGATCCCACCTTCTCCGATCAGGGAGTCGGACAGACCTGGGTTGGGATAACGCTTGAGATGGGCTGGACCCACTCAAAGTGTGGCAAGCCCCAGAGGGATTTCCAAGTAACTGAACTGTGTCCTGGAGGCAAAGCTCATTTTTAAAATGAAATTCTGGAGCATTTTGTGCTTTATTTCATAGACATTCTTGATTGAAACCTACCACTAAAACTGGGCCTGATGTTCTTTTAAGAAAAGAACCGTAGGAGATAACCCAATACCACTGCATTTATGCACCCTTCTTCCCACTTTTATTCAAAATGATACTACAATGCAAGAGGGAAGAGATATGGGGAGATATGTATATGCATAACTGATTCACTTGGTTATAAAGCAGAAACTAACACACCATTGTAAAGCAATTATACTCCAATAAAGATGTTAAAAAAAATGATACTACAGTAATGGAGTAGTTATCTATTGCTGCATAACAAGTTACCCCAAAATGTAATGGATAAAACCCCAACCAATATTTATTATCTCCCCCAGTTTCTGTAGTTCAGGAATTTGAGCGGGGGGTGACTTAGTTCTCATGAGTTGCAGGCAAGATGTCGGCTGGGGCATCAGTCATGTCATCTAAAGCCTCGGGGGGAGCCGGAGGATCCCCCTTCAGAATGGCTGCTCATGTGGCTATTGGCCGGAGGCCTTAGTCCCTGAGCACACATGCTTCTCTCTAGGGCTGCTTGAGTTTCCTCAACACAGCAGTTGGCTTCCCCCAGAGTGAGTAATTCGAGAGAGAGCAAAGAGGAGGCCACAGTGTGTTTTATGACCCAGCCTGAGAGGAAACAGTCCGTCATTTCCAGAGTATCATATTGGTTACCCATGGCAGCCCTATTCAGGGTGGGAGGGGCTACACAAGGCATGAATTCTAGGTGGTAGGGATCATTGGGCCCATTTTGGAAGCTGGCTGCCGAGAAAAATCATAGGCGCCATGGAACAAACATAATTTAGCCACTTTGTGTTCTTGGGACATACCGCATCATTTGACCCTTACAATAACTCTGTGTGGGACAGACAGTGGGAGGTGAAATAGCTTGTCCAAGACCACCAAGCTAATAAGTGGTAGAGAGGGGTCCAAACTCAGAGGAGTGTGAAACCAACCACCCACCCCATCAATAGTGTCCAGCAGTTCCCTCTGCCACACGCCCGTCTCCTGGCCTCTGGAGAAGAATTCCTAGAACTTCCCTGTGCTGGGCCTTTGTTCCCCAGGCCCATGGTGTGGCCTCTCCTCCCGGCTTTGCCTGGCCTGTGCCCACAAGGGGCCCCCAAAGGCTTCTCCTCTCGCTGGTGCTGACTGCCCCTCATTCTCACTGAAGCCTCAAACCCTGTTCCGTGGACTTTGCTCTCATTCCCATTCCTGCTCTGGGACCCTTGCAAAAAGCCCCCCAGTTCTAGGCGGGCACCGGTGGTGGCCCGGGTTTTGAACGTCTTGTCCGAACGTTGGCTGAGAGCCATGGTGTTGCCAATAATCCTTCCTGCCTCTTTGACCTCCATGAGTCTTTTGTTTTGGTTTGGTTTGGTTCTTTTACAGAGATGGTGTCATCTTTGCAAAGAGACGTGTTAGTAAAGGATGGTCAAGTTCAACAACTACAACAGGAGGTGAATCAACTGAAAAGTGAGAACAAAGAAAAGGATCACCAGCTCGAAGCCCTCAGCTCCAGAGTGAGTGTCGGGTCATCAGCAAATTGTAGCTGCGAAAAGCAGACACAGTGGAGTCACATGACACACGGTGGTGAGATGAGGCCAGTGCCCAAGGACACAGGGAGGGTAGCTGCTGGGCAGGTGGCCAACTTCTCTGAAGCCTTTCAAAGGACAGCGTGTATGTGGCTCAGAAGAAGCATAATAGATTTTCAAATCCAGCAAACATTTTCTAACCCCTATTATAAATGAGTTTGTTTAATCCCAGCAACAAACCCACCTATGAGCATATACTGCCATTGCAAAGTTTAACATTAAACAGAATACGATCTCTCTGTGAGCAAGGATGACCACACGGCTGCATCGTGGTCCCAGCACCGCTGGTTCTCATAACTGTCTTCAAAGCAGAACGTCTGAAGATCCAGATGCAAACACGCAGATGCTCATTTCTTCCTTAGACTCTAGTGTGTGGAATGTCTCTATGGAAGATGAACGTGGTAGGCAAGCAAAGAGCTTTTTACATGTAACTTTGACCCTTTGCAAATCTTGCCTTCAATGCTAACTTTAGAATCCTGACTCTATAGGATAAGATTTCTCAGTATTTGCATGATGTGCCTGTTTCTGTGAGTCAAGGTAAAACCTCAAAGCTTTCATCTCAGGTGGCAACTCAGAGATTCCCAGAGGCTACCCGATAGCTAGGTCTGCATGAGGGTGGGGTGAGAACAGATCTTGAGGTTCCAAGGAAAAGGCACAGTAAGTAATACCTGGTACGTAGTACCATACCCAGTTTGGAGCTGGTGAAAGGCACTGCACGAGCTTTGGGATCAGACAGACCAGGGTCCCACCCCAGAGCTTTCTTTTATTGTAACTTATTTGGCCTCCATTTCCCCATGTGTGAAATGGGGATGACAAAATCGTTTTCTGAGAAGTGGGAGGCTGGTTTTCGTTGTGCTCTTCTGCCTCTGCCCCGGGTCAGCTGCCTGGCCAAGCCCTCTGCATTCGTTTCTCCCAAGCAGAGTGTCTTCCCAGGCATGTGCTATAGCTGTTTAATGTGGTGTGTGTGTGTGTGTGTGTGTGTGTGTGTGTTTGGGACGGGAAGGGGATGCAGAGCTGGTGCTAAGTAGAAGGAATCTGCAAAGACAGCACCTGCTTGGCTCTTCTACCTCCTGAAATGCATTTGGATGATTTATGTCCCCATTTCCCCTTCCTCGTTGACCTTGGAATGAGGTCCCTTCTCCTCTAGACTGTGCTGGCCAATAGCACAAGGGCTCGTCATCACCAAGGGTACTGCTCTTGTGAACATTTGAGATGCCTTTTTTTTTTAATGACATACATCATGTGTGTTAATTTTAGAAAAATAAGTAGATGACATTGAGAAGAAAAAATAAAAAGAGAGGAGAGGAAATGCTACCTTGAGAAATCAGTGTTAATATTTTCATGTATGTTCTTCCAGTCTTATTTCTATATATTGCCTAGAAATCAATCAATCAATCATTTTATAGTGAATTTATACTATGCACATTTTTTAAATTTTTAAATGCTTACTATTTTCCCGTGCTAATAAATCAACGCTCTTATCATTCGTCTTAAAAGCTACATACTTTCTCCTGGATGTATCCAGTGTTATAAAGTGGTCTGCTGTTATAAACAACACTTGGGTTGTTTCCTCTTTTTTTTTTTTTTTCTTCCACTGTTACTGACAATTCTGTGAAGAGCATCCTTGAAACTACAGATTTACTTATTTCTCCAGTCATTGTCCTTAAGGCACATTCCTAAAGTGGGAATTGCTGGGTCAAAAGAAGGCACATCGGGCCTCCCTGGTGGCGCAGTGGTTGAGAGTCCGCCTGCCGATGCAGGGGATACGGGTTCGTGCCCCGGTCTGGGAGGATCCCATATGCCGCGGAGCGGCTGGGCCCGTGAGCCATGGCCGTTGGGCCTGCGCATCCGGAGCCTGTGCTCCGCAACGGGGGAGGCCACAACAGTGAGAGGCCCGCATACCGCAAAAAAAAAAAAAAAAAAAAAAAAAAAGAAGGCACATCCATCCTTATGCCCTTAATGCCTGTTGCCAAGCCGCCCTCGGGCAAGACAGCTCCGTTTACCCCTCCACACCAGTCGGGGCAGTTGTTTCTTTGAGATGCAACCTGCACAAAAGCCCTAAGATGGACCTGAGCTCACTGGCTCAGCCCCCTCCGCCCTCACTGGTCACAGCGTGAAAACATCCCAATTCCTGCACCCTAAGTCCCCAGACTCTACAAAGCTGGATTTCCCCTGCAGTGAAGTTTGCTGGCTTTTGAAGAGGAACTTAGATGCTCTATTCCTCAGAACTCAGGAGAGGGGTGAACTGGGAAGGACTGCAGGATCCCCTGCTCCCATCACACAAATGGTCTCGCCTCTCAGAATTCAGAGGTGTGATTGGGTTATACAACAGGAAACACTCCTGGGCATGAACACAGGTACTTGGGACCCCCAGCCAAGCCCCCGTGGCCTTGTCCTTTTTCTCCACAGTGCTCAGTGCTGAAAGAAGAGTTACAGAAGGAAGATGCCCAGAAGGAGAAGTGGGAAGCCCAAGAGAAAGAGTTAAAACTCTGCAAAACCGTGCGTTGAACCTCCTGACCCCTAGGTGTCCACTGAAAGCCTAGATTGTGGCCTTGAGGGTTTTGGAGGGGTTCCTTGGCCCATTAGCTAGCACAAGCTCTGGGGCTTTCTGGGTGTTTGTCTGTTAATGTAGTCTCCTAATTCTTTGATTTGCTGGCCTCAAAGAGATGGGTGAAAAGACCATGGAAAACACACTCTCCCCAGATTTTCTGGGCAGTTGGCTCAAGGCCCCTCATCAGGTTTCCCCTGGGGAAAGGGATGGGAGGTGGCCACCATATGCTGCTAGAAATTCACCGTGGTCCCTACCCCTGGACTTGTGATGCCCAGACTTTCATGATCCACTGTCACAAGTTTTATCACGGCCCTGAGCACTGTTATTAACACAACTCTTCTTGAAGTATTTTTACTTAAATACATTCAATTTTACAACAATTCATAAAAACAAAATAAAAAGCAAATGTATCACTGGCCTTGTATGGAAGGTGAACATAAAAATGAATACAATGAAAAGATGACCACTCAATGTAAATGTTCACCCCCTGTACCGGCCCGAACCCTCGTGCACATCACCAGGCATACGTTTTCCATCCGTTGGGAAGGACGGTGCCTGGGACGGGAGCAGGAGACATGTGTTCTTCTCTCTGTCAGGAGCACACTTCTCTGCCTCAAATGAGAAAAAAGAAAAATGTCATTGTTCTTTTCTTCCAAACTGTGCCCATTGTGTCTTCCAAACAGCCCTTATTTAGATTGAACTCAAAAATGTGCCCCAAGGAAAGAGACTCTAATGAGTGGATAGGTATCTTGTACTGTTTAATCCAGGATCCATGCTGATCTTCAAAAGAAACTCAAATTTTCCCTCACCCAGCCCTTTCATTGCATCCGTTGAAAGAAAGTCTACTTTGCCTCAAATACGTGGAATTGTCCCCCAAGGGAAGGAGTTAAGCGAATCCCAGACTAGGTTTCTGCCTTAATGAACCGGATGAAATGAGTTGTGAAGTTGACTTCCCTGTTGTTGGAACTCTTTCAGCAAATCCATGACATGGAAAAAGAAATGAGGAAGCTCAGGGTGGAGCTGAAAATGAGCAGTACCGAGCAGAGCCTGATCTCTATGACGCTGTGGGAAAAGAGCAAGGTATGGCAGGGACAGGTCGGCCTGGGAACCACTCTGGGGCCAGCACTCCACCTGCATCATCTCTGTTCATCCTCACAATGACCCCATGCGGTCTATACTGGTATTAACCCCACTTTACAGTCGGGAAAACTGGGGCTCACAGAGGTGAAGGAAGTTATCCAAGTTCACTTGCATAAAGTAGTTGTGGCAGAACTTGAATCCAGGTCTGCCTGACTCCAAAGCTCCTGTGTGTAACCACAACCCTAGACTGCCTTCAGATCTTAATTGTGAAATTATCTAAGAAAGAATTGATCCATTAAATCAAGTTTGCCAATGATGTTGATCCAACTTAAATTCTCATATTGATTTTTTTTGTCTTTTTGTTCCATCATTGAGAATGTTTTTAAAAATCTCAACATGTTTGTCATTTGTGTGTTTCTTCTTTTAATATGAACGATGTTTGCTTTATATATTTTGAGGCTGTGTTACTAGGTGCATATAAATTTAGAATCCTAATACTTCCTGTAGAGCAAAACTTTAGATCATCATGAAATATCCCTTTTCATCTCTAGTAGTGTTTCTCCCTTAATGTCTCCTTTGTCATTCAGCTTCACCACTGGCTTTCTGTTGGTTAGAGTTTTCATACCATATCTTTTTCATATGTTCTCTGTCAATTTTTGTCTTAAAGTTTAGACATATGCCTTCAGATAGCGTATCATTTTTACAAAATCCAGTTTGACAATCTTTGACTTTTAGTCCATTTATATTATGTAATTACTCGTGTACTGGGGTTTAAATCTACCTTCTTGCTCAATACCAGATGTACCATCTGTGGTATGTTCCTTTTTCTCTCCTTTCTTGCCTCCTTCTGAGTGGATGGTTTTCTCTTATTCCACTTTCCCCCTCTATTAGCTTGGAAATATTTCACTTTTTTACTATTCTCTTAGTAATAGTAAGACAATAGCATTCATCCTTGACTCACCAAAATCACACATTAATTAAGTTTTTCACTCTTCTACTATTCTCTTAGTAGTCATCCTGAAGACTACAATATGCATTCTTTTTTTTTTTTTTTTTTTTTTTTGCGGTACACGGGCCTCTCACTGTTGTGGCCTCTCCCGTAGTGGAGCACAGGCTCCGGATGCACAGGCTCAGCGGCCATGGCTCACGGGCCCAGCCGCTCCGTGGCATGTGGGATCCTTCCGGACCGGAACACGAACCCATGTCCCCTGCATCGGCAGGCGGACTCTCCACCACTGCACCACCAGGGAAGCCCTGCATTCTTAACTTACCAAGAGGCAATAGTAGTTGATAATTATGCCCTTCTCCTTGACAGTGCAATGAGTTTCAAACACCTTAACTTCACTTACCCCCTCCAGATTTATAAGCCATTGCTGTAATTTTCTAAACTCCTCTTGATACTTAAAACCCCACAAGACATTATTAGTGTTTTTCTATAGTCAGTATCATATCCACACATTACCCTTACTGTTGCTTGTCTTTTCTGCATCTCTGATCACCCACCTGGGTTCATTTTTCTTGTGTCTGAAGAATACCCTTTAATGTTTTCCCTCATTGTGGCTCTGCTGATGACAAATTCTCAAATGTGCCTGTGTGTCTGTCTGGAGATGTATATTTAACCTTCACTCTTAAAACACATTTGATTGCGTATTGAATTCTACAATGGCAATTCTTTTCTTTCAGCACATTAGATACAGCATTAGATATGTCACTATTGTCTTGTGGCTCCTATTATTTCTATTTAGAAGTCATCTGTAAGCCTAACTGTTGTACCTTTGCATAATCTGTCTTTTTCTCCGGTTGCTTTTAAGATTGTCTTTTCCCTTGATTTCCAGCAGTTTTATTATGGTTTATCTAGGTGTGGATTCAGTTTTATTTACCTCGTTGAGTTCGTAGGGGCTTCTTGAATCCCTGGCTTGGTGTTTTGCCTTAGTTCAGGTGCTTGAGCTCTGTACCACACAGGCAGTGGGGAGCTACTAAGGCTTCTGAACAAGTGACTGATGCAATGACTTTCGTGGACAGTAATCAGGGTGAAAATGGTAGTTACAATTTCTCACGTACTAGGAGTTACCTTGAACATTTCATCTCTTCATCTTCACAACAGCGCTGTGATCTAGAAATCATCCTCTCCATTTTACAGATGAGAAAGTCAAGGCTACTAGTTACTAGTAAAGTAACTAGCCCAATGGCACAGTCGGTTTTGTCTGACTCCAGGTTCGTCTGACTTCAGTGACCCTGGCGTAGCAAACAGCCACATGCTACTGTTTACACTGAAATTAATGAAAATTAACTAAAATTCTTAGTTCAGTTCCTCCGTCACACCATCCCCATTTCGAGTGCTCGATCCCCAGATGTGCCTGGTGGCTGCCATATTAGACAACACAGCCTCGCTCAGAGTACCTGTATCATTGCAGAAAGTTCTGTTGGACAGAGCTGCCTTACAGCTGGGTAACTCTCACAGTACCGTTAAGATTGCACTGGAAGAAACTAAACTCGAGGCGAGGAGGCCACTTGTCACAGTCCAGCTTGCATGTGAGAGGGGTTGGAGGACAGGCGTGAGACCCCCGAGTGTGAGAGAGGGAGCAGGGCGGCTGTTGCAGGTGACTCTGAGGCTTGGGGACGGGAACGGGGGCTGTTCATGCAGAGCACAGATAAGGGCAGAGTCCAAGGCTGGACTTGGCTTTTGCAGCATATGAAAAAGGCTGCTGACATAGAAGTCAGAGCATGTTTAGACCTGGGAGAAAACTAAGGCCCAGAGAGCTTAGATGACTTTTCCAAGGTAACGGAGCTGGGTAGAGGCTCTTCCACTGGACCACACTACTCAGAAGAAAGCTCTTAAGGGCTTTTCTGGGTCTTTTATTACATCCCTGTGATCCCCCTCTTCAGATCCCTAAAAAAACAGCCTGTGAATTTGTTTCAGCACAAAAACTTTCCATTTATTTACGAGAGTTTGCCTCATTTCCTGTTAGTGCCAGGGCCCAGGGCTCAGCAGGTGCATCCAAGAACTGAGCAGCTGCGAGGCCTACACTGGCCAGCCAAGGGTAGCGTGGAGCACGCCCAAGCTTACCGTGTGTTGACTGTTACCCAAGCAAGGGGGGAAAAGTAGGCAAGCTTCTCCACTTTAAAGGCCTTCCTTTGCAGGCTGCAATTCTTAATAGACATTGCTTTGGCAAGCCTCCAGAGAGGTTACCACCAGTGAGTGTGCTCAAAGTGGTAACGACAAACAGTTATGATAATAAACCCAATCATAACATTTCCAAGTACCCATCACGAGTTATTAGAACGAGACTGTACGGCGGACATTCCCGTCCACCTTTCATAGGTTACAACGGTACTTAACACACTCACAGAGCCCTTAAGCACTATTCCAAACATTGAATCCCCACAATAACTCTATGCAGTGATACTAGTATCATCATCCCCATTTGACGGATGAGGACACTGAGTCACGGAGCAGTGAAGTAACTTTCCGAGTGTCGTACGGCTGGTTAGGGACCGAGCTGGGATGGGAGTGTGCGGTAGAACATAGTTGAGCCCCGGGTGCAGAGCTCAGCCCTTTCCCATAGGGGGCAACTCCCTGTGAGTTTGCCTCCACCCTGTGCATGCCTGTGACCCCTGCTGCTGGGCTGCAGCTGTCCCTACCCCTCAGGGACTCCCCCACTGCCATTAGCCCCCCCAGAAGAGTTTCCCCAGAGGGCATGATGATCACATTAGCAGCAAGCCCTCGGTTTCATCATCCTTTCAGGTTGAAGAGAAGCTTCGGCAGGATTCCAGAAGGAAATTGCTTCAGCTGAAAGAAATGAGGAACAGAGCAAACCTCATTAAAGCCAATTTGGAAAGGGCAGTAGGTCAGGTAGGCGTGCTGCAGAGCCCCTTCACGGGCCCATGCTCTCCACGGAATCCCGCACCCAAGCGGCCGGCAGGGATGAATGAGGAGGAAGACGGCCTGCCTTAGTTCACCCACTTATTTTCTATACGAAGAAGTGTCTAGAAAGAACTAGAGCTGAGATTCTATCTAGATCTAGAGTCTGAGCTTTTAACCACGATGCTCTACTACTTCGCTATTAGTTACTAAGCTAAGCATCATTTTTCTGTGTTTTGAAGAAAGTTTCGTGAACCTTTGTCCCGCCCCCAAAGGTAGTGGAAATGACTCCTGCGTTAGTCCTGTCCCCCATCAGCTGCAGTTCCCCTTCCCCTCATTTCAGATGAAGATCAACAGTTCTCGGGAAACTCAGCAGTATTTGCTGCAAGAAGAGTTACCCCAGCATCTGGCAGAGAAGGAGAAGCTGACCGAGGAAAGACCGCAGCAAGAGGAGAAGCTGAAAGCCAGAGTCAAGCGGCTAATGGCAGAGGAATCGGTAAGGTGGTCCCCGTCCTTCTCTTTACTACTGGAAACTGATGAAATGGGCTTTCCTATGAGAAACAGAGGGCATGTACTTAGATGGAGGAATCTCAGCAACTCCTTGTTGGGAACTAAATTAATTAAAGAGGGTGAATGATGTAGGAGGAATTAACATGAAGCTTGAATCCTAAAACTCAGAGATCAACTTGAAGATCAACTTGAAGAGGCAAGGTTATTGAAATGTCTAGAAATGGTACTTTGTTTATATACCGCAGCTGATTTTATTGATACAAATCCCAGTCGTTACTGCGGGTCCTGGTTTGTGTCTCAGTGAGTGCAAGACCAACCAATAGTATTTCAGTCTTTCTCTTCATGCATATCAGGGGAAACACATGGCCAAAACTGCTACTTACTTTTCCAGAAACCAGCCAATTAGAGGATACTTTACAGTGGCACCTCTCAACTCAAAGGTGTCCACGGATCATATGGGGATGTTGTTGAAATGCAGATTCTGACTCAGCAGGTCTCGGGTGGGGGGAGCCTGGGATTCTGCATTTCTGAACAGCTCCCAGCTGGTACCGATAGCACAGCTCTGCAGACTACATTTTCAGCCACAAAGTCTGAGAAGAAGGTTTTCCCCAAGTTGGCCGATAAGAACCACCTGGGGCTTCCCTGGTGGCGCAGTGCGTTGAGAGTCTGCCTGCCGATGCAGGGGACACCGGTTCATGCCTCGGTCCGGGAGGATCCCACATGCCGCGGAGCAGCTGGGCCCGTGAGCCATGGCCACTGAGCCTGCGTGTCCGGAGCCTGTGCTCCGCAACCGGAGAGGCCACAAGAGTGAGAGGCCCACGTAACGCGGAAAAAAAATAAATAAATAAAAGCCCCTCCAGGGACTTCCCTGGTGTTCCAGTTATTAAGACTCTGTGCTTCCGCTGCAGGGGGCGCGGTTTCGATCCCCGGTCAGGGAACTAAGATCCCGCATGCCTCATGGTGCAGGCAAAAAAAAAAAGCCCCTCCAGGAGCAAATTTGGTGTGATTGTTCAGAGATGAGACCAGAATGACAACAAGTGGAAACCCAAGCTTAGAAGAACATTAGAAGAAAAAAAGAAATAAAACATGGGGAGGGAACATAGGGGGGATCTCTTATTTATAATGATGCTAAGTAGGTAGGAAAGTTGGAAATCTTCCTAGATGTGACTTTGTATTCGAAATGAAATTTTTAAATTCCTTCTCTGCTGAAGCCCTGTAATGATATTTTCCAAGGTACTAAGTAAGTGACAGGGTTTCTGCTAATCCATGATTTGTTCATGTTTCTTCAAATACAAGAGAGTGAGATTGTGATCACTGATAAAGCTGCTGTCCTCACCATTCTGGCCACAGGAGCAGTCCTTCAGTGATCTAGGAGCCAAGTGCAAAGGGTCCCGACATGAGGAAGTCATTCAGTGTCAGAAAAAGGCCTTATCTGAGCTTCCTGCGCGAATTAAAGAACTTGAGAAGGCCAGCTTGTCAAGTAAGTTTCCTCCTGCTTAGTCATCCCTCTGTGCTGAGAACCATGGGCCCCAGACTTGAGGGTTCACTTTAGGGACTAACCAATTTGCCAGGACCACCATCTTCTATCCCCATCATTTCATAACTAAAAAAACATAGTTATAAAAAAAAGACGGGCAGGAAAAAAAATAGATGTGTAGGCATGAGCTCAGAGTCAAGAACAGGCCTTGATATTAAATAAACAGGATTTCATGAAAAACTCAGAACCTTGTCCTTCTTTTTCTTATTTCACTGTGGCCCAGTGGAAACTTTTTCATAGACGCATGCTGTGCAAGGACCAACCTTGGGGAACTTCCCAGGATAAATACCCTGTTTAGAGGGAATAGGGCTTTCAAGAAACCAAGCTTGCTGCTGGGTGGAGCCCTGGGCTAGGACACAGAAGCCTGGGTTCAAGTCCATCCTCACACCTGTGGCCGAAGGTTCCCCCTCAGTGCCCCCGCCCTGGGAGGCTGCAGCCTCATATGAGCTGTGTGGCCTTGGACAAGTCATGTCACCTCTCTGGGCCTCGATGCCTCACCTGCCAAGGGAGGATGGTGAGCTAATTAGTACTGGCCTGTGGTAAGTGTCCAGTAAATAGCAGCTGTGACTTTTACATGCAGTAACTTCTTCCTGAGCCTTTCTTTTGAGTGTAAATTATTTCTTTTATAGATCACAAGGACCACATGGATGAATCATTTCTAGACTTAAAGACCCTCGGGATGGAAAAAAATGTTCGGAAAATATTGGATGCAAAACCTGACTTGCCAACTTTTTCAAGAGTAGAGATCCGAACGGTAACCAAAGAAACTTTGTCTCTGCATTGACTGACACGTGGGGAGGGTGGGCATGAGGACAGACACGAGCCGTGTGCCCTGGCACCACTGTATACATCATTGGTTCGAGGCCAGGTCCTCCCTGATGGGCTAACACCTGTATGGACTGGTTGGTGCCTGGCCGTACCAGTGATCCAATGTTTGAATAGAAAGGCGGCTTCCCGTCGTGTACAGCATGATATAACATTGCACTGATGCTGGCCCGGACAATCTCTGGGCCCTCCTTTTCACATCACATGTTATATTCTGCAGAAAAGATTCAACAAGCTAATGTACAACATTATGTCATGAGCTTGCCTAACATTTGCTTTTTGCTATAAACTGAAAAACATGAACACATAAAGGGCAGCAGAAGGGAGCCATGATGATTAAGAAGACACAAGTTCTAGAATCAGAGACCTGTGTCCTAATCCCAGCTCTGCAAGCTCTGTGACCTTGGGCAGCCTCCTAACCTTTCTGGGACTTCAATTTCCCAGCTGTAAAATGATGATGGAAAAATTAAAGGAGATCATTATGTAAAGTGCTTATCCCAGTGCCTAGCTCATAGCGAGCACTTTAATAGATGATAGTTATTATTGTCAAACAGTATTTAAAGAGTATTATCCAAGAAAACCTTCCTTTCTTAGGGAGCATAGTTTGTGTTTTCCAGGATTTTCAGAAGTAATTTGATTGTTAGGTTGAAGGTGCCCTGTATCCTAAATGGATGTTTGATCGGGTGTTTGATTGACACATGACAGTGGACAGCTCTGATCAGCGTGCCTTGCTGCGGCAGCTGGTCTAAACCAGCTTTGGGAAAACATAATAAAGCCATCCTCTCTGTACCAGCATTTTCTCCTACAATTTTTCTAGACATTTGCTCACACTTCTAGAGATGTGAGTCTTCAGAAATGTGTTGGTTTTCCTGATAAAATCGAACCTTCCTTCTCTGAGGCTGGGAGTGGAGGGACCGTCTCCAGGTGGGGAGCTCAGCTGGATCTCATGTCCTGATGGTCCTGCTTCCAAGATTGACCTTCCCCTTGGCAACAAGCCCTCATCCCACCACTGACACCACAGAGCAGGAAACCTCCTAACTCTCAATCCTCCAAGGTTGGCAGTAATTAAACGAAAGAGCAGGAGGAAGAATAGCTGACATCTGTGAACTGCTTACTGTGTGCCAGGCGTTGAGCTCAGCCGGCTCCATGCCTTATGTCATTGAACCATCGTAGCAGCCTTGTGTCATAGTTACTATTATTGTCCCCATTTAACAGATAAGAAAAAGTAAGGCTTCAGGAGGTCAAGTACCTCACCCAAGGTCACAGAATAATGATTGAAGACACACCAGGGGTGTGTCCCTGGTGGTGTGTCTGCTAGCCTGCAGAGACCGGGTGGGGACTGCGTGCTTGGATCCTGTAGCCCAGGCTCTTCCTTAGTGACCCTCCCCTCAGGAAAAGAGGGGGCGTCTGGAGAGGTACAGAGGATGCAGCTCAGGGTAGCTGAAGACACTGAGCAGCATCTCAGGTTCTTTTTGCAGCAGATCTGCCCGGTTTATTGTCATCTTCAGATACCCTCTTTTATTCTCATCTCCATAGATACATAGACAAATATGTCCACTCTTGTCTATCACAGTCACTTGGGGGCCTTTATATTTTTGTAGTTGTTTTTTTTAAAATCTCAGAGGTTTTCAGGGTAGTGCCAACAAATGCTAGGGCTAAGAGAGGCTCATGGCAAGCATTAAAAGCCAATTTATTTTTTAAGGAGTCTTATTATGGTTATTTGTGGTCGTTCAGATCAGGTCCCCTATTCAGTCTGGTGGCCTTTCCATGCAGTCAGTTGGGTTTCCAGCAGCCAGCTGGCTGGTTGGGGTCTTAGGGAGATGCAGCTGCAAACACTATCTGCATTGTCTCTGGAAAGGTTCTGAAGGGATGCCCACCCACGAGGTTCCAGAGCTAGGAGAAGGTTGGGCCAAATTTTGTGAGGGTATGGTTTCTGCTGCACAGAAATGAGATTCCTTTAATAAAAAGGAGGGAGGCTATTTTCCACTTAACCTTCATTCGTTCATTCCACAAACATGCCCACTATGCACCACTCGGTGCCAGGTGCCATGCTGGGCACAAGGAGGGAGATAGTGAGCAAAAGCCGCATGGTCCCCATTTTTCTGGAGCTTGTCTTCTCAACATCAGTGGTACTGATTTTTTGAGCCAGGTAACTCTTTGTTTGGGAGACTGCCCTATGCATCGTGGGGTGTTTAGCAGCATCCTTGTCCTCTACCCACTAGACGCCAGCAGCAATTATGACAACCACAAATGTGTCCAGGCATTGCTAAATGTCCTGGAGGGGTTAGGGTGGCCAGAGTCACCCCCGGTTGAGAACCACTGGCCTAAAGGGAAGACAGACGAGACGGTGGCCAAAGAACGGCACAAGTGATGCATCATTTCAAAGGCAGTCGTGCTCTGAAGGGGTAGGAACACAGTCATAAAGAAAGCAGTTCACAGAGTCAGACTGGATTTAAAACCAACTCTCTTGGCATGGACATATATACACACACACGCTACCAAAGGTAAAATAGATAGCTAGTGGGAAGCAGCTGCATCACACAGGGAGAGCAGGTCGGTGCTGTGTGTCTACCTAGAGGGGTGGGATAGGGAGGGTGGGAGGGAGACGCAAGAGGCAGGGGATATGGGGATATATGGATACGTATAGCTGATTCACTTTTTGATACAGCAGAAACGAACATACACCATTGTATAGCAATTATACTCCAATAAAGATGATATAAAAAATCAACTCTCTCAAATTATTTTTTCCAGTTCTTGCATTATTCTTTGGGTTATTCTTCTGGATGTAGAAAATCATAATGGAATGCCAAGTGAGTTTTTTTCTTTTGTTTTATTTCAGCCTCAAAATGGCCTTTCCAGCCCAGGGTCCATCATGGCCACTGAGAAGATAGGGAAAACGGATGTGGCTGACGCTTTAGATCTTAGTGAAAAGCTGGTAGGTATACCCAGCATCAGTCCCCTCCTGTCCAAACCTGCGTGCCCTGCAGGTAGTTTAAACATCAACTCCACATACATTTTAGTTGTTACAGTAGCTCCACGAGACCCATCTCCTATCCCAGCATGGGCTGGAAATTGCAGAGCCCAATTCCTTGCAAGACTGGGTAGTAAGAATGAATGTTTATGTCTGTTGTCATTCCCCCTCCACCCCTCCCCCCAATTCTCAAAAAGGCATAGTGTAAATGGATGCGGGGGAAAATGAAAGTCCTACTAAAAGCCCCAAATGCACTCATTTGCAAAGCATGTGTTTCTTCTCTGCAACTGCAGAAAATGAATGAAACAATTAGACGTTTGCCTCCTCAAAGTGGCCACCAGCGGTCTTGGGCCAGGCCTCTTACCTGTGAAACGCTTTCTCGTAGTACTTGGATATGAGCAAAACCCTCGGGACTATGCTGAACATCAAAGATATGTCAGGTCACGTGTCCATGAAACACCTCTCCCCAAAAGAGAGGGAGAGAGTCCACCAGCTTCGACAAAGAGACCTGTACCTGGTGTTTGATAAGATCACCCTACTCAAGAACCAGCTGCAGAGAAAAGAAGAGCTTTTGAGACGATACGAGAAGGACATTGAACAGCTCAAGTATGGCCCGTGTCCCCGGCAAAAGGCCCAGGCCTCCATTCTCCAGGCTAAACCTCGGTGCAGCTGCAGACCCGTAGGGACCAGGACAAGAGGACAGAGGCCTGGGTGTGGAGTGGGGAGGCGGGATGGTGACTCAGGGCCTGATGGACCCAAGTCTCTGGGCAAGAAAGCAGCAGTTAAAGTACCCTACTGTTAAGGAATAAGGTGCACCTTTTATAAATGTGTCTGATGTTTCACCATGTGTGTGCTTTTCGTAATTCCATCGTATTTTCAGTGGTATCCGTTCCCCCACCCTCTCTGGGAAATTGGGAGGGGCTGGTAGCATAACCTGTGCCCCCTTCATGCTGCACGTCCACAGCCAATGGGCTATTTATTCTGCCCTCTAGTCCCCACATCTTCAGCCTTCCCCCAACTTGTAAGGAAACCGCGAAGCCAAGCGTATATGGAAGTGTTCTGAGGATCTCCCAGGTCGGGAGCATTGGTGGTGAGTGAGAAAGCTGAGGAGAAAAGAGACTTTGTCTCTCCTGTGTGCTCAGGCAGAGCAAAGTGTCGGTTCAGATGTACCAGTCACAGGTGGCAAAGCTGAAGGACATCTTCAGAGAGGCCGAAGAAAAGGCGCCGCTGAAGGAGGCCCTGGCGCACATGGAAGAGCGGCTGCACCAGGAGAAGAGGGTCACCAGGGCGATCAGGCAGCAGAAGGTGAGAGGTCCCTGCTCGGAGCAGAGCCTCTGAGGCTGCCCCTCAGCTCCCTTTAGAAACAGCCAACTGAGGTCCCAGTGGGATCCAGGCAGCACAGAATGCATTCGCTCATTGCAAAGGAAGGTGGCAGAATAGCTTTAGCGTTAGGCAGACTTAGGTTTAGACTCTTGTTCTGCCATTTACTGTGTGGCTTCAGGCAGCTTTTTTTTTTAACATCTTTATTGGAGTATAATTGCTTTACAGTGTGGTGTTCGTTTCTGCTGTATAACAAAGTGAATCAGCTATATGCATACATATATCCTCACATCCCTCCCTCTTGTGTCTCCCTCACACCCTCCTTATCCCACCCCTCTAGATGGTCGCAAAGCACTGAGCTGATCCTGTGCCATGCAGCTGCTTCCCACTAGCTATCTGTTTTACATTTGGTAGTGTATATATGTCCATGCCACTCTCTCACTTCGTCCCAGCTTACCCTTCCCCCTCCCCATGTCCTCAAGTCCATTCTCTACATCTGTGTCTTTATTCCTGGCCTGCCCCTAGGTTCATCAGAACATTTTTTTTTTTTAGATTCTATATATATATGTCAGCTTAACCTCTCTGAGACTCATAGTCTAGCTTGCCTCTATTTTTTTAAACTTTCTTTTTTTTTAAGTTAATTTTTATTTTATATTGGAGTATAGTTGATTTACAGTGTTGTGTTAGTTTCAGGTGTACAGCAAAGTGATTCAGTTATACATACACATATATCTATTCTTTTTCAGATTCTTTTCCCATATAAGTTATTACAGAATATTGAGTAGAGTTCCCTGTGCTATACAGTAGGTCCTTGTTGATTACATATTTTATATATAATAGTGTGTATATGTTAATCCCAAACTCCTAATTTATCCCTCCCCACCACATTTCCACTTTGGTAACCATAAGTTTGTTTTCAAAGTCTGTGAGTCTGTTTCTGTTTTGTAAATAAGCTCATTTGTATCATTTTTTTTTAGATTCCACATATAAGTGATATCATATGATACTTGTCTTTGTCTGACTTACTTCACATCGTATGATAGTCTCTAGGTCCATCCATGTTGCTGCAAATGGCATTACTTCATTCTTTTTTATGGCTGAGTAGTATTCCACTGTATATTTGTACCACATCTTCTTTATCCACTCCTCCATCGACATTTAGGCTGCTTCCATGTCCTGGCTGTTGTGAACAGTGCTTTCTGAGACTCATAGTCTAGCTCGTCTGTATTTTTTTAACTTTTGATAATTCGTGTATTTTATCTTGTTCTTTCTATCCAGATAACTGTTTTTTCTACCAGTTTTATTGAGACATAATTGACACACAGCACTGTACTGAGCTTAAGGGTGTCCAGCATCATGATCTGACTTCCCTGCCTCCTGAAAAGATGACCACAATTAGTTGAGTGAACAGCCCGAGTGTTTTTAAAGGCGGCGCTTCTGATTTTCATTGTTCTGCCAGGTGCCAGGGATACACCGAGGAATAAGCTCTCTGAGAATAAAGATTTGGGTTTCCTCTTCTGAGTAGCCAGAATAGTACGCCAGTCTTTCTGACTTGGGGCTGTGTATTTGTACACGCATGCTTGCGTGTATGTGTGTACATGTGAGTATGTGCTGTGGGTTGGCATGTGTGTGTATTTGTATGTGTGTGTTTGTTGCCTGCATGAGCTCTAAGGAGGCCAAGGTCATAGAAGGGTGCCCTTCTCCTCAACCAGGAGGTGATGGTCAGATAGTTCTTTGCAGAAGCCTGCCCTCCATCCTGCGAACCTTCCAGGCAATAGGTTTCCAGACAGCAGGCTCTCTGGCTTAGAGCCCCAGAAATGAAAAGTGGCTGTCCTGCTCTGAGGGAGCCTGGATGCAGTGTTTCCAGTGCTCACTGCTCTGAATTAAACGTCACAGGCCTTAGTCTGTGTGTGACATGGGGCTGCCTCAGGCAGAGGACAGTTTCCTTTCACACCAAGCAATGCCACGGAGAGCTGGGCCAGTGACAGAGTTGTGACTTTCCCTTTGATGTGCCCTCTGGAGAGCTCACCCCTCCCCAAGGTGCCCACCCCCGCCCCCAGGGCTTGGCAGACTAGGTCCCAAAGCAGAGACACCAGACCACAGAATGGGACAGAGAAGGGCCCCAAAAAAGCCATTGTCATGTACTGAAAACCTGAGGATTTACATAATGAGGTTTCACATGCATTATTCCTGGGCTGCATCATTCACACACAACGCAAGGGACATGCCAGCCTGTTTGGCGCTGGACATCCCTCAGCAGAGAAGGGTCTGAAATGGCCAAGCTGAACCTGTGTCAGGGTCCCCAGAAGAGCTACAGCTAGAAGCTTTCAAATTCGTGGTGTTCACAACTGGGGGAAAGACTTACCAAGGGACAGGCACCTGCTCCACACCGCACATGCTTCATCTCTCCCATCAACCCGCAAGGGATGCTGGCAAGTGTCAGCCCCTTAGAGAGAGGGGAAAGCTGAGTTGACAGAGGGTACCGTTCCCTGGCTACTAAGTGGCAGAAACAGGATTCCCTCCCCACCTGCTGCCCTCCCCCGCCCATGTTCACTTTTCCACACCCCCTCCTTCTGTGTCTCCCTTACCAGGGTGGCCCCCTTGGATACATCGCACCATTGCTCCTGGGGGTTTCACTCCAGGACTCAGGTTTGCATTTCAGGCTTGTTGTTAATATGTCGTCAGAAATCCCTGTTTGTCGGGAAGAAAACAATAATACATTTGAAAGTTTTGCTGGATCCTAAAGGGCACTTGTATACATCTGTCTTGGCATCCGTTCCTTCCAGGGAGTATATCTTCGTTGTCTTTAAGCAGAAAAGAACAGAAAGTAGAATTCCTCTTTCCTAAGTTTTACACTTAGTATTTTCACAAGGAGCCTTAGTTTTTTAGCCTCCTGTATGAAACTTTGAAACTCTTCACCCGTTCACAGAGGTGGCAAGGTTGAAGCACTGAGATGAAATTACACATCTTAAGCTTCAGAATTGCCCCCCCCCCAAAAAAATGGAGTTTGTAGTTTAAATGTTTGACCATCTCTTCACCAAGCAGACCTTTCAAGAATCAAAAGTCCTATTTCCACACTAATATCTCTGGCTGTGAAAATGAGACTTGGTATAAGATGCTGGGCCTTCACAGCGAACTGGGCCTGTGGCTCTGTCCATGTGGCAGAGGAACGGGAAACGCGGCCCAGGCCGTGCTCACTCGAATCCACTTCCCACATCACTCGAGAAGCCGGCAGTGTCTCTCAGAGTTCAGAGGCCAGATTTGGAGTCAAACAAATAGGGGTCAAGCCCCACCACTGCCCCGAATGACCCTGAGTAAGTGGCTTGACCTCTGTATCCCAGGTTCCTCAACAAAAGCAACCAAAACTGTTAGCAAGGGGCCTACTCCGTGGGGCAGCGGGAGGGTTAAATGGCAAAATGCCTGCAGTGCCTGGCACATCACAAGCCCCGTTTCTAAGGGGGAAGAATAGGCAGCTCATGGATGGGTGGGGATTCCTCTATTTCTTTCAGGGAGCTTCCTGCCAGCTGACGCCTTCCCCGGTCCTCCCAAAGCCGCCAGCTCTTATGGGACGCGCTCTTCTCTTTGGTGAATACGACTAGGCCACGGCCAAGAAAGGACCCAGATACCTTTTGTGAATGGGCTAAGGCTGGGATTTTCAAGAGGAAATTTTTAAATGCACAGAAGTTGCCACTTGGGAAGCACGCAAGCCCTTTCTCAGGGCTTGAAGTGGAAGAAAGGCTGAAGGGCAGCGGCTGCTTCTGGCAGGAGAAGCCGCTCAGCTCTCCTGCCAATCAAATCTCCAGCCAATCAAGTCCTGGCTAGGGGGCGTGACCACCGCTTTGCCTTGTGGTCTCAGCCAGGAAAAGCCCCTAACCTTCCCTCTGCTTAATTAGCTCAGATCCCTCTTCTTTAAGACGAGAATAAAAATGGCACCTAGCTCGTAGCCTTCCCAATGGGAGCTTGTATACAAAACCCTTAGTACATAGGCCCACAAAGCATACATGCTCTCCTACCATCGTCATTATCCTCACTATTCTCTTTAACTCACTATCTTCCAAGATTTCCTTGGGCCCAGGTATTCTCAAGATTTGGCCTCCTCTGTGCCACTTGTGTGTTTTGTTTGTTTGTTTGTTTTTGCGGTATGCAGGCCTCTCACTCTTGTGGCCTCTCCCATTGTGGAGCACAGGCTCCGGACGCGCAGGGTCAGCGGCCGTGTCTCACGGGCCCAGCTGCTCTGCGGCATGTGGCATCTTCCCGGACCGGGGCACGAACACGCGTCCCCTGCATCGGCAAGCGGACTCTCAACCACTGCGCCACCAGGGAAGCCCGAACTGTATATTTTTAAATGGTTAAGATGGTAAATGTTATATTATGTATATTTTACCATAATGAATAATTAAAAATGTTAATTATTGGGGGAAAAAAAGCCGTTGGGGACTTTGTAATGGATGGCTCAGTCTGTTAGCACTGGACCTACCATTCAATCTCAATATCGTTAAAAACAGGATGACCAGACATTATGTGCTCACTGTGTGATGCAGGATGGATCACACAGTACCACCTATGAAGGCGTCTGGACAACAAAAAGACTTTGATCTCCTCAGACCTCTAGCTCTAACTATTTGTTTACAGGAAACAAGGGGAAAAGAGGAACAAGTTAACTGAAACCAAGAAGAAGTGATCAGCCAAATCCAGGATGTGAATGTTCTCCAGGACAAAAGACCCAGTTTCTCCAACAAATCAGTGGCTGGGGGATAACAAAGGTCAGGGGCGGGGTGTTGCTGTTACAGAATTAAAGACATTTCAGAGACATAACAACCAAGTGTAATGTGTGGACCTTGTCTGGATCCTGATTCTAACAAAGATAAAAGTAAAAAAGATATCTCTGAGAGAATCAAGGAAATGTGAGCATGGACTGAATATTAGATGATATTCAGGAATGATTATAAGTATTTTTAGCTGTGATCATGTCAAGGCGGGGATAATGTAAAGGAACAAAAAGTCCTTTCAGTTAGGATGTCTTTATGGGTGAAATGACACAACTTGCTTTAAATTAACCTAGAAAAAAACTCAAAAAGGGAGAAAAAAGAATGAGAGAACACTGGGAAAATGTTGAAGCTGGATGATGAATACATGGAGTTAATCGCAGGCTTCTCTAGTTTTGTGTGTGTTTCCAAAATCCCAGAATAAAAAACAATTTTTATGTAGGCAATCTCAAAGGAACATACAGACACACACACAAACAGAGTGAGCTACAACCAAAGCATAAGCAAATGAGGAAGCCATTTGCCTTTAGTAAGTGCAGGAAAAGGGAGATTAAGCCTTGGGCCTTTGCAAGATGAGCTAACCAAGTCTAAGATGCCTGTATTAAGCTGGCACCCTCAAAGATGCTCCACACCCTGGCAAGAGGAGGGCTTAAAAAAATTTTTTTTCTGGACTTTCAGAAAGGAGAGCCTATGAAAACCTGTAGTTTTCAATGTGGCTCTGGAGGGGAAAACTAATAATGGCCACAATACTGATGATGATGATGATCACCCTGAAGGTTTGTAACCACGTGGGTCTGGGGCTCAAGTTTATACTCCATGTATTCAGTGGGAAAACTCCAAGTTGAGGAAATAAATGTCAGTGTTCAGAGGTTATTAGCATCCCCGGCATCCAGCTGAAACAAACAAAAAAGACTTCCGAGAGCAAAGCAGCCAGGAATCAGACCCCTCAGGATTCCCACAGATTAAGTTCAATCAAGAATGAGATCACAGTCAAATTACTAAACATCCAAGCAATGAGTCAGTATGAGCCAGAGTAAGCAGACACAACAAACAAGACATTGAGACACCACCCCTCTGCCACTCCCACCCAAATACTTCAGATGTTGGAATTATCAGATAACAGATTCTAAAATCACTATGTATTCAATATTTTTTTTTAAAGAAGGCTTTTAAAATGAGCAAGGAATGAGACTATTAAAAATGGCCAGGCATTTGTCCTCAGGAGTTTGTGGGAGCACAGGAGAGCTATTTGACCCCTGTACATTTGGCTCTTCCATTCTGGTGGGAAAAACAGATTTCTTTACAGAATCAAATTATGCTGGCAATAAAAATTCAAGTGCTTCCAGGAGCCAGAGAGGAAATATGAGCAGTGCATTGGGCAGGCAGAACATAGGCTGTATCTAAAGAGGGAGCCTCTACTCATCCCCAGCAGATTGTTGATCTATATACAAGAAGAGAGTCCAGGTATTGCCAGATATTCCCATTTTCGCAAAAAAAGGCATAAATCCAGATGTTAATGATCTGTACATGTTGGCTACTGTGGTAGACATCTGGTTTTCGTCACCTAATAACAATTCACCTCTTCTAAAATATTATGGCGTTATGATCCTCCTTTGGGGACAACACCTTTCTCCTAGTCTCATTCCAGTTTCTCAGAGACGCTGTTGATTCCACCTCTGGCTGCAGGGATGGGCATGTTGGCTCAAGCTCAGCCAATCAGAGCAGTCTCCTGGGCCACAATAATTGGCTCAGCAATGGGCTTGTGACCCACCCAGAGAAAATGAGAAGCAGTGAGGCCATTGGGGGAAGCTTAGGAAAAAGACTCCTATACTTCCCTATGGAATTTAAGCTGAGAAGATGTAAGGGTTGGAGCTTCGGCCGCCTTTTTGTGACCATTATACAGAGATTCTGTCTAAGGTTGGGTCCACATGGTACAAAGAATCCCTGAGAGCTGGAGAGAGGCCAAGGCCTCATGAAATCATCTGAGCCTGAACCCAGAGGTTCCCTCTAGAATTTTCATTTTTGGTAACCAGTGAATTTGCATTCATGCTAAAGACAATTTGAATAGGTTTCTCTGTCACTCCACAGAAGGAGGCCTATTCCTTCAGCAACTAATTAAAAGTCTTTTAACACGTTGGGAAAGCCAGACAAACATATCTGAGGGCTGACCATGGACCTTCAGTGTGCGGTCTCAGCACCTGGCCACCCCTCTCCTTCTGTACTCCTGTCCCTAGCATCTCTGATGACTCATCTTCTAGCCTCCATTCCCACTGCTCCTTCCCTGGACTATCCTCTGCTCTCCCTGCTCTACCTCCGGAAATCCTACTCTTCCTTCAGAACTCAAGTCAAATGGGTCCTTTTTTCTTAGCGCTTTCCTGACAACCCCACCCTAAGCCCTACCCGAGGCAGAAGAAGATACCTCTCCCTCCATCCCCAGGCCCCTCTGACCCCCCGATGAACACTCAGCCCTTCTGCTGAGGATCCTAATTACCCAGCCACATTCCTGTCTCGCCTGCTTCTTGACCGTGATCCAAATTCAGACGCAGATTAGAAGGGATGATATTTGAGGCTTAAGTTTCAAAAAACAATCAGTTCTTAGGAGAAGTCAGATAACATGGTGAAAGATGAGGATTTGGGTCAGGGATTCGAAAGAAAAGAACAGTTATTCCGGGGAAAAGAGAGGGTCTATGTGGAGTGCAGTGAGGAAGGAGGAAACACTGGACATATTTAGACCGAACGAAATGATTCAGAGGAAACCTGAGAAGAAATGTCTAGAGAGGCATGAGGTTGATCTGACTGGAAAGGAATACAAAAAATGTGTGACGGGAATGACCCAAAACAACAACGACAAAATGCCCAAAATAGGTGCACTGTTCACGTGAGAAAAGAATGCAGAGAGCAGCAAGACGCTGAGCAACCTCCAGAAAACAAGAGAGAAGGTGACAAAGGATGAGGTCATCTCAAACCAGATAAACTGGGAGGCTTTCTATGGATTGAAAGGGGTTTTTCAAAAGCTAGGGCTCATGTTGGCTTGCCCCTGATGGAAACTCAGGGCACCGAGGCCTTCTGGAATTTTCTGTTCAACAGACAGACACAGGGAGGGTCCCAAGAGGCCAGGCAGTGGCTAGATGTACCAAAAGAGCTACCATGGGTCAAAGGTCAAAACAAGCAAGGTCTCAGTTTATGAGCCACCCCAGGCAAGCACTGTCTCGCTTTTTACTTCTAAGGACCATGGGACCTTGTCCACAGTTCCCATGCCACCTACCCCGGGACCAATTCTTTCTTCATATGATAAAATACCTAAGCCGGACAGTATCCAATCACAGCGGCCTTTAACCTTTGTTGGGGACATACCTGGTTGAGGTTCTGAGCCCTCTTCCCAGAAAAATGCACACAGCCTCAGTCACAACAAAGTTTCCTTCCCGTTTAAGCAGCTTATACCCGCCCTGGGGCCCATCTCTTGAACAATAGTTCCTAAACTCATTCACTTAATCAAAAAAACATTTATTGAGTGCCAGCTCCCTGGTACCTGCCAGGCACTGCTGCCAAGTACTGCTCCGGGCACCAAGGATACATGGATCCTCGCCTCATGGAGTGGACCTTCCAGTTTGTATCTGAGCCCTCAAATGATCAGAATGTCTGGCGAAGCGGCCCGGGAATTCAGTGATTCTGACAAGGGGCTAGAATTAGGACCTGTCGTCCCAAAGAGCCCCAGCTCAAACACCCCTTCTGTAAGGAGAGAGGGGAGGAGTGTATTGAAAGCATGTGCTCTAACTGGGAAGCTCATAGCCTGCTGAGGGAGTGTAGAGGGTACCTGCACTTTGGAAAAATGTTTGGCAGAATCTCGTAAAGCGGGACGTATGTGGGACCCAGAAATTCTACTCCTAGATATATACCCAAGAGATATGTGCACATGTGCAGACCAAAAGGCATACACAACGGCCCCCAATTATCCCTGGTGTTCACACCTCTGTGTCCCCTCCCCTTGAGAGTAGGCAGGACTGTACCTTATTTCTAATCAGTAGATGCTGCAAAGGTGATGGGCATGTCATTTCTGTGACTATGTTACAGAAGATTGTAACTTCCATCTTGCCTGGAGACTCTCTCTATGGACTCTCACTGGCTTTGATGAAGCAAGCCACCTTATGGAGAGGCCCACATGGCAAGAAACAGTGCAGGATCTCTGGCTAACAGCCAGCAAGGAGGTGAGGCCCTCAGACTAACTAACAACCCTCAGGAAACTGTATCCTGCCAACCACCACATGAACTGGAAAGAGGATCCTTCCCCAGCTGACCCTCAGATGAGACCCCAGCCCTGGCCACCTCCCTCATTGCAGCCTGGGAGAGACCCTGAGCAGAGAACCCAGCTAAGCAGTGCCCGGATTCCTGACCCACACAAACTGTGACATAAGTGTATGTTTTTTTGGATCCGTTAAGTTTGCCATAATTTGTTCTGCAGGAATAGATAACAGAGTGTAAAGCAATGCAGGAGTGAGAGTGAATGAAGCACAACTACATCAGACAACGTGGTCGAACCTCACATAGTTGAGTGAAAGAAACCAGGCAGCAAATGGAATCTGTAAGATTCCATTTCCATGAAGTTCAAAAACAAGCAGAACTAATCTATGATTGGAAGTCAGACAAGCGGGAGGGGGTAACCAGAAGTGAGCACAGGGAGTCTTCTCGGAGGGGTGGGGGCGGGTGGTGATGTTCTGCTTCTTGTTCTGGGTTCTGGTTAGGGTGGGTGCATACACTTTGTGAAAATTCTTCAAGCGTACACTTATCAGTTGTGTTCTTTTCGAGATGTATATTATGTTTTGAAAACAAAAGTTTACAAAAAAGACAATATGCTGGAGTCCAACAGCTAGGGTTCGAATCTTGGACCTATCACTTACAAGATTTGTAACTGGGCAAGTTACTTGACTTTTCTGAGCCCGCCTCTGTAAAATGGGTTGGGCTAAGAATTAAATAAAACAGTGCATGGCATAGTGGCTGGTACCTAACAAGCCTCAATAAATATTAGCTAGTTTGGTTCACCTCATTCATAATGGTTCATTGTTAATCTCAAAAAAAGAAGTAGTGGAGGTTGATTTGCCTGGATGCCTGCAAGTCGAATTTATGGAGTTGTCCTGCAGGTGCCACTCCACAGAGACCAGCTGGATTCTCAGAATCCCTCTAGCAGCGATCAGGGGAGCTCAGCCTGCCTCTGACACCCACACCCAGAAAGGTCCCTGGGCAACAAGCAAGATGATATGCGAGTGGTCTGAGGTCAAGTTTGCTCTGGGTTGGGACTGAGACGATGCAAATCAAAGCTCTCCCCAGGATGGCTGTGATTGGGTTGAGATGGTGCTGTCCTCCCACATCATCAAGAAAGCAACAAAAACAAGCAAACAGACAGACAGCAACGCGGACATTCACAGAAGGAGTCTGTGGTACCGGGCACAGTTTAGTACTTCACACATATTAACCCATGTGGTCTTTACAGTCAATGCTGTTATTACCTCCATTTTACAGGTGAGAGAAGTGAGGTACAGACAGAATAAAACAAACAAACAAACGAAACCAGGCCGATCAGAGGTGGGATCAGCACCCTTCATCTGCAGCTTTCAAACAGAACATACAGACTGACCTCCATGGCAAAGCTTTTTTTCTGTTTTTTTTGTTTGTTTGTTTTAGAGAGAGTGGTTTTTTGGTTTTGTTTTAATTTTTTAAATTAATTAATTTATTTATTTTTGGCTGTGTTGGGTCTTCGTTTCTGTGTGAGGGCTTTCTCCAGTTGTGGCAAGCGGGGGTCACTCTTCATCACGGTGCACTGGCCTCTCACTATCGTGGCCTCTCTTGTTGCAGAGCACAAGCTCCAGACGCGCAGGCTCAGTAGTTGTGGCTCACGGGCCTAGTTGCTCCGCGGCATGTGGGATCCTCCCAGACAAGGGCTCGAACCCACGTCCCCTGCATTGGCAGGCAGATTCTCAACCACTGCGCCACCAAGGAAACCCCCTGGCAAAGCTCTGATTTGCAAGAGATGAATGTCCCAACCAGCCTTGTCTCTATCTGAGAAAACACCTGGGTGATTTCTCATTTTCTGACAGGGGAAGGGGGTGAGCACGGCTGCAGAAGGCCTCAGTGACCAGCTGTGATTTTGTGGTTTGAATTTATTTTTGTGAACCTGTGTGTGTGTGTGTGTGTGTGTGTATAAAAACCTGCATTTCCTTAGCCCATAGCGTCAGGTTATGAATGGACTGTGGAGCCTCCAATGGCCCTTTGCTCTCCCATCTGACACCTACTCAACAGCGTAGCTACTTCCTGATCTTCGAGCGCTCTCTCTCTCTTTTACACTCCCTTTCTCCTGTTCCAGCTCTTTCCCTGGCTCTCTCTTACCCCTTAAAGGCTGGGCAAGCTCCCTACCTCTTCCAGGCAGGAGGCCAGCATTCATTTCTTGTTGGAATGCAGGGGACAACAAGCAGATCTGGGGAGGGGTCACAGTGGATGGGCTCTCCCAGTCAAGGACAGCCCAGGGAAGGTAACTGCGGCCCAAAGAGATTTTATGGGGCAGAGGTCCTGCAGGAAAGAAGCCCAGTGGGTGGCAGGAGAGGTCCCTGGCAAGCCCCAGCTACGTCCTCTTGGCCTCAGCTCCCTCCCCCTCTTGCTGCAGGCACTGCCCAAACTTCAGGACAGCCAGAAGCCCAGATTGTTCAGGGCTGAGGGAAAGCAGGTGGTGAGCATGCGTGTCTCGTGGCTGTGACACCTGTCACCTGTGGTCCCCGGGGAAAATACCTTCCCACCACAGTCATCTAGATTCAAATCCTTTTCTGGCTGTGTCACCTTGGTCACATACCTCCATGTCTCTTGAGCCTTATTTTCCTGTTGAAGTGGGAGTGATGTGATAGAAATAATACCCATCACGACATTTTTGAGCGTTTCTCTGCAGAGCTCCCTGTTCCAGGTGTTTCACACACACCTACTGCCCCAGGTTATGGTGAGGATTAAATGAGATGATCTACAGGAAGGCCTGGGACAGTGCCCTGCGGGTGGAAAGCCCGGAGTTAACATCACTCGCTCCACTATTAGGAGGACAGCTGGGAATGACAAAGCTGGGACATGGACCCAGGCCTTTCAGACACCAGCATCCTGATGTTGATGGAGATACAGTACAGCCTTGGTAGCCACCCAGAGCTCAATAAGATTGATTGATTACAGGCATCACCAAGGAGCCCATATAAGCTAGAAACCTCTTTTTTTTTTTTGGCCATGCCGTGTGGCTTGCGGGATCTTAATTTCCCCACCAGGGATTGAACCCGGGCCATGGCAGTGAAAGCACCAAGTCCGAACCAGTGGACTGCCAGGGAATTCCCCAGGTGCAGTATTTTGATCACCCTATCATTGCAAAGTACAACTCTCACTCAGCCCAGGACATGCTATGATAAAGCCATGAGTTATTGGGGTATTTTAGTTTCTGTTTTTGAAATTTAAGTGGATGACATTGAACTGGGTTTTTAGACTTTCACACACCCTTTCAGATGACTGTGGCATCCTGTGGGGAGCGGCAGGATCCAATCAAGATTTGGCAATTTCTGCTCCAGTGAGCCTGAATGTCAGCTTTGTTCTCCGTTTAGTATTTCCTCATGGAGAGATGGACTAATGGCAACATATGCTCTCCCAAGCCTATCAGGGGGCCATGGGCGGCTCCGGCTCCAGGCTGGCCTGGATGGGCTCCGTAGGGTCTGGCTGGCAGTGAGCAGGGTTGCATTCTGTGCTCATGTTGATGAGACTGAAGACAAGCATGGAGATGAGGGTGGGGCTGGGGAGGGCCAAGGCTACAGAAGCCTAGGTCCTGGGGTAAGGACAGTTCAGCTCAGCAGCTCAAGAGTAGGAGGCAAGGCTGTGGGCGGGTGGCAAGGGTTGCCCCTGTTCATTCACTCATTCATTCATTCAGGCACTGTTCTAGGTACTGGTGATACAGCAGTGAACAAAAGAGAAAAAAATCCCTGCCCTCATGGAGCTTAAGTTGGGGGCAGGGGGGAGTTGGGAGTGGGGAGACTGACAACAAATAAGAGAAGGAAACTAAATAAATAGCATGTTAGAGGAGTGGTAAGATGAAGGGAAGAGCAATAGAGTGAGGTGTTTGTTTTGTTATTCATGTTTTTGGGGGGTGTTTTTTGTTTTGTTTTGTTTTTTTGGGTGGCATCATGGGGCTTGCAGGATCGACCAGGGATCGAACCGGGCAGTGAAAGCACCGAGTCCTAAACACTGGACCGCCAGGGAATTCCAAGACCATTTTAAATAGGGTGATATTTGAGTAAAAATCTAAAGGAGCTGAAGGAGATCCCTGGAGGAATTGCCCTGTAGGGAGAAGAAACATTAACTGCAAAGGCCCTGAGGCAGAAATGTGCCTGGAGAGTTGAGCCTGACCCTCTCTGTTCCTCTGAAGTTACCACTCAGGGCCCCGGCCTCTGTGGTCACTCCTCATACATTCCTAAGGTCTTTCTGGTCGAAGGGAACTAACCCAGGCAGAACCTTCCAGGCTGACTGAGGGCCTGGAAAATATTTCTAGGCACAAGTGCTGGGAGGGCTCTGCGATTCAACTGCAGGTTTGAATAAGTCCTGAGGTTTTGCCAAGCTTTTAACAAATGCACAAGGAATTTGCAATAATGCAACAAATTCATTCCTGGACCATGCTCCAGAGCTGCTTAATCAGAATCTCTGAGGTCTGTGCCAGGGATGTGCATTTCCAAGAGCCTCTAGGCATGTGGGAGCATCTTTACCATATATTCCATCCCATATCGATTTCCATGATTTTTCTCTCTTATATCTTCTTCTAATTGACTAGAGTGGAGTCTGCCATCTTTCATCTTTCTCAGATGAATATTTTGAGTTTGTCTTGGGGCACCTTGTCAGTCATTTCCTGGCAGGGAAATGAGGCATTCTGTAGGTAGTCAGCGGGGCTGTTCTTCTCCCAGACAGAAGGGGCTGATCTGAAAAGAGGTGACATGGGGTGAGGGGAGATAGTTGGCATTTGCATGTCTTCTCCACACGCTCCATCCCCCCAGCCCCGTGCCCATGGGGAGTGCGGGGGGGTTTCTTAAGGATCTGATCCAGGTCAACACTGGGGCCACCGTCTGACCTTGTAGGGACTCAGGTGATGTTTGTAGAAGTAAAGAACACATGAATGAATAAACGCGAGTTTTGACAGGGAAGGACAGGAACAGTAAGGTTGTGGGCTTGTAAATACCCCTTCCCTAGCACGTGGGAGAATCTTCCATTCTTTCAGAAGTGTTCCTTCCACCGCACCTATCTCCCATCTCCACCCCCATCCCCAGAAATGATGGTCCCTCAGCTTACTCTGTTTTCTCCTCCACAACAGAGAGAACTAGAGATTCCGGTGGGACGGGGGGTACTAATCTCCAGGCTTCTCGTGGTTCAGCTCCATTACCCTCCCACGCCTGACCACCCCCTCCTCAACGCACCGAGCCTAGAGCTAAGGTCAGTAAGAAGGATTCTCGAGTCTGCTCCTTCCCCGCTGTAAGACTTGGAGCTACTTCTGTGAACACTGAGCCTGTTTCCCCATCCTGGAAACGGGGCTGGGGACCTCTACGGGGCAGGTCGGGGAGGGCTCGCAGCGCTGCAGCGGGCTGTAATTGGCCGGGTGCTCCCAGCGCACCTCCCCCTCATCCTCGGGCGCCGCGCACGCCACGCCCCTCCCCAGCTCAGCCGTCAGAATGGCGTTGCCGTGGCGACGTTCGTACAAAGGCCGGGCGGGCGCGCGGGCTGCGGGCTGTCGCCTGGAGACTCCGCGGGAGGGCGGCAGGGCGGAGGTCAGGGCTTCTTGGCAGAGGACGAGGCGTGGGCTTCTTCCTCAGGCCAGGTGAGAGCGGCGCGCGAGGAGGCGGCGGGCGGAAACCTGGGCCGGAGGAGGCCAGCCCTGCGAGGTCAAGGGCGTTGGGGTAGGCAGGGGACCCGGCGCCAGCCGAGTCCGAACTCTCTGATCCAGGCTCGGGTCGCCAGGAGCACCCCAGAAAAGGTGCCCCAACACCAGCCATTCCTTCCTAAGTGCAGCCCCTACCTCGCCCCCCAAGGGAGGCGGCACGGAGCTTTAAGCCTCTCCTGGGCACCAGCTCTTGGATGTCCTGTGGGTATAGCTGGGATTAAGAGAGGAACCCCTGTTTCCCCTGATTTATGGACAACACCCACCCAATGGTCAGAGACACACACACACACACACCCGCCCCTTACCTGAACTCCCCTTCTTTAAGGAACTTTGAGGCCACTGTAAACCTCAAAAGAAAGTTTGCTCCTATAGCCCAATTCTGAGCCATCCAAAGTGGTCGGGGGAACGCAGATGACTGAAGCCCTTTTGCTCTTTCCTGTGGCTGGTGCTCCATGGCACTGAGTAAGAACGAATTCACAGAGCTCCACACATTCAAATTACTTTGACAGTGTTTTCACGCAAGGAAGTGATGCACAGGGCAAAATGAAGGTGGAGAAATATTGTCCAATCCAAAAGCTAAAGAGATAGAATTTAGGTTTTCCAAGGAGTCATCTAAGCTAGATACTGACAGGAAAAATGAAAGGTAGTTACTATCAAAGCTTCCTAGCCAGCTGGCTGTACTGACTTGCTTAGAGGTGCCCTTTGTATTTTCATTCACTCAGCAAGTGTTTCCCAAGCACCTACTATGTGTCAGGTTCTGCCCCCCCGCCGCCCCCTACCCTGGAGAAGGGGTAATGCACAGAACTGGCAGGAACTGCAAAGGGTCTGACATTTGACCCTGTTTGAAAGTTAGTAAGTTAGCCTGCCCAGCTTATAGTTCCTGGCAGAAGACAAGAGACTCCTGGGCCAGAAACAAAGAACTTGATTACTCACAGCACAGCCGACATAACAGGCAGCAGAGCTGCATATGCACATTGGTTCCTGTTGCCCTGAAAGTCCCTCGGGGTGGTGCAGAGCAGCCAGTGTGGATGCTGTGCGCACAGTGGGTCTGTGTCCCAGGTAAGGAACTCCAAACTCAGGAAACTGCAATCTTTGAAAGGGGCTGCTAGCAAACCTGCCCAACTTTTGCCCCAGAAGGAGCCGTTATCTTTATTATAAACATTACCTCTATCCTCCCAAGCTGTTTGCCATACAAGCATCCTCGGAAAGTGAGTGCAGGACAAAATCTTTCAATGCCTTTGCTCTGAAGATGGGTACAAACACAACATACCCATGAAGAATTGCTTCTGAACAAAATGAACACAGTTCTGGTTTTCCAGGAACATATATGTTAGTGAAAGAGAAACCAACAGCAAGCATAACTAAAGAAAGGAACAAGAACATGTCAGAGAATGATAAGTACAAGGAAGGAAACACAGCAGGGGAAAACTAGCAGGGGAATAACATGACTGAGGGTGCCTTTAGCCAGAGTGGTCAGGTGGTTGCCCCGAGGGGGGACGTCTGAGCAGAGAGAAGACCCCAGCCTTGGGGACGTCTGGGGTGAGAGCTAAAAAACAAATATGTGCATAATCCAAGTTTAAGTTTTAGATTAGTGGCGTTTCCTGTGGTTTTCCTGCAGAAGAGACATTTCTTGGAAGTTTCCATTTTAGCTTAATTAGACTTCAATGTGTTGCGTGCTAACATGGTCCTCTGCAATTGAAGATTAATAACTGAAGGCAGCAGAGCATGGTTCTTTGGGAAGAGGAAATGTCTTTTCCCCTGTATACATGACAGCGAACTTAATCAAATGTATTTCTCATTATATGAAAGCATCAATATTTGTGGGACATCCACAGGCCTCAAAGTTTACAAATATAAACTATGCTGCTTATTTTTATTTCTCTTACCCCCAGGTAGGGTCTCGTCTTCCTTTCAGAGGATAGAATGCTGGTTTCAAGGACTTTCTTTTATTACATGTGCCAAGTGTCAGCAGACAGTGCAATTCCCCCACCCCTACTCTGCCCCACCAGCAGCAATGGAGGTTTGTACACTGGTTACATGCAAAGGCCCAGAGTTGTCACACACTTACTACTGTGTGACCTTAACTTCTCTGAGTCTCAGTTTCCTCATTTGTAAAGCGGGACAATACTGACACCTGCCTCGCAGGGTGGTTCTGAGGATGAAAAGAGGCCATGTGTGTAAAAGGATAGCCCAGCGCCTGGCACTTAGTAGGGATTCAGTGATGGAATGATGATGGAGATGTTGATGGAAAGCAGAGCCAGACAGGAGACCCTCTACGGTCAGACCTAGAGATTTTTGTTTTTATCCACAGTTTAACAACTTCACACTTCAGTGACCTTTCAGTTGAAAAGAGACTGTGGGGACTTTCCTGGTGGCTCAGCAGTTAAGAATCTGCCTGCCAATGCAGGGGACACGGGTTCGAGCCCTGGTCCAGGACGATCCCACATGCCTCGGAGCAACTAAGACAGTGCACCACAACTACTGAGCCTGCACTCTAGAGCCAGCGAGCCACAACTAGGGCCCTAGTGCCGCAACTACTGAGCCCACGTGCTTCAACTACTGAAGCCTGCACACCAGGAGCCCATGCTCCACAACAGGAGAAGCCACCACAATGAGAAGCCTGCGCACTGTGAGGAAGAGTAGCCTCCGCTCGCCGCAACTAGAGAAAGCCCGCATGCAGCAACGAAGACCCAACAGAGCCAAAAAAAAAAAAAAGGAAAAAAAAGAAAAGAGGCTATCTTTGACATGGCACTGAGATGGATCAGAATTCAAATATCATGTGAATTATCATCAACATCTTGGAACCAGCTGAAGTCACTGAAATTTTTATGTTTTAAAAAACATGTATATATGGGCTTCCCTGGTGGCACAGTGGTTGAGAGTCCGCCTGCCGATACAGGGGACACGGGTTCGTGCCCCGGTCTTGGAGGATCCCACATGCTGCGGAGCGGCTGGGCCCGTGAGCCATGGCCTCTGAGCCTGTGCGTCCGGAGCCTGTGCTCCGCAACGGGAGAGGCCACAACAGTGAGAGGCACGCGTAACGCAAAAAAAAATAATAATTAAAATAAATAAGTAAATAAATAAATAAAAATTAAAAACATGTATAGGGCTTCCCTGGTGGCGCAGTGGTTGAGAATCTGCCTGCTAATACAGAGGACATGGGTTCGAGCCCTGGTCTGGGAAGATCCCATGTGCCGCGGAGCAGCTAGGCCCGCGAGCCTCAACTACTGAGCCTGCGCATCTGGAGCCTGTGCTCCACAACATGAGAGGCCGCGATAGTGAGAGGCCCGTGCACCGTGATGAAGAGTGGCCCCCGCTTGCCACAACTAGAGAAAGCCCTCGCACAGAAACGAAGACCCAACACAGCCAAAAATAAATAAATAAAATTTAAAAACATGTATAGGGTTTACTTTGAAATGCATTAAAATATAAAATGTATAGATGGGTAGATATGTGATAAAGCAAATAGAACAAAATGTTGATTGTAGAATCTGGGTGGTGGTTCTATAGAAGTTCACCATCCACTTCTTTCAACTTTTCTGTGTGTTTGACATTTTCATAATAAAATGCCAGGAAAAGATACGTACAGAGTCTTGACCGTACAGCCAAGCTATAATCTTGATATTTTGTCTTTGGAAATCATTTTTTTTTCAACCTAAATATATGAAGGAATGCGGTGACTTAAAAAGAAAGTATCTTCTAATTCCCATTTCCTTGATGACTGACTCTTCCACACTTTAAGAAGCTCTGTAGAAGTTGGGGTTTCTTGAGTCAAAGTTCAGAAGCCCAAGATTAATAAGTCACAATCACAGTAGGACAAATGGGTGTTTAGTGTAGCAATCACCATTCTAGATGCTTCACATTTAATCCTCACAAAACTCTTTGGGATACAGAGTATCATTAGCCCCATTTTACAGATGAGGAAACAGAGGCATAGAGAGAGAATAAGTAACTCACTCAGAGTCACAGAGCTAGTAAGTGGTGGGTTAGTAACACTGAGTATTTGATTCTGTCAGGTAACTAACCCCAAACTAAGCTTAATGGGAGGTGGAGAGCGGTTATCAGTGGAATTCAGATTTGTTTTGTTTTTTTTTTTTTTTGCTATTGCTTGTTTGTGCTCTGAATTACATAAAGGATGTCCTCTTGTGATCAGAAGCAAGCTCATCTATGCCGGATATCACTGTTAAAAGGACAGTCTTAAAAATGTGTGGAATTATCATTGTGATCATTGTTAAATCCAGCTATCCACTCCTACCTCTGCTGACTTCTCCTGTGGACATTATGGTGTATTCCATTCATTCTAAATATGACACTGAATAATTAGAGGACTGTATTTTTCTAACAAAATTGTTTTCTGAAAACCTTTTATAGGGAAAGCAGAGAATATGAAAGCCTATCTAAAGAGTGCAGAAGGCTATTTTGTCCTGAATAAAAGCACTACGATTGGAAGGCATGAAAATTCAGACCTTGTTTTAGAGGTAAGACCTCTTCCTAGCCAGTCCCCGACCCTCCCTACCCCTCACACCACCAAAAGTCCTGACTGTTCTGTGGACTCCAGTCTGTTGTAAAGCACAGCCTCTGGCTAACAGTCCCAGCCTTCCTCGGTGTGCCACCAATAACCATTCCCCACATGTGCTGGGTCTCCCTGGCACATGTGGTAAGAATGAGCACAGTGCAAAGTGCGATGGGCCCTGTGTCCTTTGCTGACTGTGTGTGCAGTGTCCCACCCTGATGGCGCGGTTTGGAAGGTGGGCGTAGAGCTGATGCTTGACCTTCACCTGCTCCGCGTCTGGCAGCCACGGCCACCTGAAGTGCCCAGCTTGAGCAATGGCCTCTCGCCCTTTCCAGAGCTTCTGGAGACTATGGGCCCCTCAGAGCCCTCCCCCGCCCCCGTACCTCCAAGTAGTAAATCAGGGTAAGCCCTGGGCATGGCCTCAGTGCTCTCTCACTTCATTTCATTCCATTCTCTGAATTAGCTGTGGCTTGGTCCACAGTCCCAGCTCATTGACAGCCAAGGAAGTTGGAAGAAATTGTAAGTAAGGAATTATAAAAACAGTGGCTTTGAGCCTTTTAACATTTTGAAAGGGATTAAAATATTGAAGCAGAAAGAGAAATGCAATGGAATCCCTTTAGGACTGTGAAAGGCAGACCACTCTCAGACTTCACTCAACAGAGTTTTTTAAACTTTATTTTGAAATAATTATAGATGCACAAATGGTAGAGAGAATGGCACGAAGCATGTGTGGAGTCCTGTGCCATTTTACCACGTGTGGATTTGGGTGTGGCCCTCAGGATATAGGAGTATTCCATCATCAGAGATGTCCCTTGTGATGCTCCTTTTATAGTCACAATTCCTCCTCCCACCATCGTCCCCACGCTCCGAAAACCACTAATCTGTTCTCCGTCTCTATAATTTTCATCATTTATCTATGACCTTTGCGATTGATTTTTTTTTTTTTTTAGTCATTGTAATGCCCTTGACATCCATTTAGGTTATTAGCTTGTTCTTTTATTGCTGAGTAATAGTCCACGGTATGGACGTATCACCTATGTTTAACCATTCACTTTTTGAAGGACATTTTGTTTCCATTTGGGGCTATTACAAATAAATGTACTATAAACATTTGTATACAGGTTTTTGTGTGAACATAAGTTTTTATTTCTCTGTGATAAATGCTCAGGAGTATGATTGCATGGATTAACATATGTGTTTATATAGATTCGGTTTGTAAAGAAACTGCCAGACTTATCCAGCATGGCTGTACCATTTTTCATTTCCACCAGCAATGTATGAGACACATCCTCACCAGCAATTAGCATAAACACTGTTTTTCATTTTAGCTGTTTTAGTAAGTGTGTAGTGGTATCTCATCATAGTCTTAACTTGCATTTCCCAAATCGGTAGTGATGTTAAATGTCTTTTCATGTACGTGTTTGCCTTCTGCATATCCTCTTCAGTGAAATATCTCTTCATATCTTTTAAGTGTCTCTAATCGAATTGTTAATTTTTTTACCATTGAGTTTTGAGAATTCTTTATGTATTTTAGATATGAGTCCCTTGTCAGATAGATGGTTTGCAAATATTTTCTCCCATCCATAGCTTGTCTTTTCATTCTCTTAGCAGAGTATTTCACAGAGCAAAAGCTTTAACTTTTGATGAAGTCCAGGTAGTTATTTTTTCTTTTATAGATCATGCTTTTAGTGTCATGTCTAAGAACATGCCACCAGGTCCCTGACCCTGAGGATTTTCTCTTATGTTTTCTTCTAAGTGTTTTATAGTTTTATGTTTAAATCTATGAACCATTTTGGGTTCACTGTCGTTTATGATGTGAGATTTAGGTCAAAGTTCATTTTTCTTGCATGTGGATATTTAGTTGTTCCAGAAGCATTTGTTGAACAGACTATCCTTTCTCCATTGAATTGCTTTTGCAAGTTTGTCAAAAATAATCTGGCCATACTTTCTATGGGGGCTACTTCTTAGTTCCCTATTATGTTTCATGGATCTATTTGTCATAATGGATCTACCATTATGAGATAGCCTTGATTACTGTCGCTATGTAAGTCTTAAATCAGGTAGAGTGATTCCTCCCACTTTTCTTTAAAAAAAATTTTTAACCTATTCTAGTTCCTTTGCCTTTCCATTTACATTTTAGTGTAAGCCTGTCTGTATATACAAAATATCATGCTGTAATTTTGATTGGAATTGTGTTTAATCCTATATAACAATGTGAGAATAATTGATATACTCCTACATTGTCTTCCAATTCATGAACATGGTATATTTCTCCATTTATTCAGTGTCTCTCATGAGTGTTTTGTAGTTTTCAGCATACGAGTCCTGAACATGTTTTGTTAGATTTACACTTAAGTATATCTCTCTCTTTTTTTTTTTGAGTGATTGTAAATGGTATTATATTTTTAATTTTGGTGTCCACATGTTCATTGACAGTATATAGATATACAGTTGATTTTTGTATGCTTCTTGGTATCTTGGAACCTTAACTGTACTTTCTTATATAAGGGCTTTTGTAGATTTCTTGGGATTTTATACATAAACAATCATGTCATCTGCAAATAAGAACAATTTTATTTCTCCTTTCAGAAAAGGAGATGTGAATGCCTTGAATCTTCTTTTCCTTGCTTTATTTCCCTGGTTAAGACTTCCAGGACTCTGCTGAACAAGAGCAGTGTATAAATCCTTATATTCACTTGTTCCTGACCTTAGGGGAAAAAAGTCAGTCTTTAACCGTTAAGTACGAGGTTAGCTGTAGGGTATTTATACATGTTCTTACCAAGTGAGAAATTTCCCCCTTTATTCCTAGTTTTCTGAGAATGTTTATTGTAAACGCAACAGATTTAAAGATAACTCCATGAACGTCCCCGTGAGATTCTCCTCCATGATATGGTCTCCCTTCAAGGACACAGAACATCTGTTCAGTGTGCAAAGTGGGAGGAAAAAGAAGAAGAAGAAGAACTGTAGTTTCTTCTTTATCCTAACAAGGCATAGATTTGGGGTAGTTTTATTTCCTGTCTGGCTAAAGTAGAGACAGAGATCTCTGTTTTGAACTGGACTATGATATTAGAAAACTGTAGTAATTTTTAAAAGCACAGGCTTTGGAGATAGACAGAGCTGGGTTTGAATCTCATTAGGCTACTTTGTGGCTGAGTGACTTCAACCAAATTACTTAATCACTCTGAGTTCCTTTTCCCTGTCTGTAAACCTCTTACCTCACAGGTTTATTCTGAGGATTAAGTGAGAAATGCATATAAAGAGCCTGGCATGTGGTGGTCAGTGAATGACACAATGATCATTATTATGGTCTCCTAAAACAGAGACTGAGAAGAATCCTCAGAGGTGCACAGGGTTGAGATGAGGATCCACTGACATTAATAAGCCATTTGGAAAAGGGAACTAATGAGGACAGTTATTAACTAGACAGAAATTGAGTTGCATTCATTGTATATAAATAATTGACTGCTTACTGCTCCTCGGACTTAGCTTAAGAAATACGTCACTAGGCTTCCCTGGTGGCGAAGTGGTTGAGAGTCCACCTGCCGATGCAAGGGACACGGGTTCGTGCCCGGTCCGGGAATATCCCACATGCCGCGGAGCGGCTGGGCCCGTGAGCCATGGCCGCTGAGCCAGCGTGTCCGGAGCCTGAGCTCTGCAACGGGAGAGGCCACAACAGTGAGAGGCCCGCGTACCGCAAAAAAAAAAAAAAAAAAAAAAAAAAATTCAGGGATTTATATTACTAAAAAGTCATCATTGCATTTACCCAGAGGTTACATCTAGCAAATAAAAAAGATTGTTTATTTGCTTGGATCAATCCTAAAGAATAGGCAGTCATGCTTCTAAAGATTTCTACTCATCAGCAAGGCTGACATGTTGTTTTGACTATTGGTATCATAGTATTTCGACATCATTTACTCTTTCCGATAATGGAAGGTAGTTACATGCTTCTTGTTTTTAAAAATTGGGAGAAAGGAAAATATAAGGAAGAAAATAAAGGTCACTTGTAATCATTTGGCTCAAGGAAATATCAATATTGATATTTGCAGGGTTTTACCCTCCAGACTTTTTTCTATATCCTGTAAGGAGTTTGGTTCCCTAAGGCAATAGGAAGCCTGTTTATAGCCAGGCTAGTGAGAACTGTTTCTAGTCAACAGTGATAACTGTTGCTATCACTCATTCATTGCACAGTATTTACCCAGAGCCTCAGCACCGAGCCAAGTCTAGGGGTACAGTGATGGCAGAACTGGACATGGTCCCTGCCATCAGGAAGCTGACAGGAGAGAGAGAAATAAGTCAAATGATCCCACAAAGGTGTGACTAATTCCATTCCAACATTGGGGCTGTAAAGGAAAGGAATATGGAAGACAAGGAGGACTTAACTAGACAATAGGAGAAGGGAATGGCATGTGCAAGGGCCCTGGGGTGGAAGAGCATATTGTGAACCCAAGGGACTGAGAGAAAACCAGGGCGTCCAGAAGTCAGAGTGGGAAGGAGGAGGGCTAAGGGACAAGTCGGCCTCCTTCATGTCACCATAAGGGTTTTGATCTTTATCTGAAAAGCAGTGGGAAGAAGGCTTGAAGGATTGTAAACAAGGGGGAGACCTGCCAGTGAACATCCCAGCTGCTGTGTGCAGGCGAGCCATCAGGAGCTCTATTCACAATCTCCCCTCTCCCATTTTACATGGCTCAAAAGCCTCAGCCTTGCTCATTTCACAGCTAAACCTTGCAAGTTATAATTTATATGATTTGATGTGCCTTGTAAACTGTAATCTTTAGAGTTGGATGTGGCTGTTATTTAAACTCTGCTGAGAAAGGGACTCAGTTCTTCCAGAATGAAGAAACACCAAAGCCAGTGGTTGTTGGATTTTCCGCATGTTTAAGAGTGGTTGTTCAACATGAACTCCTAGGCATTCTGACCCAGTGGGTTTGGGGTAAGGCCCAGGAATCTTCACATTTATATGCTCCCCAGGTTCAGGTGGGGGGAATGGAGTCCCCTGGAGTTGGCTCCAGGACCACACTTTGAGAACCCCACCATCAGTGCTCCCTCCCTCTCCGTTCTTGATCAGCAGAACTCCTGCTTGTGTGTGTGTGTGTGTGTGTGTGTGTGTGTGTGTATTCTTTCAATAAACTTTGTTTTGAGGAAAAGAGAAGCGAAGGGTAAACAATGAAGGGCTGACTGACCCTACCCCTCCCCAGGGACTCCCCCAGTCCCACCCTGGGGAAGTCCTAGGATCCCTAGAAGACTGAGCTCTAGGACAGCCCAAGTCAGCGCAGGGCTGCAGCTACGAGGGTGGAGATGGAAGAGAAAAAGAAAGAACAGACATGACAGGGGGATGAAATGCTGGTGTCCACCCCTCACCCTCGGTGATCAGTGTCCTGCCAGCCATCTCCTTTCTCATGGGTGGAGCCATCTCTCCAGCCTGTGTCAGCCCTTCTAGCGTGGGATCTGAGGGTCGTGAAGCCAGACTGATCTCATACACACACCCCAGATCCCATCCAGCCGGATGACTCTCGTCCCTTTTCCTGGCCCCTGCCAGTTCTGGGCTCCCTCTCAGAAAAGAACCAGAGCCTACACCATAATCTTGTTTATTATTATTAAACAAGGCTGCTGGGATTCTCCTATTATTTGCATCATTTCACGGACGTGCAGGTATGTCTGCTCTGTCAAAGGACACATACAGCTGTAACTCTGATGGGCATAGCCAAATTGTCCACCAGAGGTTTCCGGATGTGGTGTCCTGCCAGCAGTGGACGCCCGTCTCCCACTCCCTCCCCAGCCTAGGGTGCTGACCCCCCATTGGATCTTCACTGATCTACGGGGTGAAGTATGGTACCTGTGTAATTCACATTTCTGTTATTCTAAGCGAACACCTGCATTTTGGGACATAAGGTGACAGGTGGACTCTCTGTGGGGAAATCCACGGAATGAAACAGGCCTGGGAGGGTGCACTTGCTGGCTCCCCATCTGCATCACGCTTGTCCTCCTGCCTGGGTCGTGCTCCCATCCTCCCCCCTCACCCCCACCTCACCCCTGGCTTCTCCCCAAGTGCTCCTTGCTCTGGGGGTTCACCTGTTTGGTCTCACCAGTCCTCAGGGAATGTTTTGTCCCCTGTTTGGGAACTGGCGGCTGATTTCATTGGTCAGTACCCACCACAGCAATTGATGGGACTAGTTTCTCACCAGCAGATGGAGGGCTTCCAAGAGGAAACGTTCAGAGGAAAGGGCTAGATCGTGATCTCATTTTTCTTTTTTTTTTTTATTGTGGTAAGATATGCATAACATAAAATTTACCATCTTAACCACTTTTATTAAGTGTGCAGTTCAGTGGCATTAAATATATTCACACTGTTGTGCAGCCATCACCCCCATCCATCTCCAGAACTCTTTGAATCTTGCAGAACTGAAACTGCACCCATGAAACAACAACTCCCCTTATCCCCCAATCCCAGCCCCCAGCAACCACCGTTCTGCTTTCTGTCTCTATGACCTTGGCTACTCTGGGTATCTCATATAAGTAGAATCATAACAGTATTTGTCTTTTCATGACTGGCTTCTTTCACTGAGTATAATATCCTTTCACTGAGTATAATGTCCATGTTCATCCAGGCTGTAGCATGTGTCCGAATTTCCTTCCTTTTTTAAGGCTGAATAATATTCTATTGTGTGGATTCACCACATTTTGTTTATTCATTCATCTACTGATGGACACTTGGGTTGTTTCCACCTTTTGGCTGTTGCAAACAATGCTATGAACATGGGTGTATAAATATCTCTTCAAGGCCCTGCTTTCAGTTCTTTGGGATATATACCCAAAAGTAGACTTGCTGGATCATATGATAATTTTATTTTTAATTGTTTGAGGAACTGCCATGCTGTTTTCCATAGTGGCTGCACCAAGTTACATTCTCACAACAGGGCACAAGCGTTCCACTTTCCCTGCGTCCTCACCAACACTTGTTATTTCCCTTTTTTTTTTTAATAGTAGCCATTCTGATGGATGTGATATGAAAGAAAGATCATAATCTTTTGAATAGCATACATAATACAAACAGCTACAGCATACATTTATGGACTACTTACTGCATCTCACATGGCTTTATACATCATCTATGTATGTTCTGTATATATATTTACAGAATTATATCCACAAAACAAATCCTGTGCGGGTGAGAACTACTATTATCATTATTATCCTCATTTGATGACATGGACATGGGACTCAGAAAGGTTAAGGAACTGGCCCAAATCACACAGCTAGACGGGGGAGGTGGGGCTGAGTTTCAGACTGAGCTGACTCAAGCTTCTAAAAACAGAAGCTTCACTTTTTGAGTGTAAATTTAGCTTTGGGAACATCTAATATCTAAATTGGAAATTCTCAGTTAACTGAGATAACAAGATAATTGACTAAGCTAGGGAAATTCCACTCTGTGGAATGGAGAATGGGGGTTGTCCGTGAAATGTGAGATGAATGTTCTTGTGATCCTCATTCATGCAACAGACTGAGGTGTTGCCATCTAGGGGCGGATTTGGGTAAAGAGGAAACGTTGACCTGGTGCTTTCCCAGGAAGAGGAGCATTGGGGCTGTTAAATGGGGGCCCAGCAAGAAACACCACTTATCTCTCCAATACAGCCGGAGTAAGTCCTCTGCTTATAAGGACTGGTGGAGTTCAATTAGTCCCACCTGGATAACCCAGGATAGTCTCCCACTTTTTAAAAAATTTTTAAAAAGTTTTTGGCTGGGTTTGGTCTTCGTTGCTGAGCACAGGCTTTCTCTAGTTGCAGCGAGCGAGGGTTACTCTTTGTTGCGGTGCACGGGCTTCTCATTGCAGTGGCTTCTCTTGTTGTGGAGCACGGGCTCTAGGCACGCGGATTCAGTAGTTGTGGCTCGTGGGCTCTGGAGCGCAGGCTCGGTAGTTGTGGCACACGGGCTTTGTTGCTCCATGGCATGTGGGATCTTCCCGGACCAGGGCTCGAACCCGTGTCTCTTGCATTGGCAGGCGGATTCTTAACCACTGCAACACCAGGGAAGTCCTTAGTCTCCCTCTTTTAAGAGCACTGATTAGTAACCTTGACATCATCACAGTCCCTTTGGCCACGTCATGGAGCATATTCCCAGGTTCTGGGGATCAGGGCATGGGCATCTTTGGGAGACCATTCTGCCCAGTACATTAATACTACCACTTGACTGGACCGTTGCTTTGGGACTGGTCTGAGAGCTTTCTGGAAGAATCAGTAGGATCAATGCCACAGGCCACGGAGAAAGATGGCTGGATGAGCTGGCAGGTGATAATCCCGTTACCAAGAGGGCAGGAAGCAGGACTGGTTGAGTGAGCACCTGAACATCCCTGAAGCGGCCAGGCAGTTTGGGGCCTGGAGATGAACCAGGGGTTGGAAATACACACCTGCGAATCGAGGGGGTGGCACAGTGGCCCCAGCCCATGGACAGAGTGAGGAGGAAACGGACATCTGAGGGGAGAGGAGCCCGGCGTGGAGACCTGGAAGCAGTCAGAGAGGTGAGGGAGCCAGAGAGCTGCTGCCAGGCTGAGGGTATTCATCACAGAGACAGCTTGCTTTGTGCCAGGTACTGTTCTGGGCACTTTCGAGTGTATTAACTCATTTCATCCTTAGGAGGTTAGTGTTGTTTGCCCCACTTTACAGATGAGGGCGTTGAGGCACAGATAGGCTGATTATCCTGCCTGAGGTCACAGAGGGAGGCTGGGGCACTGGGCACCACGCTCGGGCAGTCTGATTTCAGGACCAGCCTCTCCTGAGGCCTTGCCGGTCCACAGGGCTCTCCCGGGGAGACCGGGGAGGAAGGATCCAGCTGACGGGGAAGCAGAGAAGCTTCTTCTTTCCTTCCAATCCCAGACCCGTCGTCTCACCAGCGCCTGGCCGTTTCCTCATATCCTTATTCTTTTGAAAACCCCATTTTTTTTTTTTTTACTATTTCTGCACTACATCCCTTTCTGGAGGCAGTGGGGGGATGGGGCTGGGGGATGGGATAGCCTAGAACCAAAAGGTTAAAAGAAATAGATAAAACACACACACACACACACAAACACACACACACAAGTTAATTTCAAAAATGTTATCCCACTCCTTTGAACATGTCACCAAGCAGTACCTTTTGTCAATCCTACGAAGCCCAGCTTATCAAACTCATTTTTGCTGCTCAGGTAGCAACCAAAGAGAAGCAAAGAACCATGCCCCAGGCTGCACAGCTGGAAGGTAGCAGAGGTGAGACTTGAACTCAAGGCTTTCTAACTCCAGAGCCCATCCTCTTGCTCATAATAGAGAACATTTCCCATTTGCCCTATGTTCTCTTCTAAGTGCTTTAGTATGTATTATATCATTTATACGTCACCAGTAGCTTATAAGACTGTCCTTTTGTTACCTTACAGATGAGGAAGCTGAGGTATCACTTGCCCAAGGTCACCCTGCTAGGAAGTAGGAGAGCTGGACTTGAGCCCAGTCTAATAACCACCACGTTGCCCTGCTCCCCCAACCCCTGAACCACCAGGCCACGTGCCTCTCTCTGACAACTGTGTCACATGTCACAGGGAGGCCGAGAGCCCGAGGAGGCCCCCGAGGGCAATGGCAGTGGGTTGAGGACCCAGCGGGAGAGGAACCTCTTGAAGCCATTTGACAATAAAGGAAAGGAAGGGGGAAGGGGCGGTGTTTCCAGGCCGAGGGGGTGGTGAGCACGTTCACAGGTTAGACGGAAGTTACACTGTCAAGGTGAGGATGCAGAAGAGGAGATGGTTGAGGAGAGGGACCAGACCAGGGTGGGATGAAGGCAGGACCACCCGGAGGCCCTTGGCAGCTAGGAGAAGCCTTGAGGTTCCCATCTAGGAGCTTCTCCATGCCTGGGAAGTCCAGGTCCTGGCAGGGAGCTGAAGGCACATTCACAGGGGTGTGGAGTGATGGAGGGGAGTTTCCTGAAGGGACTCCATAGGGAGTGGGCAGGGCTCAGAGAAACCACAAAGGATAGTGCAGGGCCCAGAGCTAGTATGAGTGAGGACTGTTCCCACCCCCAGAGCTGAGGGGTGAGGGGCAGGGGCATTTCCTGGGACCCGGAGACCCCGAGGGCTGGGTAGAGTCCTCTGAGGGAAGCTGTGTGGCCCCAGAGAATGGAAGCCAGGGGAGTAAGTACCCCAAGCTCTCTCCTCCCTGCTCTGATCTCTAACCCCCCCATTGGCCAAACCCAACCAGAAACCAGACACAAGGAGCCCATCAGCCCATGGATGTAGCCACACAGGTGGGCCTGCTGGGCAGAGGGCGCCGTGTAAAGGGATGGAGGAGGGTCGGGAGAAGCAGACGGAGGATGCAGGCAGGTGCAGGAGGTGAAGACCTAGGAGGCTGTTGTCAAAGTAGAATGAAAAGCCTGAGAGCAGGGACCTGCTGGCTGGGGGGCCCAAAGGGCACTTGGCCAGCCTCAGGACAGAAGTGTGAGGGTGGCAGGAGGGTTTGGGGGCCAGGATGGACTTGAAGGAGCTGGTGAGCTTGAGCAGGGCCCAGGGTGGGTGAGCATAGGGCATTACCCATAGGGAGCAAACAGGGAGCAAAGGCTACGTGACTCAAGGAGAGGACGAGACAGAGGATAAGGAAGGCCGGGAGTGGGAGGTTATGGTCTGAGATGGGGCTTCCCAGTGCCAGGTGATGCAAGGTTGAAACCTAGCTCCAAAGGACGGTTCCAGGTACACGTCGAACCTCAGCGACAATGTCAGTGAACCTCAGGGCAATGTCATAACTAAGTCAGCTTCCCGAGGAGGCTTCCTTAAAGCACAGGGGTCGTCAGAGCAGATGGTCATTGTTAATAGAAGTTTAAACGTCTCAATATTTTATGGACTCACTATATAGTTTTTACAGACATTTTCAATGCAGGAGCCTTAAAAAATGCACTTGTTTTGTATATTAGGTCCTGCCTGTCTCCTCTCTCATTATTAAATCACTCTCTACTCTGAAAATCACAGGGTACAAATCAAAGGTACAAGTTTTGGAATTAGACTTGGGTTCAAACCCTGACATTGCCCTGTGCCAGCATCCTGATGTTGAGTGAGTCCCTTCATCTTAGCCATTTTTTAAATCGTGGTAAAATACCTATAAAGTTTACCGTCTTAACCACTTTTAAGTGTACAGATCAGTAGTTGTAAGTTATTCACATTGTTGTGCAACCAGCCTCAGAATTTTTCATCTTGCAAAACTGAAACTGTACCCATTAAAGAACAATTCCCCGTTTCCCCTTCCCCAGCTCCTGGCAACCCCCGTTCTATTTTGTTTCTATGAGCTTGACTACTTTATGTACCTCACACAGTGGAATCATACAAAATTTGCCTTTTTGTGACACTTATTTCACATCATGTCCTCACGGTTCATCCATGTTGTAGCATGTGTCAGAATTTCCTTCCTCCTACACTGAATAATATTCCACTGTATGGATGGACCACATTTTGCTTATCCAATCATCAGTCAGTGGGCACTTGGGTGGCTTCCACCTTTTGGCAATTGTGAATAATGCTACTATAAACATGAGTGTACAAATAACTCTTTAAGTTCCTGCTTTCAATTCTTTGGGGTATATACCCGGAAGTGGACTTGCTGGATCATATGATAATTTTATTCTAAATTGTTTGAGAAGCCGCTCTACTGTTTTCCATATCAGCTGCACCATTTTACATTCTCAGCGGTGCATAAGTGTTCCCCTACTCTACATCCTTGCCAACACTTGTTATTTTCTGTTGCTGTTTGTTTGTTTTTGATAGTAGCCATCCTAATGGGTATGAGGTGGTATCTCACTGTGGTTTGGATTTGCATTGCCCTAATGACTAGTAATGTTGAGCATCTTTTTATATGCTTGTTGGACATTTATATATCTTCTTTGGAGAAATGTCTATTCCAGTTCTTTGCCCATATTTGATCAGGTTATTTGGGGGTTCTTTTTTGTTGTTGTTGTTGAGTTATAGTTCTCTATATATTCTTCATATTAACCCTTTTTCAGATTTGTGTTTTGCAACTATTTTCTCCCATTCTCTAGATGGCCTTTCACCCTGTTTATTGTGTCCTTTGATTCACTGAAGTTTTAATTTTTGATATAGTTGAATTTATCTATTTTTACTTTTGCTGCCTATGCTTTTGGTATCATATCCAATAATGCATTGCCAAATCCAATGTCATAAAGCTTTCCTCCTGTGCTTTCCTCTAAAAGTTTTATAGTTTTAGACTCTGTTTAAGTCTTTGATCCACTTTGAGTTAATTTTTATACATGGTGTAAGGTAAGAGTTCAACTTAATTCTTTTGCAGTCTTTCCCAGCATCATTTGTTGAAAATACTGCTCTTTCCCCATTGAATAATCTTGGCACCCTTGTCAAAAATCATTGGACCATATATGCAAAGTTTTATTTCTGTGCTCTCTATTCTATTCTATTGGCCTATGTGCCTGACCTTATGTCAGTATCACACTGTTTTGATTACTGTACCTTTGTATGCAGTAAGTTTTGAAATCAGGAAGTGTGAGACCTTCAACTTTGCTTTTCTTTCTCAATAGTATTTTGGCTATTTGGGGTCCACTGAGATTCCATATGAATTTTAGGATGGATTTTTCTATTTCTGCCAAAACTGCTGTTGGGATTTTGAATCTGTAGATCCTGCTGTGTAGTAATGACATCTTAACAATATTAAGTCTTCCAACCCACGAATACAGGGTGTCTTTCCATTTATTTGTGTCTTTAATTTCTTTCAGCAGCACTTTGTAGTTTTCAGTGTACACATCTTTTACCACCTTGGTTAAATTTATCCCAAAATATGTTATTCATTTTGATGCTATTGTAAATGAAATTATTTTCTTAACTTCCTTTTCAGATTGTTCATTGTGAGCATATAGAAACACAGCTGATGTTTGTGTGTTGATTTTGTGTCCTATGATTTTGCTAGTGAATGTTATTTTTTAGTTCTAAGAGGGTTGTGGTTTTTCATGGACTCTTTAGGATTTTGTACAGGTAAGATCATGTTGCCTGTGAACAGAGATAATTTTACTTCTTCCTTTCGAATTTGGATGCCTTTATTTCTTTTTCTTGCCTAATTGCTCTGGCTAGGACTTCCAGCACTTTGTTGAATAGAAGTGGCAAAAGCAGGTATCCTTATCTTATTCTTGAAATTAGAGGAAAAGCTTTCAGTCTTTCACCTTTGAGTATGATGCTACCTGTGGGCCTTTCATATTTGACCTTTATTATGTTGAGGTAATTTCCCACTATTCCCTATTTGTTGAGTGCTTTTATCATGAAAGAGTGTTGCATTTTGTCAAATGCTTTTTGTACATCAATCGAGATGATCATTTTTTTCCTTCTTTCTGTTAATGTGATGTATTACATGGATAAATTTTCATATGTTGAACCATCAAGTCTGCATTCCAAGAGTAAATCCCACTTGGTCATAGTGTATGATCCTTTTAATGTGCTGTTGAATTCGGTTTCCTCCTATTTTGTTGAGGATTGTGGTATCAGTGTTCATAAGAGATATTGGTCTGTAGTTTTCTTGTAGTGTCTTTGTCTGGGTTTGGTATCAAGGTAATGCTGTCCTCTCACTTCGCCTTTTGAGTCTCAGCTTCTTCATCTCTAAGATGGAGATAATAATAGAGTCCCTGTTTAGGGCTGTCATGCAGATTAAATGATAAAAATGCACACAAAATGCTTCAGCAGGGCCCAGTTCACAGGAAGCCCTCAAAATATGTTAGAGGATGATAAGGATAATAATAAAAATAATAATAAATAAATAACAGTTCATCTCATAGTTGGACAGCTCAGTAGGCTGGGGCTTAGAGAGTCAGTCTGTATTAGCAGCAGGGCGTCTGTCCAGTAGCAGCATTTAGCAATTTTCCAAGTAAAGGGAGCGAGTGATATTATAGGGCCAAACTAGGAAGCTGTCTCCTGGCCTAACATGTGGTAGAGGCTCACCCGAATTTGTGGAGTCATTTAAAACTTCCTGCTTGCTTTGATTTCTTAATAATGGCTTGACAGTTTTTGAGGAACTGAAAGCAGTGAAGCCTGGCAAGAGACAAACAAAATGTAACACAGAATTTCTCTCATTCATGGGTTATCAAAGGTTCAAAGGACACAAAGATCAATGGCAATGATGATGAAGATGATGTGGGTGACATTTTCCAAAGAACTAATGTGTTTTCATTTTTTTAAATACTTTATTTTTTGAACAGTTTTAGGTTTACAGGAAATTGAGCAGAGAATACAGAGAGTTCCCAAATATCCACCCCTCCAATACACACAGTTTCCCCTATTATTAACATCATGCATTAGTGCGGTACATTTGTTACAACTGATGAACCAATATTGATATGCTATTATTAACTAAGTCCATAGTTTACATTAGGGTTCACTCTTTGCGTTGTACGTTGTTTCCTTTTGACAAATGTATAGTGACAAGTATCCACCATTACAGTATCATAAAAAATATTTTCACTGCCCTGAAATCCCCTGTGCCCCTCCTCTTCATTCTGAGCCACAGAGCCCCTGTGCCCCTGGCAAGCACTGATCTTTTACTCTCCTTATAGTTTTACTTTTTCCAGAATTTCATACAGTTGGAATCATACGGTATGTAACCTTTTCAGACTAGGTTCTTTCACTAAGCAATATGCATTGAAGATTCCTCCATGTCTTTTTTGTTATTTGATAACTCATTTATTTTTATCACTAGTATTTCATTGTATGGATGTACCACAATTTGTCTATCCATTTACCTTTTAAAGGACATCTTGGTTGCTTCCAGTTTTTGGCAGTTATGAATAAAGATGCTGTAAGCATGTATCCAAAATAAATGAGTCTTCATGGATATAGAGAACAGACTATGGTTGCCAAGGGGGAGGGGGTTGAGGGAGAGATGGAGTGGGGGGTTGAGGTTAGCAGATGTGAGCTGTTACATCCAGGATGGAGAAACAACAAGGTCCTACTGTAGAGCACAGGGAACTATATTCAATATCCTGTGATAAAGCATAATGGAAAAGAATATTTTAAAAAGAATGTATATATATGTATAACTGAATCACTTTGCTGTACAGCAGAAATTAATACAACATTGTAAATCGACTACATTTCAATAAAATAAATAAATAAACAATATAAATGAGTCTTAAATGTCAACAATAAGAAACCAAACAACCCAACTTAAAAATGGGCAAAAGAGCTCAACAGACACCTCACCAAAGAAAATCTACAGATGTCAAATAAGCATATGAAAAGATGTTAAACATCATATATCATTAAGGAATTTCAAATAAACATGAAATATCTCTTCATTTATTTAGACTACTTTGATTTCTTTCATCAACATTTTGTAGTTTTCTTCAGATACCTCTTCATATAGCTAAGTATTTTGTTAGATTTATTCCTAAGTACTTCATTTTTTTTTTTTGGTGCTAATGTAAATGGTGTTGTGTTTTTAATTTCATATTCCACTTGTTCATTGTTGGTATATAGGAAAGCAATTGACTTTTGTATATTAATCATGTATTCTGCAACCTGGGTACAATTGCTCATTAGTTCCAGGAGGGCTTTCTGTCGGTTCTTTGGGATTTTCTGCATAGACAATCATGCCATCTGCAAAATGGGCAAAAGATCTGAACAAACACCTCACCAAAGAAGATTTCTTTTTCCTTCCCAATCTATCTTTTATTCTCTTTTCTTGCCTTGTTGCATTAGCTAGGACATACAGTACAATGTTGAAAATGAGTGGTGAAAGGGGACATCTTCACCTTATTCCTGATCTTAATTGGAAAGTTTCTAGTTTCTCACCATTAAATATGACGTTAGCTTTAGGGTTTTTATAGATGTACTTTATCAGGTTGAGGAAGTTCCCCTCCATCCCTAATTTGCCAAGAGTTGTTGTGGTGGTTCGGTGGTTTGTTAGTTTATCATGGATGGTGTTTAATTTTGTCAAATGCTCTTTTTGCATCTACTGTTATGATAATGCGATTTCTCTTCTCTACGCTGTTGATGTGATGGATTACATTAATTGATTTCCAAATGTTGAACCAGCCTTGCATACCTGGAATAAATCCCACTTGACTGTGGGGTAGAAGTCTTTTTATACATCACTGGATTCAATTTGCTCATATTTTGTTGAGGATTTTGCATCTATGTTCATGGGAGGTATTGGTCTGCAATTTTCCTGTTTTGCAATATCTTTATCTGGTTTTGCTATTAGAATAAGCTTGGCCTCACAGAATGAGCTGGGAAGTGTTCTCTCTTCTTCTATTTTCTGGAAGAGATTATTTAGAACTGATATCATTCTTTCCTTAATGTTTGATAGAATTGACCAGTGAACCTATCCAGGCCTGGTGCTTTCCATTTTGGAAGGTTATTCATTATTGATTCAAATTCTTTACTAGATATGAGTCTATTCAGAGTATTTATTTCTCCTTGTGTGAGTTTCAGTAGATTGTGTCTTTCAAGGAAATGGTCCACTTCATTAAGTTATAAAATCTGTGGGCATAGAATTATTCATAATATTCCTTTATTATCCCTTCAGTGTCCATGAGATCAGTAGTGATGCCATCACTTTCATTTCTGATTTGAGTAATTTGTATCTTCTCTCTTTTTTTCTTGGTTATCCTGCTAGAGGTTTGTCAATTTTATTGATCTTTACAAAAAAAAAAAAAAAACCAAACAGCTCTTTATTTTGCTGACTTTTCTCTATTGTTTTCCTGCTTTTTATTTCATTCATTGCTTCTTGTCTTGTGCTTGTGGTAGGCTTATATTGCTCTTCTTTCTCTAGTTTCATAAGGTGGAAGCTTAGATCTTTTCAAATGTATGCCTTCAATGCCATAAACTTCCCTCCAAGCACTGCTTTCACTGCATCTTGCAAATTTTCATAGGTTGTATTTTCATTTTCATTTAGCTCAAGATAAATTTTTATTTCCCATGAGACTCCCTCCTTGACCCATCTGTTATTTAGAGGTGTGTTGTTTAATCTCCAAATATTTGGGGATTTTCCAGCTGTCTTTCTGGTATTGGTTTCTAACCTAATTCCATTGTGTTCTGAAAACGTACTTTGCATAATTTCTATTCTTTTACATTTGTTGAGGTATATTTTGTGGCCTGGAATGTGGTCTGCTTCATGAATGTTCCATGGGAGCTTGAGAAGGATGTGTGTTTTGTTGCTGTGGGATGAAGCTGTGTGATTGCCAGTTAGATCCAGATGATGGTAGTGCTGTTCAGTTCAACTTCATTCTTACTAATTTTCTGCCTGGTGGGTCTGCCCGTCACTGACAGAGGGCTGTTGAGGTCTCCAGCTACCATGATGGATTCATCTGCTTCTCCTTGCAGTCCTATCAGTTTTTGCCTTCCATACTTTGATGCTCTATTGTTGGGTACATACAATGAAGGACTGTTATGTCTGCTTGGAGAATCGACCCCTTTATCACTATGTATCGCCTCTCTTTATCCCTGATAACTTTCCTTCCTCTGAAGTTGGCTCTGCCTGAAATTAATAGAGCTACTCCTGCTTTCTTCTTGTGTTTCAGTATTTTAAGTGCCAAAGTGTTTGGTAGGAATTTGAAAAGTGGGTAAAGGCACAGTCATTTGAATCAGGCAAACCTGGGAACAAGCCAAGCGAGTCAAAGTGGCTGACTGTGGGCACACTTAATCGTTCTATGCCTCAGTTTCCTCATCTAAGAAATGAGTAACTATCGGACCTACTGTACAGCACAGGGAACTATATTCAATATCTTGCAGTAACCTGTGATAGAAAAGAACCTGAAAAAGAATAGATATTATATATATGTATAACTGAATCACTTTGCTGTACACCTGAAACTAACACAACATTGTAAATCAACTAGACTTCAATAAAAAATTAATTTTTGTTTTAAATGAGGAAGTATCCCTTTGAATTATTGTGAAGATGAAACGGGATAATGCAGTAAAGCACTTAGCAAATTTCCTGGCATTTGTGTAATTACACATAATGTGTCATTAATATATTCTACTAATATATGCAGTTATATTATTATCTATTCATATACTATAAGCTATTATTAATAAAAGCTATTGGTTATAATTATATTGTGGGACATTAGTATAGATTTCTAAGTCCAAGTACTCTCTATGAAAGTTGGATGAGGCACTCTGAGAAGAGTGACTTAGAAAATAGTTGCAAAGTCTCAGGCTGGAGTGGATGGCTCATAGGCAGTGTCCTGAGGAGACAGAAGACTTCGCGCGTGCCCTGCAGCCCATAGTCCAGGGCGCTGGGGCCAGGGGGGGATGTGATATTTCCTCCTTGGTGCCGAGTTTTGCTCATTCTTCTTATTAAAGTGGTTACACAGGAGGTTTCTGACGCCACTGACAAATCACTGTCTGGGGTCTCTCTCTTTTGAGGGAAATGTGGTCACACCAGGGCCCCTATTGAAAAATAGATCATCTTTGGTTAGATAAATTCTGATTAGCTTTTAAGAAGCAACAGTAATAATTAAGCACATGGGAAAAACCTTCATTGTACACCAAGGCTTTTAAAAGGTAGTTATAAAACTATGTTTTGTGGTATGAGCTCAATTGTGTTTAAACTTTTTAAAAAGATTGTAAGCATAGAGAAAAGACTGGAAGGATGTGAACCACCGTGTTCTCGGTGCCTGCCTCTGGGGGACGGGAGTCTAAGTGATTTTAATGTCTTCTTTGTGTTTTTCTCTAGTTCTCATTTTCTGCATTATTACAAAAAACATGTTATTTTAAAAATGAATAGAACAAACAACAATTATTACAAAACCTCCCCTTCACTTTAACACTTGCAGTAAATGGACAGTTGTCACTTGCCAACTGACCTTTCTGGTTTGTGTTGGGCCATTTCTGCTGTCTTGCCACTCGGGACAACCAAAAGGATACTTGCATGGGATCAGAGAACTATCAAGTGGCCAATTCCTGGCCAATTCCCCCCGAGTTCCCTCTTGCCTCTGTGTTGCCTGACGCCCTACCCCAAAACTGGGCATCTAGTCTCGGTCTGCTGTCAGGGTCTGGTGACCCTCCACTCACTAGCTGTGTGGCCTTAGGCAAGTCACTTAACCTCTCTGACCCTCAGCATCCTCCTCTTAAAATGAGGATTGCAGTGACTGTCCAGCCAGATGAAGTGATTAGCACATTGGGGCCCCCAGTGTCAGTGGCACTAGTTATTCCTTGTTATTCCTGTTATTCCTGGCTCTGACTGTCCCCCTTCTGCATTTCAGTCTGCAGACGTCGACAACCATCACGCACTCATTGAATATAATGAGGCCGAAAGCAGCTTTGTTCTCCACGACTTCAATTCCTGCAACGGCACGTTCGTCAATGAGTGCCACATTCAGAACGTGGCTGTGAAGCTCCTACCCGGAGACATCCTGAGGTTTGGGTCCAGAGGGCTGACCTACGAACTGGTCATCGAAAACCCAGCCTCGGTGAGTCCAGGCCCCTGCGGGTTTGGGGTGGGGTGGGGTGCAGAGGTGCCGTGTTGTGTCACCTTCCGTGCAGCCTAGGGCTCGGGTACGGCCACAGGTGGAGTTCGTCTGGAGCGCGTCACTCTTCCTTTCGCGAGTCTGCGAAGTTCAGCCCCATCGCGTGGGTGCCCGGGGAGAGCGAGTCCTCGCGCCGTCTTCTGGGCATTTCGTGGAATTACATGCAAGGGTTGCCTAGCGACCAGCCCAGAGCGAGAGCGTTTTCCTGAAAAGTGAAGCTTGGCGAGGGGAGGTGGAAAGCAGGTGTGTGCTTTTGAAGATGCAGAGATGGATGCTTCCTTTTTAGGCAGATCAGTGCTCTGCAACTTCCTAGCTTTGTGACCTCGGCCAGGCTTCTCTGTATGCCTGGGTCTGGGTCTTCTCAGCGGTGCAGGGCGTTGAGAGAGTATCTATGTATAAAAAGTCAAAGTCTCTGGCCAGAGTAGACGCTCAAGGCCTGACAGCTGTTATCACACCGGATCAGAAATGTTCCCGGGATCAGGACCTAAAGTATGGCCCCAGGTTAAGCGGAACGTAACCCAAAATTCGCCCAGCAAAGCTCAGTCACCAGAAGTATCTGGTTCAGTAGGGAGGCGGGATGGGGGCTGGTTAGCAACACAGTCCTGGGTCAGAACCCCAGCTCTGCCACTGGCCTACTCGGTGCGCTCTTGCACAAGCCATTGGACCCCTCTGAACCTCGGTTTCCTCATCTACAAAATGGGGCCAACGACAGCAATGACCTTGCAGGCTTATCTCGAGGGCTAAATGAGATGGTTCTAATTGTAAAACTCCCAGAATAATGCCCATTCGTGGTAGCACACAATTAATACCTGTCGTGTGTGTCCCAGAGAGACGGCGTGTTAACCTCACTCCCCAGCACCAAGAACCCTGCATGGACTGAGACCTCCGAGGCTTAAAGTCCTTTCGGGGACGAGGCTGGGTATAAATAAATAAAGTTTAGAGAATCTAGGCAGAATCCTGGGTGTGGGTCCCCTAGGCAGCCCTAAATACCCACTCAGAGAAGATGAGCACCGTCCCTCAGGCTGCAGGGCTCGTGACACCGCATCCACCACGTTTGGCTTTGAAAACCTGGGACAGTTTTCTCCTGCTGCTTCTCAGCCCCCTTTTCCTCCTTGGACCAACATTAAAGTGTGCTCACTTGTGGGATGCACTGGGATCCACTGGCCGCCCTGAGGAGGGGCTCCTGACCCAGAAGGTGTTGACCTGATCAGGGGTTCTCAACATGGGTTCTAAGGATCCCCCTCGTCAGAAGCACGTGGGGAGCAGACCCACAGTGCAGATCTGGGCTTCACCCCAGGCCTGAGGACTCATACTTAGGATTCCCAGATGAAATACAGGACACGCAGTTAAATCTGAATTTCAGAGAAGCAACAAATCATTGTTATGTACAGGTGTGGCCCAACTATTGCAAGGAACCACTTATGCTAAAAAAATTATTTGGTGTTTATCTGAACTTCAGATTTAACGGACACCCTATAGTTTATTATATATTGATTTATTCATTTCTTTATTTATGCGAAATCTGGCAACCATACACATCCTCCCTGGGAGTAGGGCCTGGGAATATGCATTCTCACAAGCTCCCTGATGATTCTGATGCACCGCCAATAGGAGGGAAACCGAAATTTAGAATCATTTGTATGGAACACTTACAGAATTTTTTAGGGATCAAAGAAAAGGGGATTTCATACTCCCAAGCCTGAAAATCCAAGTTCATGAAGTTTGAGTCAATGTGCCCCAACATGTCTGATTCCAAGAAATTTTCAGGAATGTTCAGTAAAATTACAGGTTCCCAGGCCCCCTCCCTGGGAAATTCTGACTTTGTGGCTTGCCCGTGGGGAGAAGAAGAGGGGGAGCAGCAAACAATATCTGCATTTTTTTCTTCTTTTTTCCTACAAAGATATTTACTGAAATATTATTGATAGGGGCATAAAATTTGAAACCTAAATTTCCATCCAAAGGGGGCATTGTTTAATAAATTATATTGTTTAATATATTCTAAGGAGTTTAATATATTATAAGGAGTTCGTTATATATGGAATACTCTTCTGCCTTTTTAAAACACAGCTTTATTAAGATATAATTGACATGCAATAAACAGCACATGTTTAAAGTCTGTAAGTGGATGGGCTTTGACATATGGGTACACCTGTGAAACCATAGCCACAATCAAGACAGTGAACAGCTCCTTCATCCTCCAAAGTTTCCTCCGGATCACAGCATGTGTTTGTTTGCTTGCTTGCTCTTAACAGCTTCACTGAAGTACAATTTACATAACAGAAACTTCACCCATTTGAAGTGTCCAATTCAATCAATTTGAATATATTGATGGAGTTGTGCAGCCATCACCACAACCTGCTCTCAGAACATTTTCCTCCATTTCTATCACCCCAAACCTCGGAGAAACCTTGGAGGTATTTCATTTTGGGGTTTGTTTTTAACTTTTAATTTTCAAAATTATGGTAAAATACACATAAAATTTACCATCTTAACCATGTTTCAGTGTACAGTTCACAGTGGCATTAAATCTATTCACACTGTTGTGCAGCCATCACCCCCATCCATCTTCAGAACTTTGTTCATCTTCCCAAACTGAAACTCTAAGCCCAACACATCAAATCCCCTGCTTCCTTCCTCCCCTCCCACCATGCTTTCTGTGTCTGTGAATTGGACTATTCTAGGTTCCTCATATAAATGGAACCTTACATTGTTTGTCCTTTTGTGACCATCTTATTTCACTTAGTATGATATCCTCATGGTTCATTCCAGTTGAATATTTCATTGTATGGATTCACCACATTTTGTTTACCTGTTCATCCATCCATGGCCACTTGGGTTGCTTCCACCTTTTGGCCATTTTGAGTAAGTTTGTTATGAACACGGGTGTACAACTATGGAATGGGGACTTTATTTTACAAGGTGCTTCTTATATAATTGTGGGAAAAAGTGATGACGACCTCTAACCTTGAGTAGATAAGACGGAAGAAGATGCTTTGTAAGAAGAGAAACCAGGACAGCAGCAGGAGGAATCACTGACGTGAACAGCACTGTGCTAAGCAATTCACCTGCTCTCCCTTATTTCACGCTCATAGCAACCTATGAGATGGGTTCTTCCATGATCCCCATTTGACAGACAAGGAATCCGAAACTCAGAGAGGTTAAGTAATTTCCCCAGGGCCACACAGCTTGTCAGTGCAAATTAAACACTATCCCCACTTGTGGAAAAAGGAGGGGAGAAAACCATTTAGTCTGATGCTAGCTGGAGCAGTAGCCTTGACTGGTTTTCACACCGAGGAAAGCATACTCTCACGGTCACTCGAATATGCACGGATTTTTTCAATTCTTATTCCTACACGCACTTGCACCTTGCTTCATTCCTCGGTTGACTGCAGGCAGCTGCACAAGTGTTCCCCTGGCCTGTGCCCAGGGCACTTTACAGGACTCTCCACAGCCCCATCTTCTCAAAAGCGCTGTCTGCCGGGGCGTCCCCAGCTTGAGAAGCTTCCATCCATGACGCTCATATTCATGGAGGGGTCCTTTGCAGCGTCCGTGTGAGGGCGGCCTGTGGACTGACTGACACCTTCCTACAAATTCCACTTCCTGATGACTCCAACCTGCTGGCTGTTTAAAAGAAGAGAAAGGAAGAGGGGAAAAAGGGAGAGGTATTGAAGAGCATCTCTCATCAAATATTTTGAAGCCCAGTTTTTCTAAAAAATTCGTGGTCATCTTGCTTCCGGCATATTCTTGTTTCCAATTGATTTTGGGGTCCCTGGTGAGGGCGCTGTGTTTCCTCCTTGGATGGAGTTTCCATGGAGGACTGCCCTGATATCATACAGATTAAGTATGATGAGAACTGTTCTTCTCCCGACAAAGAGTTCCCAAATGAAAGCATTTAGTTCAGGTTTTGTGGTGACCCTAACCAATAGAGGAGGGTGTGACAGCATTTTACTGGGGGAGGGGGGTGAGGTGTGGGGCGCTTAGGAATCCAGATGTGTGTGCAGATGTCACAGTGGTTAGAGCACATGCCCTGAGGTCAGGCTGACTCTAGCGCCGTCCCAGCCCTGCTCTTGACCGGCTTTTATACTGGACGTGCACAAATCATCTACCTCTCAGGGCCTCGGTCCCCACTCCTGTAACAATAGTTCCTACCACCTTGAGTGACTGTGGTATTAAGTGGGCAAAGTGCGTAAATTGCTTAGTCCAGCGTCTGGCACCTAATAAGCACATGATAACCCTCAGCTTTAGAGTCAAGCAAACCAGCATGGAGCAGCCAAGATGCCTCCTTTTTAAGTGTCCTTTTGGACAGGGAAACCTCCCAAGACCTGCCCCCGCTAGCAGATAATACATTTGCAGATAAATTACCCATAGAATAACATACAAGATGGAAAAATATAAAGAAAAACTCTTGTTTGACAAAGTGCATTGGCAGCCAGGTTGTGCCCAGGACCATCCTTTTTTTTTTTTTTTTGTGGTCACGGGCGTCTCACTGTTGTGGCTTCTCCCGTTGCAGAGCACAGGCTCCGGACGTGCAGGCTCATCGGCCATGGCTCACAGGCCCAGCCGCTCCGCGGCATGTGGGATCTTCCCGGACCGGGGCCCAAACCCGTGTCCCCTGCATCAGCAGGTGGACTCTCAACCACTGCGCCACCAGGGAAGCCCCCAGGACCATACTTTGTAAATTATACCTCTCTCATCAAAGTATAACCTAGGGCTGCCATATTGCACAACTCCAGGGTCACCATTCACAACGTAGTCCATGTGGATGGCGCCCACTGAAACTGTGCAGGACATAACCCGCAGGGCCATCTGCAATGCCCTGAAGCAACCGTTGATTAATCCCATAGAGTCTTGGCACCAGGCGTGGGAAATTGAAGTCCCAGAGTCAGGTGTGCTGCCGTGTTGTGGGTTTTGTTGGTTGTTGCCTTTACTCGTGCTCTCTGAGCTCTGGGAAAGGAGGTGTGGAAACAAGCTGTGCTAGTCACAGTGGCGCCGTTCTTACAAGGCAGCTGAGTAAGGAAACCCACGTCACCCGTATGTATCCATCATGTCTTTCTCTGTTCTGAAATACGGCAAAACGGATGGAAATGGCCAGAATGAAAAAGGAAGCCAGGCGCCACAAATGACGTGCCGAGTTGTTCCATGAGGGGGTTGACAACTCCTTGTCGGCAGCCCCCATCCCCATGACTGCCTGTGTCTGGCCTTCCCTGTAGCCTGCTCTGCCCTGTTCCCAGTCCAGCCAGACTCTCCCCCGTGGCTCCTGGATACTGTCTTCTGTCCCTGCAATGTCATGACGTCCTGTCTTGCGAGAAGAGCGCCCTCTGTCGGCCAATATTCCTTGCTGCTTTAATGGGGAAGCTCTGCAGAACACAATCGAGAAAGCAAGGGCTTTGGAGTTGGATGGACCCAAGTTGAAATGCCAGCTGCAACTGGCTTTACCTTTCTGAGCTTCAATTTCCAATTTCTGCCAAGGAGCTACTCATTAATCCCAGGTCCCCTTTCCCCCTTCAGTTGTTTTTATAGAGGTCCCTGGGACCACCCCTATCATGGCATAAACTGAGGCTTCAGAGAGTTTCAGTGACTTCCCCAAGGTTAGGCATCAATCATATAGATCCAGAGGCAGGATTAAAAGCCGGCTCTCCTGAGTCCCTTGGAGCCTTTTCCTAATAGCACGAAGCATCGTGGGGCCGTGAGAGCCCAGGCAGGTCCTTCACTGCCCAGCGATTAATGAAGGTCTTGCAATTCCCAGTCCAACCTGCAATTTCACACGCTGACAGGGAATGATTCATTATGTGGGTAAAAACGAAAGCCACTGATAATAGGAGAAACTGCATTTTCAGTTATCTGGCTTCCTTGCTTGTTTGGCTCCACTAACTTTTTTTTTGGCTATACCAATGCAGGATCTTAGTTCCTCAACCGGGAATCAAACCTGCACCCCCTGCATTGGAAGCGTGGAGTCTTAACCACTGGACGGCCAGGGAAGTCCCTGGCTCCACTAACTTTTTTTCTTTAATTATTTTATTTATTTTATTTATTTATTTTTGGCTGCGTTGGGTCTTCGTTGATGCGCACGGGCTTTCTCTAGTTGCGGCGAGCGGGGGCTACCCTTCTTTGCAGTGCGCGAGTTTCTCTTTGCGGTGGCTTCTCTTGTTGCGGAGCATCAGCTCTAGGTGCGTGGGCTTCAGTAGTTGTGGCACGCGGGCTCAGTAGTTGTGGCTCGCGGGCTCTAGAGCACAGGCTCAGTAGTTGGGGCCCATGGGCTTAGTTGCTCCGCGGCATGTGGGATCTTCCTGGACCAGGGCTCAAATCCCTGTCCCCTGCATTGGCAGGCGGATTCTTAACCACTGCGCCCCCAGGGAAGTCCACCCACTAACTCTTTACCAGGGATATTGCTGCCGTTCCTGGACAAATTCAGTTGCGCCCTTTCTTCTCCTTTTTTGACGATGGTGATCACACCTGGTGGCTAATGTTTTATGCTCATTTATTATGGACCAGGAAGTGTTCCCAGCATTTCACGTGCACTATCTCACCCACTTCTCACAGACTAAGAAATGGTTGTTGGTATCCCTGTGTCTTACAGACAAGGCACAGAAATGACACACTCGTCAGGGTCCCAGAGACGGAGCAGAGCCGGGAGCCGGACCAGAGTCTGTGTGACGCCGGATCCCAAGGTCTTAACCCGAGGTCGGCACGTTATGGCCCAGGGCCAAGTGCGGGCCATCGCCTGTTTCTGTAAAGTTTCCTGGGAACACAGCCATCCCATTCATTTCAGTATTGCCTGTGTTGTCGGCTACAAGGGCAGAGTAAGCTGGGCAGATCCTATGGCCCACAGGGCTGGAAATGCTTACTGTCTGGCTCTACAGAAAACGTTGACCAGCCTCTGCCTGTAACACTATGCAGTCCTGCCTCTTTCATTTGACTTGGTTTCTAAAAGAAGAACTTAAAATAGAGGGGGGAGCTGGGGAGAAAGAACTCACTCAGATTGAGCCTTACTGTGTGCCAGGAAATGTGCTGGTTAATTGCTTAAGTTTACTGAGGAATAAGAAAAAACAGACAAGCTGGAAAACTAAATTTTGAACAGTCTTTTCAATACCTCTTTAAAAAAGAGCTGGAAATATGTGGTTCTAAATATACATACACATATATATGCATTTGCAAATATAGTAATAACATAATTACATTGACATGGATCTGATAAATGTACTAGACATTAACATATTATATATACAACAGATGCATATTATAAATTTGACCTGTTTCTTCAACTGGAAAGTTTTCTTTTAAAACTGTGGACTGTTGGGAATTCCCTGGTGGTCCAGTGGTTAGGACTCAGTGCTCTCAGTGCTCTCACTGCTGAGGGCCTGGGTTCAATTCCCGGTCAGGTAACTAAGATCCCACAAGTGCACGGCGAGGCCAAAAAACGAAATAAATGAAACTATGGAATGTCTTCCCTGAGTCACTTTTGAAGCAGAAATTTGGGGTTTGTAGTCTGAAGCCTGCTGTAGCTAGAGAACTATTTATCTATCAAAGTTTCTCTAAGCAGCGTGTTACTACTTGTCTTATGATTGGTTCCTTGGTCTTAAATCATTCTTCTCTGGAGATGCTGCTTTACTTTTATAAGTTGAAAGGTAAATTTGGTGCATGATGACAGTCTGGTGGGTTTTATTTGAGCATGTCATAACCTTTAAAACAACTTTCACTCTGAGTACATAGTGATGCTTATGCTAAAGTCTCAGTAAGCATACTGTCCAGGAAATTTGATTGTTTGCAAGTGTCAGAAAACCAACTAAAACTAGCCTAGGCAAAAAAAAAAAAAAAAAAAAAAAGCTCATGGAACTGAAAAGGCCAAAAGCTGCAGCTTAGGCCCAGCTGGATCCAGGCGCCCAAATCATGGTCAGGAATCTGACTCTTTCTTCCCTGTTAGCTTCCCAATCTCAGACAGACTCTTGCCTCACCTGTAGGAAAGTGGCCACCAGCAGCCCCAGCACCCTACAAAGTAGCAGTTCCAGGGATAGAGCCAGCATCTTCATTGACAGTGGCTTGGATCACGTGGCTTCCCCTGAACCAATCCCTGAGGCCAGGGACCAGGAATGCTCTGATTGGCCAGGCCTGGGTTATGGTCTCACCCCTGGGGTGGAAGGGTCAGAGTTCTATGGACTCAGGATTGTCAGGGAAAGGGTGTCTTCCCTGCAAAAAAATTAAGGTGCCCATCCAGAAGATGGAAGAAATGGATGCGGGGGAGGCAAAAACAAAGAAGATGTCCATGACATTAGGAAGCATTCCTATTGCCTAAGTGGAGCCTTCCGAACGGGATTTGCCACTAGGGATCTGGGGGGAGGAAAATGATGAATAATCCACTTTTCCATTGGAAAAGTCCCAGGCCAGTCTCCAAGGAAGCAGAGTTGCTCATTTCTCTCCTGTGGTGAACTGGTGTGATGAGAAGCTCAGAGTCTGGGCCTTAGTTGTCCATCCCCAAGAAGGGTGGTGTTTCCACGTTCCTGGGACCTCTGAATAGGGCCCGTTGTTGAGGAGGATGTGGCTTTACTGTACCGGGGGTTGAGAAGCCGGCAACTGAGTGAATGACCAGAGAGTATGGTGCCCTTCAGAACAAAGCCTCTTTCTGGTCAAGCTTTGTCATCTCCTACCTGACCTTGTAGGATTTCCTCTACCCTGTGCTCTTACAGGTCCCGTGGGGACTTACTGATGTGATGAGAACTCCTGAGGCTGGGTGTTTTATATCAAAGGCGATTTCCCGAGACCAGTGAAGTGGAGGGCACGGGGCAGCAGACAGCCTCAGGCTCGGCCTCCGCAGCAGAAACTCACACAAAAGGACCCCTGAGGCTGTGTTGTCACCAGATGTCTACAGGCGATGCAGATGACATCGGGGGAGGTGGAGACGGGAGCGCGGGCTGAACCCTTAGCATCCTGCTGAGACAGAACCCAGACTCGGTCAGGAACCAGGCCGCTTCCTGCTTCCTCTGGCAGACCACACCCTTTGTTACCAAATCAGAACCACGTTGCTCCTTCTCTGAACTTAGTTGATGATCATTCATTCATTCATTCATTCCGTCTCTCTATCTTGCAAGACCGAATTGAAGCAGGCCAAGTCTACGGGTAGCAAAAGCTATTTGCAAAAATCCGGCTGTTTTCTCATTAGATTCTATTTCACATTTTATGGACTGACCAGGAAGCTGATTAGAACTAGAAAGGAAAGGAAAATCCATAAGATTGAAGATTTACAAGAAAATGGGAAAATTAGATGGGCCAGATCTCCTTTAACACAGCTGGGAAAACCCCAAACGAATGGCTTTTCTGAACAGCTCAAAGGGACTTAATTCTTTTAAGTTCCAAAACCTAAAAATAATGTATAACTTGGCGGTTCTGTGTTCTAAATGTATAACCCTGATTTCTCACACTGAAGCCCCGTACGTGATTTACCCTTTTCTTGGGGACATAGAATTATTACCCGTCTCTGAGTTACGGTGACACCCCGGTAGCTGTTGAGATAAAGGCCATTTGTCCTGGCACCAAGTAGCACCCCCTCCTGGCTTCTGAGATCTACTGGCCATGTTTTCTAGTCTCCATTCTGTCTTTCCAGGTCCATGGCTCCTCCATGCTGCGGTCAGTGTGCCTGCTCGCCACCATCACCCCTATCCCCCAGGCCCTTCCAGACCATGGGAATTAAGCTCCACATCTATGTATGTTAAATTCTTCTGTAAGGAAGCCGGTCTCTTCTCCCTCCTTTATGTATTTACTCACCAATGTATCTATGTCAGTATGGATCCATGTATACTGATTTTACACTTTGAATTATAATCCAATACTCATTAAATATTTCTTCGCTCAAATTCTTCCAGCCTTGGCCACTGGGAGCTCTTTCAGATTGCTTGCTGTGTCCTTGAGCATCTCCCCACCTTTTCGTTTTGGGCACTTGCTTACTCTCTGCTGTTACAAGATGCACCAGGCTTAGCATGTGTTTTCCCCATCCCAGCCCCAGAATCAAAGTGCTTTTTATTTACACTCCATTTGCCAACTGTTCAGCTCAGTCAGCGAACACCTACCATGAGTAGCAGGCACTCTGCTGGGTGCCAGCACAGCCAGCAATTGGCTGGTAAATATTTAATGACCAGCTCTCTGGAAAAAGTAAAGTACATGGATGCATAGCATAAGGTTTACTGATATAAAGAATGTGTAGCACAGTCTATCCATGTAACAAAATATACAGTACTCTTTCTTGTAAATTCTATATAGCCAGCTGAGTCTCACAGAATGCTTTCATTGACTTTAGCCGAACTCTTGTATCCATAGCCAATTTCTCATTGCAGTTGACGAATGAGAGAGTTCCCAACCTGAGCACTGGTGGGTATTTTTGGATATTTTGGATTTATGAATAATACAAGTGAAAAAAGAAAGATGTTAGAACTTCACATGTTCATCAGTGACATGAGTGACTTTGTTGCTGCATCAGATAATAATTTTTAAATACTGGAAGAACGTTTCCCCAATTTTTTGCTCTATTCATAACATAACGGCTAAGACACAACGTGCTTTTGTATAATCTGCATTGTTAACATTTTCTCCATTACCGTCTTAAGTCTAGGCAATCAACAAAACAAACAAACAAACAAAATCAAGCTCTACCTGAACCACCATTATTAAACCTATTTATAAAACTTTTTAAAAACCAAGCCCTCATTTATAACATTTCCTGATTTCTATGGTGTAATACGCACTCCACGGTCAATTTCCAGCTCCCAATGACACATCCCTGAATACAGAGAAGGAAAGAGAGGTGTGGTAACACATTACTATGTAACATTTCCAACAGAAACATATAGTAGAGTGAAATAACCTCAAGAGCATAGGTAATAATAAAATAGAGTAAAATAATTAGGAAGGGGTGACTTTTAAGTTTGTATACCAATTGTTTCTGATATAATTTAATTGTAAACTTATGTAAGTTAATTCTTATTAATGGCTGTGTTTATCAACCAGTTGGCAAAATTCCTGGACATTTAACAATCAGTTCTCGTGGGCGGGTACCAGCTGGCCCCAGCACTCCTCTGGTACAGCAGTGAACATACCACAGGTCTTCCCGGATGGAGGCTGGGGTCCTCTGAGCTGCTTCCAGGGCGTGGCATGTACCAGAAAGAATAACACTTCCATAAGACAGTTGTCAGTGTTCCTAGAAAATCCCATTTCTAAGTAGCCCATGCGATGTCTTGTGTTTTTTCACACCATCTAATGTTCATTTCCTTTTTTTAACTTGGAAAATATCCTATCATTCACTAACCAATCGTCTAAGATCCGTTTGTGAGTATGGAAAGCAGGTAATAAATCATGACTTCGAGTAACCTAGAAGTCCTAAGAGCACAGGTATTGGAGTCAAATAGTGTCACCGCTTCCTGGGTGTGAGACCTTGGGCAAGTCATTTAACCTCTCTGAGCTTCAGTTTCTTAATCCACACAATGAGGGGTAAAATGCCTCCTGCAAGATTATTCTGGAGATCAGATGAGACCACATGCATTAAGTGCCCAGCACAGTCTGTGGCACATCTGTGGCTTCTCTACACAGTGGCTCATAGCCGTTGTATTGTCCACAATTACTTACAAATGGCAGAGCACATAACAAGCTCTCCAAGGGCAAGGTCTAAGTTTCCACCTTCTCTGCAGGCTCCAGGGCTTCCTGGCAGAATTCATGTGTACTGTAGGCACTCGATGTGCAAACTACTTCGAATTTTTTTTAGGGTGTCCCGTTCAACTTATACTCTTTACAGGGTTAGAAGCAGATATTGGGGAAATAACACAAAGAATAAATAGATAATTTGAAAAAAAATGGATAGTGTTTTCTTGAGTAAATCATTGATCTGTGTTTATTAAAGCTAATATAAATTCAGCCGTGGATGTGGTCATGGTTAATCCAGGTGGTTGACAACCTGCTTTTTTTTTTTTTTTTTCGGTACACGGGCCTCTCACTGTTGTGGCCTCTCCCGTTGCGGAGCACAGGCTCCAGACGCGCAGGTTCAGTGGCCATGTCTCACGGGCCTAGCCGCTCTGTGGCATGTGGGATCTTCCCGGACCAGGGCACGAACCCGTGTTCCCTACATCGGCAGGCGGACTCTCAACCACTGCACCACCAGGGAAGCCCCAACCTGCTATTTTAAAGGTAGTATGGAAAATAAATCAGGACTATCACATATGCTACCTCAAAAACAAAACAAAAAACCCAACCATGGCAACATACCATATGGTCAGAGAACAGACACAAAGAAAGAGAAAAGGCATTAGCGTGTATTTTTAAACTAAAGTTTCTAAAAACAGACTTGAAGACTTCCCTGGTGACACAGTGGATAAGAATCCACCTGCCAGTGCAGGGGACACAGGTTCGAGCCCTGGTCTGGGAAGATCCCATATGTCGTGGAGGAACTAAGCCCATGCGCCACAACTACTGAGCCTGCGCTCTAGAGCCCACGTGCCACAACTGCTGAGCCCATGTGCCCCAGCTACTGCAGCCCATGCGCCTAGAGCCCACACTCCGAAACAAGAGAAGCCACCACAAGGAGAAGCCTGCGCACCACAACAAGAGTAGCCCCCCGCTCGCCGCAACTAAAGAAAGCCTGCACGTAGCAACGAAAACCCAACACAGACAAAAATAAATAGAATTAAATCTAAAATAAATAAATAATAAAAACAAACTTGTTGATAACTGACCTTGACCCCATGCTTCCTGTACAGCCCAGAGCTAGCTTTTAATGTGAGTCTTCTTCTTATGTTTGCTTTTCTCCCTGCCTGTATCGTTGTAGTTGCCAGCAGCAATTTCTGAGAAAACCTTGACCTTCCCTTTGATAAAGCAAGCCGGGAAACTAGAGAAAACCAACTTTAACCATCCAACTAAAGCTACCCTCAACCAACATGCTTCAGAGAAAAAAAAAAAAACAAAAAACCTTTATTTTTAAATTTTTAAACCCGACGAGCTAGGAGTCTCTGCTGCGTTTATACATCTTTGGCTCCTTCCCACTAGGGGCCCTATCGTTCGGGCTCTGTGTGCTGCAAGCAACAGAAACCAGCTCTAGCCAGCCTCAGGGATGGAGCACTTCAGGGTAGCACCCCAGCCAGTGCTCAAAACCAGCTTCCTTATTTTCCCCACCATGTTCACAGCAGCATAGTTATAATAGCCATGAGGTAGAAACCACCCAAGTGCCCATGACGCTTAATGGATAAAAAAAATACACTCTAAACTGTATGGTGGAATATTATTTAGCCTTAAAAATGAAGGAAGGGCTTCCCTGGTGGCGCAGTGGTTGAGAGTCCGCCTGCCGATGCAGGGGACACGGGTTCATGCCCCAGTCCGGGAGGATCCCGCATGCTGCGGAGCGGCCGGGCCCGTGAGCCATGGCCGCTGAGCCTGCGCGTCCGGAGCCTGTGCTCCACAACAAGAGAGGCCACAGCAGTGAGAGGCCCACCTACCACACACACAAAAAAATAATAAAAGAAGGAAATTCTGACATGTTACAACATGGATGAACCTTGAGGGCATTATGCTAAGTGAAATACGCCAGTCACAAAAAGACAGGTACCATGTGATTTCACTTATTTGAGGTACTTGGTACTTAGAGTAGTCCAATTCATAGAGACAGAATGTTGGTCACCACGGGCTGGGTGGCGGAGGGAATGGGGAGTTGTTGTCTAATGGTTAATAGAGTTTACGTTTTGCAAGACGAAAAAGTTCTGGAGATCCATCTCACAGAAATGTGACTATACTTAACACCACTGAACTGTATACTTTAAAATGGCTAAGATGATAAATTTTATGTTGCAGGTTATTTACCACAATCTGAAAAATAAATAAACAGCTTCCCTCTCTCCATGTCTGGGCTCCACTCCCTCATGCTGGCTGCATTCTGAAGTCCCACCAGGTCACTCCAGATCCTGGTGTCCAGCCAAGTCTTCTTGGTTCTCCTTGGCTCTGATTGGATCACTTGCCCCACCACTGAACCAATCAGTATGTCCAGGGAGTGTGATTGGTTGATTGCTTAGCCCCACCCACAGCAATGGGCCGACAGATTGGGAGGGAGATTCCTGGAATTTCCAGAAGAGCCAGGTGGGTTGCGGCCTGTCCACTACGGCAGTGGATCACTTGAGGCATGAGATATGAGCACTCCCTTCAGCACCCTGGCAGTTAGTGGGCAGTGAGGCACATCTACCTGAGCATCCCAGCACAAAAGGGAATTCCTCCACACTACCCGTGGTCTCTCGATTTGTTTTCTCTCAGGCGGGGGTAAAACATATTCAAATTTCCCCCTTCCCACCTTCAGCCCTTTCATTCGATAAATCTTTATTAAATCGATGAGGAAAGGTTGTAGGAATGATTGAGGCAAGACAGCCCCAGAGGAGAGGACGGGAAGGGATCGGATGGATGGAGAAGTGAGTGCAAGGCAGGAGCAGGACACCTCAGCTTCTGAAAGGAGAGAAAGGAAGAAAGCTTAGGTGGAGACCGAGGTGCCCACAGTGGAGAGAAATTCGAATCTTCACATAAGGTAACAGAGTTCTGGAACACTGCCAAGTCCGTTCCTGAAACAGGTTTCAACGGGGCCAGTGTCATCATAAATGCTGGGCCAGGTGTCGCCAGGCAATTGGAGTTTGATTTTCCCGAACAGTGTTCTCCCTGACTCCAAAAAAGTCTTCAGGGGAATTCACCGGATTCTTGACTTGGCTGGGAAAGACTGTAGCTAAAAGACTGGTTTGGGAACCTGAGTGAGTGGAGAACCTTCCTCTTGAATACAATCCAGCTGGAGCTATAGGAAGTTCTGTCTGCCAGTGCTCCTATTTCGGAAGCATTCTGTCCTGTTTCTCATTATGTGTCTGCAGTCTGCAGAAAGAGAAACGTGACCGCCACAGGCGGCAAACCTTTGAACTTAGCTTCTTCCTTGAAAAGTGTGTTTTTTTCTGCCAAGAGACTGGGGGCGGGGCAGAGAAGGGAGAGAGAGACAGAGAGGGAAAGAGCTTTCCAGAACCCCAGTCCCACCACCCTCTCCACCACCACCTGAGCTTGGTGAACTCCTTAACCTCTCCAAGCCTCATTTGTAAGCTAGGAATAAGGAGAGCTCCTCCCCTTCAGGGCTATCGCGAGAAATCGGTGAGTAATTACAGTAAATGGTAGCATTCACGATGTCACGGTTTAACCACTAGGCTCGGGGAGGGACGGCCACAACAGCATTAACCAAGACAAAGCCAGGTGTCAGCACCTCTCAGCATTTGCTTCTCCCGGTGTAGATGGATTTTGATGTGCTCTCTAATGAAAGTAGCTACAGACATCTTCCGCCGGGTCAGATGAAAAAAGGTTCCCTCGATAGATATTTATGGAGCGTCTGGCAAGAATCAGATGTGGCAGATGTTGAGGATCACAGGCTAATGAGCCAGCTGGGTTTCGAGCCAGTTGGGGTGCCTGCCACCCCAGAGCTCTCGGCTTCGGGGAACAGGTGGAATGGGAGTGCCAGGGAGACACACAGTGTGGATGTGTGTGTCCTGGAGAGCTGGGCTTGAATCTCGGAGATGTGTTCATTCATTCTTTCAACCAGTATTTAAGGACCTACTGTGTATGTGCCAAGGGTTTATTCTAGGAGCTGAGGATACGGTGCTGAGCAAGGTAGACAAAAAGCTGTCAGCCTCTCAGAGCTCAGAGGTGGCATTGTACCAGCTCAGACGCTCACTGCCAAATCTGTGGTCCTGGGAAAGTCACTAGGTCTTGCTCAGCCTCGGGCTCATCACAGAGCATCAGGGGTATTAAATGAGGTAATGCATGTGAATCTCTTGACTGGGTGCCTGGCACGAAGGCTGCACCCAATAAATGGTGGTGTGATAGTGTGCAAGGTGACCCATGGTGGGGACCGCCATCCCAAATTTGGGGAGAGTGTGGGAGGGATTCTTGGGAGAAGTGACTTATACGCCGAAATCTAGGGCAGCAATTATGTCGCCGGGACAGAAAGGTGAAGACCACCCCAGCTGCTCGTAACCTCCCCTGACCCTCTTGTCTGCCCCTGCAGGTCTCCTTCCCATGGGTGAGGGGCCCAGCACCTTGGCCAAGGCCACAGCCACCTTGGGCCACCCAGCAACTGAACCAGTCACCCTCACCAACACAGACCCCCTTCTACCCGGGCATCTGGACAGCGCCAGTGCAGAGGAGCTGGTCGCAGGGGTCCCCCGAGCCCCCCATGGTCCCACCAGCCTCCCACAGGCGGCCCGTGAGTGCCAGCGAGAAGATGTTCTCCTTCAAGGTGGACAGAGCCGCCCACAGCGTTCCCATCATCAGGCAAGGTACTCATGGGCGCTTCCTTGGCGGCTTAGGGGAGGGGCTTTTGCTAGGAGGATGGGTCTCAGTTTCTGCTTTCCCCTTTTTTAAAAAATTTTTATTGAGGTGCAGTTGATTTATAGTGTTGTGTTAGTTTCAGGTATGCAGCACACTGAATCTGTTCAACATATACATGTATCCACTCTTTTTTAGATTCTTTTCCCATATAGACCATTACAGAGTATTGAGGAGAGTTCCCTGTGCTATCCAGTAGGTCCTTCTTAGTTATCTCTTTTATGTATAGTATTGTGTATGTCAATCCCTCTCTTCCAATTTATCCCTCCCACCACTTATTCCCGGTAACGGTAAGTTTATTTTCTACATCTGTAACTCTATCTCTGTTTTGTAGATAAGTTCATTTGTACCTTTTTTTAGATTCCACATATAAGCAATATGGTATGATATTTGTCTTTCTCTGGCTTTTGCTTATGTTCTCTGGTTCTGAAGTAGAACATAATCAAATGTGAAAAAATTGGGATAAGCAGAAAGTTAGAAAACAGTAAAAGATAAGCTGTCACCCTTATCACCAGAATTCTCCCTGTTGACTTTTTGGTACAAACTCCTCCAAGACTGTGCTCTGCCCATCTGCACACGTCAGTACCTCTGTGGTGAGTGTGTGTGTGTGTGTGTGTTTGTACATATATATGAATATATATGAATCTGTATCAGAATCTAAATTTATATACTTCAACTCAGATGTACAGACATATTGGTAACTGAAATCCCTCTTGCCTTAGGAGGTTTTTAAATATTTTATTACCATTTTACAGGTAAGAGGAGACTGAGGCTTATGGAGAAAATTACTTCTCCAGAGGTTAGGTATTCAATCTAATCTAAAATAACGCTTTTCAGTCAAATTTAAGGCTGGTTATCTCAGTGACTGTCACTCACAGCCTGGTCACTTTGGGGACACACAGCCATCAGGGTTTCCTTCTCCCCCCCTCCCCCCCAGAAGGCCTCATGGCACTTGGGGAGGAGACTTCCTGTCTGTCACCATCCTCTTGGCCTTGCCAGGCTTACTGGCAGAGTAGCTGGGTCGACTTAGTCCCTGGCATGATTCCCAGGTTTCTTCTGTGGCCACTGGTGTGAAGGTCCCATTCTCTGTTTTCCGTGTCCCAGCCCCAGACCCCTCTGAGTCCCCAGGTCTCTCGATGCCTCCACACCCTTCCCTGGTCTCACTCAGGACCACTCACCTAGTCACTTCCCTCAGCCATTCAAATAATAGTTATTATTCTGAAATAAACAGACTAAGGAGCAAATGAAAGGTATCTCTGCAGTTTACATCATCATCATCATCATCTAAGGAACGCTCATGTACCAACCACCCAAGTTAAGAAATTACTCAGCCATTTCCCCCCAGCATTTTTTTTTATTTAATTTTATTTATTTCTTTATTTATGGCTGTGTTGGGTCTTCACTTCTGTGCGAGGGCTTTCTCCAGCTGCGGCGAGCAGGGGCCACTCTTCATCGCGGTGCGCGGACCTCTAACCATCGCGGCCTCTCTTGTTGCGGAGCACAAGTTCCAGCCACGCAGGCTCAGTAGTCGTGGCTCACGGGTCCAGCTGCTCCGTGGCATGTGGGATCTTCCCAGACCAGGGTTCGAACCCGTGTCCCCTGCATTGGCAGGCAGACTCTCAACCACTGCGCCACCAGGGAAGCCCCCACCCCAGCATTTTAATGTGAAAACGTTCAAACATACAGCAAAGCAAAAAGAATTTTACAGAGACAGCTCTCCTCCTAATTCTACCGCTAACACTTTGCTGTACTCTTTATTACATTTCTGTCTACCCATCCTTCTTGTCCTGCATTAATCCATCTTATTTTTTGGATGCATTTCAAAATAAATAGCACACATCTGTAGTCCTCCCCCTAAATGTTTTAGCACATATACCATTAACTAGAACTCAACATGTTTTGTCTCCTTCATGTAAAATGAACACAGAATGTGTATTAGTTATCATGATTGCATAACGAATTCTCCCCAAACGTAGCAGCCTAAAGCAAAATCAAACATGTGTTATCATCTATACGGTTTCTGTGGGGTCAGGAATTTGGCAGCAGCTTAGCAGGACGGCTGTGGCTCAGGGTCCCTCGTAAGGCTGCAGTCATCTGAAGGCTTGACCTGGGCCAGAGGATCCACTTCGAACACGGCTGCTCACATGGGTGTCAGCAGGAGGCCCCTGTTCCTCACCACATGGGCCTCCCCAGAGAGTGGCTCGAGCATTCTCATGACACGGCAGCTGCTCCTCCTGAGCAAGTGATCCTGGAGGACAAGATGGAAATGGCAACATCTCTTGTGACTAAGCCTCAGAAGTCATGCTCTGTCATTGTTGCAATATCCTGATGGTTACCCAGGGCGTCACCCTCCAGTGTGGGAGAAGACTACACACGGGCCAGAAGACCAGGAGGCGGGGATTATCAGCAGTCATCTTGGAGGCCGGCTACCACAGCCTGCCCTTGGGTCCTCAATGATTCACACTCCTCCTCCTCTCTCCCGAGGCCCCCCAAAATCTCACCCCAGTAACAGCATCGGCTCAAATTCCAGAATCTCGTCTAAATCAAGTCCAGGTACAGATGGGGCTCATGGGTGTAGTACCTTATGTTCAGCTCATCAAGTACTACTTCCAGAAATCTGAAGACCTCTGAACAAAGGGTCTGTCCCTCACACACCCAGCATATATTGGTGGGACAGACATAGCATAACTGCTACATACACTCCTCTTGTTCCAAAAGAAGAAAAACAGGAAACACACAGGAGTCCCTGGCCCAAAGCAGTTCTGAAGTCCAGCTGGGAAAATATCGGCAGTTCCTTGACTGGGCTTCAGTCCAACTCTTGCCCAGAAATGACTTTCCAGGGCTCTTGGCTCTGCCCCTGGTCCGTGAGTTCCGCCTTCTGAGTCGTCCTCCCTTTCCTATGAAAGGTGTCCCATGGATGTGGCTGCATAGTTTTATAGCCTGCTTCCTGCCTGTAGAAGCTTGGGGGTCCAGACGCTTCTTTGACTTTTGTGGGTCTCTGTCAGTCTGAGTTGGCAGTGCTTCTTATTGGGGTTCATCCTATCAGGCAAAAACCACGCCCACAGACTTTTTTGTCACAAGCCCTTCCACCATGGGCTTCTGCAAAGACTGACAAAGGACAGAAGCTTCTTAGAAGCCCAGTTCTTTGACCGAAGGGTTCTCTTGGACACTGCCCTGGATCTGTATTCTTAACAAAGGATTTTACAACCACACCCTCAGCTTCTTCTCTGGACTGTGTTTTCTTGAGAGTGCCGTTGATTTGATCTTTGCCCAGAACCTGTTTCTTACATTTCATTTGCCACCTGGAGAGGCAGGGAATTTTCAAGCCCAGAACATTGCCCTGATTTAACAGCCCTTACTTTAACTGTCTCTCCCCCTCACATTTCACTATAAGTAGCAAGAAGTAACCAGGCAGCACCTTCCAAGACTCTGTCTGGGACTCTCTTTAGCTTGACCACTTAGCCTCATCACAAACATTTTCTACCTTCCTCATGACCACAGGCAACGTGTTAGGAAACCTTCTGCCACCACCTAACAAGGATCCCTTAACCCCAGTAACATTTTCCTCACTTTCCTGGAACCCTTCCCTCACTGCCTCCTCAAAGGCCATTGGGCTTCTACTAAGACTATTCACGCTTTCTCAAAGACTCTTGGCCAAAGTCCTCCAGCTTCTGGCCACTGTTCCATCCCAAACCACTCCACATTTTAGGGTTTTTGTTAAATTTTGCACCACTCCTGGTGCCCAAACCTGTATTTGCTACTTATTGTTGCATAACAAATTACTGCAGGATGTAATGGCCTAAAACAACAGTAAACATTTATTATCTCATAGCTTCTCTGAGGCAGGAAGTTGGGAATGGCTTAGCTGGGGGATTCTTGCTCAGGCTTGTCCATGAGGTGGCAGTAATGGTGGTGGCTGGGCCGTGGTCCTCTAGGGGCTTGTCTGGGGCTGGAGGACCCACCTCTAGGATGGGTCACTCCCATGGCTTTTGGTAAGAGGCCTCAGTTCTTCACTAAGTGCACCTCTCCATACGTTGCTTGAGCATCGTCAAGCTGCCAGCTCCTCCAGACAAGTGGTCCTAGCGAGTGAGGCAGAAGCTGCAATGTCTTTTATGATCTAACCTCAGGAATCAAACTGTGTCATTTCTGCAATATCCTTGGTTACATAGAGAAGCTTTGTTACGGACTGAATTGCATTCCCCCAAAATGCATATGCTGAGGCCTCAATCCCAATATCGCAGAATGTGACCATATTTGGAGATAGTGTATTGAAATAGATGAGTAAGTTAAAATGAGATGATTGGGTGGGCCCTAATCCAAGGGCTGGTGTCCTTGTAAGAAGAGAGAGAGAGACGCCAGGGATGCACGTGCACAGAGAAAAGGGCATGTGAGGACACAGCAGGAAGGTGGCCGTCTGCAAGCCAAGGAGAGAGGCCTAACCCTGCCCACACCTTGATCTTGGACTTCCAGCCTCCAGAACTGTGAGAAAATGAATTTCTTTTGTTAAGACCTCCTGTGGTGTTTTGTTATGGCAGCCCCAGCTAACTAATATAAAGTCCATCCAGTATTGGAGAGGATGATGCAAGGGTCTGAATACCAGGAGACAAGAATCAGTGGGGCCATCTTGGAGACTGGCTACCACACCATGAAAGGTGTAGATCTTGAATGTGCTCACTGAGTTTTGCCAGTCGTGCACAACTATGTAACCCAAATTCCTATCAAGATATAGAACGTTACCATCACCCCAGAAAGTTCCCTCATGTCCCTCCCCAGTCAATTCCCAGCCCCAGGCCCCAGAGGCACCCACTCTTCTGAATTCTTTTCCCGCCATGGATTAGATATTCCTGTTCTAGAATCTCAAGTACACAGAACCATGTAGTACATGTTCCTTTGTGGAAGGCTTTTTTCACTCAGCATAGTATTTCTGAGATTCATTCATTTTGTTGTATGGATCATGTTCTGTTTTATGAACATATATACAGGGTTTTGGGGTTTGTTTTTTTAATGCATCCTTGGACACATGGCACATGGGCTGTTTCTTCTCTTTTTTTCACTCCGCCATTTAAATTTTTCCACTGTAATCACCGGTTTCTCCAGTGCCATGCTGAACTTGGGGCTTCTCTGAAGGACTTGGATTCCCCCTGGAGAAATGAAGGATGAGTCGTATGGCTTAGAGTCACTCACTTCTACCTGGGCTCTATCTCCTCAGCCTCTCAGCCAGGTCTCGTGTTTCCAAACATTTGCCCTCGTTCCCCTGACACTCTCGCCATCCTCAGAAAAGGACTTTCATCTTCCCGTGTCATGGGGAGTTCCTTTCTGTCTGGGCCTCTCTACTGCACGCTTTAGAGAAAACTCTGTGCTCCAGTCCTCCATGCTGTCTCTTGACAGAAAACACCTCTTTTTAAGGGTTCCAAGAAAGCTCTTTCCTCTCTTAGCAAAGCTGGGCTCTTCCAATTAAATTGGTTTACTGTTAGACTGTCACCTTGCTTTAGACTTGAAAAATTCTATTTGAAAACCCAAAGCCAAGGATTTATTTTCTGCAGATCAGGTCAGGGTTTCTCAATCTTGGCACAGTGACAGGTGGGTCGCATAACTCCTTGTTGAAGGATCTGTCCTGTCCACTGTAGAGTGTTTAGCAGCATCCCTGACTCCTACCCACCAGAGATACCAGTAGCAACACCACCACCACCACCCCTAACTGTGGTTCTCAAAAATGTCTCCAGACGTTGTCAAAAATGAAAACGTCATTTTGCCTGGGGGAAAACTCACCCTGTTCTAGTTAATACTCATCCTTCCTGTACCACAAGGCAATAAAACGTCAGCTCCAAGGCCAAATCTTAATGGCAAGAGCTCATGGGAGGTGGGGAAGAATTACTGAGAAAAGAAAATATGTGGAGTGACTTATTAAAATAGCATCTTGATTCATATATATATATATTTTTTTCCCAATAATGGGATCATATGAACCTAACATAGGTAACCTTCTTTTTTTTTCTTTTTTTGGCCGTGCCGCTCAGCTTGCAGGATCTTTGTTCCCCAGCCAGGGATGGAACCTGTGCCCCCTGCAGTGGAAGCACAGAATCCTAATCACTGGACTGCCAATGAACTCCCTACCTGATTTTTAAAATTCAATAATATGTCATAAACATCTTCCCACTTCAATACATTGACTACATAGTGGTTAAAAGCATAGGCTCTGAATCCAACAAACTTAGGTTCATCCCTTGACTCTACCACTTACCAGCTGTGTGTCCTTGAGCAGGTGACTTGACGTCTCTGTGCCTCATATCTCTCACGTATAAAATGGAGATGGGAATAATAATGCCTATCTCACTGGGTTGTTATGAAGACGAAATCGTATCCTGCCTGTAAGTGCTGAGCACAGCGCCTGGTGCATAGCGAACATTCAGTAAATATTAAAATATTTAATATTTTATTATTTAAATTTTAAATTTTACAATCTTAATAATTTAAATATTTTAAAATTTTAATATTTAAATTTTAAATATTAAAATTTAAAAATTAAGTTATTACCTAACCATGATTGTTATTTAACTTTTATTTACAACTTACAATGTCTGAAAGACACAGTTAAGGTGCACACATACTGCCCCTGCTGCAGACTGGTGATTATTGGAGCGCACCAGGACAGCTGGGGGTTGTTAAAATATTAAAGTAACTCCCCTGCCTTTTGGCCAACAGCTCATGCCCGAAAATTCTTAAAGTGCCTGCGTCCCCGTATCCGCCGTCCCACCGCCCCAGCCCTCCCGACTCTCCCTGGGGCTTCTCCCCACTGGGACCTCCGAAGGATCCAGCATCTAGAGTTAAGCCGGTTTGGTCATACATGGCCCTTAGGTTCTTTTTGATAAATAACAGTAGCCGGTAAAGAAGTTTGGGGCAGGTGAGGGGTAACTGCTCCCGCACCTCCCTGCCTGGGTGTAAGGAAAGCAAGTCTCAGAGCAAATTCTAGCCCCACAAAGACTTTGAGTAAACACACCTTCCCCAGTAAAGGGACCCCATCGATCAGCCTGTTCTGTAAGTTTGATGAAGTCCCCCCTCCGGCCATCATCTTGCAGGGAAGCGTCCCTCAAGACAGCCACGACAGGGTCGTAGAGGCAGCCGGAGTCACCCCTTGAGATGGCATCAGACGCCAGAACTCTAAGCTGAGACTGGACAGGGGCCCAGTTAGGGTCAGACCCCGAGGCCCTCCCTGGGGACACAGGCCAGGCAGTACCTTCCTCCAGTGGGAGCCGATTTCTTGAGGAATCTGAAAACAGATGAAATCTTCCTCCTGAAAACTCAGTTTCCAAATTGAGATACACAATCAGTGTAAAATAAACCCCAGATTTCAAAGGCTTCATGCCTCGCAGAAAAAGAATATAAAATATCTCCATATTTTTGGTCGATCACGTGTTGAAATGATGCTTTTTAATGTATTGGGTTAAATAAAATTGATCATTAAAAATTCCTCTCTTCTTTTTACCTTTTTAACGTGACTACGAGAAAATTGAAAATTGCATTCTGTAGCTCCCTTTATTTCTCTATCAGGCACTGCTGCTATAGTCAGTTAGGACTTTGCTGCTCAGGATCCAAGAGAGTCAGATGGGGGCAGTGAGCTTCAAATAAAAGTTTTCTAATCATGGACCTAGTTGGGGAGGTGGAGGGAGAGAAAATGGGCAGCTGCTGAAGTTCCAGGCCCTTGTGTTCCTCATGCCCCAGGAAACACTGTGGCCAGGGCTGCTCATTCAACACGCAAGGCTGTGCATTCTCTGGGCACCACAGGCCATCAGCTATGTCCACTAGAGGTTCTGGGGTCCACAAAGAGGTTTGAGACCTGGCTGGGGGGCAGGGATCTTTGACTCTAAAATGCATAAATAAAAAATACAGAAGCAAAATGAATAAATGATGAATGTCCACAAACATGACAGTGCGTGCTTCATTCATCATTAATGTTAATACTCATTAAAGTTTCATCACCACTGAAAACAATTTGTTCAGTTTCTCACTTCACAAGAAGATAAGAATGTGCAGTGACTGTCCAGAAACCATAGTCACTTGGAAATTTAAAATATGCTGCTTGGGCCCAAGTGATCTCACACGTAGAATTATAGAAATCTTTACAAACGTTTCTACACCAATAAAAAGAAATGTATTCAGTGTTGATGTGAGTGAATTGCGAGATGTCTGATGTGATACAGAGTGGGGTCCCCAAACACAATGCCATAATCCCTGAAAGTCATATAAAAAGGCCTTGTAATACTGGGGTAAATAAGAAAAAATATAGGAAAGCTTAAATGTCTATCAAGTGGATCCTAGTTAAACACGTTTGGCACACTTGGACAATGGACCACAATGCTACCCTGGAAAAGAACCAAGTACAGCTACAAATACTGACATGGGGAGATGTTTTTGATATTGTTAGCTGAAAAGTAAGCTGGATAAGAATCTCTGTCATGTAAATGCATTTTTGTTTTTTGACAAGATATGACTGCAATAAAAAATATAGCTAATGTTTAGTGCTAAATGCTCTACATGAGTGGTCAGCAAACTTTTCCTGTAAAGAGCCAGATAGTAAATACTTTAGGATTTGTGGGTCACATGGTCTGTGCTGCAACTAGTCAGCTCTGCCTTTGTAGCTGGGAAGCAGCCATAAATAATATGTAAATCAATCACTGTGGCTGTGTTGCAATAAAACTTTATTTACAAAAATAGGCAGAAGGCCAGATTTGGCCGCAGGGCCATAGTTTGCCAACCCCTGCTCTATATCATTATTCTATTTAATCTCCAGATAGCCCTTTATAGCAGAGACTATCAGTGATCCTAAATTATGTATGTGGAAACTAAGGCTTAGAGAGAGCAAATGACTTGCCCAAGGTCATCAGCTCTTATGCGGCATAGAAAAAAGTCTGGAAAGAGACACACCACAGTGCATCAGTGCAGTTAATGCTGGGGAAGAGAAATGAGGCAGCTCTTACCCTTTCCTGTCCTCCTGTAATGCTTTCAGTGCATAAGTCTCATGAATGTGAAGGTTAATCTGAAAATATTCTTTAAGACTTTGGGGAAACTCACAGTCTCCTCTGCATTCTCTGTTGATCTTGTGTGTTAGTGTGGACCAACGCGGCGGAACTGTCGGAACAATCAGTGGCCGAGGAAATTCCTGGGGCAGAGCCCTACAGAGAAATTTTTGTGGACCAGGACCTGGCCCAGTACGATAAGGTAAGGGGTCTCAGGGAAGCACAGAGCTACAGCAGCAAGAGGGACCATGGAGAGATTGCCACTGCCTCTTGTTCTCTGTGTCTCAAGGACTGTCCCTTTTTCCTACTTCCAAGAAACCACCTCTTCCTCCCAAGACATTCAGCCAGGTTTGGCCACTGCTCATTTTATCCCAAATAACATCTACAACTACAAGGTACTGAGCACCTACTGTGTGCTGGGCCATGTCCTGTGCACTTGACATTTATTAGCTCGTTAATCTTCACCATCTTCAAAATAGATTTTATCAGCCTCACTTTGCAGATGAGGAAACTGAAGCTCAGAGAGGTTCAGTGATGTGTTCACGGCTGCCCAATGCAAGGAGCAGTGTTAGGATTCAAAGCGAGGTCTGGTTAGCTTCTCAGCGGGTACTTCTAACTCCCACACAGTAATCACTTGGTCAACCTTCAGTGATGGAACAGTGACGCAAAAACACGTTCCTAGCAGGAGGAATTGAGCCCTGAAGTCAGGGAGGCCTGGGCCAAGAGACTCGTTAAAGAACCAGAGAGGTTTAAAGCAGGGATGCGAGCAGAACAGGTGGATTCAAGTCAAGCCATCCTGGGAAGGGCCCAGGTCAATTTCTCCCCACTTAGACACGACCTGAAAGTTACTCTAAAAGAAGCAGTCTATAATATCTCGCTTTCCTTCAGGGCCAGGGCCTGCTCCTGCAGCAATTCTCAGAGTTTGTGAGGATCAGACCTACCTGGGGTTCTTGTCAGACACGGAAATCCAAACCTTCAGGAGGCAGGGGGTTCCAACCAGGCATCCTGGGACCAGACTCTGAAAAATGTTGCAGAAAGGCGAGAAGCCACACTCAGATTCTGTATTTATCGCTGTGTAACAAGCCATCCCAAAACTTAGCGGCTTCAAACAGCAATTCATTATTCCCCAGAATCTATGGGTTGACCTGGAAGGTTCCTTTGCTCGCGTCCCCTGGCCTCACTCATGCGGCCTCAGTCAGCCGCTGGCTTGGCCAGTTTGGTGGTCGGTCTCCATTGGCCTCCTTCCCACATCTAGGGCCTCAGCCAGGACGCCTGGACTGGTGCGCCCCTTTGTGCATGTGGTTTTTCATCACAGCACGGTGGTCTCGGGGTTCCCAGGGGGCCAGAGCAGAAGCTGCACAGCCTGTAAGAACTTGCCTGGAGATCATGCAGCATCACTTCCACTCCATTCCATTGGTTAAAGCAAGTCACGGGGCCAGCCCAGACTAGAGGGTGGGGAAATAGACTGGATGGCAAAACTGCAAAGTATTTGTTGCCATTTTTCAACCTGCCTCAATTTTAACTCGGAAATATAGTGCAACCACTATAATTTTTTCTATTTATAGAAAATGTTTATAAGCCATTTATCATTTTTTCTATTTATAATAGAAAGAATTCTTTCTCTTTATAAGTCGTTTATACCCTGACTTGCCAGGACTCCTTCAAGTGACAATAAACAAATTAGCTTGAGGGGGAGCATTGATTAGCTCAACTTATTGGAAAATTTAAAGGGCCACTAGCTTCAGGTATGGCTAGATCCAGGAGCTTGAATAATGTCATCAGAACACCTCCCCACTACCAACCTCTCCCCTCTGTTTCCCTCAGAGTCTGGCTTTCTACATAAGGCTGGCTTTGTGCGTCAGAAAAGACAAACTCAGGCAAACAAGCCTACATATTTAAAGTTTATGATCCAAAAGAAGGCAAGATCCTCTCCCTCTGTAATCGATGTGTGAAATCTCTGATTGACCAGCTTGGGCCACATGCACATGGGGAGGTGGGACAGGAAGGAGCAGGGCACATGACTGACAATCCTACCCAGACCCCATAGAAGGAGGAACGCTCCCTCCAGAAGGGCAAAGGGACCCTCAGCAGGAAAGCAGAACCCACAGCTGTCCACTGCCCTCTGCAAACTTCTTATATTCCAGCACTGTCACGGGGCCTGGCACTTAGTTGCTGCCCTATGAATGTTTGTTGCATGAAAAATGAATAAGCACCTGGCTGATCATAACAGGGTGAAACAGGGGAAACTGCCCAGGAGTAGGGAATATGTCTGATGCTCTCTCTTGAAGTTTTGCCACCAACTTTCACAAGGACCCAAAGGAAGGCCCCTGGCAGCAGCTGGCAATGTCAGACAGGCTTTCTCATGAGCGAGACCCTGTCCTTCCCCCGGTCACGGAGCTAGCAGGTCGTGAGGCTGACTGGACGGCTCTCCTGGGAATGAGCTGGCCCAGAAATTGCCCGTTTACCTCCTCCTGTGACCGCTTTGGAAAAGGCCTCTGGGGAATTTTTTCTTCTTCTTCTTCTTCTTCAGTTTTTCTGACATTTTATTGATAACGTCTGGTGAGAAGTTTGGGGGAATTTTTTTTTCCTTTTTTGGAAAACCTAACCAATTCTTTGGCTGCAGAGCTTTTTCACTGGAGAGATGGAGGACAGGGTTAATTATACCTGTGGGTACAGTCTACCAGCAATTTTGTTTTTCCAGCCGAAAGTTTACATGAGCCCATGCAAATAAATCACTATTCCTGTCTCATTTACTTTCCAGATTGAGTTACCTGGAAAAAATTCATACATGAATAGCCAAAAGAGGCAGGAAATATTAGAAGAGAGGAAAGGGAAAACAAATAGTTCAGAATGTTTTAAGTTAAAACAAATAACCCTCATTATAGGCAGAAAGTGGTCAAACAGAATGTTGTTTTCCTAAGTACCTTTCCTAGGTCCCCAGTGTGCTAGGCTGTATATTATAAATGAAATCATTCTAAGTAAACTTTCTAGCAACAAATGTTCCCAAGTGGGATGGTTGTTCTTAATATGAAAGTCTAATTCTCGGGGAAAGGAAAGTTTCCGTACCTGTGAGGTACAGACATCCATTACAGGAGTCTATATACAAGTACATCATTTTAACCCAATTCTTGTCTCTATGAGATTTTCCAAGTGACAGAGATAGCCTTGAAAGTCTGCTTTTTCCCTCCCTGCCTGCTCTCACCTTCCCAAAGAATGATACCATATTTTTCCTGTCTTTCTTTAAATGGGCTCAGCCTTACATCCAGACCCACACCTAGTAAATTTCCCATCTGTCCTCCACCCAGGATGAAATAATTCTGCTGCTGGGAAAAGAAGTCAGCCGTCTCTCCGATTTTGAACTTGAATCTAAATACAAAGACACCGTGATAGCAAGCCTGCAGAACCAAGTGGCCAACCTGAGGCAGAAGCTGTTGGAAACAGCCACCTCCAGGCAGAAGGAGAGGGTGATCCCGCCCAAGTTTCAGGTTCTGCATGAAGAGGACGATGCCCAACAGAGAGAGATCCAGAGCTTGAAAAACCAGGTAGGGCTCAGAGACAAGTGGGTCGGGGCCTTGGGGTCACAACACAGGGTGACAGCTCTCAGGTAGAGCCTGGGGGGAGCCACCCGGGTAGTTAGAAATGGGCAGTCAGCACAGCATGGTGAAGAGTGCAGATCCAGGGAGTGGAGGGTTGGCAAGTTTCTAGCCTTGTAAGAACAATATTAGATTTGATTAAGTGCCTACCATGTTCAGGCCCCGGTGCAGGTACTTTGGGTGCATTAGCTTATTTATTTATTTATTTACTTATTTAATGTATTTATTTATGGCTGCATTGGGTCTTCGTTGCTGTGCACGGGCTTTCTCTAGTTGCAGTGAGTAGGGGCTACTCTTCACTGCGGTGCGTGGGCTTCTCATTTCAGTGGCTTCTCTTGCTGCAGAGCATGGGCTCTAGGCACGTGGGCTTCAGTAGTTGCAGCATGAGGGCTTCAGTAGCTGTGGCTCACGGACTCTAGAGTGCAGGCTCAGTAGTTGTGGCCCACGGGCATAGTTTCTCCACAGCATGTGGGATCTTCCTGGACCAGGGCTCGAACTCGTGTCCCCTGCATTGGCAGGCAGATTCTTAACCACTGCACCATGAGGGAAGTCCCCTCATTAGCTATTTAAACCTCAGTCTTCTGGCAGATGCCATTCTACAGATGAGGAGACTGAGGCACGCTCAGAGATGCCCAGGAGCTTGTTACAGCTTGCACAGCAAGTGAGAGGCAGTGATGTGATTTGGGCTCAGCTCTGCCACCTTGTACACCTCATGCTTTCACACCCACTTTGCATTTCCACCCAACTCCTGTCGCTTCAGTGACCACTTCTCACACCCACCCGGACCCAGCCAGAAAGAGCTGGAGATGGGGAGAAGGAACCCCACAGTGTTCCAAACACTGAGGCCTTTATCAAACCCTGAAGGCAGCTGCTGGTTCATTTATAGGGAATTTCACCAAAAATTCTCCACCCAGAATGTTTGGATTTACCAGTCAACTTCCTTCCTCCTGAAACTAAATCCAAAAAAAAAAAAAATTTAAGTTTTAAAGAACTACTTTAAAATTGGCCACTGATCTTGTTCATAAATTATATCTCAACAAAGTTGATAAAAAAGCAATTGGTCATTGATGAATTTTGGCCTCAGTGCATAATTCTGCTTAAAACCGTAGTCAGATTTGGTTCAACATGGTGGAGTAGAAGGACATGTTCTCACTCCCTCTTTCGAGAACACTGGAATCACAACTAACTGCTGAACAATCATCGACAGGAAGACACTGGAGCTCACCAAAAAGATACCCCACATGCAAAGACAAAGGAGAAGGCGCAAAGAGACAGTAGGAGGGGCGCAATCCCCATAAAATCAAATCCCATAACTGCTGGGTGGGTGACTCACAAACTGGAGAACACTTATACCACAGAAGTCCACCCACTGGAGTGAAGGTTCTGAGCTCAACATCGGGCTTCCCAACCTGGGGGTCTGGCAATGGGAGGAGGAATTCCTAGAGACTCAGACTTTGAAGGCTAGTGGGATTTGATTGCAGGACTTTGGCAGGACTGGGGGAAAGAGAGATTCCACTCTTGGAGGGCACACACAAAGTAGTGTGTGCATTGGGACCCAGGGGAAGGAGCAGTGACCCCCATAGGAGACTGAACCAGACCTACCTGCTAGTGTTGGAGGGTCTCCTGCAGAGGCGGGGGGCAGCTGTGGCTCACCAAGGGACAAGGACACTGGCAGCAGAAGTTCTGGGAAGTATTCCTTGGCATGAGCCCTCCCAGAGTATGCCATTAACCCCACCAAAGAGCCCGGGTAGGCTCCAGTGTTGGGTCACCTCAGGCCAAACAACTAACAGGGAGGGAAACCAACCCACCCATCAGCAGACAAGCAGATTAAAGTTTTACTGAGCTCTGCCCACCATTGCAAGAGCCAGCTCTACCCAGCACCAGTCCCTCCCATCAGGAAACTTCCACAAGCCTCTTAGATAGCCTCATCCACCAGAGGGCAGACAGCAGCAGCAAGAAGAACTACAATCCTGCAGCCTGTGGAACAAAAACCATATCCACAGAAAGACAGCGAAGATGAAAAGGCAGAGGGCTATGTAACAGATGAAGGAACAAGATAAAACCCCAGAAAAACAACTAAATGAAATGGAGAGAGGCAATCTTCCAGAAAAAGAATTCAGAATAATGATAGTGAAGATGATCCTGGACCTCAGAAAAAGAATGGAGGCAAAGATCCAGAAGATGCAAGAAACGTTTAACAAAGATCTAGAAGAATTCAAGAACAAACAAACAGAGATGAAGAATACAATAACTGAAAAAAAAATACACTAGAAGGAATCAATAGAATAACTGGGGCAAAAGAACGGATAAGTGACCTGGAATACAGAATGGTGGAATTCACTGCTGCGGAACAGAATAAAGATAAAAGAATGAAAAGAAATGAAGACAGCTTAAGAGACCTCGGGGACAACATTAAACACAACAACGTTCACATTATACGGGTCCCAGAAGGAGAAGAGAGAGAGACAGGACCCGAGAAGATATTGAAGAGATTATAGTCAAAAACTTCCCTAACATCGGAAAGGAAATAGCCACCCAAGTCCAGGAAGCACAGAGAGTCCCATACAGGAGAAACCCAAGGAGAAACACACCGAGACACATAGTAATCAACTTGGCAAAAATTAAAGAAAAATTATTGACAGCAGCAAGGGAAAAATGACAAATAACATACAAGGGAACTCCCAGAAGGTTACCAGCTGATTTCTCAGCAGAAAGTCTACAAGCCAGAAGGGAGTGGCATGATATACTTAAAGTGATGAAAGGGAAGAACGTACAACCAAGATTACTCTACCCAGCAAGGATCTCATTGAGATTCGATGGAGAAATCAAAAGCTTGACAGACAAGCAAAAGATAAGAGAATTGAGCACCACCAAACCAGCTCTACAACAAATGTTAAAGGAACTTCTGTAAGTGGGAAACACAAGAGAAGAAAAGGACCTACAAAAACAAACCCAAAACAATTAAGAAAATGGTCATAGGAACATACATATCGATAATTACCTTAAACGCGAATGGATTAAATGCTCCAACCAAAAGACACAGGGTTGCTGAAAGGATACAAAAACAAGAACCATCTATATGCTGTCTACAGGAGACCCACTTCAGACCTAGGGACACATACAGACTGAAAGTGAGGGGATGGAAAAAGATATTCCATGCAAATGGAAATCAAAGGAAAGCTGGAGTAGCAATACTCATATCAGATAAATTAGACTTTAAAATAAAGAATGTTACAAGAGACAAGGAAGGACACTACGTAATGATCAAGGGATCAATCCAAGAAGAAGATATAACAATTATAAATATATATGCACCCAGCATAGGAGCACCTCAATACATAAGGCAACTGCTAACAGCTCTAAAAGAGGAAATCAACAGTAACACAATAATAGTGGGGGACTTGAACACCTCACTTACACCAATGGACAGATCATCCAAAGAGAAAATTAATAAGGAAACACAAGCTTTAAATGACACAATAGACCAGATAGATTTAATTGATATTTGCAGGACATTCCGTCCAAAAACAGCGGATTGCACTTTCTTCTCAAGTGCGCATGGAACATTTTCCAGGATAGATCACGTCTTGGGTCAAAAATCAAGCCTCAGGAAATTTAAGAAAATTAAAATCATATCAAGCATCTTTTCTGACCACAACGCTATGAGATTAGAAATGAATTACAGGGAAAAACCTGTAAAAAACACAAACACACGGAGGCTAAACAGTACGTTACTAAATAACCAAGAGATCACTGAAGAAATCAAAGAGGAAATCAAAAAATACCTTGAGACAAATGACAATGAAAACACGACGATCCAAAACCTATGGGATGCAGCAAAAGCATCCCATAGTTTTAGAGGGAAGTTTATAGCTATAGAAGCCCACCTCAAGAAACAAGAAAAATCTCGGGCCTCCCTGGTGGCGCAGTGGTTGAGAGTCCGCCTGCCGATGCAGGGGATACGGGTTCGTGCCCCGGTCTGGGAGGATCCCATATGCCGTGGAGCGGCTGGGCCCGTGAGCCATGGCCGCTGAGCCTGTGCGTCCGGAGCCTGTGCTCCGCAACGGGAGAGGCCACAACAGTGAGAGGCCTGCGTACAGCAAAAAAAAAAAAAAAAAAAAAAAGAAACAAGAAAAATCTCAAATAAACAATCTAACGTTACACCTAAAGGAACTAGAGAAAGAAGAACAAACAAAACCCAAAGTGAGCAGAAGGAAAGAAATCATAAAGATCAGAGCAGAAATAAATGAAATAGAAACAAAGAAGACAATAGCAAAGATCAATAAAACTAAAAGCTGGTTCTTTGAGAAGTTAAACAAAATTGATAAACCATTATCCAGACTCATCAAGAAAAAGAGGGAGAGGACTCAAATCAATAAAATTAGAAAGGAAAAAGAAGTTACAACAGACACCGCAGAAATACAAAGCATCCTAAGAGACAACTACAAGCAACTCTATGCCAATAAAATGGACAACCTAGAAGACATGAACAAATTCTTAGAAAGTTATAACCTTTCAAGACTGAACCAGGAAGAAATAGAAAATATGAACAGACCAATCACAAGTAATGGAATTGAAACTGTGATTAAAAATCTTCCAACAAACAGAAGTCCAGGACCAGAAGGCTTCACAGGTGAATTCTATCAAACATTTAGAGACGAGCTAACACCCATCCTTCTCAAACTCTTCCAAAAAATTGCAGAGGAAGGAACACTCCCAAACTCATTCTCTGAGGCCACCATCACCCTGATACCAAAACCAGACAAAGATACTACAAAAAAAGAAAATTACAGACCAATATCACTGATGAATATAGATGCAAAAATCTTCAACAAAATACTAGCAAACAGAATCCAACAACACATGAAAAGGATCATACACCATGATCAAGTGGGATTTACCCCAGAGAGGCAAGGATTCTTCAATATATGCAAATCAATCAATGTGATACACCATATTAACAAATTGAAAAAGAAAAACCATATGATCATCTCAATGGATGCAGAAAACACTTTTGACAAAATTCAACACTGATTTATGATAAAAACTCTCCAGAAAGTGGGCATAGAGGGAACCTACTTCAACATTCTAAAGGCCATATATGACAAAGCCACAGCAAACATCATTCTCAATGGTGAAAAACTGAAAGCATTTCCTCTAAGATCAGGAACAAGACAAGGATGTCCACTCTCACTACTATTCTTCAACATAGTTTTGGAAGTCCTAGCCACAGCAATCAGTGAAGAAAAAGCAATAAAAGGAATCCAAATTGAAAAAGAAGAAGTAAAACTGTCACTGTTTGCAGATGACAGGATACTCTACAGAGAGAATCCTAAAGATGGCACCAGAAAACTACTAGAGCTAATCAGTGAACTTGGTCAAGTTGCAGGACACAAAATGAATGCACAGAAATCTCTTGCATTCCTATACACTAATGATGAAAAATCTGAAAGAGAAATTAAGGAAACACTCCCATGTACCACTGCAACCAAAAAATACAATAGCTAGGAATAAACCTACCTAGGGAGACAAAGACCTGTATGCAGAAAACTGTAAGACACTGATGAAAGAAATTAAAGATGATAGCAACAGATGGAGAGATATACCATGTTCTTGGATTGGAAGAATCAATATTGTGAAAATGGCTATACTACCCAAAGCAATCTACAGATTCAATGCAATCCCTATCAAATTACCAATGGCATTTTTTACAGAACTGGAACAAAAAAGCTTAAAATTTGTGTAGAGACACAAAAGACCCCGAATAGCCAAATCAGTCTTGAGGGGAAAAAACGGAGATGGAGGAATCAGACTCCCTAAATTCAGCCTATACTACAAAGCCACAGTAATCAAGACAATATGGTACTGGCACAAAAACAGAAATATAGGTCAATGGAACTGGATAGAAAGCCCAGAGATAAACCCACACACCTATGGTCAACTAATCTATGACAAAGGAGTCAAGGATATACAGTGGAGAAAAGACAGTCTCTTCAATAAGTGGTGATGGGAAAACTGGACAGCTACATGTAAAAGAATGAAATTAGAACACTCCCTAATGCCATACACAAAAATAAACTCAAAATGGATTAGAGACCTAAATGTAAGACCAGACACTCTAAAATTCTTAGAGGAAAACATAGGAAGAACACTCTTCGACATAAATCACAGCAAGATATTTTTTGATCCACTTCCTAGAGTAATGGAAATAAATACCAAAATAAACAAATGGGACCTAATGAAACTTCAAAGCTTTTGCACAGCAAAGGAAACCATAAACAAGATGAAAAGACAACCCTCAGAATGGGAGAAAATATTTGCAAAGGAAGCAACTGACAAATGATTAATTTCCAAAATATATAAACAGCTCATGCAGCTCAATATTAAAAAAACAAACCACCCAATCCAAAAATGGGCAGAAAACCTAAATAGACATTTCTCCAAAGAAGATATACCGCTGGCCAAGAAGCACATGAAAAGCTGCTCAACATCATTAATTATTAGAGAAATGCAAATCAAAACTACAATGAGGTATCACCTCACACCAGTTAGAATGGGCATCATCAGAAAATCTACAAACAACAAATGCTGGAGACGGTGTGGAGAAAAGGGGACCGTCTTGCACTGTTGGTGGGAATGTAAATTGATACAGCCACTATGGAGAACAGTATGGAGGTTCCTTACAAAACTAAAAATAGAATTACCATAGGACCCAGCAATCCCACTACTGGGCATATACCCAGTGAAAACCATAATTCAAAAAGCCACATGCACCCCAATGTTCATTGCAGTACTATTTACAATAGCCAGATCATGGAAGCAACCTAAATGCCCATCAACAGACGAATGGTTAAAGAGGAAATGGTACATATGTACAATGGAATATTACTCAGCCATAAAAAGGAACAAAATTGGGTTATTTGTAGAGACGTGGATGCATCTAGAGACTGCCATACAGAGTGAAGTAAGTCAGAAAGAGAAGAACAAATATCATATATTAACACATATATTTGGAACCTAGAAAAATGGTAAAGATGAACCAGTTTGCAGAGCAGAAATGGAGACACACATGTAGAGAACAAACGTATGGACACCAAGGGGGGAAAACGGCAGGGGGTGGGGATGGTGGTATGATGAATTGAGAGATTGGGATTTACATGTATACACTGATGTGTATAAAATGGGTGACTAATAAGAAAAGTATAAATAAATAAATAAACATTTAAAAAAAAGAGAGAGAGAAAAAAAAAAAACCGTAGTCAGTGCTTGGGGGCCTTTGTTCTCTTGTGCTCTGTTTACTGTCTTTCCCTTCTGTAACCGATTCTAGGTACACAGTTTCAGTCCTAGAAATGGTGCTCTAGAAAGGACACAGATTGTGTATGGTGAACCTAGGAGATTCTAGCAGGAAACTGTAAGCTCCATGAAGGCAAAGGTTGGGCGCAGTAACCTTCTAGAACTCTGTTAGGACTGTGGCTGTTTGTTTGTTCTTTATTCATCCATCCATCCATCCGTCCATTAATCCAAAGAAATATTTTGGGGGGCCTATCCTGTGCCATGCCCTCTTCCAGGCTCTGAGAATTCAGCAGAGAACAGGACAGACATGATCCTTCCCCCTGTTATGCTCTAGTGAGGGAGACAGAATAAACAAGTCAACAAATACATGCTCTAATATTTAAATGAACTAATGACTCTCCTTCAAACCTGGTTTTCAAAAAACAATGAAAGTAACAGGTCCTGTAGGAATTATTAGTGCAAACAGCTACCTTGACATGTAGCTGACACATTAATGAGCATCTTTTTCTTGAACTGAACCCAATTTTGCTGAAATATTCCTTTCAGTTATTCTCCCATTTCAGAGCTTTCCTGAGAAAATGACATGTCTTTTTCAGGTACATGTACGAGGCTGAATTATTCCCACATACCTTTTTTTTTTTTTTTGGCCGTACCACGCACCTTGCAGGATCTTAGTTCCCTGACCAGGGATCAAACCCAGGCCTCCAGCAGTGGAAGCACAGAGTCCTAACCACTGGACTGCCAGGGAATTCCCCACATACCATTTTTTAAATAATTGAAATATATTTGACATAGAATATTATATAATTTCCACATAGCTTTGAATATCAGCCAGTCCCAATTTGAGTATTATTTAAAGTGGCTGCCGAAATCTGGGGGAAAAAATGTTTTTTTACAAAGAAATTATCTAGAAATAATTACACTGATGCATCATGCTCTTGCCTCCCCTACCACTGGAGCTTCACTTATAACTGAAGAATATTTTATAGCAAGGCATATATGAACCAGAGGCTCCATTGGTTTGAACTCAAATCAAGTTTCATCCACTGACATTTTAGTTTCTTAACTATTCTACTGCCTGCAGAGCATTCCACCAGAAGTGTAAGCCACATGGCAGGTTGATTTATGGTTCTGATTACTTTATGTGTTTTCCCTGGTCCCCGAAGGTGTGTGCATAATGATTTGCTCTCAGAGATCTTCGATCCGCTACAATATCACTAGAAAATTCTTACCTCCATGTGCTCTTATACGCCTGTGCTAATTAGAAGCCAAATTATCATCCTGAAACAATCACTCCTCCTAGCACTCTTAACTTTCTTATGATTCAGTGCCCATTTTATTACACAGCTTAACAGACATTAAACATCTTGGAATTTATGCCATTACAAACAATATGGATATTTACTTTGATAGTAAAAGTATCAAAGAGGTTTGAAGACTCTTTGGAGTTTTCCAGCAATCCGAAATCCTAAAACTCTGACACTCAGATTGAAATATTTTCAATCTGTCAAAACCACTGGAGTCTTAGAGGGGAACGTATGTTTTCCCTTCTGGAAGTTTGTCTCTGTGTGTTCTATCTCTGGTATCATGCAAATAAAAGCATTAAGCTGAGAAGAGCTTACAAACACTTTCAGTGTTCCAAGGACCTTTTATGGAAAAGTTGTAGTTCCCCCCAACAGAGAAAAGTAAGATGTGAAAGAATTTTTTCACTCAAAGTTTCCAAAGCACAAACATGCAAAAGTATAGCCTTGGGGAGAGTGGGGGTCAGAGTGACCTGTGTCCCCGCAACTTCTAGCATAGACCCCCCCCAATAATGTCTCAGGTGCCCCAGGGAAAAAGTAAGTGTAACTGCCCCAAATGTCCTAGACTCTGAACCATGATGGTGCATGAAACGAGTCAGAAAACTTGTGAGACCTTGACGTATCTGTTAATTCTACCAGAGTAATAATGACAAGATTTCCAAGGACACAAACCAAGACCAAAGGCTGTGAGCGCCATCTGGTGGCCATATCAGCACGCCCGAACTCCATTACCTGGGCATGCCCAGCACCTCCCCCCAATCTTTTTTTTTTTTTTTTTTTTTAGCGTGATGCCCGCAACCTGGTCTGATGGTAAACAGGGAAATTCCTGTATTTCTTCTTTTGGAGGGATTATTTTTATTTAAGATACTGAATCTCTATTTACTCTTATAACAGTTATTTTTAATTTAATGCACGTTTTTAAGTTTAAAAAGGGAGCTGCTTCTACGAAAAATGCTAAGAAATTATAGTGGGGCTAGCCAAGAGACATGGGAAAAATGGTGAAAGTGGTATATGAATGACTGAAGTTTAGGAACTCTCTTCGGGTGGGGTTGCCAGATAAAGTAAGGACACCCAGTTAAATTTGAATTTTAGAATTTCGTTTTAGTGTGTGTCCCAAATATTGCATGGGACACATTTGCACTAAAATATTATTCATTATCTGAAATCCTATTTTAAGTGAACATCCTTTTTTCCTCCCCTAAATCTGGCAACCTTACCTTAGGAGAACAAAGAAATTGCACCCAGGACTTCCCTGGTGGCACAGTGGTTAGGAATCCGCCTGCCAGTGCAGGGGACACGGGCTCGAGCCCTGGTCCGGGAAGATCCCACATGCCGCGGAGCATCTAAGCCCGTGCGCCACAACTACTGAGTCCCTCGTGCCACAACTACTGAAGCCCGTGTGCTTAGAGCCCAGGCTCCGCAACAAGAGAAGGTGCCACAATAAGCCTATGCACCGCAACAAAGACCCAACGCAACCAAAAATAAATAAATTTATTTTTAAAAAAAGAAAAGAAATTGCACCCTTCTCCTTGTCACTTCCATTTTGATCTATCAGAATAAGCTAGTGGGGCTTCCCTTGTGGTGCAGTGGTTGAGAGTCCACTTGCCGATGCAGGGGACGCAGGTTCGTGCCCCGGTTCGGGAAGATCCCACATGCCGCAGAGCGGCTGGGCCCGTGGGCCATGGCCGCTGAGCCTGTGCCCCACAACGGGAGAGGCCACAACAGTGAGAGGCCCGCGTACAGCAAAAAAAAAAAAAAGAAAAGCAAAACAAGCTAGCTCTTGTCCTGTCTACGGATTGCGTGGCATTTATGCCCCAGTAAACGGGTCCCTGTGGGAGTACTGAGGCCTGACATCTGAAAAATCACAGGGCAAAGGCCCACAGTGCACCTTGAGGTGGGAAAGTCCGGGCCACTCAGAACAAGCAGTCTGGCCACATCAGACCGAGAGGGAGGGGGTTCTGGGCCCAGCTCTCTTTCCCGGCCTCTCGGGTACCTGCTCTGTGGAGGCCGAGGCCTGGCAGCTACTTTCGGGCCCTTACCAACGTTGCATTTGATGGAGAGCCTTCCGCACCCCACGTGTAGACCTAGACCCCTAGAGAGGGACCGGCCCTTGAGGGAGCTCTGATCCATGGATTTAGATGGTGCTCACAGCAGCCATAGATAGAGCCGGCCTGTGGTGCTCCCACCCACGATTCCTGTATTTCCTCTTTTTTTTTTTTTTTTTTTCTTTTTGTGGTACGCATGCCTCTCACTGTTGTGGTCTCTCCCAGTGCGGAGCACAGGCTCCGGACGCGCAGGCTCAGGGGCCATGGCTACGGGCCCAGCCGCTCCGCGGCATGTGGGATCTTCCCAGACCGGGACATGAACACGTGTCCCCTGCATCGGCAGGCAGACTCTCAACCACTGCACCACCAAGGAAGCCCTTGTATTTCCTCTTAATAACAACCACACTGGCGTTTAAGTGAGCCTGGCAAGGCTTACAAATGCACACATAAAGATTACCAACTATCTTCCCCAGAGACGCACGAGGGAAGCTGAAGCTAAAACACCCCGTGAGGGCTTACCTGGTGGCGCAGTGGTTGAGAGTCCGCCTGCCGATGCAGGGGACATGGGTTCGTGCCCCGGTCCGGGAAGATCCCACATGCCGCGGAGCGGCTAGGCCTGTGAGCCATGGTCGCTGAGCCTGCGCGTCCGGAGCCTGTGCTCCACAAAGGGAGAGGCCACAACAGTGAGAGGCCCGCGTACCGCAAAAAAAAAAAAAAAAAAAAAAAAAAAAAAACACCCCGTGGTAGGTAGAGGAGAGGACTGTCACAGCTCATCCCCCTGTGCCGTGTGCCAGGCATGATCTGAGCACTTGTACACATGTTAACTTATTAAAATACTTCTAACAATCCTATCAGGCTGGGACTACCATCACCCCACGTACAGACTGAACAAAAGGAAACAGTACATGGTGTCCTGCTTGTGTTCCCAAAGCCCGTTAACTGGCAGAGACAGGACTTGAAGGCCACAGTCCGGCTCCCGAGTCCATGCCTTGCTTTACAGCCTCCAACTTCTCACGCTCATTCCTAGAGCCACCTGGGAAGGAGGAACCAGGCAACTAAAGACTGGGTTTGAATCAGACTCCACGTCTGACCAGCTGCGTGATCCCGAGCAGGGGGCCTCGCCTCTCTGAGTCTCAACCTGGCTCCCTTGCAAAATGGGCACATTAATGGGAACGTCAGCCTTCAGCAACGCTGTGACGAGTATCAGTGTAGCATGTGTGAACGGGCTTTGTAAACTCTGGAGTGTTCTGTGAGGTATAAACTACCCTCTATTCTCATTAGAGGGAATTCATTTCATAACCTGCTCCCGGCTCTTGAACTTTGCTGTGCATCCAGTCAGTGCTGGATGATCTGGAACCAACAGCTGGTCTATTTATGGCTGAAAACCCACAGGTCATAGGGAGACAGCAGCACCCGAGCCCCTGGGTGGCCACAAAGATAAGGTCTGTGTCTCGAGGACCGATGACATGGTGGTCACTGAAGGAACAGGCCCCCTCCTGCCCCTTCCACTAGTGACAACGGAAAACCTTGGTTTCCCCAACACCCCGATCCAAGATCAACCCGACTCTTTGCCCAACGTTGGAGAAGTACGGGCGTGTCCTGCAGGCCTGGCTGGCCCCCTCTGACTGTGTGTTGCCTCCTTCCACAGATCAGTGCCCTACAGCAAGGCTACAACCAGGTGCTGTGCCAGACCCTGTCTGAGAGAAACTTAGAAATCACCTCCCTGAAGCACGAGGCCGAGAACTTAAGGAGGGAGGCTGCCATCACGTCAGGTGAGGCCCTTCTGCATTCAGGCCCCAGAGCTTCTGCCCTCCCGCTGCAGACATCACCAGTCAACCAGCGCACCTGTGCCCGTGACCTGGGTGCAGCCTCAGGGATCACCCGTGTCGGTGCATTAGAGTTCTCCCTCAGTGGAGGTTTCTTGCCACCCAGTTCCGAGGGCAGGGCCTGGTAAATATTTGAGAGAATGGTATCTCTTGGCTACAAGGTCTCCTGAGCACTGGCCCCACCAGGGAGAACACAGGTCGCCTTGTGGCTTGGGTGGTTCCACAAAGCAGCCTGAGTGCAAACTAGAGCGTGGACAAACTGGGGTCACTCCTTTAAGGCACCCATGGTCTCACCCATTTCAGCCGAGTGCACCTGGGCCCAAGGGAAACCATTTTCTAATTTGATCAGAGGTGGTTCCCTGATAAAGGGCTTGGGTTGGGAGAGGGGCAGCCAACGCACAGCTGTGGCTGAGCTTTGATTCCTTGGATTCCTTCATTGCTTCCACATGTTTCTTGAGCTCCTACTAGGTGTCAGGCCCCGTTCCAGGCTCCGGGGAGGGAGAGCCAAGCAAGACAGTCAGATTCCTGTACTCACAGATTTGGGAGGGGTTGACAGACAATAAAAGTAAAGGGATGAATAAACAAGCCCACTTCAGAGAGCAGTGGTGCTGGGGAGAAAATAAACTGTGTGTCGTGGTGGCCAGCGCTTCAAGGGGGGAGGCCAAGGGGGACCAGCTTAGTGGGTGTGCAACCATGGAACTCAGGTGGGACTTGAACCCGTGGGCTGGGACTCGAACCCACTCAGAACCCACTATCTTTTAATCGAGATCACGCATCTGGTCTCGGGACTTAATAAAGCTCAGGTTCTTTATGTCTCATGCAGAAAGAATTCAGTGAGAGACAAAGTAAGAAGTGGATTTCTTTAGAGAGAAACACACTCCACAGACAGAGTGTGGGCCATTTCAGAAGGCTAGAGACCCCCAAATATGGGGCAGTTAGTTTTTATGGGCTGGGTAATTTTATAGGCTAATGAGTGGGAGGATTGGGATAACTCTAATATTTTGGGGAAGGGGCGGGGATTTCCAGGAATTGGGCCAACACCCACTTTTTTTTTTTTTTTTCCTGTACGCGGGCCTCTCACAGTTGTGGCCTCTCCCATTGCGGAGCACAGGCTCCGGACATGCAGGCTCAGCAGCCATGGCTCACGGGCCCAGCCGCTACGCGGCATGTGGGATATTCCCGGACCGGGGCACGAACCCGTGTCCCCTGCATCGGCAGGCGGACTCTCAACCACCGCGCCACCAGGGAAGCCCCACCACCCACTTTTTGACCTTTATGGTCAGCCTCGGAACAGTCCTGGTGCTGATGGGTGTGTCATTTCGCTCATGTGTTACAATGAGCCTGTAATGGGGCTCCAGTTCCCCTGGAAGTCGAATCTTACGCCCCCTTGGACCTAGCCGATTTTAACCAGTTCATGTTGTATCCTCCACCGCTATGTCCTTCTTTTAGAGAGGACCTGTTTCAGGTGGGCAAGGACAAGCCAAGGGCAAGCGAGCCTGCGTGGAGTGAACAGGGGATTGTGGGGCTGGGCAGGGTCGGGGGGGTCTGGGTTTTTATTCCAAGGGTGTTGGGAATCCAGTGGAGGTTTTTAAGCAGAAACTGACATGTCTAGAGACCTGAAGAGGTTGGGGCCACTCACAGACGAGGGGAGAGAGAGAAGCAGGTGACAGGGAGGAGGCAGTGAGCCTCGCAGGGGCACATCACTCTGAAAGCAGCCAGTGCGTAGCAGGAAACATGCCCACAGCTGTAGAAGCCAGGCATAGCATTGAGTCGCACGTGAATCCCCATCTCTGTATGAGTCTGTGCTTTTCTTCTGCCTCACTCTTCAACTTAATCACACCCACACCCACCCCTTGCTGCCCCCAGGTCTCTGCTTATGCTCCTCCCTCACTTGGGATGTCCTCAGATATTTTCTGAGCCCCTCCCCCAGGCTAGGTGCTGTTCTGGGCACCAGGAATGGAAGGATGAACTCGCTGGTCCTCACCTTCCTCCCGTATGTCGGCCAGTGAAACCTCATCCAAGCATCAAGCCTGTCTCAGATCCCACCTTCTCCGATCAGGGAGTCGGACAGGCCTGGGTTGGGATAACGCTTGAGATGGGCTGGACCCACTCAAAGTGTGGCAAGCCCCAGAGGGATTTCCAAGTAACTGAACTCTGTCCTGGAGGCAAAGCTCATTTTTAAAATGAAATTCTGGAGCATTTTGTGCTTTATTTCATAGACATTCTTGATTGATACCTACCACTAAAACTGGGCCTGATGTTCTTTCAAGAAAAGAACCGTAGGAGATAACCCAATACCACTGCATTTATGCACCCTTCTTCCCACTTTTATTCAAAATGATACTACAATGCAAGAGGGAAGAGATATGGGGAGATATGTATATGCATAACTGATTCACTTGGTTATAAAGCAGAAACTAACACACCATTGTAAAGCAATTATACTCCAATAAAGATGTTAAAAAAATGATGCTACAGTAATGGAGGAGTTATCTATTGCTGCATAACAAGTTACCCCAAAATGTAATGGATAAAACCCCAACCAATATTTATTATCTCCTCCAGTTTCTGTAGTTCAGGAATTTGAGCGGGGGGTGACTTAGTTCTCATGAGTTGCAGGCAAGATGTCGGCTGGGGCATCAGTCATGTCATCTAAAGCCTCGGGGGGAGCCGGAGGATCCCCCTTCAGAATGGCTGCTCATGTGGCTATTGGCTGGAGGCCTTAGTCCCTCAGCACACATGCTTCTCTCTAGGGCTGCTTGAGTGTCGTCACGACACAGCAGTTGGCTTCCCCCAGAGTGAGTGATTGGAGAGAGAGCAAAGAGGAGGCCACAGTGTCTTTTATGACCCAGCCTGAGAGGAAACAGTCCGTCATTTCCACAGTATCATATTGGTTACCCATGGCAGCCCTATTCAGGGTGGGAGGGGCTAACCAGGGCATGAATTCTAGGTGGTAGGGATCATTGGGGCCATTTTGGAAGCTGGCTGCTGAGAAAAATAATAGGCGCCATGTAACAAACATAATTTAGCCACTTTGTGTTCTTGGGGCATACCGTCTCATTTGACCCTTACAATAACTGTGTGGGACAGACAGTGGGAGGTGAAATAGCTTGTCCAAGACCACGAAGCTAATAAGTGGTAGAGAGGGGTCCAAACTCAGAGGACTGAGAAACCAACCACCCACCCCATCAATAGTGTCCAGCAGTGCCCTCTGCCACACGCCCGTCTCCTGGCCTCTGGAGAAGAATTCCTGGACCTTCCCTGTGCTGGGCCTTTGTTCCCCAGGCCCATGGTGTGGCCTCTCCTCCCAGCTTTGCCTGGCCTGTGCCCACAAGAGGCCCCCAAAGGCTTCTCCTCTCTCTGGTGCTGACTGCCCCTCATTCTCACTGAAGCCTCAAACCCTGTTCCATGAACTTCGCTCTCATTCCCATTCCTGCTCTGGGACCCTTGGAAAAAGCCTCCCCAATTGTAGGCGGGCAGCGGTGGTGGCCTGGGCTTGGAAGGTCTTTTCCGAACATTGGCTGACAGCCATGGTGTTGCCAATAATCCTTCCTGCCTCTTTGACCTCCATGAGTCTTTTGTTTTGGTTTGGTTTGGTTCTTTTACAGAGATGGTGTCATCTTTGCAAAGAGACGCGTTAGTAAAGGATGGTCAAGTTCAACAATTACAACAGGAGGTGAATCAACTGAAAAGTGAGAACAAAGAAAAGGATCACCAGCTTGAAGCCCTCAGCTCCAGAGTGAGTGTCGGGTCATCAGCAAATTGTAGCTGCGAAAAGCAGACACAGTGGAGTCACATGACACACGGTGGTGAGATGAGGCCAGTGCCCAAGGACACAGGGAGGGTAGCTGCTGGGCAGGTGGCCAACTTCTCTGAAGCCTTTCAAAGGACAGTGTGTATGTGGCTCAGAAGAAGCATAATAGATTTTCACATCCAGCAAACATTTTCTAACCCCTATTATAAATGAGTTTGTTTAATCCCAGCAACAAACCCACCTATGAGCATATACTGCCATTGCAAAGTTTAATATTAAACAGAATACGATCTCCCTGTGAGCACGGATGACCACACGGCTGCATCGTGGCCCCAGCACCGCTGGTTCTCATAACTGTCTTCACAGCAGAACGTCTGAAGATCCAGATGCAAACACGCAGACGCTCATTTCTTCCTTAGACTTTAGTGTGTGGAATGTCTCTATGGAAGATGAACGTGGTAGGCAAGCAAAGAGCTTTTTACATGTAACTTTGACTATTTGCAAATCTTGCCTTCAATGCTAACTTTAGAATCCTGCCCCTATAGGATAAGATTTCTCAGTATTTGCATGATGTGCCTGTTTCTGTGAGTCAAGGTAAAACCTCAAAGCTTTCATCTCAGGTGGCAACTCAGAGATTCCCAGAGGCTACCCGATAGCTAGGTCTGCATGGGGCTGGGGTGAAAACAGATCTTGAGGTTCCAAGGAAAAGGCACAGTAAGTAATACCTGGAACGTAGTACCATACCCAGTTTGGAGCTGGTGAAAGGCACTGCACGAGCTTTGGGATCAGACAGACCAGGGTCCCATCCCAGAGCTTTCTTTTATTGTAACTTATTTGGCCTCCATTTCCCCATGTGTGAAATGGGGATGACAAAATCGTTTTCCAAGAAGTGGGAGGCTGGTTTTAGTTGTGCTCTTCTGCCTCTGCCTGAGGTCGGCTGCCTGGCCAAGCCCTCTGCATTCGTTTCTCCCAAGCAGGGTGTCTTCCCAGGCATGTGCTATAGCTGTTTAATGTGGTGTGTGTGTGTGTGTGTGTGTGTCTGTGTGTGTCTGTGTCTGTGTGTATGTGTGTGTTGGGGACGGGAAGGGGATGCAGAGCTGGTGCTAAGTAGAAGGAATCTGCAAAGACAGCACCTGCTTGGCTCTTCTACCTCCTGAAATGCATTTGGATGATTTATGTCCCCATTTCCCCTTCCTCGTTGACCTTGGAATGAGGTCCCTTCTCCTCTAGACTGTGCTGGCCAATAGCACAAGGGCTCGTCACCACCAAGGATACTGCTCTTGTGAACATTTGAGATGCCTTTTTTTTAATGACATATATCATGTGTGTTAATTTTAGAAAAATAAGTAGATGACATTGAGAAGAAAAAATAAAAAGAGAGGAGAGGAAATGCTACCTTGAGAAATCAGTGTTAATATTTTCATGTATGTTCTTCCAGTCTTGTTTCTATATATTGCCTAGAAATCAATCAATCAATCATTTTATAGTGAATTTATACTATGCACATTTTTTAAATTTTTAAATACTTATTATTTTTCCATTCTAATAAATCAACGCTCTTATCATTCGTCTTAAAAGCTACATACTTTCTCCTGGATGTACCCAGTGTTATAAAGTGGTCTGCTGTTCTAAACAACACTTGGGTTGTTTCCTCTTTTTTTTTTTTCTTCCACTGTTACTGACAATTCTGTGAAGAGCATCCTTGAAACTACAGATTTACTTATTTCTCCAGTCATTGTCCTTAAGGTACATTCCTAAAGTGGGAATTGCTGGGTCAAAAGAAGGCACATCCATGCTTACGCCCTTAATGCCTGTTGCCAAGCCGCCCTCAGGCAAGACAGCTCCGTTTACCCCTCCACACCAGTCGGGGCTGTTGTTTCTTTGAGATGCAACCTGCACAAAAGCCCTAAGATTGACCGGAGCTCACTGGCTCTGCCCCCTCCACCCTCACCGTTCACAGCGTGAAAACATCCCAATTCCTGCACCCTAAGTCCCCAGACTCTACAAAGCTGGATTTCCCCTGCAGTGAAGTTTGCTCGCTTTTGAAGAGGAATTTAGACGCTCTATTCCTCAGAACTCATGAGAGGGGTGAACTGGGAACGACTGCAGGATCCCGTGCTCCCATCACACAAATGGTCTCGCCTCTCAGAATTCAGAGGTGTGATTGCGTTATACAGCAGGAAACACTCCTGGGCGTGAACACAATTACTTGGGACCCCCAGCCAAGCCCCCGTGGCCTTGTCCTTTTTCTCCACAGTGCTCAGTGCTGAAAGAAGAGTTACAGAAGGAAGATGCCCAGAAGGAGAAGTGGGAAGCCCAAGAGAAAGAGTTAAAACTCTGCAAAACCGTGCGTTGAACCTCCTGACCCCTAGGTGTCCACTGAAAGCCTAGATTGGGGCCTTGAGGGTTTTGGAGGGGTTCCTTGGCCCATTAGCTAGCACAAGCTCTGGGGCTTTCTGGGTGTTTGTGTGTTAATGCTTTGATTTGCTAGCCTCAAAGAGATGGGTGAAAAGACCATGGAAAACACACTCTCCCCAGATTTTCTGGGCAGTTGGCTCAAGGCCCCTCATCAGTTTTCCCCTGGGGAAAGGGACGGGAGGTGGCCACCATATGCTGCTAGAAATTCACCGTGGTCCCTACCCCTGGACTTGTGATGCCCAGACTTTCATGATCCACTGTCACAAGTTTTATCACAGCCCTGAGCACTGTTATTAACACAACTCTTCTTGAAGTATTTTTACTTAAATACATTCAATTTTACAACAATTCATAAAAACAAAATAAAAAGCAAATGTATCACTGGCCTTGTATGGAAGGTGAACATAAAAATGAATACAATGAAAAGATGACCACTCAATGTAAATGTTCACCCCCTGTACCGGCCCGAACCCTCGTGCACATCACCAGGCATACGTTTTCCATCCGTTGGGAAGCCCGGTGCCTGGGACAGGGGGAGGAGACGTGTGTTCTTCTCTCTGGCAGGAGCACACTTCTCTGCCTCAAATGAGAAAAAAGAAAAATGTCATTGTTCTTTTCTCCCAAACTGTGCCCATTGTGTCTTCCAAACAGCCCTTATTTAGATTGAACTCAAACATATACCCCAAGGAAAGAGATTCTAATGAGTGGATAGGTATCTTGTACTGTTTAATCCAGGATCCATGCTGATCTTCAAAAGAAAATCAAATTTTCCCTCACCCAGCCCTTTCATTGCATCCGTTGAAAGAAAGTCTACTTTGCCTCAAAGATGTGGAATTGTCCCCCAAGGGAAGGAATGAAGTGAATCCCAGACTAGGTTTCTGCCTTAATGAACCGGATGAAATGAGTTGTGAAGTTGACTTCCCTGTTGTTGGAACTCTTTCAGCAAATCCATGACATGGAAAAAGAAATGAGGAAGCTCAGGGTGGAGCTGAAAAGGAGCAGTACCGAGCAGAGCCTGATCTCTATGACGCTGCGGGAAAAGAGCAAGGTATGGCAGGGACAGGTCGGCCTGGGAACCACTCTGGGGCCAGCACTCCACCTGCATCATCTCTGTTCATCCTCACAATGACCCCATGCGGTCTATACTGGTATTATCCCCACTTTACAGTTGGGAAAACTGAGGCTCACAGAGGTGAAGGAAGTTATCCAAGTTCACTTGCATAAAGTAGTTGTGGCAGAACTTGAATCCAGGTCTGCCTGACTCCAAAGCTCCTGTGTGTAACCACTACCCTAGACTGCCTTCAGATCTTAATTGTGAAATTATCTAAGAAAGAATTGATCCATTAAATCAAGTTTGCCAATGATGTTGTTCCAACTTAAATTCTCATATTGATTTTTTTGTCTTTTTGTTCCATCATTGAGAATGTTTTTAAAAATCTCAACATGTTTGTCATTTGTGTGTTTCTTCTTTTAATATGAACGATGTTTGCTTTATATATTTTGAGGCTGTGTTACTAGGTGCATATAAATTTAGGATCCTAATACTTCCTGTAGAGCAAAACTTTAGATCATCATGAAATGTCCCTTTTCATCTCTAGTAGTGTTTCTCCCTTAACGTCTCCTTTGTCATTTAGCTTCACCACTGGCTTTCTGTTGGTTAGAGTTTTCATACCTTATCTTTTTCATATGTTCTCTGTCAATTTTTGTCTTAAGTTTTAGACATATGTCTTCAAATAGCGTATCATTTTTACAAAATCCAGTTTGACAATTTTGACTTTTAGTCCATTTATATTATGTAATTACTCGTGTACTGGGGTTTAAATCTACCTTCTTGCTCAATACCAGATGTACCATCTGTGGTATGTTCCTTTTTCTCTCCTTTCTTGCCTCCTTCTGAGTGGATGGTTTTCTCTTATTCCACTTTCCCCCTCTATTAGCTTGGAAATATTTCACTTTTTTACTATTCTTTTAGTCATAGTAAGACAATAGCATTCATCCTTGACTCACCAAAATCACACATTAATTAAGTTTTTCACTCTTCTACTATTCTCTTAGTAGTCATCCTGAAGACTATAAAGTGCATTCTTTTTTTTTTTTTTCGGTACGCGGGCCTCTCACTGTTATGGCCTCTTCCGTTGTGGAGCACAGGCTCTGGACGCACAGGCTCAGTGGCCATGGCTCACAGGCCCAGCCGCTCTGCGGCATGTGGGATCCTCCTGGACCAGGACACGAACCCATGTCCCCTGCATCGGCAGGCAGACTCTCAACCGCTGCGCCACCAGGGAAGCCCTGCATTCTTAACTTACCAAGAGGCAATAGTAGTTGATAATGATGCCCTTCTCCTTGACAGTGCAATGAGTTTCAAACACCTTAACTTCACTTACCCCCTCCAGATTTATAAGCCATTACTGTCATTTTCTAAACTCCTCTTGATAGTTAAAACCCCACAAGACATTATTAGTGTTTTTCTATAGTCAGTATCATATCCACACATTACCCTTACTGTTGCTTGTCTTTTCTGCATCTCTGATCACCCACCTGGGTTCATTTTTCTTGTGTCTGAAGAATAGCCTTTAATGTTTTCCCTCATTGTGGCTCTGCTGATGACAAATTCTCAAATGTGCCTGTGTGTCTGTCTGGAGATGTATATTTAACCTTCATTCTTAAAACACATTTGACTGCGTATTGAATTCTACAAGGGCAACTCTTTTCTTTCAGCACATTAGATACAGCATTAGATATGTCACTATTGTCTTGTGGCTCCTATTATTTCTATTTAGAAGTCATCTGTAAGCCTAACTGTTGTACCTTTGCATAATCTGTCTTTTTCTCCGGTTGCTTTTAAGATTGTCTTTTTCCTTGATTTCCAGCAGTTTTATTATGGTTTATCTAGGTGTGGATCCAGTTTTATTTACCTCGTACAGAGTTCGTAGGGGCTTCTTGAATCTCTGGCTTGGTGTTTTGCCTTAGTTCAGGCGCTTGGGCTCTGTACCACACAGGCAGTGGGGAGCTACTAAGCCTCCTGAACAAGTGACTGATGCAATGACATTCGTGGACAGTAATTAGGGTGAAAATGAGAGTTACAATTTCTCACGTACTAGGCGTTACCCTGAACTTTTCACCTCTTAATCTTTACAACAGCGCTGTGATCTAGAAATCATCCTCTCCATTTTACAGATGAGAAAGTCAAGGCTACTAGTTACTAGTAAAGTAACTAGCCCAATGGCACAGTCGGTTTTGTCTGACTTCAGGTTTGTCTGACTTCAGTTACCCTGGCATAGCAAACAGCCACATGCTACTGTTTACACTGAAATTAATGAAAATTAAATAAAATTTTAATTCAGTTCCTCCGCCACACCAGCCCCATTTCGAGTGCTCGATCCCCAGATGTGGCTGGTGGCTGCCGTATTAGACAACACAGCCTCGCTCAGAGTACCTGTACCGTTGCAGAAAGTTCTGGTGGACAGAGCTGCCTTATAGCAGGGTAACTCTCACAGTACCGTTAAGATTGCACTGGAAGAAACTAAACTTGAGGCGAGGAGGCCAGTTGTCACAGTCCAGCTTGCATTTGAGAGGGGTTGGAGGACAGGCGTGAGACCCCCAAGTGTGAGAGAGGGAGCAGGGCGGCCGCTGAAGGTGACTCTGAGGCTTGGGGACAGGAACGGGGGCTGTTCATGCAGAACACAAACAGGGGCAGAGTCCAAGGCTGGACTTGGCTTTTGCAGCATATGAAACAGGCTGCTGAAATAGAAGTCAGAGCATGTTTAGACCTGGGAGAAAACTAAGGCCCAGAGAGCTTAGATGACTTTTCCAAGGTAACGGAGCTGGGTAGAGGCTCTTCCACTGGGCCACACTACTCAGAAGAAAGCTCTTAAGGGCTTTTCTGGGTCTTTTATAACATCCCTGTGATCCCCCTCTTCAGATCCCTAAAAACACAGCCTGTGAATTTGTTTCAGCACAAAAACTTTCCATTTATTTACGAGTGTTTGCCTCATTTCCTGTTAGTGCCAGGGCCCAGGGCTCAGCAGGTGCATCCAAGAATTGAGCAGCTGCGAGGCCTACACTGGCCAGCCAAGGGTAGCGTGGAGCACTCCCAAGCTTACCGTGCGTTGACTGTTACCCAAGCAAGGGGGGAAAAGTAGGCAAGCTTCTCCACTTTAAACGCCTTCCTTTGCAGGCTGCAATTCTTAATAGACATTGCTTTGGCAAGCCTCCAGAGAGGTTACCACCAGTGAGTGTGCTCAAAGTGGTAACGACAAACAGTTATGATAATAAACCCAATCATAACATTTCCAAGTACCCATCACGAGTTATTAGAACGAGACTGTACGGCGGACATTCCCGTCCACCTTTCATAGGTTACAACGGTACTTAACACTCTCACAGAGCCCTTAAGCACTATTCCAAACATTGAATCCCCACAATGACTCTATGCAGTGATACTAGTATCATCATTCCCATTTGACAGATGAGGACACTGAGTCACGGAGCAGTGAAGTAACTTTCCGAGTGTCGTACGGCTTGTTAGGGACCGACCTGGGATGGGAGTGTGCGGTAGAACATAGTTGAGCCCCGGGTGCAGAGCTCGGCCCTTTCCCGTAGGGGGCAACTCCCTGTGAGTTTGCCTCCACCCTGTGCATGCCTGTGACCCCTGCTGCTGGGCTGCAGCTGTCCCTACCCCTCAGGGACTCCCCCACTGCCATTAGCCCACCCAGAAGAGTTTCCCCAGAGGGCATGATGATCACATTAGCAGCAAGCCCACACTTTCATCATCCTTTCAGGTGGAAGAGAAGCTTCGGGAGGATTGCAGAAGGAAATTGCTTCAGCTGAAAGAAATGAGGAACAGAGAAAACCTCATTAAAGCCAATTTGGAAAGGGCAGTAGGTCAGGTAGGTGTGCTGCAGAGCCCCTTCACGGGCCCGTGCTCTCCACGGAATCCCGCACCCAAGCGGCCGGCAGGGATGAATGAGGAGGAAGACGGCCTGCCTTAGTTCACCCGCTTATCTCAGGCCAGGGCTTTGTGCAGCTTCCGCGTCCCCGTGGATTTCACTAAAGAGGCTTTTCCTTCTGGGAAGCTGCCCACTCCAGTGTTTGCTGTTGCCTGAGACCCTGACCAAGCAGCCAGTCCCAGCTCAAGGCCCACCCCAGTGAACCAGCTGTGCGGTTCCCTCTTGGGAAGGGTTTGAGCTCTTGACCCCGGTGGTGTTTCTAGCACTTTCTCCTTCACATTTTTTGTCCTGACATTTAGAGCGATCTTTCTTCCTCTGGGCCCCCAAAGAGATGCTACAGTCAGTGTCCCCAGGGAATTGCCACATTTCTGTTTGTTTGTTTGTTTGTTTTGTTTGGCCGAACCGCGTGGCTTGCAGGATTTTAGTTCCCCGACCAGGGATGGAACCCGTGCCCCCTGCAGTGGCTGCATGGAGTCTTAACCACTGGAGCGCCAGGGAAGTCCTGCCACTTTTCTTAATAAAGTAAAACCCAGAATACCACAGCTTATGCCAGGTGGAGGTGGGCAGGGTGGGGAGAGGGCCATTTCCCAGGCCTCTGACCCAAGATGGCCCAGTGGCCCTTCCTCTGACACGTGGCACAGACATGAGGGCCAGAACATGCAAACGAGCCTTCACCAAAGGCTAAGGGAGAGCAAACGAGAACCCAAGATGGGGCACTGGCCCTCCAGAACACAGCCCACCGAGGGCAGCCCATCTTGGGCCCCTCCACAAGGCATCCTCTCCTGGCAGCCACGGCTCCAGGGGGACCAAGAACGTTTTGCGTGTATGTGTTTGTGCTTTTCTTTTTCTGGGAGAGTGAGTCCACCTCGTCACTCATTGGATGCTCAGAAGGATTTGTAAACCACCAAAAAAGGTTAAGAACCACGATCCTTAAAGGAGCCCTCCGTCCCACCCAGCCCAGCTCCCAAAGCCCTTGAGTTTGGTAGCATCCAAGCCTGAACCATCAGTGTGACCGGAATTTGTCCCACGCGCTGAACTTCAGAGGCACCCACAAGTTAAATGATGATGCTGACCCTCAGGCAGGTTTGAAAGCCTCTTCAACCAACTTCCACACCATCACCCCCGGTGTCCTTTCTCCTGCAGGGTGCCGACCCCTTAGCAAGGCAGAGAGCCCGCCAGCCTGGGCTTCCCTCCGTGCACCTGGGCTACCCCTCACCTTGCTGGCACTCTGCACCCACGGCGAACACCCGCCTTGAGGGCATGATCTGCGCCACTTGCCGAGCGCCTGGTCATGGCTCTGGCCAGGGGTCATCCAGGAAGACCCTCAGAGACACTGAGATTCCTCCAGGTCTAGACTCGAGAGAGAAAGGACGAACAAGGCTTCTCTGCACTGCCTGGGCCTTGCTGCTTCACCCCCTTGTCTCCACAGCCCGCTCCCGGCCTGAGGTCCTGCCCTTCCCCAGGCCAGTGACCACAGGACTCAGCCCACCATCCAGCAGGACCTGTCCCTCCCCACCCCCACCCCCCACCAAGCAGTCCTGTAGGGCGCCTCTGGTGATAACACGGGCCATTGCCCACAGGGCCCTCTGCATAACCTCTTCCTCGGGCGACCTAGGACCCTCCCTTGGCCATGAAACCAGCAGACGACCCAGAGTCCCTCCAATCACCCAGCTGGCTTCTGGCAGGATGACTGCAGAGGTGTCCTTAGGAGAGTCACAATTCCTCTACTTGGCTTCCTAGAGCTCCCTGGTGTGCAGCAGACTCCTGTGTCTTAGGACCTGTTCACGTTCTCATTGATTCTGTGGCCCTTGTGGTCCTTCAGGGCTCTGTTTTAGAGCCTTTCATGACCACATTTTGCCAGTGAGCCAAAAACCCAGTCCAAGGGCCATCACGTTGGGAAATTTCCAGAGAAACTTGGGCTTCTTTGCCGTTCAAGTCTCATGAGCCTGGGGCATCTTGAACTCGTCATTCTAGAAGCCCTGACTTAATTTAACTGCGTTGTTTCATCATCCGTAATATGAAGACACCAGCATCAGGGAGGCACTCAGTAAAAACTGGCTGAACTGAAGGAGAGGACTTTGAACATCTGACTTGACAGGTGTTTCTGTTCTAAGCATTCGATGAACGTTTATTGAGTGCCTGCTGTGTGGCAGGCGCTGCACCAGGCTCCGGGGACCTGGAGAGGAGTACAGGAGACGTCGTCTTCAGGACACAAGGTCTAAGGCACAAAACGGCAGCAGGCAGCTCCACCTTCTCTCCCCAGGAGCCCTTGCTGATGACACGAGTTACCCGGGCTGGCAGCCTCAGTGTTTATCTCACAGCCTGGTGCCAACGTAGCAATTACGGAAGAGCGCTCCTGGCCCTGGACTTCCCACTGGATAATTGGCAGCAAGTGGCTCTTCCGAGAGCCCGAGACGTGTGTGTGCTGACCGTGTGCGTCGGCTAGGTTAGGCGGGCACACCTGAAAAGTCATTAAAACCTGCTGTCCCCCTCTCTTGTGTGGGCACTGCCCCTTCCGGTGAGAGGTGAAGGTGTTAATTACCCATAATGACCACTGAAGGCGTGCAGAGCCTTCTCACCGATTTCTCCCAGACCCAGCGACGGAGGCGCCTCCCCCAGCCTGGCCGCTGCAGCTGCGCCCCTCACCTCATCCCCTTCCCTTTCTTTGTGCTGCAGCTGGAGCTCTTCAGAGGTCAGGTCCTCAAGGCCACCTGCGGACGCGTGAAACCGGTCCAGGACACACCCGTCTCCAGTCAGCAGGCTCGTCTCTCTTCCCCACTTTCTCCTTCAGGGACCCGGGGCTCCAGACACTGGGAGCATATGTTCCTGTTTTTTGTTGGTGGCACATAATTTTCACACTGTTGCTACACCATAAAGATTTGTTTTGATTTTCTGGGATTTCCTGGCTTTTCAAGTAAAAGCCAGTTAAACTCCCTTGCAGTGTTTCTGTGAAAATCAAATTAAACCACCCAGGGCTGTGTCTGGTCGGCAGACCCGCACGGTGAACCTCCGTTAGCCCCGCGAGGAAAGGGGCGGCCTCAGCACGGATGGTGCGTCCTCGCTCGCTCGTTCCTCCTGAAGTGGCAGATGGCAGTGAGGGTGGGCCTCTGGCTGTAACGATGCCTTATTATCCTTCCGTTTATCCTCTCCAATCCTGGGTGTCAGCGCGCGGGTCACAAGATCACACCACGGGCTTCTCTCGGACGACCTCCTTTTTAGGAGCCCACAGCATCAGGCTCAGCGTGATGAATCCCTCCTAGAATGCAGAAGAATCTAGAACACACTCGTGGCCACATGACAGGCCTTTGGCTCTTAAAACACCATCTCTGATCCTGGGAAACATGCCCCGGTGACAGAGCCAATATCCACGCTCCAGAGCCAACCCCAAAACACGCCAGGACCTCCCTCCTCCGAGCTTAAGCTGAAGCCCTCCAGGTCCCCTCCCCCCAGAGCCACCCTGCATTTTAATTAATTAATTAATTAATTTTTGCTGGGTTGGGTCTTCGTTTCTGTGCGAGGGCTTTCTCCAGTTGCGGCGAGCAGGGGCCACCCTTCATCGCTGTGCACGGGCCTCTCACTATCGCGGCCTCTCTTGTTGCGGAGCACAGGCTCCAGACGCGCAGGCTCAGTAGTTGTGGCTCACAGGCCCAGTTGCTCCGCGGCATGTGGGATCTTCCCAGACCAGGGCTTGAACCCGCATCCCCTGCATCGGCAGGCAGACTCCCAACCACCGCGCCACCAGGGAAGCCCCACCCTGCATTTTAAATCTTTTTTTTTTCTTTTTCTCACCAGTTACCAGAAAAGAGCAGCAGGGTCACAGAGGACAATAGCAACGTTTGGCAGCAAAAGTGGACCCTGCAGAAGGAGACCCAGCTCAGCAGCTGCAAAGAGGAGGAAATCACCCAGAACATCAAGAAGCTGAAGACATCCTTAGACAGTTGCCAGGTGCCCCCTTCTCCATTCCTCAAATGTCCCCTGTGTCTCATTTTTGTGCTCCTTGTTCAGGAAATTGTCCAGCTCTGCTTTTAGTCCACCTTTTCTCTTGTTGGAGAAATCTGTTTGAGATCAGAAAACAAAGGACCTCCAGAAATGCCTCCCAGGTGAACTTGGTGTGGCCAAGGAGAAGCTGCCCGACACACTCCAAGTGCTGCCTTTGGGAGGCCCCAGACCCCGGGGGAAAAAAAACAGCCCCGTGTTATTTCCAGAGAAACCAAAGAAACCTTCTGCTCTTTATTTGCAGTTTTCTTTTCTGTCCCAGCAGTGGAAGGCTGCTCTTACCCTTATTGGACCAGAGGGTCTGGCAGAGCCCCCACTTCATGGCCCCCACGCAGGGATCCAGCTTATCACATCAGGCAGCTGCTTCTGCTTTCTCTGGAAATATGCAGCTACTATTTGGGGAGTCTGGGCAAATGTTGGCTTGTCAGCACTCTTTCAAATCAGGAAACCGCACTTTATGACCAGCTTGTGTGTTGATCTCAGCAGGAATTCTGTAACCAAATTTGCTTCTCCTTTCAGCCAAATCGTCCTTGGCAATTTGGCTTTGGAATTGCCTATACCTAAACAAAGGGTCTATTTGTCCATCCAGAGTCCCAGTTAGAGTGCACGTGAAATAAAAGCTGCCTCCTTCCTTCCGCCCCCCGAAAAAGGGAAGTAAAACTGGGCCGTCACAGGGCGGCCAACATACGGCTCTGCCTGCTTCACGGGCCCGTCAAGAACACTGCTCTGTGTGGGTCACAACCGTCAGGTGGTATTTCTGGCGATGGTGCCCGGGCTCCTCACGACCTCATCTCTTTCCAGGCGTGCATGACAATGTCTTGCTCTAGCAATGAGCTGAAGAAGGAGGTCGACCACCTACAGCACCTGCAGGTGAGCCCACCTGTCTCAGGGCTCCAGAAGGTGGCACTGGACATCTTGCGCCTGTCACTGTCCTGGCTGGAGGAAACGGAGCATCTCCTCCACGAGGTGGGGATCCAGTTCTCCAGCTCCGACAAAGGTGATTGAAACTCTTTTCTCACATAGTTACATGACTGAAATATTGCGTTGAATCTGATCACGATGGGACATCTATTGAGGGAGGCTTCTTAGGTATGTGGCCAAGTGTTCCCTTCTCCAGACTTCACTTTGCTTCACCACTTGAGAAGCAGTGTTCCTGGAAAAAAGTACACAAGTGAGACGTGATTACTGGAGAAAAATGAGACGTGACAGTGGCAAAAGGAAAAATCGAAATTATGCTAAATCTTCTCTCTCAGAAGTAACCATATATATACATATATAGAGTAGAGACGTTTTTTAGAGCAGTTTTATGTTCATGGCAAAATTGAGAGGATGATACAGAGATTTCCCAGGTACCCCCTGTCCCCACTCATACACAGCCTCCCCCATTTATCAGCATCAGCACCAGAGAGGTACAGTTGTCAGGACTGATGAACCTACATTGACACGTCCTAATCACCCAAAGTCCATGGTTTATATTAGGGTTCACTCTTTTTCATTTTAATTTTATTGGAGTGTAGTTGATTTACAGTGCTGTGTAGGGGTCACTCTTGGTGTTGTACATCCTATGGGTTTGGACTTGGACAAATGTGTGATGACATGTATCCACCATTATAATATCATACAGAATCGTTTCCCTGCCCTGGCCTTTCTCGCCTTCTGAGATGGCCCACGCTCTGTCTGTGGAGTGTGTTTCTCTCTAAATAAGTCCACGTCTTACCTACCACTTTGTCTCTCACTGAATTCTTTCTGCGATGAGACATCAACAACCTGAGCTTCATTAAGTCCTGAGACCAGCAGGTCCACCAATAATGAGGCCCACCCCGGGGAGGACCCAGAGGCCCTGTAAATCACAGTGCTCCACCGGGAAGATGGTCCAGTCCTGAAGGTGCTTTTGATCCCAAATCTACTGCCCTAAGCAGAAGCCAGGGAGCACGGCGGGGGATGTGGTTCAGATCAGGCCATCTCTGAGCAGATTGGTGGATTCTGTGCACAAAGCCCTGGTATTAGGTCAACTCGATTTATGAGTTTCACTTCTCAGGTCACTCTGTAACTACACAGTAACAGAAAGTACGCAGAATTCATTAAAAGCCACCTGTGGAGTCCATAGAGGGGAAGTGGGGTGGGTGAAGTTACAGATCAGGGACGTGGTAATAAAGCAAAATGATGATAACCCATAAACCCAAATATCTAGAAACTGATATTCTAGAAACTGAGGAAAGTAAAGCTACAAGTTTAACAAAATAAAAAGAAGCAAAGGAGAAGCCAACTTCAGAGCCAGCCTATGCAATTCCTCCATGGCAGCGCATGTTTGTCTGATTGAAGCCTGGCCCTGCTGTTCTTCAGTGCCTTCCTATTAGTGCCTTAAGTAATCAACATCTCCAGTAATCCCTCTGCAGTGTTCAGGAATTCAACTCGTCATGGGGAAACCTGTGGTTTGAGGACTTAAGTTTTTAAGATAACGTCTTTTCTTTTCAAAACTGGACATTTTTATTCCAAATAAAAGAACCTATCCCCCCCCAAAAAAAGAATAGTTTCACTGCCCTGAAAATCCTCTGTGCTCCCTCCCAGCCCCCCCGCAGCCCCTGGCAACCACAGATCTTTTTACCGTCGCCATAGTTTTTGCCTTTTCCAGGATATCATGTAGTTGGAATCATACAACTTTTCAGATTAGTTTTTTTTATTTAGTAATATGCATTTTCGTTTCCTCCAAGTCTTTTCATGGCTTGATAGCTCTTTTTTTCTTTTTAAGTGCCCAATAATATTCCATTATCCATTCACCTACTGAAGGACATCCTGGTGGCTTCCAAGTTTTGGCAGTTATGAATAAAGCTGCCATAAACGTCCACATGCAGGGTTTTGTGTGGACATGTTTTCAACTTCTTTGAGTAAATACCAAGGGCGCGGTTGCTGAATCATGTGGTTAGAGTACATTTAGGGTTTTTTTTTAATTAATTTATTTTATTTTATTTATTTTTGGCTGCATTGGGTCTTCATTGCTGCGCACGGGCTTTCTCTAGTTGCCGCAAGCGGGGGCTACTCTTCCTTGTGGTGCACGGGCTTCTCATTGCAGTGGCTTCTCTTGTTGCGTTGCGTGGGCTCTAGGTGCGCAGGCTTCAGTAGTTGTGGCACGCGGGCTCAGTAGTTGTGGCTCACGGGCTCTAGAGCACAGGCTCAGTAGTTGTGGCACACAGGCTTAGTTGCTCCGTGGCATGTGGGATCTTCCCAGACCAGGGCTTGAACCTGTGTCCCTTGCATTGGCAGGCGGATTCTTAACCACTAGGCCACCAGGGAAGTCCGTAGAGTACGTTTAGTTTTTAAGAAAACCACAAAACTCTTTTCCAAAGTGGCTGTTTTGCGTTCCCGCCAACAATGAATGAGAGTTCCTGTTGCTTCACATCCTCGCTAGCGTTTGGTATCGTCACTACGATCATATTTTGTGTGGAACTTCCAGGGCATTTTCCCATGGAAAGAGCTGTGTGATTCTAGGCAAGTTACTTCCCCTCTCTGTGCCTGTTTCTTTACCTGTAAAATGGGGATAATAGGGAATACTCACCCCGTAGGATTTTTGTGAGGATTAAAATGCATTGATACATGTAAAGTACTTAAAATAGTACCTGGCATAAAATAGGCACTACCTATCCACGTGTATTGATTTTTTAACTTTACAAAAGAATAATGTCATATTATACCCAATTTCCTTTAGTTTCATTCCTAACAGTACATCTGGAGCACCCTTCCATGTCAATACACACAGATCTACATCATCGCTGTCACTGATGGCAAGGAACCTCATTCTGAAGGGTGTACCGTAATTTATTTAGCCAGTCCTCTATCATGGGCATTTAAGTTGCTTCCAGTTTTTCACACTTAATAGATGAGGCTGACATAAATATTATTCACACATACCTGTTCATCTTATCTTTATCATCCTAGATGTGGAAGGATATGAACCACTTTCATTCAACAAAGATTTATCGCAGGCCTCCTAGATACCAGGCACAGTGCAGGTTGGAAATATAATGGGGTCAGAAACAGGTAGAATTCAGGTTATGGGGTATATGGATGTTGGCTGTAAAATTCCTCCCTCTTCACTGTACATTTGAAATCTTTCATAATAAAATATTGGGGAACTAACAGGCACTCTCCCTGCGCTTGTAGATCTTAGGGTCTCAGGGAGGAATAGGGGTGGGGCATTAACTGAAAAATCACTCACATGTAAAACTTTAATCATGACAGTTGCTTTGAAGGAGAAGTGCAGGGCTCTGACCTGGTCAGGGACGGCAGGGCACCTGCAGGGTGCATAGGAGTTATTTGCCAAAGAGGGGAGGGGAGGGCATTCTGGGTGGAGGGAGCAGCGTGGTGGGATCGCAGGAAGCATGGAAAACTCACGGGACTAAAAGAAATGGAGGCGGAGGGCAGGGACTGGTGAAGGAGGTCCACAGGGGCTGTATCATGGTGTGGCCGGGGGCTTGCAGAGCACTGGTAAGAAGCTCTGCTTTAACCTGAGAGCAGAGAGAAGCCCACGAAAGGTTTTAAGTAAGGAACTGATGGAACAGGCTTGCATTTGGAGACAGTCATCTTGGCCACGAGTGGAAAATGTACAGGAAGGTGGCCAGCACAGAACCCCGGGAGAGCAGTTAGGAGGCTGTCACAAGACACGATGGTGGCCCTCACTGTGGCAATGGAGGGGACGGAGCAAGAGAGAAGATTCCAGGGGCATTTAAGAGATGAATCAACAGGCCTCAGTGATGGAGTTAGATATGGCTAGAAGGGAAGTGATGGAGAGAAAGGGGGCTACAGATCTCCAGGTTTCTGGCTTGTGTTAAAAGTACAGATGTGGTTCCTTCACTAAAATCCAGAGTAAAGAATGCCACAGGAGGACCAGGTTTGAGAGGGAAGATGAGTGTGAGGTGCCTGTAGACATCCAAAGTGAGGTGCCAAGGACGCAGCTGTCACCCTGGATATCCAACCGTATCAGTGATGTGGCCCTGGAACCCAGAAGAACATGTGCCACATAGCGGGTGCTTAGTCAGATGGGATGGATGGACGGGTGGATGGATGGATGGTGATTAAAGCCATACGTGTGAATGGTATCACTAGGAAGAAAGTACTGAATGAGAAGGGAGAGCCCAGGGCCACACCTGGGAAACTCCAACATTTATCCTTGATACTACTTGCCAAAGCGCTCTCCAGAGAGGCTGCGCAAATTTGACATTCTTACAATAATGAATGAGAATAGAGGAGTGATTTTCAACTCTGGTGATTAAGCAACCCCAGCCAGGATATGTCTAAGGTAATCCAGAAGGTGGTGTGAATTTCTTTTAAACGTGTTTAAAAAGAAAGGCAAGGCTTCCCTGGTGGCACAGTGGTTGGGAGTCTGCCTGCTAATGCAGGGGACACGGGTTCGAGCCCTGGTCTGGGAGGATCCCACATGCCGCGGAGCAGCTAGACCCGTGAGCCACAACTACTGAGCCTGCGCGTCTGCAGCCTGTGCTCCGCAACGAGAGGCCGCGATAGTGAGAGGCCCGCGCACCGGGATGAAGAGTGGCCCCTGCTTGCTGCAACTAGATGAAGCCCTCTCACAGAAACGAAGACCCAAGACAGCCAAAAAAATAAATAAATAAACAAATGTGGGGTTTAAGAAAAAAAGTATTAAAAAAAAAAAAGGCAAAATCCAGATGAACTTTTCTGTACGTGCCTGCCCCTCACCGATAGCGTAGAGAACAGGGGCGCTGCATTGCTCCCGGCAACCCAGCCCCTCCCCAACCCCTGTATTACTGTCGTTGTAATCACGGCAGAGTCTGAGTGTGCGTGAAACCAAGAGAGATGTGGCCCACGGTTCTAGCTGTTCTTCAAAATCAGAACTAAAACAAGGAAAGACCATGATCTCTATCCTAGTAATAGCGGGGCCAAGCAATGTGTGCACTGTCCCCTCCCCAGGCTTCAGGAGTCACTGAAGCCTCTGTCTCTAAATCTAGTCTTACATTCCCGTAAAGAAACATGGGTTGCGAAATTAAGCCATCAGGGGCTTCCCTGGTGGCGCAGTGGTTGAGAGTCCGCCTGCCGATGCAGGGGACACGGGTTCGTGCCCCGGTCCGGGAAGATCCCACATGCCGTGGAGCGGCTGAGCCCGTGAGCCATGGCCGCTGAACCTGTGTGTCCGGAGCCTGTGCCCCGCAAAGGGAGAGGCCACAACAGTGAGAGGCCCACATACCGTAAAAAAAAAAAAAAGAAGCTGGCTCAAAAACTTTTTATGTGTTAGACCACCGTGATAAGTGATTCAAGGTACTTCCCATTACTGAGGCCAGCAGGGGATCCCCGAGTCACTCATCACCATACACAAGCAGTCCTAAGAGCCTTGTGTGTTCACAGTTCCTAAGAGGAGGGTAGGAACCATGGTTTGTTTAACTCCTCCTCGGTACTTGTCACTGTGTTAGTTGTTTTACATGTACTGAGTACTTTCATCTTCCAACAGCCCAATGAGCCAGGTACTATTGTCGTCTTTATTTTGCAAGTAAGGAAACTGAGTATCAATAACATTAAGGAACTTGCTCAAAGTCACACAGCTGGTACATGGTAGGGTCAGGACTCAAACTGAGGTCGTTGTGATCCTGGCACTTGTGCTTTTTCTGTGACCCCACACGCCCTCCGAAGATCCAGAGGGGTACCAGGTACATGCCCAGGTCCTAGAGGACAGGTTCTGTCGTTAACTTGAACAGAGACAAACCTGAGAGTTTCATTCCCTGGAGTGAAGGGTGTCTGTTGCGCACCGCGGGCCTCGCCCCAGCAAAGCCCCATTTGCATTAGAGCAAATAAGTCTGAGTTCAGGCTTTGGAGACCAGCTGCTAAGGTGTGACTCTCAAGTGTGCGCTTACTCATTGTGTGAGCAGGTCTCGACTTCTGTGTGCCTCTGTTTACTTGGTTATAAAATGGGGTTAAGATCTCACCAGGTAGTTGTGAGGATTAAACGACGTGGTACCCAAATCATGGGGTCACACATAAGCCTTAGGAAACGGTAGCTGCCATCCGCATCAGCCTTGAATACTTGTTGATTGAATGTGAACTAAATGTGGATGGCAAGCAGATGGGTATGCACGCAGGTAGGGCAGCGTGATTTACTCACGCCGAGGTGCCTTTACCTGTGACCCCTGCCGCATCTCTATTTGACAGCTAGTCAGATTTTCTTAGCCGTGAGCACTCAGTTCTCTTCCCAGGCCTTCTTCCTCGGCTCTTGACAATGGGCTGCATTTCCTAGCTGCCGAGTGGTAAAGCTGGGACTCCATCCAGGTCCCTCTGACCTCAAAGCCCCTGCTCTGAACCACCATACTACCTGCCTTTTAAAATATTGTCCTAAGGGATAAAACGCACGTAACGAGCTAGGTCTGTAAAATCCTGGAATAAATCCCTCAGGGAAATCCAGGTTGAGTAACTATTGTTGGATCATGTCATGAGCAGCCCAGGAGATTGGGGTCACTACTAAAGATCTGATTGGTTAAGATATCACCTAACACCTGTCAGAATGGCCGTCACCAAAAAGAACACAAATAACAACTGTTGGCGAGGATATGGAGAAAAGGGAACCCTTGTACACTGTTGGTGGAAATGTAAATTGGTGTGGCCACTACGGAAAACAGTTTGAAGGTTTCTCAAAACACTAAAAATAGAACTACCACATGATCCAGCAATTCCACTCCTGGGTATTTATTCCCCTAAAATGGAAAACACTAATTCAAAAAGATACATGCACCCCAATGTTCATAGCAGCATTATTTACGATAGCCAAGACATGAAAGCAACCTAAGTGCCCATCAATAGATGAGTGGATAAAGAAGATGCAGTAGGGAATTCCCTGGCGGTCCAGTGGATAGGAGTTGACGCTTTCACTGCTACGGCCCAGGTTCAGTCCCTGGTTGGGGAACTAAGATCCCACAAGCTGCATGGTGTGGCCACCCCCCAAAAATAGATGTGATATATCTATATCTATATCTATATCTATATCTATATCTATATATGCAGTGGAATACTACACAGCCATAAAAAAGAATGCAATTTTGCCATTTGCAGCAACATGGATGGACTTGGAGGGTACTATGCTTAGTGAAATAAGTCAGACAGAGAAAGACAAATACTGTATGATATGACTTTTATGTGGAATCTAAAAAATAAAACTAGTGAATATAAGAAAAAAAGAAATAGACTCACAGATATAGAAAACAAACTAGTGGTTACCAGTGGGGAGCGGGAAAGGGGGAGGGACAAGTTAGAGGTAGGGAAATAAGAGGAACAAACTACCGTGCTCACTTCAGCAGCACATATACTAAAATCGGAACAATACAGAGAAGATTAACATGGCCCCTGTGCAAGGATGACACGGAAATTCATGAAGCGTTCCATCCTTCTGTGACCAGAATGGGAAGGAAATTCAAAAAAGAGGGGCTATATGAATACATAGAGCTGATTCACGTTGCTGTACAGTTGAAACTAACACAACATCGTAAAGCAGCTATACTCCAATTTTAAAAAAAAGAGGTACAAACTACTATGTATAAAATAAATAAGCTACAATGATATATTTTACAGCACAGGGAATATAGCCAATATATTTTTTTTAATTTCACTTTTTCCTAATTTTTTTTTCTTTTTTTTTTAAACCCCACATTTGTTCATTTATTTATTTTTTTGGCTGTCTTGGGTCTTCGTTTCTGTGCGAGGGCTTTCTCTAGTTGTGGCAAGCGGGGGCCACTCCTCATTGTGGTGCGCTGGCCTCTCACTATCGCGGCCTCTCTCGTTGCGGAACACAGGCTCCAGACGCGCAGGCTCAGTAGTTGTGGCTCACAGGCCTAGTCGCTCCGCGGCATTTGGGATCCTCCCAGACCAGGGCCCGAACCCGTGTCCCCTGCATTAGCAGGCAGACTCTCAACCACTGCGCCACCAGGGAAGCCCATAGCCAATATTTTATAATAACTATAAATGGAATATAACCTTTAAAAATTGTGAATCACTATGTTGTACACCTGAAACATACAATATTTTACATTGACTATATCTCAATTAAAAAATAAAAAAGCTGCGACCTAAAAAAAAAAAAATCTAATTGGTGAAGGATTACTGTGTGGTCCCACTGGAAGACAGGAAACATCTAAGGAGGACCTTAAAAGTCAGCTCCCCTCTCCTCCTGCCTGGTTTCTCAGCTTCTTTTGATAAGGGAAAGAAAGGACTTTTTACATTGATCTTTGCAAGCTCAGTTGATTGTGTCTATTTCTGCAAGACTTTGTTGCAAATAAAAGGATTCCCTGCATACATAGAAAATCGCTCTTTCTCAGATATCCAAGATACACAGTATTTTTATGTGAAAAAAAAGAAAGTTGTAATACAATATGCACAGTGTTCTCCCCTTTTTTTTCTTTTTTTTTTTTTTCAAATGCCAATATCCAACCACAGGAGAAATCTGGAGGAAAAGACATAAAAGTGTTGAGAGTATTATCCCAGCATGATAAGACTGCATGAGCCTTGACTTTCCCTCAGTCGTTCAACAACTATTTATTGCAGCCCTACTGTGTGCCGGCCACTGAGGATACAGCGGGGGGACACTTTCCACTTTATGGGTTTCTGCCCTGTTTGGATTTGTGTAACAGGCATGTGTAAATTTTGTAACCAGAACTATAATCAAGAATTGCTGCTTCTCCCAGAGAAGAAAATCCCTCTTTCCAACAGCCCAAGTCTGCATCACCCATCTCTGCCATCTCGGGATCCACCCAGTGCCCCTCTCCTCACGCACCCTTCACATAAGCCAGCCCAGCGCTTCACTCTCCAGCCTCTAGTCTCTCTGAAAAGAGAATGAGAGACCTAGGTCTGAATTCTGATCCTACTGCTTACCAGCTCCATAGCTTAACCTTGCTGGGCGTCTGTGTCTCACCTATAAATGCAAACACATTTCCTTGCTAGGCTGTTTGTAATGATCAGAAAATATCACGTGGTAAACTTCTGGCATGGTGCCTGGCACACGGCAAGTGGTTAATACTGAATAGCTATTATTATAATATTATTATTCTCACTCTTCCAAGCTGGAAATTCTCAGCAAGTGGCATTGTCAGAGGTCAAGGGCCCAGGCACGAGCCTATTCAGCTCCCCTCCTGTCTCTCTCCGCACCCACCTTTCCTCCTTTCCTTCCATCTTCCCTCACTACGTTCTCTTTCCAAATGCAGCTCTTCCCTCCCTGAGTCTCCCCTTCTCTCTCCCTCCCAGACCACCTTGTGCACAAGCTCCTGAATCACGACCTCCTTCTTCAGCGTCTACAGCCTCCCACTCCATCTTTCTCCTTCGTCATCAAACATGCACTTCAAGCTGGTGCATCTTCACTGGGACCACTGCTTCTTTAGCTCCTTTTCTACTGCTTGTACTCCTGTCCCACTAAGACCTTGAAGTGCATTACACCCTGTGTGCTCACCACCAACTTCCCACATTGTCTTTGCCTCTTTGGCAACTGACGTGGCCCCCCCTGCACTGAAGCCCCAGCTTCCTCCCCCCGCCATGTTCTCTCTGGCCTACCCAACCCTCTCGGTTTGCTTTCTTGAAACCCTCTCATCTTTCATAATTACAGCTTGGGTGGGTGATGCTCCTGGCAGCCAGTAGGTGGAGGCCAGGGATGCTGCTAAACGTCCTACGGTGCCCAGGACGGCTCCCACGACGAGGACTGTCCCGCCCAACACGTCGAGATGCTGCAGCTGAGAAATGCTGCTGGCTCCTTCGTCTCTGATACATCCCGGTTATTTTTCTGAAAAAAAAAATCACCCTTCATTAAGCCAACTCACTGCTCCATCAGAAGCTGAAATAGCAGTGACTCAGACCCTGGAGTCACACCACTGTGATCCCAAGCCCTGGCTCAGCCATTTGCCAGCTGTGTGGTGTCCAGCAGCCACAGGTCTCAGAGCCCGACTGCCTCATGTGTAAAAGGAGGCGATGGCGGGACAATACAGTGGGGTGATGCGTTGATTGCTTGGCAGAGGGCCGGGCACACAGGTCACACTCGTGACATTTCAGTGATGTTTAAATCAAGTTTATACTCTTTAGGCTACTGTTCTAGGCTGGCCACAAACTGAACTCAGCTTTCCATCCCAACTCTTCCCTCTACTCCTCCCCTCCCCCATCATCTGCTCTAACCCAATTAAGCTCTTCCAGAACATGCACTGCATTTCCCCACCTCTCATCCTACCTCCTGCCTTCACCCCCCATATTAGTTTCCTATGGCTGTTCTAACAAATTACCACAAACTTAGGGGCTTAACACAACTCATATTTATTCTTTTACAGTTCTGGAGGCCAAAGGTCCAAAATCAGTTTCGCTAAGGTAAAGGCAAGGGGCTGGTTCCTTCTGGAGGCTCTAGGAAAGAATCCGTTTCCTTGCCTTTTCTAGTCTCTAGACTGGAAAAGGCGAGGAAATAAAAATTCCCCGCTTTCCTTGGCTCACGGCAGAGGAGCACCTTCAACTCTCTGCTTCTGTCACATCACCGTCTCTGTCTGTCTGTAGTCAGACTCCCTGTGTCTGCTTCTTGTAAGAACCCATGCACCTATATTGGGTCCCCCCAGCTAATCCAGGATAAGCCCGCATCTCAAGATCCTTACCTTCATCACATCTGCAAAGGTCCTTCTGCCCTGTCAGGTAATGTTCATAGGCTCTAAGGATTAGGACCCAGACATCTTTGGGGGGGAGGCATCATTCACCCAACCACCTCTTCCATTCTGACATGCCATCCCCTCCAACTCTGCATACCCATGCGTGCCCACGCCCAGTGGGGCCTCAGCCAAGCAGTGATCACACCAGGTGAATGATGGCGCCTCCCCTGGGACTTTTTCATAGACGGATGCTGTGCAAGGACCAACCTTGGGGAACTTCCCAGGATAAATACCGTGTTTAGAGGGAATAGGGCTTTCAAGAAGCCAAGCTTGCTGCTGGGTGGAGCCCTGGGCTAGGACACAGAAGCCTGGGTTCAAGTCCATCCTCACACCCGTGGCCGAAGGTTCCCCCTCAGTGCCCCCGCCCTGGGAGGCTGCAGCCTCATATGAGCTGTGTGGCCTTGGACAAGTCATTTCACCTCTCTGGGCCTCGATACCTCACCTGCCAAGGGAGGATGGTGAGCTAATTAGTACTGGCCTGTGGTAAGTGTCCAGTAAATAGCAGCTGTGACTTTTACATGCAGTAACTTCTTCCTGAGCCTTTCTTTTGAGTGTAAATTATTTCTTTTATAGATCACAAGGACCACATGGATGGATCATTTCTAGACTTAAAGACCCTCGGGATGGAAAAAAATGTTCAGAAAATATTGGATGTAAAACCTGACTTGCCACCTTTTTCAAGAGTAGAGATCGGAACGGTAACCAAAGAAACTTTGTCTCTGCATTGACTGACACGTGGGGAGGGTGGGCATGAGGACAGACATGAGCCGTGTGCCCTGGCACCACTGTATACATCATTGGTTCGAGGCCAGGTCCTCCCTGATGGGCTAACACCTGTATGGACTGATCGGTGCCTGGCCGTACCACCGATCCAATGTTTGAATAGAAAGGCGGCTTGCCATCATGTACAGCATGATATAGCATTGCACTGATGCTGGCCAGGTCAATCTCTGGGCCCTCCTTTTCACATCACATGTTGTATTCTGCAGAAAATATCCAACAAGCTAATGTACAACAGTATGTCATGAGCTTGCCTAACATTTGCTTTTTGCTATAAACTGAAAAACATGAACACATAAAGGGCAGCAGAAGGGAGCCATGATGATTAAGAAGACACAAGTTCTAGAATCAGAGACCTGTGTCCTAATCCCAGCTCTGCAAGCTCTGTGACCTTGGGCAGCCTCCTAACCTTTCTGGGACTTCAATTTCCCAGCTGTAAAATGATGATGGAAAAATTAAAGGAGATCATTATGTAAAGTGCTTATCCCAGTGCCTAGCTCATAGCGAGCACTTTAATAGATGATAGTTATTATTGTCAAACAGTATTTAAAGAGTATTATCCAAGAAAACCTTCCTTTCTTAGGGAGCATAGTTTGTGTTTTCCAGGATTTTCAGAAGTAATTTGATTGTTAGGTTGAAGGTGCCCTGTATCCTAAATGGATGTTTGATCGGGTGTTTGACTGACACATGACAATGGACAGCTCAGGTCAGCGTGGCTTGCTGTGGCAGCTGGTCTAAACCAGCTTTTGGAAAACATAATAAAGCCATCCTCTCTGTACCAGCATTTTCTCCTACAATTTTTCTAGACATTTGCTCACACGTCTAGAGATGTGAGTCTTCAGAAACGTGTTGGTCTTCCTGATAAAATCGAACCTTCCTTCTCTGAGGTTGGGAGTAGAGGGACCGTCTCCAGGTGGGGAGCTCAGCTGGATCTCACGTCCTGATGGTCCTGCTTCCAAGACCTTCTCCTTGGCAACAAGCCCTCATCCCACCACTGACACCACAGAGCAGGAAACCTCCTAACTCTCAATCCTCCAAGGTTGGCAGTAATTAAATGAAAGAGCAGGAGGAAGAATAGCTGACATCTGTGAACTGCTTACTGTGTGCCAGGCGTTGAGCTCAGCCGGCTCCATGCCTTATGTCATTGAACGATCGTAGCAGCCTTGTGTCATAGTTACTATTATTGTCCCCATTTAACAGATAAGAAAAAGTAAGACTTCAGGAGGTCAAGTACCTCACCCAAGGTCACAGAATAATGATTGAAGACACACCAGGGGTGTGTCCCTGGTGGTGTGTCTGCTAGCCTGCAGAGACCGGGTGGGGACTGTGTGCTTGGATCCTGTAGCCCAGGCTCTTCCTTAGTGACCCTCCCCTCAGGAAAAGAGTGGGCGTCTGGAGAGGTACAGAGGAAGCAGCTCAGGGTAGCTGAAGACACTGAGCAGCATCTCAGGTTCTTTTTGCAGCAGATCTGCCCGGTTTATTGTCATCTTCAGATACCCTCTTTTATTCTCATCTCCATAGATACATAGACAAATATGTCCACTCTTATCTATCACAGTCACTTTGGGGGCCATTATAGTTTTTTAGTTGTTTTGTTTTTAATCTCAGAGGTTTTCAGGGTAGTGCCAACAAATGCTAGGGCTAAGAGATGCTCATGGCAAGCATTAAAAGCCAATTTATTTTTTAAGGAGGCTTATTAGGGTTATTTGTAGTCGTTCAGATCGGGTAACCTATTCAGACTGGTGGCCATTCCATGCAGTCATTTGGGCTTCCAGCAGCCAGCTGGCTGGTTGGGGTCTTAGGGAGATGCAGCTGCAAACACTATCTGCATTGTCTCTGGAAAGGGTCTGAAGTGATGCTCACCCACCAGGTTCCAGAACTAGGAGAAGGTTGGGCCAAATTTTGTGAGGGTATGGTTTCTGCTGCACAGAAATGAGATTCCTTTAATAAAAAGGAGGGAGGCTATTTTCCACTTAACCTTCATTCGTTCATTCCACAAACATGCCCACTATGCACCACTCGGTGCCAGGTGCCATGCTGGGCACAAGGAGGGAGATAGTGAGCAAAAGCCGCATGGTCCCCATTTTTCTGGAGCTTGTCTTCTCAACATCAGCGGTACTGATTTTTTGAGCCAGGTAACTCTTTGTTTGGGAGACTGCCCTATGCATCATGGGGTGTTTAGCAGCATCCTTGTCCTCTACCCACTAGACGCCAGCAGCAATTATGACAACCACAAATGTGTCCAGGCATTGCTAAATGTCCTGGAGGGGGTAGGGTGGACAGAGTCACCCCCGGTTGAGAACCACTGGCCTAAAGGGAAGACAGACGAGACGGTGGCCAAAGAACGGCACAAGTGATGCATCATTTCAAAGGCAGTCGTGCTCTGAAGGGGTAGGAACACAGTCATATAGAAAGCAGTTCACAGAGTCAGACTGGATTTAAAACCAACTCTCTTGGCATGGACATATATACACACACACGCTACCAAAGGTAAAATAGATAGCTCGTGGGAAGCAGCTGCATCGCACAGGGAGAGCAGGTCGGTGCTGTGTGTCTACCTAGAGGGGTGGGATAGGGAGGGTGGGAGGGAGACGCAAGAGGCAGGGGATATGGGGATATATGGATACGTATAGCTGATTCACTTTTTGATACAGCAGAAACTAACACACCATTGTAAAGCAATTATACTCCAATAAAGATGTTAAAAAAATTAACTCTCTCAAATTATTCTTTAGTATCTTTCCAGTTCTTCCATTATTCTTTGGGTTATTCTTCTGGATGTAGAAAATCATAATGGAATGCCAAGAGAGTTTTTCTTCTTTTTTTTTATTTCAGCCTCAAAATGGCCTTTCCAGCCCAGGGTCCATCATGGTCTCTGAGAAGTTAAGGAAAATGGATGTGGCTGAGGCTTTAGATCTTAGTGAAAAGCTGGTAGGTATACCCAGCATCAGTCCCCTCCTGTCCAAACCTGCGTGCCCTGCAGATAGTTTAAACATCAACCTCACATACATGTTTAGTTGTTACAGTAGCTCCACGAGACCCATCTCCTATCCCAGCATGGGCTGGAAATTGCAGAGCCCAATTCCTTGCAAGACTGGGTAGTAAGAATGAATGTTTATGTCTGTTGTCATTCCCCCTCCCCACTTCCCCCCAATTCTCAAAAAGGCATAGTGTAAATGGATGCGGGGGAAAATGAAAGTCCTACTAAAAGCCCCAAATGCACTCATTTGCAAAGCATGTGTTTCTTCTCTGCAACTGCAGAAAATGAATGAAACAGAATTAGACGTTTGCCTCCTCAAAGGGGCCACCAGCGGTCTTGGGCCAGGCCTCTTACCTGCGAAATGCTTTCTCATAGTACATGGACATGAGCAAAACCCTCGGGACTTTGATGAACATCAAAGGTATGTCAGGTCACGTGTCCATGAAACACCTCTCCCCAAAAGAGAGGGAGAGAGTCTACCAGCTTCGACAAAGAGACCTGTACCTGGTGTTTGATAAGATCACCCTACTCAAGAACCAGCTGCAGAGAAAAGAAGAGCTTTTGAGACGATACGAGAAGGACATTGAACAGCTCAAATATGGCCCATGTCTCCGGCAAAAGGCCCAGGCCTCCATTCTCCAGGCTAAACCTCGGTGCAGCTGCAGACCCGTAGGGACCAGAACAAGAAGACAGAGGCCTGGGTGTGGAGGGGGGCAGGCGGGATGGTGACTCAGGGCCTGATGGACCCAAGTCTCTGGGCAAGAAAGCAGCAGTTAAAGTACCCTACTGTTAAGGAATAAGGTGCACCTTTTATAAATGTGTCTGATGTTTCACCATGTGTGTGCTTTTCGTAATTCCATCGTATTTTCAGTGGTATCCGTTCCCCCACCCTCTCTGGGAAATTGGGAGGGGCTGGTAGCATAACCGTTACCCCCTTCATGCTGCACGTCCACAGCCAATGGGCTATTTATTCTGCCCTCTAGTCCCCACATCTTCAGCCTTCCCCCAACTTGTAAGGAAACCGCGAAGCCAGGCATATATGGAAGTGTTCTGAGGATCTCCCAGGTCGGGAGCATTGGTGGTGAGTGAGAAAGCTGAGGAGAAAAGAGACTTTGTCTCTCCTGTGTGCTCAGGCAGAGCAAAGTGTCGGTTCAGATGTACCAGTCACAGGTGGCAAAGCTGAAGGACGACATCTGCAAAGAGGCCGAAGAAAAGGCGCTGCTGAAGGAGGCCCTGGCGCACATGGAAGAGCGGCTGCACCAGGAGAAGAGGGTCACCAGGGCGATCAGGCAGCAGAAGGGGAGAGGTCCCTGCTCGGAGCAGAGCCTCTGAGGCTGCCCCTCAGCTCCCTTTAGAAACAGCCAACTGAGGTCCCAGTGGGATCCAGGCAGCACAGAATGCATTCGCTCATTGCAAAGGAAGGTGGCAGAATAGCTTTAGCATTAGGCAGACTTAGGTTTAGACTCTTGTTCTGCCATTTACTGTGTGACTTCAGGCAGCTTTTTTTTTTTTAACATCTTTATTGGAGTATAATTGCTTTACAGTGTTGTGTTCATTTCTGCTGTGTAACAAAGTGAATCAGCTATATGCATATGTATATCCTCAGATCCCTCCCTCTTGCGTCTCCCTCCCACCCTCCTTATCCCACCCCTCTAGGTGGTCGCAAAGCAATGAGCTGATCTCCCTGTGCTATGCTTCCCACTAGCTTTCTATTTTACATTTGGTAGTGTATATATGTCCATGCCACTCTCTCACTTCATCACAGCTTACCCTTCCCCCTCCCCATTTCCTCAAGTCCATTCTCTACATCTGTGTCTTTATTCCGGGCTGCCCCTAGGTTCATCAGAACCTTCTTTTTTTTTTTTTTTTTTAGATTCCATATATATGTGTTAGCTTAACCTCTCTGAGACTCAGTCTAGCTTGCCTCTATTTTTTTTAACTTTCTTTTTTTTTAATTTAATTTTTATTTTATATTGGAGTATAGTTGATTTACAGAGTTGTGTTAGTTTCAGGTGTACAGCAAAGTGATTCAGTTATACATATACATATATCTATTCTTTTTCAGATTCTTTCCCATATAAGTTATTACAGAATATTGAGTAGAGTTCCCTGTGCTATACAGTAGGTCCTTGTTGATTATATATTTTATATATAATATTGTGTATATGTTAAACCCAAACTCCTAATTTATCCCTCCCCACCACATTTCCACTTTGGTAACCATAAGTTTGTTTTCAAAGTCTGTGAGTCTCTTTCTGTTTTGTAACTAAGCTCATTTGTATCATTTTTTTTAGATTCCACATATAAGTGATATAATATGATATTTGTCTTTGTCTGACTTACTTCACATAGTATGATAGTCTCTAGGTCCATCCATGTTGCTACAAATGGCATTACTTCGCTCTTTTTTATGGCTGAGTAGTATTCCACTGTATATTTGTACCACATCTTCTTTATCCACTCCTCCATCGACATTTAGGCTGCTTCCATGTCCTGGCTGTTGTGAACAGTGCTTTCTGAGACTCATAGTCTAGCTCGTCTGTATTTTTTTAACTTTTGATAATTCGTGTATTTTATCTTGTTTTTTCTATCCAGATAACTATTTTTTCTACCAGTTTTATTGAGACATAGTTGACACACAGCACTGTACTGAGCTTAAGGGTGTCCAGCATCATGATCTGACTTCCCTGCCTCCTGCAATGATGACCACAATCAGTTGAGTGAACAGCCCGAGTGTTTTTAAAGGCGGCGCTTCTGATTTTCATTGTTCTGCCAGGTGCCAGGGATACACCGAGGAATAAGCTCTCTGAGAATAAAGATTTGGGTTTGCTCTTCTGAGTAGCCAGAATAGTACTCCAGTCTTTCTGACTTGGGGCTGTGTATTTGTACACGCATGCTTGCGTGTATGTGTGTACATGTGAGTATGTGCTGTGTGTTTGCATGTGTGTGTATTTGCATCTGTGTGTTTGTTGACTGCATGAGCTCTAAGGAGGCCAAGGTCATAGAAGGGTGCCCTTCTCCTCAACCAGGAGGTGATGGTCAGATAGTTCCTTGCAGAAGCCTGCCCTCCATCCTGCGAACCTTCCAGGCAATAGGTTTCCAGACAACAGGCTCTCTGGCTTAGAGCCCCAGAAATGAAAAGTGGCTGTCCTGCTCTGAGGGAGCCTGGATGCGGTGTTTCCAGTGCTCACTGCTGTGAATTAAACATCACAGGCCTTAGTCTGCATGTGTCATCGGGCTGCCTCAGGCAGAGGACAGTTTCCTTTCACACCAAGCAATGCCAGGGAGAGCTGGGCCAGTGACAGAGTTGTGACTTTCCCTTTGATGTGCCCTCTGGAGAGCTCACCCCTCCCCGAAATGCCGCCCCCACCCCCAGGGCTTGGCAGACTAGGCCCCAAAGCAGAGACACCAGACCACAGAATGGGACAGAGAAGGGCCCAAAAAAAGCCATTGTCATGTACTGAAAACCTGAGGATTTACATAATCAGGCTTCACATGCATTATTCATGGGCTGCCTCATTCATACACAGTGCAAGGGACAGGCCAGCCTGTTTGTCAGGAAGAAAACAATAATACATTTTAAAGTTTTGCTGGATCCTAAAGGGCACTTGTATATATCTGTCTTGGCATCTGTTCCTTCCAGGGAGTATATCTTCGTTGTCTTTAAGCAGAAATTAACAGAAAGTAGAATTCCTCTTTTCTAAGTTTTACACTTAGTATTTTCACAAGGAGCCTTAGGTTTTTAGCCTCCTGTATGAAACTTTGAAACTCTTCACCCGTTCACAGAGGTGGCAGTGTTGAAGCACTGAGATGAAATTACACATCTTTAGCCTCAGAATTGCCCCCCCCCAAAAAAAAATGGAGTTTGTAGTTTTAATTTTTGACCATCTATTCACCAAGCAGACCTTTCAAGAATCAAAAGTCCTATTTCCACACTAATATCGCTGGCTGTGAAAATGAGACTTGGTATAAGATGCTGGGCCTTCACAGCGAACTGGGTCTGTGGCTCTGTCCATGTGGCAGAGGGACGGGAACCGCGGCCCAGGCCGTGCTCACTCGAATCCACTTCCCACATCACCCAAGAAGCCGGCAGTGTCTCTCAGAGTTCAGAGGCCAGATTTGGAGTCAAACAAATAGGGGTCAAGCCCCACCGCTGCCCCGAATGACCCTGAGTAAGTGGCTTGACCTCTGTATCCCAGGTTCCTCAACAAAAGCAACCAAAACTGTTAGCAAGGGGCCTACTCCGTGGGGCAGTGGGAGGGTTAAATGGCAAAATGCCTGCAGTGCCTGGCACATCACAAGCCCCGTTTCTAAGGGGGAAGAATAGGCAGCTCATGGATGGGTGGGGATTCCTCTATTTCTTTCAGGGAGCTTCCTGCCAGCTGACGCCTTCCCCGGTCCTCCCAAAGCTGCCAGCTCTTATGGGACGCGCTCTTCTCTTTGGTGAATACGACTAGGCCACGGCCAAGAAAGGACCCAGATACCTTTTGTGAAAGGGCTAAGGCTGGGATTTTCAAGAGGAAATTTTTAAATGCACAGAAGTTGCCACTTGGGAAGCACGCAAGCCCTTTCTTAGGGCTTGAAGTGGAAGAAAGGCTGAAGGGCACCGGCTGCTTCTGGCAGGAGAAGCCGCTCAGCTCTCCTGCCAATCAAATCTCCAGCCAATCAAGTCCTGGCTAGGGGGCGTGACCACCACTTTGCCTTGTGGTCTCAGCCAGGAAAAGCCCCTAACCTTCCCTCTGCTTAATTAGCTCGGATCCCTCTTCTTTAAGATGAGAATAAAAATGGCACCTAGCTCGTAGCCTTCCCAATTGGAGCTTGTATACAAAAGCCTTAGCACATAGGACCACAAAGCATTCACCCTCTCCTACCATCGTCATTATCCTCACTATTCTCTTTAACTCACTATCTTCCAAGATTTCCTTGGGCCCAGGTATTCTCAAGATTCTGGCTTCCTCCGTGCCACTTCTGTGTTTTGTTTGTTTGTTTGTTTGTTTTTGCGGTACGCAGGCCTCTCACTGTTGTGGCCTCTCCCGTTGTGGAGCACAGGCTCCGGACGCGCAGGCTCAGCGGCCATGGCTCACGGGCCCAGCCGCTCTGCGGCATGTGGCATCCTCCTGGACCGGGACACGAACCCTGCGTCGGCAGGCGGACTCTCAACCTCTGCTCCACCAGGGAAGCCCCACAATTGGTAGATGTTGTGTAGGAGGAGCGTGGGATGGGAGGGGCTTGGGGTGGTACTCTTCCGCCCACAATGATGAAGTAGAACCATGTGGCCAGGCCTATGCAGCATACGGATAGAAGAAGGCTAAAGAAAAAGACCCTCCCGCACCCCCTTCATCACATCCCAGTGTGTTCAGTAAAGTTCAGGAAAAGCAGGTGCACAGGGGCCAGGCTCTGCCCTTCAGTGCCCAGTTGCCCACTGACGGAACTTAATCCAGGAAGGAATTTTGCAGCAATGTTCAAACTGGGGTTCCCTGGAGCCTTTGGGTGCCATGGAAAGGTGTGACTCTCAAAGCACACACACCTTTCTCCCGCCAGAGAAGCTCTCCATTATCTTATACCCCAAGTTCCTCATGGGATTTTGCTTGGATAAACGGTTCTGCAAAAAAAAAAGGCGGGGGATGGGGTGGGAGAGAAGATGGCTGTTGGTTTAAAACTAACCCCTGCTTTATAATATCTGGGAATTTGGATAGTGATTGTCTCAACTGAGTTTGTGATAAATACTGAGTGGCTGCAGGCTCGAGGCCTTCTCCACGGAAAATGCCTGGAGGGCAACTGTCAGTTCAATACGGGCCCATCAGCCTTCACAGACAGTCCTCTGAGGGTAGAGTTAGCATCCTTCTGGGAGAATGGAAGAGTCTTGTAAGCACCTATGCCCTGTCCCAAAAGACAGCCTTATTTCCTCCCTGAGTTTTGTGACTACCCGGTAGGGTTGCCAGATTTAGGGGAAAACAAACAAACCAAAAACACGATGCCCAGTTAAATTTTAATTTCAGATAAACAACAAAAGCTATTCAGTATAAATGTCCTAACTATTACACGGGGCATATTCACACTCACAAATTTGTTGGCTTCATTCTGAAATTCAGATTTAACTGGGCATCCTGTATTTTATCTGGCAACCCCTCCAACATTTACTGAGCACCAACTAGACACCAAGCAGGGAGGTTCTGAAGCAGGTGTCGCAAGATGGCAGCCCACAGATATATTCCATTTGGCTCATGGGATTTTTTTTTAAGTTACATTTCAAAATAGGGCAGTTTCCTGGAATACTCTGGATTTCCAGCTTCTCTGGGAAACTTGGGAGATCTGGCGACCCTAGGCCCACAGACCCACAAGCCACCATCACAAGCCTCCATCTTCCAGGCCCCTTAGAAAGGCCCTGGGCTCGTGTGTTTGCTGCTGTCCACCACCACCCCAGCTCACTTCACCCACTTCTTTTCCTGGCCGCTGTAGGAATCAGGTTGGCGACCCCAGTGGATGCTCAGGGCTCTAGGAGAACGTCTCCTTCCTGACACCACTGCACATTCACCTGCGGAGTGTCAGTCTGCAAGGGAGACCCCAGTTCCCTCTCACTTTTGTGTCTCCAGTGCCTAGGGGATGCTCTTTCTTTGATGAGCTGCCCCTGAGGTGCAGGGTCTTGAGCAGATCAGGGTCAGCAATAGTAATCAAACCCCAGGGGAGCGGCAAGCTCCAGGTTTTCAGTGATGCTGGCTTCCCAACAGGCCCCTGTAGTCCCTGCCAGGGAGGTTAGCCACTGGGACTTTCAACATTTCCACTGGGTGGAAAGCCACTGGACATCTACAGCCTCTTCCACTGATCTAGGAGGCTCTGCTTCCAGCTAAAGCAGATCTGTCCTCCAAGAAGAATACAGTATCCTTCATAGCCTTCTTGGTTGACCACCTCCTTCTCTGCTGGAATCTGGAACAGAGATTCCCTAAAAGGTGCAGCAGGACAGTGTAGCGTTGCCCCAAAGCCACACCCCCTTCTGCAGACCTCTATCCTCACCTCCTCACCTAGGAAGGCTCAACATTCCATCCAAATGGGTAGCATCTGAAAGTTGAGAAAAATCCATTTTTCTCTGATGCAAAAGGCAAAGAAGAACATACGCTAAATTTTGTCAATATTCTTTCTGTGTTAAAGAGACGAATGTTTGGAGAGCTGATGAAGAACTCAAAGATGCAGAACTCACATTTCCAGGTGAGCCAGAAGAGAGAAGAGAGAAAACCCTAGAACGTCAGCAGGAAGCCCAGTGGACAGTTATCCCACATCTATTATGTATTGAGCATTTGACATGTGCCGGGCACAGAGCCAAACACTCGACGTGCAGTATCTCTTTTAAGCTTCACAACAACCCTATGGGGTGGGTGTTGTTATTATACCCAATTTACAGATGAGGTGTCTGAGGCTCAGAGACTTTCTTTGTCCAGAGCCACACAGCTCAGTAGGAGAGCTGGGAATCAGTGCAGATCTGACACCCAGGTGAGTGCTAGCTTTTCCTCCTTTAGGTTAGAAACCTCCAGGTAATAAACCTGATACATTTCCAGTGGTATTTCTCTTAAATTTCAAGGAAGCATCCTCTAGAATTCTCTTCAAAGTTGAGAATTAAGACTATGAAATCTTGAACATGTTGAAACATTGCCATTGACAAATCAGCCCTGGAACTGGAATTAAGCCAGTCCACGTTCCCACTTTGCAGACAGTAGAGGCGAGCTCTCAGGAAGCTAGAAAGCCAAACACATTTTGGTTGAATATGAGAGAGGAGACATTCAAGTTTGATAAAAGGCCACAGTCATGCTGAGGCAACCAAATTATCATGGGAAGAAACGAAGATATTCTAGGTGAGGGATATATTTGAAAAATAGAAGCTTCTCAACCAGCATCCTTGTGCTAAGACCAGAAGGTGGTTACTCCCCAGAGCAGGATGTTAAGAGGATAGAGAGCATCCTGAGGGCCCCACTTGATCTGAGACGTTTGCCACCCTGCAAAGTGGAAACGACTGGAAGTTTGTTACTTATTCACTCACATATATGACTGAGCTGGGAGGAGGCAGAAACTGCCCTACATCTAGGTTTTGTCTGAGGACCACCTGCGGATGTGAAATGGCAGAGGAGATATTGGGATGGGCCCCGGATGTTGTGGGAACATTGTGCTTCTCTGAGATGTGAGACCCCCTGGAACTTCACGCTGCCTCTGGCTTTAACAGAAGCGGGGCAGATGGTGCTTCGGCTAAGAGCAAAGAGCCAACTTCCCATTCTCCCTGCCCTCCAGCCTGAGCTTAGAAGTTTGGTGTCTAAGATCTCCTCAGTACAGAAAGGTTTCCTCCAGGTTCCTTGCCAAGTGTAACTTGGGCGACTCCTTCCCCAAGAGTGGGCCTTGGGCTTCCCTGGTGGCGCAGTGTTTGAGAGTCCGCCTGCCGATGCAGGGGACACGGGTTCATGCCCCGGTCTGGGAAGATCCCACATGCCGCGGAGCGGCTGGGCCTGTGAGCCATGGCCGCTGAGCCTGCACGTCCGGAGCCTGTGCTCCGCAACGGGAGTGGCCACAACACTGAGAGGCCCGTGTACCGCAAAAAAAAAAGGGGGGGTGGAGGGGGCTTTTTTAAGGATATAGGGGTGAGTGCCTCATAAAAACTGGGAGCTGAAAGAGAGACTGGCCTCGAAATAGAACTGGTAAGCCATCAGATCTCAGGCATCATCTCTTTTACACACACACAAGCATGCGCACACGCACACATAGGCCGTATCTCCTCTCTGTGTCTCTGTGTGGCTCCCCTGATCTCTGCTCTCTCCAGTCATGTGACAGGAAGGAATGACCTCATGGTCCCCCAGTTCAAAGGACCAGCCCAGGAAGCAAGTAGCATCTTAGAACCCATAACCCAAATCCTGGGAGTGACCATCTTAAAAGCCCAGCCCGTGCCAAGTGCCCGATCAGCTATGACCAGGGACAGAGTCACACACATGGCTGCCTGGATCCAGGAGTAGTGCTCAGAAAAGGGTTAGACAGACCCCCTAGAGTATGCTGCATTTTACCCTCCTAAGACATCAGAGACATAAGGCATTCAGTTCAGTAACAGCTTTTCGAGAGAAAGTCCATCCCAATGAAATTGCCTATCATCAGAAACTCCTGGTTCAAAAAAAGATGCAAATGTCAGAAGAAAACGTTATCTGTGTATCTGGAAGAGTGTACACCAAAATGTGAATAAGGTTACCTGTGGGTAGTGTGATAATGGTGGATCATTTTACCTTCGTTTTGCTCACGTCTATGTGTATATATAAATATTTTTTACAACAAAGATTTTATTTTGAGTAAAAAAAAATGCCATTTGAGAAATATTTGGGGATCTCCCTACAATTATAGAGTTTGGGCATTTGTTGCTCTTGCTTGTTGTAGGTTGGAGCCAGAAAAGGCACCCCAAAGATGGACCAAGGAAGGGAGATGCTGAAGAGAGAAATGTCCAGCAAATCCAGCCAGAGCCTTCTGTTTTCTAAACCTGGTGGAAGGAACTAGAAACGTCGTCCCGCTGGGCCTCGCGTGATCCTCCGTGAGTCAGTGTAACTCTTCTGCGTCCAACTACTAAGATGCTTTTTTAGGACATTAAAGGTTGCTACCCTAGTGTGTTGCTTCCTAGACTGGTATTTTGCACAATACTGTATTTTGGAGTGTGTGAGGAGAGGGGTTCTTTTCACAGATATTATGAATGTAAACATACACAGGCATATGAAGACTAAGTTTGAAATTCAGACTCCTAGGCCTGGTAGATGCAATTATGTGTTTGGGTAGTGACAAACCCAAATGTCACACCTCCAAGGAGCTCTGAGAAGCCCGCAGTGGAGAAAACCCAGGGCGTGTACTGGGGCCACAGGACAGAATGGTAACCTCAGGGCTGTTGGGGCCATGGTATAGTGCATTTATATCTGAATTGATTATAATAAATGTGAACAGCAGCCAGTTTTATCGCTTCCATAACAGTGAGTCATGTTTATATGGCGCTCTGCGGTGTTCAAAACACTTCTTGTCTAATCCTCTCTCAAGCCCTGGGAGGTAAATAGCATTATGTTCCCCATTTTACAAAGGAGGAAGCTGAGGCCCAGAGAGGTTAAATGGCCCGTCTAAAGTCACACAGCTAGTAAATTGAAGAATTGGGGCTGGAACCCAGGTTTCTAACTCCATCTCACGCTGCCCATTCTGCCGCACCAAGACAGCCCAGTAGGTCAAGTCCCAGGCCATCAGGACAGACCAAGTACCCAGTCATCAAAGAACACACACTGCCCAGGTGGACACACCCCTTTCCTGTGGTGTTTGAAGAGACCCTCATTTTTGCCTTCTCTCCAGCCATCTGTTCTCTCCCTGCCTTTCTTGTACGGCCAGAGACCACCAAACAAAACAGGAGGAAGAGCCAGAAGCCATGAATATCATTTATTTTTTATTTTTAAAAAGCCACAATAAAAGTATTTTGATATTTTAAAACCAAATGCATTCTTTATACTGATTAAAACTAGAAGGAAATGGGAAAAATGATTGGCATGATCTTCCACTAAAGGTACTTCTTACACAGTGAGAAGGGGGAGCATCACCTGACCTTAAAAATAATCTTGAAAATCCCAGCAGTTTTCCATAAAGAACATATTACTTATACTGTACCATATCCCCAAAATCCAAAACAGCAATCTCCAGCACCAGAAAAGATCACTTGGTCAGGCAGTAGTTAAGTAGCTGGCTCATGTTTGGAAGCCAAATTGTGTGGGAAAAAAATACTTTGGTTGAATACAAATATTTGAATTTGCATAAGTTAAATGTAATGCCTATGTGGCTCCACTGTATTTGAGGTCTTTCAAAGGACGTGTTAATCTTTATCATATCAACATTGCAACCCACAATGGCAATGTCCTTTCTTCACTCCTTGAACTAGATGGTTCTTTAGGTGTCTCCTCAGCCACACACCCCTTTCTCTGAGAATGCACATTCCCCAACCAGGTTTACCCTACCTACTGCTGCTCTCTTGGCCACACCTGACTGGCTGATCAGTAGATAGTCTACCCAAGCCAGACCAATCAGGTTTCTCTTCTAACCCAAGCTGGGCCAATCAGCACCTGTGCCCTTGATATTTGGAAGTGGGACATGGAGTTACCACACAGGTCATTAATGGCCCGGAGCTGAAAGTCTTGATGCAGTTCCCAGCTGGGGTGGCCATTTCTCCCACTGTGTTTGGAGAAACAAAGCCAGTCTTAGAAAGAGATGGCCAGGATAGATAAGCAACAGGTAGAGACAAGAAACCAAGCCCCAGGGAATTCCCTGGCAGTCCACCCTGCGCTTTCACTGCCAAGAGCCCGGACTCAATCCCTGGTCAGGGAGCTAGGATCCCATAAGCCACACCGTGTGGCAAAAAAAAAAAAAAAAAGAAGAAGAAACCAAGACGACCCCCAGTGAGACAGTGCAGCAGACACTACAAGCCCCTTAGTCATTGCCTCCCTCTACTGTATAAGCAGCACGCGAAATGCCCTCATTTCCCAGCCTCCCTTGCAGCTAGACCTGGCTGTGTTGTTCAGTTCTGGCCAGTGACATGCAGGTGAAGGCCCTGGGCAGGGCTTCCCTTCTGGAATTAAAGGCAAGGCTTTGCTAGGAGAAAGTTTTTCTCTTTGTCCCTTTGCCTTGTCTCCTTTTCCTCTCCTGGAGCTCGGACTTGGAGCTGGAGCAGCCATGTTGGGGATCACCAGGTAACAAGCAAGAGACCAAAGCCCACCTCAAAGGACAGTGGAGTGGAAAGACATGAAAAGCCTGGGTGGGAGCCTAGTGGCATCACTGTGCTCTGCACTGTACCTGAACTGCCTACCTCTGTACATCCTGTTGTAGAAATAAATCAGTCCTATCAGTTTCAGCCACTGTAGTCAGATGTACCTGTTTGTGCTGTGGAGCCAAGCACTCAAAAGTTAGTGACTTAAAATGGCGACTATTAGTTCTCATGATTCCAGGCGTCAAGCTGGCCACTTGTACTGGTCTGGTTGGTTTGGCTGGGGCTAGTTTAGGGTGGCTTCGTACATGCCTGCCTGGTCATTGCCAGGCAAGCTGGGTTAGGACAGTGGTTCTCAACTGGGGGCATTTTGCCTCCCAGGGGGCATTTGGCAATGTCTGGACACACTTTGGTTGTTAAACTGGGGTGGGGGTGATACTATCATCTCGGGGTAGAGGCCAGGGATGCTGCTAAACATCCTGCAGTGCACAGAACAGCTGCCCACAACCAAGACTTATTTGATCCAATATGTCAATAGTACCGAGAATGAGAAACCCTGGTCTAGAAAGGCCTCATCTGGGACGTCGGATTCTGCCTGGTGTGGTCCCTCATCACCCAGCAGGCCAGACCAGGCCACGTGTGGTGGGTACAGGTTTCCAAGAGCAAGAGGAGAGAGAAAGCCCCAAAGCACACTTTTCAAGTCTCCACCTGCCATGTGTTTGCCAACATCTCATCAGACAAAGCAAGCCACATGGCTAGAGTTCATTTGGGAGGGGCTCCAAATTTTTACCATCTACCCACATCCAGGTTTCTGTTATTTAAAGCTGAAGGCAGCGCGCGCCCAGAGCGTTAACGGGCGGGGGCGGGGGTGTGGAGTTGGGAGGTCAACTGGGCCTCCTGGTAGCCTCCCTGAGTTCAACCAATCCAGTGAGGAGAAGCCGTGGGCGGGGCGAGCTCCGCTGCCAGAGCGGCGTGAAAAATTTCCCAAGGCAGAGCGAAAACCTTTCCTGAGCGACTGAGCATGCCCGCTGGTGAAAGGTCCAGCCCAGCTTTCACCACATTCCAGACTCCAGAGGGACTTTTCTGAAACCCAGAGAATTGACCATGTCCTCAAACAGCTTAAAAGTCTTCCATGGCTCCCCCATGCCTCCTCAGGAAAAAAAGATCACACTTCAGTGGGTTTTTTATGCTTCATCCTCAACCAATTTCTTCAGCCATGTCTCCCACTACTTTTGCAAGAACTCTTTTGCTCCACGGATGTTGCAAACTTGCAGCTTCTCATACACACCATGTTCTCTGTGCACACAGGTTCACCTACCTGCGATTCTCTGCCCAGGCCCTCTCTACCAGGATAATTGCATCTGTGCTTTCTAGGTCTATGAAGACAGTCATGCTTCATCCCTCTGGCATAGCTCTTGTTTTTTTTTTTTTTTGCATCTTTGTTGGAGTGTAGTTGCTTTACAATGGTGTGTCGGTTTCTGCTTTGTGGCAGGGTGAATCAGTTATGCATGTGCATGTGTTCCCATGTCTCTTCCCTCTTGCATCTCCCTCCCTCCCGCCCTCCCTGTCCCACCCCTCTAGGTGGTCGCGGGGCGCCGAGCTGATTTCCCTGTGCTGTGCGGCTGCTTCCCACTAGCTATCTATTTTATGTTTGCTGGTGTATATGTGTCCATGGCATAGCTCTTCTTATTCTGTGTTGTGAATATACTCTATGTGCTCACATGTCTTATCTTCACTAGAATGTGAGCTACTTGAGGGCAGGGGTCTTGGCATATTTTACACCTGTATGGAACTCTAAGACCTAGCAGGGTGCCTGGCACAGGGTAGACACTCAATAATTGCTTATTGAATAAATGAATGGATTATGAGCTCCATGAAGGAAAAAAAAAAAAAAAAAGCTGAAGGCTTTCCAACTGATGCAGAAAGTTGCCCTGATTCCTGATGACTTTCTGGTTCTTGGTTTCTTTCCTTGGAAAGGCCCATTCTAATGCCTGCCCTTGGGTTCCACTAGGACTTTTTGTATCACTCAAGATTCTCTGGTTGCAACCAACAGAAATCTCCTGTGGCTAACTTAAACAGAAAAGGAGTTTACTGAAAGGAAATGCGGAAGGTTAGAGAATCAACGGGCAAGCAAAGCTGAGGAGTCTGGACAGGCAGGAGCCATCTTTTCTTCCCCGTAGATGTCCCCTTTTTTGCTTCAGCCGGTTTGAGTTTCTGTTATTTGCAACCAAAATGGCATTTACTAAGACGCTCTGCACAGCCCCAACTGGTAGCTCTGAGAAGCTACCAGCGACCTTTCTTTCCCCTGACGTTGTACCAAGGGACAGCAAGGTACCTGCAGTCCCCCCACCAGAACTCCCAATCTTCTGATCCCCCAAGAAGCTAAGCCAAACAACTTCCTTCCACCCTTGCCAATGGGGGCCCATTTGGATTCGTGACTTTGCAGATAAGGTGCCCTTCTCCAGCAACTTGGCAGAGCCAGCAGTGCCTGCTGTTGTGGAAACCGGGGTCATGAAGTGTCTACGGAAGAAAACAGCTTCCCCTGGATCCGTGTTGCAAAGTGTGTTCCTGGTAAGTGGAGTGGTTTCCAATTTTTTAGGGTCTTAGGAATGAAAGCAATACACTAACGATGAGAGGAAACCCAAAATCTGCTAATGCATTTATTTTATTATTATTATTTTTTTTTTTTTAATTTATGGCTGCATTGGGTCTTCGTTGCTGCGCCCGGGCTTTCTCTAGTTGTGTCGAGCAGGGGCTACTGTTTGTTGCGTTGCGCGGGCTTCTCATTCCATGGCCTTCTCTTGTTGCGGAGCACAGGCTCTAGGCATGGAGGCTTCAGTAGTTGTGGCTCGCAGGCTCAAGAACGCAGGCTCAGTAGTTGTGGCGCACGGGCTTAGTTGCTCCGCGGCATGTGGGATCTTCCTGGACCAGGGCTCGAGCCTGTGTCCCCTGCATTGGCAGGCGGATTCTTAACCACTGCACCACCAGGGAAGCCCCTCATTTACTCTTAATGCTTCCCCCTGTTGAGGACAAACAGGAGGAAAAAAGAAAGGGCAGGGCTTCCTTGGTGGCGCAGTGGTTGAGAGTCCGCCTGCCAGTGCAGGGGACACGGGTTCGTGCTCCAGTCCGGGAGGATCTCACATGCCACCGAGCGGCTGGGCCCGTGAGCCATGGCTGCTGAGCCTGTGCGTCCAGAGCCTGTGCTCCGCAGCGGTAGAGGCCGCAACAGTGAGAGACCCACGTACCGAAAAGAAAAGAAAAAAAAAAAAGGGCAATAGCAAGGTTCCAAATGAGCTGAGAAATGACCTTCTAAAAGGGCTCTCAATCTGGCCTCTGGTAGATGTCTGTCGGGGTTTCTGCCCAGCCTAGACCTTCCTCAGGAGAGAAGACGTTTAGGGCTTACAGTGGGCTGACTGGTGGCCCCAAAGATCTCAGGCTCTAATCCCTGGGACCTGAGAATGTTACCTTACAAGGTAAAGTTTTGCAGATATAAGGATTTTGAGTTGAGACTATCCTCGCCCTAAGTGCCATCTGTAAGTGTACTTATAAGTGAGAGACAGGAGGAGATTATATACAAAGAAGAGGCGGAGGCAGTGACCACAGAGGCAGGACTAGAGTGCTGCACCTACAAGTCAAGGGATGCCAGCAGCTTCTGTGGTTAGAGTCTTTTGAACTCCTTGGCTTTTCAGCTCCTAGGCTGTAAGATTTGAATCCGCAAATGCCCCAAGGAGAAAAGCTGCACCAAATGTCAAGCTTGCGTCTGTGTTTCCCTTCTCTCCAGAACTTGGCCCACATGTCTTGGTGTCTCTCTAACATTCAGATGCCAGCGAACAGATGTTTTCTTACTTTATCCAGGTTTTCTAAAATTTCTTTAGACATCACCTGATCTTATGTTATTATTGAACTACCATCTCAATTACACCTAGGAAGAAAATTTACAATTTTTAGAGAAAATGGAACCCTGGTACAGTGTTGGTAGGAATGTAAACTGGCACAGCCACTGTGGAAAACAGTATGGAGGGTTCTCAGAAAACTAAAAATAGAACTACCATATGACCTCAAAACTCAACTCCTGGGTATAAATCCGAAAAAAACAAAAACACGTGTTTTCAAAAACATGTATTTGAAAAGATACATGCACCCCAATGTTCAGAGCGTCATTATTTACAATTACCCAGATATGGAAGCAACCTAAGTGTCATCAAGAGATGAATGGATAGGGGCTTCCCTGGTGGCGCAGTGGTTGAGAGTCCGCCTGCCGATGCAGGGGACACGGGTTCGTGCCCCGGTCCGGGAAGATCCCACATGCCACGGAGCGGCTAGGCCCGTGAGCCATGGCCGCTAAGCCTGCACGTCCGGAGCCTGTGCTCCACAGCGGGAGAGGCCACAACACTGAGAGGCCCACGTACCACAAAAAAAAAAACTGAGTGACAACTTAAATGATATATGAAATATTTTGCTGACTTACAAGAACATGCAGAATTAAATACGACCCAGGTGAAATGTTAATTTTATTTTAATGTGTATGTTGCGGTGGAGTCTTCAAGGTGCCAGAAGACAAGCATTCACCCATCCTGTTTGGAACTGCAGCACACAGACACCTTCAGTTACCAGTTCTGTTCATTCTACAGAATCATGTTGAGAAAACATACTGTTTTTTATGGACCTGGTATATATCTTAATTAGTTTGAAGAATTTCCCAAATACCTGTTAATATGTAGTTCTCCAATTCCAATCTTGTCACGTCCTGTACCAGTGACACAGCACATAGGAGTTTTATTTCTCTTTCTTTCTCTGGGTTGTTCAGAACCTAATGAAAGAACAATGGAATGGCATCAAAGAGATCAGGGTTCTTGACTCAGATTTACCATAAAATAATAGTGTCCTCTTGGGAAAATTATAGTTATTCTAGGCCCCTTTCCTTTTCTTTCCTTTGACAGAGCTGCACTAGATGACCCCAAGGAACACTGCACTCTTTGCAGTCGTAGCTTCGATGTTACTGGTTTTTCTGAAACAAATGAGGACAATGACACGTGAAACTGTGCAACATCTGTGTAACTATGTGTTCTTAGAGTTGCCTCCATTTTACAGGTGATAAGATGGCTGAGCACAGAAGTAGATGTCTTGACCAGAGGTTCCAGAGTAGACGGAACTGAACCTCAAGTTTCCTTCTTTCCTGAAGCTCACTTAGCCAAAACATAGGCTTCTGAATATTAAGCTGTAAAGCATATTATCAGTGTGCTTTAAAAGAAGCGGTTCTTCTAGGATTTCCAATTAATAGCAGGAGGTTTTGAAATTCTTCAAAGATGATCTAATTTTGTGAGATTTACAGCTCTATTTTCCTGTCAAGCAAGTTGTATTAGTGCCAGATAATCACGTGAGCTTCCGGATGCTTCTCTGAACCTCTTGAAGTTTTCTTCTTGCTATCTGAAATTCATGCCAGATAAGCCTTTTTCTAGAGCGTATGTACAGACTTGTGTGTTTTTATACAGAAAAGCGATGCAGTGAGTGAGGACGGGGGTTAAGCCCTCATTCTCAGAGTGGTATTGAGCTCCTGGTGAAATATAATCATCATTTCCTCAGAATCGAAAAGCAGTTATCTCTAGTTTTTAATCCCATTAACTATTTATACATTTATGTATGATACATGTATTTATTGTACCTACTAGGTGTGTTCTCTTTGGGAAGTACAAAGCTCTTTGAGACATAGGTTGTTCATTTTTTTGTTTTCCCACAAATACTGTGACCTTTTGAGCAGGAAGGTCTATATTTTACTAACATCTAGAACCAGCAGTTAACACGGTGTCTAAGATGTAGTCAATAAATATGAAATACATAAATGAACAGATTTTTAAGGAAGGGCCAGGACATGAACAAATAGAACTTTTTCATTTTCAGTCACAAAGCAACCAGAGACATAAAACTGATACAGACAACAAGTGCTGTGGTCATTCAAAGAAGGCGTAGAATAGATACAACAAGGATCTCCTCTATGGCACAGGGAACTCTACTCAATATTTTGTAATAACTTATAAGGGAAAAGAATGTGAAAAAGGAATCACTGTGCTGTACACCTGAAAGTAACACAACATTGTAAATCAACTATACTTAAATTAAAAAACAAACAAACAGACAACAACAAAAACCCAAAGAGGTCTTAGAAGTTTTTATGAGATTCCATAAGAGAAGCCAAATGAGGACGGGAGAGACGGCTTTTGAATCAATTCGGAGGAGAAGTTACAGAGAAACTTGCCTTTGACCTGAACTTGAGTTTCCATTAAAATTGCATCGCAGAGATATTACAGATGAAGGTAATCACATAAACTTACTACACTGAGACTTGCAGAGGTTATGAGTGTTGTTCAAGATCCCAAAGCAAACGCATTGTGGAATCAGAATTTTAAGTGAGGCCTAATGAACTAAAAACAAACAAACAAAAAAACAAACCCTTTCTGTGATACCATGTTGCCTTTGAAGTCGTTCTATTGGTGGGTTGGTAGAAACTGGTTCCAGTGTTTCTTGCAGGAATGACTAGTTCTGTCCCCACCGCGGCCCCCCACCCCCGAGTTGATCCTCAAAGTTTCCTTTAGAATGGACTTGCTAAAATGCAGACCTGCAAGTATTCATGACGCCTGTGTACAATCATTTCTCCTACCATTGCCTACTTCACTTCTGGATTATATGAACAATTCACTGTCTTCATTTATGCTTTTCCCTCCTCCAAGAATTCCTTTCTCCCTATGGGGTACCTGGGCAACCCACTTCATTTTTCAAACCTCAGTTTACATATTATGTCTTTTGTGCAGTCTTCTTTTGAGTGTTGTGATCACACGCTCCTTTTTGCTACCCTTGCACTTCTGCATGCCTGGTTGTTGCACTCGCTACACTGTATTGTGATTGTATTTTTTACATATATCTGTGTTCTCCTGGGCAACATTCCTTGGGGCCAGGGACTACCTTTTTTCATCTATTGATGTTGCCTTAGCGTGTTACTTGTTGCGAAGTAGTTAGTTATAAAAATAAGATTTGATTAAATTGAAAATTGTTATGCACATATTAGTTATTATCATTTACAGATATAACAGGAAAAAATATTAATGTTGGTGCTGAAAGTTCACTTCTAGTAAATGGTGGTGGTACATGACTTCACTTATATTATTTTCCCCACTATTTTATATCTTTCTACCTAATATCTCTTCTTTATTTCCATCTCTTTCTTTATTACTAAACCAAGAAAAACAGGGATGAGGGTAGGGCTAGGCCATACTTGGCTGGAATAGTAAAGAAATTGTGTGGGGTTTTGGTGAGAAAATCCTGAAGCATACAGGTCTGCATCTTCCCTTTTTTTTTTTTTTTTTTTTTTTTTTTTTTTGCGGTACGCGGGCCTCTCACTGTTGTGGCCTCTTCCGTTGTGGAGCACAAGCTCCGGACGTGCAGGCTCAGCGGCCATGGCTCACGGGCCTAGCCGCTACCCGGCATGTGGGACCTTCCTGGACCAGGGCACGAACCCGTGTCCCCTGCATCGGCAGGTGGACTTTCAACCACTGCGCCACCAGGGAAGCCCCTGTTTGAAGTTTTTTGATAAATAAGATTTGATAACACCGTTTTATAGAAACTTAGTTTGGACATTTCTGAACCTCTTTTCTTGTTTCCTTATGGAAGAAAGCTGCTTGTTTAGGGTCAATACTAATTCAATGGGGGTAAGATTTACACAGGACCAACCCTAGCATTCATAGTGTGTGGCACAGGAAACAACTTTGGCCATTTCAAGGAACAATATACTTAAGTGTATACAATGAATAAAATGGATGAACTACACAAATTTATGAGTTGAAAACCATAGAATCATAGAATTTTCTCACTGTAAAGGCTCTTCCTTTTCCAACTGCTTAACTTCAACCTCTGTTAAAGCACTTCAGTAACAGGGAGTTCTTGAGTTTAAAATGCAGTCGGTCCATTTTAGAGTTGAAAGGTTCTACTTGTCAAAATATTCATCCTTTTATCAACCTAAACCTGTCTACTTGGTCTAAAATCTTCAGTGTGGGACAGTCTAAACCCTTTTTCATAGGACAACTCCTAAAATAGTTTAGAGCGACCACCTACTTCTCTCCTGGTCTTGCTTCATGTCATCTATTCCCAGTTCCTTCAATTACTTCTTCTATAACAATATTTTAGATTGCAGACACTTTACTGAATTCATCACTTTCTTCAGTATAATAGCTCATTTGCTGAATGTGATATTTTGATCCTAAAGGGATTTGTTTACTGTTTTCTGAAAAGAATTAAAACATAAAATGTCCAATCAACCAATAATTCTTCACCTAACATGATTCATATACACCAATTGATAAGGAAATGTTAAAAATTCAAATTACTTCATTCTTAAAGAGTGATCATAGTATGTCCTTATTTATAATGTGCAGGAAATATGAATTTTCTTTCTGTGCATCTGTAACAGTGCCCTCTTGCAGGGTACAGAGGATACTCCGTTGATGCTGCCTAATGATGTGTATGTGATATCCTGATATTTACTAAGAAGTTAGACATTCAAGAGGATTTTTTGTTCCCAACAGACATACATATATGAATTTTTATTCTCTATGTTTTGTGTGTTTCTAACTTTTATTATTCATCTATTGGCACTTAAGTGCATTCACCAAACTGCATCATAAACATCAAAGCAGATTACTTCACTTTACCTTTTATGAGATTATTATAGTTATCAACCAATATCTGAGCCCTTAATATGGGCAAATCATCCTAGCCTGTTAAGCACAGAGGTACAGAGCATGGAGTTGAAAGGGCACACACCAAGATTTGAACAAATTACTTAATCTCTCTAAGTCTTCATTTTTGTATGTGAAAAATGAGAATAATTACAATGATTGAACTCATAAGGTGGATCGTAGAAAACATCTAGGTGCTACCTGTAAAGAGCTTGTTTGACTACCTGACAAAAATATCCATTCTTTATTAACATGATGGTGATGATGATGATGATGAAGCTACCAGCAGGTGTCCTTCTTAGGTCGGTAAGAATGGTGAATAAGCCACAAGATCATGTCTGTGAACATTTGCACTCTAAGGCTACACTGCCTTTGCCTTCCCAACTCCGGCTCCACGCCTCATCTGTTTCAACATCTCCCAAGATAGCTCAGGTCTTCTCCTCTATGAAGCTATTCTGAACTACTCCTCTAGAATGAACTTCAAATACATTGCTTGCACTTCTATTAATTTATATCAAGTACAAACTTCTGCAGTGGAATTGATTACACTTTATTGCAATTTTTGGCTCTATATCAACTTGCAACTCTTTTGAGGAAAGAAACTGGGTCTTATTCCTAGAAACGGAAACAGTGACAAGCAAATAAGTCATAAATGTCTAAATCGGCACATTGAAGTTATTTTTTCTAGAATGTTAGGGAAAACACTTAAGGGAAAGTCAGATTCATTGTTGTTCCCACAGTCCTAAGAATGGACTTTCTCATAACTTGTATAATTCTATATGTAACAAGTGAAGATTAATCAATGGCAGGTTTTCCTTCATTTATATTTATATAATCTTAAACTAATTTAAGAAAAGCCATCTCATCCTTCTGAGTTAAGTTACAAACATTAAGCATTTTAATATTTAAATAAGAGTGAGACTAGCTTTCTTCACAATTCTGTGTTCTCATATTTTTAAAGGATGTCAAAATTTAAACTTTTTTGTCTATCATCTTCTTCCAGATTCACTTAAAGTGTGGTTCTTAACATAATCCCAAGTTCTGAAACTAATTGAAGGTTAAACATCTAGTGATTTCAACCTCTTTTGGTCAGCCTCAACATTTCCTTCAAAAATAATTCCCATTGACCACAATATCTATACTTTCAGTCTATTTTTCCCTATAAAAACAAGAAAAAGTTCACGGTGACAGTTCCAGATTCATCCATGAGGGGGCAAACATGTCTCATACACACAATGAAGGGAAAACTAGTTACACTGGGGAAAAAATGGACATGGTGTCAATAGCAAGATTTGGCCCATATTAGAAAGAAAACAGTGATCCATATCTGTTTGAAGATAAGATGTTTGTTTAATTGTTACATTTTACTCCTATTTTCAATGCCAGAGGAAGAACACCTGAAGGATGGTATTCGGTGTAATAGTCAAACAAATGTCTCTTTAGAGAAAAGAAAAGCACTTGAAAACATTGCAAGTTCTGTTAAACTTATTTCTAGTCTAACAACTTTAAAATTAAAAGTAGTCTTGTAAAATGCATTTCTGAAAGACTTTATCAAAAATGCATACCTCCCCTCAGATAATGTCACTGAATTAAGGATCAAGAAATGAGAGACAGGAATTCAGCTGAAAGAAACATGGAGAATTCCTGTGTAACAGAGTGAAATGTGGAGGTTCTAGCTGTGTTTGCCCTTACCATACCATTATCAGTCAAGATTTTCAGTTTTGTGTTCCAACCTGCAGTTAAAATCAAGTGTAGCGCTCAAGGCGTAATTCCTCAGTTCTCTGCTTACCCTGATTAGAGCCCATGGTCTGTCATTAGAAGCACTCTTTTGCAGAGACACTGTGAAGTCCCTTGGCCCTCACTCTTAGTCATATTGGCGGTGCAAAATGCCAGCCCTAGTGAAATAGAACTTATGCCAATTCAGCGTCTGGGCCAAACAACTAAACATGGCTGGAGAAAAAAATGAGCAGCCTTTCTAATTTGCCTCATTTAAATTCATAATCATTTTACCCCATGTGAACTCTTAGTACTTACTAGAAAACTGATTGCTGAATCAATTCTCTTCTGTCCTAGAGAACAATTTCATAACTCCTCTTTCTTTACGTCTATAACATGTCTTCCTCTAAATTCTCAGCTGCTTCCTAATTCACTGAGAATACAGGAGGGATCAAAATAGAATATCCGTGAACTCCAAACACCAAGTCTACCATCCTACCTGGATCTATCTGAAACCACGTGTGCTGCCTTCCTTCTTCCTTTGGCAGAAGAAATGTTTGTCCTCTGTTCTAAGGCCGAACCCTCTACTCTGCACTGGATCCCTCCCTTCTGGCCGAATCAGGGATTTCTCTTCTACTGTGTCTCCTCTTCCCTGTATCTTCCATTATTTGCTCTCTACCAGATGCTTTCATTAGCATGCAAAGGTCTAATACCTCTCCTCTTAAAGGGAAAAAGTCTTTCTCTCTTCCCATGTCCAATTCTAACCATTGCCCCATTGCTCTGCTCCTCTTTAGAGCAAAACGACTCAAACAACACAGCTCTACTTAACGTTTCATTTCCTTATCTCCCACTTACCTATTTTTGTCCTCTCCACTACACAGAAACTACTCTTCTTAAGGTTATTAGTGATATCTATTATATGTTGCCAAGTCCTAGATTAAATGATCAGTTCTCATCTTAATCTACCAGTAGGATTAATAATAACTCCCTCTTCCTTCTAACACCTACCACTTGGCTCATGAGACAGTTCGTCTTATCTCCCTGCTCACTTCTTATATCCTTTGCCGAATCCTCTAGAGGATGGAGTGTCTCCTGGCTCAGTCCTTCAACATCATGTATTCTCTGCCTATGCCTACTTATAAAGTGATTTCATCTTTAAATCTAGAGACTTTAAATACCATGATGATTTACCAATTTTCATCTACAGCCATGATAATCTCTTGCTGCTGAAATTCAGACTAGTATATCCAGTTGTCTACTTCACATGTCCACACATGCCATCACAAATTTAGTATGTCCAAAAACAAATTCTTAATCCTCTAAAGTTCTCTCTTGACCATCGCCTAAAAGACCCTAAGTGATTTTTCGCTAACCTAGCTTTCTAACCTTATCTTCTAACAATTTCCCCTTTGATCATTTCACTACAAACCAACTAACCTCCTAGTCTTTGGAACACATAAAGTATAAGCCCACCCACCTGCATACACCAAGCCTCTCTTTCAGTGTATTCATACGGTTTGCTCCCATACTTTTTTCAAATCTCTGCTCAAATGTTCCCTGACCACCCTATATACTTGCCCTAAACCTTGCATCATTACGCTGCTCCTTCATGGTCCTTCCACTAACATGCTATATTTATGTATTTATGGTGGTCTCCTTCCACTGGAACATAAGATCCATAAAGACGAGATTTATTTGTTCACTCCTAGAGCCTACTGCTCTAGTGCCTAGAACAGCGGCACATATTAGACACTCCATCAATATCTGCTGAATGGATGAACATCCACTTGCCTGATGACCAAACACAGTTCATTGAAACTTACTTTTTAATCAAATTTCAATTTCCTCTTCTTATAAGCTTAAATTTGATTTGAAAAGTTGAATATTCATTTTTATTAAAAAATGAATAATTATAGAGACATAATTCTTTATAAATACTATTTAATAATCTATTCATTACAATGCAAAAGTTTTATTCAAAGTATACCTTTCTCCAGAAAGGATTTTTTGGTTTTCTTAGATTCTTTAAAAACTTAAGGTTAAAAAATTTAAAGAGCAATGCCTAAGTACATTGTTTTATTTCATGACTTCTACATGATGATTTATTTATTTATTTATTTATTTTTTTTTTTTTTTTTTTTTGCGGTACGCGGGCCTCTCACTGTTGTGGCCTCTCCCGTTGCGGAGCACAGGCTCCGGACGCACAGGCCCAGCGGCCTTGCCGCTCTGCGGCATGTGGGATCCTCCCAGACTGGGGCACGAACCCGTGTCCCCTGCATTGGCAGGCGGACTCCCAACCACTGCGCCACCAGGGAAGCCCGATGATTTATTTTTAAAAGGGTTTATTTGAGAATTACTTACACCACACTATTGAATGTATCATATGCCATTTACCAAGCATCTCACTTAAGTACACATACATTTCTCAATTAAATCTAGGCTTCCAATTATAGAATACTACCTGTATTATATAGGTCTGGTATTATATGTGAACTCCTTGCCAGTAAAAACAAGGTGAATTCTTAGCGATGTCTAAAGAAACCGTTACTGTTCTGTTTGTAGTCATTTCCCTTCTTCCATTTTCCTATTTCTGTTACAGATATTCAATATGAAATATCAATCTTCATATGAATGATCATTTTCTTGTACTCTTGTATCCGTGCTTTCATATTAATGCAGGAAATTTTTAGTCCAGCTATAATTACTTGAACGCAATTCTATTTCTATTACTATAGCTTTGCCATCCCTAGACTACATTTGTGCATATTTTACATGATATAATTTCTGGCCTCATTGAAAGGGTAGATGATTATCATAAAATTTTAAGATTTCTGTAGAGTATGATTAATCAACCTAAGCTGAGCAGCTACCACACACACACACACACACACACACACACAAAGGTACTATTATTATAGAAATTCTCCTCCTACCCTTTCTCATAAGTCAAAATTATGTAAAACAATATTGATTGTCATGCGGTGAGTGCCCAATTCTTTCCTAGTAAACTAAATTCCCAGCTTTAGGCAGATCCCTATGTAGTGAAGAGGGCAGGAGACCTGGCAGTCAGTGGATGACAGATGCCTGGGCCAAATCACCCTGACAACTCCTCTCCATAATAAATCTGAGAAGCTAATCTCTGCTAAATTGTTAATGGCTGCTAATCAGATACTGGATACATGGTTACCCCTCTTGATAGTATATTTGCATTTAAATGAGTCCTTTCTGGAAGGACTCCTTAAACCAAAGGAGTGGTCCTAATGCTGACAGCTTCAGGCACCCAGGGCCTCTGGCTCAGGTTTTCATATTGTCCTTTGCGGAGACGCATGATATCATGAGGCCATTTGATCTGTAATTCCAGAATATCAGAAAGGAATTACTGCAGACCTCAAAGTCATGATCCGAAGATTGTTTTTTAAAAAAGGGTTCTTCAATGAAAAGTCATAGATTAAAAAACTGATCTATTTCACCTCACCCTAGCCACTATTCATTAAATTAAATTATCTGGCATACTGGTGTATGTCAAGTTCCAAGCAGATAGATTCAAACCATACATGTTGACGTAAGACATTTCTCATTTCATTTCTTTTCTTTCTCTTTCCCCTATGTCTCTCGCCATGGTATAGCATCTGAAGCAGTTAATTCCTGCCATTTAATATCTTTAATTTTTGTTTTATCCCAAGCACCATCAACATTGATTGTCTTCTATGAGTAAAAAGCACCTGGCAAGAGTACTTTCATGGATGAAGGAGCCTGAATTATCATGAGAAACTATCTATACCTCCAGTGAGTCTGGCTTCACAGAGTGAAAACTATACAAGGAAGGACAATCCAATATGTTATGTAACTGTCCCAAATCGCCACACTTAATCCCCACTGTCTCAAACAAATTGAAAGAAAAGATTAAACATCTACTTTCACTCTTAAGGACAAGCCTATGTAATAGCCATTGTTCTCCTTATTTCAAAAATGAGACAAAGTCAGGCTGTGAATGGAAGGATCCAATCCCCAGTCTGTTCAACTACAAAACCCCTGACCTTCAGGGTCATCCTTGTCTTCTTCTCATCCTCTGTCAACCTTATATGGACCTTTACCTCCAACACTGATACCTAGCAAATCCTTCCACTACATTATAAATTATTAACCATAAGGTTTAGCATGTTCTCTCTTCCAAGGTATTTAGAACTTTAAAGGAGAAAGAAGCCTGCCCAAGTGGACAAAGCTAACACCTATCAAGCATGAGCTCCCAACATTTGCACCAGACAATTTCATATCATCTCCTTATAAACTGACAATAATCTTTGTGAGGTTGAGATCCTAACCTTCTTTTTACTGTGGATCCCTTTGACAATATGGAGTAGCCCATTTAAATAGTCTTAAAATAACACTTTTAAATTCATAAAATATAATACATAGAATCTCAAAAGAAACTAGTTACTATGTTTTAAATGCAGTCATTAGAATATTTTAAAAAGCAAATTTGTGATATAGAAACGAATGGGTATTTAAACTCATTAAATAGCAAGCTATAACAGAGACTCTACTAACTACTATACTTAAAAATAGTGATGTTGGGGTGATGGGTTAACAATTCTGATACATGTGTACTGAAATTGAACAATTAAATAAATAGATGGTGGATGGTGGTAGCCACATTTCTCAATATTGAAGTATGAATTTACAGATAAACGAGGAGAAAGCTAAACTAATCTCAGCATTAATGGATTATAGTTGCAGACATCAGTATACACTCAGCTCAATATAGATATAGATAGTTATATATAGAAATGTTTACTGATATGTGTATATACATGGGTTACTATACATATCTATTTCTTTGTTCTCTCAGTTAAGAGAGCCTAATCAAATAATACCCCATTAGCAACAGCACATCTAGAGCCCAGCTCTTGGTTTCTATTACTACTCTCCAATAGAAGGAATCAGGGCTCCTCAGAGAAATGACTGGTTCTAGGACTGGGGCAGGAAATACACAAAATGAGCCTGGAGCACCTTGTGGTACCAGAAAGTCAGGAAGTGTTAAACACACACACACACATGCATGCTAAACACATATACACACAGATACACAGACACACACAAACTCACACACCCCAAGGGGAGTATGTCAAAGGAGCACAGGCGCCAAAAGCAAAAGCCCCCAATGGCCAAAGCTGGAACAATTCAAACAACAAAATAAAGTAGTATTGGATTATAACCCAAAGGATAAAATAGATATCCACGAGTCTATACTGATATAAATAAATATCAATAATTGAATAAATTAATATTTGGGGGGAAATAGACAACTCTGTGTGGAAGAATTCCAAATATTTTATGTACATACTCTGTCCTCAAGGAGGTGGATCATAACTCTCCACTCTTTGGGTTTGTGCTTCACATAGTGACTTCCTTCCAACAAGTGTAGTGTGGAAGGGGTGGAGGAGTGACTTTCCAGTGGAGAAATCTGAGACACGACCTCAGCCAGGTTATCAAGGTCAACATCAACAGTCAAATCACGTGGATAGCATGTACCCTTGATAAGATGTTATAAAAAAGGCACTTTATCTGGTTGTCCTCCCAATAAACCATAATCCCAGCCTTACCATGAGAAAAGCATTGGACAGTTTACATTAGTGAGGTATGCTACAAAACACTTGATCACTGCTCCTCAAAACCGTCAAGGTTGGGGCTTCCCTGGTGGCGCAGTGGTTGAGAGTCCACCTGCCAATGCAGGGGACACGGGTTCGAGCACTGGCCTGGGAAGATCCCACATGCCAGGGAGCAACTAAACCCGTGAGCCACAACTACTGAGCCCATGTGCTGCAACTACGGAGGCCCAGGCGCCTACAGCCCGTGCTCCACAACGAGAGAGGCCACTTCAATGAGAGGCCGGCGCACTGCAACGAAGAGTAACCCCCGCTCTCCGCAACTAGAGAAAGCCCGCGCGCAGCAACGAACACCCAACACAGCCAAAAATAAATAAATAAATAAATAAATAAAAACTGTCAAGGTTATCAAAAACAAGAAAAGCCTGAGAAACTACCACAGCCCAGAGGAGCCTAAGGGGGCTTGATAACTAAATGTAATGTGGTGTCCTGGATGGAAGCCTGAAATGGAATTAAGGACACTAGGCAAAAGCCAAGGGAATCTGAATAAAGTACAGACTCTGGTTAATATTATTGTATTAATATTGGCTCATTAATTGTAAAAAAGGTACCACACTACTGTACAGTGTCAATAATAGAGGAAATTGGGAATGAGATATATAAGAACTCTGTATTATCCCCTTAATTTTTCTGTATATCTAAAACCATTCTAAAATAGATATAGTCTATTAAATAAAACAAAAAAGGTAATGATGATTTGATTGTGACATCAGAGTAGTGATACTTTGAGATATCTATAAAACTGCCTTAGGAAATTGTCTGTGATATCTGCTGGGGATATAGGCACAGGTACTCCTAATATTATTGTGGTTTGTTGTCTGCATTTAGATTTAAAGGACATGCTAAATACTAAATTGCAGTTAGAGGTTAGTGAAATTAAAGATGTAATATTCCCATCCAGATTCCACATACACTTTGATACATATTAAGAATCCCCTGCTCTTTGGTGAGGTCTAATTTTATGAAAGTGAAACACAGAGAGATGAATTAGGTTGTTCCAGCTTTTAAAAAGCCCGCATTCTAGGGTCAAGAATTCTTACTGAGCCTTGTTGAAACTGTTTGCTACACTACCTCCTAATTTTGGAACTGCTAAACAGAGAGTTGGGAAGGCTTCCTAGAGTAAAAGTACTGCTTTGGCCTTGTGCAATTATACTGTTTAGGTTGCTGGACAAATCCAAGGATAAAACTGGCCTGGACCTAGTGATGGGCAATTCCAAAAGCAAGCTGAATGTGAGAAGTTCACTCACAGAGAACCCTAGTGTCAAAGAGCCTCTCTACTTGGGAATGGCTCAACACTGGGAAAATAAACCCTGGTTCAGCTGTAAAGAGAGCACATCCTTGGCCTTTTTTCCCCCTTAAATCCGGAAACTGATGATCTGGTCAGCTTAGGAGAGGGAGGGAGGGAAGGAGGGAGGGAGGAAGATGAGAGAGAGAGAGAAACCTGTTAATAGCTGGTGCCAATTTAAAGAGAGAAGGAAAGGGCTTATTATATACGTATATGCTAATATGATTCTTAAAGCCAATTCTGATCAATCCTTCGGGAAAGAAAGAGATGCAGCCCTCTGTTAATGTGGCTTCAGATTCTTTGTTTTCAAATGTTACAGCTGTCACCAGACCAGCCATTCCACTTGGGGCGAGGCCAGGGGGTTAGAGGGGGAACATCTGTCCACTAAGGACACCACTAAACAGCAACAAAATCTTGGGGCGACCCCTCTCTCTTTCCTCGAGTGCTTTCGCTAGCCGGTCCTACTTCCCCACTCCTTTGGGAGTTTCCTGTTCCATTACGTAGGCAAGAGGGCGAGAGGTCCCAGCTTTCCTAATTGTGAGTGGTTTGGCTGGGCGTGTACGTGCGAGTAACTGTGTGTGTGTGTGGGGAAGTGGAGCTCGCTACAAGGGGCTTAGAAAAACTAGTCGCCAATTTAAAATATTTTCGGAGGGTTTGAATGATATCTTAAGAGCTAATCCCACTCTCAAATTCAGCGAAATGAACAATACAGATAAGGAAGATGAAGAGGGTGGAAAACCCACACAGCGGAATGGAGCCGTCCATGCCGCGGGAGTGACAGGGGAGCGCTCAGAGGAAAGGCGCTCTGCAGGGAAAGTCACTCTGGCTCTTCTCTCTCGGTCCACCAGCCGGCGACGCTTCTTCTGTAAAAGCATTCCTAGAAAATAACCCTACAACCGGGAAGGGTAGCGATCGTTGAGCGCAGTTTCCAGGAGCCGGTGCCCGCAGCCGGGAGAGGCCCCTCTCCCCCCGCGGCTGGCGCGGAATGTGGCGATCCGGCCAGGGGCGGGGGATGACTTCCGGCGGCCGGAGCTCAGCGCCGGGAGCAGCTGCTGCAGGTGGCAGGTGGGGTGGGGGCCGGCCGAGCTGACCACACACAGACCCGGCGCGGCGGCACTGCGGCCCCGGGGCAGCCGGCGCCGGGGACATGCGCTGATTCGATCCCTCCGGAGAAGGTAAGCAGCCCGGCTATTATTAGCCTCGGCCACACTGCGCGGTGCTTTCTGCTTGGTTAGTAATGAGGTTTGTAATACAGAGGGAAGAAGGGGAATATCCCTGCCGCCTTCTGCAATGGGAAAAGGAGCAACAACTGAAATTGAAATGTTAATCAGCCAAGTGCTTGAGATTATTGGAGGAGCGATGTTACTGGGCAAACAAAGAAGGCGGTCAGCCTCTGTAATCTTAAGATAATCAACCATTGCTGTGTTACACTCGCTTAGATATTGAAGAGGATTCCGAATGTAAAATAATTTGAGTTGCACTTTTACGTTGTTGCTACCTTCAACCTTCGCTTGGTTAATTTGTGGTTTGCGAGCAGCAGGTTCTTGTCAGCAGCCTGGAGAAGTAATCGGAAATCTTCCTTCTCCTTTTGCGTTCCTCGGTCTCCTCCCTTTCCAGTTATCAGAATGGGTCTGCACATTTCAACGTCAAACATCCACTTCAATACTGAACCTTTAGAAAGAATCTCAAATTAGAGGAGAAATTTACCTCCTGGAGTTCAGCTTGGGTTGAGCAGCACTTGTCCCCACTTCTCCCTTCATTTACCATCTTCTCTTGTCAATCATTTCATTGATTCCCGCCCCCCCGCCGGGGATGCTGTGCTCATTAACAAGCCAGCTCTTGTCAGCTCCTGTCCACCACCTGTGTTCCGTGACTGATTTTTCAAGGACCCAGAAAGGGCATTGCCTTATACCACGTTTGGACTGTTATCTGTGTCCTTCCCCAAAATGCATGGCATGAAAAATCCTTTAAGCCCAGTACCAATATGGTTTCCGATAACTCCCTTCATTGTAGTCACTGCAGCTACAAGATGGGTTTCAAGGACAGCAGAATCTATTGGGGTGTGAGAAAGAGGGCTCTACCTACATATTTTGCTCCATGTGCATAAGAATAGGTGGAAGTAGAAATGCAAATGTCAGTCTATCCCGTTTTTCTTGAAGGTTTTTTAGTCCAGCTAGGTTGTGAGACAGCTAGCTGGGTAGGGTATGGGGCAAGTCCTCCTGCAAAAGCAAGCAGTGTGTTTGTCCTAGGATTCCCCCAATAACCTCAAAAGAGTTTCCAGAGAGACTTTTCCCCCAGGCAGTCAGAAAGCCAGGGGAGGTGGCCAAGGTAAACCTCAGGTTATTTGGGCATCCTCAAGTTAGTCTCCCCTTTTAGGGGTTCTGACCTAGGATTTCCCCACAAACGCTTTGCTCCTGAGCTCAAGTGCCCATTCTTGTTGCTCACCTAGGGATGTACAATTGAATGATATTCTGTGAAATGGTGAAGATTGCTATGGTGGGGATTGCAAATGTGCCACTTCACCAACAGAGAACAGTTGTAATAAGCCAGACTGTGTGGTGTCTGTGTGCCAATATTCCATTTAAAAAGAGGCTTGTTATCTTTAAATCTGAAATTAAAGAGACAGTTTGACTCAAAAGGCCATGGATTTTATTTTAACAAATTAAAATAGGAGATCAATAAAAAAGAGGGCCAGGGTTTATACCTAACCTTCTTAGGTTTTTTGTTTTTGTTTTTTTGTTTTGTTTTGTTTTGTTTTGCGGTATGCGGGCCTCTCCCTGTTGTGGCCTCTCCCGTTGCGGAGCACAGGCTCCGGACGCGCAGGCTCAGCGGCCATGGCTCACGGGCCCAGTCGCTCCGCGGCATGTGGGATCTTCCCGGACCGGGGCACGAACCCGTGTCCCCTGCATCGGCAGACGGACTCTCAACCACTGCGCCACCAGGGAAGCCCCTTACCTTCTTTTTTAAATATTGCTTTAGAACAAGATACTGGTTCTGAAAAATCATGTTACTTCTATTATATATCGTTATTGTTTTTCTGATTACAAATTCTCTATATATAAATACACTTTGGAAAGATTTGAGTTGGTTTCTTTGTCTCTATCTTCAGTATATGAGGCAGAAGGAGTGGAGGCGGGTGGGCAAATCCCACTCCAAATGGCCCACTCAGAGAGAACTGTTCCCCGGACCATGCAAAGCTCTGGACCGAAATTGTTTTGGCTGGTTATTATTATCTTTAAATTTGGTTTGGGTTTGAAATATTAAATTTTCAATATCCTAAAATTTTGACTCAGGCACACCAAGTAGAAGAGAGAACAAAGAACAAGAATAGCAAAACTATTTTCCACCTTTCTTACCTAATTGTAAAATATTTAATTATATGAATAATTATTCTGAATAATAAGTGAAAAACATATTAAAATAATAATTCATTTTTAAGAAAGTAGCCCAAGGTTTATGAAATACAGGTTAGTGCAATTGATCTTAAGTACAGTAAAAATTTCTGTAATTTTAAAAGGTGTTTTTATGTTGAGTATTAGTACATGAAAATATGCTAATGATGGTTAGAAATTGAAATGTCTGTTACTTGGTTTCTGAAGAAACTGAATTCTTTGGCAAGAAATGGGTCAGGATTAGGGGACTGGAGCCGCCAAAGCCGGCATCATACCTGCCAGTGATTTTATAGGTGAGATGAATGCATTAAGTTATGGATTAGGGTTGGAGAAGCCTTCTGGGGAAGAAAGAAAACAAGATAGAAAATAGAATTTGTTATTTTAGTGCAACTAAGATAATTAAATTTAAGTTATTTCTGAGTTTGGACTTCGTTATATTTCAACAATTTCTGAGGAAAGTTTCTAAATTCAAAGCCCTAGGTAGAAATAGTTGTATGATTTCCTATCCGAAACTGATTTATGACTCTATTTCCTTTGTTAAAAACGTTTCCCAGAGAAAGGCAAAATTAATTGCCCGGTGTTAAGGAGGAGGAGTAATACCAAATAGAAGGATGTACGCTATTAGTTGCTAAATGAACTGTGGGAACTTTTTTGTAGATTTGACAAGATAGAATTGAAATCAATCTGTTGCTTTCCAATCATGTAAAAAAAAACATTTAGTCTGGTGGGTGGTCAGTGTTATCAGTAATTTAAGACTTGAGTACCGATTTAGGATTCAAAGTTGCCTCTCCTTACAAAAGGCATTTTCTGGTGCTGCATTACTGCCATTAGCTACAATTGAAAGAGACTTATCCTGAGATTTTGAAAAACAGAAAAAGAAATAGTAGGATTAATAAGGCTTTGCCTCCACTGAGAATGGGTAGAAAAAGTGCTATTTTGAAAGTTATCAATGGCCTCTTAATTGCCAGATTTCTGCGCTGTTTCAACCTGCTCTTTATGTCTTTATTTTTAAGTTCTCTTCTAAGTTCTTTTTTAAAAATTTTACTGCTTAGTGTTTTATTCACTAAAATAGCATTTTTTTTTATAAAGACTTTTTTTTTTTTTTTGACAGTTTTGCTTTATTTATTTATTTATTTATGGCTGTGTTGGGTCTTCGTTTCTGTGCGAGGGCTTTCTCTAGTTGTGGCAAGCGGGGGCCACTCTTCATCGCGGTGCGCGGGCCTCTCACTGTCGCGGCCTGTCTTGTTGCGGAGCACAGGCTCCAGACGCGCAGGCTCAGTAGCCGTGGCTCACGGGCCCAGCCGCTCTGCGGCATGTGGGATCTTCCCGGACCAGGGCTCAAACCCGTGTCCCCTGCATCGGCAGGCAGACTCTCAACCACTGCGCCATCAGGGAAGCCCCACTAAAATAGCATTTTTAATGGAAGTAGAGTTGATGTGTAATATTATATAAGTTACAGGTGTAAAATATAGTGACTCACAATGTTTAAAGGTTATACTCCATTTATAGTTATTCTAAAATATTGGCTATATTTTCTGTGCTATGCAATATATTCTTATAGCTCATTTTATAATAATAGTTTGTACCTCCTAATCTCCTATCCCTATATTGTTCTTTTTTTTAAATTAAATACTTGTGTTCAAAAGTATTGTTAATAAGTAATATATAAAGAGATATCTCTTTATCTAGTTTCTCACTAATCCCCTTAAATTACCTCATGACCAGCCTAAAACAAGTGCTGTTTATTTCTAGTTTGTGCCTCATGATATCACGACTATATGTCTTCATTTGTTCCTTTCACTCACCCTGCTACACGTTGAAACCTTGCTCACAGCATACACTGCCTCTTCCATGAACCCTTCCCCATACCCACCTTCCTTCTCATTTCAGATGTGTTTCTCCCTTGTCTAAATTCCTATGGCACTTTCTATTTTGGTCTATCCTTTAGTTTGAACATGATTTGCTGTTGTAAAATAACCCTAGAGAGCAGAGTCTTTGACTAACGACTTTTTATTACCTGCAACTCATAATACAGTGCCTAGCTATGTATATGCAAAGTAGATGTTCAGCAGTTTGATGTTAGTGAAGAAATTAGCTATTATTTTCCAGGGGTGTATATCCACCTACTCTGATATCCAAGTTAGGCTCTAAATAATGTGTGCAAGTACGTTTTAGTTTAAAATCCCTATATAATAATATAGTGAAAGTACATTCAAACAGTTATATTCAACAAAAGTTATTGTGAGCTTACATGCCCTTAAGTGGATATTGGCTCATCCGTATCAAAAAGCATAGTAAGCATTACAAAAGAAAACTTCAAAGAAGACATTGTACCAGCTTTCAGTATGCTTTCATTCTACTGAAAACAAGTAAGCAGGGGAAGATGTCTTGCATAAGTAAGTACTAGTCTTAAAGCGCTCTGCTAGGTGCTTTCATCTATGGTGTATAATTTCATCCTGCTACTATATGCTAATTTTACGCTGAGACTCAGAGATCTTACCTAAATGGCAGAGATTCTTTCCACATTCACATGCTGTTCTTTGAAGTGTTAACGAGTGAAGGAAAACTATAAAACATAATCAGAGTAGTTTAAAATGGTTTTGTGATCAGGCTTTCCAGTGCTTTTTAAACTTTTGGGTCTTAACATCCCCTTTAATAATTCAATAAAGGCTATGCATCCACTCCCCAAGTACATACACAACACACACACACAGAATTTTGCCTGTAATTGCAGGTGTTTGCGGACCTAATAAAGCCCTCCTTTGCAAATGCTTTAAGGACATCTACGCTGGGCTCAGTTTTTCTTTTTGCTTGTTCTATGCTTAACATTTATTTTTGTACCTATTAAAATTAAACAAATTATTATCTGTTATAGTTGAGGTATAAACCTAAGCAGCTTCGTACTTTACAACTTTTCTTTTTGCATTTTTGTATTCTGTCCTCTCTCACACAAACACACACATTTATATAAATGAGATCAAATAATACTTTTCTGTGAAGAGAATGCTTAGAATTTATTCTTAACGATTTTTCTATATATCACACGTCAGTGTTAGCTATAGTCATCATGTTGTACATTATGTCCATAGTATGTATTTATCTTACAATTGGAAGCTTGTACCTTTGACCGTCTTCCTCCAACTTCCCCTCCCCTGACCCTCTGTCTCCTGTAACCACAGGTCTGATCTCTTTTTCTATGATTGTTTTCTTTTTTTTTAGGTTCCACACATAAGTGAGATCATATAGTGTTTGCCTTTCTTTCTCTGACTTATTTAACTTAGCATAAAGCCTTCAAGGTCCATTTCTGTTGTCTCAAATGGTAGCATTTCTTTGTTTTCTTACAGATGAATAATATTTCAGTGTGTGTGTGTGTGTGTGTGTATACCTATAATATGTATATACCTATAAATATATAAAACAACCTCTTTACCCATTTGTCCATCAGTGGGCACTTAGATTGTTTCCATGTCTTGGCTATTATAAATAATGCTGCTATGAACATGGGGGTGCAGATATCTTTTTGAGTTAGTGTTTTCATTTTCTTTGGATATATTCCTAGAAGTGGAGTTGCTAGATATATGTAGTTCTAGTGTTAATTTTTGAGGCTCCTCCATACTGTTTTCCATACTGGCTTTCCCAATCTACAATCCCACCAACAGCACAAGGGTTCCCTTTTCTCCACATCCTCACGAGCATTTGTTATCTCTTGACATTTTTGAGGATGACCGTTCTAACAGGTGTGAAGTAATATCTCAATGTGGTTTTAATGTGCATTTCCCTAATGACTAGTGGTATTGAGCATCTTTTCATGTACCTGTTGGCCTTTCGTGTGTCTTCTTTGGAGGAATGTCTATTCGGGTCCTTTGCTCATTTTTTTAATTGGGTAATTTTTTTTTTTTTTTGCTATTGATTTGTATGAATTTTTAATTTATTTTGGATATTAACCATTATCAGATATATGGTTTACAAATATGTTTTTCCCATTCTATAGGTTGTCTTTTCAATCAGTTTGTTGATTTGTTTTTGTTTTTGCTTGCTGTGCAGAAGCTTTTTAGTTTGATGTAGTTCCATTTGTTTATTTTTTATTTTGTCATTTGTGTTTTCAGTGTCATATCCAAAAAGTCATTACCAAACCCATGTAATGAGCTTTATTCCTATGTTTTCTTCTGGCAGTTGCATAGTTTCAGGTCTTACATTTGAGTCTTTAATCCAATTCAAGTTAGTTTTGTGAGTGGTATAAGATATTGGTCCAATTTCATTCTTTTACATGTGAATATCCAATTATCCCTGGGTTCCCTCGTATGTAACTTCTCTCTTTTCTCTTGCTGGTCTTAAAATTCTTTCTTTGTTTTTGACTTTTGGTGATTTAATTGCAATGTGTCTCAGAGTAGCCCTGTTTGAGTTCAACCTGTTTGGGCTTGTTTGGGCTTCATGGATATGGATGTCCATTTCTCATCCTAGGTTTGGGAAGGTTTCATCCATTATTGCTTTAAATATACTTTTTTTCCCTTTCTCTCTCTCTTTTCTTTTTCTGGAATTCCCATAACATGAACATTGTTTACTTTGTTGTGTCCCATAATTTCCATAGGCTTTCTTCACTCTTTTTATTCTTTTCCTTTTTGTTCCTTTCACTGGGTAATTTCTAAAGTTCTATCCTCCAGTTTGCTGATTCTTTCTTCTGCATGGTCGAATCTACCTTTGAAACTTTTTATTGAATTCTTCAGTTCAGTTATTGTATTTTTAAAATCTAGTGCTCCTGTTTTTTTGATGTTGCTATTTCCTTGTCAAACTTCTTGTCTTGTTCATGCATTGTTTTCCTAATTTCACTTAGCTGTCTGTGCTTTCTTGTAGTTCACTAAACTTCCTTAGGAGGATTATTCTGAATTCTTTGACAGTTCATAGATACTCTTTTTTTTTTTTTTTTTTGCGGTGTGTAGGCCTCTCACTGTTGTGGCCTCTCCCGTTGCGGAGCACAGGCTCCGGACGTGCAGGCTCAGCGGCCATGGCTCACGGGTCCAGCCCGCTCTGTGGCATGTGGGATCCTCCCGGACCAGGGCACGAACCCGCGTCCCCTGCATCGGCAAGCAGACTCTCAACCACTGCGCCACCAGGGAAGCCCAGATCTTTATTTTTTTAAGGTCAGTTATTGGAGTTTTATTAGTTTCCTTTGGTGGTGTCATATTTGCCTAATTTTTGTGATCCTTGATTCCTTACTTTGGTATCTGCATATCTGAGTAATTGGGCTCTTCCTCCAGACTTTACTGGGTATTATATTCAGTAGTAGTAGTAGATGGGGCTATGAAGTAGTTTCCTGGCAGAGAATCAGAGCTTGTATAGGACCTGGCTCTAGACAGGACCCAGAGCCTGTATAGTTCATTGTTTGGGAACCCAAATCAGGCCAGAGTGTGCACTTAATTCCCTGGTCAGGTGAGGGCACTGGTTTTGCCCTGCAGATGGGGGAGGCCACAGGCTGTGCTGTCTGTTCAAGTGCCACTGTATCTAGGGCTGTTTAATGGGCTGTACAGCTTCCCATGTTCTCTGGTTAGGTTCCCCAGCTGGACATGCTGAAGGCTGTATTCAGTGATGAGTAGGGCTATGAATTAGATTTCCTGCCTGGGTGCAGCAGGAGAAGCAGCTCTAAAGCCAGTAAAGCTCTTTGTTGTCTTAACTCAAGCTGATCCATACTCCACGTTCTGTGGCTGAACAAGGCCACTGGCTTTGCTTTGCAGACTATCAGCTCTGCCTACCCTTCTCTAGGCTTGAGCACTGCTGGGCCGCACAGTTTCTAGGAGTTGTCACCAATCCTTCTAGTCAGATGGGCCAGGAAGACACTCTCCACAGCAGATGGGATGGGGCTAGTCCCAGTTCCTTTGCCTGGGTGGGATGAGGAGGGGCCGCTCTAGGCTACTCTTAATTTCTCAAACAGGCTCCCCAGTTGGGTGGAGCTGGGAGCTCCTCTCAGCCTTGGATAAGAATTAATCTCCGTGCCTGTGCATGGTACCGGATCCCTCCACACCTGATACTGGCTCTGCTTTGTACCAGAGCCAGTGATGAGCTCTGGCTGCCTGCCTCTTGGCTGGAGCACGACTGGGCCAAATAGCTTCCAGGATTTATTGCCAGCCCTTTTGGTCAGATGGCCAGAAGACACTGTCCACAGTGGGTGGGCTGTGACTCTGCTCTTTCCCTGGCTATGGGCAAACCAGGTTCAAGGACCAGATGCGTATCAGGTGGATCTGTAGCCTGAGTTCCCTGGTTGTAGTGCCCCGCCAACCTGGCTCTGTAGATAAGCAAAGGTGCCCGTTGTGATCCCTACTTGGGCACTGCAGGTATGAATTCCATCGGTCACAATCCACGTGCTGGCTGCTGCATGCCCCTTCCCCCTTCATCACAGCCCGACTCTTAGTGGTCAAGCCCTGCAGACTCCCCTGCAGCCCCAGTGGAGCAGGTTAGAGCAGCGGCTCCCACAAAGCAGCCCCGATGCTAGTGGTGGAGCTTGCCGTCCCCCAGTTCTCTTCTCCTACTGGAGGAACCAGAGGTTCACGGGAGGCCTCACCCATGGTGCTCCACTGGCCTGGGGGAGGGGCAGCGTGGTCAACGCGTAGCTCCTTCTCTCACCCTTCGAATGCAGTCTGTCTTGGTCTCTGTGGTGCACGGGGGTGCTTCAGCCTCACCTCCATGTTCTAGGATTCTCTCAACTAGTGTCCTGTTTCCAAATAATTGTTAGTTGTTCCTCCTGGGGTGGGGGGACGCGGAGCCAGGAATGACCTTGGTGATGTCACCCCACTCTGGGCTTACCTTGACAATATGTGTGTTCTTTATAGCCCAGACATTTCTGGTACTTGAAATGAGGTTCTCCTTTTATTGTTCTCCCTGCTTTAGGACCTAAAATGGGAGCTCTTCCTTAGCACTGGCACAAAGGCTGCTGAGATGACTAGGAAGCAAGTGCCAAGGAGGATAGTGAATCAAAGAACCTTGATTCATGGAAAAGGGATCCCAGAAGGAGCTCTAAACGTTACACATTCCAAAGGATTTATTCAGGGTTTTCCAATCAAAATCATTTTTACAAAAAAGAAACAGTTCTCAGACTTAGAGTAGTATACTGCCAAGTACGTGGAAGAACATTGCCAGCAGTTGAGTGGTGTGGTCTGCTTTGAAATATATTCAGTTTTCTTAGGATGGACATATGTCTTCTTCAGAGTTACTATTTCTTTCTAGTAATGCTGTCTACAGTAATATATTTGCTTTTGCCAAGTTAAGAAAACAATGACATCCCTCCCAGGTTCTAAAACAATTACCAGCATAAAAATACATTAAAATTTTTCGCTGATACTTAAGGAAACCAGTACTAGCTAGCATTCCTACTGATGCTAGTATTCAAAGAGAGGCCTGACAAAACCATTAATCTGGAAGAAACCGGGTTGGAAAGATGGAGAGAAAGAACTCAAGAGGACTACTTAAGCTGTTGCTTTCTTTACATGTCCCCAGATATGATAATAACCGTATAAGCTCCTAAAATAAGTGCAATTTTATGCAAACTTCATAGTATGCCTAGTAGGAGGTAAATTTTTACTTTATTTTATAGTATATTTTTATTTTTTATTTTGGTAAAATGTCCCATAATGTAAAATTTACCATTTTAACCATTTTTAAGTGTATCATTTATTGGTATTAAGTACATTCACAATGTTGAGCAACCATTATCATTATCCATTTTAAGACCTTTCTTATTATCCCCAACAGAAACTGTACTCACTAAACAATAACCCCTTATTTCTCCCCTCCCCTTAGCCTCTGGTTAACTCTATTCTATTTTCTGGGTTTATAATTTGCCTATTCTAACTACCTCATATAAGTGGAATCATACAATAGTTGTCCTTTTGTGTCTGGCTTCTTTCACTTAACATAGTGTTTTCAAAGTGTATCCATGTTATAGCATGTAGCAGCATTTCATTCCTTTTTAAAGCCATACAATGTATAGTGATTTTTAGTTGCAAAACACTTTTAGTACATTGTGTTTCTATTATATTAATGATATCTAGCATATATCACTACCATATTACCTTTAGTAGATGCCCAGTAATGTGTACTATGAGTGAGCCATAATTTCATTCAGTCAAAGCCCATTGATAAACATTTATTAAGTTCCAAACAGTTTTATGATTTCAAGAAATGTGGTAATGGACATAGAGGTTCATGTCTTTATGTGCTGGAGCTTTTACTTTTGATGGAAGAATTCTTGGAGTGGCATGGAATGGTATTGTTAGGTCAGAGATTATGCAGAAACATTTATCATTTGAATACATACATTTACTATAAAAACCATCAACTTCTTCAACAGATAATATTCCTGTAATTTATGTAACCATTTATGACCATCTTAAAAATGAATGCAAGTAATATAAGGGAATCCACTTCATGTGATTTGAGCAAGGAAACATTCTCACTTTTTTCATTTCTAGTTCATGGAAGAAAATTCCTATACACAAGTATTGAAATATTTCAAGTCTCTGGATCACACATTTCATCATTTCAAAAATATTACGGAGTACATCACGGATGTCAGTCAAGTCTTGTAACAACAGTGTAGAAAACTAGTAACATTTATAGCTAATTTTTTTTTAAGCTTCAGCAATGGATCATTTCCATCCAGCCTAATCTGAAATTTTAATTAGATTAATTTTTAAAATAAAAAAGATTAATTTTTAATCTAAAACTATTTTTAGTTCATATTTATGTACCTGCATTATGGTAAATCTTTTATCTTGTTGTTTTTTTTTTTCTTAGTTTCTCTTTAGAGTATCTTTTAAAATTTATTTTTAAACAGAATAATTAAAGCCCAAAGATGAGAATGTCTCATTTAAGCTAAACTAAAGAATGTTGGAATAGCTGAAGTAGGAACACAATTGGCACAACCTTTCACTACCCTCCATAGAAGAAGACTGTTTTGATTTGCATGGTCCAAGAAAGGAGAAACAGATAACTTGCTGGGGATTGCATCCTGCTTTACTTAAATTAGACATTAACAGGCTAAAAGGGCAAGGATGAAGCAACATGTTTATAACATAGTTTTGAAAAGCTACTTAAAGGTGAAGGGTGGCAAGAACACAGACAGACACACCCTCGACATTTCACTACAATATTTTAAGGTAGGCCTTTTCTTTGGTTGATAGGGATGGAGGGACCTATTAATAAACATTTCTCCTATTTACTTTTGTCTTTATTGCTGTCTCATCAAACCCTCCTTAAAAAACAGACATAAAACAAATAAGCATTCTGACTTTTGCCGAATAAGCACCAACAAGCTCACATCTTAAACAATGGACTGCAATGGCGGTGAGACTGAGGATGCTTGGTCATTGCAACAGTGGCAGCAACACGACCTGCTTTGTTCCCTCTGTTGTGCACTGCGGAGTCTGAGCATAGAGAGAAGCCAGTGATACCGTTAGGCCATTCCTTACACTCCTCTCCATGCTCTTTCACACTCAGGTTCTCTGGTCATCTCAGGGTAGTGAAAGACCACCAGGATGCTAATACCCTCTATCCACTCACACAACTTAATGCTTCTGACACTTGCAGAAATAATGTCGAATCTGAATTGGTGGTACCCAATAGAGTCACTAAGAATAATCCGTCAGACTCACCAAATCCAAATTCAGATTTAAAGGCCATCAAATTTTAAAGATAACGAAGATTTTAAGATTTCAATATTTATTATATATGGTCATATGTAAAAATTTAGAAATGTAAAATTACATGTTTAGCTTTTTAATTATAAGCTATATTCACTGGAGAATTAATGCATTTTTAAAAGAATTCATTCTGAAAAGATTACATTAGCACTTTTTTAAACCACTACCCTCAAAAATAAATTGTGACAAATCATTGTTCACCCAAGTTTATCTATCTCTCATCTCAAGGAAGTGAGTTGTTCTTGGGGAAATTGCTTTCATCTAGTTTGTGCTTTTCTGCAGTGGATCAAGCTGAAATGAAATGGGGCTGACATTCTTAACTATTATTACGTGCCCACATTTACCAGAATTACCTAATGATCAGTACCGAAGAGTTTTATAATAAATAAATATGTATGTACTGAGAGTCTCCACTGATAAAAGTTAGTTGAGACATGGCTGGTGATCCCGTAGAAGAGATATCTAGCTTATATTTCTTACATCATCTCCCTAGGAGAAAGCACTCCAGGATTGCAAAGCAAGGCATGAGACAGTAGCATTTGGTGTATTCTATAAACGTTTAGATTTCTCGGGAGCTCATTGGTATTATATATTGTGGTGAGCACTCAAATGTAAACTGTTACTTGAAAATAGTAAACTATCAAGACCGTAAAAATTCCTGCAACTTAAATGGTCAGTTTGGTATTTGGCTTTATTATAGGCATTTGCAAGGTATTTATTAAACAACGAAATGAACCAATACCATTTAATTTTGAAAACTGCCTTCCTAATACAAAAGAATTGCTATTCTGCACAAGTTCCTTGTGACTATTTTTGTAGGTGTGGTGGGAATGAATTATGGATGGCACTACCCTTTCTCCTGTTTCTTGTCTGAGGTTTTGGTAAGGTGCAAATTAGAGGTAATGGACCTTAAAGTTTGAGCAGTTCAAGACACTCAACCAGTAAGTCAGAAAGAGAAAGACAAATACCGTATGCTAACACATATATATGGAATCTAAGAAAAAAAAATGTCATGAAGACCTTAGGGGTAAGACGGGAATAAAGACACAGACCTACTAGAGAATGGCCTTGAGGATATGGAGAGGGAGAAGGGTTAGCTGTGACAAAGTGAGAGAGTGGCATGGACATATATACCAAACGTAAAATAGAAGCTAGTGGGAAGCAGCCGCATAGCACAGGGAGATCAGCTCAGTGCTTTGTGACCACCTAGAGGCGTCGGAAAAGGAGGGTGGGACGGAGGGAGATGCAAGAGGGAAGAGATATGGGAACATATGTATAACTGATTCATTTTGTTATAAACCAGAAACTAACACACCATTGTAAAGCAATTGTATTCCAACAAAGATGAAAAAAAAAAAACAGTGAGTAGAATTCAAATAAGTACTAGTAGGGGCTTCCCTGGTGGCGCAGTGGTTGAGAGTCTGCCTGCCGATGCAGGGGACATGGGTTCGTGCCCCGGTCTGGGAAGATCCCACATGCCGCGGAGCAACTGGGCCCGTGAGCCAAAATTACTGAGCCTGTGCGTCTGGAGCCTGAGCTCCGCAACAAGAGAGGCCGCGATAGTGGGAGGCCCGCGCACCGCGATGAAGAGTGGCCCCCGCTCGCCACAACTAGAGAAAGCCCTCGCACAGAAACGAAGACCCAACACAGCCAAAAATAAATAAATAAATAAAGCAAAACTGTCAACAAGTAAAAATAAACACTAAAAAAAAAAAAAAAAAAATAAGTACTAGTAGATATAAAAATAATAAAAAATAAATTTTGTCAATAAAATAAATAAATAAATAAACACACTCAACGAAGCACAGTCCATTTTCCCAGGACAAGAAAACATATGACATTACTCTTCTTTTTTCAACCACAATGGATTTGAACTTTTAGAAAATTGAAAATGCAAGATACAGATTTTATTGTTTTTAAGTAATTTATTTATTTATTTATTTCTGGTGGTGTTGGTTCTTCGTTGCTGTGCATGGGCTTTGTCTAGTTGTGGGGAGCTGGGGCTACTCTTCATTGTGGCGCGGGCTTCACATTGCGGTGGCTTCTCTTGTTGCAGAGCACGGGCTCTAGGGCACACCGGCTGCAGTAGTTGCGACGCACGGTCTCAGTAGTTGTGGCTTGCGGGCTCTAGAGCACAGGGTCAGTAGTTGTGGCGCATGGGCTTAGTTGCTTTGCGGCATGTGGGATCTTCCCAGACCAGGGTTCGAACCCATGTCTCCTGCATTGGCAGGTAGATTCTTAACCACTGCACCACCAGGGAAGCCCAAGATACAGATTTTCATAAGAAAATATTAGTCAACAGTTTTCTTATCTCTATGTCTTTTTCTATCTCATTGATTGTGAAGAATACACTCAGAGAGAAAGCAAAATCTACATCAGTTGAAAATTTTTTCCACCTGCATGCATGTTATAGTGGATGTGTAACATCTTCACAGGGTTTGTGAAATCACTATTTCACCACAAAAATTAAATATGACCCTAAAATGATCTGACACTAATTAGTCCATTGAATAAGGGGAGGAGGATTGGCATCTTGGTCATTGTTTAGAAGAAAAAAAAATCATTAACCTGTTAGGCAAAATACTTGTCTTTAAAATATCCCTTAATAAATATAATAGAAAATGAAATAAAATGGCAGTACAGTGTTATGCAAGGAAAGCAATTGGGTTGATCTCAAAGTGAGTATAAAAATCAATGTTTTTTGTTTAGTTTGTTAATAATTTTATTCTTAGAGCTCTCAGGCAGCTAGCTTTTGGTCATTTTTAAGATCAATCGAAAAGTCTAAACATTATTTTTAAGGTATGCAGCTCACAAGGCCCTCCTCCCCTCCTTTCTCTCTTTCTTTTAATCTTTTAGTTTATTTTGGGGAGTTTTGGCTACCATTTATGTTCTAATCATGTTTTTCAGGAAGTGAATTTGAACTTTGAACCTCACCTAGTTTGAATCCTACCTCTATTGTTTTCTATCTCTATGACTTAGGGTAAGTTACTTAACCACTGTGAATTGTTTCTGGATATTTAAAACAGGAAAATCACAGGGTTGTTGCGAAGATTAAAGAAGATAACATAAAAGGGAACTTATTGCAGTGTTTGAGACATAGTAAGGGTTAGTAAACATTTCCAGTTTTTATCTTTCTAATTCTCGTGAGCAGTTTACAATAAGATCTCATTACCACAGATTTTCCCTAAAATTATGAACCTTTTCCCACCCCTCTCCATTTTAAAGCAAACCTTGAAATGACTGAACCTCATAGGAAGATGTCTCAATGCAGGTAATCCCAGTAGCAGGAGAGGTTGAAGCTACCACAATGCAAAGTTGTCAGGCTCTGATCTGGCAGTAGCTGTGGGAATTAGTCTTAGCTTCTATTTTTAACTCTGCCAGGAGTTGACTGGATGACCCGGGAGAACTCACGTGGCATCTTATTTTCTTTCTGAATTTCTTTCTGCATCTTATTTTCTTTCTGAATTGTACCATTTGTCTAATCACTCTTTTCACTGACTCTTTATCAGAAATGATATCAAGGTTGTTGAATAAGGGTGTTAATTTCAGAAGTAATGTTATAGAAAATGGGAATTGTTCCCTTTCTTAAAAGCAATAGTTGACAATTTTATTTTATTTTTTTCTGATACAGTATTGAAGTTCCTGGGAGAGGGCAACTTTAATTTATAAAGAGTTGTTAACATTCACTTCCTCTAACAAAAGCCTTTAAAGGTAATACTACTAATTATCTGCCTTGTACCCCAGTCTTTTTTTTTAAATATGTAACTGTTGAAGTTTTTTAATGTTAATCAGTATCATTAAGTTGTCCAGAAAGGAAAATTAATCTGTTACTCCATTGTACATCATATACAAAGGAATCTTCTTGGTATATGATATCTTTCTATTTGACTGAATCTCAATGAATTTAGAGAGTACATGTAAGAATTTTAATATTCAGAGTCTTATTCATAAACGTGCACTACTGAGTAGATTCAATCACTAGCGACAACTTTAAACTGAAATCAAACATAGAGCCTCAGTTAACGTGAAAACTTTAGTACCAGAAACACCTGCCTATGGAAACTGCACTGTTAGCACACAGATGAGCTTTAGTATGAGAACAGTTTTGGGGCCTCCCTGGTGGCGCAGTGGTTGAGAGTCCGCCTGCCGATGCAGGGGACGCGGGTTCGTGCCCCTGTCCGGGAGGATCCCACATGCCGCGGAGCGGCTGGGCCCGTGAGCCATGGCCGCTGGGCCTGCGCGTCCAGAGCCTGTGCTCCGCAACGGGAGAGGCCACAACAGTGAGAGGCCCGCGTAATGCAAAAAAAAAAAAACAATTTTGTTGGACTTGAAAAGCACATAATTTTACATTTTTTTTCTTATTTGACTTTTTATCATTATGTGGACCATTTAGGTCTAAGGAAACAAGTACAAAAACTGCCTAAAGCCTTCCATTTAATATGTAAGCCATAGTTGTCCACAAGAGAGAATTTTGTGGTGATCAACAACTCTAGCCAAATCGGCAATAATTTATTTCAGTTGGTAGAGTCTAATCATGTGTACCTAACTATGTTCTTTTAAGTAAAAAGTGTAAAACATTTTTAGTAGTAAGTTTGTCCTGAATTTCCAAGTCAATATTTTTAATCCCTGTTTGAATACTGAATTCATTAGCTATTCACCAAGGCTTGAGGCATAGATTTTGGGCATAGTCTGCTTCTAAGAAGAGATGTAGCAAACAGTCTAAATTCCTGTTTGAAATATACATGTGCATACACATATATTATACAAAAATTTATAGACAGACATTCCCCGAATTACAATGGTTCGACTTAGCGATTTTTCAACTTTACCATGGTGTGAAAGTGATACTCGTTTAGTAGAAACTATAGTTTGAATTTTTTCATTTTTTCAAAGTCTACTTTGAATTTAGAGTAGAAACTATACTTTTCCCAGACTACTGATATGCAGCATGATGTTCTCTTGTGATGCTGGGCGGCAGCAGCAAGCCACTCCTCCCACTCAGCGACTCGATCACAACTGACACACTTACAACCGTTCTGGTTTTCACCTTCAGTACAGTATTCAATAAAACAAATGAGATATTCAACAGATTATTATAAAATAGGCTTTGTGTTAGATGATTTTGCCCAACTTTAGGCTAATGTGAGTGTTCTGAGCACATTTAAGGTAGACTAGGCTAAACTATGACGGTTGGTAGATTGGGTGTACTATAAGCATTTACAATTTATGATATTTTCAATTGATGATGGGTTTATCAGGATGCAATGCCATAGTAAGTTCAGGAAGATGTGTGTTTTATGCGTATTATATATATTAATTATATTATCCAATTATGTGTATAAATATGTATATGCATATATATGCATGTATATATGTCTGCTTTCATGAACATTTGCCTTCTGTTTCAAATATTTGATTATATTTTTTATTTTTTTATTTGGTTATATTTAAAATAAAGAGACAAGTTCTTGGAGAAGCATTTGAAGAATCTTTGTTTCCAGAGTCAAGTTTTGCAAAGAAAACTTATTTTTTCACTAGCTGTTTATTTTTCAATAGTTAAAAAAATATTTTTAAATTTCAAAGTGATTCTTTAATATATGAATACGAATATGTATTTACTTCAGGTGCTATATATGTTATTTATACATATGTGTATTTATATATATTTAAATGTTTTTAAACCTGATCTTACTGGGTTATGTCTACTATCCAATTATGTGAGAATAGTGATATTGTGGCCTTTCAGCTTGGAACATGCTTCTGTTTCATTTGATTATATTTTATCCATTAAGTGCTCTGGCCTTCCATTAGCTCTTTTGCTTTGAGGAATACATTTTATAGTGCATTAGAAATATTCTTCTATTTTTCATGCCATAATTTTCCAGTGTCTCGCAAAATCGTAATTTGGAATGTTCTGACTTGAATAGTGTTTCAGAATAGAGACTTATCCCTTTTGGAATCATCAGATCTGTTGGTTAGGTACAGTATTTCTTATTTTTTCTGTTGGGGAAAGGGAGGAAGGAAACTGCACTATGGAATGTTCCAGTTTTTTTTTTTTTTTTTCTTACGCTTATACCAAAAAAATGCACTCTTCTAGTAAAACTAGAAACATGAGAGTGGCAGTTACATAGTTCCAAATTAGGACAACCTAATATACTGTAATTTTTTCAAGTAAGAGAATAACCCAGGTAGTATACTATTAACTAGATTTTTAAAAATAGCCATTTGTTGATGAATAATTCTATTCTTTTTCCATTCTTAGTTTCATAACATTTTTACACAAAGGTTTATATTAACAAATACCATCAGTTGTATTGTTGGTTTCTTCCTGCTTTCTCATTAGTTCTATAATTTAAAAATGCTTAAAGTCCAGACTTCTCAACTAGAAAACATAAGCACAATAAAAGCAGTGTTTTTAAAATTAATTCTGGAATATATTTCTCTTGATGGTAAAGACATATAAGATTACAGATGTGTATGTTTGGATGCTTTATAAATAAAAGTAATATGATTAATAATAATAATCATGTATTAATTTATACTACCAGAAATTCCCTCTAAATACTTTCTAGGACACAAACATTTATGACATTTCTATATTGTTCTCATTTTATTATTTTAATGAAATATTATATAGGTAGTATTTCATAAAAACATTGCATCAATTGTAATACAAGTTTAGGAATTTTAATTTGTATGTAAATATACTAACTTCCGTTGAAATTGCTATAGCTTAGGGTCAAAATTAATTTGAAGGTTATTACTGTTATTATTCTGGTTTTTATTAGCTGCTGTCTCAAATTAACTATAAAGACAAAAATATCCCTGGCGGGCCTCCCTGGTGGCGCGGTGGTTGGGAGTCCGCCTGCCGGTGCAGGGGATACGGGTTCGTGCCCCGGTCTGGGAGGATCCCATGGGCCGCGGAGCGGCTGGGCCCGTGAGCCGTGGCCGCTGGGCCTGTGCGTCCGGAGCCTGTGCTCCGCAACGGGAGAGGCCACAACGGTGAGAGGCCCGCGTACAGCAAAAAAAAAAAAAAAAAATATCCCTGGCTTCGAGTTTCTGCACTATTAATGATATACCGAGATGTCTCTTGGGTATCAGTAAATGATATATTTTAGAGCATAACTTACTAAATGACTTGCCAGTTGGCAGACCACCTTTTTTTTTTTTTTTTTTTTTTTTTTTTTTTTGCTGTACGCGGGCCTCTCACTGCTGTGGCCTCTCCCGTTGCGGAGCACAGGCTCCGGACGCGCAGGCTCCGGACGCGCAGGCCCAGCGGCCATGGCTCACGGGCCCAGCCGCTCCGCGGCACATGGGATCCTCCCAGACCGGGGCACGAACCCGTATCCCCTGCATCGGCAGGCGGACTCTCAACCACTGCGCCACCAGGGAGGCCCGGCAGACCACCTTTGACAATAAAATATATTTGATAGTCTACCTTTGCAAATTCATTGTACCACACAGATGTGATCTTGGTAATTGACATATGACTATTAAGCTTCAATCATTCTCCATAATATTCCTATTACCAATTATTAACAGAATAAAGGGGAGATAACAATTCTATAGTATTTATTCAGATTTTTATTTAAAGTCAAGTATAATCTATATTTCTATAGTGCTTTTTTAATCTAACACTTCACTTAAGTAGAAGGAAGTGTTCTAGAGGTTTGTTATTAGCTTTTAAGTGAAGTAATCTTTAACTATCTTTTATTTAAAAATACTAAAAAAAAGTTTCATGGTCTTTAATTAAATATAAATATTGGAATTGTCTATGAAACTTTTGAGATGGTCAATCACATAAAAACATAGGGATATCCTTTAAAGCAGGGGTCCCCAACCCCCTGGCTGTGTTAGGAACTGGGCCGCACAGCAGGAGGTGGGCGGCGGGCGAGCGAGCGAAGTTTCATCTGCTGCTCCCCATGGCTCGCCATCGCTCCCATTACAGCCTGAACCAACTATCCTCCCCCGCCTACCCTGTTGGTGGAAAAATTGTCTTCCGGGAAACCGGTCCCTAGCTCCAAAACAGTTGGGGATCACTGCTTTAAAGCATATGAATTTCTAATATATTTATTTAGGTTATATATGCTGAACTTTTTTTTACATAATAGCTCATAGGTAACCTTCACTATTAAGTATTTTATGATGCTTAGAATCGGAAACAATACAGAAACTAACAAATTAAAATTGTTTTTTGTAAAATGTCAAGTGAGAAGAGAAGAATGTTAAATAATAAATATAGCATATTCACAACTTGGTTTTGAATATCACACACATAGAGCAAAAAGACCCAAAGAAAATTTAAAAATTATTTATCTATGGGGAGGGGGAAGGGTAAGCTGTGACAAAGCGAAAGAGAGGCATGGACATATATACACTACCAAACGTAAGGTAGATAGATAGTGGGAAGCAGCCGCAGAGCAAAGGGAGATCAGATCGGTGCTTTGTGACCACTTGGAGGGGTGGGATGGGGAGGGTGGGAGGGAGGGAGATGCATGAGGGAAGGGATGTGGGAACAGATGTATATGTATGACTGATTCACTTTGTTATAAAGCAGAAACTAATAAAAAAATAAATAAATAAATTAAAAAAAAATTATTTATCAATGGTTAACTCAAGAAATAAGAGAGTCAGGGTGACCTTTACTTCCTCCCGTTCTCATTCTGTATTTCCAGATTCATTGCAATATATATGTATTACTTTTAGAACCGTTTAAGAAGAAATGTCCCAGTTTGGATAATTTTTTTTTAACATCTAAACATTGCCGAGTATTGTTAAAATGTTCAGTTTTTATGTAGCTTTCTGGAAGATCTAGCTGGCCATAAAAAACTGAATATATTAGAGGAGGGGGAGTTTTCCCTCATCTTGAAATAATAATGATAAATAATATTTTTAAAGCATTAAATAATTTTCAAAGCACTTTTATGTACATTTTCTCCTCAGACCATCCTAACTCTCTAGAGTTGGTAGAAAAAGGGTTAGACTCATTTTGCCCAGGGTGGGGGTTGGAGGGTGGGAATTGAAATTCATGAAGTTTAGCAAATTGCCCATTTAAGCCGTACACAGTTATTAAGTGGCAGGGCCAGAATTCTAACCTGTTTCATGCCATGGCCAATCTAGTGCTTTCCTCTATGCTCTAGGAACTGGACATATTTAAGACGTAAGCACAAAAATGGAAATAGGTCTGAATCTTGCTCTAGTTGCAAATTTGCCTATAGACCTCACTGGAGCCTGAACCAGGAAAATCTATATGAATTTCTTTCTTCAACCCAAAGAAATGGCCATGTTAAATAATTCCTAGGTTTAATTTAAAAAAATCTTTACTGTGTGTTTTTTCACCATATTCCAGTTTGTGTATCTTGTGTCTATCAACTTCTCCAAAGAACCATGCTTCCTACCTAAAGGATTGCATTGCTTAATAAACAAACATTGACAGTTCTGATGCTAACCTGAATTAAATAATATACCAATCATTTATGAGATCCGCCTTAGTATTTTTACACTCCTGAAATATCATCTCTATAACCTGCTTTTTAAAATAGTCTGACACCTACCAAGTACTCTTTCACTTCCTACAAGAAATCAAGAAAAAGAAAGCATTTGTGTTTTTAATTTTAGTGAAGGGTTCTTGATTTAAGACTTAGTCATTTAGTGTCATTTGAATTTCAAGTGTGCCTCAAGTACTTGAGGTTCTCTCTGTATGACTTCTCCAGAGTTTCCACATATATATCATCATTAATTTCATCTTTCACTTGGGATTAGCACAAGAAAAGTTTTATTTACTACTATTTCTTAGTTTTCTTCATTTCAAATATTCAGTGCCTTGTCAAAAATAATATTATAGTCTTATACTGTTCATTGATAACAGATAATAACAAGAAATTGTGATTCTGGTTTTCAGTTAAAAAAACAAAACGAGAAACTAAAGAAATAATTACTATAACAATGTTTTTCTCCATTTAGCTAATCAGATATTCACATCAGTGAGTGTTAGATTTTGAGACTATGAATCCCAATACTAAATGTTATATATTCAGAGAAGTGAAAAATAATAATTATTATGCTTCCTCTGTGCTAAATACTATTTTAAAACCAGTTGGAATCCCCCCTCACAACAATCCTAAGAGGTAGGTACTGTTTGCACCTATCTTACAGCCAGACAAACTGAGGCACAGAATGATTAAATTATTCATGGTCACACAGCTAGTAAGGCACAGATACAGTATTTAAAATCAAGTCTGTTTTTGTGAGAGTCCACATTCCCAAGCCCTGTAATGAAAGCGTGTGATCCCTACTATTTTCTATATACCCATTTCCTTGCTTTGTGGAAAGAAAGGGAGTGAGGGAAGAGGAGGGAAAGGGAGGGAGGGAAAGAGGAAAAGCAGGCGGAATGGAGGGAGGCAGGAGAATTGTCAAAATTCTGCCAGCGTGTTGATACTGTGTGTTATTTCTTATAATAAGGTTGAAATTAAGGACTTGTAGAGATTTACATAGAATAAATAATTTTAAATTTCCTTAAGGGAAGTCTCTGGTAATATTATCAGATGGTGACAGCAAGTGAATTTCTGTTTAATTCTATTCCTAATTAAAATGCTACAGCAGGCTCGTATTTGGAACAAACACAGTTCTGGTAATTCTCATAGTAATAATTCTACATTTTCTTAAATTTGTTATCATTTTTTTCACCCTCAACACTCTCAGCTTATTTAATTTTAGTACCTACTCTTTTTCAAAAGTCCATAAATTTTAGTTAGGCTTAAATGATAGGAAAATTGAAGAAAGTTTAGAGCTTGTAACAGAAGGAAACCACCCCCTTCCCACCCCGAGCCCAGCTCTGTCCATTTCTATCAGAGCTACTCCACCAAGAATGGAGGAATTATTCTAATTGGTCAGATTTAGGACACATTCTATTACATAGGGTGACTGTATTTGTTTAGAGGTACACAGCAACAGTTGCACATTTCTTCTTGTCCGTTGCCTGGTCCTGTGAAAGCAGGTAAGTGGAGTGAAGATCCTCAAAACCTAGACCTCAGTCTCGTTTCTGTTCCATTCCGTTCCACCAGGGTGAGCTTAATCCAGCAGAAGAGTGAGCTCTTCTGTGTTTCGCCGGATGGTTCCATGCAGATGAGTCAAGTTCCATTTTGAGCCTGGAAAATCTTGCATGCTCTCTCATCAACTTCTTCCTTTTCTGAGTGTGTACTCAGAAAATGGTAACATGCCCCCAGTAAGCCTTTACCACAGCTCTGACTCAGGGTTATTAGGAAGTAATTCCAAATCTCAGACATGTTCTGTATTTTAATCAACAGATAATTTGTACTTATAGTTAACATTTTCTCTGGATTATTCACGTGTTCTTATGCAGTTGGAACCTATTTCTGTCTTCATGTGCTTAAAGCTAGGATGAGTATGGATTTTAATCAAGATAATTTAGAAATTTTATGAAGTGTTTCTTATGTGGCAGGCACTGTTCTAGGTACTGGTGATAGAGTGTTAAACAGAGTGGTTACAATCCACACTCTAAGCAAGGGTACATAACATGAAAATTCCAATAGGAAAGATGTACAGAAATCATACGCAAAAAACAAGAGTCAGTTTAATATGCGTGGTTGGCATCTTGGGGATAGAAGAAATCTAACACAAGGAGTTTTACAAGACTGATGATATTATAGTCACTTCAGTTGAACTTTGTTTTATTTAAAACAAGCAACTTTTTTTCAAACGAAGTAAAAAAATGGACAGTAATTGTGCGACTTTATAGCTCCTTATTTAGTAAAGAGAGGGTGCTTTGACTTGTGATATGAGGCAACTTCAGTATTTTGATAAACTAACCTTCAGCATTTTAGAAATTAAGCTTTTTCATTGATGGAAATTCTAATATTTGCCCATCAGTTTTTATTTCATGCGTCTGAAATTAGATTAAATTTTCCAATTTTAAGTGGAAAACTGGCATATTATCTGTTGACACTACAGTTCCAAGTTTTATCCTAAGAAAAGGTGGGTGCGAGGAATCCCCAGCTCAAAATCCTATCCAATTTTGAATTCTGAAAGTCTTTTTTTTTAATTGATTAGTAGATGTTGGTATCACATTATTTGCAATGACAGAGGACATTGTCAAGTTGTTATTAGCATTCATTGCAGCACCGGCTTCTGAGAATGTAGTAGTTTTTTTGTTTTTTGTGGGTTTTTTTGCTGTACGCGAGCCTCTCACTGTTGTGGCCCCTCCCGTTGCGGAGCACAGGCTCCGGACGCGCAGGCCCAGCGGCCATGGCTCACGGGCGCAGCCACTCGGCGGCACGTGGGATCCTCCCGTACCGGGGCACGAACCCGCGTCCCCTGCATCGACAGGCGGACTCTCAACCACTGTGCCACCAGGGAAGCCCTGTAGTAGTTTCTTTTAAACCACGTTTTCTCCTCTTGATCCATGACTCCAACTCTAAAAATATCTTGACTCATTCCTACATCATACATTCAAGAAATAATTACTGATCGCATATACTATTCCACATACCAGGCTGGTCACTAGGGAGTCAAAATGACTAAGGCACAGGCTTGGCTGTCAAGGAGACCCCAATGTAGTGAACCTTTGCTTCTTCCTCTTCAAGTGGCATTGATCCTGTGTAATCAGAAGTAATAGGGAATTAAGTAGCATTCATATTGTAATTCAATGTAGATTGAGCCAGATGATTTTCCCAAATCAGGTTTAATCAGAGATAGGGCAAGAGTGTTCTTAGGGATTTTTCCTTGATGAGCATTGTTAACTATCCTTGAGATGCAATAATAGAAGTCAGTGAGTAATTTATCAATTTGGTTTCCTGTGGGAACCAAGATGAAGGACGTTTTCTCCTTTAGTGATTGACTTTCTACAGAGATAGCAAAGGCGCTTCAACTTTCCCAGACAAGCAATCACCAGTAAACAGCAGTGATGGTAGATGTGGGTTATTTACTACCATGGGGTTGAGAATATTAGTGAGCTGCATTTTGCCCACTTGTCAAACATTTTGACATCTTGGAACAGAAAGTGTTATTTAAATATAAAAAGCATTTTCTGATGAATTGCTGTTAGTCATCCCTATGAGGAAATGACCTATTAAGTAATAGATCGGGAATAAGATTGATTTCTGCTAAAGAGTCCTTAAAGTAGCTACATGTTTCAATTTGTGGGGTTTTTTCAACCATTTGTGAGTTACCACAGTAAAAACCCCCTATAAAAAGCTCTCTGAATTTACTTTCCAGCATTCTTTCCTGGGCTTTCTCTCTCTTTCCCCCTCTCCCTCTCTCTCAGATCAGAAGGAGAGCAAGGGGTCTCAAGCTTTAGTGAGAATCAGAAGGCTTGTCAAAACAATGATTTCCGGAGCCTCAGCTGGGAATTTGCATTTCTAACAAGTTTCTAGGAGAAACTTCTGCTGCTGTTACATATTTGATGAACCACTGCTCAAGTAAACGGAATGGGAATTTAGGAAGTAGAAAGATGGAGAGCTATGAAAAGCTGAAGTCAGCTTCTGATCTTCTTCACCAAGCTGCCCACGCTATTGGGAAGATAATCACTACTGCCCCAGGGAAGCGTACTGAAAGTCACACCAATTAGAATGGGCATCATCAGAAAATCTACAAGCAACAAATGCTGGAGAGGGTGTGGAGAAAAGGGAATCCTCTTGCACTGTTGGTGGGAATGTAAATTGATACAACCACTATGGAGAACAGTACGGAGGTTCCTTAAAAAACTAGAAATAGAACTACCATATGACCCAGCAATCCCACTACTGCTGGCACATACCCAGAGAAAACCATAATTCAAAAAGACACATGCACCCCAATGTTCACTGCAGCACTATTTACAATAGCCAGGTCATGGAAGCAACCTAAATGCCCACTGACAGACGAATGGATAAAAAAGACATAGTACATATATAAAATGGAATGAACTTGGGTCATTTGTAGAGATGTGGATGGACCTAGAGACTGTCATACAGAGTGAAGTAAGTCAGAAAGAGAAAAACAAATATCGTAAATTAACACATATATGTAGAATCTAGAAAAATGGTACAGATGAACCGGTTTGCAAGGCAGAAATAGAGACATAGATGTAGAGAAAAAACGTATGGACACCACGGGGGGAAAGCGGGGCAAGGGTGGTGGTGGTGGGATGAATTGGGAGATTGGGATTGACATGTATACACTAATATGTAGAAAATAGATAACTAATAAGAACTTGCTGTATAAATAAATAAATTTAATTTAATTAAAAAAATAATAATTGGCCTTCCTCTGAGTAAGTGATTGGCCGAGGGCATCATGTAGAATACTCTTGACTGTCCTACTCTTAAGCCCAGGTTTGCCGTGAATGAGCCATTTAACCTCTCTTTACCCCAGTCTTTCTCAGATTCAAACTAGTAATGGTGATTTCCCTTCCCTCTTGTTAAAAAACAAGACAAAACAAAAACTATGCAAATCCTGATGGTGCTTTTCCTTTGTGGAAAATTCTTTGGATTTATCCATCTATTACTCTGATGTAGTAAAGAAGAAATTTAGCAAAATTTCTCTCTGTCCATAAAGATTTTAGGCTTTTAAGCTTAACTCTTTAGCAAAAACTACCAAATGCCTATTCTCCACTGCCTGGGGCTAGACATTTCCTTGATTCTGTCTAAGAGGTGGGGAGCCACACGGGAACAAGTACTTAAAGAGACTCTAAAAAGCCCTATCTTTTCTGCACCCCCTTCGCCACCACCAGCTCTCCAGTTTATCCACTGCTCTTCTCACTCTTGCCACACCAGGAACACCAGCCTCTTAGTTTGTACTTTCAACACTCAACGTTCTCCCATCCAAAGGCCCTTGCATTTACGATTTCATCTTCTGGAAATGTTCTAGAAAAGTAATCCATACACATATAAATAGAATATGATACTAGAGGTTATGATAATAGATAGGATATGACTACCTTCAAGTCTCTGGTCAGATGTCACCACATCAGGGAGACCTTGATCATCCTATAAAAAACAGCTGTTGTGCATCCCCATGCAGGTGCACACATTAACCTACACATGCTCCATGCCATCTCTGATATCATTTTCTCCATATGTTTGTTCCCGTCTGCCAAACAATATATCAATATTTTGGTATTGGTTTATTTTCGGTCTCTTCCCTAGGTAGAATGCAAATTCTGTGCAGGTAGAGTCATGATTTTTTTCACTGCAGAACCTACAACAATCATTGGCACATAAGAGTCACTCAGTAAATATTTCTAGAGTGAAAAAAAGAAAGGTGATATATCCTGACCTTAGATTATCCACTGCACATTTTGGTATCTTTTGCATTACTTGCTCAAATGATCTTATACTCCAGTCATACGTACCTATTGGCAGTTGTTTAGGACCACCATTGCTCTGTATGCCCTCGTGTCTTTTTTAAAATTTTATTTTATTTTTTAACATCTTTATTGGAATATAATTGCTTTACAATGGTGTGTTAGTTTCTGCTTTATAACAAAGTGAATCAGCCATACATATACATATATCCCCATATCTCTCCCCTCTTGCGTCTCCCTCCCACCCTCCTTATCCCACCCCTCTAGGTGGTCACAGGACATATATACACTCACTACCAAATGTGAAATAGATAGCTAGTGGGAAGCAGCCGCATAGCACAGGGAGATCAGCTCTGTGGTTTGTGCCCTCTTGCTTTTTAAATCTTGCTGTAGCCTCTGCCTAGGCTGTTCATTTCTGAAACTTTTTTGTTGTCTTTCACACTTCTACATTTCCTTCAAAACACAAATCAGGTGTCCTGTTCTTCAAAAAGATTTCATGATAAACTTGTTCTTTCTCTGTGTCCTCCTTCCCACCCTGGCACCCTGTCCTGGCACTTACCTACTCATTATGTTATACTATTCTGTCCAGTTGAAACTCCTTCCAGCTTTACCAGAGACCACTTGAAAGCAGGGACTGCTTCTGACATCAAAAGCACAATGCGCCAATGCCTGGCATATGACAGCTACTCATAAATGATCAATAAATGAACAACAATCCACCTTATTCTTTTTCTTATCATAAGAAGCTACTCTTCCTTGCTTTAAACTTCTAAAATTGCCCTGAGGGATATAATAGTAATGAGTGTTCCTGAAAATCAAGAGAATGGGCACTTATGATAAGTAGCTTGAAGGTCAGCCAAGTGAAAACTGGAATAGCTCTCAAACAAGGAAGAGGAGTGAGGCATTCAAGCTCCTTTAGGAGTAGCAAGTAGCAGTGATGCTGGTGTTCACACTGCCATGGAGAAAACCACTGCCATGTGAAGCTCCTAACACGAGTAAATATGTAGTATCTCTGAGGTATGTGATAGTATGTGAGAGTAGATCATGACAGAACTCTTCAGCAACCTTGTTTCTGGATTTTACCTCATCCAGCATCACTTGGTGTATGCTGAGGTAATGCACAAATTTTACTAGGTAATTAGTCTAGGAATTATTCCTCTAGGGTAGAAAGATGCGACCTTACTCCAGTCGTGTTGCTATAACAAAATACCACCAACTGGTAGATGATAACAACAGCAACTATTGCTCACAGTCCTGGAGGCTGGGAAGTCCAAGACTAGCGTGTTTGCCTTCTGGTGAGGACCTTCCTCCTGGTTCATAAGCTGACACCACCTCCCTGTGTCCTCACATGGTAGGAAGGGCAGGGGATCTCTCTGGAGCCTCTTGTAAGGCATTAATTTCATTCATGATGGTTCCACTGTTACGACTCAAGCACTTCCCAAAGGTCCACCTACTAATACTATCACATTGGGCATTAGGGTTTCAACATAGGAATTTCAACATAGGAATTCAATGTATAAAACATTCAGACCATAGCAGATACTTGGGAGTCGAAGCTTGTTCTAAACTTTATAGCTGGGAAGACTCTGTGAAGCTAGTATGTGTGGCTGAGTCATGCATGTTTGAAGATGATAAAAGACCCATCCCAGCAGAAAAATCCTACACACAACTGAGAAACCACTGGGCATTGTGAATGAGTGTATGCCTTGGCAGAAAGATGTTCCAGCTGTTCCTCCTCACATCTGTGAGTGAATTATGCATGATATTGCAAGAGGACTTTTTAAATATGAGCAATTTGGAGCAAAAATGACAAAAGAGAAGTGCAAAGAAACAAGGTGAGTGAGTATTGAAAGGCAGAAGTGGTATATTGGTAGGCCTGGAAATCAACTGTCAGTAATTTAAATTGATTAAATGTAGCATAGAAAATGTACAAGAAAAGGTTGAGGGGATCAAATTAACAGGCAAAAGAAACAATTTTCTCAACAGTAACATTTTTGCTGTATCAAAGTGAAAGCAATCCGTAAGAGATTGAGAAAATGAGTATATTTTCTCATTCCTTTGTCATGTGACAAAGGAATAAAATAATTCCTTTGTCACATGACTAGATCTAAGGTGAAAATTAGAACTTTATCTCAATATAAGGAGGCAGTCATTCTTAGGAAATAACATTTAAATTGAACAAGTAAAAGGAGATCAGAGGCATGAACCAAGAGATAAGAACTTGTCTCACTTGTTCGTAAACTATGGGGCCCAACTGTCGAACAATAATCAGTATGGAGGCTGCAGAGAACAAAGTTTTATTTAGGGTCTTGATAATTGCAATCCGGGAGACACAGATTCAGGTAAAACCCAGAGATGCTCTGTGGAAGAGAAAGAGTCAGGGACTTATAAAGATAAAAGGTACAAGGTTGTTAAAGCTGTCTGTCAGGGATTATGATTGACTGTGACGCAGGAAAGGAAATATTTGTCCTTAAGGGATTCTCTGTCACAAGTTATTTTAGGGTAAGAGTCCGGTAAGTATCTTGAGTTTCTGGAACGTGGACAGATGCTCTGGATGCCTGTGTCAAAGCAATAGGTAGTCAAAGTTCAGATTCCATCTCGGCTGAGATGTGCCTAAGTCACACTTCCTCAGTGGCTTCCTCAGAGGCTCCATGTGAGAGAGCTCTCCCTACCAGTAATGACTCCATTTCTATTTTCCTTTCACACAACTTACCTTCACTCCTCAGATGTGTTGGGAACTGATAAGCATATTCTCACCGTAGTACTTGTTGTCGCTCACTTGCATTAAAGTGGACCATAGCCAACATCAATAACTGATTATTGAGTTTTGTTGTATTTTTCTCAAATTCAGAGTTATTTATTTTAAAGCATCAGTAAGCAAACTATGGCCTAAAGGTGAAATCTCTTCTTGAGCTAAGAATGGTTATTACATTTTGAAAAGGTTGTAAGAAAAGAAAAAGAAAAAAGGAAAAAAAGAAAGAATATGTGTTACAGACCTATGTAGCTCATAAAGACAAAAATATTTATTACCTGGAGGGCTTAAATTTAAGGGGATATTGATGTTCACATTCATTATATATATATATATGAATATAATAAATATATTATGAATAACAACTGAATATAATAAATGTATATAATGAATGCGAAGGTTTATATATACACAGTTAAGTATAAGAGAACAATTTTGTCTTACACATTGTAGGATTTCACGCCCTAAAGGGTGGATTTCTCGATAAGAGAAAGAGAAGATATATATTTACCAGTTCATAGTTTATTGAGGACAAGAAGGAAGAGGACTGAGGCAAGTTCACTTCATTTTTGCAATGACAACATTACAGAGGAAAATGAAGTAAAAAATGTGAAACAGAAGCCTGATTGTGGAAGATGCATGAAGGGAATGAATAAGGCAATGAAAGGGGATAAACTACTTTGAGAGCTCTGATGCCAGGAGGAAAGTGGCAAGTAGTCATGTATGTCCCTGCAGGTATTTGTAGGTTGTCTTCCACTCTGAGATTTCTCTGCTGCTGACCCTCCCCTAAACAAGTGTCAGAGAGGATTGGAGCTCTGTCTTCACAGCGCTTGCTGACTTTTCAAGAGAAACATTGTACAGATAGACCCACAGACATACTGAAATAGATATCCGCAGCTCTGTTGCATGTGTAGTATTTAGCTTCTTCAGTCTGTGTGTGAAACACTTCTAACCTGTTTCCCCTACTCCAGTGCCCACAGGGCCACCAGTTTTCAACCTGTTTTCTCTGTCCTGTTAAACACACCTCTTTTTCTAGCAGCTGAATAGGAAGGAGGACCCCCGTTTCAGTTGTTGTCTTCCTCGAAACTGTTCATTCTAAACGAATTCTCACATTTCCCTTCAGAATCTATCTACCATCTCCCTCTATGTCCAAACTCCTCCTGATAGACAAATTTATTGAGCGCTTAAATGTATACCAATTACCGTTTGTCAGTGGCATTTAACCCTCACAAATATTATCCACATTACACAGTTAAATACTGAGACTTAGAGAAAGTTAGAAACTTGCCAAAAGTTGCAAACTTAACAAGTGACATGTCTAGGATTCAGGCACAAAAGATTTGAGCCCAGAGGCCATGCTCTTAACCATGAAGTTAAACCCGCTAGGAAGAAGTTAACACCTGTTCAAGGGAAATGGAGGGTCCATACTAGCTCCCTTATTTATACCAGCCTCCAGAGGGGAAAGTTTAACAGAAAAGTGCTCCCATTTAATTTTTCTATTTCTTTAACCACTGAATTAAACAATAACACATCCTCCTTAAATGTAATCTCTCTTTGATTCAAGCTTTCTGATTATTTCAGAAGCTTCAGTGAATAGTTGATATCTTCATAATTTTTTTCTTTAATTTCAGAACTTTGTGAGAAGGATAATGCTATTTTCTTTTAAGTGATTAGATAATTTTGTAATTTTCTATGCTAAAAAGTATACTTACAGTATATATAAAATTCGATGTATTTAACGTGTACTTTTGTTAAAGCATTGTAAAATAACAACTGAATTGTACTCAAATAAATACATCGTTTTCCTCAACATTGACTTAATGTGCACTATAGTTCATATTTTTTTCTGATTAGTTCAGAATTATCAAATTAGAGAATTATCATTTTGAGACTGGTTTTTACTAACTCTAACTTCCATGTTCCTAATGAATAAACTAAGCTTTATTTATCCTTAATATTTTCTGACCTCTTCACTTCAATTGAAATCTGGATTGTTTCAAATGATTCCCCTACCATCTCCACCACAAATTTACCTCTCTGTTTCTCTAGTATAAGAAGAGCCAGGCTGCTTCTTACATTTCTGCCACTTTCTGATTATTATTGTATGATCTCTGCATTCCCCTAATTTTAACTTACTGTTAGGAAGTAAAGTTGGCCCTCTCTCTATGCAAACCACTCCTGTAACATCCAGAACCAGTGCCCACTTCTACTTTCCTGAACGAGGTCAACTACAGTTCACCAAGCTTACCATTTTTTAATTTTAATTAATTAATTAAAATAAATTAATTTTATTGAAGTATAGTTGATTTACAGTGTGTTAGTTTTAGGTGTACAGCAAAGTGATTCAGTTATACATATACATATATCTATTCTTTTTCAGATTCTTTGCTCATATAGGTTCTCATAGACCAAGCTTACCAATTTTATAGTTTCATTGCCTGTCTGCATCTATGCCATGACCTCATTTCTCATTCACGTCTCAAAATTAAACTTTCAGAACTCTACTGCAACAACGATCAGTGGTCTAATGAACTTGTATAAGATGACCAGAAGTTGAAGTATTGTAAGCATTAGTAATATAAAAGTCCAACTACTGTCTGTTCTGCAAATGAATATATGTTTAATACTAAAAGTTTCACCATGGTAGTGTGAGTCTTTCCAAAATTTATTACATTCCTATTATATGCCAAGCACTGACTTACTCTTTGATTTCATTTTTCCCCCAATTTTGTTTTCCAAACACAGAATGACAACTTGGTGAAAAAAACCCTGCGGCATATACCAAATACCAAGATGTGCATCCTCTGCCCATCCTCATTTCTGTATTCCCACTCATCCCATCGTAATTAGATTCTGCCACTTTTCTCCTGAGCCCTATAATAGTCTCATGTCTACTCACTTCCCATCTCTTCCCCGTCTTTTAATCTCAAATGCCGTTCATACATACAGAACGTCACCTGAATGATGTTCATAACTGATGGCTGCTTGCTTTCTTAAGAATGCTTAAAAGATGCAGTGTTGGAAGAGAAAGCTGTCACCACCTGCTGACTTGTGCCCAAAGTCTTCGAGGCTGAAACTTCTGCTTTCATAAATGGGGAGGCCCAGCCCAGAAGTGAAATGAAGAAGTGCCATAAAAGAGCTTATGAGCCTTTTAAAGACTTCCCAGGAGATATACACACACACATACATGTACACAAGATGTTCAGTGTGATTTCAGAGAAATTCTCAGAGACCTCATATGTCTCAAACACTGGGTAAGACCTCTGCTTCCAGACATTCTAAAATTTACTCTTGAATAATGCAACCCAGAGAGCGGTGTACTTGGACCAAATTACTTATATCCCTTATAGTATTATTTCTGGCAAATTACCCCATCTGCTTTTGGCTTGCATAACAGACAATGGCAAGAATTTCTTTTCTATCTATTGGTAGAGGTCCTCTTCCATGACATCCTTTATACAAAGACTATATAAATGCACATAATGTCTTACATATTATTTCATAGGTTTAAGAGATACTTGGTGTCCAGTGTAGAATAACATGGACTATGGGCTAACAATGTTCTCTAAAGAATAAAGTAGTTCTTTGTAAACTAGACTGTTTATATATTTCATACACCCTCTGTTTCCCAGTTATTCTCTCTTATCACTTAATAAATTCTTTTGATGTCTTTTCTATATCATTTGTACTAAAGTGAAACAAAGCGAGATGTTTTTGATTGCTCCATACCTGGACAAAAGTGTTAGAATGGAAGCCTAGAGGCTGCTATGGTGGTAGCAGTCATAATGAAAATGAGAGAACGCCTAAATGGATGTGGTTTTCCTGCTTCAATTACCTGGAGATTGTTTTCCAGTGCTGACACCAGGATGTTCTGAATTTTGCTTTAGTGAAACGAATTAGTGTTTCCTCTACAGTTTTAATTATAGTTTTGTTTCTCTAAAATTGCTATGTAATTTCATTGACCATTGAGTTAATACAAAGTGAACTCCTTGGCCTGGCCCTCCAGGCACTCCAACTGTTCTAACCTATCCCTGCTGCTCCATCACCTCCCCTTCTCCTACACATGGGCCTGTGCTGCCATCAAACTGCACAAACCTCTCTTCTCTCAAGTGCTGGGGAGTTTTCTAATCTCTGTCACTTTTCATTCTGCTGATTATGTCAGGAATTGGATTTTCTTAGATGTGATGCATATTAAATCTACTTTACATGTATAACATGTTTATATAGTTAATAAATTTGACAAAAAATTATTAAGTGATGCCTAATGATGACTACGTTACAAAATCATATATATATATGCCTTTTCATATATATCCATGTCTTTCAACACTAACCTCACCCTCTACATTCTCATAATACTTAAAATATGCTTGCCTTATGTTTTCCAGGCCATTGCATGTGGTGCTCTCTTTGCCTGGAGTTCTCTCCTTCCTCCGTTCTTCTACTTGCCACCACTTCCCCATGTAATGACCCGATTTGGAGAAGACTTGTTTCTGCCCCTCTTATGGGTTCCCTTAGTACCCTATTCTAAGTTCTATTAATTCAGACTGCATTGTAACTCCCTGTTCATTGTCTTCATCATTGTGTCCCCAATGCGTATACAGCACCTAAGGTTTGGAAAGTACTCAAATAAATGAAAGTTGGTGACATTGAAATACATGTATAACTGGTTTAGAAGAGTTAAATGATCAGTGTTATTGAAAGTCATAAAGACACTTACGCCTTTGACCCAGTAATCCAGGAGTCAAAAATTCACATGCTTTCAGGGTCAAGCAAGTAATCTAAATGTGCCATGTTGGCCTGGGGGGGAAGGCAATAGGAATACAGGTTACTGTACTTGCCTCACCTAAACACATTCAGATTTACACTTTTATAAATACTGTCGATACAAGCCAAACAACCATAACCCCTGTCTCATTCAAAGAAACAATTCTGTAGAGGAAAAAAATATTAATAATAATGTTATTTGTGAATCTATCTGTAATAAGGAAAAAATGAAGACAAATGGCTAGTAATAGGAATCTGATTAAATTAAATATAGATTGTATCCATTAAATATCATATATTCTTTAACGTTAAAATAATCCCCCAATTGTAATATATGAAAAATGCTTTAGTTATTGGAAATAGTGAAGGAATAACACAAAACCCTGTGTTTGCTGTAATTGCAACCATGTAAAAATGTACATCCTTGTTTAAAAAAAAGGATTAATCAAAATGAAGATAACTATGTTAGGGTGCTCAAAATAGAAATGATTTTTGTAAAGTGCAGCATTTAATAATGCCGTCATTTTTCCAATCCCAGTCTCTGGAGAAAACTTTGGCAATATCTCTTGGAGACTTAGAAGATGATACCTAGCAAGCAGAACCAGGTTACTTTGGGTAAAAGCTGAAGAATATGAATTGTGGGCTGAGCTACAAATAACATTGTCATAGCAACCTCCAAAGATTTCATAGAAAAGGCATGACTTGGATTTCTCTTTTTTTTTTTTAAGGAAAATGACTAACAAGATCCCTTTTGAAACAGTTCTGATACAGTGAGGGATAAGATACAATAAGTTTGATAAAGAGTTTTGTTGAGAACTTGGGATAAACTGGCATAACCTTGAGATCAGAAGTGAGACTCCCTAGTGTAGCCTTAGCACATTATTTTGTGTGTGTGTATTGATTAGTTTTCAGTGCCGTAACACGTATGTGATGCCAATCTGCCTTCCATGCAGATAATATTTATTTAATAATAAAATATTAAGAACAATATAATAACTCTATAATGATAATAATGGTTATTATAAGTAAAAAAGTTCAATTCTCCTTGTTAAGAGACATTTCATATATTTCTCTGATTCTTTATAATGAAGGCTTGATTATCTGTTCTCAGGGTTCTTCTGTGATACTATATATAACCTCCTGGAAACAGGACTGTGGAAATACTGATAGTATCAACGGAAATCATTGTAACTTCTTCCTTGGAAAGGGCGTATTCCATCAGTCTCATTGCCTCATTTGTTAAGCTGAATCGCCATCCTCAGTGAGAGATCATTTCAGTGTCCAAACTTCCTGCAAGGATTTATGTATTAAGCCCATTCTGTTTGAGTTGAGACCAGGAGTGTCCCTTAGGTTATTTTATGAACCCAGGTTTCCTGTAGTTTGCAAAAGCTGGCCCAGCCCACTGGCAGAAAATCTGCTTCTGATAGCATAGTCCTGTGGTAACAACTTTGGTATCTTGCACAGATAAGCAGCCTTGATGTAGGTCCATGTGGTTAAGGAGGAAGACATTGTCAGTAATTACCTTTACGGGGGATATTCTAGTTAGCAATTTTTTTCCAGTTCGAGGTAAACATGTCAGTCTGGGCTTATCATAAATAGCAATATATCCAAAGTATCATTCTCAGACTACACACACATTTTTGACTCTAGCTTTCTGTGTAACGTTAGAAAAACAAACAAACAAAAAAGCGTAGTCAGATCACCTGTGACCTCAAAATAAGGAGCTGTGTGGCAGCATCAGGAGGCATAATGAGTGAAGCCAGAATTCACAAGCAGCGGGCGGAGTGGGAAACCCCTGCGGTTCAGGCCTGATCACTGAAACTGGCACCTGATCGCCCTTACAAGTGATACCTGTTCGCTCAGTTCTTGAAACAATCAAATATGTACCGTAAATATCATGGTTCTGCTAACACCTTTTGTATGTTTTCTGAAGCCACTGGTAGAACTAACCTTTCTAACCATCTGCTGAGAACAGAAGTCACGTTATAAGTCAAGTGGAACTTTGAGTTCTATTTCCATTTCTAAACATTTGACCACAAAATTAAACCTCAGATTCTTAAAGAAGAATTCAGTCTTCTGGGTAAGTGGGATCTGTCCACTCGTTCATTCAACATTTACTGAGCTGCTGCTTCATGTAGAATGTACAAGTGGGTTAAAAGATGTTTGAGGAGATTACTGTCTCGTTAGCCATCCAACTAATCATCACTCATGCTGAAGTTTTGAATCAGAAAAAAAAAAGAGTTGAACCAATATTTGTTAAATTTTGCACACAAATAGCCCTAGGGAGCACAGAAGGGAAGAGTTTTTCCATTGAAAAAATGTATGACTTTTCTGAATAAATTAATATGTATCTTAATCATGTATGTTTCAAATGAGGAAAAGATTAATTTAATAGAATCATTCTGTAAAACCCCTACTGCTTTGAATCCTATGAAAACTTGTTGCTAATTTGAGGCTTTCAAATTTAAAGTCATAAGATAAGTTGAGCAATCGATAACCTTGAAATTTAGGAAAGTGACTGACAAGGACTAGCCAGAACGTTTTTTGCAGTAATTTGATATATAACTCTGCCCTAATCACTCTTAAAAATCAGCTAGACAGTAAAAAGTTCTCTACCTTCAAACCTCTTGATGAAGTTTTGCAGATTAATCTGAATGGGTTTAAAATTTGATGAAAGGATGGAGAGCATCTAAATTTAGTTTTTCTGGATAGCCACGTGCAAAAGAATGAGACTAGACTACTATCTTATACCATACATAGATATCAACTCAAAATGGATTAGAGACTCCAATGTAAGATCTGAAACAATAAAACTCCTAGAAGAAAACATAGGCAGTATTCGCTTTGACTTTGGTTTTAGCAATATCTTTCTGCATAGGCCTCCTCAGGCAAGGAGACAAAAGCATAACTAAACAAATGGGGCTATTATCAAACTAAAAAGCTTCTGTACAACAAAGGAAACATCAACAAAATGAAAACCTACCAAATGGGAGAAGATATTTGCAAATCATGTATCTAATATCCAAAATAGATAAAGAATTCATGCAACTCAACAACAAAAAAGCTAACAATCCAATTAAAAAATGAGCAGAGAAACTGAATAGATATTTTTCCAAAGAAGGTATATAGATGGGCAACAAGCATGTGAAAAATGTTCAACATCACTAATTATCAGGAAATGTAAATCAAAACCACAGGGAGATATCACTTCACACCCATTAGAATGGCTATTATCAAAAAGACAAGAAATAAGTGCTGGAGAGGAAGTGAAGAAAAGGGAACCCTTGTGCACTTTTGGTGGGAATGTAAATTAGTGCAGCCACTATGGTAAATCACATGGGGATTCCTCAAAAAATTAAGAATAGAACTATCATGTGATGTAGCTATTCCACTTGTGGGTGTTTATCCAAGGAATACAAAAACACTAATCTGAAAAGATATATGCACCCCTGTGTTCATCACAGCATTATTTAGAATAGACAAGATATGGAGACAACCTAAGTGTCCACTGATGGATGAATGGATAAAGAAGATACACACACACTTACAATGGAATAATAGCCATAAAAAGATGAAATCTTGGCATTTGGGACAACATGGATGGACCATGTGGGTATTACGTTAAGTGAAATAAACCAGATGGAGAAAGACCAATACCATATGATTTAACTCATATGTGGCATATAAAAACAAGCAAAACAAAATGAATGAAGAAACCAAACTGAAACAAGTAGATACAGAGAACAGAGTAGTGGTTAGCAGAGGAGAAGTGGGTGGAGTGAGGGCAAGATGGGTAAAGGGGGTCAACAATACGATGACAGTTGACAACCTTTTGGTGGTGAGCACACTGTAGTTTATATAAATGTCAAAATATAATATTATACACATGAACCTTATGTGTTATAAACCCATGAAAATATAAATAAATAAAAATTTAATAAATAAATTTACTTTCATTAACTTATGAAACAGTAACATACTTTGCCCAATTTACTTAGCTTCAGAATTTTCATTTGTACAGTTTGAACCAGAAGAAGTACCTTTATTGGTTTATTTTTTTTTCTAAAATTCTAAGACTAAATTGTTATTACAATGTCTTCAAAAATTATTAATAGAATGCTTTCATAATTATCTCACGTGAATATTTAGGTAAATAGCTATGTAATAGCTGAATTTTCTCAAACTGTTAAAATATTATTTCTAAAGGTATATTTCAGGTTAAGAAGGATTAAGCTGCAGAGATATAACGTTTAATGATATTTCTCAAGTGATAAGAACTTACTATCAGAAGCAGGTAATATATTAGTACCCTCATTATGAAGTTCAGATTCTCCAGCAGAAAATGCTCAGGGCATATGTGAGTGATGATAATTTTTTTTCTATGCCTATATTCCTATAGCATTTCTTATCATGATGTCATTGTGTAACTGCATTTAAAGTGGGCTGTTAGGGACTTCCCTGGTGGCGCAGTGGTTAAGAATCCGCCTGTCAATGCAGGGGACACAGGTTCGAGCCCTGGTCCGGGAGGATCCCACATGCCGTGGAGCAACTAAGCCCATGCGCCACAACTACTGATGCCCACGTGCCTAGAGCCCGTGCTCTGCAACAAGAGAAGGCACCGCAATGAGAAGCCCGCGCACCGCAACGAAGAGTAGCCCCCACTCCCTGCAACTAGAGAAAGTCCACGTGCAGCAACGAAGATCCAACACAGCCAAAAATAAATAAATTTTAAAAAAAGATGATTCTTTAATCAATCAATCAATAAACAAATAAAGTGTGCTCTTAAGCATTTGCCAATTAAAGAAACTCAACATAAAGACCCAAAGACCCCATCTGAGTTTGCTAAGTGATGCAGTGTTAATAAAACTGTGGCTCATTGGAATCTAGTGTGTTACAGGATTTTTTGCACACTTAGCTCTTCAACTGATTTGGTTTGGATTCTAGTCAAATTACTTGGTACCTTGGTTAAGTGGGCTTGTGAAAAATACTGATGTATACAACCAGTTCCTATGGAGCTAATAGCTATGTGTTTGCTAAGTATTTTGTGAGAAGAAAAGATCAGAGAGCAAAGAAAGCTGGATTTCCTTAAAAGCACTGAACTAACTGTAACATGTATGTAAAGACTGGGTAATTACTGGGCAGAAAGAGGCCTGCCAGTAAAAGCCAACTATATGCAGCTCCCTTCTTTTGCTGAAAATCTGTCCTAGTTTCATGTTAAATTATATATTAAAAGAATACTACATTTTTCTATAATGATGTTTTTATACTATAGAGGGTATGTTTCTGACCAAAGACTCTACATCGACAATATATGATAAAAGCAAAGGTATAATGATAAAATATCATACTCAACTCATTTAAGTAGTAAAGTATATTCTAAACCTCATAATGGACAAATATAGTCACTGTGAGGTGGTTCTATAAGTCTCTAATATATTTTAAAAAGGTATATATCATATTCAAACGAATTTCTACTATATCTTAAATTATAACTATATAAAATGAACACATTAACTTTAATGACCACTTATTTACACTAATATAAGTCTGTTCCCCAACAAGAAAGATGTACATATGTATATGGGTGTTTGTATGAGTTAGGTAACTGGCATCTTTTAAAAAAACTGTTCAAGAAAGTTTGAAGTAATGAATTTTCATGTAGCATGAGGAGGTAATCAAAATCATTCTCCCATATTTCCTTAATTCTAAGGTACCGTATGTTGTATATGTCCTTAAGTTAGGGAAACTTTTTTTGGAAATAAAAAGCAAGTACACCAAATGTGCACATTAGAAGGAAAATTCTGGTTTTATAAATTTTATAATGAAAAAAGAAAATGGAATACATATTTTTATTTACCTTAGAATTAAATTTGAATTTAAGCTTAATTTCTACAGTAACCTTTAGAAATTTTTATTATGCAGTCTTTCTTGATGATAATTTGTAATTTGCTATGACTGATTTAGAATTTCCAAATTTCCATCCATTTTTAGAGTTCAAAATTTTGGCTAAAACCATCAATTATTTGAAATCCTCTCTCAATCTAGACTGTGCCTGAGGCCAGTACCTGAGCTGATCCTCTAGAGAGCTTCATGGAGACTATAATAAGGGGAGCCCTTGTTGAGTAATTTATACTTGATTAACATCCTCACGAATTGCTCCCAACTTTATTCATGATTCTGAACACTTGAGATAATTGAAGTACCAAAAGAATGAGTATAAAGCTATTAGGACGAGTGGATACTTGAGCCTGCTCAGAGTCTCTTTGAGGCAGAGACTCATTTTGTGCATAAGTGTAAAGAAATATATTTTTGGAAAAATAATTCTAGTTCCAGTTAGAAGATAGTGAACTCAGAGATTTCATTTATCACTGCTCAAAGTGTTTAGAGCCATTGAAAACATTTCCCCCTAGACATTGACATGATGGACTTATTTTAATCAGCAATTACAAAAGTTGACCAAGTGCCAGGCATCAGTGAGTAGATTATTGGGCAAAAATCCGTTTTTTCCCCTTGTACACAACCTGGATGCATCCTGTCCAAGGACAGACTTAAACAGGCAAGGGAAAGTTGATTGCAAACGATTGCAGTTGGAGAGAGAGATTGGACTAAACTCTGCTGAAACAAAAGGTGGGACAGTTTATCAATTCTGGAGTGAGCTAGTGGACTGGTACTGGAGGACATTAGGAGGAGACTGGTTAATGTGATTAGGCCATCTGTGTTTGCTAATCAGCACTTATTGAAGTTAGACTCTTGCCGTCCCACAGAGAATGTGGTGCTATCTTTCTTGATGATTACATTTCGAAAAATGGCTCCCATGTCCGTGAGAAAGACATTCCTGGGTTGTAAATCTGGCAAGATTACTAGAAGAAGATTTACGTGTCAAAGGGGTGAAAAAAGAATTTGCATGTTTTTTAGAGTAAATGTTCTCAATAAGGGGAGGTCAAGGGCCTATAAGTCAGGAAGAAACCTGTCTAAAGTTTTATTAAGCTGAAAGGAATGTTAAGGCTGTCTTGGTCAATCTAAACCTTGAACACAGGTACAGATGTTTGCCAACTCTAGAGAAAAGCCTACAAGTACGACCAGCTCCTTTACCTTTAATTTCCCATCCTCCCTAATCTGATTTAGGTCTTTCACTTGTGTTGTCACAGGCTTACCAATATCACAGAATTTATCGGGTCAAATTGCAATTTTTTGTCTGTTTACTACTCTTGACACTAGACTGTAAGGTACCTGAGAACAGGGATCCTGTTTACATTTGTAACCATAGGACCTACTGTAATTCCCCTTACCTCAATTAATGCCTGCTAAAATAAACTGAATTCTATAAAATTAACAGAAAAGTAACTGAGATAGGAAATAAGAATGTGGGAATTACAAAAAAATTAAGAGCCTTTAGTTTAGTAAAATGAAGATGGTAAGGGAATATGATCAGAAGCCATATATTCCTAGAAGGTATGAAATTTTCTAGTAACTCCTAGAAAACTAGAAGTTGGCCACACCCAGTGGAGATAGGAAAGAGGGCTCACATTTAATGTACACTATATGGTAGACACTATGTTAGCATATCAAATTGAATCGTTTATCTGTGAAGAAAGCACTGCAAACCCTATTTTATAAGTAAGAAAACTGATTCCTGGAGTGGCCATATACCACCTACAGAACAGTGAACCAAGATTGAAACACTCACCTTTATGGCCCCAAGTCATAAAGCTATTAAACGTGGCTGCCTTAAACGTAAATTATAATAGTTTAAGTTTAGGAGAGAAAAATGATCAATACTTTTAACTTTGCATATGAGATGATATCCCTAAGAAGGGATCACCCTCAAAATATAAATAGAATCAATAAGTATCAGATGTATCTTTAAATACTAGAGACAAGCAAGGGTGTAAGGAAAACGGGTGATGTTTGGGGGTACCTTCCAAAACTTTTGAAGGTGGTGTCACCACAAGGAGACTCTGTCTCTTGGTGGCACCATCAGCTCTGCTTCTGGATTGGATGGATATTGAGATGACGTTAGAAGTGCTCTTCTCTTAGAGTTAGGACATTCTCTGATTCTTTAGTAATGAAATACCTTTGATTCTTTGCTTTATCACCAAAAAAGATGGTTTAAAGGAACAACCTTTTTGTTTTTCCAGATACACACTGGGAATGCTATTTACCAACTCTCACTACATGCTAGAGATATGATGGTAGTCCCCTTATATATCCCAGTATACCGTACAGAAAATATTAAGGCTACTGGCATCAGTCCCGTATGGTTAAATAAGCTATTTAAAGGAGGATATTCCTGAACTGGAGAGGGATGTCTGGGACAAGAGCAAGCAGGATGGAGAGGATTTAATCAACAATTTAGTTTTATCTGGAAGCCTGATAAAATTCAAATACCCATGTCTCGCTTACATGGGACTTATTTTTCAACATAATATGGCTTGACAATTTTTCTTAAGAATTTGGGATGAGAAGGAAAAACAATAATTTAATCTAGTCAATAAAAGGAATATTGATGTTCCTCTTATTTCTTTGAAATCCTTTGCTAAATTTCTTGACATCACCTGACTGACTTTTACCCTTTTCTAGAAAAAAAGCATAACAGGAGGAAGTAAGAGCTAGTGCTTTTTAGTGTACTCTTGGCATTCTTCCACCTCTTCTGGAAAACATCATTCTATCACTTATATTCCTGTAGAACTGTAAGTTGAAATGAAGAACCCTCTTACCCAGCCTCTTACACAAAAGTATCACGATATTCTTTAAAAGACCCTATCCAAACACACATTTTAAATAATTATTAGTTCACCATCATGACCCAACAAGACTGCAAGGTTGCTTAGCAACAGAATCAGGCACTCTTAACAGGAACATGCATGGGAACAATGGTGAAAAGTGATGGAGATCTTACAAAGGCAAATTCTTTGAATTAAATCTTTGTGAAAGGACATCATAGGGAAAATGAGTTTTTTAACCTAAGAATTGTTTCCTGAGATTGATACATTATTTCATAGCTAAACATCAACCACTTTCCATAGGATAGATAGAACAATGGAACTTTTAGTCTTTACATAATTTAGGGCACTTACAAAACATTATTTATCAGTGTTAGCTTGAAAATGAATAATATTTCTGTGTCGTCCCATTATCTTTAAAACTGTATAGATATATAAAGAAAGGAAGTTACTTACAAAAATAAATACTGCAAATGTATTTGATTAACGATGTTCTATTTTTATGTCATACATAAGTAGACTATAAAAATTGTATTCTTTTAAATTTGAACAAGATATAAGTGTATATATATATATATATATATATGTATACATACATACACACAAACATGCATTATCTATCTAATTCCCATTTCCAGTGGAAAAAAAAAGAAAAGAAAAGAAAAGAAAAAGCCTGCAAAGCATTGTCTCTTTGGGACTCCTAGATTGACTAATTTTTGGCTGAATGGGCTGATTTTATACAACAATACCTGTAAAGGCACTAACTTCCTTCTATTAGTAAATGGAAGAAAATCCAGTACATTTGGGCTCTGTTGATGCAATATGTAAACACCCAGCAAGTTCAAAGAGTAAGCTCAACATCCTGGCAGAAGACCTCAACTTTGACCCTAGTCCCATCTCTGGCTTGGACAATTATTCACTTAACCACCATAGACCTCATATTCCTCATCTCTAAAAGGAGGCCTCCAAGATTATTTTCAGCTCTAAAATTCCTAAAGTTCATGTCCATCAACTCTTAAGTAGCATCATTCTTTTTTCTCACAGAAGAATTGTTTGTTTGACTGCATTGGTTATTTGACTACTGTCTTTATGTAAATACTAGAAGTAGCAGGCTTGTTCGCCAATACATTCAAGTATCAGGCAGAAGATTTTCAATACTGGGTTTTTGTTTGTTTCTTTCTTTCTTCATGGCTGATTGCATGTTGCAGAGGTGATTTTTAGTTTCTGGAAGTTAAAAACATGCAGGTGTAGATATAATATGCTGCAGGCATTTATATCACCAGCCATAATGTTTTAAAACAACTGGCTTTTTTTGCATAGTCTTTAGAAGAGGGTTAGATGAGCACTTCTGTTTTCCTTTCCTTGAGAAGTTTTATAACAACACCGAAAAGTCATCTTTAAAATGTCAGACGATATTAACAACAAAATCTTGGAAGACAGCCAGTCCACCAAGGAAACAAACCCAAAGGACTCTTTACAGATGCAAATCTTAAATAAGCAACAGAACCTGAGAGTGGGGTGAGGGCAGGGGAGAGAAATACTTTGTAGCAAAGAAATACATTCAAGAGATGCCTCATGGCCTTGAACTGTTGGAAAGGAGTAGCAGTAAACAAACCTGGCCCCCAGCCATTGCTAAAGGGCACATTCATTAGGAAGTTGGAAGCAAGAAGTCTAAGATCATGAGTCAGAGAAGCAGAATCATGAGCCACACCCACACTGGGTTCTATATGCTATTGTTAAAACCAAGAGAAGTTGATGTAAATATTTTAATTGCAAGGAATTTGAAAAAGTGGTTTTTAATCTCACTAGTTGATGCCAGGCCAGGTTTTTGATTATACAACTGAGGATGTAGCTCTATAGTCCTGACAGCTGAGTAGTAGAGAAGATGCAGTTTTCTTCCCACAAAAATACCACTTCTACTAACAATTCTAAAGGGAGAGAAAGCCTTTAACAGAGAACACATTAAGGGAGAGTCACAGTTATTTAAAACCAGAAACTTAAATATTGATGGAAGAAGCAAGTAGGTTTAGGAAGAGAGCAAGCTACAGAAATTGATAAAAGCTTTGCACTTTTAGTTGAAATTTTTAAAATTATAAACAAAAATGGAGAATTCTCTGCAATTTGTATTTTATCCAGTATTCGACTAAGTGGCCTATTAGTTTAGTAGGATGAAAAGTATCTTGCTGGCAAATGTGGAAACTAATACTGAAACAGAAATAGAAGGCAGAGACATATTTTCGTAGCAGAGGATTTCACCAGCTTTGTCAAGGTTGACACAAGAATCATTATAGTTATACTTAATATAAACGTTAGATTATGTAATACATAAATGTATATTCAGTAGAAATAGTCAATAAATTGTACATAATGTACTACAGTAGTAAATGTTAGGTTCTTTTCAATGAATACTTTATAGTGTTTTTGCGATCTTTATAAAGAGCCTAGTTTTTAAATAAATACTATTTCCAATTTGGGGAATGAGAAGTTTAAAATAAGATGAACCAGATTTCTACAATCCATTTTCTGATGCTCAAAGTGGGCAGACTACAAAATGGAGCATGGCTGAGGCCATGTGGTAATCTGTGTGTTCCTTGCACTGTTTGAATTATATTATACATCCGTAATATGCAGGGGCACAAATCACTCATAGGTTCTGCTTTTTTTTTTTTTTTTTTTCTTTTTTTTTCTTTTTTTTTCTTTTTGCGGTACGCGGGCCTCTCACTGTTGTGGCCTCTCCCGTTGCGGAGCACAGGCTCCGGATGCGCAGGCCCAGCGGCCATGGCTCACGGGCCCAGCCGCTCCGCGGCATATGGGATCCTCCCAGGCCGGGGCACGAACCCGTATCCCCTGCATCGGCAGGCGGACTCTCAACCACTGCGCCACCAGGGAGGCCCCATAGGTTCTGCCTTTTAGGCAAACTTTTACACACGAATAACAACTAATTAGAATAGACCTTAGCAAAACCGTGATGTTTGCTTGTTTCATCAAGCTCCACTTTCTGAGTTTCCCCTGTGAGTCTATTTATTGCTCTGTCTTCTCTATTCCCTGATACCCTCTGCAGAACACTTATGCCCTCAAGTTCTCTTCCCTCTTGCACATCATCAAAACTTGCTTTTGGATCATTCAGGCTGAGGTAAAAATGACTACGATCTTAAAGCACAACCAGTATTTGAATTTTAATGGGAAAAAAAGATTTAAGCTAAAGGGATGAGATTCCGAGATAAAGGGATGAGAGTTGAGTGCCAACCATCAGTTAGTAGATGAGAAGACATTTTTAGGCATCAAAACTTTTCTGCATCTCTAGTCATAATACTAATTCTGCAAGCTATATAGTTGGAGAGATGCAACCATACGAAAGGCTCAAGATATCAGAAAATAGAAACCAAAACTACTTCCTCTTAGTTCATGAATAGGGTGTAGGTTTACTAAAGAGGACATTAAAATTACTCCCTGTTTCCTGAACCCAATCCAACCAGCAAGGGAAAGGAGTTGAATAATGTGGCATTTGAGTTGGTTAATGGCAGGGAGGATTCAGAGTGGAATTACAGATGTAAAATGGATATGAGGATGTTATTTGTGTGTATGTGTCCGTTGTGTATGTGTATAGAAGCCACCTCTGTCATCTAGGAAAAGACATTTAAATCTTCCAGAGTTATAAATTCACTGAGAAGAAACGATAAACTTCAGCATCATTTTGTTGCTCAATTGGGTCCTATTTGAGGGATGAATCAATAACAATGATTTCCTTGAATGGTCTCTCAAGGCTATTGTTTTTTGTTTTTTTTTTTTGCGGTACGTGGGCCTCTCACTGTTGTGGCCTCTCCCGTTGCGGAGCACAGGCTCCGGACGCGCAGGCTCAGCGGCCATGTCTCACGGGCCCAGCCGCTCCGCGGCATGTGGGATCTTCCCGGACCGGGGCACGAACCCGTGTCCCCTGCATCGGCAGGCGGACTGTCAACCACTGTGCCACCAGGGAAGCCCAAGGCTATTGTTTTTTTATGGCCCTGGTATGCAAGGGGGTTGTTCTGAAAGGACACAAACAGGTAATTCTCTCTTTCAAGGATTTTGGTCGTAGTAGTTGAGCAAAAACTACAGTATGATAGAAAGCAGTTCGTTTTCTTTGTCTCATATACAGAGTTAAAATTAAAAAGTGAAAAGACCCTACGTTTTATCATTTTATATTCAACACTTATCTACATAAGTGTTAAAACAAATTGATGTTACTACCCATTATGATTATTAAGGTACCAAAAAAAATTCACTTTGAAAATGATTCCTGAATATGGATACATTTTGTATTCAGAATCACATGGAAAAAGAAGCCTCTTAATTTACATGGGCCAGTGTCCCATAGTTATTGATCATTATTCATGGGAAATAAATTAATTTTCTAACATTCCATCATTTGCTATTTTTTTTAACAAAAGAGGGATTTTATTGTTCAGCACAGGGAAATATAGCCATCATTTTATAATAATTAAATGTAGTATAATCTATAAAAATATTGAATCACTATGTTGTACACCTGAAACTAATATAATATCGTAAATCATCTATACATCAATAAAAAGAGGTATTTTAGTTTTCTTATCAGCTGTTCTGTTCTTTGTTAAGAAGTGAGGGAGGGCCTCCCTGGTGGCGCAGTGGTTGAGAGTCCGCCTGCCGATGCAGGGGATACGGGTTCGTGCCCCGGTCTGGGAGGATCCCATATGCCTCGGAGCGGCTGGGCCCGTGAGCCATGGCCGCTGGGCCTGCGCATCCGGAGCCTGTGCTCCGCAACGGGAGAGGCCACAACAGTGAGAGGCCCGCATACCGCAAAAAGAAAAAAAAAAAAAAAAAAAAAAAAGAAGTGAGGGAAAAAACACTTACTGATTCTAAGGAAGTCAGATCCTTGATTTGCCTGATGATTATGAATATGGAAAAAGTGTTCTCTACAGAACAGTAGCTCTTAATCAAGAAAAGGCCGGTTCTAACATATTCTACAAAGAAGAGTGTGCCAAGATATAGCAATCCTTTTTGATTTCTTTTGAAGTTTAAACAAATAGTGTACTCCGCATGAATTTTATCTTTCAACTAAATCATTCTACTGTGGAATTTATGATGCTATACTACTAGTTTACGAAGCAAGTGTAGTAGGCTTCACATATCTCCATATCTTATATTGATGGCATTTAAATTCTAATACCAAACTGTTATTGTTTCATAAACTAGGAGAAAATTACGCTTATAACAAGCAGGAGAAGCTGGCAGAAACAACAGATTTTCCATTCTTTGCTTTCTATTGTTTGTAAGCCTAATTACCCTAGTTGACCAATTAATGACAACACATGATGAAATTTTCCTGACTGCTAATTAATTAGCTCTAATTTCACTAGCTTTGTTACTGCTAAGGCTTCCACTAATTCTATGTGTGAATGTCTTCTTACCCTACTCCTCCTACTTTCCTCTTTGAACTTCCTCATATGTAGAGAACCCATTTGATTGACTTAAGCGTCAGAAGATACTTATAATCAGAGAAAAAGCAAAAAAGAATGACTATAATGCCAATTAGTATAACTATTAATTAGAAATTATGTTTTGAGGATTTTCAGACAGAAGAGGAGTAGAAATGATAATAGTTTAGTTTTAGGAAAGCTGTAGTACACAAATAGAACCCCAAATCACACCACAGAGAATTTTGCAGGAATTTAATATATCTGATATACACTCAATTTGTGCCCATGAATGGTGAGCAACTAGAAGTAAAGGAGAATCACATAGTTACATTTCTGGACAAATCAGGTTATCAGAATGATGTAATAATGGCAGTTTACCTCAATCACTCCTTAGGCTTTCTTATTTACTATGCTAAATGTTAAGTGAGGTTTCTGAGTAAAAGCATTACAATGACTTCAGCATTGTGGGACATGAAACACAGTGAGAACTCAGAGCAAGGAAGGAAATAGGTAAGAAGGAAAAAGAATTGAAAGAGCTGAAAGGTGTATTACTTAGCTGTCAGGTGTTAGGAGAGTTTATTTGTGCTTTTTCTTAATCTTCATAACGCTCTTGTCAGAATGGTAGTAACATACCCTTTTTTTTTTTTAGATGAGCGACCTTTAACTGTAGGTTGCACTTGATTGTCTGCCAGGTTTTCAAGTCTGTGATGGGGACAGTAATGTCAGAAATTTCAATCCCAGTCAAATCAAGACCTGGTAGAAACACCATGGAAGTGCATAGTTTTGACCCAAATTTGACCCCATTAAAATGTTGTTCTTTCTTCTCCAGGATGATAGTCTGTATTTCAAGAAGAATTCTAATTCTTGCCCCATAACAATTTCTCTGAGTTCTTTGTGCCAACTAAAGCCTTTGATTGATTTTCATATTAGCAAAGCCCTGGAATTATATGCAAAATGCTATGAATAGTTAGCAAATAGCAAAAGGATGCAGAGCCGTTATCAGATTCTCAAAACTCAATCAGATTATCTAAGAGTTTACATTAAATGAGGTAATGAATGCCCTTTCTGGATCCAAACATTATAATATTTTTAATCCTTACCTTGGTCCCTGAAATGTCTATTATCTCTAATTATCAGTAAGGGAACTGAAGCGTCATAAAGTCTAAGTAAGTGAGAGGTCTGGAATTCAAATCCAGGTCAGTTTCAGTCTTGAACACCACTAATTCTATAGCCTACACTGCATTCTATACTCTCACTGTAGATAATCAATAAATGTTCATTTATTTCCTTTACCCCAGTTGGGGACAAAGAACATGGGTGTGTGAAAGAAAGTACAGGTTAGTTTTAATGTAAATGATATAATAATAATGCTAGTCAGCAGTTATGGAATATTCATATTGTGCTGGGAGTTGAGCATTAAGTACTTTACAGGCATTCTTTTATATAAAATCTCATATATATAATACCTACCTTAGGAAGTAGGTAATATAAATGTGCCAAGGTGATTGAAATAACGTGGTCACGTACAGGCAATGAAACTGGGAAGGAGTTTTCTGGGCTGATGGTTGAATTTTGGCCAAGACATTAAGGGGAGAAAGGATGAGCACTGGTGGGGAGACTGAAAACTTATTCATCATAGGGAGAAAGCACTGGTGGAAGCATTGTGCTGCTTGCTTAAGAACTGTTACCCTCATAACCCAAAAACTGAGGTTTTGCTGAAAGCTGAAGGCAGATTTCTTGCAGTGTGAAAAAGAACTTACTGATATCTCTTCATGTTTGAACATGACTGTTTTGCAGATTTGTTGAAATGACTCAAGTTCTCTTTCAGATCTGGACTAAATGTCTGTATCATAGCATTAGGGCCCATGAAGCAGCATTTGCAAGCCCATACTCACCTCCCCCCTTTTTAGTGTTTTGCACTCTGGAAAAGCAAACAACAGCAACAACAATATCTTATTTCCTTTTATCTATAGTTATTATTAATCTTGTCAAGAAACCCATTTGATATATTTATGCTAAACTATAAATGAGATTTTTCCAGTTTTATTGAGATTGAATTGATATATAATATTGCATCTGTCCAAGGTGTACAATGTGATGATTGATATATATATATATAGTGTGAAATGACTACCACAATAAGTTTAGTTAACCTTAATTCACATAATTACAAATTTTATTTTTGTGATGAGAACTTTCAAGATCTACTCTCTTAGCAACTTTCAAACATAAAATACGGTATTGTTAACTGTAGCAACCAAGCTGTACATGACATCACGATTACTCACTTATCTTATAACTAGAAGTTTTTATCTTTTGATCATCTTCACTCATTTTCCTCACCTCCAACCCCCAGCTCTGGCAACCATCATTCCATTCTTTCTATCATGAGTTCAGTATTTTAGATTTCACATATGAGATCCTAAAGTATTTCTCTTTCTCTGTCTGACATTTCATTTAGCATAATGCCCCCCAAATCCACCCATGTGGTCACAAATAGCCAGATTTCCTTCTTTATCATGGCTGAATAATAGTAGGTTGTATGCACCCCATTTTCTTCATCCATTCATCCACAAAAATCACTGAGGTTGTTTCCATGTCTTGGCTACTGTATTGGGTTGGCCAGAAAGTTCATACAGTTAATGAATACACTGTTCAATAAAACTTGGTGAAAATGAAAAATGTGTCTTTCATTTTTACTTAAAATAAATCTTTGACAAAGCCAGCTAGGCATCCCTTTGAGTAATGACTTATATCGCATTGAAATATTTTAAACATATGAAGAGTAATAGCTTAAATGACAAATGTTACTAATATCGACACAATTGATCAAGGAGAATATGTTAGAATATGTTAAAATGCAGATGGACAGTGAAAGAACAAATATAACTTTTAACTAAATATTGTCTTGATATTTAGACCATTGGTTAAGAACATGATCACAGGTTTCATCCATTTCAAGAAAGCAGAATATTTGCAGATCACTTAACATTTACTAGGTATGTTCTCAGTCTGGAAGGATATATTTCATTTACATGTGTCATTTAATTTAACCACATCCCTCTGTAATAGATAGTGTTATCCCTATTTGCAGATAGGAAACAGGTTCAGAAAGATTAAGAATGTTACCTAATTCTAGTAAGTAGCCAAACCTAAACTGATCTAATTCCAGGGCAAAGCTCTTTCTGACACATCAGTGTGGGTCTTTATCTCTTTGAGAATTGTTGAACATTAAAAGCCTTCTTCCAGGTAAATGCATAAAGAAACAACATGAGCAATGATATAACAATACAAGTCTCACTAAATAATTGGTGTGTTTGGCCTTGCTTTTGCCGATAGATCTTTTGCAAAATTGCTTTTCTCTGAGATAGTGGACTTTAAATATTTTCTTTGAAGACTTTCCTAAATTATACCTATCAGAAAGCTACTTTGCTTTAAGGCTAAAGAAAAATGAAAGCTTACTTAACTACACTTAGGTGCCAGGGTCATACTAGGAACTCTACACCTGCCAGGATTCACGCTAAGATAGGGTGGCTCCGCAAACTGTCCATAGTACTGTGATTTCTTTCTGATATTTTGAAGTAGAAATAATTTAATAACTATTCACAAAAGAGAGAAACACTGTTTCTTGGTCCTCAATATCATACTGCTGTAGGCTAATTCTTTTTCTCTTCTGTTGCCCCTTAGTATAGAGAGTGTGTTTTGGGGACCCTCCTTCATGATCTTCTCCATTCCAAGAGCATCTTACATAAATCCAGGACTTCTCAAGCAGCCAGTTTTGCCAGATGGTCTTAGGGTTGGTTGTACCCATATATGTATAATCCTGAACTTCTCAAGTAAGGTCCTTATAGAGCATAATGGCTAAGAGAATTGGTGCTGATACCAGACCTGAGTTCAAATCCTGCCTATGCCCCTAAATAGCTGTGTAACCTTGGAGAAGTAACTTAATCCTTAAAGGGATTAGATTTCTCACCCGGAAAATGGTATAATAAATGCATCTACCCCATATGGTTAGTGTGTAAATTAATGTAACTTGAGATGGTGCATGTTAAGCATTAGCACAGTGCCTGTCTCTTGTTAGTAATACCTGCTTTTATTATTAATTATTCTCTTTATATTCCCAGTTTCAGCTAGGTGCCTAACATATAATAGTTGTTCAGCAAATATTTACTGGATTGAACTAGCTCTGAAATTTAAGCATTGGGTCAACAGCAAAGTAGTCACCCCATCAATATTTCTCCCACAGAAAGGGAGAATAGATGGAAGCCAGCCATCATACTTTCTTTTCTTATTCTAAACTTCCCATCCAGGCCCAGCAATAAAATAATCTTCCTGAACCCCAACAATTTCGAGACTTTTTCAAATCACACTATTTGAAAATAGTTGGGTTTCCCTAATCTAATATGTCCCTGGGCCCCAAGGTCACCAAGCTTATATTAATGAAGTCTAGTTAAGATAAATGATTACACTTAGTAAACCAACTGCTTATGAGCTCATTGGGCTTTTTAAATTTTACAATCTGCACTTCATAGAGACACAAGTATTTTGCTTTTGTAGGACACTCAACGGTCAAAGTAGTCTTTTAAAAAGCACAAATCAGATGGTATTATTGCACTGCTTCTGACCTCTAAAGGCTGTCTACTGTAAAGAGATTAAATTTTCAGCTACTTAGCCAGGCTCACAGGGACCATGGGCTCTGGTCACTTACTACATCTTTCCCTGACCTTCATGGGGTTCGAGGCACAGTTGTCTTTTTCAGTCCCTCAGATGCAACAAGCTCTACTTCTTGCTCTCCCGGCTTTAGATTGGCTAATCCTTCTACCCAGACCAATTTCCCTCTGATCATTAAGGTCTCGGTTCAAACGCCACCACTACTATCTTGACCAGAGAGACCTGCCTCCTCACTGCCTTTCCGTCCCATTGTCCAGTCGTATTTCTGTCGCTGTACAAAATTTATTTACATGTTTACTCTGTCTTCCTCCACCACTGGACATTTGCTTAAGAGCAAGGACTTTGTAATTTTTTGCTCACCGCTGAATCTTCCAAGGCTTGCAGCAGACACTGGCACATAGAAGGTGTGTAGGAAATGTGTGTCTAATAAATGAATAAATATGTGAATGAAAAAAAACTGAAACACTAACACGAGAATATTCTCCTTTCAAAAGAATAATGAAAAATAATTTCATTCAATAAGAGTCCTTCTTAGTTACTGATACATGACTTAGTAGTTCCCAATCAATTTAAAATGTTCCATTATTTTCTGATACTTCACAAGTCATTAATTAAATGTTGCTCACATTTAAGGCCAATCTGTGAGACATTGTTAACTTGTCTACTCTAAAGTTCCAGCATTAACTCAGGCGGGACTTCACCAAGTACTGATCCTGTGACCTTGGCCTCTCATTGCCTCAGTTTTCTCATTTGTAACATGGGTATAATAATAGGCTTATTTCATAGGCCTATGAGGAAACCCTCATATATGTGTGTGTGTGTGTGTGTCTATATATATGGATTTAAACGGTGTCTTAGAATAGTGTCTGGCACGTGATAAGCATCACAGAGTGTTGACTGCTGCTACTAGAACCGTTATTATGAGAACTACCTGTTGAGAATAATCCTTCATATACTGGTTTATTCCACTGGAGATAAAGGAAATTAATAGAATGTTAGAAATCAGATGAAACACAGAAAGCCAATAAAATATACCAAGACAGAAGATGATGAGAGTGTAAAAGCATAGAAGAAAAAAATGGTTTTTGTGTTTCTTATTCTTTTTCCTTTTTAGGAAAGAGCCTAGAAATAGGACAAAAACTATTCATTGGCTATACTGACATGGGGATCGCTGGTGACCTTCATAAGTAAAATTTCAGGACAGTGGGCAGTGAGATTACGGTGAGAGACGTCAGATGGATGGAAATTATAGAGTACATGGGACGTGAGGACATGGAAACAATATATGAAGATAACAATTTTGAAAAGTTCAGACATGAATTGGCTAAAGAAGATATGCAGGGATTAGGGGAGGAGGGAGGCTTTCATGTTACACGTATAGTTTTTAACATTTTAAGGTGGAGTTACTAGTCTAGAATGAGGTTGAACTTTGGCAAGAACCCTTCATAAGGAGTAGATGGGCTGTAGAAGATGCAGGGCTGTGAAGTACTTGAGAAGATGAGGGAGAATGAAATGCTCTCTGTAGTGCACACGGCCTTGTAACTTTCACTCCTGTAGTAAAAGGGAACACAAAGGTCAACGCAAATGCTAATGAATTAATGGATTTGGCAGTGGACTATTTACTGACCTCTGTGTTCTTAATGAGTTATGAAGCACCTCACCGGCTCAGAGTGAAGGAAGTAGAGAGGATGGAGGTTAAGTAAAGCTTCTAAGAAAATAGTCCTTAAGGAGAATTAGAAAGAGCTTACTGTAAGTCAGAGCAATATTTCCAGTCTTGAAAATCCATTTGAAGCTGGTGATTATTAATTTATTGGAATACCAATTTGCCACATGATTTTTCTCCAGCTACCTGGATATAAGTTACACAGAGGCAGAAGAGAGTGAGAGATAACAATGGAGGGAAAATACAATTCGTATTTTTTTTTGACCTTTTTCCACTTCCCCGCTCCAACTCTGGGGAGCCTTCATGGACATGGCTGCCCTCCCAGCCTCCAGCAGCACTCTGTTATCAAAGAATTCAAAGAAATGGAACATAGGTTTCCAACTTATTAATTTAGCAAAATCAAAAATTATATATAGTGTCTTCCATTGGCAAAGATTTTTGCAATATAATTTGGTTCCATCTTTTGACAAGTAATTTGGCAATGTCTAGCAAGATAAAAATGTTAATAGCTTTTTACACATTAATTCTATTTCTGGAAGCTTATGCCAATAAATAATTTATAATCCAGAAAATTATTATATAAAGATGCTCATTGTCATGTCATTTGTAATAACAAAAAATTGGAAACACCTTTAATTGTTAACAATAGGAAAACAGTTTAGGAAATATCCACTTAGTAGAAAGTTACACAGTTACTCTATTATAATTACAAGATGATGGAGCAAAATAGAATAATGCTTAATAAAGAAAGAATGAAGAAACTTGACCTACAATTGTGTCTTCCTTATGACAGTAATTATGTAAACATATAAATATTTATTAAAACTTAAAACCAAAATAAAGTTTTAAAAGCTCTGTACCAGTAATGGGGATTTTATGTTTGTTTCAAAATATTATTTAACATAACTCTTATAATTTTGTTTTTTCTACTCCTTTTCTTAAGAATTTCTGATTATTACCTCATTTTTCATTCCATAGTTTCAAATAAAGTCAGCAATTTTATCATCAGAGAAGATTAGACTTATTTGACAGTTCATAATTCCAAGTTATTTGGTATAAAAAGACCATATACACTTGTAGGTGCTTTCAAAATAATATTTCGAGAATTTTTTTTTTTGCTTAGTCTTTCCTAGTATGGAGATTCAGTAAACTACCTAAAATTGCTAGCCATTCTTTTTACATTTTTCTCATTTTATTCTTTTATCTTGCCCTTCACAGAAATGATAACAAATGAGTCTGCAGTTGCATCTGCCAATTTCTTAAATCCTCTATATCCACATTATGAAATCATACTTATATGAATGCTTCCAGTATTTTCAGAGCTCTTTAGTTATTATACTTTAGCATTCTGTATGAAGTATCTTATGTAAGTGTAAAATTTAGACTCAACTTCTGGAAGCTTTTGATTTCTTAGTTCAAAAGTGAGAGATCCTTAGTTCAACCATATGATTAACAATTACTTGTATAGTAAGAAGCTCCTAAATTATTATTTTATGGATACCTGGCAGTTTTCTTGCCATTTCTCAGAGGTTCTCTATTAAACACATTCTCTCTCTTTCTCTCTCTCTCTCTCTCTCTCTCACACACACACACACATTGTGATTAAAAGCACAGACTTTGGCATTATGAAGTCTAAGGTTCAATTTCCAGTTCTGTAGTTTCTGGGCCACTTCACTTTAGGCAAGTAACCTAATGTCTCTGAACCTTGTTATTTTCATCTGTAAAATGGAGATTACAATTATATCAGACAATCATCAGAACATCCGTAATGATTTTAGAGTTTCAGAGTCAGGTACAAGCAGGCACTCAGTAAATGGCTAGTGTTTTTATTACTTTATTATTATTTAGGTCTTGGTTTTCCTTGAGTCTGTGAGTCCCCATAATGAAATGTAATTTCCAGTAGATTGAGTAATACCTATTTTCACCAAAAATTTTAACTGAGTTCATTACTTTCTATGCAACCCAGATTAGTTTTCTGCCTTTTTTTCTGTGCCGTCTGTAGGTGTTCAATAGATTTATTTAATAAATGTATGAATGCATGAACGCGTAGAGGAATTTTTAAATGCTTCTTTTTGAGAAGGTAGAACAAATGTGCCACAGTAGAACAGATAAGAAAATAGTCCATGGAAAAAATGGCAAAGTCACATATGTGCCCAGGGCCAGCCTAAGGAGAATTGCTTTTTTTTTTTTTTTTTTTTTTTAAGGAAAAATGTGTTGAATAGCTTATTTTAATTATTTTTAAAAGTTAAGTACAGGGACTTCCCTGGCGGTCCAGTGGTTAAGACTTCACCTTCCAATGCAGGGGGTGTGGGTTCAATCCCTAGTCGGGGAGCTATGGTCCCACATGCCTCACAGCCAAGAAACCAAAACATAAAACAGAAGCAGTATTGTAACAAATTCAATAAAGACTTTAAAAAGTGGTCCACATCCAAAAAAAAAAAAGTTAAGTACAAAAATTTGCTGATGATTTACATATTTAGCACCACTAAAATAACGTGAGATTAGCTGTACTAAAACAGAATGTTGAGCTACATTCACTTTAAGTGACATTATATAGTCTAAATTTATGGAAAACTTCTGAAATGGCTGATAAAAAGTAAGATGGTGAGTGACCTTTGAGCAGAAAAAGACAGAAAGAGAAATGGCCTTTTCTACATTCTATTGTGCCTCTAAGTAAAATGCTTGGTAATCTAGCTACAAAGCAATATGTCATTTGGCTTTAGGCACCTACTGTGATTTACCTTGTGAGGATCAGATTTTGCCATGGAGAGGATTTGTAAAAGTATCACACATTCCAGTACCATTGGCAACCACAGCTACCAAAAACTCCAATTTAAATTGATGAACCTAATGTCAGATGATAGTATCATTTCCTTGTGGGTGTCTTGGGAAAAGATGGGTAGGAAATGTATAAAAGTGAATACTTTATTGACTGAAATAACAATTCATCATTTTGAAAACATAAGATACATTAAAGTTTTTATAGCATCATGCATTAATATTTCACTGTACTTTAGACATCGCCTACAATCAATGTTTTCTGCCCTTTGAAACAGAATCTTGCTTGTGGTATGCATTAATCATATAAAAGATTAAACACTGAAAAGAAATTCAGCCTTTAAGGACAATTTGCTTTGATTTATTCAGTGGGTTCTTCCAAAAAGTTAATACAAGAATTATTGCTTGTTGAACTGGAGTTACAAATTCTTTCAGAGTTACTTAGTATTTTCTGTAATATCAGTATCAAGGAAGGTAAAGCAAATTTACATATTCATTAGGAAATACAGGCACATAATCATAAAACAAGACAACACAGCGTTTTTATAGACTTTATTTTTTAGAAGTGTTTTAATTTCACAGAAAACTTGAGAAGATAGTGTAAAGTGTTTCCATATACACTAGACCCATTTCCCTCTATGATGATCCACTTATATTAGTATGTTACATTGTTACAATCAATTAACAAATATTGATACATTATCATTTACTATAGTCCATACATTAGTCCAGTTCCTTAGTTTTTACCTAATGTCCTTTTTCTATTCCAGGATTTCATCCAAAACATCACATTACATTTAGTTGCCATGTTTCCTTAGGCTCCTCTTGGGTTTGATAGCTTCTCAGATTTTCCTTGGATGACCTTGACAATTTTGAGTAGTTAGGGTTTTGTAGGATGCCCACTACTAGAATTTGTTTGATGCATTTTTCATGATAATATTGGGATTATGTGTTTTGGGGAGGAAGACCACAGAGTAGAAGGGTTATTTTGTCAGATCACATCAAGTGTACAAAGTATGAATATGCATTATGAATGCTGAGGTTGACTTTGATCACTAGGCTGAGGTAGTGTTTTTCAGGTTTCTCCATCGTAAGATAACTGTCTTCCCTTTTTCATACTGTACTTTTTTGGAAGGAAGTCAATATGCTCAGCCCACAACTAAGGAATAGGGAGTTATGCTTAAGATGGAGTACTACATAAACTATTTGGAATTCCTTTGCACTGGAGATTTATCTATTCTCCTGCATTTATGTATCCAATTATTTATTTATATCAGAAGAACTCATGGATTTTTATTTTATACTTTGGGTTATAATCTAATTCTACTTTAGTTACTTTATTCCTCAAATTGCTCTAGTCCTGACCCTTGTGAACTCTTTTCAGTTGGCTCTTGTGCCACTCTGAGGTATCCCCATCCTGTATTTTTTTTTGGAACTTCCTTACTTTCTGACACTATAAGATGGTCTTGTATATAAATCTTGTATATTTACTGCCCTAGTCCTAGAATCAGCTATTTCTTCAAAGATAACTAGGTCTTTTTAGTGGAGAACGGTATTAGACAGCAGGATCTGGGTGTGGGGTGTGCTAATTGCTGCTCGGATGTCATTGCTTCTAGATCTTCTCAGCTGACAGAGCAAAGAGATAATATGTGTGCACATTACCCATGTATATGCACATATCTATAAGTATCTCTCTACATAGCCATGTGTATTAAGGTAATATGAAGCAATATTAAGCTAAACATGAATGTATATTGATGTTTCCAACTTTAATCTGTTACCACATAGATCACCTTAGCCTCATCTCTTGCTTATCTTTAAATTTCAACTCCAGCAAAACACTTGGCTTTTAGAAGTATGAAAATCAAATTGTAGCAACTTTGGGAAGCCACATCATCTAGTAGAATAATTCTTAAAGGGCAAGGTGTATATCATCAAATTTTAATTTACAGTCAGCAGTACTTTTTAACATCAAAAGGCCTCCAGACCTCTGCTTCCAAGAAGATGAAGTAGCCCATTTCTCCCAGGTTCTCCCACTTAAAACTAAAACCCTGAACATAACAACAAACAAACATAGGAAGACGCTGAAAGGTGGAAATGAGAAGGCAGACTTAACTAGGGACTTTGGGACTTGAGGAATAACATGGTGATGAGTCCCCTGTGTTTCCTGTTGCTTCCCATACATCCTGGAGAGGGTATTACAGGCACCCCCAATCAATAACCACCAACAGAACAACAGACAAAAAAGCTTCAAAAAACCCCACAAAACCCTATTCCCCCTAGCCAAAGTATGAGGAAAGGGGTTGCTAAAGACAGAAGACCATTTGGGCAATAATAAACACACTACTCGAGCCAAGTGCCAGCGGAATATTGCACCCATCCCCTATGTCCTGTCGTTTCAGTTGGGCCAAGGTAGGATTTGATCCTCCACACCACCCCACTCCTGCCCTCCAGAAGAGGCAGCGCTCTGATTCCCCACCAGGGTTGTTTCAGTGTGGTCCAGTGGTGAGCTGAGCCTCCACCCCTTTCCATTAGCAAACAGACTTTAAAAGGTGGTGCCTGGGCTTCCCTGGTGGCGCAGTGGTTGAGAATCTGCCTGCCAATGCAGAGGACACAGGTTCGAGCCCTGGTCTGGGAAGATCCCACATGCCGCGGAGCAGCTGGGCCCGTGAGCCACAGCTACTGAGCCTGCGCTCCGCAACAAGAGAGGCCGCAACAGTGAGAGGCCCGCGCACCACGATGAAGAGTGGCACCCGCTCACCGCAACTAGAGAAAGCCCTTGCACAGAAATGAAGACCCAACACAGCCAAATAAATAAATAAATTTACTTATTTAAAAAAAAAAAAAAAAAAGGTGGTGCCTGACAGGCTTGTTAACACTGGGCTGCCCTCACACAGTCGTGGGGTCCAATGGTGGGACTTAGCGTCCATCTCTCCCGGACATCAATAAGAATAGGATGTTACAGGTTGGCGGGAGTAGGCACCCCACTAACCCCCAACACATGGTGTCAGTGAGACCCACTGGGGTGCTGAATCCCCAGAACCACCCTGAGGCAACAAGACAGAACGAGACGGCACGAGCAGGGCGAGTCGTCAGTTCTCTTCCTCTCACCCTGGCGTCAGTGGGGCCAGCAGGGAGCTGACCCTCTACCCACACCCGGCATCAACAAGAAGGAATGAAGTGGGAGGAAGGAGAGCAAACACTTCACTTCTCCCCTCCCCTGTGTCAAGAAATCTACTGGGGAGATGAACTTCCACTCCTACTAAAAGGCAACACAATGATATTAATGCTCCCACTTTTGGGGGGAAGGTGTCAGAAGGGCCAATAGGATAGCTGAACTTCTACTTGACCTGTCTGCAGTGAGACAATGTAAGTGCCCACTTTTGCTGGGGTATTGTCAGTAGGGCCCAATGGAAATCTGTACGTAACCCGCCAGTCCTCATACTACGCCTCAAATAGGATGACTTCCTTCTAAAAAGTAATAATAAAATTAAATGCGTTACAGAGTCATATAATAACTCACAATGTTTAGAATACAATGGCAAAATACTCATGACACCAAGAACCAGGAAATCACAGAATAAATGAGAAAAGACAATAAACATACACCAACACTGAGATAAAACATCTACTGAAATGATCAGACAAGGATTTTAAATAAGCTGTCACATAAATGCTTCAATTAGCAATTATGTGTTCCTTGACAGAAATGGGAAAAATAGAAAATGTAAACAAAGAACTAGAAGCTATAACAATAAAAACAAATGAGAACAGTAGAACTGAAAAATACAACAATCAAAAAACATTGCTCAAGAATAGAGTCGAGGGCTTCCCTGGTGGCGCTGTGGTTGAGAGTCTACCTGCGGATGTAGGGGACACGGGTTCCTGCCCCGGTCCGGGAGGATCCCACATGCCGCGGAGCGGCTGGGCCTGTGAGCCATGGCCGCTGAGCCTGCGTGTCCGGAGCCTGTGCTCCGCAGTGGGAGAGGCCACAACAGTGAGAGGCCTGCGTACGGCAAAAAAAAAAAAAAAAAAGAATAGAGTGGAGATTACAAAGCATAGAATCATGAACTTAGAAGAGATCAATACAATGTACCAAATGTACAGAGAAAAATAGACTGAGGGTTAAAGATGGGAGAAAGAACAGGATCTCAAGAACCTGTAAACAGTAACAAAAGCACTAACATTCATATCATCAAAGTTCCAGAATGAAAAAAGAGAGCAGGTAGGACTGACAAAGTATTCAAAGAAATCATGGCTAAAAAGTTCCCAATTTTTTAGAAGACATAAACACAAATTCAAGAATCTGAACAAACCCAAAGAGGAAAAACGCAAAGATATCCTTGCCAAGACGTGTCATAACTAAACTTCTGAAAAGTAGAGACTAAAAAAATCTCGAAAGTGGACAGGAAGAAACGATGCATTGCTTATTGAGAAACACCAATTCCAATGACAGCATATTTCTTGTCTAAAACTCTGGAGTCAGAAGCATTGACGTAACATTTTTCAAGTGCTAAAAGAAAAGAACTCTCAGCCACAAATTCACACTTTTTATCTCCACTTTCTTGTTTGACTTACGTTAATGGACTACTAACTCATCTTTCTATATCCGGGACTGCCATCACCCTTCTCCAAAAATCTAGCCACAGTATTTCCAGAGTGATCTTTCTGAAAATGAAACCAATTTTTCTTATAAAAATGCCTGATTGTGTTATGAAACTTTTCTCTCTTCTAAGTTACCAGTTAAAATCCTTCAATGGATTCCCATCTTTCTTGGAGTAAAATCTCACATCCCAACTCTCTTTGTCCTTTTGGGCTGCTGTAAGATTATACTGCAGGCTGGGTGGCTCATAAACAACAGGATTTTTTTTCTCACAGTTCTGGAGGCTGCAAGTTCAAGAATAGGGTGCCAGTATGGTCAGATGAGGGCCCTCTTCTGAGTCACAGACTTCTCATTGTAACCTCACATGGCAGAAGAGCTTAGGGAGCTCTGTGGGGTCTCTTTTAGAAGAGCACTAATACCTTTATCATTTCCCAAAGGCCCCACCTACTACTACTATGACCTCCGGAAATTAAGATTTCAACGTATAAATTTGGAGGGGAACACAAAGACTAGACCATAGCACTTAGTATACATACATGGACCATTCATGGTCTGGCTTCTACCACCCTCTCCATTGTCTTCTTTTCTTACACTCCAGTGAGCATTTCTTTTTTTTTTTTTTTTTTTTCTGCGGTACGCGGGCCTCTCACTGTTGTGGCCTCTCCCGTTGTGGAGCACAGGCTCCGGACGCGCAGGCTCAGCGGCCATGGCTCACGGGCCCAGCCGCTCCGTGGCATGTGGGATCTTCCCGGACCGGGGCACGAACCCGTGTCCCCAGCATCGGCAGGCGGACTCTCAACCACTGCGCCACCAGGGAAGCCCCAGTGACATTTCTTATACTGATTATGAATGGAACTCTTTTCTGGACTGATCCTTAACCATTCATTTTCTGGCAAACATGAATTTATCTTCTCTTTTCCTCAAAAATTCACCCTTCCTTCATGTTACATATCCATTTCAATTGCCTTCTACAGGAAGCCCTACTGATATCCCCCATATACTACTGTCCACAGCATGAATTAAGGTCTTACCATGTCTTCCTATATCACTCTGTAATAATTTTTACGGTAACTATGGATTTTCTTATTTGAGTGTCACAATACATTGACTTCTAGGTGGCACGATAATGATTTTAGTAACAGTAACACTGGTGCCCAGTTTAACCCATGGCATACTTTAGGTGTTCAATAAATGCTTGTTGAATGAGTTAATGAATGAATGAATGGATGGTCAGTTTGAAATCTTAATCATGTTACTTTTCAAAAATCTGTTAAAAAGATACCCACAGTTTTCCAGAAGATTAGGGACTTAGGATCTTCAACTTGATTTAATAGAGGAAATTTTTACTCATACATCATGCTTAAATACCTCAAAGTAAAACCATTAACCCAGGAATTTAAGGTTACCCATTTGGACTTGCAAGCCAATAATTAATACCTCCTGCCCCGACTGTATTAGATGGTTTCAATGCTCCACTCATATCTCCCCAGCACTCATCATTCCAGTATATGCTGATAGACTCATGCTACCACCTGCAATTATCCACCTTAGGGCAGGCCAGAAATGTACAGGAGTTAATGTATCTGGGTGTAGCTTTCAACCAAGGACAGAGGGGACTGGAAGATAAGTACTTCAAGTTTCTCACCAATTCTTGGGATAACTCTGAGACATGTTCTATAGAGTTTCACAGAACTCCCCTGAAGTACTGGCAGCAGTTTCCTGCAGGAGTAATTTATTCAGTAATGCACCTCTGTTGGCTTCCTTCCATGCCTCCATTCTCAATTCCCACTCCACTTCTGAGTTTTCTGGAAGCACCTCCCAGATGAACAGTTTGCATTCAAATTATTGCCTCAGGTTCTGCTTCTAGGGGAATTCAATGTATAGCCTCCTAACAATCCAGTGCTCCTTACAGAGCCATCACTGGTACAAGTACCAAGGCATGGCACATTATGTATCACCCCTCCTAAATCCTAATATTTTTAAACAGATAGGAAAGAGCATGACCTTGAAGAGAAAAATCATTTATATGAGAATGGCCAATGGATAAAGGGAAGGAGAGACAGTGCCATTTGTTTTCCATTAATGATAGTGTGAAATTTATGGGCAGATGGTCTAACAGGTGTGACTATAATTTGAGGAGCCTGCTCCCTTGGTTACAGAAGACTGCTATTGTTATTATTATGGAGGCACAACCTCATGACTTTATTGCTTCACTTGATGTAGCCTTTTCCTTTACCCTTAAATCTTTCTACATCACTGAATTGCAGCCAATAGATTTATTTTCTCCCTATGGCTCCATCACAAAAAAAAGACACACATGTGCACACACACACAGAGTTTTGTGTATGCCAGTGCTAGAAAAGACAAGCTCATGGTGCATGTATGCAATGGATATTGTACATTACAGGTCTCTGTGAAATAGTCTTCTGCAGGTTCCTATGTTTATTTTATGAATAATTAACTTTAGTAAAGCTAATTTCCTGAAGATCTTGATGAAGACTGAAGAAAGGAAGTAAATTTTAAAGAAAAAGACTTAGAAACTTGCCCTTTTTGCCCTTTCTTTGTGTCTTAATGAACAAAGGATAACTGGGACTTTTTTGAAGTCTTTGCTTGAGTTGAAGACACAAAATGCAACCTGTACTCTTATCATAATATGTTCAGTTTATGAGTACACAAACTTATAAACTGTGAATTTCCCTCAAGTTATTATACCATTTAGAAGATGTTTGCTGGGACGTTTACTTAAAACCAAACAATTGAGGTCTATATGTCCAAATAATTTCCTTCTCTCTTTCTGTCTCCATTTCAGTTTCCTGAGTTTCTGGGAAGGCCTGGTTTCCCCAAAGGAACGATTTCTGGTAGAAGTCTGAAGGTCTGACCCAAGAAAAATAATCCAGTATAGCCAATGAATTGAGGACAAGAAGTTTTCCAATCAGGTAGGAACATTTAATCTCATACATTACAATCACCTTAAGTAAGGTGTGCTGATAGCTGGATATGATTTAACTTCTTGGAAAAAGATGCATATATAACCTGCCCCACAAGGAAGCTGTTCTCAATTCCCTTAGTGGTTGTGGTGTTTATCAGAGAGTGCCTTGGGGGAAGATGAATACAATAACAGTATGATGCTTTTCTTTTCATTTTTAGCTCATTGTTGCCAAGTACCCTTGGTGACCTTGGTGCCTGTGGTTTAATCCCAGGAGGTTAGACATGTGGAACAGCACATTAACCCTTTGTAGTATTTTCTCCCAAGACAAATCATTTTTATAGGTTGTCTCCATGGTCTTCTAGTTGCTTATCAAACTTAAGCATCAAGTCTTCTAAGTGAGCAATAGCCCCTGTCAGTGTGAGGAAATCAGCTTGGTTCTTATTGGGGCACATCTTGGTCTTGGCACAAAGTGAGTTCACATAGGGAGTTAGAAGGAGGAGAATGGGGCATGCGAAAGGGGAGTTCTGTGTTCTCATTTACCTATGCATGTTGAAACTCCACTAACAGTTTTATTTTCATTAGCAATTTGTGATAAAAACTTAGGGTAGGGCTTCCCTGGTGGCGCAGTGGTTGAGAGTCTGCCTGCCGATGCAGGGGACACGGGTTCGTGCCCCCGTCTGGTAAGATCCCACATACCACGGAGCGGCTGGGCCCATGAGCCATGGCCGCTGAGCCTGCGCGTCCAGAGCCTGTGCTCCGCAACGGGAGAGGCCACAACAGTGAGAGGCCCGCGTAGCGCAAAAAAACCAAAACTTACGGTAAAGGGAATAATGAGGCTGTCCCACTATATGGCACAACAAAAGATAGTAGTGACATCAAAATCAGGGCCTGTCCATCTCATTTGCAGTTATATACTCAGTGTTTAGCATAGCATTTGATCCCTCATCAGTATTCAATAAGAAGATGTGTGTTGAATAACTTAAGGATGAATTAATGAATGAAAAAAGTTAATATGGTAGAAAATGTGTTTTATCCTTGTATTTTCGTGTGTTGACTTCTGTATTTCAAGACCCAGCACTGTAACTGACACATAGAATATAAGCAGTAAAATTTGCTGAAAGAATGAATGAGTCCCCACAATTCTAAGAAGAATTTTAAGACCAACACAGACCCCATATCTGCCAAGGTCTATGACAGAAATATCCAGAGAAGAAAGCCTGATCTCAGCTAGTGGTAGAGCTGACAGAATTTATCTAGTTTTAATAATTTACAGCTCATCCCATTACATCTAGGCATAGTACCTACATGAGCCATACAATTAAATGTTGACTGAAAAAAAATGCACAACCTAAAAGTTGAGAATTATGTTTTATTTGGAGGACATACTGAGGACTTAAGTCAGGAGACAGCCTCTCAGATAGCTCTGAGGGACTGTTCTGAAGAGGTAAGGGAGGGCACAGGGTATTTAGGGGTTTTTGCAAAAAAAAAAAAAAAAACCCGGTAGTTGGAACATCAACATCTAGCTCCCCCAAGGTAGACTGCAGTGTGTTACCCTTCCCTCGGCCTACCCTGGGGCACCCTGAAGGGCCTACGGGTCTGAGTGTGGCCCAGCAAGCCCAGGGGAGCCGGCGGGTCCTCAGAGTTCTTGTCCTGAAACTGGTGCTGACGCGACGGGGCCACGAGTCTCTAGACACTTACTGCCGTTAAACGAATGCAGAACTGCGACTAAGGCCTCAGGGAACCTGCTTCACGCCTACCCTTCTGGATGCCAAATCAAGACCTTACGTCGAGGCTAGGGCCCCCGTTGAGATTCCCCTTAGCTCTAGAGCAGGGCAGGAAGAGCTCCCACCCAGGACCTGGAAGCACCCTCTTTCTTTCGAGAAAACTCTTTTTTTTCTCAGAGCCATGCCTGCAGGGACTAGAAACACGGCAACAACAGTGTTTTTCAGGTTTTTTCCGGCTGCAAGAATGGACTTTCAAAATGGGAAAACCAGGCTTTTCGCTATAGACGCCATGTGTAGATTGACACGCAGCCTAAATACGTGTGTCTTCTAACAAGTAAAAGAGACACAAGCTACCCACTGTGCCCTAAACTGAATCAACTTTTTAAAGCAGGGTGTTCTGCGACTAGCGAACGGCCTCAATGAAGGAATGCCTTCGGTCGGCCGAGGGGCCAGTGTATCTTCCAGTATCCGGCAGTGTTACACGAAGAACTGTTCTTTAGTTGAAGTTGCAGTGCAAGCTGAATTTCCCCTTGAGGTATGGTGACCTCAGGTATGAGGTCCGGGGAAGAATTGCCTTCCTCCCCTTTGAAGTCCCAAACCACTACACCCAACATGTTTGTCTTTAGTTGAAAGTGGTATTTAAGGTGAGGATTTCAGCCATTTGGGAGATTTACTGAGTTCTCCTGGGTCTCTTCCATGTATACATATTATTAAATTTTGTTTGATTTTCTCCTGTTAATCTTAATCTGTCTCATGTCAATTTAATTCCTAGACTAACCAGAAAAATCTAGAAGGGTACAGGAAACTTTCTTCCTGCCCAACAGGCATTATAGTGCAGGGCACATTGCCTGCCTTTGAAAGCATCTGAACTTCTACACATTGAGAACCCTCTCCTTTCCATGCCCCTTTACCATAGGCATAAAGATTTCTGTGCACATCGAGGCTGAGAAGAACTCCTGAGTCCATCATTGTTTCTCCAGGCAGTCATGAAGACTGTCAGAGAGGAAGAACTTTTCCTCTGCCCTTCTGTAGGCAAATGGAGCAGGGGGTCCCCAAAGAAAAAGAATCAAATATAACTTTTTAACATAAGAGAAGCCATTTTAAGCCTAAATCATTTGTGATCTCAGCCTGGTCATGATGCTTGCTCTTGAACAGGTCTCAGTAATTAATGATCTTGTGAAATAAAATTGTCCCTTACCATCTGGTTCTATAAGAATGAAGTCACTAGCCACTGTAGTCTCTGACCTTGACAAAAAAGTAATCACTTGATCGAAAAGAGAACTGGAAATTTTTCTTTGAGCCAAATTTGAGGATTATAACCTGGGAAGAGCATCTCAGAAAACTCTGAAAACTGTTCTGCCCATTAGAAACCCAGGGAGGTGTATAAGTTTTTTTTGAGACCGAGGGCTGTACATCAAATGACATGTTATTGAACGTTTACATAATTCAGATCTAAGTGCCATCCTGCTGGTCATGTAACCCCTTACAAGGTCAAGAAGAAATGTTATCTCTTAAGGAGGGAGTTGTCTTGTTGATGTTAGGAGAATGTTGCTCTTTATGGTTGAGCAAGTGTCCCTGCCTATGGGGGAGGTTTGGTCAATGTATAATGCAGATGCACAATGCACAGTGTGGGGAGAGAGGAGACCAAAGGGCAGAGAAGAGTTTATGTTTAAATTTCTCTTGTCTTGCCATAAAATATAAATTTTGTTTCACAACCTTCAACACACCCTGAATGAAATTCAGGACAGAGATCAGGAATGAGGCAGTCTATGCTCTGGGAAAACCCGGCAGAACAGGCCTTCAGATAGTTAGATAGTTTCAGAAGATTTTATGAGCCCAGTTTCTTTTATCTTCTCATATCTAGAAAAGCACTAAAATCATTAATGGAGACATCTGCTCCTTGTGACTAGCAGCCACCATTTCGTGACTAGCAGCAAATTTCTGCCAAAATGTGTCCCTGATTCCATGTGTCCCCCTTCACCAAAATCACATACATGCTGACCTTCCCCCTAACTCTTTCGAGCAGTTCCTCAGAGCTATCTGAGAGGCTGTTTCCTTGGCTATAGTCCTCATTTTGCCCCAAATAAAACTTAACTCACAACTCTCAGTTTGTGCTTTTTGTTTTTTCAGTTGACAGTTTAAAACTTTCCCAATTTGTCTGTTCAAGGAGCCACCGTTTTGGGAAAATCCCTGGTGTTCTCCTTACTTGCTGCAAGTAATAAAGCCTTCCTTCTCCTGCCCTTTGGCTTGGTTGTGTCTTTTGGCTCAACAAAAGAAGTGTTTCAGGTAACACTTTTAGCTGGTCTAAGAATTAAATTGACGTGAGACTGATTAACAGGAGAAAATAAAACAAAAGTTTAATAATATGTACATCTAGGAGTCATTTTTGGCCTAAGCCATTTTGCAATGTAAGCCTGGCCAGGATGCTTGCCGTTGAAAGGGTCTCAGTAATTAATGATCTTAAGGGAACAAAATAATGCAGAATCAAAGGACTGTTTTCAGGTAAAAGAAGTAACAATAACAAAGATAATTGTAAAGACTCCCAGTTCTCTTTCAATGGTAAAGATTAGCCTGATCAACTGGGAACATAAGGAATAATGATATTGACCTTTTCTGACCCTCATGACTTCAGTCCACTAAAGCTTGGACTCTGTGGACCACCCAAACCCCTTCATGAATATGCATATACCCTTAGCTTACAAATTCCCCAATTTTGCTGTTCAGGAAGACACTGCTTTGGGAAAGACCCCTGGTGTTCTCTTTACTTGCTGCAAGTAACAAATCCTTTCTTCTCCCAATCTTTGTTTTTGTTGTGCCTTTCAGCTTGACACCCACCAAGAGGCAAACCCAGGTTTTTGGGTAACATTAGCTCTTTGGCTGGCAATGAAAATGACATAAGGCAGATTAACAAGAGACAATTAAATTATTATGTGCACATGGGCAATTCACGTAAGTATGAAGAATTCCAAAGACAGCAAGACAAGGTGACATATATATATTCTTGACTAAAGAGAAGTGAAACTGAGCAGGACCCTGTGGGGCTCCTGGGCACTAAAGTCTTTCTGTGTCCCCCATTTCTTGTTTGCAGGGACTAGGCTTCAGCCTCCACAACCTTCCCTGAATTCCAAAGGGTAGGGTCACATAGTTGCTAATCAGGGAAGGGAGGGGCTGCAGAGACAAGGGAGGAACTGTCAAGAAATAATAGTGCAGCTTTGGGACAAGATCCTGGTTCTGCCTCAAGGGAAACATATACCAATAACTGAGCTCTTCTACAGAACTAAAAACCCCAACAAATGGAAGGTGTTAACTACTTGATGAAGCATCCTTCATTCTAGAGAGAAGGTCACAGTTTGATAACCTTGAGAAGCATAGAAGCTCATCAGGAGACCACCTGAGGCCAGCTTAAAGGATTGCAGGCCCTGAACACACCATAATCCTTATCAGCAACCCTGACCTTGAACCATTGCTTTAAAACTCCTCACCAAATCCCCCCAGGTTGGGACACACAGTTTTGAGGGCATTAGCCTGCTGTGTCCCCCTTTGCCTGGCAACACAATAAACCTATTCTTTTCTACTTCACCCAAACTCTGCCCCCGAATTCGATTCCATACCAGTGCACAGAGGCCAAATTTCGGCATCAGAAGGAGGTATGAGTCTGAAATTTCAAGGGGAAGTAAGGTAATTCACAGGAAGTTAAAAAGAGTTAATGTTTGGTAAACAAATGTTTGCTGATCCATCCAAAGACAATGAGCCACAGAGAGAATTTTTTTTTTGCGGTACACGTGCCTCTCACTGTTGTGGCCTCTCCCGTTGCGGAACACAGGCTCCGGACGCACAGGCCCAGCAGCCATGGCTCATGGGCCCAGCCGCTCCGCGGCACGTGGGATCTTCCCGGACTGGGGCACGAACCCGTGTCCCCGGCATCGGCAGGCGGGCTCTCAACCACTGCGCCACCAGGGAAGCCCCACAGAGAGGATTTTGATCAAATGGGCTTTTCAATGTTCCTCCTGTTCTACCACACCTAATATTATACTACATTTATCTCTAGTGATAGCTTCTTCCTGGGACAGGCCCCCTGTCTTAAATTATTTTAGGCAGTAAGGGGGAAGTTCAAAGGCTCTTCCTGAGTCTTTTGGGCCTGATTGTTTTCAGCTCAAAATAATCCACATGCCATAGTGGCACATCTTGTGGTGGCCTGCACTTAGACCCATTGGCTCCCACGTGCAAATGAGAACCATGCAATGACTCAGGGAGAGCCCTGAGCACATTATTCAGATAGACACCAACATGATGCAATTTTTCTTCGGTGTGTTCAGTGAGAGAAAGCAATCCAAGAGGCACTGCCCTTTTACTTTGGGGGAGGTTGAAAGTCCCTTCTTGGAAAGGAAAAAGAAGTACTTTTAGAGCATTTAGAAAACCTAAAACCTGTGAGTCAGTTTTTTTAAGTGCAGAGTTAATTTTACCCAAATGTGTTTTCTTAAAAATTGCAACCAGTCAAGATCAGTCTCTTCGAGGGGTGTACCAGTTGTGATATTTGCTGACTTTACACTGTTCTGAAGTTGAGGACACCTTCCCTCTACTCAGTTAATGTTTATTTTTATTAACTTTCGAAACTGTTTTAAGTAGGAGATCTTTTACTGGAGCCTGAGGATTGATAACGTTAACCCCTGTGACACTGCTCTGTTACCTCACATCAACCAAAGAATTGTGCAGGAGCTGATCACATACCCTGTGATTCCCCTCTCTCACCTGGTATTTAAAAATGCTTTCATGAAACCCATCAGGAAAGGGGGTTCAGGTGTTTTGAGCACTAGCTGACCTGAACTCCCTGCCTGGCACCTGCAATAAACGCTGCACTTTCCTTCGCCATAACCTGGTGTCAGTAGATTTGCTTTACTGCACATGGGAGAGCAGACCCACGTTTTTGTCATCAACATATTTATATATATTATTATATATCGTAGGCAATGGAGATATTTTACTTCTTTCCTATTGTGCTGTTTTATTTTTTAACTGAGTTAACCATGAAAGTCAATTTTTGTTGATAGAGGAGAAAAGGTACAAATTTATGAGCTATAGTTAAAAATTTAAAGCTTTTAAAATGCTTGTTATTTTTTTTTTAATTTAATTTTATTTTTTTGCTTTATAAAAAATTTAATCAGTTATACATATACATATGTTTCCATATCCCCTCCCTTTTGCGTCTCCCTCCCACCCTCCCTATCCCACCCCTCCAGGCGGTCACAAAGTACCGAGCTGATCTCCCTGTGCTATGCGGCTGCTTCCCACTAGCTATCTACCTCACGTTTGGTAGTGTATATATGTCCATGCCTCTCTTTCGCTTTGTCACAGCTTACCCTTCCCCCTCCCCATATCCTCAAGTCCATTCTCAGTAGGTCTGTGTCTTTATTCCTGTTTTACCCCTAGGTTCTTCATGACATTTTTTTTCTTAAATTCCATATATATGTGTTAGCATACAGTATTTGTCTTTCTCTTTCTGATTTACTTCACTCTGTATGACAGACTCTAGGTCTATCCACCTCATTACAAATAGCTCAGTTTCGTTTCTTTTTATGGCTGAGTAATATTCCATTGTATATATGTGCCACATCTTCTTTATCCATTCATCCGATGATGGACACTTAGGTTGTTTCCATCTCCGGGCTATTGTGAATAGAGCTGCAATGAACATTTTGGTACATGTCTCTTTTTGAATTATGGTTTTCTCAGGGTATATGCCCAGTAGTGGGATTGCTGGGTCATATGGTAGTTCTATTTTTAGTTTTTTAAGGAACCTCCACACTGTTCTCCATAGTGGCTGTACCAATTCACATTCCCACCAGCAGTGCAAGAGTGTTCCCTTTTCTCCACACCCTCTCCAGCATTTATTGTTTCTAGATTTCTTGATGATGTCCATTCTGACTGGTGTGAGATGATATCTCATTGTAGTTCTGATTTGCATTTCTCTAATGATTAATGATGTTGAGCATCCTTTCATGTGTTTGTTGGCAGTCTGTATATCTTCTTTGGAGAAATGTCTATTTAGGTCTTCTGCCCATTTTTGGATTGGGTTGTTTGTTTTTTTGCTGTTGAGCTGCATGAGCTGCTTATAAATTTTGGAGATTAATCCTCTGTCAGTTGCTTCATTTGCAAATATTTTCTCCTATTCTGAGGGTTCTCTTTTGGTCTTGTTTATGGTTTCCTTTGCTGTGCAAAAGCTTTGAAGTTTCATTAGGTCCCATGTGTTTATTTTTGTTTTTATTTCCATTTCTGTAGGAGGTGGGTCCAAAAGGATCTTGCTGTGATTTATGTCATAGAGTGTTCTGCCTCTGTTTTCCTCTAAGAGTTTGATAGTTTCTGGCCTTACATTTAGGTCTTTAATCCATTTTGAGCTTATTTTTGTGTATGGTGTTAGGGAATGATCTAATCTCATACTTTTACATGTCCCTGTCCAGTTTTCCCAGCACCACTTATTGAAGAGGCTGTCCTTTCTCCACTGTACTTTCCTGCCTCCTTTATCAAAGATAAGTTGACCATATGTGCGTGGGTTTATCTCTGGGTTTTCTATCTTGTTCCATTGATCTATCTTTCTGTTTTTGTGCCAGTACCACACTGTCTTGATTACTGTAGCTTTGTAGTATAGTCTGAAGTCAGGTAGCCTGATTCCTCCAGCTCCGTTTTTTGTTCTCAAGATTGCTTTGGCTATTTGGGGTCTTTTGTTTTTCCAAACAAATTGTGAAATTTTTTGTTCTAGTTCTCTGAAAAATGCCAGTGGTAGTTTGATAGGGATTGCATTGAATCTGTAGATTGCTTTGGGTAGTAGAGTCATTTTCACAATATTGATTCTTCCAATCGAGGCGCATGGTATATCTCTCCATCTGTTTGTATCTTCTTTAATTCCTTTCATCAGTGCCTTATAATTTTCTGCATACAGGTCTTTTGTCTCCTTAGGTAGGTTTATTCCTAGATATTTTATTCTTTTTGTTGCAATGGTAAATGGGAGTGTTTTCTTGATTTCACTTTCAGATTTTTCATCATTAGTGTACAGGAATGCCAGAGATTTCTGTGCATTAATTTTGTATCCTGCTACTTTACCAAATTCATTGATTAGCTCTAGTAATTTTCTGGTGGCCTCTTCAGGATTCTCTATGTATAGTATCATGTCATCTGCAAACAATGACAGCTTTACTTCTTCTTTTCCAATTTGGATTCCTTTTATTTCCTTTTCTTCTCTGATTGCTGTGGCTAAAACTTCCAAAACTAAGTTGAATAAGAGTGGTGAGAGTGGGCAGCCTTGTCTTGTTCCTGATCTTAGTGGAAATGGTTTCAGTTTTTCACCATTGAGGACGATGTTGGCTGTGGGTTTGTCATATATGGCCTTTATTATGTTGAGGAAAGTTCCCTCTATGCCTACTTTCTGCAGGGTTTTTATCATAAATGGGTGTTGAATTTTGTCAAAAGCTTTCTCTGCATCTATTGAGATGATCATGTGGTTTTTCTTTTTCAATTTGTTAATATGGTGTATCACATTGATTGATTTGCATATATTGAAGAATCCTTGCATTCCTGGAATAAATCCCACTTGATCATGGTGTATGATCCTTTTAATGTGCTGTTGGATTCTGTTTGCTAGTATTTTGTGGAGGATTTTTGCATCTATGTTCATCAGTGATATTGGCCTGTAGTTTTCTTTCTTTGTGACATCCTTGTCTGGTTTTGGTATCAGGGTGATGGTGGCCTCATAAAATGAGTTTGGGAGTGTTCCTCCCTCTGCTATATTTTGGAAGAGTTTGAGAAGGATAGGTGTTAGCTCTTGTCTAAATGCTTGATAGAATTCACCTGTGAAGCCATCTGGTCCTGGGCTTTTGTTTGTTGGAAGATTTTTAATCACAGTTTCAATTTCAGTGCTTGTGATTGTTCTATTCATATTTTCTATTTCTTCCTGATTCAGTTTTGGCAGGTTGTGCATTTCTAAGAATTTGTCCATTTCTTCCAGGTTGTCCATTTTATTTGCATAGAGTTTCTTGTAGTAATCTCTCCTGATCTTTTGTATTTATGCAGTGTCAGTTGTTACTTCTCCTTTTTCATTTCTAATTCTATTGATTTGAGTCTTCTCCCTTTTTTTCTTGATGAGTCTGGCTAATGGTTTATCAATTTTGTTTATCTTCTCAAAGAACCAGCTTTTAGTTTTATTGATCTTTGCTATCGTTTCCTTCATTTCCTTCATAGACCTAGAGTCTGTCATACAGAGTGAAGTAAGTCAGAAAGAGAAAGACAAATACTGTATGCTAACACATATATATGGAATTTAAGAAAAATGCTTGTTATTTATAATGAGATTTATATAATAGAGAATTAGGAAATAATTCTGTATTTAAATGGTTCGATTGTGATTGTGGAACATGAAATTGGTAGTCCACAGGACATATACTAAATTTTCACCCTTAGTGATACTGTATTTCTACTGTCCATGTCAAGCTAAAATGTTGTTTTTCAACAATCTTTAGCAAACATATCTTAGTTTTATTATTCAGAGGGAATATAGGAGCTCAATTTGATATAGGGAACTTGAGCATTCCATCAACATGAATTTGAAGAATACACTAAGAATATCTTCTACATTACATTGGAGTAGTGAATTCCTGGTAATTATTTAGGGAATTCTTTTGAAAAATATAGTCACCAGGGGCCGATAATTGAATTCTATTGAAATATAGAGATAGATATTAATAAGAATGGAAAATCATATTTTCATTTTATATTGCCCATATCTTCATTTTATTTGTAGGTTTTGAAAGTTTGCAAGAGAAAGATATCAGAATTTATACTTCATTCAGCAGAATCCCTTGGACCAAATGATCACACACTCAGAATACATAAGTGGAGACATTACTGACTGTGGCCCAGGAGACAAGGACAAGACCTAGAAAAGACACAGTAAATAATGGAGGGAAAGAAAGATTGGAATAGACAGGCATTTCTCTTAATGAAAAATGTTAACAGTAGAATCCTTGAGGGAGAATCTTTGAAAACATTGGATTTCTATAACAATAAAAAATTGAGTCCCAAAGTACAATGATGATACAATGATAACAATAATGAATAAATAGGATAAAGAAATTATATGTTAACTGGCATACATTCCAGGCGATAATCAGACTCCTGCAGAAACCAGGGCTTTCTGGCCTTTAATTCCCCTTGGGCAGAACCGCAGTGCCCCTGTCCCCAGCCCTCAGCCATCACCTCCAGGACTACAGAGGCAGAGTCCTGGCCCTCAAGTCAGGCTGCCTCACTGACTTGAATGCCCATGGAAAAGGGAACATTGATCCTGACCTGAGACACAGCCCTCAGATGTTTGTAAGCTGGAAAGTCTGCATCAGACTTCCTCCTTGCATCTCTCTAGGGTGAACTAGGGAAAACAAAACGTCCCAAAACCCTTTCCCACAGAAGAAGTCTGGGAAAAAACACATGACGATCTTGGCCTTGGTGCCAGGTGAGGCTGATATAACTAGAGCACACCTTCTCCTGGGTTTGGTACCAGAATCCAGGGCCCTGGTGGGAGGACCTGGGCTCTGCCCTGGGTTCCATGGACACAGACAAGCAAGTGTGATCTCAGCAACCTTCAAGGACCCAGATGTGAGAAAGAGGCAATGAAGACACGATGGCTGCTTCAGGGTGGCTTGGTGTCAGCCTAGAACAGCTGGACTTCATAAGGAATAACACACTGTGGAGGGAAATAATAAAGAATTTATAATAGGAACAGAAAATAGTTTTATTTGAGCCAAGCTGAGGGCTATAATCTGGGAGGCAGCCCCTCAAAAGGCTCTAAGGAGCTTCTCCACTGAAGCATGGTAGTCTTGTACTTTATCAGAACAAAGAACATACATCCAACATGACAGGGGTCTATTCCTTGAAGATTTCAAAAGAGACAGATTGAGGACATGTGTAGTGAGACAGTGGGATCCTGGCACGTGGGAAAGGAGCCTCGTCTTCGAGAGGGTGTGAACACGGGCATCGTAAGAAGGGAGTCACTTATCCTTCTTTTTGAATCAGGCATTTCTTTTCCTTAATGGTTAAAGCAGATGGGCTCTGTGTGCTTGACAGGCTCTTTCAGTTCACACAGAGTTTACACTGAACCATGTATAAGCCTAAATGACTTCCCCATACCCCATTACGTGAAAAATTTCTCCCTCAACACTATAATTTGGGGCTTGACTGATCTTGGCGATAAACCAGACACATAATACCCTCAGCTCTCCAAGCCTCTCCACCTGCAGATCCTGCTGTATCCTCCCCCCAGGGCACAGCACCACAAGAGGGTGTCGGGTGAGGGGTTTGGGACTCAGAGAACTGACTCCCGAAAGTGTTTCTGTTTTCCAAGATAAATAACAATACAGTTTGGATTCTAAAAATCATCCAAATAAGTGAAAAAAAAAATGCTAGACCAACAGTGAATCACAGCGTTTTTCATAAGATAAATGAATGTTATATAATGAAAGAGTAAATAGAGCCCAGAGGCTTTACTATGTAAAATTAAAATGGAGTTCAGTAGTGTTTAAAACACATCCAAAGGTCACATTTATGAGCTGCAAGTCCAGCTGTATTCCACAAGAATTTAGGCAAATGCATGAAAGATGAGTTATGAGTAAAGCACTATCCCCAAACTGTGGGTGTGGGGAAACTCATCCTAGCACTTTGTGCAGAACTAATACATGGCAACCATATCTGGTTTCAAAACTGATATTTTCTGCAACTAAAAAGGCAGAAATAAGCTAAATAAGCTACCTATCCCCCCTTTGTCCTTCAGTTATTAATTAAGACTCCTATTTCTTCCTCTCTTATCTATTTTTTAAATTCCAATTTCAAATGCCAAAATATTCAGCTATTATATATGATATTGTTCTCTTAATTTAGTCTCTACACAGCCTGAAATTTCTTTTTAATTTCCCTATTATATAATTAGTTTTATATTCATCAATTATGTGATATTTCCAGCAGGTACTGAGCTTTTATGCTCCAAATGTATGCCCTTCCATACTTTAATGCACATAAATATACTTTATACTTTTACATCAATTTAAAAGGTAATCTATTGAGTGCAAATTCTGTCTTCAGCATTTTGTTGGGGTCAGCAGTGGGGAGAGAAAATGTAGAAGAAGGAAAAGACATGGCTTATTGTTCTCAGAAGAAGTTACAGAGAAACCTCTGACTTCCTTATCAAAAGGAGGCCCATTTCTTTTTCAATGTCTTTTCTTTTTTTTTTAAATTTATTATTTATTTATTTATTTACTTATGGCTGCATTGGGTTTTCGTTGCTGCGCGTGGGCTTTCTCTAGTTGCGGCAAGCAGGGGATTCTCTTCGTTGCGGTGTGAGGGCTTCTCATTGTGGTGGCTCCTCTTGTTGCGCAGCACGGGCTCTAGGCTCATGGGCTTCAGTAGTTGCAACATGCGGGCTCAGTAGTTGTGGCTCGCGGACTTAGTTGCTCCATGACATGTGGGATCTTCCTGGACCAGGGCTTGAACCCGTGTCCCCTGCACTGGCAGGCGGATTCTTAACCACTGTGCCACCAGGGAAGCCCTCAATGTCTTTTCTATTGACTTCAAATCTATCGGGCTTTAAAATTATTTGTGTGTGTGTGTGCTCATATTCTGACTGTCTCTCACAGCAGATTGTGAGTTCTGTGAAAGTGAGGCAGGAGATAGATGGGCCCCAGGGTAAGCAGCAGGAGTTCATTCCCTCTGGACAGAAACTCCAAAATATCAATAACAGGGCAATCGAGAAAGGAGGCTGTGCCCTGCCCAGATAAGAGATAAAAGACTAGATGTTCCTCATTCTCGTAGTCAAGGAGACCTTCTCAGCTACACATGTGCAGAAGGGTTCCTTGGAGGTCAAAAAGGGAGAGGGCACCACCCCATAGTAAGTGATGTCAACTACCCATAGGCCTCTTCGCTAGAATCCATCTTGGCTAAGAGATGCACATGAACACGGGAGGACCCTGAGGTATACCAAATATGGACTCAGAACCAGGCAAAGCAAGATGATTGGTCAAAGGAAACCTGGAAGAAATTCCCCATAAAAGTGATTCAAACTACCATGTGAGCGCAACTCTCTCTCTGAGCCCGCCCATGTGTCTATCCACATGTATTCTTTGTCCTCCTAATAAACACTTTACTTGTTTCACTACTTTCCATCTCTGTGGAAATTCATTTCTACACAGCAGACAGGCCAGGACCTTGTCACTGGCCACTAGTCCCTGGTGGTCTAGTGGCTAGGATTTAGTGCTTTCACTGCCCCGGCCTGACTTCAATCTCTGGCCAGGAACCAAAATCCTGCTTCAAGCAGCTGCAGGCTGAGGCCACCTGAGATGAAAACAGGGCCAATGTTTATCTTGTTTAAGGTCATGTCTTGTTAAAAAACAAAATTCAACTGAGTAAATTTGAAAATCTGATTGGCCTTATTTGATGCTTTATGAATTGGGCAGCATCTCATCTAGTAAATAGAAGAGCACTTTGAGAAGTTACACAGAGTGGAAGGTTTTTATAGAAAGGAGGGTGGGCAAGAAAGTCTTAGCAAAAGAAAAAAAGGTTATTTGGGACCAGTACTATCTTCTCTTTGTAGGGAAGGGAAGCCTTGAGTTTTATCTTGCAGATTGCCTCTTCTTCTTGGGTTGGGGGAGATGGAGAGGGCCCCTGTGATAGATTACCACATTGGTGCTGACCAGAAGATTCCAGATTTCAGAATTAAGATAACATTTCTGGTGAAGGTCGAAATTGCAAGTAGGTTAGGTATTAAATATATGCATGGTATCGTGGGCTTCAGCACAAATGAAACCATTTTGTGTCAGTGGTTTTCCTCCTTAATAGTCCCTAATGCAGAACTAGCAGAAACACAGCAAAGATTTGTGAAAAAGTAAATGAGTGCCTAACTCAATTGGTCAACTGGTGTAAAGAATGTGGCATAAGAATAAAAAGATCTAGAGAGCAGATAAAAGAAGCTTTTGTTTATATTTTTAAAAGGAATGTCTTCTGTGTTTTCAAATTACTGCAAATCTAATCAGCAATGTTGATGTGACTATTAAAAATGATGCTTTTTGAAAGGTTAGAGAAAGGAAAAACAAGAAAAAAATAAGGATGTTTGGCATTCTGGATGTTGGCTAAATGGCAATTTAATCACTAAGAACATGTTTTATTCTATTGTCATGATGTATATGTAATATATGTAAACATATATTTATATGTCATACATAATATATATTTCCTTTTAATCACCCCTACTGGGGTACAATTTACATACAACTGATAGCACTCATGTAAAGTGTATAGCACAGTTAGATAAATTTTGACAAATATATACAGTTGTGTAATCACTACCACAATCATGATACAGAAAATGTCCATTACCCAGAAAGTTTCCTTAGGCTCCTTTGTGGTCAATCCTCACCTTCCTACAAAAGTGATATGATGATTTGCTTTCAGTGACTATAGTTTTCCCATTCTCAAATTTACATAAATAGAATCTAACAGTGTGTATTTGGTTCCTGCTTTCTTTCACTCAGCATGTTTTGAGATTCATCCATGTATGTATATTAATATTTCATTCCCCTTTATTGCTGATGTGAATTACTCATTCACTTGATGATGAACATTTGAGCTGTTTACAGTTTGCAGCCTTAACCTTTATGAAACCATCGGGATTTCCATTAGAATTCTTTAATTTCTTACCCAATTCAATGGTATGATTTGAAAGTTATCAGAAACCTGCACTTGTCAGAAAGTCTTTAGTATGAATCTTCCTGAAGATGAAGCATTTTTGCAAAAGCATCTATGAATGATAAAAAGACTTAAAAAGACACAGTTAAAGAGCTGGTTAAAATGCAATTGACAAAAAAAAATTTGTTTACTTCTGTAACATACAAATTTGACATATTCAAATTTTAGAAATTTTATTTAATTTCATATAACATAAGAATATCTATATTAATGATATTTAGTATAATCTAAATGTATAACCTAAGAAGGTTGGAGATACATTTATCTCTAATCAATTGACAGTGCCTCCCATAATATACCAAATAATCCTAATTAGTTTAATATCTCTCTTTGAGATGACTTAGGGGTCCTCTGAAACATCCCAAAGCTATCCAGAGGTCAAAATATCTTTAATTAGGATTCTATCCTTGAGAAGTTTATCCAAAATGTTAAAAAGTTTCAAGACACTTGGTCAAATAGGATTACAGATCACTGTGAAACAATGCTTATCCATTTAACCAAAGTTACAATGAAAGATTTTAAAAGCAAGTACGGAAAGTTATAACAGATTATTTAAAAGGTAAAGAAAATTTACCATCTGTAATCAAAAGCAAATCAATATTCCAAGAAAACTTTTTTCTCTTAACAGAGAGAGAAAAAATTTTTAAGTTTTTGTACCACTTTACTTTTAATCTTAAAATTCATTTACTCAATTAAATTCATTCTAATCTTAGTGAGTCCTGACAACACATAGAATTTCTTTCTAAAGATTACTTTTTCCCCAGAAATCTACAACTTTCTATATTCATATTAACTTGCCCTTTATTTTATTTCCTATTTAGAAATAACCAGCTTTAAGACAAAATTACTTCCTTTTTCTTTAACAAAATAAATTCCTATTCTTCATACCTTATTTTAATGAAAACACACATCCTATTACCCTGTATACTAAAATGTTCTCATTATTTCTAGTGGCTTTAATTACATATTTAATTAGAATTCTCAAGTCTTAAAAACCTAAATTCCTAGTGAAAATTAAGAAGTAAGCAATTATGAGCTGTTCTTTACATTAGCATTCTGTAGATTGGCAAATTTATAAATAAATGCTATTTATAATTTCTAAAAATATGTGCTTTCTTATGGAAAATGTCTCAGTGTGACACCAAACATATTTATTAATAGTCTTAAATATCTTTACTTTCTCTGTAAAAGGAAGCCAATGTTTAGTAATTAATATTTCAGTATATTATTTTATTTGGAAAAGACTTCGATATTCAATGAATTCTCATCATTTAGCTTAATTTAGTTAAACTCTAAAATTTCAAGTTACTAAAACGTCCAGAAAAGCTATTTTTAAGTAGACATTCCTAAAACATAATTATTCCCAGAGTTCACCTAAAAACTCTTGTCTCATTTACCTCTATTTTATTCACTTGTTCTCAAAAATTATGTTTAGATTACCCAAGAAAACTTTATGAGACATTAGACCAAGTCAGCCATTATCCCAAATTTAATATTGAATATTTTTCAGATCACATGAATCTGAAATTCATTCAAGTTAGTTTCTTTTATATTTCTGAGAATTTCTGTAAGTGCTTAATTTCCTTTAAGTCAATTAAATAGAGCTCATTTACAAACTAACTTTGATAATACCATCCAAAGGAAAAGAGATATATTTATAATGTACACATGGACATACATACATTCCAGACAAACAGAGATCTCACAGTTTTCCTGCCTGAGTTTAAAAAGGACTCTTTTCCCTTTTTTCCCCCCTCAGTCTCAGGAATTGGCGATGGTATAGACAAGAGTGAGTGAGAGTACATTAGAGCCCAGGGTAGAACATTTACATTTCAAAGGCACAGGGGGAAAAATGTAAGTTCCTCCTAGTAAGATTTGTTTCCTTCTGGTCAGAATAGTGAAGAGATACTTTTAACAAGCCAGCTTTTTCATTCGCAAAAACAATTTTTAGAATGTCAAAAAGTGCCCCATCTGGGTCATTATTCTCCAGAGCCTAAAGAATACTGTGACCACATGATTTTAGAAAAATATCACCTTCTCCTTTTCATGGGTACGAGCCCATGAAACTAAGAGCTAAGAATTTCCCGATTCTGCAAAATACACCGTAGGGAATATAAGATGAAACAGAGCTCTGATTACCCATTCTCAGTTGTTTATGGCTGGTAATCTTAAAATCTCAAACAAACAAACAAATGTAGTCTCTCAGGGTTTCAAACTCCTCAGCCCAAAAGGGAAAATCCCACCAAATGGTTAGCCACTGACAAACCCAAATGGCTAAGAGAATGAATACCCTGGTATTATCACACACAAGTTCCACTACTTACTAGAGAAATCTCAACCAGCAAAGCATGTGTCTTTTTCCCTTTACCAGAGAAATCAAAAGTGCCATGGGCCAATGATGCCTGGTCAGTGGCAAGTGTTCAGGGCCATCTCTGAGACAAAGGTGCTCAAGCAGCTGCTGAGTAGTATCCATGAGCTGCCACTGGTCAGGGGCCAGTGTGCTATGGTTGAGATGCCCACTAGGGATGGTGGCCCCTTCATGGTTGCCCAAATTATTGCCAAACCAAACACAGATTCACTCACCCAATGCAGAGCAAAGCCAATCTACTGATACCAGTTGTGGTGAAGGAAAGTACAGTGTTTATTTGCAGGATGCGAAGCAAGGATAACAAGCAGCTAATGCTCAAAAGACCCAAACTCCCTGAAGACTTTTGGGCAAGTGTTTCTAAAGACAACATTAGGAGTGAGGGTCTCAGGGTGAATTATCAGTTCATGGACATTCTTTTGATTAGTTGGTGGAGAGGTGACAGGGTGATATTTTGGGAACCTTAATCATCAGCCTTCTTGTTCCAACCAGTCTGGGACCTACATGCTTGTGATCAGCATGTAGTCAAATCCTCCATCAGGTGGAGAGCCTTAGTGTCTACAAAAAACGCTCAAGTGTCGTGGTCCATATGTGGGTTGGAAAAGAATTTCCAGGCACAAGGCAGAATGTAAAGAAGATAGAATTTATTAGAGGAAAGTGTCTCTGCCAGAACAGCAGGCTGACTTCCTAGTAGTCTGGGGGAGTGGACCCCAAACATGTGCTATTGATCAGTTTTTATAGCCAGAAAACAAAGGAATGCTCCAAGGTGAAAATTTCGTTTACTAATTGGTCGAGGCACATATACTTTCCTTCTATAGGGTGGCAGTGGGACAGGGAAGATGCCTTTTCTTATTTGGGACAGGTCTCATGGCCCAGCTGGGCTCAGGAATTTCATAAGCATCACAACATGGTGGGGAGGGCAATTAAGGGTCTGATAAGGGGTGTAACGCTGACACTTTTTCAGAGAGGGTTGTCCTTTGTCCTTGAAGCACCATTGTCCTTGGAGCACCACATCAAGGATATGTGTCAGACTGTTATCTATATCCCTTGAGGAGAAAGGGATATAGACAACACTGTTTTTCAATCTATTGTTACTTTTCTTGCTTGACTGCTTTTCCTTTGTTTCTGAATTTTGTCAGTTCTGTAATCATTAACTGCTCTCTGGAAATCAAGGGAGGCCTAGGAGACTAAAGCTTTGTTCTACAAACAAGAAGCAGGGAACACTGGGAGTCTGTCACTGGGAAGGCCCCACAGGATCCTACTCAGTTTCACAATCATGAATAAAGTTGTTTCTATGAACGTTCATGTACAAATTTTGTGTGGACATATTTTTCTAATTTAAATTCCTAGGGGGTGAAATTAGGGGGTTGTATTAATGCCGAACTGTTTTCCAAAGTAGTACATCATTTCACATCTTCTTCAGGAATGTATGAGACTTCTGGTTGTTCTCCATCCTTACTAACATTTGATGCTATCAATCTTTTTAATTTTAGTCATTCTAGTAGATGTGAAGTTATTTGCATTGTGGTTTTAATTTTTCTTTGATGACTGATAATGCTGAACATTTTTAAATGTTGCTTATTTACCATTCATGTATCTTCTTTGGTTAAGTGTCTTATTAAATTTTTTGCCCAATTTAAATTAAATTGTTTGTCTACTAAGTAGTGTTTTAGTAAAAGCTGGAGAAGAAGCAAGTTTGGCTGGATTACAGAAAACAAGGGGGAGAGTGGTAGGAATGAGGCCAAGAGAGACATGGGAGAAAGGGAGAACAGATCAAAAAGGACTTTGAGGCCTTGGTGAGAACTTTGGATTTATTGTAATTAAATTGAATTCACTGGATGATTTTGAGTATAGAGTGGCACAATCAGGCTTAAATTTTAAGGGACCACTTTGGCAGCTCTGTGAACAGGCCAGAGGAATGGGAGTAAACACAGGATAGACCAGGAGGTTATTGCAGCAGTCAGAAAGAGAGAAACTGGTTATTTGCAGTTCTGAATGACCTTTCCCCTCACTCTTGTTCCTGACATTCCAAACTGCATAATTTCAGATGTGGAAGACTGAGAAATGTCCTGGATTTTCTCAACAGAATAGTGACTTACTCAAGGCCTTTAAGTGGAACACACTCTACTGAGGGTTGAGAGAAAGCTGACAATAGTGGCTTGCTTAGCTTAACTCAGTGGTTATGGTTGTTCGTTGTGGTTGCAATATTATGGTTGTGTGACTCTTTGGTTAGTATTCACTTTCTCCATCTTGGAATATACGTTTGATGAGGATGGAAAAATTATCTCTGTTTTTAACTCACCACTGTAGCCTCAGTTTGAGCACAGTGTCTGCCAATTAGCATTTAGTCAATGGGTTTTTTTGTAGGGGAGTGAATGTGTGTATGTGTGAGGGAGAGAGAGAAGAGGGGCAGAAACAGAGAGGGGAAGAGACAGACATAGGGACAGGGGAACAAGTGCATATTGCAAAAGAACAGGACAATATTTTCTGTGAGTAGAATGCTCAGAGCCTGTGTACTGTGTTCTTTTCTACTTTCTCAGGTTAGATTTATCACTTCATAAATTTTCTTTATCTTATCCAAAATGAATCTACATTTTTTTTTCTTATAAGTATAAAGAAAAAGATTTTTGGGGGGGGGATTTTTAATGTCTCACTACAATTCAAGTGCCATACATGTCTCTTTCTATTATTTGTATATCTTGAAAATATACCAGCATTATTGTCTAACACAAAGGAGGCACTAAATAAAATTTTTTCTTTGAAACATTGGTACTATAAATTATAAGAGACAGGAGCCATGTTTTCACAGCTCTGTTTCTTGAGCACCCAGCCCAATGGTATTGTGGAGATGGAATAACAATCACCATGAGCACAGGTCAGTGCTGACAAAGGGACTTGCTTTCTCTCTAAACCATTTGACTTTGTTGGTGCCCAGGGCAGGATGCTCCAAAATATGCCTCAGTGGAATATTACTTTGAATTAAAGTTACTGAAGAAATGACTGATGCAAGAGAGACACACTGACCTTCCTATCTGTCTCCATGAAAGCAGGAAATTAGTATCTCATGTGAATGGTGCCCTCCCTGTACCAGGAGGTAGAAAGACATCATTAGCACCAGAGATAGGGAATGCAGGGTCAAGAAGGCTGTATAAACCTTGTTACTTCTTTAACTCAAGAAGGTTGGCAGGGACATTTCTTCCTCCTCAACAGCTGACAAGACAACCAGGAGGCTGGCTAAACCCTGCTTCCCACCACAAGACTGCTGCAGCTGAGAGATCCTAGGACACATGACAAAGGCCAGCAGAAGGTAAAATTTCTTCTCTCCTCAACTTCCCAGGCCTGTAAGGTCTGGTGGGAGGGAAAGTGCTTAAGAGTCTCCTTTTCTCTATCTCTAAATTTAGATTAGCAGAAGAAAATACTCATGGAGCAAGATCCTTGTGACATAGAAAATCTGGTTTATGGAAATGAGTAATCTCGTCTCAGTTTTTCTTAATCCTTTCCTCCCAGAGACAGTCACTGTTTTTCTTTGTCTCTGTCTCCTGAGTCGTGTTTCATAAGAAGAAAGAACCATAGGGCAGAATACAGGCATAGGCCCTATAAGCCTGCTGTTTGAGACAGCCTCACAGACTGGTGAGTTACCAGTTCTCTCCAGTCCAGTGCCTATTAAGACAAACTTTGCTGTCAGTTCTCTATATAAAAACTGGATGAGATTTTTCCTTCTGTATTTTTCTGTGTCCTGAGAATTTGGCTTTTTGTCCAGTGAGAATATTCTCTCTGGTCTCCACCATCTGGATGGTGTATTTACTGGGGTGCATCTGGTAACCAGTTGAATTGACTGGGGTTCTGAGACACAAAGTCATAAACAGCACACTCTAGTCTTGTTGTGCCAGCTGTCAGAGGAGTTTGTCCTAAGGGGACCCAGTCCATAAGGGGCCTTTGTTGTTTCAACCTTCATTGCCTTGTTAGTGTTGGAAAAGTCCCATTCCAGCAGCATGTGCCTGATGTCACAGATTAGTAGGTTTGGGATCAGAGGTGCCTCAACTTCCCAGGAGAGACCAGGGACACAGTTTGCATTATACCACCCTTACTGCCTGTGCAATGAAGGCCTTTGCTTTCTTAGATTATCCTTGGAAATGAATTTTCACATTATAGGGGCTATATCATCCGTGCCCTCTCCATCTGAAAGTGTGCTTATTTCATCCATGGTAAGGATTTATTCTAAGCCTGAAAAGTTACCTCTGGGTCGTTCCATAAAAAGGCTTACTGATTTGAGTCACTATTTGAAATTAATGAAAGGTCTTACTCCTCAATGGCCAGATGATGGATCCTTTAAATTTGCTGTATTTAAAAGATTCCCTTCTTGAGAGCTCTCATCATAAACAGCTGTCATATTGGTATTTATGGAAGGATCAAATTGAAAGGAAAAATCATGTATAACAGCTAGCCTTAGGGAATCGTTATTAAGATGAAATAACAGAAATTAAAGATCCAACATGAATTCGCCTTTTTAAGAAAAATTTTAAAAATTGCCCCATCTCCTCAGCAATTCCTTAGGCCCTCCTACAAATAATTAGGAAAAGATCAGTTGGAAGCCAATATTCAAGAGCTAATAGAAACAATTATCTTTGTCTTCCAAATCTCTACAAAACCAGAAATGCAACTTAGGAACAAGTCAAGGCCCATTTATCTTCACCAACCCTGAAACCTATTCCTCTCAAATTCTTGTAGATATTATAAAAGTTGAGGATAATTGGAGCAAAATTGTCCTGTACTTAAGAAGAAAAAGTTTTTAAAATAATAATTACCCTGAGACTTATGATAATAGAAAAATACACTCCAAAACTCACAGAAGAAAATTTACACTTTTTTCTCTGTCCCTTAAAGTTATAAATCTTACCATGTCTTTGAAATGTAAACACAGCCACATTGCCTGAGACTGAGCCCAGATTATCTCAATTGTTAGAACCTGAAACTAAAATTTAAAGAAAAAAAAGGAAAGAGGTTTTTTTTAAAACAAAAACCACCAGAAAAACCCTCTCTTGCTCAAACTCTAAATCACAGTCTCCTTAAAATTGTTTATCAAGGGCAAGTACACTTAAAGGGCAAGAAGACTTAAAAGTCTTCTCTAAATAATAAAAGACTGTAGCTATCTGAGTGAGTAAACTTAATTTATTCCAACAAGCAATATAAAAATTCTCAAAAATATAACAAAAACGAATACAAATATTTTTCAAATTCACATGATCTAGGATAATTTTTGGTAAGTAAAATCTAGTTCAGGTTTAATGGTTTAATTAATACAGACATATCTTAAGAGTTATCAGCATTAAGTATAATAGCTTTATGCTATGTAGTTTTACTAAAAGTCAAATAAGCTCATGTTATCTCTTTTACAAAATTTCTCAGAAAAAAGTAATAATAATAATAATTTAAGATGATGGCTAACACTACTTTAACATCTTATGAAATTGTCATGAGTAATCTGAGGGATTGTTAAGAACAAATTAATTAAATAGACATAAGATAAGAATTCTTTTAGGTAAACTTTTTTTAGCAATAATTGTTTTTGCTATGTCAACTTAAATAGTTTTCTAAATGTCTTTGAAAAATTGTACCCTTAGAGTTTTGCTAAGTTAAATTAAATGAATTGAATGTCTAGATCATTTCCAACTAAGACAAAATACTGAAATATTAATTGCTGAACGAGTCTAAGTTTACCTACTTTTGACCTCTTATTACACACTAAATATGTTTGGTTCTATTAGTAAACATGTCTTGTGCTTCATTAAAAGCTTGTACTATGAAGTAGAATATGTTTCTAGAAATTATGAAATGTATTTATAAGTTTGCCAAGCCACAAAATACTTACACAGTTCATAATTTTTAACTTTATCTTTACAAAAAAATTAAAGCTTCAAAGGATTAAGAATTGTAAATAATAGATGTGGTTAAAGCTACTAGGAATTATAAGGAAATTAGAATATATTTTGGGGTAAGAAAAAGTGTAAGGTATGGAGATGTTTTTGTTAATGTAAAAACTTTGTTAAGTGATTTTTGTCCTAAAGCTGATAACTTCTAAATGGGAAAGAGAACAAGGGACAAATCAAAATGGACAGAGAAAGTTGTAAGAGGTTTGTGAAAAAGGAATCTTTAGAAAGGAATTTTATGTGTAGTCAGATCTAAAATTGGAATGAATTTAATAAAGTGATTGAGTTTTAATATCCAAAGTAAGCTGGTAGAAAATTAAAATTTGTTTTTTCTCTCTTTTTGCAAAATTTTCTTAATTATTGGTCTGCTCTTAATGAGAAATTGTAAACAAAGACTTTTTTTTACATTCAATGTAATCTGTCTAGCAAAACAAATATTGTACATTTCGTCTTTATGAATCTTTGATAATTTTGAAGAAAAACTGAGTGCTTTCAATATTAAAAGAGCTAAGTCTTTTTACACTATTTAACTATCTGTATTTACATGTGAATCTTTGTCACTTTGATTAAATTGTTAACTAAATATTAATTCACAGTGACATATGATCATATTTGACAAAGTGTTTTAAAACATTTTTATTTTTGAAAAAGTAGATTCTCCCCCAAGTCAAATTCTAAATGAAGTTTTATTGACCTGGAAATAACGTTCAGGTTTTCCAGAGGCCCCTTGGAACACCTTAAAAGATTTGTTTTATCTTATTAGAAAAGAGAGCTATGAAACTCATTAGGCTTATTTGGTATGTTACTTACATGGGAAGCATTGCTAAATAAATGATCATAAACTCTAGGTTATATCATAAGGGTGAATGTTATTAATATAAATGTTCTCAAAAGTATATGAAATTCCTAAAATTGGATATGTCCTAGTATAATGTTATCAGTCATAATTCTAGTTATTATCTTAAATGTTTTGTGTCACAGAGATAAATTTTCTTGTCAATTCCATTAGAATGAATCAAATTTTTAGTAATGGATATTTGTCTTTTATTACTTAGACAATGGTTTTACTCAGATGCTTTGACAAAAGCTTCCTGGAAATGTGTTTCATGTTCAGAGAAATTCATGGAAAAGGATCTAACAAGTATTCTAGAACACAAGTTTCTGATGAATTTCAAATCATTACACTGAACTGAGTAAGAATTTACAAAACCCTAATGGAGAAATTGATGGTTTCATAAAACTTCTAACAAAAGATCAAACAAAACAAGAATTAATTACATGGGACTAAGTAAACTGAAGAAGATGGTTATGATATTTTATGATTTTAAAAATAAATTTATTTATTTTATTTATTTTTGGCTGCATTGGGTCTTTGTTGCTGTGTGTGGGCTTTCTCTAGTTGCAGCGAATGGCAGCTACTCTTTGTTGTGGTGCGTGGGCTTCTCATTGCAGTGGCTTCTCTTGTTGTAGAGCATGGGCTCTAGGTGCATGGGCTTCAGTAGTTGTGGCTCGTGGGCTTTAGTAGTTGTGGCTCAATGGCTCTAGAACGCAGGCTCAGTAGTTGTGGCACGTGGGCTTAGTTGCTCTGCGGCATGTGGGATCTTCCTGGACCAGGGCTTGAACCCATGTCCCCTGCACTGGCAGGCAGATTCTTAAACACTGTGCCACCAGGAAAGCCCCATTTTATGATTTTTTTTTCGTGGTATGCGGGCCTCTCACTGTTGTGGCCTCTCCCGTTGCGGAGCACAGGCTCCGGACGCGCAGGCTCAGCGGCCATGGCTCACAGGCTCATATCAATCAGTGTGATACACCACATCGATGAATTCAGTAAAGTCACAGAATACAAAATTAATACACAGAAATCTCTTTCGTTCCTATACACTAAAAACAAAAGATCAGAAAGAGAAATTATGGAAGGAATCCCATTTACCATCACATCAAAAAGAAAAAATACCTATGAATAAATCTACCTAAGGAGACAAAAGACCTGTACTCTGAAAACTCTAAGATGCTGATGAAAGAAATCGAAAGTGACACAAACAGATGGAGAGATAGACCATGTGCTTGGATTAGAAGAATCAATACTGTCAAAATGACTATACTACTTAAGGCAATCTACAGATTCAATGCAATCCCTATTAAATTACCAGTGGAATTTTGTTTTTAAGATTTTTTTCATGTGGACCATTTTTAAAGTCTTTATTGAATTTGTTACAATATTGCTTCTGTTTTATGTTTTTGTTTTTGTTTTTTTTGTTTTTTTTTTTTTTTGGTTGCATTGCATGTGGGATCCCAACTCCCTGACCAGGGATCGAACCTGCATCCTCCTCATTGGAAGGTGAAGTCCCAGCCACCGGACCACCAGGGAAGCCCCCACCAATGGCATTTTTCACAGAACTGGAACAGAAAAATTTAAAATTTGTATAGAAACACAAACCCCCAAATAGCCAAAGCATACTATGAAAGCAAAAATGGAGTTGGAGGAATCAGGCTCACTGTCTTCAGACTATATTACAAAGCCACAGTAATCAGTATGGTACTTGCACAAAAACAGAAATATAGATCAATGGAACAGAATAGAAAGCCCAGAAATAAACCCACACAACTATGGTCAATTAATCTATGACAAAGGAGGCAGGACTGTACAATGGAGAAAAGACAGTCTCTCCAATAAGTGGTACTGGGAAAACTGGACAGCTACATGTAAAAAAATGAAATTAGAACAATTTTCTAACACCACAGACAAAAATAAACTCAAAATACATTAAAGACCTAAATGTAAGACTGGATATTATAAAACTCTTAGAGGAAAATCCAGGCAGAACACTCTTTCACAGCAGCAATATCTTTGTGGATCCACCTCCTAGAGGAAAGAAAACAAAAACTAAAATAAACAAATGGGACCTAATAAAACTTAAAAGCTTTTGCACAGCAAAGAAAACCATAAACAAAACAAAAAGACAACCTACAGAATGGGAGAAAATATTTGCAAATGATGAGACTGACAATGGAATAATCTCCAAAGTATACAAATAGCTCATGCAGCTCAATATCAAAAAAGCAAACAACCCAATCAAAAAATGGACAGAAGATCTAAACAGACATTTCTCCAAAGAAGACATACTGATGGGCAAAAAGCACATGAAAATCTGCTCAACCTCGCTAATTATTAGAGAAATGCAAATCAAAACTACAATGAGGTATCACCTCACACCAGTCAGAGTAACCATCATCAAAACGTCTACAAACTGTAGACTACAAAAATGTTGGAGAGGGTGTGGAGAAAAGGAGTCCTCCTACACTGTTGGTGGGAATGTAAATTGGTTCAACCACTATGGAGAATATTATGGGATTCCTTAAAAAACTAAAAATAGAACTACCATATGATCCAGCAGTCCTACTCTTAGGCATGTATCTGGAGAAAATTATCCTTCCAAAAGATACATGCACCCCAGTGTTCAGTGCAGCACTATTCACAATAACCAGGATATGAAAGCAATTTAAATGTCCATTGACAGATGAATGGATAAAGAAGATGTGGTACATATATACAATGGAATATTACTCAGCCATAAAAATGAATGAAATAATGCCATTTGCAGTAACATGAATTGACATAGAGATTATCATACTAAGTGAAGTCATTCAGAGAAAGACAAATATCATATGATATCACTTATCTGTGGAATCTGAAAAAATGATACAAATGAACTTAATTACAAAAGAGAAACAGACTCACAGACTTAAAAAACAAACTTATGGTTACTAAAGGGAAAAGGTATGGGGAGGGATAAATTAGGAGTTTGGATTCACATATACACACTACTATATATAAAATAGATAATCAACAAGACCCTACTGTATAGCAAAGGGAACTCTACTCAATATTCTGTAATAACCTATATGGCAAAAGAATCTGAAAAAGAATGGATATATGTATATGTATAACTGAATCATTTTGCTGTACACCTGAAACTAATTCAACATTGTAAATCAACTATACTTCAATATAAAATTAAAATTAAATTTAAAAAAAGAGATTAAAAAAAGAAGTGTCTTCCAATGCAAGGATCAGATCAAAGAACATGAATGGAATATTCCTACTGGGACGATTAGGAGGATAACACATCCTTGGTAGGTGCAGAGCCTGTTCACTTACCCTCTGACTTTCCTTGTTCCCTTTCTCTACTACATCCAATTAAGCAGATAAAAACTTTGAGAAAGCTGCCTCTTCCTTCACCAGTGCCAAGCAGGACAAACTCAAAGAGCCATTTGTCTGTCTGTCTTCCTCTGATGTTGCTTCTTCATGTCTGAGCTATTGGGAGGAGAGAGAGGCAATAAATTCTCTTAATAAAAGCAAAAAATAAAAATAAAAAATAAGCCTATATGGTCAGTCACAATCCTTGCTATACTTATATAAATAAGACCAAGTTTTTTGAATCTAGACTTATTTTGCAAACAAATTTGTCTTAATTTGGCTATCTTTGATAGAAATGAGGGTGATTTTAGAGAGAAAAATTATCTTTCGATAGAAACCAAAATACATATTGTGGATATTAGATTCTAGTGCTATTAATTTTCCTTGAAGTTTTGTTAATTACCTGAAAACTGGACTATATCCTGAATTTTTCTAGTTTCCTCCACTACCTGACTACAACTCTCCAAACTAGTGTTTCCAAATTTTCTCCCACCCTTTTGACTTGGAATAATTGAAACTAAAACTGCCTTTTTTTCTGAAGTCCTGCATACTGAAGGTAGATATCTTAATATAAACTTCAGAGAAATCTCCACAGCAGCTCATGTTTAGACAGTCTTCTTCGTTCCTGTTGCTATATGGACCACTCAGAAAGTTTACCTGAACATCTGATGGACATTCAAACTACAAAAGATGCTTTAACCCCGACATTTAGAGATCTTCTCAACTGTCTACCCTCAGAACTCAAAAACTGATATGAAATTTGCCTCAATTATTAACCTTTTTTTTTTTTGTCTCCATAGCAATGCCTCTTATTAAATACCTGATTGCTTGTACCGTAAGCTTAACTTCTACTTGGAAATACTGCTTTGGAAGAGAAAATTAAGGTAAAATGATCATATGGATGGACTCTAATCCAATATGACTTGTATCTTTATAAGGGGGGAATATTAGAACACAGACATGCACAGACTGAGGGGCAACCATGTGAGGACACAGCGAGAAGGTAGCCATCAAAGGAGAGAGACCTCAGAGAAACTAAACTTGATACTTTGATCTTGGACTTCTAGCCTCTAGATCTATGAGAAAATATATTTTTGTTGTTTAAGCCACCTAGTAGCCAGTGTGGTCTTTTGTTATGGCAGCCCTAGCAAACAAATACAATCACTATTAGGGAAAAAAAATCATGTGCTTTGTTATTCCAGTAGAATGATTTTAACACTGATTACTTCTTACCTTGAGATTATAAAAGACAGTGATAAACATTACTGTAGAGTATATATGAGTTGTGTCCTATGAAACAAAGGTAGTTAACAAACACCTCTCAGCTGTAGATGATGCCATGTGTTCATCTGATCAGCAAGAGGACATGAGTGGAAGGGAGAACCTTTTCTGCTTCAGACAAGCAACTTCCTGGGTTACCCTGAGTATGACAAAGAGGGCCATTGCTTGGGAACCAGGTCTCCAAGCAGTCACAACAGGCCTCAGGAACCCACAAGAAAATTGTGAAGGAAGAATATTACTAGCCAGGCCCATATGAATCTTTTCCTCCCATCACTGCTCTTTTGTGAAAAATTCTTCCAAATACACATTTTTGTCCCAAAATATCATGTTGGACGCTCGCTACTAGGAGCAAATTTTTCTAGCATCTCTGTTGGATGAATTTTCACACTTGCAAAATCACTCAGAAAAGAGTTCATCCTCCCAACACCTCCCCTGCACCAGTGTCCCCCTAAACAGCATCTGACCACAATATGAAGGAACTTACCTCCCAGGTAAACAGGTGCTTGAATGTGATTTAATTATCTCTGCATCCTCTCCCTGGTCTCCCTGTGAAATCCAGTCACCTCTTTGCATTAAAGCATTTCTGTGAGAAGCCCTGTAAGGTGCTGGCTATTCTCAATTCTGTCCTGCTGGTTTCTCTGAAGTGCCTAGAAGCTGTCCTCTCCACACACAAACTGTTCTGACAAACTTCATTTGAATGATTTGGATTTTAATTCTCAATTTGCTTCTGTTCCTAAGCCTTAAGGCTTTTTTTTTTTTTTTTTTTAACCAATTCAGAAAAAAGCATCATTAAAAAAAAGACAAGGTTGGGCTTCCCTGGTGGCGCAGTGGTTCAGAGTCCGCCTGCCGATGCAGGGGACACGGGTTCGTGCCCCGGTCCGGGAAGATCCCACATGCCACGGAGCGGCTGGAGCCGTGAGCCATGACCGCTGAGCCTGCGTGTCCGGAGCCTGTGCTCTGCAACGGGAGAGGCCACAACAGTGAGAGGTCTGCGTACCGAAAAAAAAAAAAAAAAGACAAGGCTACTCGCAGATCTAACATGCTAAGCTTTAACTTAGTACGTTCTTAGGACTGATGTTTTCCAAGGAACAAACTTTCTTGTTTCCTGTGCAATAATAAAGGTTTGTTATAAAAGTTAAGTACAAAAAGTGAGAAAAAATAAAAATAGTGGTATCTTCACAGTTGAGTTCTTAACATATTTTCTGATATATGTAAAAAGAAAAATTGGCAAAATGAGTACCAACATTTTAAAAAATAATAATTAAGCCTAAATCCCTGGATTTACCAATTTTATAAATAAGAAATAAGAAAGTAACATTTTATAAAATACAATTTTATGAAATATGATTTTATAAAATTTGTTTAGCTAAGTAACAAATGATTTGCCCACAAAACAGATTTAGCAGGTGGAGTCCAGGGGGCATATTCTACAAAATAAATTTATTGACACGGTAAAGGGTTACTAGCATAAACTTGTGGTGGGAATAAAAAGGGCAGTGACCTTCGTCCTGAAGTTTAGGAGTGACCCCTGAATTCAGAGATATCTGAGTTGAAGTGGTCACTGGAAACAAATGGTAGAGACAAATCACAGAGAGCAGACTGTATCAATTCCAGCTTCTGGACTCAGAGAAGGAAGGAAGAGCTTCAGATTTCACTGCAGAGAATGAGGCTGAGAAACTTTAAAATCAGATGCTTTTTCCCAGATCCCGGGGGCCAGCTAATGCACAAAAATGCTTAAAGCCACATAGGTATGTCACCTTTATTTCCTAGAGAAGATGTTAGCATTTTCTGAATCCTCATCTACCGTGCCTGGCATGCATTATTTTATAGCTTTCTGGAAGTTTCATCAGCACCACTGGTATATCTGTGGTACGATGTGTGTGTGGAGAGTACAGAATGCAGGTCCGGGCTGGGGGCAACGGACTCTTCTAGCTACCACAGTGAGTGGTGCCCCTGCAAACCTGAGTAAGGAAGACAACTTGCCTTTGGGTGGGTAGTGTTACAATCTGCATGTCTAGGGGCACAAATGTAAAGACCGACCCTGTTCTGGGAATGATTATGATTCTGACTGACCTCAAAGGGGTAATTATGAAACCCCTGGATCATCAGGATCTGGATGTTCCCTACTTTTTCCATGGTGTGATCATGACCGAAAGTGTGGCTGTAGATATCTGGGAACATTTCCAGAAATGTCCTCCTGTAGGAGTTAATTATAAAGTCAATGTGTATAAAAGAGAAAATAATATTGAAACCTATCAAGGGGAGTAGATCTTAAGGGTTAATATTGTAGATGGACTACTTTGGAAAACATCTTTTTCCCTTGGAGTATTAAGAAGTCATCTCATAATTGCCATCTCTCCACATTTTGTTCTAGAGTGCCTGGTTTATTGATATCAGTGTGAGACCTGTTTTAAATAAAAATCTATTTGTAAAAATCCGGATCTGTAATATGTTCTAAATATCATTATAGTGTCTTTTAACTATAGATTAAAAATCACTTCATTTTCAACAAAATATTTTGATGTAAACATCAAATGTTTTGAAAACAAAGGGGATCTGTTTTTGTTGTTTTCTCTTTTATCTAATTTTTGTATCCATTTTGTCTGGGCATATTAAATGGTAAAAATATTTATAAGATTTGCACTAGGTGAATCTTCTTAAAAAAAATACTGAAGGCCACAGAGTCTAGGAATATTAATATCTTTTTAATAGATTGATCCCCCTTGATTTCTTATTCTGGAGTAAAGGTACAAGTTTTTCCATGAAAATTAGACACACAAATCATCTGACAGAATGTATGACAGGGCCTCCCTGGTGGCGCAGTGGTTGAGAGTCCGCCTGCCGATGCAGGGGATACGGGTTCGTGCCCCGGTCTGGGAGGATCCCATATGCCGCGGAGCGGCTGGGCCCGTGAGCCATGGCTGCTGGGCCTGCGCGTCCGGAGCCTGTGCTCCGCAACGGGAGAGGCCACAACAGTGAGAGGCCCGCATACAGAAAAAAAAAAAAAAAAAGAATGTATGACAGATGGAAAATGATTGATGGGAATTTTGCTTTAATGCACATTGTTCGTTGTAATTTTGCCCAGCTTAATGAACTGTGAATTAATAATGAGGAGCAACACATTCAATGTATTATAGTAATAAAGTGCTTTTATGGACATTTTTCATGTTTCCAGACTTTCTTGGCCACCCTGAACAATTTTAACTCAAAGGATTAAAAAATAATCGCTTATTTAACTGTGTTAAAATAGTCAACTTTGAAAAGGATATTTTCCTGTATGAACTTTTTCCTAATTGATTCCATTTTGTTCTGATCAGTAAACTTACCTGAGTAAGCTGCACTATTTAAAAAAAAGTGATCTGATAGAGTATTAGATGACATACATGACCATAGTCCATTGTTTTCTGATTCAATGACATAAGAAAGTGAAAAATTAATAATTATACATTTTTTAATTAGGAGAATAGAAAAACTAAATTTCTTGTAGAAATAAGCCCAAAGAGTCCTCGTGTCAGCCCTGCTCCTCTTAAAAGACCGTGACGCTGTAATACCAATGGATAATCTGGGAGAGAACCAGCTGTCATTAAAATAGATTTTACCAAGGCAAGGACAATAGGTTGCTTATTAGCAATGAGAAATCAGTAGTCTTTTAGAAGTGTACCCTTTGGAAAGTGTGAGATATATAATAAATGAAAGCCTTTCAATATTCATTGTTATAAGCCAAATGTAGATTAAATGTACACTATCTTCAATTCAGATATTAAGATATCCTTCCCTCAGTAATTTTATGAGGTAACATGTATAATGTCAAGCATAGGCTAAGTCATATATTTTATAATCTTTCAAAAATTTTTAAAGCAATGTGTTAACCCTATAATGAATATAAAATGGATCCTAACTGCATGTCTTAGAAAATGTGCATTTCATAGAATTATTGAAGAATGAATCCTTAATAGCCCATCTTTTTAAGTATGTTAGCTGAACGTTATGATTGTGTAATATCATTTTAGGGCATTACCACATTTTAAGAAATAAAATAATATTCAGAAGCATAATTTTGCCAGAATGTAAAATTTAAAACCAGAAATTTGACTTGTGAAAAATCCTCACATGATTATTGGCCTGTTAAAAACTAAAGCAAACCCCACAAACCTGATACAAGCTATTATGTGCAAAATAACGTGCTAGTTACACAGCCCTCTGGGAAGTGAATGTGAGTCCGGATGCTTCTTTCTTGGTTTATTTCATTCCTAGAGTACCTTTGTTGCAGGTTTTTCTTATGTTTCCAAAGGAAACAAGTAAGCCATCTCAAGTTTAAGTTCTGTCCTCAATAAAGTAAAAAATGTGCCAGATACCATTTGACTGGATGATAACTAAACTGGACAAATATTTTCTCTCACTGGAGACTGACAGTGTTTTAGCTATGCTTAAAATTTGTGATTCTCCTAAAAAAAGAGTACAAATGAAAACTTATGGTTACCAGGAGATGATAAGGGGGGAAGGATAAATTGGGAGATTGGGATTGACATATACACACTACTATATACAAAATAGGTAATAATAACCTACTGTATAGCACGGGGAACTCTACTCAATACTCTGTAATGGCCTCTGTGGGAAAAGAATCTTTAAAAAAAGTGGACATATGTATATGTATAACTGGCTCCCTTTGCTGTACACCTGAAACTAACACAAATTTGTAACTCAACTATACTCCAATAAAAATCTTTTAAAATAAAAAAATAGAGTACTACATGCATTTCTAAGAAATAAACATTATTTTCTTCATTCTTCTAAAATAAATAAAAATAAAATAATGTAATATGTGATCTTCAAGCTAATGAACACCTAAGAATGAAATTTGAAAATCTACATTTGGAATGTATAATTCTTTTGTTCAGAGGCAGTGACATTCCAAAAGAACAAAACTTCTCCAACATTTCCCCATTTAGAGTAATGCTGACAGTGAGTGTCTGGTGGATCTCAGAGGGGCACAACTGATAATATATTTATCATGCTGCCAGTTTGCTAAGTGGTTTCATATTCACTAAGAAAGACTTGTCAATGGATACTGAAGAATAGATGTGAGGTCTCTGTGAGGTCTCTGTGTTGTCTCTGGGTGAGATCTCTGTGTGAAGTCTCTGTATGAGGTCCCTTTGGAAGGTATCTCTGGGAAATCTGTTAAATCTGTGCTAGGTTTCTGTCTGAGGGTCTGTGAAGCAACATGAGGTCCCTGTGTGAGGTCTCAGTATGTGATCTCTGAGAAAGGTGTTTGCGTGAGAAGTCTCTCGAGAGGTGTGTCCGTGAAGTCTTTGTGTATTGTCTCTGGGTCTCTCCATTTCTTTTTTTCTTTTGGTCTCTCAATTTCTTGTCTTACTGTACCTTATGGAAGACGGAGCAACAAGAGAAGGGCAAAGGGACTTGCTTCTTTCTGTTTTCTTGCTGTTCCATCAGCATCACCTGTCTGTGGCACTCTCCCAGCAGGAGCCAGGGGGGTCCAAGTCCAGCTTCCCCATATTCCCAGAACTCACTTCTGGGTGCCCCTGAGAGGACCCAGCAGCAGCCAGGCTCAGGTCCCAGCCCTGTCAACTCTCTCCTCTGGGTACCGACCCCTCCCACAAGTCCTGGCTTCACTCTCACTGCTCTGCCCATTCTGGAGGCTGCCTTGGGAATCGGGGCCCAGAGGTAGGGCCTGGCTCCAGGGAGAAACCAGGGGTGTGAGCAGTCCTGTGCTCACTCTGCCCCCTCCACCCCAGGTCACAGCATTTCCACGTGTTGAGGGGCCTGACAGGTATGGGGGATGGGGTCCATTTCTGTTGTCATCTGGATCAGGGGCATCAGCTGGAACCGAAATCTCCACAATGAGAAAGACACCACCTAGAGCTGTGTCCACCATGCGCCCTGCACATGGCAGAAAATACCAAATCACTCTAGAGAAATTCTTCCTCATCTCCCTGCTTTTCCATATGGACAGGGGTCAGGAGACAAGAAAAGCTGTGCCAGAAGCAGATCAGTGGAACACTCCTGGATTGCACCCTGCCCCATCCACTTTGCACAGGTCACCTCCACACCACCACGAATCCTGTCTGATTGCTTCTTCACCTGCCAGGCTCTGGGGTGATCAAGGACTGGGAGACAGGCAAGGCTTACTACACAATCACAAGCCAGTCCCCACCTCTCCCCTGGAGCAGTCCTTGGGCCATGTGTTTATGTGAAGGTCACCAGACTAGGAGTCACATCCCAAGTTCCCTAGTCCTGGCTTTTACACCTATTGTTAAGTTATCCTTTCTAAAAGTCAAGAGGTGATGATGTGTAAGCTTATTAAATATAGTATTAAGAGATTCACCTTCCCTGATTTGCTTTACTTCTATAAGTTTGACCTTCTGTTTTGACCTAAAGGTGGTTTCTCTAGGTCTGTGATCTTAGAGTTGGAATAGAGTAGAGACCCTGGCGTGGGGCCATGGTGAGCTACTGGACCCTTAACTTTTCCTCCCCTTTAGGCCTTTAGATGGTGGTTGTATGTCAGGGGGCTGTACTTTCAGAACTGCAATTTATGGGAATCTGGTACCACTTTGCCTCCTTCCTTGGATCCAATGATTTTTCTACACCTACATCCCACCCTAAATTCACAGTGTTTGACCATCAGATAGTTACTACCCACAGTCACACCCCTATTCCATTCATCCAAAACTCCTTCTCTGGGGTTAACATAGAGTGGAAGGTAGGTGACCCATGAACGCAGCCATTCATTTATATGGGACTGGACTCAACACAGCCCTCAGCAGCCTCCCTGATACTCCCCCCACCTACACACACAGAGCTGGAAATGCCATCCTTGCTGCTGCTCTAAAGTGTAGGAAAAACAGAGGTGGGGGAGGGTGATGCTGTACATTTTATTATGGCTAAGCTAAAAGGGGTTCATAGGGCATACCTCAATCCCAACCTTCATCAGAGAGAGAAGGAACTCTTAAGAGCAGATGTTGTATATTCCCTACCAAGAGATCCAGGGGCAAGATTTCTCCTGTTTCTGAACTCAGAGCCCATACTCTATTCCCCCCAAACTTCCATCCACTTGGCTCTGACACTTCCTGGAGCCTGAATTGGAATGTCCGGCCCTATCGTGTAAACCTATCCACTACAGTTGCATAAAGTTCAAAGTAGCATAGAAGGAGGAGAAAGACTGGTTGAACCAGATCCTTGGGTGTGGGTTTCATAGGTTTTTCCCGTCTCATTGTTAGAGTAATTTTGGTCTGTGTAATGACAGTATCATAAGGTGCAATGAAGGGACACGAGACAAGGAGCAAGCTTGTGATGCTACTGTCCACCTCCCTCCATGCCCCCCCCTTCTAGAAGACAAAGTGCACAGCAGAGACAGCAGCCATTACACTATGCTTTTATTAGGAAAAAAAAAAATATATATATATATATATATATACATGTATTGGGGAACATTAAATACCTTGGACGTGCTAAGGAGAAAATCATTTTCTCTACATGGACTGAATGTTGACTTGGAGACATGTCTTCCTACTAAAGGGAAGACTAAAGAAGGATTTTACTGTCGACCAGGCAAGACACCTCCCCAAAGATGACAATGCCTTGGACAGTGTTGATGGCGGGCTGGGGCACCTGGAATCCTTGGCCCATACTGGCAGGTACTAACTGGAAACAAACTCTTCTTGGGGGGCAAGGATGGGAGGCACCTTAGGCCCAGCTGCTCATCGTCGAACCTTACACTTTTCAAACTATGTTGGTGTCTGACTTCCCTTTCCCTGATAGAACAACTCTGGCCCTTGGAGGTGGCTTTATGACTGCAGGCTGTATAACCCATCATTCTCCGTTGCTCTGGGTAGGAGGTAAGCCTATGGCAGCAGAAACACCCACATACTGGGACTTGGAATTCCAGTTTGTGTTCATTTAACTTTGTGGCATGAAGTCCATGGTGAATTGCTCTTTTTTCTTCTGGGATCTGTCCAACAGCTGTCATGAGTGCCTGACCCTCAGCAGTCTCACTCTTCAAGATTGATCTGCTTTTGACTGATCCGTGACTCTGGGCAGTGGCTGATATGGGCTTGAATTTTTGCAGAGCATCTCGACCATTGACTTTTTTATTGGGGAAAATCCACTTTAAAAATAGCCTCATCCTTTTTCTGAAGAGGCTTTCTGGAGGGCTATGTTTCTTCTCTGGCATGAGCTGGAGACATCTGCTCCCAATAGAGTCTGTTATTCCCCTGACCTGGGCAGGGTGGCTCATACTTCCAGCTTGAGAGGTCCCTAATTCTTTAAACCTTTCTTCATGCTCGCCTGGTTTATGCCTCCTACAGTCCTCTCTTTTGTAAGTAGGGGCAATCATCTTGCTCTGGCTCTTCCATGAGTCTTGGAGTTTTGAAGTTTTGGGCTCCTGCTGCCCTAGGTTGCTCCTTTGGGCTTCCATAAGGCCACTTGGCTCCTGGGAAGCTAACCTGTCTCTGGTGGGGACTCTCTGGGGATGGCACTGAGGCACCTGAGAAGCCAAGTTGTCTGCAGCAAGGAACATGTGTTTGGGAAAGTCCTGAATCTGGTTGTCTGACTGTACCTTTACTTTGGAGTTAAACTCACTGGCAACCCCCATGTTAAGGCATGGCTCACCTGGATGTTGGAAAACAGACATTCTAGGTAGTAGGAAATGTTTACTGGCCCCTGGCACCTCTAAACTCCTCATATGTACATTTGTGGTTTGGGATTTTGTCAACACTTTGGTTTCCAAGATAACACTAGACTGTGGTTGAAGAGCAGGAGACTCCTTGGCCTCCACAGCCTCCCTGGCCTCTTCACCTCTCAAAGATTGGGATCCTAAGTTCACCTCCATCACTGTTACCCTATGGCAGGGGTCTCCTGAGGCCTGACCACCACTCTCCTCCGTTGGCTCATTCCTGACCATTGCTGAACTTGGACCTGGCTCTAGGCTGTCCCTCTTGACCCATTCCACAGTCTCACTCTTCCAGGTTCTGCCCACAAGGCTGAGTGTGAGGGACTGAGAAGGTGGCCTGCCCTCCTGTCCAGTCAGAGAAGCCTTTGAGGGCCCATGGTAGTCAGCAGATGGAATCGCTCCCAGGGCACTCTGGATTTCCTTACACACAGTTGAGGGGACAAGGAGAGGCCTCTTCAGGGTAGGAACTGACTCTTCTGTTATCACCTTCTCTCCTGAATGAGCCTGAGGAGGTTTCTCCAGGAACTCAGCACACTTGACTGTTGAGTGGGACCCAGACACACAGGTGGCTGAAGGGGAAGAGGCAAACTGCAGAACGGTGGAGGGTTGGAGCTTTTTCCGCTTCAAGAGATTTATGGGCTTGAGGACCTTGAGGGGGAGGGTCCACCTGTGCTTTACCCAAAACCTTCTAATGTGTGCTTCCAGCACCTCTCGAGTGTCTGGATCAAGGAAGGAAACCCTACAGGAGGTGTTCATGCAGGGTTCCCAACCCTTCAAGCAGTATCTTCCACAGGCTCCAGCAGGCACTGCTTTGCACGTCTCACCAGGAGGGTCTTGACATGAGAGCTGATGAAAGTTGCCCTTGCCAGGAAGCCTCCCCAGGCAGCTGTAGGAGAGCAAATGGGGCCAGGATGGCTGGACAGGACAGGCAGGGGTGGGCACCTGCAGCCCAAGAACCCTCCTCTGCCCCCACACTGACTTCATAATGCTCCTGCTCTCCCTCACCCTAGGGCTTTAGCCATGCCCTCCCATGGCTCCCCCTCCCAGGGCTGGGGTCACATTATAGGTTCTGGGAGGAAGGACGACCCAGGAGAGAAGGGGAAAGATTCTTTACCTTTGCAGAAGTGAAACCAGGTTGTGAGTCCCCTCCAGTTCTTCCAGGCAATCTCTGCAAGCTGGAAATCAGGAGACTGGGTCATGGTGGTGAAGGCAGAGGCCTAAGAGTCTTTCAGGAGGCTGAGTGCAATGGCCCTTTAAGGGAAATCTTTGGAGGATTAGACTCTGGAGCCCAAGTATCAGTGTCCAAGGCCACATGTCCCTGACAGTGATGGTAAGTCTCACTTGAAAAGGGTTTGTCCTTTGCAAAGTGCCTTCACGTTAATTAACCCCTGTAGCCCTTACAACTGCCGTGTAGGGGAGAAAGGTCAGTGGTCATCACACAGAGGAATCTGAGCAAAGTTAAACAACTTGTCCACAGTTGGACTTGGAGGTCCCACTTCCCAACCCAGGCACCAATGGTCCACCACAGTCCACACACCCCATTTCTAGGTCCTCATGGCTTCATTCTAAGCACAAATTTCTGGGAAGTATCTGGGCTCTGATCTCCTTCCAACGAGCCTTCCCAAGGCTCTGTTTCCTGAAGAATTATCTCTGCCACTGGCATCCTCAGAGACCGTGAAGCTGGGCCCTCAGGATTAGGAGAGATGGAAGCTAACTCTCGGGGGCACGCAGGACTGAATGGCAAAGGCTTACCTTTCAAAGATCCACTTTTCTTCCTACTCCTGCTCCTCCCCTTCAGCTCTACTTGATGCTGAGAGAGAAGAAGAAATGAGGGGCTAACACCCAACTCTCACTGTCATCTATCTAGGCAAGCTGTGTTCATGAACAACATGACTTTCTACATTTAACTAAAACTCTGTGGGGTTTTTTCCCCTGTTACTTATTTTTAAAGTGGATAAAAATATTTTCAGTTTTTCTTCTTTGAAGAGTGCAAAGAAGGATTTTTTTTTTTTTTTTTTTTTTTTTTGCGGTACGCGGGCCTCTCACTGTTGTGGCCTCTCCCATTGTGGAGCACAGGCTCCGGACGCACAGGCCCAGCGGCCATGGCTCATGGGCCCAGCCGCGCCGCGGCATGTGGGATCCTCCCGGACCGGGGCACGAACCCACGTCCCCTGCATTGGCAGGCGGACTCTCAACCACTGCACCACCAGGGTAGCCCAAGAAGGATTTTTTAAGTTTTAATCACCATAGATTTCTTCTGTCACTGTTCCTCTGATCAAGAAACACACACATTCTCAGACCTAAATGCCCACGTGAGCTTTGTCAGATAGGATTCTGCTTCCCAAGGCCAGACCTCCACTCCAGCCTCTTCTCTCAGGCTCTCAGGGGCTCAGCATTGCCCTTAGATCAGCCCCAACACAGAGGAAGGTCTCACTTGAGACACCCGCTGTGGGAAGGTGGCTGGTGAACCAGGGCTCAGGGGTCAGCCTTCCTGCAGAGATTGAACTCTTAGTAATCCAGTCCTTAACCATTAGTCACTGCATTGGGGACTTGCCCTGGAGCCCTCTACCATACCTGAACTCCTGGTCTACGATCTTAGGCTAGAAATCCTCATGCCCACTCTAACCCCTCTCTGGCCTGGCTTTTCCCTAGAAGGATGATGTTCTCTACTTTTCTGAGAGTTCCCATCTCAGGAGTCTCTCTAGGTGGTTTAGAAAAGTGGAAATAAGAATAAGAAAAAAAGAGATAATCTCTGCTGGGATTAAGCCAAAGGTTTCTTACCTTCCTGATGTTTCTATGTTTCCTAGGTGGTGCTAAGAATGGATTACTCTGGAAGCAGGGGAGTAACATTAGGAAGAGCCCCAGTCCACACAGGAACCCAAGGATGATATCAATCACCCAGGAAGTTGGGCTGGATCTCAGCCAGATAGCAACCGTGTTTTTCAAAGAAAAGAGATTCTCCATCTTCTGAACTGCATTGCTGCCCTCAGGCAACAGAGCACTGGGAGTTCACTTGATGGCAGAACCCCAGGCCTGCATCACAGAGCTGTGGCCTTGTCACAGAGGGCTCCTGAGTGTGGGGGAGGGGCAATAAGAGAAAGAGGCTGAATCACTGCCCCTCCTTCCCATCCAGACCCACAGACACCTGCACCCTCCTGGGGCTTCCAGATCCCTCCTTCCAACTACTCTCATCCTGTCAGAGAGACCTTAGTCAATTTTCTGTTCATTCCATCTGGAACCTGGTTCCTTCATCCATTAGAGACCTTTACTTGAGGCCCACCAACTTGATAACTCTTGAACATCTTAAGCTGACCCTGGAAGACTGGCTGTTTCACAGACATTTTTACTCAGGATTTCCTTTGTCCTCAGCTCCAACTTTCCCACGTCATGTTTGTGTCTTGTGTAAACCCAGGGATAGAACTTGAATTTCTTTTACACTTATTTAGTTTTGTGAATTTTGAATAGTGTATGTTTTGCCTCATTTTCTATCAGAGGGAACTACACACAAAAATTAAAATAATTTATTTTTCAAAATTCATAAGTATGAAAGAATTATAAATAGTTATATAATAGGGAAGAACAAATCTGACTCCACATCAGATCTTTTTTACTTTAATCTTTATGCTTTGTTGCCTGAGGTAACTCTGTCCATCCCTGTGACCCAGGCTGGCTCTGCACTTTTTGTAAAACAATGTTGCCTAGAGCCTGAAATATACAGGATAGCCTATTTCTAAGGCTCTGACTTTTAAGAGCCCATTCCTGGAGATAAAAAGTTGCAGAACAGAAAATAATAATTGTTTTGTTGGAGGTTTACAGGAACATGTGACCTGACCAGGATCTGACCCATCTGGCCAGCTGCTAGAACAAAGGATCCAACACCAAGATATTTGCAACAATTAGCCATGCCCCTCCCTCACCTTGCCTTTAAAAAGGCTTTGCTGAAAGCCTTCAGGGAGTTTGGGGTTTTTCCTGGGCATGAGCCACGTGTCTTCTTGCATGGCACTGTGTAAACCTTTCTCTGCTCCAAACTCTGATGTTTCAGTATTTAGCCTCACTGTGCATCAGGCACACAGACTTGCATCTGGTAACAGTTAAACCTTCAAATGATATTTTTGTAAGTTTGTAGTGTTTATAACTCTGGAGTTAGTAAATCTTTAAACTGCACAAAAACTTTTGGGACACACTGCAAACACGCACACACACACGTACTCATTTTCCTTAACCAATCTAGTACTTTCAAATCCAATAATCCATAATTTTCTACTTAAAAAAATCGTTCATATGTTGTCTCAACCCAACTTCTTAGTTTGCAACGATAAGACAGTCCCCACTCTCCAGATAAATTTTGAATCCATTAGGGCTGCTATAACAATATACCATAGACTGGGTAGATTAAAGACAACAGACATTTATTATCACAGTTCTGGAGGCTGGGAAGCCCAAGATCAAGTCACCAGTATGGCCACCTCATAGTGAGAGCTCTCTTCTTGGTTCACAGCTGGAGCCTTCTCTCTGTATCCTCATATGATGGGAGGAGGCTAGAGATATCTCTGGAGTCTCTTTTATAAGGCACTAATCCCATTCATGAAAGCTCATAAGCACTTTTGCATGGCCCGGCCTCCTATCTTTAAGAGGTAGGATTTCAACATGTAAATTTTGAGAGAACACTAACATTCAGATATGTGCACTCATTCTATACCCGGAAGCTAGGAATGGGTTAGGGTGAGCCAAGGTCCTGACCCTAAAGGGCTGTAGGGTGAAGAGTAGGACTAGGGGTCAAACCCTTGGGGCTGAGCCAGGTCTTGAGCAGCCTCTTCAGATATCCCTAGTGTGTTATGTATGTATTCTCTTTTCTGAGTGTGCCTTGCCTTTCCTGCCCCATCCTCCCAGGCCCCTGAAGCTTCAAGTCCAGCCTGAACCATATAGAAAGGGAGCTTTGAGTCTTACACAAAACTCCCTTATGACACCACTTCCTACCCCTTAGCAGTAACACAAGATTCACTGAAGGATTCACATGGTAAATATGTCTTAATGCCCCATGAGGGCTTTAAAATAATGTGTATTCTCTGCTTGTTGGTCATAATTTTATACAGTTTTAGTGGGAACGTGGGCATGTGAGTTTATTTGGCTATATTGCCATGAATGTGCACTTTCACAAACATATCTCCTACATCTACTATTGTTCCTACAGTCTTTTCCTCCCATATGATAGTCTCACCTTAATTCCACCTTTTATCAAAATTTAGACTTAGGTCTGTCACCATGTGGACATGCTTTGTAACAAAATAGCTTCAACCGAGGAGGTCAGTGGAAGGCCTGGACCAGCTATCTTGGTTCCATGATAGTAAGCAAAGGATCGCAAACTCCCATGTTAAGCTTAAGCAGAAAGCAAAGTTTAGTTAAGCATAGGTACACTCTCAGAGAGGGAGAGAGAGAAGGAGAGAGGAAGAGCAGGCTGTTTCTGAGAACAGGCTATTTCAGCGAAGTGAAGCAAGCCCAAAGCAAAGTATATTGAAGCAAAGGTACACTCTCGGGGTGGGGGGGGATGGGTGTACTGTTTCTGCAAATTGAAAGCAGCATTCCTATAAAGGCTTACGAGCGCTTTTAAGGAGCATTTTGCAGAGAGGTGGGGGTGAGTGACAAGGATCATTATTTGACAGTCCTGAGCTATGGAACAAGTTTTCTGCTGCGCATGCTCTCATCCTTGAATCCCCAAGAAATGCCTACTGGGTGGGGGAAGGGGCAAAACCACATGTAATTTATTGTAATTATGGTATAATGAGTTTGGATTTACTATAGGTTATAAGCCTGTCTGGTCTGGGCATGCACAGCCTGGAGAAGTCCCCTTGTGTTACTGTGCCTCTCTTTAACAGGATAAGCTGCCCACCACCCGACAATAGTTTCTCCCGTTCTGGGTGGAGTCAAGGGAGAGTCCCCAGATGGCTGGGTGTGACTCAATTTCTTCTTCTTGTCTTTCTCACCACTGTCACCTCCTTGCTGCTAATGTCTGACTAACTACCTAACAGGTCTTCCTTGCATTCATATTTGCTCTCTAAATTTTCTCTATTACTTTATTTTCAATATGTTTTGTTTGATGGGGTTTTTTTTGAAATTTAAAAATCTTATGATAACATTTACCTTGATTTATTTAATTATTGTTCTACTGTTATTGATTTCTGCCATCTTATTTTATGCTTTATTTTCTACATTTTCTTTATTGTTTCTTTTTTCCCCTTCTTTGGCATCTTCCATTTTACAGGTCAAGGGTACTTATGTTTGTTTGACATTTGGGAATTTTTAGTATTGTAATGGTTTTATATCTTGAATTATGTTAATTTTCTCAATTTCTTACCCGTGGATGAAAAATGTTCCCTGCCATATCAGTAGACAAAGGATGTTGCAGTCATCAAGTCAGATGTCAAAGCAGGAACCCTCAACTGTGCACCTTGAGGGGATTCGGGATGGAGAAAAACAGGGTACTGGTTCTAGAGTTAAGGTGCATATCAAAGGAATGATTTCACGGAGCCCAGATTCTTTCATCTTCTCATACATAGAAAAATGCTAAAGTCCTTAACTTGAGAGGTCTAGTTTTCTTTAATTAATAGTAATCTTTTGATGTTCTGACTACCTGGTTTTTCTTGACTGCTCCCTTAGGTCTTCTGAGCAGTTCCTCAGAGTGATCTGACAGGCTGTGTTCTGGGCTTAAGTCCTCAGAAAATCTGCCAAATAAAACATAATTCTCCTTTTGGGTTGTGCATATTTTTCAGTCAGCAGTCTTGGCAACCAATGAAGGGGCCCAGAGCAGACTTTTCTTCTTTGCCTGAACTCTATGAGGATCCAGAGTCCTGGCACCAGCAGAGGCTTCTTGGGCCTGTCCGCTTTCTCCGAGAGTCCAGACGAATTTGGGTGAGTATCTCCTGGTTCTTGGATCTCCAGTTTTGGTTGATGATCCTAAGTTTTATTCAGTGGTGTTAAACTCTTCTCTTGAGTAGTAGGTTATCCTTGAAACTTGGTTTCAAGAAGAAGTACCTGGGTCATCCTCAGTGAAAGACACTGGGAAGATTTTTACTCAGTTTAAACACTGAGAGTTTAACCTCGGTAGAAAAACACTGGGAAGACTTTTGCTCAAGTGGGTTAGCCTCACTTAAAAGACACTGGGAAGATCTTGCTCAGTTTAGACACTGCGTGGTTTATCCTCAGTTGGAAGACTGGGGAGACTTTGCTCAGGTGAAAGACACTGAGTAAAAGTTGGACTGGGTAATTAGGTGGAAGACTAACCTGTCTTCCTTGAATTGGCTACTTTAATAGAGTTTGTCAAAATAAAAGTGATCTTCACAAATTGAACTCAGAATGGGGAACTTAGCTTTCAATACAAAAGGAAAAGGAACAACAACAGATTTCCAGCTTCCAACGGATATCCTGGCCAGGTTTATGTACATACAAAATTTACATTTACAAGTGCTTACTTTCTTGGGACTTAAAGAAAATCTTGCCCTAAAAATGACTAAGATAGGACTCTTTTATTGCATATGCAGTTAAGTTAGAAAAAGCTGGCTTGATAAAAACGTCTTTTCAGAATTCTGACTTCAAAAAAACAAAAGGCTTTCTAGGGGAAACTTGCATTTCTCTTCCTGTGTCTTTGAAATGTTAAGTGTTCTGATATTCTTCAGTGTGTGTGTGTGTGTGTGTGTGTGTGTGTGTGTGTGTGTGTTTTGAGAACTTGGTCACTACCATCCAAAAGTACTTATATGGTGTACATTTGCCAATTTCCTCACTTCCATTGTGAAAGGAGTTCCCTATTCCTAAGAAAACGGACCTATGTCCGACTGACACAGAAGATGGAGATTTATCCCAGTGCATTTATATATGTATATCTATTAAATTTATGTATATATATATAATGCCTAATGGAAACATCTCAGATGTTCTATTTGGTATTTTTCTTTAATTTTACTTATAAAATTGTGACCATTTTTAACTCAAAAGAGGAGAATTTTAAAAATTAATTAAGAAGACATCCTCAGTAGTCTAAGGTTCAGAGTGACTTGGCAGAGAAAATTGCTGAATGGTTAGATAATAGTGCCGGTATGCTTGGCTATTGTAGCACTTTACATTTGAGTTTCTCTTCCTTGAAATTACAAGAACTATATGACTCAAGACAAAGATTGATAATTAGGAATATTCTGCTTGATTTATTTTATTTATTTTTGTTGTTGTTGCGGTACGCGGGCCTCTCACTGTTGTGGCCTCTCCCGTTGCGGAGCACAGGCTCCGGACGCGCGGGCCCAGCGGCCATGGCCCACGGACCCAGCCGCTCCGCGGCATGTGGGATCCTCCCGGACCGGGGCACGAACCCGTGTCCCCTGCATCGGCAGGCGGACTCCCAACCACTGTGCCACCAGGGAAGCCCCTCTGCTTGCTTTTCATAGAGCCTGTTGAAGAACATTTTCATTATTTGCAGGTCATAGGAAGGAACCTTCCTGATCTAAGTTTTGAACAAGTAGTGTGGCAACACAAAGCTATGACTTAAAAAGGAAAGTTGAAATGACCTATTTCTTTTGGCATCTCAATCCAGATATCTGTCAGTAAAATGCGTCACTTTTCAGTCAAATGGGTGGTCAGCAATATAATTTTTTATTGGGAAGCTGAAAGACACCATTGCCAAGCAGAGCACCTGCCGTGTTCACATCTATATTTGAGCATCTTTCGTTTTCCCAAGGGGTGCAAGGGAAGAGAAGGAAGGCCGAGAAATGCACTTGAATAAAGCTTTTCAAGATGGATAGAACAGAGAGCATTCCCAGAGGCGGGTCAAGTTCAACCCAAGAACAACTCTCTCAGTGCTTTCACAACTAGGTAAAATACAAGACCAGTAGTAACTCAGCTCTCAAATCAGTGCTGAAATCCAGCAGAAGGTTGTTAATATTGATACAGTTAACATACATCAAATAGGATTACTGAATTTTCTGAATCCAACTGAACTCCCAGGATTGTTTGGTTTCAAAGGCTGTTGGGCTCAAGACGCATTTGGTTTTAAATAATCCTTCCTAAAATGTTCAGCTTTCAGTCTGATATGATTGAAACCCAGCTTGAGTGTGTCTTATAATACACTGGACTGGAAAGACTATGGGCATTGAATTATTCAAAACATGGCAGGCGAAGGAGTGATATGTGGGGAGGATGTGATCATAGAAATGAGTGAGACTTGATATGTCTTGTTATCTCATTTGATTTACCTGTTAGAACTCTTCCAAATATTAGAGGAAAGAAATCAATATCAATTTTCACCTGTCACGTTCCACACTTCAGTGATGAATGAATGTCAAATTTGACCAGTTTTCTGTACCACCTGCTCTGAAATAATATTTCTGGGCCTTTATTAAAAATGTAAAATTTTCATTGAATTTCCAAATATGATTCTGCAGTGGCTAATTCAGCTTGTTTTATTAGTAAGCAAGTTCTGATGAGTAACACTAATTTAATAAGCCTGCATATGAGGTTAAAGTTTAAACTATTCCTGCCGAAGGTGATGAGATATGACTGTGATGTGGTGGTAGGGCACTCACCTTCCTGAACGAACCCTGCGAGCACACAGTTCTTGGGAGAAACCAGTACAAATCTGATATCATTGTGCATGTCTCCTGTAGCAGTGGAATGCACACACATACAGACATGATCATGGGTGAAAAAACACACATGCGCACCTTAGAGGCTTACATTAATTTCTGAATATAGTTCTCTGGAAAGAAAAAGCTTTACTGATGATTTGTATTTTTATAGTTTATTGTTTTATCCATACTAAAACACTTCATGAAATCACTTCCTGCTTTGTTGTCCATGGAATCCTTTCCATTTTGAGATGCTAAATATAAATCGAAATAATGATTATAGTCCTTGGCCATGAAAGACTAAGTTACAGAGGACCCGGTGACTGGAGGTCAGAGCTGCCACGGAATTATTCTCTGCTCCAGAGACCATCAGAATAGCACTGTGTACCCACTTAAGGATAGAATGCTGCTATTGAGAAACGAGCTCTCTTTTATTTCTACTAAAAGGAGAGAACAGTAGGGGACCTTGGCTGCGCCAGTGTATGAGACTTTCTCTGTTTTGGACAATAAGCCAAAAACAATACATGAAATAGCCTCACGCCTTTTGTCTTTTGTACTCAGCTCCTTCCTGTATTGCTCCTGATCAGTTACACTTAAATCAACAAGAGTTGCTTGAACATTTTGACAGTTATGTTCCCCATACCCTGAAGCATTTTTAAAGGGTTACTGAGATAAAGCTATTTCAAAAATACTCCCTCCAAATTTTTTCAGGGTGGCATCAATGAAAGTAACTTAGAGGAAAAAAACTTGAGTTCCTGGCCTACCACTCTAAGGCCAGGCAAGCATAAACCTTCATAGCAAAACCTAAGTTTGCTCCCAGTTGAGAATTTGGTTTCCACGGTCTTATATAAAAAGTATATGGAGACTTTAATTCCCTATAAGCCCTTTCCAAAGAGTGAATACAGTTCATCATTCGTAAGAGATGATGAAAGTTACAATTTTGTTGAATAGGTGGAATATATATTACATATAATATACATATTTATTTTTAATATATATATATATATAATATATATAAAGTTACTATTCAGAGTCCTAAAACGTGGATTTTTCTTACTTACCAAGAATGAACAGTAACTTGATCTCTAAACAATAAAGCACCTGGTCATAACAGAATCATAACAAATATTTGATATCAGAATGAATTCACTGTTCAGGTGTAAAGAGGGAATAGCTCCAGTTTTCCTCTTTCGTGCACCCCATTATTGCATCCTGGACAGAGGGGATTTTCTTGATTTTAATCTAAAGGAGAAATGGTCACTTTTGTTGAGATGGAAATTGACCACCTCAGTAGGCAGAGGCACTGTTTTTATTTGGCTGAATTCATGTTTCTAGTGATAATTCAAGGTGTAATAGGGTTTTCTCAGCCACTCCAAAATCTGAAAATGATAAGCATCTCACCAGAGTTTCAGGATGGCCCATTACCTATTCTGTGGAAAGGATATTCAAAACACCATGCTTCATCAACGTCTTCTTTGACTTATTAATGAATGGACAACTACTGAGTTAAGACAGTGTCTTATCCTTGCTTCAAAAAAATAAAAACAGAAAACCCCCACAAACACAAAAAAACTGTTAACAATGAAAACTTATTATGCCAGGCCTTAGTATGGCCTGACTTGGAAATTTAGTTTCAGAGGCTTTTGTGAATATACCAAGGAAAGAGGACCTAGGTGTATCTTACTCCCACAGGCCGCCAATAAATATTTGCTTAAGGGACAAAAAATTAATATATAGTATAGGAGAGAACCTGACAGATGCTTAACATGATTGAGTGATAGCAATGCCCAAACTCATCTGTGATCAAACACTATGAAAGTATCCTCCTAAGGATAAACTTATTACAAATAAGAAGTGAAAATTCAATTATGCAGATACTTTCAATGTCAGCTCTGATATGCAAAAAGCATGGAAGTTGTTACTGTATCTTGTCCTTACAAGATAATGCTGTACAAAATGAAAATCAGTGACTTTTCTCAGACGTGATTAATAAAACATGTAACTATGAAAGAATTTTCAAACGGTAATTATGTATGCATATATATGTGTCTCTGAAAAATCTGTGTCAAAGAAAACTGAGGCTATCAGTATAAACTTCTTTAACTTCTATCTCTTCTTACCTTTATTTCCTCCCAAACTTACCAGTATCCATCCAGCTCGAAGGATACAAGTGATTTTTATATACTGTGCAAGGTTTTTTTTTTCTTATTCATATGTCCATGTTTCCCCAATTCTCTAAATTATTGTCTACATCTTCAGGATCTCCTTTATTGGTTCCTTCATTTCAACATATAAAATAGAAGTCCTTCTCATTCTAAAAAATTCTTTTTTGCTAATTATTTTCTCTTTTCATCCAAACTCCTTGAGAGTAGCCTATTCCCACTGTCCTCACTAGCCCCGCCTGGCCCCGACAGGCAGCCCTACACCCTCAGTTTATTGCCATCTGGCTTTTCGTCCACCACTTCACTGCACTGCTCTAAGGTCACTGGGGACCTAACTGCCCAAATCCAATGGACACTTACATTCTCTGAAGGATGACACTGTCATCTACTTCCTCCTTCTTGAAACTCTATCACCTCTCTCCTTCCCAGAATTCTTTCTCTGCTTATTACTTAAACGTTGTCAGTACTCACAATTCTCTGAAATCTCATCCATTTTCATGATTTTAATGGCTGCTATGTGCTGATGACATTCAAATTTTTATCTTTCCATGTCTTCACGTGCATGTCCAGTTATCTACCAGTTTGTCTTCGGAATTCTACAGGTGCTTTCAAATTCTACATGTCCAGAACTAAAGTCTTTTCCCCACTTCAGTTCTTTATCCCCTATTTCCAAACTCAATGATACCACCACCCAACCTTAGTCACACAGATGGGGGTTCAGCCTCCGCCTCCTACTTCTTCCTTACTTCCCAAGGTCAAGTCTTGCTGGTAATTTCCTAAATACAATTAGAACTTATTTCCTCCCTTCATCTATACCTTATTTCAGACCCCTTTCTTCTTGCCGTTACCTGGTCTAGAAGTTACGAAATTGCTGTTTGGTGGAACCAGTTGTTAGACATTCTATTAGAAAAGGACTCTAGGGTCAAATAGCTTTGAGGATGGCTGTGTACCATACGCCTGCTGTGACGATCCAGAATGAACATTAGCCTACAGCAGCCCCGAGAAGCTGTACAGTAAAGGAACCTGATTAACTTTACTTAAGCCAGGTTCTCCCTTCTGCCGGCCTATAAACCTTTCAGTAGGGACAGGAGAGGAGGTGGCAGCGTGAAAATCCCACTTGAAAATATAAAGCACTGCTCCTCAGAAGAGTCTGGCATAATTATCTCCAGGCTTCTTCAGATTCCTCATCCATACTGACGTCAGTGGTCTAAAATGCCACCTGAACTTGTCCCTTCCATTCTTAGCTATTTTCTGAGGAAACCAGCTCCACACACATGGGTGGTTAAGACCCGCTCTCCTCCTCCTCGCTGCCTCCTTTAGGGGCACTTGCCGCTGCCTGGGGACACTGCACTGATCCTCCAGAGCCTGTGCCTGTGGCTCTGTGACACACCCCTCGCACACTCACGGCTCTGGACTTCCGCTGTCCACTCTGCCTTGAGTATCCTTGCCTTTCACCGGCTGACTCACCAGTTTCTCACGAGTCCTTTAAGACTTAGCTTAGGGACTGCCTCTTTTGATGACTTTTCTTTGCCTCATGGCTCCCCCTCTTCTTCCACAAACACTGACTAAACGCCCTGAATATGCCCGTCACGGCAGGTCACGTGCAGGATGAGACATCTGTGCGTCTTCCCCTCTCACTCCACTGCTAAAGGGCCAACACTACATCTTGCTCGTTGTTTCACTCCTCTAACACTCAACCCATGACTAAGGAACTAACTAGTACTGTAGTAGCCCTCTTAGTAACAATCAGGCAGGACCTTCTACCAGAAATCTGACACTCCAGCTTTTCTCTGATCTCATCTTTCAGTCTGACTGAACTAAAGACTTATCTGTGCATGTTTTACCAGGGAGACATCATTTAATCCAGAGATGTGTCATCACATACTCTTACATACTCTGCCATTTAACAATTCTGCTCAGATGGGGGAAGGAGACAGGTGTGCTTTCTGACAGCCCCACTGTTTTTGCACTTCTACTGGTCACTGGCTTCTCTCAGTGCCTTCCTTAAACCCTTCTTCTCTTAACAAGGAAACAGGATAACAAAGTAATTAAGAGCCTGGTTACAGCCTATGTGTGAACAGAAACATAGCCAAGGACATAGAGAATAGACTGGCGGTTGCCAAGGAGGAGGGGGTGGGAGAGGGTTGGATTGGGAGTTTGGGATTAGCAGATGCAAACTGGTGTATATACAGGATGGAGAAACAAAAAGGTCCTACATGGGACTTCCCTGGTGGCGCAGTGGTTAAGAATACGCCTGCCAATGCAGGGGACATGGGTTCAAGCCCTGGTCCGGGAAGATCCCACATGCCAGAGAGCAACTAAGCCGGATGTCACAACTACTGAAGTCCAGGCACCTAGAGCCCGTGCTCTGCAACAAGAGAAGCCACCACAATGAGAAGCATGTGCACCTCAACTAGAGGAAGCCCGCGTGCAGCAACAAACGCCAAACACAGCCAAAAATACATACATACATACATACATACATACATTTATTTTTAAAAAGTGCATGTATTTAAAAAAACCCCAAAAAGGTCCTACTGTAGAGCACAGGGAACTATATTCTATATCCTGTGATAAACCGTAATGGAAAAGAATATGAAAAAGAATGTACATAAATGTGTAACTGAGTCACTTTCCTGTACAGCAGTAATTAACACAACACTGTAATTCAAGTGTATGTCAATAAAAAATAAAATTTAAAAAAATTGCCAGAAAAATAGTCACGTAAGGGGAACTTCCCTGGTGGTCCAGTGGTTAAGACTTTGCCTTCCAATGGAGGGGGTGAGGGTTCAATCCCTGGTCGGGGAGCTAAGATTCCACATGCCTTGAGGCCAAAAAACCAAAATATAAAACAGAAGCAATACTGTAACAAATGCAATAAACACTTTAAAAATGGTTGACATCAGAAAAAATCTTTAAAGAAAAAATTCACATAAATCAGAAACAAATGAAAGATAATAAAGTCCATACATTAAAAAAAAAAAGAGCATGGGTTCGGGTCACATTGCAACTTCCCACTTACTTATAGCTGTGCAATTCTGGGCAACTCACATAATGTCTCCTCAGACTGTTCATCTATAAAATGGGGATGGTAAGAGTTCCCTACCTCAGAGCGTTGCTGTAATCCATAAACACGGTTAAGTGCCTTGGTAAATGTTTGAGGCTCTCTGGTTATTATGAATTAAAATATGTCAATGGCTTCTGGCCGTGTGATTTATATAATAGTTTGATGTTTAACCAAATGGTAAAACTATTCCATTTATTATTCCCATCTCTTTTTAACCCTTAGCCTGCTTTGTTGTTTATGTTTTCTCCCACCACAGAGTGCTAGTTCCATGAGAGTAAAGGCTTTATTTTGTTCACTGCTGAAAGCAACAGCACCCAGAAAAGTACTGTATATATGAAGCCCTCAGTATACACTAGCTGAATGAATGGTGCAAAGTGTTACAAGGAAAAGTACACCCAAACTTTCATTATAATAAAAAAGTATAGATAAAAAAATCTTTCTCTAATGGCTTCCAGTCAAGTAACTGAAAACACCATATGCTATAATAAAAACATAAGTAATTTATGAAAATTTGAAGGCAAAAGCATAATTTTAAAATATTTAGACCTATGTTAGGCGTGATAGAGTATGGATGCTTTCTTGAAATTCACAATCAGATCCAAGAGTATCACTTTCAGACTGTTCTAGTAGACTGAGTTTACTTTTAGTTGTCTTTGATGAAACAGTCACTATTCTACTCTCTTTCTTAACAGAAATGTATTTTTTCGAAGACTCACTTTTTTTTTTTTTTTTTTTTTTTTTTTTTTTTTTTTTGCGGTATGCGGGCCTCTCACTGCTGTGGCCTCTCCCGCCGCGGAGCACAGGCTCCGGACGCGCAGGCCCAGCGGCCATGGCTCACGGGCCCAGCCGCTCCGCGGCATATGGGATCCTCCCAGACCGGGGCACGAACCCGTATCCCCTGCATCGGCAGGCGGACTCTCAACCACTGCGCCACCAGGGAGGCCCCGAAGACTCACTTTTAATTGGTTTATTAACCAAAGAATTATTTTGCCCAATTCCTTTGCTTTTCTGCTTTACAGGTGAGTCAGAGCAGGAATGCAGGTCCTTCCCAGGTTGTTTCTTAGCAGAGTAGTTTTTGGTCTATTCACCTGCTTTGCTCATTTTCTCTGAAGAAGACCTGCTATTTCTAGATAATTCTTCTTCTTTTCTTTGACTTCCAGTTCCAGAAATGACGTCTGCTGAAGGAGAACATGTTCTAGCAATGAAATCTTCAAAAGACTCCTGCCGCTGCTCTGTGACTGGGACCCCCAGGTTGTCTTTGGAAGTTTCTAAGGCCTCCTGAGTAGGCGCTGGGACACGGAAGGAGTCGAGAGGCAAAGGAATCCTAGCATCACCTGTAATTTTCGGAAAGTGGAGGGGAAGACAAAAGACAAGACAAAAATTCAGTGATGAACAAAGCCAACCATTAAAAAGTAGAGTTCAAAACTTCAATGTTACTCTGTAATCTTATTATTAACACAGTCCATTGATTAATCAGAAGATTTCAGAGCCAGTTTTTTTTTGTAATTATATCTTGCCAAGTGATTCTCAGCTTAACCTAGCTATAACCAAGGCTATGTCCGCTACGTTTTCAGACTTTGGTGATTGGGGTAGTTATTACCCATTTCCTTTCCCTCACTAAAAATAAAACCCTATTCTGTAAGATAATTAATTTCTTTTCTATCCTCCAGGCACATGTAAACCGTATATAGTTTGTGACCAGACTGTGTTCTCAAGCTGTCAGTTCCCAAGACCACTCTGAGATTGGCTGATGGGGGCTCCAAGTAAGGCTAGAGGAAAAGCTGACAGGTTTTCCCCTCCCATTCCCATAACCAGGTGATTCACTCTAATATGTTACCTATTAGCTATGTCTGGATTACTTATTTTAAAAATTATATCAGTATGTGTACCTTCATTAGTGTTCCTTCATTGTAAGCTGACTGCATACAAATAGAAACCTAGATAAAATATGAACAGAACAGACATTTATACAATTTAAAATCTGGAATATTTTCTCTAATGTCGTCTTTCTTCATTAAGGATAGTTTGCTTTAACTCATAAATTTTCTAAAGAACTTCCAGTTTCCTTATTTACAAAAGTACAGTATCATGAAATGGGCACACATTTACTAATCTCAGATTTGGAAAGGACTCCAGAGTCTTCTAGCTCCCGAGCATGTGAACTATTAGAGACTGATCATTATTGTTTTCTCCCTGACTTGGTCATTTCCTTTTTGCTAATCACTCTTAGAATCATTAAGTGCTGTTCTGTCCATTTACTTGGCTATTTTGCATTTGTTATGGGGCACCCTGTTTTGATTCTGATTTTCCTTCTTCAAGTGCCTTCTTTTCTTCTTTAGGTGGACTACTAACAGTAGAATTCACCTGGGGACAACCTAGTAAATGAAAATCTGACTGATCTATACCAGCCATTGTGGCCAACTGCCCAAGCCTAGACGAGAGGAGGAATGGAGAAAAGACAAAGGTTATTATAATCACAGAAGAGCAGTTTAGATTTCCCCAGACCTACAATCATGAAATACTTCTAAAATCTTTTTTTTTTTTTTTTTGCGGTACGCGGGCCTCTCACTCCTGTGGCCTCTCCCGTTGCGGAGCACAGGCTCCGGACGCGCAGGCTCAGCGGCCATGGCTCACGGGCCCAGCCGCTCCGCGCCATGCGGGATCCTCCCAGACCGGGGCACGAACCCTTAGCCCCTGCATCGGCAGGCGGACTCTCAACCACCCCGCCACCAGGGAAGCATTACTTCTAAAATCTTAAAAGCCAACATCCTACTCCAGACTACAAGCCTCTCTCTCCCCCAAATCCTCAGCCCTTTCCAGATTCATCCTCTAGGAGACATCCCACTGTCTCACTAGCAGCTTCAATATGTACCGTGCACCCTGTCCACTGCCTGTCACACCTCCATTCCCACACTTCTTTACCACCTTTCCTCCAGTTTCCAAGAATGTGTTTGTTCCTTCCTTCCCAACACCAACACCAATTCATTCACTGACAAAACACCACTCCATCAACCAACTATCAATCTCCACTTCCCTCTTTCAGCAAAATTGCTCCCGGTTGAGAACCACTGACCTATATCTCCCCTGCAGATTAATAATCATTTTTATGTCTAAGGCAAAGATAACTTTAATTCAAACTTATCAAACAAGCAAAAGAAGTGAAAGATAGGAAAATTCTTATGCATTCCCGACTATTTTCAATGAAAACTGCCTTTAATTTAGTCTTTACAAAACAACTATACCTACTAATTACTCTGTCTACAGGTTACTCTTTTATAATGGGCTCCCCACTCTACCAAAGCAGGCTTCCCTATTTGCATTTCTTAAAAAATTTAATTCCTCATTTTAAAACGTCAACTATATTACCTATAATTACACTAAATTTGGCTAAATATAGCCACGTAAGTGATGAAAATTGCTCCAGTTCCTCAGCAAACTACCATTAGAGTCGCAAAGAGAAGAATGCCAGGAAGAGAAATGAACTAACCCAGCATCTTTAAGGAGAACCAGGAAAGCATGGAACTTCTGAAGAGAATTCTCAGTGCTGCCCAAAACACCTTCATCATCCAGGATCATGCTTGTCAATGAGTGGGCATGAAGGGCTTCAGACAAAGAGAAAGTTGTGTTTCTTAACTGGGCATTTTCATGTTCCAGCTATACAAGAAGACTGAAAACGTCTGACATGATTTTTTCTCATTGTCATCAAAAGTAGTCTTGCCTAGGGCTTCCCTGGTGGCGCAGTGGTTGCGAGTCCGCCTGCCGATGCAGGGGACACGGGTTCGTGCCCCAGTCCGGGAAGATCCCACATGCTGCGTAGCGGCTGGGCCCGTGAGCCATGGCCGCTGAGCCTGTGCGTCCGGAGTCTGTGCTCCGCAACGGGAGAGGCCACAACAGTGAGAGGCTCACATACCGCAAAAAAAAACCCAAAAAAACAACAAACAAACAAACAAAAAGTAGTCTTGCCTAGTTTCAAGGAACAAAACTAAAACACTCAAAATGTAATTAATTTATAATTAATGTAACCCTCCGCCAGTAAAGACAGAGACCTTATCACATAATAACCAAAACTCACAGGCACCCAACAAAGTTTCCTATATAACACTTAGGTGGTATATAAATAAACCCAAGCTACCGTTTTATTAATGATCTTTCACAAAAGATCACATTTCTAACTGGTTCAATTCATAATGGAGCCTCATTCCACATTAGAAAATGACCTGCTTTAAGTTTCCCTTAAATTAGAAAGTGAGTTATAGAATCTGATTTGAACAAAACATATTACAACTCTGCTGAATGTTAAGAATTAACTTTAGTGAGTAAAATATCTAATGCTTACGTTTAAAAGTCCTAAATCATACCCAACCCAATTTATTAAATGTACGATCACCAATATTTTCTTTGGCTTCTTCAACATATTCACCCCCGTGCACTCTTCCCCTTCTGCTCATCATCTACGCACTTAAAACCCCCTGTAAGCTCAACTCTCGTATTTCTCAGAAAGGCCGTTAATGTTCATGATGCCCCTTTTGCCTTACATGAGCAGGTGCTCAACATTTATTGAATGAGTGTCTGCCAATCCAATGGATGCACTTTCAAAAATTCCTCCCTACACTCACCCTGTGATAAATTATATTTAGATAGAACTTTTTAGATTATGCCCTGCTTTCATGCACATTACCTAATGTAATTCTCATAGTATATATTTTTATCTTTCATTGCATTCTTAGAAGTTTTCCAATATCTTAAATTTATTTCAATGATTCACTTTCCTAATTCATTGCCAGGAGAGTCTCATCATGTCTTTTATGTTACTGTATATACAATACATGCACAGAAGGTGCCTTCTTGAATCAAAGAATCATGAACAGGAAATAAGCTAATGTCATATAAAAGCACACACACATACACAAAACCAGATTTTCACATCTTTAAAAACATGCTTTCTGGAATATAGATCATATGATCACTAAATACCAGTAAATGCAAAAGTCCATATGATACCACCAATTTGCAACATATTACAGTTCTAAAGCTTACAAAATATGTGTATATGGCTTAAAATCAAATCAAAATAAAACCAAAACACTCTCAAAAGCAGATGAAACGTGTTTACCTCACTGACTCGTCTATCAGCCTTCAGTCTTATTACTCTTTCCTCCTTTAACTGCTTTAGGCACTCCTCCAGGGTTTCCTAAGCAAACAGAGTCAATATTATAACTAATTCATAGTATAATATCCAAAAGCCTTTCCAGCTATTGGTCTCATCAGGATTTAGGGGCAGAGCCAGAAGTGAACTCAGATTTTAGTCTGCTACTGGTCATATCATACCATGCCAGTGAAATGAATGATCAAAATCTATCAAATTTGCAAAGATTTATTTAAATTCCACTCTTTCCAACATAAATTTGTGGCAGCCCACCATAAAAGGCATATGCATATAACATAGTAAGTCAGAAATAAGAAGTTACGACCAAGAAAGAAAAATTCTATTTTTATTTGTGGGTCTCTTTATAGCAGGAAGTCCTATTAACGAACCTGCTTAGCATACCTGAATTGCATAATTGCAGATTCAAAAGCATGTTTTAAAAAAGTGATCACTTTTAAAGCAATTTACAGTCAAGCACTGTTCCTGGAGTTCCCTGGGTATTAAATAATCGAATCATCAAAACCCTAAGAGGGGGCTTCCCTACTGGCACAGTGGTTAAGAATCCGCCTGCCAGGGCTTCCCTGGTGGCGCAGTGGTTGAGAGTCCGCCTGCCGATGCAGGGGACACGGGTTCGTGCCCCGATCCCGGAAGATCCCACATGCCGCGGAGCGGCTGGGCCCGCGAGCCATGGCCGCGGAGCCTGTGTGTCCGGAGCCTGTGCTCCGCAACGGGAGAGGCCACAGCAGTGAGAGGCCCGCGTACAACAAAAAAAAAAAAAAAAAAAAAAAAAAAAAAAAAAAAAGAATCCGCCTGCCAGTGCAGGGGACACGGGTTCGAGCCCTAGTCCAGGAAGAACCCACATGCCGCAGAGCAACTAAGCCTGTGCGTCACGACTACTGAGCCTACGCTCTAGAACCCACGTGCCACAACTCCTGAAGCCTGCGCGCCTAGAGCCTGTGCTCCGCAATAAGAGAAGCCACCGCACCGCAACGAAGAGTAGCCCCCCGCTCGACGCAACTGGAGAAAGCTGGCGAGCAGCAACAAAGACCCAATGCAGCCAAAAATAAATTTATAAAACAAAAAACCCTACGAGGAAAGAATGATCACTAACTCCATGTTATTTTACAGATGAGGGAAACAGAGGCAGAGAAGTAGAGTAAGTAGAGCAGCACAGCCGAGGTCACACCACTAAGTAGCAGAGCCACACTGTGGACTCAGGAAGCTGGCTGCCATTCCTGCTCACGGAGGTGGTAGTCCTCCCTTCACCAAGGTCACTGAAATAAAATGAACACTGATAAACTATCTTAGGAGTTTTAGGAACTAAGACACTTCGGTCCTTGAAGTGGGGACACTGCTTGCAATAGGCAGAATTCTGACAGAGCCCCCAAGATGACCACTTACTGAAGTACACAAACCTTCCACTTATCCAATCAAACTCTAAATGTAGGTGCTGTAGTGAAGGGATTTTGCACATGGAATTAAGGTTCAACATCAGTTGATCTTTTAAGATAGGGAGATTATTTTAGGTGGATGTGGCCTACTCAGGCACCCCATGAAAAGGACCTGAACTCTTCCTGAATTGAAGTACAAAAGGGACAAGAGGGAGACTCTCCATTGCTGGCTCTGAAGAGGTCCAATGCTGCGGCAGGGAAGGCAAGCGAGAGGCCTCTAGGAGCTGAAACTCTCCCCCGACTGACAGCCAGCAAGGAAATGGGGCCCTCTGTCCTGCAACTGCAGAATCTGAATTATGCCAACAAGCCGGAAGAAGCCTGTAGGCATTCTTTCCCAGAGCCTCTGGACGCTAACACAGCCAGACTGACATCTTGATTTCAGCTCTGTGGCCCACACAAACTATGGTGAACATCCAACGTTTGGGGCTCAATATCTTACACTTAAATTTCACGTGCTTTAACACTCTCAGGAGGGAACCCACATGTTCCCATGTGTATCTGAGCAGGAAGCCCAGTCACGCTGTGCCTGGACTTCTGACCTACAGAACTCTGAGCTAGTCATATAGGTATTGTTTTCAGTCAGTAAGAGTGTAGTAAAAGAATTAATATTCTACTCAACCTCCAGGTTCGTGAGCAAAATAAATGATTGTCATTGTTTTAGGCCACTGTTTAGGGGTGGTTTCTTATGCAGTGATAAACAATCATAATACCTATACTTATGAAAACAGTAAGGTATATTTATACATGTTAACTGCTTTGAACAATCACTTAAAGAATGAGGAACTCTATTACCTGCCATCATTGGGAGAGGAGCTGGTATCACTTTCTGGACAGTAGCTTTTGGTACCTAACAACAATCCTACATCAGGAGTTTACCCTAAGGAAATCAAAGATGTGGGCAAAGATTTATCTACCAACATGATTTCATAAGATTGTTTATAACCAAACCCTAGAAGAAAGCTAAGAGCCTCCGAATTGGGACTGGTTTAAATAAAAACAGCTCATCATCTGAAGGAATGCGCTATGAAGCCACTAAGAATGACAAGAGGTCTCAACCAGAGTTCATGAATGGGCTTCAGGAGTGCTACATTCAAAATATATCTGTGCGTTTTTCCTGGGAGATGATGCATAAGCTTAATCAAATTCTCTGATGTAGAAGAGTAGTTAGTGACATGGCAAAATATTTCGGATACTTTTTTAAGACAAAAGAGCAGATTAGGTGTGTGTACATGCAGAGGTGGCTTTTATTTCCTTCAAGAAGTTCATTGTTTTCAAACATTTGCTCAATGAACATATATTTTTATATTCAGAACATGTTTAAAAAATTGAGAGTCTAAGAACTTCAAATTCTTTAATGGTTCATTACTAAAACCAGTCAAGTTTTCAATGGGGAAAAAGGGAAAAAATTGCAAAATTCCTCTACTTTTAATATAATGGTTTAATCAATCTTCTAAAACTGATTTCAAAGAAATTCTAAACAAATAAACAAAAAAACAAAAAACCCTCAGCACGGTCAGAGGAAGGTAGATTAAAATTCCTGACTGGTTCTAAATAGCACATCAAAGTGCAATTACATGCAACAGTTTCTCCCTCTAATGGAGGGAATTAGAACACAGTGTTCAATTTTTGTGAAAAAGTGTACCCTCCTCCTACAAAGTATTCAGAATTCATGTCCCTTACATGGAAATATGGAACCAAAAAAGTTAGAAAGTAAAATTGCTTGATATTCTATTACTTAAGTAAGACTAATGATAAGGCTTTGGAATAATTTTCCTTCCTGCCATCTGCTCTCCATTCCACCCTTCTGTACACTGGCTAGGGTGATTTTTCTGGGACAAAGCTCCCATCATATTGGATATCAAATTTTATGTTCAACTTTTCTCCATTTAACATTGAAATCAAGCATTTCTCATATAATCAGGGGATTCATAACCTTGATTTTTTTGTGTGGGCTACAAAATATTCCACTGAGTGGGTTTACTGGTTAACCATTTTACACATTTAAATTCTTTCCAACTTTTCAGTATTATCAGACAAAATAACCGTTTTTATGCATGAAGGCCTTTTTCCATATTGAGAATAACATTCTTAAAATAAATCCATAAAAATGAGTTTGAGATCAAAGCAAATGAACATTTTTAAGGCTCTGAGGTACCTACCTCCAGACTTCTTTCCAAAAGATTTCTGAGATTTACACTGCCATCAGCGATGTATCACTTGGTATATAACCTCTACTATAACTGTTGGCTTACTTCCTCACTTAGAGTGCAAGTTATTTGAAGATAGGGGGTGTATTTTATTAAGTGTTTATCCCCAGCACCTGTGCCTAGCACAACGTAGACGGTCAATAAATAATTGCTTAATAAGGAAAATCCCTGCCACACACGTACATATAAGATGTACGAGTGTGAAAGACAGACTGTGTGTTTTTCTCTAACTGGATAGATGAAAACTTGTCATCTTCTTTAATGTGCAATTTTTTTGCTTATAATTAGTCATTAAATTTCTCTTTTAGATTATATTGTAAATATTCAGATTCTCTGAGGCAAATGGGCCTGGCACTACCCATTAGCTACATAACCTTGGACAAGTTCTGTAACTCTAGGCCTCAACTTCCTCATCTATAAAATGGAGATAAACTCCCATATTACAGAGCTCTTGTGAGAATTACATGAGTTAAAACACATATAAAATTAGAAGAGTGCTTGGTACATAGAATATGTGCAATTAATGCTGAATGAATGAACATGCGAATGCAAACAGTAGTGAAGGGCTTAAAATGAAACGGTCTCATCCCACTCCCACATCCAGCACTCAAGAAGCGACCGATTCTTTACGCAGTTTTTAATTGTAAAATACGATATGTGCACTGAGAAGTGCACAGAACAAAACTCTCAATGTGACAAATAAAAAGAGAATACTTACATAAGCACTACTCGAATCTGAAAGTATTGATACTTGTCAGCATCGCAAAAACCCCCCATATCCTTTTCTCATCACAAGCTCCTTCCCTCTTCCCGGTTAAACACCAACCTCACTTCTTGACAGTCATTTCCTTTAACCTGCATGCATCCCTAACAAAAGAGTTTAGTTGTGTCAACATCTAACTTTATGTACAGGATCATAGTATATGAAGTCTTTTCTATCTTATTTCTTTCTCTCAACATTGGTTTAAAAAATTCATCCACATTGCTGCCTGTAGCTCTAGTTCATTCAATTTTATTGCTGGATAGTTTTCCCACTGTACAAATACACATCATTTATTTTTGACTGTTAATGGACATTTGGTTTGTTTTCAGTTTGTGCTAATGCAAATCATGGACAGGAATCCTGCTGTGCCCGTTATTCTGGTGCATTTACACAGGGCGGGGGTGAGGGCTGCTGGCTCACAGGCTATTTATATACCTTCAGTTGATGGAGAGGGCTAAATGCTTTCCAAAGTAGTTGTGTCGATTTATACTCCAGTATAAACAGGGTAGATGATTCCCATAGTACTTCAGGCCTACAATACCTGATACTACCAGACTTTTTATTTATGTATTTGTCAATCTGATTGACATGTAGTTTCCTTGGTTTTGACTCACTTTTCACTTATTACTTAATGAAGTTGTACACTTTTCTCTGTTTACTGGCTGTATGGATTTCCTTTTTTATGAGGTTTACGTCAAATATTGTTATTTTTATTATTTTATTATTATTATTTACTTTTGGCTGTATTGGGTCTTCGTTGCTGCGTGCAGGTTTTCTCTAGTTGCGGCGAGTGGGGGCTACTCTTCATTGCGGTGGCTTCTCTTGTTATGAAGCACAGGATCTAGGTGCGCAGGCTTCAGTAGTTGTGGCACATGGGCTCAGTAGTTGTGGCTCACGGGCTCTAGAGCACAGGCTCCGTAGTTCTGGTGCACGGGCTTCGCTGCTCCGTGGCATGTGGGATCTTCCCAGACCAGGGCTCGAACCCATGTCCCCTGCCTTGGCAGGCAGTTTCTTTTTTTTTTTTTTTTTTTTCCGTACGCGGGCCTCTCACTGTTGTGGCCTCTCCCGTTGCGGAGCACAGGCTCCGGATGCGCAGGCTCAGCGGCCATGGCTCACGGGCCCAGCCGCTCCACGGCATATGGGATCCTCCCAGACCGGGGCACGAACCCGTATCCCCTGCATCGGCAGGCGGACCCTCAACCACTGCGCCACCAGGGAGGCCCTGGCAGGCAGTTTCTTAACCACTGCGCCACCTGGGAGATCCAACTATTGTCATTTTGAATTCTTCTGCATTTCCAAGTAATACTCTCACATGACTATTTTCTCACTAAATTGGAGGCATTATCTGTTCACTTTCTGAATTACTAACAAGTAAGGGTTTAGTTCCTCTACATTCTTTCCTATGTCCACACTGCTCAGTAAAGTTATGTCATCATGAGTTATTCCACTGCTCATGATCTCTTTGACATGTAGTGATATACTTAAAAACCTACATTGTTGATCAACTAGAAACTCTCTCAACGTCACGCTTTGTAAAATAAGGACATTCATACCATCTTCCCTTTTTTCAACCTCCTGTCTACCTTCCAAACCTAGCTCTTACATTGTCAAAGTTGAAATTTATATTCTATTCTATGTGCAGTTAATTCTTCTGTTATTTGAGAGTCAGTACGGAGTAAGGTTTAAGAGAACAGGCAGAGAGCCTAAACTCAAAGCCTCGATCCAACCTTAAATTAGGTACAGCCTGGGCAAGTTCCTTCCCTGTCTTAGCTTCCTGTTCTCAAAAGTAGGAATGATATTAGCACCAACCTCATAAGGCTATTCAGAGGATTAAATGAGTTAATATATGCAAAAACACTTAGAGCCTAATATATACTAAGTACATACTACTACACAATACATTTCAGTACATACCAAGTTAATACTCATACATACTAAGTATTGTTTACTTTAGTTATTTGTGATTACATGCACGTTGACAATAAAAGCTGCAAACCAAGACAGTATTGCCATTATTACAATGAAATTAATATTGCCCACTGCAGATGTACTGTGTCTCTGTGTATAGACTACACCTCGTTCCATACTGTGCCAGTGTCACTGCCCTTGTGCAGGGTGACCACATACCCCAAGCCACCTTGGGCTGTTCCAGTTTATACCTGTTGTCCTGATGTTACAGCATTAGAGTGCCTCCTTACACAGTTGAAGTGTAAGGAGTTTGGACAAGTTCCGGTTTGGACAACAAATTAGATACGTGGTCATTACCCCTGTGTGTCACTGAAAAGGGGGACATCTATAGTGTCAAGCTGAAGTGGATTCTTCCCTTCCTCACCAATAGTAGGTTAAAAATCAACCATAGTTTAGTGTGCTTCAGGTTTATGTCCGTAGAGCCTTTTCTCCTCTGGAGTTCAAGTTCCTTCTCCTCTTCCTCTCCCTCCTCCCTTCCAACAGTGCCTAACACCTAGTAAGTACGATATGCCTCAAGGTGTTTCGAAGCTCTCAATCACACAATCAATAGAAGCCTCTCCATTCTAGACTAGCTGCAATCTGCACTGAATGCCCTATTACCTTCCTTCTTGGTTTATTGCCTCATTTTGCTGGATTATTTCTATAAATAGCTTAAGGTATAGCACAGGAAGTCAATTTTTCAAATTTCTTTGGGTACAAAATATCTTCTTCAGCCTCCACGTATGACTGATAGTTTGGCTGGATACAAACCCCTAGGGTGAAAATTATGTGCCTGAAAAACTTTGGAGGTATCTTTCTAATGCCTTCCAGGATCCATGGTGCTCATGACAAGTATGATAAAGTCAGATTTTAACCTTTTTTTTTAGGTGACCAGTATTTTTCTCTCTGGAATGGATGTATCCTCTCAGTATTTTATTCTATTTTAATTTATTTTTTCAGTATTTGAAAGTTTCACAAGGAAGGGTGCCTAGGTATGAGTCTATTCTTGCTCATCTTGCATAACTATTTTCAATCTGAGGCCTGATGTCTACTTTCAGCTGTGGGGAATTTTGTTGCCCTTTGACAGCTTCCCTCCATTTTTTTTCTGGGTCTGGAGTTTCTAATAGTAACATGTGGGATCTCCCAGATGCAGCCTCTCTAACATATTTCTATCACATTTTCCATTGTGTCTTTCTTTTTTATATACTGAGAAATTTTTTAAATTCCTACTGAATTTATTTCAGCAACCATATTTTCATTTCCAGGAGAACTCTTTTGCTTTCTGACCATTCTCCTTTTCATTAATACCCTAGTCTTATTTTATAGTTGCTAGCTCTTTTTAAACCTCTCTCAGGATACTAATTAGGGTTTTTTCTTAAATTATTCTGTTCCCTAAATTGTCCCTGGTCCTACTAGGATATGCTTTCACTCTTTTTCCCCCTCTCTCATGTTGTAAGCTTTACTCAACTAACAGGCAAATGACAGTTATTTTCTATTTAAGAATGAGCGCAGAAAGCTCCCTGAAGTCAACGATTGATTGGCTTCTTATGCAGGAAGAAGCGGGCAGTAACTGTAATAGGATCTCCCCCAAACACAATTTTCTAGCGTGAAAAAACTCACACTAGCTGCCCCAGTTCTCGCCAGTTTCACTGTTTTCAAAATGAAATCATCTCATTTCAGGAGGGTGAGGGCGGGGCTGGGAGTCCACTCCTCCAAACACAACCCTTCAATGAGCTCCCCTATTTCAGTCACACTTTTAACTAACTCCACACTCTCTCCTACATGCGCATCAAAGCACGGAGCTACTTCTGCAGGTGGGGTCAGAATCCTCCTCAGTTGCACGTGGTCCCTGTGCATATTCTAGGTGATGCTTTTCCTCTGTTCTACTGCTTCAGTTTCACACTCTTCCACCTGTCTTCTCTCTTTCAAAACTATGTTGAAATCTCTTGATTGTTGTGGGCATATATACTTAAACACTTTGATACCATCATTGTAGTGTCTTGTCAAAACAGAGAAGAGCTAAAAGGGTTCTCAGTGCATTCTGAATCTGCTATTCTGTGGTCCCAGTGTTTAAACTTCTTGGACTTCCCCACTGTCTATTACTGCTTTTACAAATACAATCTCGTGGTCTATTCGTGAAGGAAATGAATACACCACAACTAAAAGGACAAGGAATGCGGGTTAGATGCTCTAGGGTCTTGTCATACTCTGCCATTTACTAATAAACCACTTACGTTCTACAAATTGTAGGTGCTCATTTATAAAACGAAAGGGAGTAACTCTACATGAACTATAGATTTCTCCTACTCTAACATTTCATAATTTTCTAAGTTCTTTTCTTAAAATTTCTCTATATTATCATTAATTTTAATTAAAAAATAAAAAACTAACTCTTTTCAAAATCAAAGAGTAATTCCCGTAGTCCTACAATAATGGGATAATTAGTTCTGAAACCTGTCAAGTGTCATGTTTCATATGAAGAGAAAATCATATTAAATAATTTTTAAAAATTAAACGTGGACTTTGTAGCACAAAGACAAGGTCCCCCCGAAATGGTGTTCCTTTATTTACTAGAAATGTTCAGCTCTGCATTAAAGTTGAAATAAAATAAATATATTAACTTTGAGGTGCAAAAATTTCTTATAAAAATCAATTTTTCTTTTCTATCCATACAAACAAAAGTATGGAATGACATGAGAGGTCAGGTTTATTTGGTAATAGAACGTAGCTTCTTGATATTTTTGATTTTAGGAAAGGAGAATATCAACATCAAAACTTTTTTCAACTTTATTTTTATTTAAAATGAGGCCATATTTTCCTCTTATAAAAAGAGAGTTCAACTAGAACTGTCAATTTTCTCATCTGTAAAACAAGAGCACTGAATCAGCTGACTGTATTCATTCAGAACTCAATTTCCTTATCTTATGATCACTAAACTTCTCCCTAAATCTAATATACTAAGGTTCTAAGGAAAGGAAAATATATTACTAACGACATGTTTTGATTTTAGTTCCTTAGAGTTCAAATGTCCACCATTCACCTTGGTCTAAGCTTAAGGAATCATTGAAGGGGATACAGTGCAGGTGGGAGGAGAAAACAGAACCCTCACACAAGCTGTGCAGTGTTGCAATCAGCCTTCCGTTTGAAAAATAATCTATTCTATAGCTTTAAAGTGGTAACTTTGTACCTGCAATGCTTCTTGTTTCAAACGGATTTTCTCTGGCTCCTCCTGAACACGTTCTGAGGAATCATCGACCTCTTCGATTTCTGAGGAGGAAGGACTCTCTACTGTCACAGTCACAGGAAATTCTGATGGACCTGAGTGTCACAAGAAGAAGATAGGAAACCACAGAGTTGTTAAACTAAAGTGCAAAGAAAGAAGACAAGATTGTATAAAAGACAACACAAGCCAGATACCAAATATCCAAATATTAGAGGACATTTAACAAAAGTGATCTGAGGTATCATTATTTATAAATGTCTCTCACTGCTCTTTAGTGTAAAATAGGCAATGACTAAGTAAAAGTACAGGAACTTATTTTTGCTATGTTACTGTACAGACCTCTGTTGTACGTGGTTAGGATTAGTAATGGGAATTGCCCATATTATTTTATTAAGTTTCTTTCACAGAAGCCAAGTGAAGATCCAAGGTAAACATTTTTTCTCAGATCAACTTTATACTGCAAATGAAAAATTTATTCTTCACCATCAGACAAAAACAGTCTGGAAGAAAATGTAGTTTTTCAGAGGAAAATACATCAGTAAAGGGACTGATGAATAATCAGAAAGTCAACATATCTAAGCTGTGAATAATAGACATTAGAATTTTAAAAGATAAATCACATACACACACACAACTAAAACTGACCCATCAAAAACTTCATCTTCTCACCACCCTTAAGCCAAAACTAGGGCAACAATTCTCCCAGCAAGCTTCACTGCCACTGCAGTGTTGTTCAATAGGACATTTCCAAACATTTAAAACTGACCTGGCCACAACCCCATAAAAGTCTACACATCATAAAGAGCTGTGCTGGGATTATATAACCACGCAGAAGACAAGTCACTAGGACATCATGTTGACAACAAGCAGCAAACCCTGCAGCCTAGGAAAACCCTAACAGGAGAACGAGGTGCACACCCCTCTCTCCGGGAACGCAAGGCCAGGACTGACACCCAAGATGCTCTTCTCTCAACCTCAGCAGTGGTGCCTTTCACAGAGCAACTAGGCAGTCTCCCAAGACCACTGGGAAGGAGAATCTGATACTGACAGTATTCACTTGCCACGAGGCCATAAGCGAGGGAATGTGTGTGGCCTTGGTGAGAGAGCAGAGGTTTGGGAGATGTTGCTTTATATTGGCTTTCAGATCAGGAATTTGTACATATAGCCCGCAAACAACGTTTCTTGAAAACATGCGAATATTCTTGAGTATGACAGCTCCATGTGAGGGGTCAGAAATGGCAGTCAAGTTCGTTTCACTGGGTAACAGCTGATTTGCGGACTGGAAAACAGGCTTCCTTGTTTACAGACATAGCCACAAGGCTGCCCGTTGTGTGCCAAATCCACACAACTACACAGTTGCATTGGGAGAGCGACCAAACATGTTTTACATGGATTTATTTCAGAGAGGGAAATGCTTCATGTAAGGCTCTGTCAATTTAAAAAGCAAGAAGAAGCTGGAGTAGCAATTCTCATATCAGATAAAATAGACTTTAAAATAAAGACTACTAGAAGAGACAAAGAAGGACACTACATAATGATCAAGGGATCGATCCAAGAAGAAGATATAACAATTGTAAATATTTATGCACCCAACATAGGAGCACCTCAATACATAAGGCAAATACTAACAGCCATAAAAGGAGAAATCGACAGTAACACACTCATAGTAGGGGACTTTAACACCCCACTTTCACCAATGGACAGATCATCCAAAATGAAAATAAATAAGGAAACACAAGCTTTAAATGATACATTAAACAAGATGGACTTAATTGATATTTATAGGACATTCCATCCAAAAACAACAGAATACACATTTTTCTCAAGTGCTCATGGAACATTCTCCAGGATAGATCATATCTTGGGTCACAAATCAAGCCTTGGTAAATTTAAGAAAATTGAAATTGTATCAAGTATCTTTTCCGACCACGATGCTATGAGACTAGATATCAATTACAGGAAAAGAGCTGTAAAAAATACAAACACATGGAGGCTAAACAATACACTACTTAATAACGAAGTGATCACTGAAGAAATCAAAGAGGAAATTAAAAAATACCTAGAAACAAATGACAATGGAGACACGACGACCCAAAACCTATGGGATGCAGCAAAAGCAGTTCTAAGAGGGAAGTTTATAGCAATACAATCCCACCTTAAGAAACAGGAAACATCTCGAATAAACAACCTAACCTTGCACCTAAAGCAATTAGAGAAAGAAGAACAAAAACATCCCAAAGTTAGCAGAAGGAAAGAAATCATAAAAATCAGATCAGAAATAAATGAAAAAGAAATGAAGGAAATGATAGCAAAGATCAATAAAACTAAAAGCTGGTTCTTTGAGAAGATAAACAAAATTGATAAACCATTAGCCAGACTCATCAAGAAAAAAAGGGAGAAGACTCAAATCAATAGAATTAGAAATGAAAAAGGAGAAGTAACAACTGACACTGCAGAAATACAAAAGATCATAAGAGATTACTATAAGCAACTCTATGCCAATAAAATGGACAACCTGGAAGAAATGGACAAATTCTTAGAAATGCACAACCTGCCGAGACTGAACCAGGAAGAAATAGAAAGTATGAACAGACAAATCACAAGCACTGAAATTGAAACTGTGATAAAAAATCTTCCAACAAACAAAAGCCCAGGACCAGATGGCTTCACAGGCGAATTCTATCAAGCATTTAGAGAAGAGCTAACACCCATCCTTCTGAAACTCTTCCAAAATATAGCAGAGGGAGGAACACTCCCAAATTCATTCTACGAGGCCACCATCACCTTGATACCAAAACCAGACAAGGATGTCACAAAGAAAGAAAACTACAGGCCAATATCACTGATGAACATAGATGCAAAAATCCTCAACAAAATACTAGCAAACAGAATCCAACAGCACATTAAAAGGATCATACACCATGATCAAGTGGGGTTTATTCCAGGAATGCAAGGATTCTTCAATATACGCAAATCAATCAACGTGATACACCATATTAACAAATTGGAGAAAAACCATATAATCATCTCAATAGATGCAGAGAAAGCTTTCGACAAAATTCAACATCCATTTATGATAAAAACCCTGCAGAAAGTAGGCATAGAGGGAACTTTCCTCAACATAATAAAGGCCATATATGACAAACCCACAGCCAGCATCGTCCTCAATGGTGAAAAACTGAAACCATTTCCACTAAGATCAGGAACAAGACAAGGTTGCCCACTTTCACCACTCTTATTCAACCTAGTTTTGGAAGTTTTAGCCACAGCAATCAGAGAAGAAAAGGAAATAAAAGGAATCCAAATTGGAAAAGAAGAAGTAAAGCTGTCACTGTTTGCAGATGACATGATACTATACATAGAGAATCCTAAAGATGCTACCAGAAAACTACTAGAGTTAATCAATGAATTTGGTAAAGTTGCAGGATACAAAATTAATGCACAGAAATCTCTGGCATTCCTATATACTAATGATAAAAAATCTGAAAGTGAAATCAAGGAAACACTCCCATTTACCATTGCAACAAAAAGAATAAAATATCTAGGAATAAACCTACCTAAGGAGACAAAAGACCTGTATGCAGAAAATTATAAGACACTGATGAAAGAAATTACAGATGATACAAATAGATGGAGAGATGTACCATGTTCTTGGATTGGAAGAATCAACATTGTGAAAATGACTCTACTACCCAAAGCAATCTACAGATTCAATGCAATCCCTATCAAACTACCACTGGCATTTTTCACAGAACTAGAACAAAAACTTTCACAATTTGTATGGAAACACAAAAGACCCCGAATAGCCAAAGCAATCTTGAGAACGAAAAATGGAGCTGGAGGAATCAGGCTCCCTGACTTCAGACTATACTACAAAGCTACAGTAATCAAGACAGTATGGTACTGGCACAAAAACAGAAAGATAGATCAGTGGAACAGGATAGAAAGCCCAGAGTTAAACCCACGGACATATGGTCACCTTATCTTTGATAAAGGAGGCAGGAATGTACAGTGGAGAAAGGACAGTCTCTTCAATAAGTGGTGCTGGGAAAACTGGATAGGGACATGTAAAAGTATGAGATTAGATCACTCCCTAACACCATACACAAAAATAAGCTCAAAATGGATTAAAGACCTAAATGTAAGGCCAGACACTATCAAACTCTTAGAGGAAAACATAGGCAGTACACTCTATGACATAAATCACAGCAAGATCCTTTTTGACCCACCTCCTAGAGAAATGGAAATAAAGACAAAAATAAACACATGGGACCTAATGAAACTTAAAAGCTTTTGCACAGCAAAGGAAACCATAAACAAGACCAAAAGACAACCCTCAGAATGGGAGAAAATATTTGCAAATGAAGCAACTGACAAAGGATTAATCTCCAAAATTTATAAGCAGCTCATGCAGCTCAATAACAAAAAAACAAACAACCCAATCCAAAAATGGGCAGAAGACCTAAATAGACATTTCTCCACAGAAGATATACAGACTGCCAACAAACACATGAAAGGATGCTCAACATCTTTACTCATTAGAGAAATGCAAATCAAAACTACCATGAGATATCATCTCACACCAGTCAGAATGGCCATCATCAAAAAATCTAGAAACAATAAATGCTGGAGAGGGTGTGGAAAAAAGGGAACACTCTTGCACTGCTGGTGGGAATGTGAATTGGTACAGCCACTATGGAGAATGGTATGGAGGTTCCTTAAAAACCTACAAATAGAACTACCATATGACCCAGCAATCCCACTACTGGGCATATACCCTGAGAAAACCATAATTCAAAAAGAGACATGTACCAAAATGTTCATAGCAGCCCTATTTACAATAGCCCGGAGATGGAAACAACCTAAGTGCCCATCATCGGATGAATGGATAAAGAAGATGTGGCACATATATACAATGGAATATTACTCAGCCATAAAAAGAAACGAAATTGAGCTATTTGTAATGAGGTGGATAGACCTAGAGTCTGTCATACAGAGTGAAGTAAGTCAGAAAGAGAAAGACAAATACTGTATGCTAACACATATATATGGAATTTAAGAAAAAAAAATGTCATGAAGAACATAGGGGTAAGACAGGAATAAAGACACAGACCTACTAGAGAATGGACTTGAGGATATGGGGAGGGGGAAGGGTAAGCTGTGACAAAGTGAAAGAGCGGCATGGACATATATACACTACCAAACGTGAGGTAGATAGCTAGTGGGAAGCAGCCGCATAGCACAGGGAGATCAGCTCGATACTTTGTGACTGCCTGGAGGGGTGGGATAGGGAGGGTGGGAGGCAGACGCAAAAGGGAGGGGATATGGAAACATATGTATATGTATAACTGATTAAATTTGTTATAAAGCAAAAAAATAAAATAAAATAAAATAAAATAAAAATAAATTAAAAAATAAAATAAACAAATAAATAAATAAAAAATAAAAAGCAAGAAGAATGACCATCCACCTTTCCCAATTCAAGCCCTATATATCATAAATATGATAGCTACACACCACCAACTGATTACATACATCACGAGCTTTGATGAATGGAAAGCCCCTAAAAAGATAGCAACAAAACGAAGTTAGATCTTCATGTAAATACATCACCAGTTAAACCCAGTTAATACAACTATTTAGTAGTATGAACAGTATCCATACAGAATTGTGTATAAAAATAAATAAGCTCAAAACAAGGACCTGGAGGGCTCTGCTACGGAGAAAACACAACAGAATTCAGCCTACTGGCTTGCTAATAACGCTCTGAACTGCTGAGAGGCCCCTTCAGCTCCTATGTTCAGGATGGTTGAGATTTCAGTCTCTCTTCTTTAAATGGTGATATTAATCGTTCTCTAATTTACCACCCTGTGTGACGAGGATGGACCTGCGATTAAGTGTCTCAGGAAGAAGACAGGAAACCACAGAGCTGTGAAACTCAAGTGCAAACACTGGGGATTCAACACTATAGTTTATGCAACAGCAATTCACATTACCATTTGCAAAAAAGTAGTTGGTTGTCCAGTGGGGATTAGAAACATCCATTTAACATGAGCAACTGAACAGATATTTTACACAGGAACTACTTCAAGTACTATTTAAAATCAATTCTCTTTGTTTTCTTAAGCAATTGTTAATCCCCAATTTCCTGATTACTACCAAGTAAGTCACCTGAAGATCATCTAGAGCCATCTATTTCACTTAGCAAGCCTAAAGCTATAATTCAACCATTTTATTTACTGTTCTGGGACAAAAATTACTATGAACAGCTATCCCCTGGATAAGAAATCAGGTAATGCTAGTTTGACTCACTAAATCTGATTTACTGAGTTAATAAGCCAGTTGATTTAGGTCTAATGCATATTTTTCATCCATTCTGCATTAAACTATTTCCCATGCCTAAAATGTCTTTTTTCCCATTCGTACGTATCCAAATTCCTACTTCTGTGCTGTAGGGCTTCGCTCAACTACACCTGCCTTTAATCAAACTTTTCTCACATGCACAATTGGTGATCATTTTAGTCTCCTCAAGACTCCCACGGAGTTACCTCTGTTGTGACACTTGAGAAACAACTTGAAACTCCCAATTACTTTTAATTTTTCTTCCTTAGAGGGCTCATTAGGCAGAAGCCAAGCCATGTGTGAGTTACCTTTTTTCCTCTACACAAAGCACCAGAGACCACCCACATAATACAAGTTCCAAAATAAAGAACTCTAAATGACTGAAAAAGACAGGGAATGCAAACAGCTTACCTGTTGCTTTTTGCACTTTCTGCAGGACACAATGGCCGGAAACCAGACACTCCAGGTGGTAGCGCTTCAGGAGGGTAGCATTCTTTACCAGCAGAGTGTTTCCTTCCATTACTTACAGGCTTCTTTGCGGCCAAGACTACGTTTGACAAAGCATGGAAAGAAGGAATCAAGATGCACCAAAGGTCTACAGAGCAACTGTCACACGTGCACACGTCGAAAGGAATCAAAAAGGCACTTGACAATGATGCCAAGCCCATTTAAAAAGAGGATCGGTTTTGTACAAAGGTTTTACATAAGCCAGCATTTTTTTTTTTTTTTTTTTTTTTTTGCGGTACGCGGGCTTCTCACTGTTGTGGCCTCTCCCGTTGCGGAGCACAGGCTCTGGACGCGCAGGCTCAGCGGCCATGGCTCACGGGCCCAGCCGCTCCGCGGCATGTGGGATCTTCCCAGACCAGGGCACGAACCCGTGTCCCCTGCATCAGCAGGCGGACTCTCAACCACTGCGCCACCAGGGAAGCCCTAAGCCAGCATTTTTAAAAAATATAAGTTCTCTACAGTAACAAGTTATTTTAACTAAAACAAAAGTATTGAGATGTGCAGAAATGCAAAAATAAAGTTTAAAAAAAGATCCCAAAGTATGATACATTTTATGTATCATGCAGAAACACTCAAGTTTCCTGAATCGTAGAACACCTTTGGCATTTCTGAATCTCAAGGACACAGAAACACAGATATACCCATGACTTCTGCCAAACAGAATCTTCAGAAGTAGACCAAAAGTTAAATTTAAGATGAATTTTTCTATGTAAAAACAATACAAATTATAAGGCTGCAAGTTGCTGGGGGGTAGGTGAGTCAATTTTACCTTCCTATAAGCCTGTCAACCTTCACTGCTCCTTTGATTTCATATAGAAAACACAAAAAAACCAAATGAAACCCACTGGATGAAAGAGTGAAATGTGGAGACTTACCCTATATTTCAGCAGTAAAGAGGCAAGTATCTTTATATGAAACATTTGGTTGCAGAAACTAGACCTACGTGTTAATATTTTACTTAGAACAAGCCATATATTAAAATTCACATTTAAATATTTAATTTGAATTTACTGAAAACAAACATCATAGGTTAAAATGGTTATATTTATCCTTCAAAGCTACTATATTTTATTTTATTTATTTATTTAATAGATCTTGATTGGAGTATAATTGCTTCACAATTCTGTGTTAGTTTGTTACACAACAAAGCGAATCAGCCATATATGCATACACATGTCCCCATATCCCACCCTCTTGAGCCTCCCTCCCACCCTCCCTATCCCACCCCTCTAGGTCATCGCAAAGCACCAAGCTGATCTCTCTGTGCTATGCTGCTGCTTTCTACTATATTTTAGCAGCATTAGGATGCAGGGTAAAATGGAGTGTATGTGGTAATAGAGGACAAATATTTCATAGAGTGTAGCTTATTGATAATCACCACACGATCCTGTGTGATTTACATGCCTCTTAAAAATATATAGGAGCTCAGTTCATTTTGTGCTATTTTATTGTGTTTTTTAACTTCATTGCCATCAAAAAAAATGTTTGTATGAATACGGTTTGTATGTGTATACCCTTCCTTTACTTTCAGAAACTAATGCAAATACATTTGTATTAAAATTTTTTTAAATTACACTTTTCTTGTTAGGAGATTAAAAAATTTCTAATAAAAGTTCCCATCTTTTATTAGGCATACATAAGTACAATACAAATGTGACACAATTCACACCATTATTTCACTCCTATACTCACCTGGATCTAGGTATATACCCAGATACTGATTTGGCTTACCTCTATGTCTCCAAATAACTGAGGCAAATACAAAAAAAAGCCCAAGAAATAAAATTACTCTTAAAAGAGCTCAATGAGCTTGTATACTTCAGTTACATTTCCACTTTGTTTAATCATGCTAACTAAAAAAAAATGTTTAACTGTTCTCATTCCATGATGCCCTATTATTCTGTACTAATTTTACAGAATTCCTAATATGTTTTACATATACATGTTTTATTTATATATCTTTCCATTTCTAATATCATAGCAAAAGTCAATGTAGCTATTTTAAGAATGCTTTACATAGGATATAAACTTTTAATAATAATATCTAATTAGTGTGATATCACAAATCTTAACTTCTTTGAATGTACTATTTGATTATTAAAATATCACTCTCTTGAAATAACAATTGGCAGACGATCATAAGCTTTTTTTTGACTTCATAAACACTCTTAACAACTTATTTAATACACTATTGTCCAAGCAAGTTGATTAATAGACAATCAAAAACATACAACTTTAAGTAGAAAAAAAAAAGCTGTATTTATGAAGATGTTTACAATAGTTTATTTGAGGTTATTTCCAATTTTTCACCAATTTAAGAAATTGACCTACTCAATGAAACCTTGTGAATGCAATGTTAAAAAGTATAACTATGAATCACAGAATTTAAATTTAGTATGAAAAGAATGGCAAATTATATTGAAGCTATGTGGAATTATGTTTATAGACAGCAGGAAGAGAAAACTAAAATGTAAATATTGCTTGATAGGATAATGGGATTAGAGGTGGTCTTTTAAATTTTTCATTTTTATGCTAATACAATACCTTTATAAAACTCAAAAATCTTCAAACAACACATTTTTTTAAAATTGTGGTAGACTACACAAAACAGAAAATTTATAATTTTAACCATTTTAAAGTGGACCGTTCTGTGATATGAAGTCAACAAATTTTTAAAACTTTCAGAGGGCACCTGAATAAAAGATGTGCTGTCCACTGGTGATTTTAATGTATCTGGTATATAACTAAAGTCACCACAAAACTCTTTCTGGGAAATTGGCAGATCATAAAAATAAAAAATTTATTTTGCTTTTTATTAAACCTTATTGTTTTGCTGTTTCAAAATTCAAATTTACTCACAAGAAACAGTTTCATATTAGATTTGGTTTCACAAATGCTGCTCCTGCTATTCATTCTTATCACCAAAAAAAAAAGACTATTTGTGACTAACGATAATATGTTACAGAAAATAAAAAGTTAAAAGGTTTTCAATCTGCAGATCTGGGAACCTAAATTAAAGCATCACACAACATTTTCAAAAACAGAAAAGCCATGTGATTTGACTAAAATCTTAGTTTTAAGATGGCAGAAAGTACCTTGATAATTTTCTTTTAAGAAAGAAAGAAAACCAAGCCATTAAAGAGAAATTCTTCCGAGAGAACTGAAACATGTTATATAACTCTGACTTGGCACTCCTTCCATCTGGAGAACTTTTTTGGTAACTGTTTTCATCACAGAATGATCTAAAGTAAAATGAATTGAAATTAGAGTAATTATTTTCCAGTGAGTGGCTATTTCCATTTAAAACCAAAAGCCAACTAATTATTGCTTTTCCCATAAATTTAAATATGAAATCTACATTATATAATTATACACTTATTTCCCCTTGTGTATTCTAATTTCTTCCTCAGAAACCTAAGATGCCATCTTGCAGACTGCCCACAGTGGCTACTATTTTGGCAGCAGCAAAGGTCAACTTGAAACATTTTGCATCTAAAGTGGCTTTGGCTACCTTTGGATACAAAGTACAGTCTGAGCACCGTCCAGACGCTTAGATACCTAAAGAGCATCTAAGATATCAAACCAGGGCATCCAAGATAACAAACCAAGTCCTGATATTCCCTCAAAAGCTGCTCCTCCCATCAGCCCCCTTCTTCTAAGTGATACTACCCAGTTGCACACATAATCATCAACGACTTGTCTCCTTGGTACTATTTCTTTCATACCTCACATCTATCTGCAGGTCTTGATAGCTACACCCTCAAAACACAACCTGAATTCAACCACTTTTCACTTGCTGCAAACTTCCAACCTAACCTAGGCCATAAACATCTCTTATTTGGAGCACTGGGATAGTCTCCTAACTGGTCACCCTGTTCCTCTTTTATTTTATTTTTTTTTTTTTTGAGGTACACGGGCCTCTCACTGTTGTGGCCTCTCCCGTTGCGGAGCACAGGCTCAGGACGCGCAGGCTCAGCGGCCATGGCTCACGGGCCTAGCCATTCCGCGGCACGTGGGATCTTCCCGGACCGGGGCACGAACCCGCGTCCCATGCATCGGCAGGCGGATTCTCAACCACTGCGCCACCAGGAAAGCCCCCTGTTCCTCTTCTTTATCCTCCCAAGTCCCTTCTCTATACCAGGTCACCTTATTCAGATACGATTTGCATCATGCCTTTTTCCAGTTCAAACCCCTCTACTCATTTAGAATAATCCACATCTTTACTCTGGCCTTCAAGACTTTACAAGAGCAGACCCCTGGCTAGCTCCTTGACCTCATGTCATACCACACTCTTCTTCACTCGGTACTCTGCCCAGATTGGTCTCCTTGCTTTTCCTTAAATACTCCACCCACCTACATGCCTACATACTCATTGCCTCCTTGTCCTGGAATGTGCTTACTCCACATCTTCCATGGCTTGCTCCTCTCTTCATTCAGGTCTCCGTTCAAATGCCACTTCTCCAGTGAAGCTGTCCCCTAACAAATCTATCCAATGGAGTCCTACCTGCTCTCCCTCACTCTCCTTACATTAAGATAGTTTTGCACTTCCTACTCTCTAAAATTATATGACTTATCTATTTACTCATTTCTATCTGATCTCCTTCACTAGAATGTAAGCTACATGAGGGCAAGACTTTTGTCTGTCTGGTTCACTGCTTTATCCCTAGTCCCTAAACCCGTATCTGGCACACAGAAGATGATTACAAAATTACTTGTGAATCTGACAAATGAATAAAGTACTCCTGGCAAGAATTCAGAGGTTGCACAGGAAAGAAAGAATGCTCTTGGTGGAAGCAGGCTTAGTATCTAGGTTCACCTCTATTCAGAGTAGAGATAAGAAAAATTGACAAGTATAATTCACTTTAATTAGTACCTTAGCTGCTAAAAACATAAGGGAAGTGCAACACTAGAAAAGTACAGTTGAAGCTTGAACAACATGGGTTTGAACCTCACGGGTCCACTGACACACGCATAGTTTTCAATACATATGTACTATCGTCCTACATGATCCAAGGTTGGTTGAATCCACACATGTGGAACCACTGACTATAAACTTATACCCAGATCTTCAACTGCGTAGGGGTCGACACCCCTAAGCCCACGTTGTTCAAGGGCCCACTGTATATGATGAGGAAAGTTAAACACATTAAGTTTTAAAAAACTGTCAATACCTGAACAAATTTTTTGTTTTGCTATGTGTTTATCAATTTAAAAAAAGTGACCACATACCAACAAGCAGATTTTTTCTTATATCCAGAACGAGCAGAGTTCTGTTGGTTTCAAGGGCCTTTAGGAAAGCCTTTGCTCCTTCACTGGTGAGGCCGCACTGCTGCAGGTCAAGTGCTTTTCGATGAAAGACAAAAGGTCACTTGCTAACTCTACAGATTTAACATATAGACAACTCTCATTTTCTCACGTGTGGAAGAGTCCTGCACAAGACAAGTCATGGCAGGTTTGTAATTTTGGCTATGGAAAAAAACAGAAACATATACGCACACACATAATGCATAATCCAATTTAAAAACCTCTTCTTGGATGTGCAATGATAACCCTGGCTTTAGTAACAATAAATCAGACAACATATTTTACAATTACAGAACTGAAGAATAACTGTATATAACCTATGAGCAAAAAGCATCACAAAATGAATCTCAGTTCATAATTAGCAAGGGCGGCAGGGGCGTGTAAACCTCACAAGCAAAACCTGGTGGAGCTCAGAAATGCACTGCATTCTTCTGATCATGATCTTCAGCTCCAAATCACACTTGAAACTAGTTCAAAGGGGAAAACAAAATAGAAGAAATGTAATAACTGTTAGTTTTAGAGGAAAAAAAGACAAGTCTAAGAGGATACAAATAATAAAAACTTTCAACAATGTGTGAATACAGAATACATACTAAAAACCTATCATGAAAGTATGATGGTCAAGAACCCTCGCAGTAAAAGGTCAGACAAAAACCAGAAAAACGGATCATGAATTCTAGTAGTTCTGGGGCTGAACAACCTACTCATTTAAACCAAAGGGATCATCACTAAAGCCCAGGGATTAAAAACTATTACATGAAAGGAAACTATCATGAGTCTTTTGTTTAAGTGTTGTGTGGACCATCACATTAAAATAACTGGAGTCTTTCAACACCCCCATGACACACAGAAATAGCAAGTCAGACATACGGATCTGACAGGATATGATACAACCCTTACAAGCTCTCACTACAGAAGAATGGACACAGGGTATAATTAACCAAATAGCCAAATTAATACAAACAGCCAGTAAACCTCACCAGTCAATCAAATGAATACAAAATAAAACACAATGTGGTTATTCTCCTATCAGATGAAGCCAAGATTCTGTAAGAAAAGCCTTTAAATAATGTCTATACCCTTTGGATCCAACAACTCTCTTTCTAAGAATTTAACCAAAAGAAATAGTCAGAGATATAGGTAAGGATATATATCAGAGTACTATTTGTAACTGAAAAACTGGGCAAAGCTTATATACAAGAATGGATAAGCTATGTGCACTGTGGCATATTCATATAATGGAATACTGAACAATCACAAAAAATGATGCAGGAGATGCAAATTTACTGACTTGCTAAAATGCTCATACTAAATTAATTGAAAAAAGTTATAAAATTTGGAGTAATCCCACTTGCATAGAAAATGGAGAGGTACTCATTTTTTTAGTTTTACATTTTTTTACAAGTGCTACAGGCCAGTGTTTGTGAGAGGCAGGCTTCGCATCTACTGTTGGGGTGGACTACAAATTGGCATAGCCTTTCTGGGTGGTAATTTGGCCATGTGTATCAAATGTCTTAAAAATAGGTCACACTTAGTCATTCCACTTGTAGTACCTTATTCTACAGAAGTAATCCCGATGGACACAGAGATGTATATACAACGTATTCACATTGTTTCTGACAGGGAAAAGCAAACTGTCTAAATAGAATTGCAAAGAATCGATTAAACTATGGGACATCAATACGACACAATACTACATGATACATCATTAAGTGAAAAAAGCAGGAATATGAAATAGCAGGTATACTACAATTCTATTTTTGTAATCCCTAAGTGTACATGTATATTTGTAGAAAAAAAAAAGACTGAAAGTATATACGTCAAAATGAACAGTGATTATATCTGGGTATTAAAATTATAGGTAATTGTTCTCTTGTTACTCTGTATTTTCTATAAAGGATATATGCAACTCTTAGAGAAAGTTTAAAAGCAAAATAAAAGCTATCAGTAAAATGAGGCTTTAAAAAATCCTATCACAATAGTATCATGCCAAAAGCTAAGCATATTAAAAATTCAATATTTTCAATTTTAGAATTTCCCTCTAAGCCATAAATCCTAAGAGATTCTGCCAAAGCACTTGCACCCAGGTCACCAATGAGCGGGTTGCAGTTCAGAGTGATGCGCCTCAAACCAGCCATGCAGTCAAGAACACGTCTCCTGGAATGAAGACTCTCAGCCCAGGTTTCTTCATGCCTTCTGGTAGTCTGATACTTCAAAGATTTAATGGGATGAAATTAAGATGCTTGAATAAGGAAACAGGGTGTGCCTGAGTATGGCTTATTCTGTCAGAGATTTACACACACACGCAGATCAAGCATATATGCCAGGAGCATCAACCTGAGAAATTCAACAGTCACTTCTGGTTTACGAGTCCAGTGACCCAGATTCTGCTCGGTCAGTGATTAGATTCTAGCCACTGCATTTCCTGTTTCTGAACACTTACGTAAAGTTGGACAACTCAATTACAGTCTATGAATTATTTTCCTTATCTTCTAAGTCAGGGAATTGGTTCTAAATTCTATCTTTGCTGAGGCCCTATATTTCATCATCCTGTCCTCCAATGGCCTCCAAACACCTCACTGGGCAAACCATAAGAAAACTTTTTAATATGCATCTTATTTATTAACAAATTATATACACAAAGTTCCATACATAGTATTTATGTACATGATAAACTACACAGATTTTTTAAAATAATACAAAGGTAAAAATGTTCTAATATTTTCTTTTCCTAACTCCTAAGGCATTATTTTATTTTACTTATTTTTTTACAAAGATTTATTTATTTGTTTGTTTGTTTGTTTGGCTGTGCCGGGTCTTTAGTTGCAGCATGCCGGATCTTTTAGTTGTGGCATGTGGGCTCTTAGTTATGGCAGGCACGTGGGATCTAGTTCCTTGAGCAGGGATCGAACCCAAGCCCCCTACATTGGGAGCACATAGTGTTAACTGCTGGACCGCCAGGGAAGTCTCAAGCATTATTTAAAAAACTATATTTACAAAATGTATCTCACATGCTACCTTGGGTGTGCACACAAGCTTTAGAGGCCTGGACTATGCAGAGCCAGTTTGATGTGCCTTGGGAAAATAATGGTTTGACATTTAAGCAAAAGTACTGTCTTGAAGACATTCAATTCTTTATGTTCATAAAGTAAATTTTGGTAACAGGGAACACTGACTGTAAATGAAAAAAGTCTTATTACATTCCTGAAAAAGTAAAAGACTCAAAGTGCCTTTGTTACTCTAAAAGGAAAATCATTAGTGTCATTTTTCTATTAACAATAACTTATTAAAGCTCCAAGCAGAAACAACAGCAATCACTTACACAGTGCTTAGTATGTGCCAGGCACTATTTATACAAATAAGTGCATTTAAACCTCATAATGAGGCATAGAGGTTAAGTGATTTGCCCATGGTCACTAGCTATGAAATGGGAGAAAGGAATTCACTCTGTCTACAAGAGGCGGGCAGGTCAGGCGTGGATCAAGGCCGGAGAGGACGACACCTCTAGGCCACAGCAAGTAAGGGCTGAGCGCGACGCCCCAACCGAAGAAAACTGCCCCACACCGAGCGGTCTCCTGACCCCCCGAGCAGGTGCTGGCCTCCGAAAACACGTGTGGGAGCAGTGGGGACAGAGCTCCTGAAGCAAAAAGGAACCGCAGTTGATTATGGAAGATTCTCACAAGAATAACGCTTCAGAGACAGCACCTCAGTCTGGTTCAACAGTTCAGGGAGCTCATATTTCTCATATTCCTCAACAGATGTCATTAAGAGGATCTGCGCCAGTGACAATTGTACCTCTTCCTGGAGAGCAAGTACAGGTTCAGGGGGTCATCCAGACAGCTCAGTCTTCTGTAATTCACCCACCACACGTGCAAACGGTATCATCTTTATCAGAAAGTGAAGAGTCTCAGGACTCATCTGACAGCATAGGCTCCTCACAGAAAACCCACGGGATCCTAGCACGGCGCCCATCTTACAGAAAAATTTTGAAAGACCTATCTTCTGAAGATACACGGGGCAGAAAAGGAGACGGAGAAAATCCTGGAGTTTCTGCTGTCACTTCTATGTCTGTTCCAACTCCCATCTATCAGACTAGCACCGGACAGTACATTGCCATTGCCCCAAATGGAGCCTTACAGCTGGCCAGTCCAGGTACAGATGGAGTACAGGGGCTTCAGACATTAACCATGACAAATTCAGGCAGTACTCAACAAGGTACAACAATTCTCCAGTATGCACAGACCTCTGATGGACAGCAAATACTTGTGCCCAGCAACCAGGTGGTTGTACAAACTGCATCAGGAGATATGCAGACATATCAGATCCGTACCACACCTTCAGCTACTTCGCTACCACAAACCGTGGTGATGACATCTCCCGTAACCCTTACATCTCAGACAACTAAGACAGATGACCCCCAACTGAAAAGAGAAATAAGGTTGATGAAAAATAGAGATCCTGTAATGTGGAGAGCTGTGATTGGAACTAATAACATAGATGGGCGTCAGCCACACTCCAAGATGATGAAAGTTAAAGTGATCATTATCCATCCAGACTTCGATGTGGAATCTTATGAAAATGATATTGCGCTTTTTCATTTAAAGAAAGCAGTGAGATATAATGATTATATTCAGCCTATCTGTCTACCTTTTGGTGTTTTCCAAAGACTGAACCGAAACACGAAGTGTTTTATAAGTGGATGGGGAAGAACAAAAGAAGAAGGTAATATTACAAAAAAATTACACGAAGCAGAAGTGCATTATATTTCTCGAAGTTTTTGTAATTCTGACAAGAGCTATGGGGATATAATTCCTTACACTTCATTTTGTGCAGGTGATGAAGATGGAGTTTTTGATACTTGCAGGGGTGATAGTGGTGGACCATTAATGTGCTACTTACCAGAACGTAAACGATATTTTGTAATGGGAATTACCAGTTACGGATATGGCTGTGGTCGAAAAAATTTTCCTGGTGTCTACAGTGGGCCATCCTTCTACCAAAAGTGGCTGACAGATCACTTCTACCAGAACTGGAAGCAGGCTCTCGAAGAGATATTTGCACAGTCATGCTCATGGCAGCATTATTCACAATAGCCAAAATGCAAAAGCAACCCAAGTGTCCATCAACAGATGAATGGATAAACAAAATGTGGTATACACATACAATGGAACATTATTCAGCCTTAAAAAGTAAAGATATTGTGTCACATGATACAACATGGATGAACCTTGAGGACATTATGTAAAGAGAAATAAGCCAGTCACAAAAGAACAAATATTGTATGATTCCAATTATATGAGGTATCTAGAGTAGTTAAATTCATAGAGACAAAAAGAATGGTAGTTGTCAGGTGCTGGGAAAGGGGGAGAAATGGAGAATTACTGTTTAATTGGTACAGAGTTTTGCATGATTAAAAGAGTCTGTGGATGGCTGGTGGTGATGGTAGCACAACACTATGCATGTACTTAATGTCCCTGAACTGCATACTTAAAAATGGTTGATTGTAAATTTCAAAAAAAAAAAAAAAAAAAAGAAATGGGAGAAAGGAGATTTGAACCTAGGTCATTTGGCTTCCGCACCCAAGTTCCTGACTGTTTTCTACCTCAGGGGTCAATGGACTCGCCCTGTACAGGCTCAAAGAAGTTTTCAATTTTTAAAATCTAAATTTAAACATTTCCAGATTTGTGGGCTATACAGTTTCTGTTGCAACTACTCTGCCCCACTGGTGTAGGGTGAAAGGAGCCACAACTACCATGTAAACAATGGGTGCGACTATGTTCCAGAAACACTTCCTTTACAAAGCCAGGCGACGGGCTGGATCTGGCCCACCAGCCAGAGTTTACCTATCCCTGATCTGCACCATCAAACTATTAAAAAGCCTTCATGTCAAATTATTAACTAACTTTAGGCCTAAATACAGTCATTATAACCACTGTAAAGTTGTTAAGGCATTATTTTAAAAACTGTATTTACAAATTGCTGATGTACTGACTTTTATTAGTTTAAAAACTACAACAGCTAATAAACACTTGATTCATTTAAGTCTTGAAGACTAAAATGGCATAGTTTCTTCACAGTATTACAATAAATGTTTTCAGTAAAAAAACATACATAAAAGTATTATTAGGTATTATATATTAAATCTCTTATTTCTAAAATTAAGTGGACTATCTTTACTAAATGGTAGAATCCCAAACTGAAAACTGGTCATATTCTTTCAGCAAAATGAAAGCTGCGCTCACATGTATTAAAAGACAAAAATTAGGGCTTTCCTGGTGGCGCAGTGGTTGAGAGTCCACCTGCCAATGCAGGGGACGTGGGTCTGTGCCCCGGGCTGGGAAGATCCCACATGCCGCGGAGTGGCTAGGCCCGTGAGCCATGGCTGCTGAGCCTGCGCGTCCAGAGCCTGTGCTCCGCAACGGGAGAGGCCACAACAGTACCACACACACACACACAAAAGACAAAAATTAACTGCCCTCTGTATCAATATATTAATGTGTTTCAATCACATATGTTTTCATGAAAGTTTAAACATAAAATCACCTTTAAGATCTAGGCCATGGGATCTGCTCCATGCCATGTCAGAACACACCCCGTTAAGTTTACTTAACTTGTCTTAAGTGTGATAGAATTCTTTATACCTTGACAAATAACTAAAAGGAAAAAAAAACAAAACCCCCACACACAATAAGATGAAGAGCCTATACATTTGTCAATCTTGACTTATTTGCTTTTCTTGAGTCAGTTGGAGGTTTATAGCCACATTCTCAAAATCATTAACTACAATCTTCCCAAACAGGTAATTGACGAACAGATGCATTCTAAAACTTGTCAGTAACAAAGCGCTATTCCAGTTTACAGCAACAGTTTAATTCTACTTAGATACTAAAACTGAATACACTGAATACTGCAAACTTTATTCCCAACCACTCAGCAAAGTACTACATACCTTTTCAGATATAGGGGAAAAAAAGAAAAAGCATACGATTCTTCCTATTTTCATTTCCAAAGATACATCCCAATCTTAATGATCAATCAGCGATTTAAACGTCAACTATAAACCCAGTATACTGCTGCTATGCAGTGTACTAGAGCAATAGAAGAGAGAGGACCTCAAACCCTCTGTTCCCTCAAATTCAAAGGCAGGCTTCCTGACCCCTCCAGACCACTACTGGACACAGGGAAGGCACACTAATGTTGCAGGACCCCAACCAACAGTCACCTGCTTTGTGATTACTTCCATGACACACCCTCACCAACACCACTGAGTTTGCTTCTCCTACGGGACGTTACATGTATTTACTATTTTAACACATACCACAGTGCATCATAATTATGATTGCAGATAGATGTTCTAACAATTGAAAGAGAATGATGACTTTTTTGCTCTTTACATCTTGCTATTTCCCGTCCCATAATATTTCTTGAAGCGAAACCATAAAATATAGACAAACACAAAAAACAGAAAATATACAAAACGTGTGCTTTGCACCTTAACGCAAACTTAAGTAAAATTAGTTCTGACAGTATCCAGCATGACAAACTTCCATGGTACAAACGAGAATGGACCAAGGTTTGAGCAGGTACAGGAGACAATCCAGGCATGAACAACACCAAGGCAAGGTAGACAGGAAGTAACATGGTGTGTAGGAAATCACGAGACCAGTCTGATGGGAAGAGACTTAAACAAGACTGAAACTCACTTTCTAAACCTCCATCTCCAACTGGACAATTCGCAGGACACGGGTGCACCAAAGTGGCCAATTTATTCAATCCCTTTAATATGCAGGAAGAGTTTAAAATTTTACTGGTTTAATTTGCCCCAAAAGCAACTCTCAACAGTTATGGCCTCTGTCGTCGGAGCTTTGTATGAAATTAAGTCAAAGTGTGGAGCTCCTTTGCCTTTTTTTTTTCTCCTTAAAAAAGAAAAGAAACAATTGTTCCGAGTAAAAACAAACATATTCCGAAGCATGTGTACATTGAAAAGTAAAGAAACTTTATTAACAACTTCATAAAAACTGACTTCAAATTTTAAAAAGAAAAAAACATGTTTTGAGGTCCTTCCGACTGGAGTCGTGTCTCATAGTGTCCTTTCTTTACAGAAATAGTCGTATTAGGACACATATGCACAAGGATTAACACCATGACACACTGTACACGGCGGGCCCCGGCGAGCTCACCAGTCGTCGTCTGAGTCCAGGTCTCTGGGGAGGATCCACTCCACGGATGAGCCCAGCAGAGTCTGAAGCTCGTTCGTGAACTCCACCAGATCTAAGAGCTCCTTACTTTCTGGATTACAGGACTCCAGGTCTTTGGGGCAAGAGAATAAGAGACTTGCTGACACTTGCCGGCAGAACTCGGCCTCCGCGATGGTGACGATTTTCACATTTGGGAAATTGCAGCGGAATATGCAGGAGGACATTTGCAGTTTCTTGAGCAGGTCTGAGAGCAACAGCCAGTTACGAGGCCTACACAAGAGAAAGGACAGTGGTTTGAGTTTCCGGCAAAATTAGAGGCGCTCCCAACTACGAACTGCCCGTCTCCTGGCGGGGAAAGGGCCTGCTACTTCCACTTTGATTACCCCTCCCCCACCCCACTTCTCACTGTCCTTAGAAGGTCTACTTCTTCTTCTTTTTCTTTTTTAATTTTATTTATTTATTTATTTTTGGCTGCGTTGGGCCTGTTGCTGCGCACGGGCTTTCTCTAGTTGTGGCTCGCGGGCTCTAGAGCGCAGGCTCAGTAGCTGTGGCGCATGGGCTTAGTTGCTCCGTGGCATGTGGGATCTTCCAAGACCAGGGCTCGAACCTGTGTCCCCTGCACTGGCAGGCGGATTCTTAACCACTGTGCCACCAGGGAAGCCCGGAAGATCTACTTCTAGCGGGGGAACTCTGGACTCATGTGCATGTGTTAAGAGGCCACCTAGGGCGGATCAGCCAACTTAGACAAAAGCAGGAGCAGCGCCCCTGAATGAGCCTCGTTGCAGGCCACCCCAGTGCTGCCTTGGCTCTGGTCACAACTCAGGTCACCCCTCTCCAAGTAAGTGCACCCCGTTCTAGTCACTAGGGAAAACCAGTCTGTATGCCAACCCAAGGGAGATGGCAAACACCTCTTTGACCTCTCCTCTCCTCCGGCCCTCACGGAGAGAGCATGAGAAACACTCGAGGTCACCTGGCTTTCCTTTCCTTTCCCACACCTCCAACCCGCCCCTCAATGCTGCCGGGAGTGAGGCTTTTTCGACAAGGGAGGTGGTACAATCCTTCCTGATACCCTGTCACGCTTTATCATCTCTATCCCGAATAGAATGTCACCACAAAGGCAGACACGTTCCCAGCCTCAGAGTCCAAGGAGGATGCTACTCCTTAAGCACCGGGGTCAACACACAGCAGAGCAAGGTCTCCTGATGTGTTCACTCCGAAGGGTTGGTCATGGGGCACAGTGGCCCGACCGTGGGGACAAGACTCGATCTAAGCAAATCTGAAGACACATAAGAGCCCAGGTGCCACATACGGCTTTCTCTAATCTTATACGAGAAGAGGGTACACATCAGTATCGTCCCGTGGACCTCACGCGCCTTGGAAGGCCCCTATGGTAGCCGTTTGGGGAGGATCCCTTCCCCAAGAGTTTACTGACTGAAACTGCAATTGCAGTCGCTGACTCCCGTGTCCTTTGGGCTCTAGGGGTGTGTTCCAATGAGGGCAGTTGGCTGGGGAGCCCTCCCACCCCCCAAACTTTTCTGGAAAAGTTCCACTGCATTATGTGAGGTCGGTGGACACTTGGTGAGGAATTCACTCACCCCCCAACCCAGCCACCCTCATCTGCTGAAGGGGATTTCTAACTCCTGCCACCCCACAGAGCAGCTGGGCTGGCTCTCGACCACACGCTGGCCACGCTCACCCCTGAGCGACGGACACCTGGACGTTATAACACGGCAAAAGGGGGTCTTGGGAAAATTCAGATTCCAATAGGTCACCATAGGCCTCGTTGCTGTCATCCTGGTCCTCCGGTCGTGGGGGATTTGCTAAAACATCGTAACCACTTTCATCATCTGGTTCTAAACGGGGGGGCAAACAAGAGAGAGGTCAGTAAGCTGGAGCAAGATTCCAGCTGTTCGCCAAAAAGGACCCTGGAAAAATTCTTTCCCAAGCAAGTCCTGCTCACAGCACCACCCCCACCCCCACAAGCCCAACTGAAACGAACAAGGCTGCTCAGCACACACAGCTGCCAGAGAACTCCGAAGAGCAACCGGGGCTACCATCGTCAGGAGCCTGCAGGTTACTTAAACAGTCTGGAGAGAGAGGGGGAGAGAGAGAGAGAGAGAGAAACAAGATAACGCCTGCTGGTAAGAGGCAAATGCTGCTGGAGTTCGGGAACATCTCACGCTGGGGCTGGTGTCACCTCCTGAGAAGTCCCACTGCACACGCCTCCAAGTATCTGACTGAAACCTCCCCACGCGTCCACCCGCCTTCCTGAGGGACTGCCCGCCTCACCGCCCCAGCCTGCCAAACAAAAGCTAGCCTGGCTAGCTAAGAGTTTTCCAGCCCCCCACCTCGCAAAACTCAAAGTATGTATCTCTTCTTTGACAGACTAACGTTGGGCCGCTTTTCCCAGTAAAGGGTCACTTACAGTAAACGGGGGGTGGGGGTAGGGGGAACCCAGGTGAAAGGCTGTGAAGTCACCGTCTAGATGCTTGAACAAGACCGTGTCTTGACCTCTGCCGTACCTGTTAAGAACTTCTCCAGAAGTTCGCTGTGGTTCACTTTCTTGATGGTTCTACCTGAGTACGTAGCCAGGGTAGGATCAGCACCGTAGGAGAGGAGCAAGCGGACAATTTCGAGATGATCATTCTTGACAGCATCGTGGAGAGGCCTAGGAGAGGTGCGGGGGATTACACCTGTGCACGCGACGCTTGCTTCTAAGGACACGGGGCAAAATCGAGCGTGTGTGGCCAAGCCTCGTAGGCGCGCTATTTCACCGAGGAGGTGAGTGTACGGTCGCTGCGACAAATTACTCTGTTATTTCAACACATAACCCTTTACGGGACAGGTGAAGGGACCATCTCAGGCCTAATTCTTCAATGCAAGTCTCTCTTAATGCATGGCCCAAGGAGGAACTCAGGCCACGATGAAAACGTTTCCAATGAACTTAAATAGTGACAGACTGTAAGAAGGTAACATACGGCGGGCTGGGGGGAAGAACCCCAGCACCACGGAAGCAGATACGACAAGCCATTGTTACACCATTACAAACAAAACCCAAAAAGTGCAGTTTGTAAAAGAAACTAGGGGCAAAGTGGAACCTCTCCTGAAACCAACTTGGAGATGAGTGATCAACCCTCTCGCCCAGAAGCAGTCGACAGGCAGGGCGAGTTCTCAGGAGGATACAGAGTCCTCCTGCTCGTGTCCGCTGGGGTCAGGAACACTGTCCACAGTCCCATCCAGAAAGGATGCTATTTGGAAACCATGAACCACCAAATACCTTACGGTTTTGCTCATTTTATGACCGTCAGGAAAGCCCCAGTGCCCTGCCTCGTGGTGGCATCCCAGGTACAACCAGGAAGATGCTTGGGCTGACTCAGACCTGGGCCTCTGGCCAATAAACCGAGGTCAAGGACAGAGTGGGGGCCAGGCCCGGGGATGTGGGTGGACACGGCAGGTCCTATCAAGCCAGTTGCCACTGGACCTGTCTGTACTCCTGCAACTTTCAACTCACATATATGTTCAAGATTGAGATTCAACAGACGCTGGTGAAGAGTCCAGGGTCTTAAAAGAGAACACCCCTGATTATTCATGCAGGCTCAACATTTTCAGGGACTTCTGTCCATAAGAGCGTCACAGAGTTTTAAAGTTCTATGTAAATTTGCCAGAAAGATCTGTCCGATTCCATTCTAGAGGACTCCGCCACCAGTGTGCTTACATGGCACTCACTCTCCATCTTTCCTTCTGGGGTTCCCTGCACACCCTAAGAACCACTGCCTATGCCCCAACAGGGCCAGGCCAAGAGCAAGACCACCACTGACCCGGTTCCATCCTGGGCACTGCAGTTGACATCGGCGCCATATTCAAGGAGGTGTCGTACGATGTTGAGCCAACCTCTTGCACAAGCCTCGTGCAGGGCACAGTAACCCGCGTTGTCGCGGTGGTTCACATCACAAATCTTGTTCTCCAGGCAGTACAAGACCACTTCCTACGGGGAGAGGAGAGGAGAGGAGAGGAGATACCATCAGACCACGATACAGTGAACCTTGTAAGCGTGACCTCCCCATAGCTTGGCGGTGCCCACTTTCAAAGGCATACATCCTCGGGGCCAAAAGCCCACCATGGCGCGGGCAGGCGGCAGGCATCCTGGTGGGGGGCGAGAGTGCGTGAGAAGGGCTTGGAGATGCAGACAGTGTTGTCTAAGGCTCTGCTGCACCACTGGCCTGGCCATGGGCAAGTTACCCTTGAACTTCTCCAAGCTTCCACAGGGCTGCTGAGAGGACGCATTCGGATAGCGATGAAAGCCCTCAGCCCAGGGGCCGACGTGACCAGTACAGAGGTGTCACGGCTGCTAACATCTTAGATGACACATTGCCAAGCACAGACCATTCTCACTTGATGGGTCTGTTCGGTCAGTGGCAGTGGACGATAACACAAGTTTAGATAAAAGTATGGATGACCAACACTTAAAGAGAGCTTAAATCAGCCGGAGAACATTCCCCAGCTTAGAGAAGCAGGGACACCCAGGTCAGCTACATCCTCGCGCCCCTTGTTAAGACCCCAAATCAGAACCTGGGCCTCAGATGCTCTTGTCTGTACGTTAAGTAGAGTTAAAGAGAAGCTCTCTCCCTCCATCCTCGAGGAATGACACAAAATGCCTCCAATAACCCCACCCTCTATTTTGCCTCACTCCACCCTCTCGAGTAAATATGAAAATTTTAGACTGATTCTGCCCCAAGTTAATGACAGGAACCTGATACACCACAGGCTGCAACCTCCACATTTCAAGAATCAAATAAAACGTTCACCGCCCCACCCCCCACCCCGGAGATGTTCTGTGTCAACACTGTGCATTAGAATCACTGTTATTAACCTTCTTTCTTTGGCTTGTTAAAATATTAATATGAACCACTCCCAGTAAGCAGAGCAGGAACTTATTCAATGTTTTATTACCTTAAGAAAGTTTTCAGACACATCGAAAGTATTTGCCACCAGAAAACACGTTATACTGTTTATACTGGGTAAGTCGTGCCCAGCAGAGAGCCGGCAGGTTCTGAGAGCTGGGAGTAGGCAGAACGTGCATGTGGCCCAACACATGGTCTGCAGGGTAAGGGGGGATGCGATGGGGTCAGAACAGGCCTCCTTGTGACATCTCTCAGGTAACTCATCTGTTAAACCCAAAAAGGGCGTCATTCTAGCCGCCCATAAGTGCGAGATGGGTTCTGTAAAACCTTTTATGCCCTTTGGAGGACACGCCAATCAAAGGTGACCACTCACTTGGGAGCGAACTAGAATGTTCCATTTGCTTACCACGTGAACCCAATGGGGCATGCTGGTAAACCTGGCCATCGGTGCCCTGTTACTTCAGGTCACTGCAGCAGCTCCCTTCCAAAACAAGAGGAGGAAGAGAAAAGGCACGCCCACGAATGCGTTTCTCCGTTTACATCCCAACCTGCCAGAAAGCCCACAATCCTCTGGGCTCCCAGGCCACCTGCCCCGAGCCCTGGTATCCAGGATACCGCATGAAGCTGCTGCGCTTTTAGCAGGCCCTCACTAGCCAGACTTGAGTGGACGGCTGCAAGCTATAATGAGTTGTGTGCCCCAGCCAGGGAGAGGCCCTGTCACGTGGCTCTGGGATCAGGTCTGAAGGCCACCAACTGCTGTGCACACATCAATTTACTCAACCCAGGGTTTATTTGCTGTGACAATCATGGCCTTCACCTGGAAACCTTCATCACTACTAGGGCAGATTCAAGGGTACCTAGAAATGAAAGGCCGTCCAAGCTGGTGGGAAAGTCAACTCTCTTCTCCTGGAAGATGGCAGCAAAGGCAGCAGTAGCCCCATGGCCAGGTCAGACTTTTGGCCACGGGCTGTCCTAACTCAACCACGTTGATCCCACTATTTACACAGTGCTTCTCATTTCCCCAGACGAGGACGTCTTCTGTCACCCACAGGAACCCAGGAGCTACCAGGAAAGGAAGGTAGTACTATCCTCATTCAACACTTGGAAACTGAGGCCCAGAGATATTAAACCCCAAGTTCAATTAACATGAAGTACTAGACCTATAACTCAGGTCTTTGGTACCTGGTCAGCTGGGAAGATTCAAAAGGCCCAAGAGGGCCCCAGTTAGAGGGATGCAATCCAGCTGTGACGAGCATCCCACAGGCCTTCTCTGTTGGGGGTCAAGTGGGCTAACTACACTCTCCTAGCTAAGAGGGTGATGGCCTCTAAATGGATGGCAACCGTCGCCACCAACACTTTCTCTAACTGAAAGGTGAAGAGGCGGGGCGAGTCTGTCGACGCAACACATTCCTTGGTTTTATTTTCTCCGCTAGAAATAAACGGGAGTGTCCGAAGGGCAGCCCAGCCATTCCCAAGCAAAGTCAAACTGCTTTTGTCGGACAGCTCTCTGTTCAGCGGCTATAAGCCGAATGCCATTACCTGCAAAATGTAACCATAAAGGCCATAAGCCCGACGTTGTTAGTTAATTAAATGCCTCATTAACTTTTTAAAAAAACATGACTTATTCAATTCATAGAAAATTTAATCATCACCGCTAAAGGCACAAGCATGTGGTTGCACACGGGCGTTTTAGCCTAAGAAATAGAAGCCTTTTTCCCAGGAGGGAATGGTTTGAGGTCTTTGGCCACGCAAGTGATCTATTTAACGCGGATCTGAAGCCAGAGTGTGTTTCTAAACTTCCAGAACCAGATTATCATGACATAAAGCTCAGACAGCCTTTATACTGCACATGGTATCTTTGGCTAAGCAGAAGAAAATAACCAAGAATGCTGAAGACAAAACTTCAGGAAAACCCTCCCAAACCACACCCTTATCTGCTTAAGCAAACTGTCCTTCAATTTTAAAAGGTTGAAGCTGCCACATCTCCCAACTGGGCCATCATCCCAACATTTAAAATTCTGCCCAGAGAAATCCCAGAAAGTTGGATTCAAAGTTGAAAGCGTTCATCTACTTGTCACAATGTTCAGCATCAACACTGGTGATCTGTGGAATCTACATATTGAAATTTACATTTGAAGAAAAAAACAAATCCCACCGTAAACATTCCCAAGGCTTCCTGTGCAGTCAAAGGCCAGGTAGCCTAAAAAAGTATGGATCAAGTGCCCCTTGGTCCAGGCCTCAGAGCCACCAAACCAAAATGGAAACTGTCTTAGAGGACCAACGAGGGTCTTTTGACGTCTCTGGTCCCAAAGGGAGGCTGCTGGAAATGATGCCAAGTTCACAGGTGGGGCTCGGAGCCCCGCCCTCCACGGCGGGTGCAGCAGCACCCCGCCACCCCCATCTCCAGCATTTGCTGGAAGCGGGAGTCGACTTTCTCAACCCTAACCCAAAAGTTGGGGTTAGGGGTCTCCCCCCCACCTCCAGCGTTTGCTGGAAGCAAGGAGACTATTTTCTCAACCACGGGGGGGTCTAGCTCAACACTATGTGCAACATCTGCTCTGTCCTCCCAGGCGCCCGCTCTCAGCTCTTGGGAAACCAACTGGGTGCTCCTTGGACTTCACCTGCAAGTAACTGCGCTAACTACCAGAAAGTGCTCTCTAGCTAATGGAGAGGTCTCCAAGAGACGTGTAGATATACACAAGAGCACATTCAACCCACAACAACAAAACACCCCCAAACTAAGCATAGCCCTAGTGCTTCCAACTTCCCACCCACAGTCAGGCCTTAGGGCCAAGGCAGGCACACTTCCAAGGGCTCACGGCACTATGGACCGGGGTGGGGGGACACGACGGGAGACGGGGGACAGGGGCACAGAGCTGGCTGAGGGTGTGGGCGCCAGGGCTCCGGGCCAGCCTGGGTCCTGCCACCCCAGTGCTCAGCCACACCTCCACGCTCAGCCTGCTCAACCGCGTTTTACTGTCACCATTCAACTCCCAGAGGGCTGATGCCAGCACAGAAAAATGCCTTTGCCCTGTGGGCTATCACATCACAATTGCTACTGACGAGTATGGTGGGGGAACTGCACAGGGCATGGAGAGGCATCTGTCTCACAGAGGTTTTGAACTGTAAAAAGGGCAATTCCAGTGTGAGCCAGTCTTGCTGAGGAGCGTGGTGGGCTGTGGAGCACTGCTGGATTGCTACCTGTACGGGGATCAGCTAACCCCTCTGAGGCTCAGTTTCCTCATCCGAGAGTGGGCTAGTACTCGTTACTCCCAAGTGAAGATGTTAAAAGGGTGAAAGGAGTTACTACAGATCACACGGGCTTAGGCAGATATCAGCTCTCTTTCTATGTTGCTCTAGCAATAGAGGCTGTCACTGTCATCAGCCGTGCTGGGTTGGGATACAGCAGTGTGGACAGGGAGTTTTGTGCAAGGCTCAACCCCTGCTCCCCGCCCATCAGCCCTCGGCTCCCGTGCCCTCTCAGAAAGAGACTGCTCAGGTCTGCCCCACTCCCACCCCTACTCTGCACAGACACGTCCCACCCGCTACCCCACAGGGGCATCACTCTGCCCCAAACAGCACAAGTTAGTAGAGCTAATAACTACTCTCCTTCTTGCTATTCAGAATCCAAAAGGGCTCATTAAAATTCCCCTGGTCGCCAAGCCCTGGGTTAGGTCAGATTTTGTATCAGAGATAAGTGAGCCGGACTGGCCAAAGCAGCCTACCTGCCTGAACGGGAACGGAACATCAGAGAGGCCTGCCTTTCTTTTCACACCACGACTGAACAAGCCACCAAAGAGCCCGCAGTGTGAGCGGGGCCAACGCAAACACCCTGCTGGAACACCCAGCCCAGTCCGCCACGTGGAGGGGGCTGGGCTCTGAGACCCGCCCCCCATCCCCAGCCAGTGTGTCCCCCACCCAAGGAGCAGCAGCCGGCGGATCCTGATCCGGGGCACCCACAAGGATGCTCACCTCGTAGCCAAGCCGGGAGGCCTGCTGTAGGAGGGTCTCGCCTGCGTTCTTATTGACAATAAGTCTCCGCGCTTCCGGTGGCATCGGGCGGGACTGGGTGGTCTCTGGAGGGGAGCTTGAGCATGTCAGCTGCGAGGCCTGGGAAGCTGGTAACAATTGCTGCAAACGGTCCAAGGGCTTCTGGTCCTGCTTGGCCGGCGAAAGATCATAGTCGGAACTGGGCTCAGGCCGCTCCTGAGTGGAGGAAAGCACTTTTCCTCCTCTCTGTCTGAGGGAGGCGGGGCGCGAGGAAGGGGCTGCATTTTTACTCGCTGGAAACTTCACCGCCACCCAGGAGACAGGTCCCCTAAGAAGGGGCAGTGACATTTTTGGGGGAGGGGTTCAGGAAAAGGAAAGCTTTGTCCCCAGAAGCAGAGAAGTAGGCAGGCGGGATGTGCCTGCACAGGCCCGGGGGGCGGGGGAGAGCCAGGGGCAAGAGGTACCTTGCCATCCGCATTGTCCACGTAGGAGTCCCCTGGCAGCGGCAAGCCCCGCCTGGGCTCCTGAGGGATCAAATGCTTGGTTTTGCACGGTCGCTTCCCGGATGGTTTCTCGCTGTTGTCAGTGTATTTCTGCGGCAGGGGCGAAGGCTGCCGATCCATTTCTCCGTCCATGCACAGCACATCTGTCAGGGGGAGAAGCAGCGGGCGTTACACAGTTGTAGCCGGTGAGGAAAGAAAAGCCCATTGTTAGCACTGATCGTTGGAGCAGCTTCAGTTTTTAAAGATATACCAATTATGTTTTCAAAGCACTAATATTTTAATCATCCCACATTCAACCGGCAAATAGGCTAACCCGCGAAACGCCAAATGGCAAGTCGCTTCAAAGGGCCGCAAGAGAGGGCAGAAGCCAGCCCTTCGTGCGCTCCCGTCCCCACCCGTGGGGGGCCTGGGTGCTCGGGACAGGGCGACTGGGGACAGCCTGAGGCTGGAATGAGGGCACTGACAAGCGCCCGGGGTCACCCAAGACTTCCCTTCCTGCCCAGCCGCGGGCTGGGTGATGAGGAGCAGCCCAGGAAGTCGAGCTCCCGCCTCACTGTCCATTCCATAAGGAAGTGTGCAGGCTGAAAGGACCTCATGAAGAAAACTCCCCGCTCGCCACACGCTACTCTTGTCAACTTGGATGGCGCTCAGGTCCCCTCCAGGGCCGTTTCCCACAGAGGGCGAGTGATCCACCCTCCAGGAGCGCCCCCCGCCCCGTGTGTACCTTGTTCATTGTCACTGCATTTAAGGGACTCCTCCAACCAGCTGCTGTTGCTTTTGGCCTCTGCCCTTTTCCTGCCAGGTTTCTCTTTGGAGATGCTATTGCCCTGGGGGGTGACCGTAGGGTGAACCGCCTGGGTCACTTCCTTCCTGCCCTGCCGGCCAGGTTTGCTCTCTGCTCCCCCCGTTCTCTAAGGTGCAGCAAGCGGCGCTGCTTTCTGGGATGGAGCCCTGTTAATTCAATGCACACCTCAGGTTGGTCAGCTCACTATAATGTGGCTCTTCTAAGCGGTTAGAGGAACTGTTTGTCATTTCCCTCTCAGGCCAGTCAGCTAATGGAGAAGTAACTACAAATTAATGAAGAAGCCCCCCGGGGCAGGGGTGGGGGTGGGGAACAAACTGTCTTACACATCACTAACAGGGGTGGGGGAAGGAACGGGTGTGGTCACTGTGTTGGCTGGAACTTGTCACCAAGTCTCGGGAGGGGGCCTATTTGCCTTTGGCCACCTTTGGGCTCCAGCCCCGCCACCTGGCTTTGGGGGGGTGGGGGGTGGGAGGGGGGTGGGGGGTGGGATGGGGGTGGGGGGTGGGGAGGTGTGAGTGGCTCCCCCCAGGGATCCAGGGTGGGACTGGAACTTTCCACTGCTCCGCTCCAGGACTTCCGTAGGGTGCCCTGCGGGCCCGAAGCCAAACCGAGCTCACCTTTGGAGACCCGTCTCGGCTTGGCTTTCAGCAGAGAGTCCTTCGGGAGCACAGTGGTCTCAGTGTGGTTCCTATCGCCAGACACCTTGCGCTTTCTGTTCAGCCGGAGGGTGGGGCTGCGTGACGCGTCCGGGGCCGCCTGGTCGGCGGGGGACTCTCTGGGGGGCTCCGTGTCCATGTCCTCAGGAAGATCACTGTCTTCTGGGGCTTCAAAGTGGTCAGCTTTGCTTCCATCATAACACTCCCCTAGGGGAGGGGAGACAACCCGGAAAGGAGGGAACAAAGGTCACCAGGAGCAGGCAGGACCCCCATGCCCAAGGCAATCTGCTACCAACAGACCACCCCCCTTTGGAGACCAGGGGCCTCACACGCCGGAAGCACAAAACCCTCAGAAAGACGTCCCAAAGGAAGGACAGCTGAACACAACCAGCAAAGAAAGCAGAAAATGAGGTGCGTAGCCCACTCACAATCCATCCTTCAAGGGTCAAGGTGAGGCATCTACACCATCCCTCTATAGGCATGTGAGATCACTCCCTAACTGCTTAACTCTCCAAGGTGGCTTACTTTTAAAGGGGGGTGAGTGACCTCACAGTAAGATCCAACCAATCAGGGCAGAGCTACAAATGACTATGGAAACAGCTGCTAGTCAACAAAAAAGGCTGATGTCATCAAGAGACCAAATAGCCCCCAACTGCCATCTACACAGACATAGCACCCATGTTCACTTGGGTCAGCAGGGGCGAGGGTGAAGAAAAAGGGTAGGGAAAGAATGGTGGGAGGCTGGGAAGCTGGGGAGACCAAGGCAAGAGGAGCCTGGCAAAGGGAAAGGAAAGGCTTCCTGGTGCACACACAAGGGTCAAGGGCAATTTCAAAGAACTCAACCAGATTGCTACAAGTCCGTCTGTCCTCTTTCCACACCCGTGGGGGGAAAAGCATTTCACTGCCATCGAGGGGCTGCTCCTACTTCCTGTCTAGGAAGAAGGCCCTCAGTGACACCAGTCACCCACCTGGCACGTCTCCACGCCTTCCTTCCCAGGCAACAAGCATCTAAGGACATTTCAAAGACAAGACTCCAACCCCCTTCATGGGGGTTGGAGGGGTGGGGGGGTGGGGGGGCGGCGGGCAGGGCTGAACTGCTCACACCCCAGCTCCGCCTGTGTTCCTCCTGCCCCCCTGCTCAATCTAGCATCCACTTGGGGCTTTTCCTCCAATCACCCCAGCCTAACATCACTCCTCACTTTTGCTCTAGCCAAAGAAACAGTTCAACTGCTTTGCTAGTCACATTGTTTCTAACACACAAATAATTCCATAATGATCACTGTGCTGTTAAAGAGTTCCCCGGGGCCTCCCTGGTGGCGCAGTGGTTGAGAGTCCGCCTGCCGATGCAGGGGATACGGGTTCGTGCCCCGGTCTGGGAGGATCCCATATGCCGCGGAGCGGCTGGGCCCGTGAGCCATGGCCGCTGGGCCTGCGCGTCCGGAGCCTGTGCTCCGCAACGGGAGAGGCCACAACAGTGAGAGGCCCGCATACCGCAAAAAGAAAAAAAAAAAAAAAAAAGAGTTCCCCGAAGATGACCCTGTGTCCATCACCGGCCGGGGGTGGGGGTGGGTGTATGAGTTTGGTATTTCGTTAACACCTGAGCTAAGCTCCCACAGCCCGTTTTTCTAGATGAAATCATGGACACACCCCTCACATGCTGCTCGCATTCCTCCTCCGCTCCCTAGACCACTTCAAGTATCACTCCCACTTCTGCCCAGCCGGCTGGTCCCCTGATCAGCCTCTCTTGGGGGCATTCCCAGCATTTAATGGCAGCCAGTTGTGGGGATGAACCTCACCCTGGCCTGGGCTAGCCTGACCTGTGCTCTCAATGGTGGAACACACTTAGCTTTTCTCCAAGGGTATCCCAAGGTGGGAGAGATCCCCATCTACTCTTGCCGGAATGGTGGAATCACCCCAACCGCGAGGGTCTCCTGCCATGGCAGCAGGAGAAACCCCAAACACCTGGCCTGTGCTTACGGGTGATGCAGCCCAGGCTACCGCAGGCCCGGTGAAGACGGCGTGCTGTAACTCTCACTCCGGCTGCTCTGTGACCCTCTTAAACACTCGGGCAGGAATGGCGCCGCTTTACAACTCGGCCCCCTTCACTTGTAAAGTGGGAATGTTACTGCTAGCCTCCCTCCAGGGGTGGGCTTCATAATCACGGGCCGGGCTCAGCACAGAGAAAGGCTGGAAAAATCCCTTTAACCAAAAGATGCCAAGACTTTCAGACCAGCCTGAATCTCAGGCCTGAAATGTAGGAAATTTTAAGAGGTGAGCCCTGCTGGTTACACCATTGGACTTCTCTGGTCCAATCTGGTCCAATCAGCCTTCCCTAAAAGCTCCGTGGGAGGGGATCCATGGAGGAATGGAAGGGCTGCCTTAAGAACCCCCACGTCCAATTTGAAAGTTTCTTTTTCCAAACTAGGTCCATCCACCCTTCCCCCAACCCCGGAGCCTTTTAGGGCAAAGATCTCAATTCCCCTCAGCTAAGGCCCCCCAAGACCTTACGTTAGTGTGACCTTACCCAGGCCAGTAATAACCCTGAAGGACACCCACCCCGACTGCCCAAGATGCCCATGGCCACCAGCTATGGGGTAGAGGCTCCGTGTCACTTGGAGCTTCTCAAAGACTGTTCTAACCACGACCCACAGGAGGATGACCCTTGAGGGCAAAGGAGATGGGGAGATAAATAGATACACGGGGATCCTAACCATCAGGCTTTGCCATCATTGCTACTTTTGGCCCTTCTAAAAGTGGGAAGCCATGTGCCCTTGGTCACCCAGTCTAAGCAAGATGTGAACGTGGTCCCTGCAGCATGGTCCTATGACTCACAGCACCTATATCCCAAATTCATTATGGTTGTACCACAGCATCACCTCACAGAAGCATCACCACAGCAACATTTACAAGTCACTGTGGCAGCAAAGCACCCTCACCACTGTTGAGCCATGCCCAGTGAGGCCTAAACGAGGTGAGAGGGTTCTGAGTCGCTGGAAGGCTCCCCAGGATTAAAATCCCCTTCTCTGTAGCTTAACTATAGCACCTCCAGTCAGGGCTAACCTTGTTCAAAGTTACACCCGCTACACAAGGGGTGCAGGGGACCTCTGTTCCAGAGTAGTTTACACACGTGCAGGTGCTCAGCTGGAAGAGAAGTTCCCTGAGCAAAGAAGTTTCATGAAGCCCCTCGACTGAGGCTTCCTCCAGCTCCTGGCCAGGCACTGCCACTGAGCAGGTCCTAGGCCTGTCCCAGCCAAGTGGTTGGCAAGGGAGATGGTTACTCCAAGTTTGAGAAGGAAGGGACCAATGCCTCCTTGCCCCGCCCCATCTTCAAATGCCACTGAGGGTTCCTAGTGATGAACTTCCAAGTCTGAGGAACCTCCCAACTCATTTGGTGAACTTCCAAAATAAAAATTTCACTCAGCCACCCATGTGATCATAAAGAATAAATGAGTATCTCGGCCACTGTGTTTTCAAGTTAATTTCTTTTTTAAACAAGCCCCTAGCAACAAGATGCACCCGCACCAGGACAACCAAGGCCGCGCAAACAGCACCCACCACCTTAGAAGCTCCTGGGCCCTCCATGGGTAGGGGCTGCCTCAGAAGGGGGAAGGCATCTTGAAGGCGTCCTGGACCCTCTCTGGGACCCCTGCCCGCCCCAAATCCCCGCCCCAGCTCCCATGTGCTCACAGCTCGGCTCTCGGCCACACCGACACCCATGAGAAGGACCTGAGCCCATATCAGCTCAAGACATGATGGCCTGAGAACAAGAAGGCCCGTTCATATCCAGCTGAATAGAGTGAACACCTGCTGGGCCTTGGACGTGGAGGCCGCGGTAAGAACAGTGGCCCCTTCAGGTGACCTTTCCTGACCAGCTATTTACAAACCCCACGTCTCTACAAGACAGAGGGTGGGTGGGGAACCCACCTCCGTTGCCCCACCCTTTCAAACGGAGCCCCTCACCTTCCCCACCCCTTCTCCTGCCCTCCCATGGTGGCGATTCATGGCTCACTGGGCCATGTCCCGGGTGCTCCAGGAAGAGACCCGTCGGTCGGTCTGAGATTGGAGGCAGGCGGTGGGGGGAGGGGGCTTTCGGAATCATCTGGGGCTCAGGCCCTGCTCCCCATCAGCCACACCGAGTTCTCGTCTCCACGCTCAGCAGGAAAGACTGGGAAGGACGCACACAAACGTCTCTGGGAAGAAGGGCGGGTGAGGCCACTGAGACGTGAAGGGCAGCGGCCACCCTGGGTTTGGCCACGTTGCTGGAGAAAAGGGCGAGAAGACTCGAGGCCGGTTAACTGCCCGTTCCCTTCCTCCAGCCTCCCTCACCGTCCACCCACAACAGGCAGATCCCCTCCTCAGAAAAGTGCAGCCCCGTGAACTTGGCCTTGCCCACTTTTATCACATCTCTCTGAGAAACTTCCCCAAGAGCTGAGTTATGAGGCCACTCGGGAGGGTAAGGGCTGCGTGTCAGCTGTGAGCACAGGCAAGGAGGGAGGCCTGGACCCTCCGTTTTTCATTCCAATCCCGAGGGGGAGGAGCTCGGAATCGGCTACTCCAGGCACATCAAGAGCCCCATCCCTCGGGTAAGGCCGCCACTGACTAGCCCCAGAAATCCCCTTCTACGGGAGCCACGTAGGACAAACCGGTCCCGGTGTGGCTTACCCAGAACCCTGGCCACAGGCCTTTGTCTGACCCCAAAGATGAGCTGGGGGAGGGCAGTGCTCCAAGCAGCAGAGAGAAGCACACGCTGTGGCTGACCACAATTTTCCCAAACTGCATCAGGCACCCACGACCTAAGCGTGCGGGCGAACGCTGACCCTACGACTGGGTCCAAGGGCCTGGGCCTCCCAAACGTGCCCACCACCCCCGACTGTCCTGTCTCAGGAGGATTTCACGCCCACCCTGTCCTCGACGTTCACCTAGGTGCCCTCACTCACCATCACCGGTGAGGTTTCTGGGGTCCGGAGCAGGCTGCAGGCCACAGGCCACAAGCACGCACACTGAAGAAAGCGGCAGAAAGACCTCCACTTGCTGCCAACACATCTCATTAGCCCAGGAAGTCTCGAGGGCAAAGCCCGAAGTCAACCCCAGTGGGGGAGCAGCTGATGGGACCGCAGAGTGTGACTCGAGGCAAACACTAGCTTTCTCTCCAATTTGGCCTCCAAAACAGAATACACCCCGTCTGGTAGGAAGAACGCCCTCGTTGATCCCACGCCCTTGGAGCGTGCTGTCAACTCCTAATGACTGCAAACAAGCCTGCCACAGAAAATAATTATGCTCGTCTTTCTGGTGCCTTCATCAGCCCTCATCTCACTTTAACGAAACCTCTGCCTTTGGAGGGAGAATCCGAGTACTCTCCACTCCCTCCCACAGGAGACTGTCACTCTGGAGGGTCTGGCTCTGGCTGCAAGTGTCATTCCACTGCTACCAAAAACCCGTATCCGTACCTGCTCCAAAACAGAACACATACCTGCTATGCTGGAGGTCTTGCACCGCCATTCCTCTGCTCTACTGTATCAGACTATTACCAACTACAGGACTAGCATTGCTCCGGAAAAAGGAGATGCGTGCCAGGAAACAACATTTCATAGGTGCTTCACTCCTGGATGCCGCAACGCTCAAAAGGACAACCAGCCTTGCTATCCACAGCTGGGAAGGGTGGCCAGAGCAGCCCGTTCTCCGAACAGCCAGCACCCAGACGCTGGGCCGTCGGAAGCGTATTGTTTCCTCTCACCTCCCTCGGCACTGGGAGCGGAACCGCCCCGTTCCCACCGACGTGGTACCACACGCGAGCCGCCTGGGTTCACTTACATCTCTCACTGTCGTTCTGGTCGGCAATGGCCTCCTCCAGGGCGACCGACTTTGGCTTTTTGTCCTGACTTCCTTTCAGCCTTTCCCAGTCAGCGGGGCTGAATTTGCGCACCTCGGAGTCTTTGGTCGTGGGGTGGCCACCTTCTCGCACTTTCATCTCCAACTCGGAGAAGCGCATCACTGCACGCTACAAAGAGAACGGAGATGGTAAAAAGACACACCTTACCACCAAAGCTATTTCACTGCCCTTACCTTAAAGGAAAGTATCTTCAGAGAAAAGTTTGCCCCAAACCAACCACAATTTATGATACAACTGAGATATTTTAAAATTGAACGATAAAAACGTAAGTGTGTCTATGTGTAACTAGTCACACACTCTTTCTTCGTAAAGCCATATGTATGTAGAGATATATGTGGTGTGTATGTATAGCCATACATACACTGTGGCATAGAGACAGACATTCTCTTTCGAAGGTAAATAAAACAAAACAAAAACACAACGCAAAGAAAGCGAAACAAAAACACAACAGAAAAGAAAACAAATGCACAGTGAATAAAGACGACCATGGCCCACAAACTTCCCTTTGTATATTTGGAAATGAAATTTAACTCAAAAGGTTTATGTAAGATTCCAGTAATAAAAATTTGAAGAACTGACCTCACAGTAAGCAGCGGGTAGACATAAAATACTGTCCTCTTGTAATCCTTCCATCTATGTAATTAAAATCAGCACTCAATGGATCATTTAGATAACTTCATCCATTTTTATAAGCATAAACCAATTTTTTTCTTAACATTGCAGAACAATTTGGCTTTATTTGTCTTTTAATTAAAAGTAAAATATCTTAAGGAAATTCCTATACAACATCTATCATTCACTAGCAAGTTAAATACATACTCTATCCCTTTAAGCAAGGTTTGTGTTTTTGTTTTGTTTGTTTGTTTGTTTTTTGGGTGGAAAAAAAAATTGCACGAATCTCACAGACATGCGGCCGCTACACACCTCCACCAAGTATCACGTAAGGCATTCTAAGCAGCGCTTTTAGGTATATTTGTTAACGTACAGTAACGGCAGAGAAATCAAAGCGATTGATAGGTAAATGTCATGCAGTCTTTTAGACATCCTTCGCAATAATTAAAACTTCCGTTATCAGCATTTGAGTGGAGTTCGCTTAAAATCTACAGAATAACTTCAAGTATCCACTTACGTCCCCTTACTGGACACATTTCAAACATTTAAATTATCCTAAGCTTCATTAACCAAATCAGCCCGGTGTCCTGCCCTATCATACCCCCGGCCCCCTCCTCTTCCAACATTAAAAAAACCTGACAACTGGTCAGGCTCCTGAAATTCGGGTGGGGGGGGCTCACCTGCAATGCCCGCTGCTCCCGGCCGAGCTGACTGGAGTCTGCGTACAGTCCGGTAGCGACACGCTTGAACCGGTCACCCACGTAACCCGCGGAGTTTGCGATTCTCTTTGCCAGCTTAGATGGCTTCGGGTTCAGAACTTTGCCATCGGTTGATCCTGCCTCGTCAGCTCCGTCTTTGGTGTAGGTGGGGGTGACATCCACACTCGGTGGGGCACTGCCCACGCAAAATGGTTTGGGATTCTCTTGGGTTTTCCCGAAAGTGACCGCAGAGCCGTCGCTCCTCAGGGTCAGCTCCAGGAATGGAGTCGAGACCGGCGTCGCCAGGTTCTCCTTGTTGGTTACCGCTGGAACATTCTCCTTGCTTAAGCCGGAAACTGGCTGGCCCGGAGCCTGTTTGAAAGTATAGGCTTCGTGGAAGTCACTGATGCGCCCCAACTCCTCTCTCAGGGCAATGAAATCCCGGTGTGGCTGTAGGGCCACATTTTACTTTTTATTTTTAATACATGTTCACATGTTTCCATAAAGGATCCAAGGTGGCCCATAATGTAAGGACACACAATATTAGCTTTAAAAAAACATGAAAAAAAAAAAAAAAAGGTAAATCATGATCCTGGAAATGGGTTGCATCCTTTTAAGGGGTGAGAATAACAGAATGAGTGAGCCAAAGATTTGGGAAAGGATCTGACATTTCCAAATGTCCAAATCTTAAAATTGCACCAAGTGGGAATGTAGCTGTGGCAGTATTAACCTGAGAGAGCTCTATGATCGTTGTCTTGACTCATCACTTGCTTGCAAGGTTATAAATGACAGGGTAAGTGAAGGAGGGCAAGTAGACAGATAAGAGTCATTTCCTCATTCTCAAAAGAAGGGGCATCACCTAGGGAAGGGGACTCCAAAATCCTACAGGAATCCTCTGGATATACTAAATTTTCTAGGTGGCAAAAAGTATCTCATTTGACCCTAGCAGCCAGATGGAACTTAGAAAAGTAGTGAAAAGCTACTCAATTGAATGCAAGTCATATGACTAGGAGCATGTCAGTGAAAAGTTCAAGGGAAGATGCTGTGGAAGAGTAGTTCACCTTGTGGTTGAGCGTCCTCAGAACGTGCAATGGGAGGTGCAGTACCTGCTCTGTCTCACAGGGACCCTCCAACCTCTAAACGCATCTTTCCTGGGAAGCCGAATTCATAGAGTCAATTTAAAAAGAAGATAGGGCTTCCCTGGTGGCGCAGTGGTTGAGAGTCCACCTGCCGATGCAGGGGACACGGGTTCGTGCCCCGGTCCGGGAAGATCCCACATGCCGCGGAGCGGCTGGGCCCGTGAGCCACGGCCGCCGAGCCTGCGTGTCCGGAGCCTGTGCTCCGCAATGGGAGAGGCCACAACAGTGAGAGGCCCGCGTACCACAAAAAATTAATTAATTAATTAATTAATTAAAAAAAGATAAAAGTCTCTCATAGAGAAATTTTATCAGAGCCTAGTATTAACAGCTGTAGAGCCACAAGTTTCCCACGATACAGCCTTAGCAGAGGCTGTTAAGGCAGTGACAGAAAATTTGTACCGAGGGAAATAGCAGAAGAGTTTGCCTACAATTCACGAAAAGGATCCCTGCACTTGGCCTGAAGGAAATCAGCAAAATTTGTAACAGCTTGTGTATTTGTATGCGGGATTGAGAATGAATTTCATTTTTTAATTTCTCTGAATTATCACATAAGATTCAGAAGATGCTCTCTCTGCCTAGAAGCCACCCCACTGGGATAACTATGCCTACGGAGTTCCTTTGCCTATGACTCCGACTTGCTAACAGACTGGCAGCCTGGCCCCAGGGCCTGGTCGCTGCTCCCAGTGCAATGGTGGATATGGTGTCAACGCTTGCAAAATCAAAGCCCCTTACATCCTCTCCATGCCTCGGTCCCACCCCCCACCCCACTCACCATTGATGTTCAGGAAGGGGAAGGTGTCCTGGATGGGAACGTGGTGCTGTGACTGGTCCAGCTCATCTTCCTCATCTTCTTCATCCACATCATTATCTTTCTCATCCCAAGGAGCAGATCCAGTGGATCCTACCCGAGAAACACACACACACACACACAAAGGTCAAAAGTGAGGCGCTCACGTTGCACTGTCATCCCTGCAGCTGACCCACTGTTCAAGCTAGGCACTGCCAGCACAGAGGTTCCTTGGGTTCAGTGTGCACCCTCAGTGCCAAAGAGTGGGAACCAAGGGTGTTCACCCCACTCCCAGCTCCTCCTACGGAGCCCCAGTGCAAGTTCTCATCCCCTCCCCTATCCAGGAGCTGCAGACCCTGCTCCCTTCTCCTAGAAATCTTTTAATTCCTACTCTAAACCCCTTTCTACACATTCGCATCCCTTCTAAGGACCCAAGGAGCACAGCTTCTCTCCTTTATAAGCTTACTGTGAAGACAGACCCTTCCCTCATGGCAGAGCCTCACTAGATGCACTGGAGGTCAAGTCTAAATTATCTGGCTCTTAGTCGGAACTGGCTAAACATTGAGTAAATATAGGGATCAGGTGGTATTCTCCTAGGAAAAATACCATACAAATTAAATGATCACTTACCCATCATTTATAAAGAGAACTTAATAGCCTTCATGATGTCATGGCAATTGATTCTTAGAACAGCCTTTGAAATACGCAGGAAAGATGAGAACCCAGATTTTATAGTGGAAAAAGCTGAGGCTCAAAACGTTGAATGACTTGTTTCAATGTCCCACAAGTAGTGAAATGGAAAGACCGAGGTTTATAACTCAGACCTTCTAAGTTTTAAGCCCTCCTTCTTCTAAACTACCTGGCCTCTCTTCTCAGTGTTGAGTCCCAAGAGAAGTTATTTTTTATAGAACTCAATACCCCCTCTTCTTTCTAATGCTTTACTGTTCCACTGGGTGGGCAGGAAGACTGTGCTGAGTTTATATCTTTTGTTCTCTGGGTTCTTTCTAGGGACAGCATTTCTTGCTTTATTTACCAGTCTTCAACTTTGTAAGCGAGGCGACTTTCAAGTCGACTATCGCTTTAAGGGTCCAGCCCAGAACCTGGCACACTGTCCACCTTCTCCCCAGCAGCTGGGGCCTCACCTGGGTTAATGATAGAGCCCTGGGGCTGGGGGATGTCACACACTTGATATATCTTCACTGGGTTCATGGGCACCTCCTTGGTGCCGTCGTACATCAGGTTGAATTCCCTGCTCTTGTTGACGCACAGCGGAGCTGGGCCTTCCATTTAGCTGGGTCGGGGTCGTCCACCCCTTCCTGGTACTTCCCCTGTCTCCACAGCCCAGGCCTGAGGCATAGGAAACTGCAGTGAGTGCCTGCTTGTTGCCCAGAAACACTGGAAAGTGTGCCCGCCCTCCCTCGTACAGACACAGATACACACAGCCCTGCCTGACCGCCCCATCACCCCAACTCCAATTTACAGAGACTGCAGCAGAAAACACCACGCTGGGGACCAGGCAAGGCAGGGCCCGAGAGAAATTAAACCAAATGCAAATACAGTATTTTAAAAAGAGGAGCCTCATCTCAAGTGCTTGTGCCAGCATCATCTGTCAACACTACAATGGCCTTAATGAAGGGTTGAAAATAAAGAAAAATCTGGAACAAGTATACACCAAAATACTAATGGTAACTTTTGGATAGCAAGATTTCAGGTAATTTTGTTTTGTTTTGTTTGCCTTATTTGTTTTTCACATGAATTGCTTATATAATAAGAAGAGAAAGGGAGGTGGCGTATGATATGAAGAATTTAGGCTTGCAGTTCCCTCTCCCTTCAGTCTTTAATCTGATGCACAAATAACTGTTGAAACCAAGTACCTTTAGGAGTAGCAGCCCACAGGAGGGCAGGAAGCACGCTCTGGGGGTTCAGCTGGCCTCAGTGCGAGGCTGAGGGCCTCAAGTCCTAATAAACTCACACCACCTGCCTTTCCCTGCTTCCTCAAACTCCCACATTGGGAACATTTTGCTGGGAACACCAGGGGCTGGTGGCCTGGGCCAAAACCAGTGGGGCCCCGCCTCTCTGGTTTTCAATTTCCAGGTCTAACAGGCATTTATGTGTCTGTTCACGGGATATCAGCCCTCCCCCACTGTTAACGTATCTCAGATGTCTACACTTTCTTCAGGGCTGTGACGTATGTGCTGGTGCAGAAAAGGGGGAGGTCTTTGGCAGAAGACTCAAGATCAAGAGAACGAGATGGACCGGCCAGACTGCTCCCACTTGATGTTAGGAAGATAAGGTGGCCATGTAGTTAGAATTCTGCAGGGGAACATAGCCTATAGAGTCTATGGGTTTGTGGATCCACAACTTTTATTTTTTCAGTAATGCCAACCAAGCTCGTAAGAGACTGACATATAATCCAGAATGACAGTCTACTCGTTTTCAAAGGGGGATAAAGCTGGTCAGTGACCAGCATGGTTAAGTCCAATAACCTGGACATAACCATGTATGATCTCAACCAGTAACTCCTGTATCTGGTTTCTAATGACAATTCCAAGAACATAAGACCCACTCAACATTTAAATCCAAATTTTCAGATGACTCCAAAGCTAAATGGAAATGATTTGATATTGAACTCTAAATCTGCATTATCTAGACTATCTCTTACCCAGTTGGGTAACCCAGAATCGACAGTAAAAGGCTCCTGCTTTCCCAAAAATCACAGGGCATAAAAATGAAAAGCACTGGAAAGGCAAGACCCCCAGTGAATTTGCAAAGCTGCTTTTGTGTCTTTTTCTTTTTGACCTTGAAGCCAGGAGAAATTCTAAAAATACAAATGTATTAATTTTTAAAACTTGACTTTACTGAATATTGTTCAGATCCCCAAGCCTACAAAAATAATTTTATTTTTTAAAAAATGCTCCCTCTTCAGACTATACTACAAAGCTACAGTAATCAAGACAGTGTGGTACTGGCACAAAAACAGAAAGATAGATCAATGGAACAGGATAGAAAGCCCAGAGATAAACCCACGCACATATGGTCAACTTATCTTTGATAAAGGAGGCAGGAATGTACAGTGGAGAAAGGACAGCCTCTTCAATAAGTGGTGCTGGGAAAACTGGATAGGGACATGTAGAAGTATGAGATTAGATCATTCCCTAACACCATACACAAAAAGAAGCTCAAAATGGATTAAAGACCTAAATGTAAGGCCAGAAACTATCAAACTCTTAGAGGAAAACATAGGCAGAACACTCTATGACATAAATCACAGCAAGATCCTTTTGGACCCACCTCCTACAGAAATGGAAATAAAAACAAAGATAAACAAATGGGACCTAATGAAACTTCAAAGCTTTTGCACAGCAAAGGAAACCATAAACAAGACCAAAAGGCAACCCTCAGAATGGGAGAAAATATTTGCAAATGAAGCAACTGACAAAGGATTAATCTCCAAAATTTATAAACAGCTCATGCAGCTCAATAGCAAAAAAACAAACAACCCAATCCAAAAATGGGCAGAAGACTTAAATAGGCATTTCTCCACAGAAGATATACAGACTGCCAACAAACACATGAAAGAATGCTCAGCATCATTAATCATTAGAGAAATGCAAATCAAAACTACAATGAGATATCATCTCACACCAATCAGAATGGCCATCATCAAGAAATCTAGAAACAATAAATGCTGGAGAGGGTGTGGAGAAAAGGGAACCCTCTTGCACTGCTGGTGGGAATGTGAATTGGTACAGCCACTATGGAGAACGGTATGGAGGTTCCTTAAAAAACTACAAATAGAACTACCATATGACCCAGCAATCCCACTACTAGGCATATACCCTGAGAAAACCATAATTCAAAAAGAGACATGTACCAAAATGTTCATTGCAGCTCTATTCACAATAGCCCGGAGATGGAAAGAACCTAAGTGTCCATCATCGGATGAATGGATAAAGAAGATGTGGCACATATATACAATAGAATATTACTCAGCCATAAAAAGAAACGAAACTGAGCTATTTGTAATGAGGTGGAGAGACCTAGAGTCTGTCATACGGTGTGAAGTAAGTCAGAAAGAGAAAGACAAATACCGTATGCTAACACATATATATGGAATTTAAAAAAAAAATGTCATGAAGAACCTAGGGGTAAAACGGGAATAAACACACAGACCTACTTGAGAATGGACTTGAGGATATGGGGAGGGGGAAGGGTAAGCTGTGACAAAGCGAAAGAGAGGCATGGACATATATACACTACCAAATGTAAGGTAGATAGATAGTGGGAAGCAGCCGCAGAGCACAGGGAGATCAGCTCGGTGCTTTGTGACCGCCTGGAGGGGTGGGATGGGGAGGGTGGGAGGGAGGGAGATGCATGAGGGAAGGGATGTGGGAACAGACGTATATGTATAACTGATTCACTTTGTTATAAAGCAGAAGCTAATAAAAAATAAATAAATAAATAAATAAATAAATAAAACACAAAAAATACAAAAATAAAAATGCTCCCTGCCTCAAAGGAGTTTACAATCCCTTAAAGGAGACAGATGATTCAATAGATCAGAAATACAGATACTATGTGAACACCAGTAAAACTGCCTAATCCATAAAGAGTCGGGGGGTAGGTATGGTTGGCCAAGTTTATCAGAATTTATGATTCTAGGGCTGAATCTTGAACATGGGTAGAAGTTAACCAGGTGAGAAGCGTGGGTCACGATACTCTAAGCAGAAGAAGCTTTATGGGCAAAGGCAGAGGCTGAAAAGCACAGTGCTTAGGGGACCTACAAGCAGTTCAGCTTGCGTGGAGGCAGCATGAGATCAAAGTCTGGGCTTGTAAGTAGGAACCATGCCAAGGAGTTTGGACCTGATTCTTAGAACACTGAGAACCACTGAGAGATGTAAGCAGGTTGTGATGGGATCAGATGTAAGTTTTAGAAAGAACCCTCTAGCTGCAGGACTGAAAAGGGTTTGAAGGGAGGCAAGGCATGAAGATAACACATAGTCTCTATATAATCCATATAATAGTGTCACTAGGGTCTGAACTAAGGAGGTGGCGGTAGGGATAGAGGATACAGGTAATGAACGAGCCGTTAAAGACGCTGACGTGAGAAAGCTTGATGAGGAACTGATTCCTTGAAGAAGGTGAGAGAGAAATCAAGGATGATTCCCTGGTTTAGGGTTTGGGAGACTGGGTGGGGGGTGATGCTGACCACTGAGCTAGGAGCAGGTTTAGAAAGATGATTTCCCTTTGGAAATGTCGGATTTCAAATGCCTGTGGAAGGCCTAGGGGAGAATGCCCAGCATGCCCAGGGCAGTTTTTTATCCCCACTCACCTCTCACATCACCTGAGGGACTCTCCCTGCCTGCCTCCAGCCTGGAAGAAGGTCCACCAGATTACTGACATCTCTGCCCTGTGGGCAAGGACCAATTTCTTTTCATTTCTGTATCCCTGCTCAGGCTTTAGCACACAGTAGGTCAACGTGTATTTGTTGAATTGCCTCAAATTTACAGAAATACACTTCTTGGGGAATGAATAAGTTGCTTTTACAGATGGAAGACCAGAAAAACAGCTATGAGCAGAAGGCCAAGGAGACACCGCAGAAAGTGCTGGAGGAGAAAATGCGTGCAGGACAGCAACTGCAGAGCAAACAGGTGTGGGGATGCTCCATAATCCTTGGGGCTGGGAACCCTGGGGCAGTCTGGGTGGCAAGGGAGCCAGCTGCACAACCCCCTGGAACCCCCAAGGCACCACCCTCTCCTCTGATCTCCCTCAGCGGTCCCTGGCCCTGGCCGAGCACAAGTGTGAAGAGTGGAAGAGCCAGTACGAGAGCCACCCCCAGCATGCAACTGTCCCCTACCCTGCCAGCCCAGTAATCATGAATGCCGTCTTCCTTCTCTTTTTTACAATGTGGTACATATGGATTTTTTAAAAATGAGATTTAACCAGCTTTTAAACCTTTCTTCTTTCTAACAATATCAGTACTCTCTGACTCTCCAAATGCGCCTTTTCAAGTGGATTTAATTTATGGAAAAATCACCCTTCATACTTTCCCTTTCTTTTTTAAACCTCCCCATGGTAGTGTAATGTAGTAGAAGGAGATTTGGCCTGGGAGTTTGGACACCAGGGTTCTAGCGGCAGTAACCCACAGTTACACACGTTATATTATTAAAGAAAAAAGTAACTTACAGAAGTGTATGAGGCCATTATGCACGTACACACAAATATATATTCACTCATATATCCATAAAAAAGTAGTCTGGAAGGTTCTATAAAATGTTAAAGGTGTTCATCCCAGGGTGGAGGAGATATACGTTAACTATATTACCCTCTTAAATTTTTACAGTAAATATATATTACTTTTATAATTTAAAAAGCCAAACTTTTCATTTTTAAAAACCTAAAACATGAAAGAAAACTGGAAAACCAACAAAATTAAAACAATCCCTAAGTCTGAGGCAATGATTTTTGTATCCGAGTACAAGTGATGAATGAAAATACTAAGAATGGTGTGTGACACCTTAAAGTATAGAAAAAAATACAGTAAGGCAAGTAGGCATTAAGATAATAGAATATAAAAAGTTACCCAGATATATTCAGACAATGGACTACTATTCCAGTAATAAAAAGAAATGAATTACTAATATGAGCTACACGGATGAGTCACAACAACATGAGGAGCCAAAGAAGCCACGTGCAACAGGGTACTTATTGTATGCTTCCATTCATATGAATTTCTAGAATAGGAAACACTAATACATAGTGAAAGAAAGCATGTCAGTGGTTGCCTGATGCCAGGCCTGGGAAACTGACTGTAAAAGGACAAGAAGGAACTTTTTGCAGGTATTGGAAGTGTTCTGTATCTTGACTTTGGCGATGACAATATAGATATACACATTTGTCAAAACTTATCAAATTACATGCTTAAAATGGGTACACCTTGTTGAATGTAATTCATACTTCAATAAAGTTGATTTTAAAGTTAAATTAAAAGTCACCTATGGGGACTTCCCTGGTGTCACAGTGGTTAAGAATTTGCCTGCTAATGCAGGGGACGTGGTTTCAAGCCCTAGTCTGGGGAGATCCCACATGCCGCCGAGCAACTAAGCCCGTGCGCCACAACTACAGAGCCTGTGCTCTAGAGCCCGTGAGCCACAACTACTGAGCCCGTGTGCCACAACTACCGAAGCCCACGTGCCTAGAGCCCATGCTCCACAACAAGAGAAGCCACCACAGTGAGAAGCCGGCGCACTGCAACAAAGACACAATGCAGCCAAAAATAAATAAATTAATAATAATTTTTAAAAAAATAGTCCCCTAGACGTCTGAGTGAGACAGAGTTCCTTTAAGCTTTCAGTCCCAGCTCTTCTCTGAAGCCTCCCCTCATTCACCCTGGCAGCATGTGACCACTGTGCATCTCTTTAACACCTTATATTTATCGGTTCCATTCAGATTTGATGCTTGAAAAGTTTTGTATATTTTATGTCTATCTTCCATTCAACTTGGTTCCTCTAAGGCAGGAACAATAATCTCTTTCATAAATTGAGACCATTACAAAAACAGAATTATGTTCCCTTTCCTCCCAATCAGGGGAATTTGAAGTAGGATTGATGAAATCCTGGAAATCATAAGCAAAAATGTCATTTCTGCATTTTTATGGCCACAGGGTCCTGTGTTTTCATCAGATTCTTGAAGATATCACAGAGCCCAACAATGTTAAGAATCTCTGCTTTGAATCCATGTGCTTTCACCCAGCTCTGTGGTACAAGGCACCCTGCCCCTGGGGCAATCTGTCTGTGGTCCTTGCAAAGATGATAAACCCACATCAAAGACACTTACTCTTGTGCATGTCAGTGGACTCTACTGCCATCTCTTCCTCCACAATGACGTCACTATCGCCATCTTCAAGATTCATTTCTGTCTCATCTAGAACACTGTCTTCTTCCTCTTCCTCCTCCTCATCTTCCTTGGAGACATCCTTTAATGTGGCAAGTAGTCTGTTGTAACCAGAAACTTGTTCTGGTTCACTCTATGCTTCACTTTCAGAACTTGAAGTATCTATAAACTCTCTGACTAAAAGGAAAATGGGGATTTTAAAAACAAAACTTATACTGTTCTTGTTGCTACCCCACGACTATCATCAGGCCCACAGTGGAACCAAGTTCAGACTTTTCTAAATAAAAACTAGCTTTTCTGCAAATATGCAACCCTATCTATTCAACCAGACCTAGCACCAAATTTGTTTAAAACAGCTAATCTAGCTATGATTCTAGAAGCGCTTCCTCTTCTTTGAACTGCTCATGTTCCACATGGGAAGACAGCAAACTAAACACATGGAGCTTTAGGTTATAAGGCGATCTAACCTATGTGTCAGACATTTGGCACCTTTAAAGGAGCAACAGGAAAACTTACAACAAAAAAGTGTACTTTATTTCTGAGTCTGTGGTAATGAAATAAGACCTTTGATGATTTTGCACTCTATTTTATGTTAAGCAAACATGACATTCCCTCTGAGGATTCACCAAGAGCCCTCTGGTAAGCCTCCTTAACAGGTTCTAACAGGCTAATCTCTCAGGACAGTTTCATACTTTATACGATATTAGTTATCACAATGGCATTTTAACAGACATCTGCACTTAAAACTAAGCAATATTACTAAAATATAGCTTACATCTAAAATCAAAGAGAGTGGAAATGTAGCCAAACTTTAGTACCATATATAATCTTAAAAGTAACAGTCCAGAATCTACTATCATAAAGAAGGTATAAAGCATTACCAGTTGACAAGTCTGTGGTTTTGCTTCCTTTCTGGAAACCCTGAGAAGAAACAGGCAATGTTAAACTTTAACTACTAGTATGTAGCAATTAGGAAAAGTCTAATGATACAACTTTAAATGAACGTGGCAGACTATACCGTTATAAATACATTATATCTATTGTCAAGTAAAAACTCCATATGCATTTGGACAGGTTTTGGAAGGATATGCCAAATAGATAATAAGAGACGAATGAAAAAGTCTAACAAGACCACATGACAAATACTACAGTCACACAGTAACAGGCTCTCATCCAAAAGATGGGAAATTTTGGCAAATAAAAGCCCTCGGGGTTCACCTTTTCTAGCAAGTTTCTTAAGTAGACTATCCCTCTAACTGTTGATAAAGCAGCCCAAAGGGGTGGGTTGAGCACTAAGATCATAACTGAGAGTCTGGACACTTAGAGAGGAACCCACAACTACCCAAACATTACTTTCCTCATGGTCATTGAATAGATAGGTGATGTCGAGGGTCCCAAGCAATTTTTTTTTCATTTTTTTTAACTTATTTAATTTATTTATTTTTGCCTGCTATGGGTCTTCGTTGCTGCGCCCGGGCTTTCTCTAGTTGCGGCGAGAGGTGGCTTCTCTTGTTGCGGAGCAGGGGCTCTAGGCTCGCGGGCATCAGTAGTTGCACCACCCTGGCTCAGTAGTTGTGGCTCGCGGGCTCTGGAGTGCAGGCTCAATAGTTGTGGCGCACGGGCTTACTTGCACCGCGGCATGTGGGATCTTCCCGGACCAGGGCTCGAACCCCTGTCCCCTCCGTTGGCAGGCGGATTCTTAACCACTGCACCACCAGGGAAGCCCCCAAGCAATTCTTTAAAAACATATAAAACGGGGCTCCCCTGGTGGCGCAGTGGTTGAGAGTCTGCCTGCCAATGCAGGGCACACGGGTTCGAGCCCTGGTCTGGGAGGATCCCACATGCCGCGGAGCAACTGGCCCCGTGAGCCACAATTACTGAACCTGTGCGTCTGGAGCCTGTGCTCCGCAACAAGAGAGGCCGCGATAGTGAGAGGCCCGCGCACCGCGATGAGGAGTGGCCCCCACTTGCCGCAACTAGAGAAAGCCCTCGCACAGAAACGAAGACCCAACATAGCCATGAATAAATAAATAAAAATTAAAAAAAAACATATAAAACGAACACAAGCTTATAAAATCTCTGCCCAGTCGCCACACAGGAGGCGTGCCGTCTAGCATCAAACTACAGGCTCAACAAAGGGTAGGAAGACCGGCGAAGAACCCCATCTCAGGCGGGAAGCCGCCAGGATCCCCGGGCGAGCTAGGCCGGCGCTGGGGCAGCGTGGCACGCGGCGGGAGCTGCCCTGTCACTACCCCCGGGGCACCGGCGGACCAAACGCGGGGACACGCGGGCTCCCACCGGGAAAGGACGCCGGCAGGGCCGGTCCCAGCCTTGCCTCTCCATACCTGTCATAGAAGGGATGCTCCTCGCCGAAATCCCTTAGATGCTTCTTCTGCTTTTTAGTTAGGGAGTCGAGCAGCTGGCTCTGGCTCCGGCGCCGGCGCCGGCTCCCGCGTTTGCCCATGGGGAAGACGTCAAGTCAGCCAACCTCCAAGAATCGCGTTTTTCACCTGGAAGTCGTCTCCTCAACCCACTCACGCGGGCTTGCCAACGGCGCTTTACGGCGGAAGCAGGGTGCCGTAAAGCAGACCCGCTTTACGCCGCGCTTGTACGACAGGCGTTAGAACTTCCTGTTTCCCATTCCGCCCCCGAGCGAGGCTCTTTGGAAGCACGCGCACGCATGCGCAGCTTTTCTCTGAGCCCCGTAAGGCAGGCAGGCAGGGAGGCTTCGAGCTTCCCCAGGTGGGTAAATGGGTGGGTGTACTTTGTGCGTCTGTTTTGGCTGTGAGAATCAGCCTGCATAAACGTGTAGTAACTGAGATGGTTGAATGCAGTGCCTTTCTATTATGCCATAATACAAATACCAACTAACATTTAAGGCTGCCGGTGCATCTCAACTCATCCTCACAACAGTAAACAAATAGGCCTTGTTAATAAGCCTGATACTGGAGATGAGAAAGCTGATGCTTACAAAAGGTTACACACACACTAGCAAGAGAGGAGATGGAAACCTAATTCTCTCTGATGCGACCACAGGCTTTTCCCACTAGGATCTGCCACATGCGTGTGCTGTGTGAAGAATGAGGACGCAAGGCTGAGATTCCCGCCCTTACCCTACCCCCTCATTTTCTGAAAGTATTGCAAGGGCCCTTGGTAACACATCTGTTCTGGCATTTTTCATGTTATAAAAGCAAAAACACATCCAGAGAGGTAAAGTGACTTTCCTAAATCACCCGGAGAGTCGATGTTAGAGAAAGCAGTCAAACTCAATAAAGTGTCTCAAAACTGAATTGGGGCAAATTGGGATGGAAAACTTTTAAAGGGTAAGTAACTTTTCTATATCTGGGTCGTGGTGGTGGTTACACCTGGTATACAATTACCAAAATTAATCAAACTGTACCTTTGAAATTGGTACATTTTAATGCAAGTAAATAATAATCTCAATAAACAGGTCAAAACAGCGCAACTGGACTTAATACTCTAGAGACAGGCAGAGTGTGCAGGGATACTTAAAAACCACAGGATAGGGCTTCCCTGGTGGCGCAGTGGCTGAGAGTCCGCCTGCCGATGCAGGGGACGCAGGTTCGTGCCCCAGGTCTGGGAAGGTCCCACGTGCCGCGAAGCGGCTGGGCCCGTGAGCCATGGCCGCTGAGCCTGCGCGTCCGCAGCCTGTGCTCCGCTCCGCAACGGGAGAGGCCACAACAGGGAGAGGCCCGCGTACCGAAAACAAACAAACAAAACAAAAACCACAGGATAAACACAGAGACACTTTTTTTCTAATAGTAACTTACAATGTCAATCATAAACCACAGAATTCACCTGAATATTTAAGGTAAAATAGGAGCCATCAAAGATAGTGTTCACTGCCTCTGCTCTTAGAGGAGTGTCTGTGAGAGAATTGGAGCTTTGTCCAATACCATGTCACACCTATAGAAGTCGCACTACAACTCTTAAAATCCTAGTTTTGTCGTTCTGGGGACCATCTACTCCTAATTAGATTCTGGGAGCTTAGGGTGGCGTACGGAGGCAAGGGGAGGGAGTATCAAGAAAATATGCAAACAGCAGGTAGTGCCAGCAGATGGCCCAGCCAAGGAACCCAGAAACAAACAGACATGTGTCTTCTGTCTCATTTCAAGATAAAAAGTACAGTCACTTACGTAAACAAAAGGCTGTTTGCAAATGTCATCATACATTCTAAGGCACCATCCACAGTATAACCTGGCTATGACAATAAAGTCATACAATGTTTTTTCTCCTCCCACCCTATTCCAAGTGCCCCAGCTTCCCTCCCCAGAGGCAACCAGTTTCTTGGTGTTCTTCCAGAGATCTGCTATAAAAAGCTATACTCTTGAGCACTTGATGTGACTCTTTACTCTCTCCTGCTTTCCATGTCATTGTAGTCCTATGGACAGGTCTAGACTGTTCCCAGGTTCAGACACAACTGTGCCCTAGCTCCACCCAAGTGCTCTCATCATTGGCTCACTGAGCCCGCTTCTGAAAATATTTATATTAGCCTTTGACAACATAAAAGGGGATGCTTTGTGAAATTTTAACCTGAGAGTTCGGAATTGAAACATATTTTTCATGCCTCCAGTGAAAGTTCTCTTAGTAAAACCCACACAAAGAAGATGCATGTGCCAACTAGTGCAGGCCCTGGGAAAATTGTAATAAAGGCAAAATTTGTTCTTCCCTTTCTTCTTCTCACGCTCAGCCCTTCCCTTTCCCTCCTGCAGGGTTGTCTTTGCCCTTTGCCCTCAGGGACTCAGTATTTTCAGGGGTAAAAACAATCCAGGAAATAATCTTTTATACTAGTTTGTAAAGAGAGGCTGATGAATTAATGTTACTTGGGTATTTTCAATTCGGGGAGACTCCCTAGGATAACGATCTCAAGGGGTGGGAGGGGGGTGGCTGTCCCTTAAGACAAGATGGTCAGAATATTCAGAAAAGTGTTAGTTTTTCTTTATTAAAAACTTTTTCTTTGGAAAATTTCAAGTATATACAAAAGTAGACAAAACAGTATAATACACTCCCATGTTCCCATCCCTCGGCTTCAATGCAAGGTATGCCCACCCACTACCCCTAACTCCCCCCCCGTATTATTTTTGAAGCAAATCCCAGACATTGTATTATTTTATCTGTAAATATTTATTTCTAAATATCTAAAAGATAAGGGTTCTTTCTTTAACATAGCTACAATGGCACTATTTCACCTAAAAAAAAAAAGATGATAACAATTATTTAATATCATCATGTAACCAGTCAGTATTCAGATTTCTGATTGTCTCATAAATGTCTTTTTTTTTTTTTTTTACACTGTTAGTTGAACATGTTCTGCTGTTCTCTGTGTCTCTCGCGAATACATTGTGGGATTTAGAACTTTGATCAGATTTCATTATAGCTGATATTTTAGACTTCCATCAGGAGGCGTATACCGTCTGGTTGTCTTTCATTTTGTGATGTTACCAGTCATTGGTAGTCAATGTCTAAATTCGTGAATTCATTAGAGGTCACATTCTAATTCTATCATGAGGTGATATTCTAATTCTATCATTTCTTCTTCACTTACTTGCTGGACTATTTCTATGAAAGCAAGCTTTTCCTTCCCCTAAATTTTGCTTACCCAGTGGTACTGTTTGTATAGGAAAAGCAGAAGAAATGCTTGATTCTCTCCCTTCATTTACTAATTTTCAACACAAGGAGTCAATTCACTGGATCTTCTCAGGTTGACCAATCAAGTTTTTTTTTTAATTTTTAGTATCATTATGAACTCATGGAATTATACAAATTGATGTGTTTTAATCCCTTGCAAGTATTATGGTGTACATGATTTGAAAGAGCTTATTTGACATATAGTGATGTATTTGAAAAGACAAACTATGTCCTAATACAAACCACAGGAAGTAAACAGGAGTCTATCTGAGATTCTCAACAGAGCAGGAATGGGAAGGTGGGGAAGGAGCACAATTTGAGGATACAGATCAGATGCTGGGGAAGTTTGAGTTTTGAAATTTATGTGATAATATAAGTGGTAACAAGGGCACATGTGTTCAAGATATGTTGACAGGGAGCCATAAATAATCCAAAGGTATGACTCTCTAATTATGAAAGCTCCGACACCTCAGCTACTGATTTGGGAAGATTCTGGGGAAGGTGTGTGTGCACCCACACATCTGTCTCCTCCTAGATGCCTCAAATCAGACAGTCTCCTCCACCACATGTAAGCATACATGTCTGTATACACCCCAAAGCCATCCAGCCTCTTCCTGAGCGTGCTGGCAGAAATCAGTCTCTCGCTACCTGTATAATGAAATGAGCTTGTTTATTCATTAAAAAAAATGTACTAAAAACCACGTGCCAGGTGCTGTGCTAGTAGCTGAGGCTGGGGGAAAGAATAAGATCTATTCCAGCCTCTTCAAGGAGCCCTCAGCCTCATCCAGGTATGGATAAGTATGCAGACTCTTACGATACACTGTGATAAATGCTAAACTGATAGATGCTGGGTGCTAAGGAAGCAGCTCAGTCAGAGTTTTGGTGCTGCTGGGGGTTGGGGGCCGGTGGGGGAGGGTCATCTGCTGCCTTTGAGCGTTTGTCAGCCTGTCACGCTCATTGAACATCGGTATTGAACTTGAGATTAATCTAGATTCTAGATTTTAGGCTGTATGAGTTGTTTCAGCTGACTTCATGAACAGCATGTGTGTGTGTTCAAGACAGGGTATGAGGGATATAGGGCAACAGGAAATTAGAGAGCTGGGTAGTCATCGGATTCCACAGCGTTTATTGTGTAAGGAGCAATGAGTTTTCTAGGTGGAGCATGTTTTAGATAACGAGATTATGTCTGAAAAGAGAAAAGCTTTGTAATGTATTTCAATGCACTCTACATAACTTGAAAATGCAAAACACTATTATATATAGTGCCTACACTTTCTATTCATCTGTACCCAGAAGAACTATCCATTGTCAAACCCAGAGCCTGGCATAGAGTGACCTGTAATAATTATGTTTCCTCAAGCTTATCAGAGGTTGTTTTATATTAGGCCTAGCCTAAAACTGAAATATTTTATCAGATTATATTCACCTGACTGAGAACAAGGCTAAAATGCTACACTAGAGGGGATAAAGTTTTACCTCCCTCTCTCTAGTGGAATGTTGGTGTAACTACATTCTGTTTTTCACATTTTTCTGGCAGAGGCTTAGCAGGCAAACCTTCATTCATTTATCAAACATTTTCTAAACAGTTACCATGTTCCTGTCATAATGTTAGGCATTAATGATTTAAAAAGCTCAGACCTCAGGCTTTCCCCTTGAAAGACCTCATAGTCTAGTTGGGGGAGACAAAGCAATTAACAAATAATTATGTTGTCATGGGCTAGATTAGAAGGGTGTCTACAAAGGGTTTTAGGAACCCAGAAGATAAAGAAGCTCCTCTTGCTGTGGAGGAGAGAGGAAAGGTCATGGGGAGTTGCAGAGAGGATGCACTGAGTCAGGGTTTCCTGGGAAAGAAGGTTCCAGGGAGAGGGAATAGCATGAGCAAGGTGGAAAGATGTGTTTGGAGAACTGTCTGTGGACCCTGTTGCTGAGGTGGGTGGGTGGGAGTAGAGAGGTTGGAGAGACGGACAGGTGAGGATTCAGCCCACTAAAGGCCTTGCATGCCTTGTTGGGGCATTGAGGCCCAATCCCATGTAAGGTGAGGAACCCTTAAAGGATTTCAAGCAAGGGGGTTATGTGAACCGATTTGGACTTCAGCGAAATCACAGTGATGTCTGTATGGGTGACAAGGACATTAAATCTTCCTTTCCGACGACTTCCTGGAGCAGCCGATTCGCTACTGATGCTGCCCACCTCCAAAAGACTTTGGAGACTTTTTCATGTTTTGTTTGTTTGTTTATTTGTTTTCGGTACGCAGGCCTCTCACTGTTGTGGCCTCTCCCGTTGCGGAGCCCAGGCTCCGGACGCGCAGGCTCAGCGGCCATGGCTCACGAGCTTAGCCGCTCCGCGGCACGGGGGACCTTCCCAGACCTGGGGCACGAACCTGCGTCCCCTGCATCGGCAGGCGGACTCTCAACCACTGCGCCACCAGGGAAGCCCTATCCTGTGGTTTTTAAGTATCCCTGCACACTCTGCCTGTCTCTAGAGTATTAAGTCCAGTTGCGCTGTTTTGACCTCTTTGTTTATTGAGATTATTATTTACTTGCATTAAAATGTACCAATTTCAAAGGTACAGTTTGATTAATTTTGGTAATTGTATACCAGGTGTAACCACCACCACGACCCAGATATAGAAAAGTTACTTACCCTTTAAAAGTTTTCCATCCCAATTTGCCCCAATTCAGTTTTGAGACACTTTATTGAGTTTGACTGCTTTCTCTAACATCGACTCTCCGGGTGATTTAGGAAAGTCACTTTACCTCTCTGGATGTGTTTTTGCTTTTATAACATGAAAAATGCCAGAACAGATGTGTTACCAAGGGCCCTTGCAATACTTTCAGAAAATGAGGGGGTAGGGTAAGGGCGGGAATCTCAGCCTTGCGTCCTCATTCTTCACACAGCACACGCATGTGGCAGATCCTAGTGGGAAAAGCCTGTGGTCGCATCAGAGAGAATTAGGTTTCCATCTCCTCTCTTGCTAGTGTGTATGTAACTTTTTGTAAGCATCAGCTTTCTCATCTCCGATATCAGGCTTATTAACAAGGCCTATTTGTTTACTGTTGTGAGGATGAGTTGAGATGCACCGGCAGCCTTAAATGTTAGTTGGTATTTGTATTATGGCATAATAGAAAGGCACTGCATTCAACCATCTCAGTTACTACACGTTTATGCAGGCTGATTCTCACAGCCACGACTGTCGTACAAGCGCGACGTAAAGCGGGTCTGCTTTATGGCACCCTGCTTCCGCCGTAAAGCGCCGTTGGCAAGCCCGCGTGAGTGGGTTGAGGAGACGACTTCCAGGTGAAAAACGCGATTCTTGGAGGTTGGCTGACTTGACGTCTTCCCCATGGGCAAACGCGGGAGCCGGAGCCGGAGCCGGAGCCAGAGCCAGCTGCTCAACTCCCTAACTAAAAAGCAACAGAAGCATCTAAGGGATTTCGGCGAGGAGCATCCCTTCTATGACAGGTATGGAGAGGCGAGGCTGGGACCGGCGCTGCCGGCGTCCTTTCCCGGTGGGAGCCCGCGTGTCCCCGCGTTTGGTCCGCCGGTGCCCCGGGGGTAGTGACAGGGCAGCTCCCGCCGCGTGCCACGCTGCCCCAGCGCCGGCCTAGCTCGCCCGGGGATCCTGGCGGCTTCCCGCCTGAGATGGGGTTCTTCGCCAGTCTTCCTACCCTTTGTTGAGCCTGTAGTTTGATGCTAGACGGCGCGCCTCCTGTGTGGCGACTGGGCAGAGATTTTATAAGCTTGTGTTCGTTTTCTATGTTTTTAAAGAATTGCTTGGGGGCTTCCCTGGTGGCGCAGTGGTTAAGAATCCGCCTGCCAACGGAGGGGACAGGGGTTCGAGCCCTGGTCCGGGAAGATCCCACATGCCGCGGTGCAAGTAAGCCCGTGCGCCACAACTATTGAGCCTGCACTCCAGAGCCCGCGAGCCACAACTACTGAGCCAGGGTGGTGCAACTACTGATGCCCGCGAGCCTAGAGCCCCTGCTCCGCAACAAGAGAAGCCACCTCTCGCCGCAACTAGAGAAAGCCCGGGCGCAGCAACGAAGACCCATAGCAGGCCAAAATAAATAAATTAAAGAAGTTAAAAAAAATTAAAAAAGAATTGCTTGGGGGCTTCCCTGGTGGCGCAGTGGTTGAGAGTCTACCTGCCAATGCAGGGGACACGGGTTCGTGCCCCGGTCTGGGAGGATCCCACATGCCGCGGAGCCTGCGCGTCCGGAGCCTGTGCTCCGCAACGGGAGAGGCCACAACAAGAGGCCCGCGTAGCGCAAAAAAAAAAAAAAAAAAAAAAAAAAAAAAGAATTGCTTGGGACCCTCGACATCACCTATCTATTCAATGACCATGAGGAAAGTAATGTTTGGGTAGTTGTGGGTTCCTCTCTAAGTGTCCAGACTCTCAGTTATGATCTTAGTGCTCATCCCACCCCTTTGGGCTGCTTTATCAACAGTTAGAGGGATAGTCTACTTAAGAAACTTGCTAGAAAAGGTGAACCCCGAGGGCTTTTATTTGCCAAAATTTCCCATCTTTTGGATGAGAGCCTGTTACTGTGTGACTGTAGTATTTGTCATGTGGTCTTGTTAGACTTTTTCATTCGTCTCTTATTATCTATTTGGCATATCCTTCCAAAACCTGTCCAAATGCATATGGAGTTTTTACTTGACAATAGATATAATGTATTTATAACGGTATAGTCTGCCACGTTCATTTAAAGTTGTATCATTAGACTTTTCCTAATTGCTACATACTAGTAGTTAAAGTTTAACATTGCCTGTTTCTTCTCAGGGTTTCCAGAAAGGAAGCAAAACCACAGACTTGTCAACTGGTAATGCTTTATACCTTCTTTATGATAGTAGATTCTGGACTGTTACTTTTAAGATTATATATGGTACTAAAGTTTGGCTACATTTCCACTCTCTTTGATTTTAGATGTAAGCTATATTTTAGTAATATTGCTTAGTTTTAAGTGCAGATGTCTGTTAAAATGCCATTGTGATAACTAATATCGTATAAAGTATGAAACTGTCCTGAGAGATTAGCCTGTTAGAACCTGTTAAGGAGGCTTACCAGAGGGCTCTTGGTGAATCCTCAGAGGGAATGTCATGTTTGCTTAACATAAAATAGAGTGCAAAATCATCAAAGGTCTTATTTCATTACCACAGACTCAGAAATAAAGTACACTTTTTTGTTGTAAGTTTTCCTGTTGCTCCTTTAAAGGTGCCAAATGTCTGACACATAGGTTAGATCGCCTTATAACCTAAAGCTCCATGTGTTTAGTTTGCTGTCTTCCCATGTGGAACATGAGCAGTTCAAAGAAGAGGAAGCGCTTCTAGAATCATAGCTAGATTAGCTGTTTTAAACAAATTTGGTGCTAGGTCTGGTTGAATAGATAGGGTTGCATATTTGCAGAAAAGCTAGTTTTTATTTAGAAAAGTCTGAACTTGGTTCCACTGTGGGCCTGATGATAGTCGTGGGGTAGCAACAAGAACAGTATAAGTTTTGTTTTTAAAATCCCCATTTTCCTTTTAGTCAGAGAGTTTATAGATACTTCAAGTTCTGAAAGTGAAGCATAGAGTGAACCAGAACAAGTTTCTGGTTACAACAGACTACTTGCCACATTAAAGGATGTCTCCAAGGAAGATGAGGAGGAGGAAGAGGAAGAAGACAGTGTTCTAGATGAGACAGAAATGAATCTTGAAGATGGCGATAGTGACGTCATTGTGGAGGAAGAGATGGCAGTAGAGTCCACTGACATGCACAAGAGTAAGTGTCTTTGATGTGGGTTTATCATCTTTGCAAGGACCACAGACAGATTGCCCCAGGGGCAGGGTGCCTTGTACCACAGAGCTGGGTGAAAGCACATGGATTCAAAGCAGAGATTCTTAACATTGTTGGGCTCTGTGATATCTTCAAGAATCTGATGAAAACACAGGACCCTGTGGCCATAAAAATGCAGAAATGACATTTTTGCTTATGATTTCCAGGATTTCATCAATCCTACTTCAAATTCCCCTGATTGGGAGGAAAGGGAACATAATTCTGTTTTTGTAATGGTCTCAATTTATGAAAGAGATTATTGTTCCTGCCTTAGAGGAACCAAGTTGAATGGAAGATAGACATAAAATATACAAAACTTTTCAAGCATCAAATCTGAATGGAACCGATAAATATAAGGTGTTAAAGAGATGCACAGTGGTCACATGCTGCCAGGGTGAATGAGGGGAGGCTTCAGAGAAGAGCTGGGACTGAAAGCTTAAAGGAACTCTGTCTCACTCAGACGTCTAGGGGACTATTTTTTTAAAAATTATTATTAATTTATTTATTTTTGGCTGCATTGTGTCTTTGTTGCAGTGCGCCGGCTTCTCACTGTGGTGGCTTCTCTTGTTGTGGAGCATGGGCTCTAGGCACGTGGGCTTCGGTAGTTGTGGCACACGGGCTCAGTAGTTGTGGCTCACGGGCTCTAGAGCACAGGCTCTGTAGTTGTGGCGCACGGGCTTAGTTGCTCGGCGGCATGTGGGATCTCCCCAGACTAGGGCTTGAAACCACGTCCCCTGCATTAGCAGGCAAATTCTTAACCACTGTGACACCAGGGAAGTCCCCATAGGTGACTTTTAATTTAACTTTAAAATCAACTTTATTGAAGTATGAATTACATTCAACAAGGTGTACCCATTTTAAGCATGTAATTTGATAAGTTTTGACAAATGTGTATATCTATATTGTCATCGCCAAAGTCAAGATACAGAACACTTCCAATACCTGCAAAAAGTTCCTTCTTGTCCTTTTACAGTCAGTTTCCCAGGCCTGGCATCAGGCAACCACTGACATGCTTTCTTTCACTATGTATTAGTGTTTCCTATTCTAGAAATTCATATGAATGGAAGCATACAATAAGTACCCTGTTGCACGTGGCTTCTTTGGCTCCTCATGTTGTTGTGACTCATCCGTGTAGCTCATATTAGTAATTCATTTCTTTTTATTACTGGAATAGTAGTCCATTGTCTGAATATATCTGGGTAACTTTTTATATTCTATTATCTTAATGCCTACTTGCCTTACTGTATTTTTTTCTATACTTTAAGGTGTCACACACCATTCTTAGTATTTTCATTCATCACTTGTACTCGGATACAAAAATCATTGCCTCAGACTTAGGGATTGTTTTAATTTTGTTGGTTTTCCAGTTTTCTTTCATGTTTTAGGTTTTTAAAAATGAAAAGTTTGGCTTTTTAAATTATAAAAGTAATATATATTTACTGTAAAAATTTAAGAGGGTAATATAGTTAACGTATATCTCCTCCACCCTGGGATGAACACCTTTAACATTTTATAGAACCTTCCAGACTACTTTTTTATGGATATATGAGTGAATATATATTTGTGTGTACGTGCATAATGGCCTCATACACTTCTGTAAGTTACTTTTTTCTTTAATAATATAACGTGTGTAACTGTGGGTTACTGCCGCTAGAACCCTGGTGTCCAAACTCCCAGGCCAAATCTCCTTCTACTACATTACACTACCATGGGGAGGTTTAAAAAAGAAAGGGAAAGTATGAAGGGTGATTTTTCCATAAATTAAATCCACTTGAAAAGGCGCATTTGGAGAGTCAGAGAGTACTGATATTGTTAGAAAGAAGAAAGGTTTAAAAGCTGGTTAAATCTCATTTTTAAAAAATCCATATGTACCACATTGTAAAAAAGAGAAGGAAGACGGCATTCATGATTACTGGGCTGGCAGGGTAGGGGACAGTTGCATGCTGGGGGTGGCTCTCGTACTGGCTCTTCCACTCTTCACACTTGTGCTCGGCCAGGGCCAGGGACCGCTGAGGGAGATCAGAGGAGAGGGTGGTGCCTTGGGGGTTCCAGGGGGTTGTGCAGCTGGCTCCCTTGCCACCCAGACTGCCCCAGGGTTCCCAGCCCCAAGGATTATGGAGCATCCCCACACCTGTTTGCTCTGCAGTTGCTGTCCTGCACGCATTTTCTCCTCCAGCACTTTCTGCGGTGTCTCCTTGGCCTTCTGCTCATAGCTGTTTTTCTGGTCTTCCATCTGTAAAAGCAACTTATTCATTCCCCAAGAAGTGTATTTCTGTAAATTTGAGGCAATTCAACAAATACACGTTGACCTACTGTGTGCTAAAGCCTGAGCAGGGATACAGAAATGAAAAGAAATTGGTCCTTGCCCACAGGGCAGAGATGTCAGTAATCTGGTGGACCTTCTTCCAGGCTGGAGGCAGGCAGGGAGAGTCCCTCAGGTGATGTGAGAGGTGAGTGGGGATAAAAAACTGCCCTGGGCATGCTGGGCATTCTCCCCTAGGCCTTCCACAGGCATTTGAAATCCGACATTTCCAAAGGGAAATCATCTTTCTAAACCTGCTCCTAGCTCAGTGGTCAGCATCACCCCCCACCCAGTCTCCCAAACCCTAAACCAGGGAATCATCCTTGATTTCTCTCTCACCTTCTTCAAGGAATCAGTTCCTCATCAAGCTTTCTCACGTCAGCGTCTTTAACGGCTCGTTCATTACCTGTATCCTCTATCCCTACCGCCACCTCCTTAGTTCAGACCCTAGTGACACTATTATATGGATTATATAGAGACTATGTGTTATCTTCATGCCTTGCCTCCCTTCAAACCCTTTTCAGTCCTGCAGCTAGAGGGTTCTTTCTAAAACTTACATCTGATCCCATCACAACCTGCTTACATCTCTCAGTGGTTCTCAGTGTTCTAAGAATCAGGTCCAAACTCCTTGGCATGGTTCCTACTTACAAGCCCAGACTTTGATCTCATGCTGCCTCCACGCAAGCTGAACTGCTTGTAGGTCCCCTAAGCACTGTGCTTTTCAGCCTCTGCCTTTGCCCATAAAGCTTCTTCTGCTTAGAGTATCGTGACCCACGCTTCTCACCTGGTTAACTTCTACCCATGTTCAAGATTCAGCCCTAGAATCATAAATTCTGATAAACTTGGCCAACCATACCTACCCCCCGACTCTTTATGGATTAGGCAGTTTTACTGGTGTTCACATAGTATCTGTATTTCTGATCTATTGAATCATCTGTCTCCTTTAAGGGATTGTAAACTCCTTTGAGGCAGGGAGCATTTTTATTTTTGTATTTTTTGTGTTTTATTTATTTATTTATTTATTTATTTATTTTTTATTAGCTTCTGCTTTATAACAAAGTGAATCAGTTATACATATACGTCTGTTCCCACATCCCTTCCCTCATGCATCTCCCTCCCTCCCACCCTCCCCATCCCACCCCTCCAGGCGGTCACAAAGCACCGAGCTGATCTCCCTGTGCTCTGCGGCTGCTTCCCACTATCTATCTACCTTACATTTGGTAGTGTATATATGTCCATGCCTCTCTTTCGCTTTGTCACAGCTTACCCTTCCCCCTCCCCATATCCTCAAGTCCATTCTCAAGTAGGTCTGTGTGTTTATTCCCGTTTTACCCCTAGGTTCTTCATGACATTTTTTTTTTAAATTCCATATATATGTGTTAGCATACGGTATTTGTCTTTCTCTTTCTGACTTACTTCACACCGTATGACAGACTCTAGGTCTCTCCACCTCATTACAAATAGCTCAGTTTCGTTTCTTTTTATGGCTGAGTAATATTCTATTGTATATATGTGCCACATCTTCTTTATCCATTCATCCGATGATGGACACTTAGGTTCTTTCCATCTCCGGGCTATTGTGAATAGAGCTGCAATGAACATTTTGGTACATGTCTCTTTTTGAATTATGGTTTTCTCAGGGTATATGCCTAGTAGTGGGATTGCTGGGTCATATGGTAGTTCTATTTGTAGTTTTTTAAGGAACCTCCATACCGTTCTCCATAGTGGCTGTACCAATTCACATTCCCACCAGCAGTGCAAGAGGGTTCCCTTTTCTCCACACCCTCTCCAGCATTTATTGTTTCTAGATTTCTTGATGATGGCCATTCTGATTGGTGTGAGATGATATCTCATTGTAGTTTTGATTTGCATTTCTCTAATGATTAATGATGCTGAGCATTCTTTCATGTGTTTGTTGGCAGTCTGTATATCTTCTGTGGAGAAATGCCTATTTAAGTCTTCTGCCCATTTTTGGATTGGGTTGTTTGTTTTTTTGCTATTGAGCTGCATGAGCTGTTTATAAATTTTGGAGATTAATCCTTTGTCAGTTGCTTCATTTGCAAATATTTTCTCCCATTCTGAGGGTTGCCTTTTGGTCTTGTTTATGGTTTCCTTTGCTGTGCAAAAGCTTTGAAGTTTCATTAGGTCCCATTTGTTTATCTTTGTTTTTATTTCCATTTCTGTAGGAGGTGGGTCCAAAAGGATCTTGCTGTGATTTATGTCATAGAGTGTTCTGCCTATGTTTTCCTCTAAGAGTTTGATAGTTTCTGGCCTTACATTTAGGTCTTTAATCCATTTTGAGCTTCTTTTTGTGTATGGTGTTAGGGAATGATCTAATCTCATACTTCTACATGTCCCTATCCAGTTTTCCCAGCACCACTTATTGAAGAGGCTGTCCTTTCTCCACTGTACATTCCTGCCTCCTTTATCAAAGATAAGTTGACCATATGTGCGTGGGTTTATCTCTGGGCTTTCTATCCTGTTCCATTGATCTATCTTTCTGTTTTTGTGCCAGTACCACACTGTCTTGATTACTGTAGCTTTGTAGTATAGTCTGAAGAGGGAGCATTTTTTAAAAAATAAAATTATTTTTGTAGGCTTGGGGATCTGAACAATATTCAGTAAAGTCAAGTTTTAAAAATTAATACATTTGTATTTTTAGAATTTCTCCTGGCTTCAAGGTCAAAAAGAAAAAGACACAAAAGCAGCTTTGCAAATTCACTGGGGGTCTTGCCTTTCCAGTGCTTTTCATTTTTATGCCCTGTGATTTTTGGGAAAGCAGGAGCCTTTTACTGTCGATTCTGGGTTACCCAACTGGGTAAGAGATAGTCTAGATAATGCAGATTTAGAGTTCAATATCAAATCATTTCCATTTAGCTTTGGAGTCATCTGAAAATTTGGATTTAAATGTTGAGTGGGTCTTATGTTCTTGGAATTGTCATTAGAAACCAGATACAGGAGTTACTGGTTGAGATCATACATGGTTATGTCCAGGTTATTGGACTTAACCATGCTGGTCACTGACCAGCTTTATCCCCCTTTGAAAACGAGTAGACTGTCATTCTGGATTATATGTCAGTCTCTTACGAGCTTGGTTGGCATTACTGAAAAAATAAAAGTTGTGGATCCACAAACCCATAGACTCTATAGGCTATGTTCCCCTGCAGAATTCTAACTACATGGCCACCTTATCTTCCTAACATCAAGTGGGAGCAGTCTGGCCGGTCCATCTCGTTCTCTTGATCTTGAGTCTTCTGCCAAAGACCTCCCCCTTTTCTGCACCAGCACATACGTCACAGCCCTGAAGAAAGTGTAGACATCTGAGATACGTTAACAGTGGGGGAGGGCTGATATCCCGTGAACAGACACATAAATGCCTGTTAGACCTGGAAATTGAAAACCAGAGAGGCGGGGCCCCACTGGTTTTGGCCCAGGCCACCAGCCCCTGGTGTTCCCAGCAAAATGTTCCCAATGTGGGAGTTTGAGGAAGCAGGGAAAGGCAGGTGGTGTGAGTTTATTAGGACTTGAGGCCCTCAGCCTCGCACTGAGGCCAGCTGAACCCCCAGAGCGTGCTTCCTGCCCTCCTGTGGGCTGCTACTCCTAAAGGTACTTGGTTTCAACAGTTATTTGTGCATCAGATTAAAGACTGAAGGGAGAGGGAACTGCAAGCCTAAATTCTTCATATCATACGCCACCTCCCTTTCTCTTCTTATTATATAAGCAATTCATGTGAAAAACAAATAAGGCAAACAAAACAAAACAAAATTACCTGAAATCTTGCTATCCAAAAGTTACCATTAGTATTTTGGTGTATACTTGTTCCAGATTTTTCTTTATTTTCAACCCTTCATTAAGGCCATTGTAGTGTTGACAGATGATGCTGGCACAAGCACTTGAGATGAGGCTCCTCTTTTTAAAATACTGTATTTGCATTTGGTTTAATTTCTCTCGGGCCCTGCCTTGCCTGGTCCCCAGCGTGGTGTTTTCTGCTGCAGTCTCTGTAAATTGGAGTTGGGGTGATGGGGCGGTCAGGCAGGGCTGTGTGTATCTGTGTCTGTACGAGGGAGGGCGGGCACACTTTCCAGTGTTTCTGGGCAACAAGCAGGCACTCACTGCAGTTTCCTATGCCTCAGGCCTGGGCTGTGGAGACAGGGGAAGTACCAGGAAGGGGTGGACGACCCCGACCCAGCTAAATGGAAGGCCCAGCTCCGCTGTGCGTCAACAAGAGCAGGGAATTCAACCTGATGTACGACGGCACCAAGGAGGTGCCCATGAACCCAGTGAAGATATATCAAGTGTGTGACATCCCCCAGCCCCAGGGCTCTATCATTAACCCAGGTGAGGCCCCAGCTGCTGGGGAGAAGGTGGACAGTGTGCCAGGTTCTGGGCTGGACCCTTAAAGCGATAGTCGACTTGAAAGTCGCCTCGCTTACAAAGTTGAAGACTGGTAAATAAAGCAAGAAATGCTGTCCCTAGAAAGAACCCAGAGAACAAAAGATATAAACTCAGCACAGTCTTCCTGCCCACCCAGTGGAACAGTAAAGCATTAGAAAGAAGAGGGGGTATTGAGTTCTATAAAAAATAACTTCTCTTGGGACTCAACACTGAGAAGAGAGGCCAGGTAGTTTAGAAGAAGGAGGGCTTAAAACTTAGAAGGTCTGAGTTATAAACCTCGGTCTTTCCATTTCACTACTTGTGGGACATTGAAACAAGTCATTCAACGTTTTGAGCCTCAGCTTTTTCCACTATAAAATCTGGGTTCTCATCTTTCCTGCGTATTTCAAAGGCTGTTCTAAGAATCAATTGCCATGACATCATGAAGGCTATTAAGTTCTCTTTATAAATGATGGGTAAGTGATCATTTAATTTGTATGGTATTTTTCCTAGGAGAATACCACCTGATCCCTATATTTACTCAATGTTTAGCCAGTTCCGACTAAGAGCCAGATAATTTAGACTTGACCTCCAGTGCATCTAGTGAGGCTCTGCCATGAGGGAAGGGTCTGTCTTCACAGTAAGCTTATAAAGGAGAGAAGCTGTGCTCCTTGGGTCCTTAGAAGGGATGCGAATGTGTAGAAAGGGGTTTAGAGTAGGAATTAAAAGATTTCTAGGAGAAGGGAGCAGGGTCTGCAGCTCCTGGATAGGGGAGGGGATGAGAACTTGCACTGGGGCTCCGTAGGAGGAGCTGGGAGTGGGGTGAACACCCTTGGTTCCCACTCTTTGGCACTGAGGGTGCACACTGAACCCAAGGAACCTCTGTGCTGGCAGTGCCTAGCTTGAACAGTGGGTCAGCTGCAGGGATGACAGTGCAACGTGAGCACCTCACTTTTGACCTTTGTGTGTGTGTGTGTGTGTTTCTCGGGTAGGATCCACTGGATCTGCTCCTTGGGATGAGAAAGATAATGATGTGGATGAAGAAGATGAGGAAGATGAGCTGGACCAGTCACAGCACCACGTTCCCATCCAGGACACCTTCCCCTTCCTGAACATCAATGGTGAGTGGGGTGGGGGGTGGGACCGAGGCATGGAGAGGATGTAAGGGGCTTTGATTTTGCAAGCGTTGACACCATATCCACCATTGCACTGGGAGCAGCGACCAGGCCCTGGGGCCAGGCTGCCAGTCTGTTAGCAAGTCGGAGTCATAGGCAAAGGAACTCCGTAGGCATAGTTATCCCAGTGGGGTGGCTTCTAGGCAGAGAGAGCATCTTCTGAATCTTATGTGATAATTCAGAGAAATTAAAAAATGAAATTCATTCTCAATCCCGCATACAAATACACAAGCTGTTACAAATTTTGCTGATTTCCTTCAGGCCAAGTGCAGGGATCCTTTTCGTGAATTGTAGGCAAACTCTTCTGCTATTTCCCTCGGTACAAATTTTCTGTCACTGCCTTAACAGCCTCTGCTAAGGCTGTATCGTGGGAAACTTGTGGCTCTACAGCTGTTAATACTAGGCTCTGATAAAATTTCTCTATGAGAGACTTTTATCTTTTTTTAATTAATTAATTAATTAATTAATTTTTTGTGGTACGCGGGCCTCTCACTGTTGTGGCCTCTCCCATTGCGGAGCACAGGCTCCGGACACGCAGGCTCGGCGGCTGTGGCTCACGGGCCCAGCCGCTCCGCGGCATGTGGGATCTTCCCGGACCGGGGCACGAACCCGTGTCCCCTGCATCGGCAGGTGGACTCTCAACCACTGCGCCACCAGGGAAGCCCTATCTTCTTTTTAAATTGACTCTTTGAATTCAGCTTCCCAGGAAAGATGCGTTTAGAGGTTGGAGGGTCCCTGTGAGACAGAGCAGGTGCTGCACCTCCCATTGCACGTTCTGAGGACGCTCAACCACAAGGTGAACTGCTCTTCTACAGCATCTTCCCTTGAACTTTTCACTGACGTGCTCGTAGTCATATGACGTGCATTCAGTTGAGTAGCTTTTCACTACTTTTCTAAGTTCCATCTGGCTGCTAGGGTCAAATGAGATACTTTTTGCCACCTAGAAAATTTAGTATATCCAGAGGATTCCTGTAGGATTTTGGAGTCCCCTTCCCTAAGTGATGCCCCTTCTTTTGAGAATGAGGAAATGACTCTTATCTGTCTACTTGCCCTCCTTCACTTACCCTGTCATTTATAACCTTGCAAGCAAGTGATGAGTCAAGACAACGATCATAGAGCTCTCTCAGGTTAATACTGCCACAGCTACATTCCCACTTGGTGCAATTTTAAGATTTGGACATTTGGAAATGTCAGATCCTTTCCCAAATCTTTGGCTCACTCATTCTGTTATTCTCACCCCTTAAAAGGATGCAACCCATTTCCAGGATCATGATTTACCTTTTTTTTTTTTTTTTCATGTTTTTTTAAAGCTAATATTGTGTGTCCTTACATTATGGGCCACCTTGGATCCTTTATGGAAACATGTGAACATATATTAAAAATAAAAAGTAAAATGTGGCCCTACAGCCACACCGGGATTTCATTGCCCTGAGAGAGGAGTTGGGGCGCATCAGTGACTTCCACGAAGCCTATACTTTCCAACAGGCTCCGGGCCAGCCAGTTTCCGGCTTAAGCAAGGAGAATGTTCCAGCGGTAACCAACAAGGAGAACCTGGCGACGCCGGTCTCGACTCCATTCCTGGAGCCGACCCTGGGGAGCGACGGCTCTGCGGTCACTTTCGGGAAAACCCAAGAGGATCCCAAACCATTTTGCGTGGGCAGTGCCCCACCGAGTGTGGACGTCACCCCCACCTACACCAAAGACGGAGCTGACGAGGCAGGATCAACCGATGGCAAAGTTCTGAACCCGAAGCCATCTAAGCTGGCAAAGAGAATCGCAAACTCCGCTGGTTACGTGGGTGACCGGTTCAAGCGTGTCGCTACCGGACTGTACGCAGACTCCAGTCAGCTCGGCCGGGAGCAGCGGGCATTGCAGGTGAGCCCCCCCCACCCGAATTTCAGGAGCCTGAGCAGTTGTCAGGTTTTTTTAATGTGTGAAGAGGAGGGGGCCGGGGGTATGATAGGGCAGGACACCGGGCTGATTTGGTTAATGAAGCTTAGGATAATTTAAATGTTTGAAATGTGTCCAGTAAGGGGACGTAAGTGGATACTTGAAGTTATTCTGTAGATTTTAAGCAAACTCCACTCAAATGCTGATAACGGAAGTTTTAATTATTGCGAAGGATGTCTAAAAGACTGCATGACATTTACCTATCAATCGCTTTGATTTCTCTGCCGTTACTGTACGTTAACAAATATACCTAAAAGCGCTGCTTAGAATGCCTTACGTGATACTTGGTGGAGGTGTGTAGCGGCCGCATGTCTGTGAGATTCGTGCAATTTTTTTTCCACCAAAAAGCAAACAAACAAACAAAACAAAAAAACAAACCTTGCTTAAAGGGATAGAGTATGTATTTAACTTGCTAGTGAATGATAGATGTTGTATAGGAATTTCCTTAAGATATTTTACTTTTAATTAAAAGACAAATAAAGCCAAATTGTTTTGCAATGTTAAGAAAAAAATTGGTTTATGCTTATAAAAATGGATGAAGTTATCTAAATGATCCATTGAGTGCCCATTTTAATGACATAGATGGAAGGATTACAAGAGGACAGTATTTTATGTCTACCCGCTGCTTACTGTGAGGTCAGTTCTTCAAATTTTTATTACTAGAATCTTCCATAAACCTTTTGAGTTAAATTTCATTTCCAAATATACAAAGGGAAGTTTGTGGGCCATGGTCGTCTTTATTCATTGTGCATTTGTTTTCTTTTCTCTTGTGTTTTTGTTTTGCTTTCTTTGCGTTGTGTTTTTGTTTTGTTTTATTTACCTTCGAAAGAGAATGTCTGTATGCCACAGTGTATGTATGGCTATACATACACACCACATATATCTCTACATACATATGGCTTTACGAAGAAAGAGTGTGTGACTAGTTACACATAGACACTCTTACATTTTTATCGTTCAATTTTAAAATATCTCAGTTGTATCATAAATTGTGGTTGGTTTTGGGCAAACTTTTCTTTGAAGATACTTTCCTTTAAGGTAAGGGCAGTGAAATAGCTTTGGTGGTAAGGTGTATCTTTTTTCCATCTCCGTTCTCTTTCTAGCGTGCAGTGATGCGCTTCTCAGAGTTGGAGATGAAAGAGTGAGAAGGTGGCCACCCCACGACCAAAGACTCCGAGGTGCGCAAATTCAGCCCCGCTGACTGGGAAAGGCTGAAAGGAAGTCAGGACAAAAAGCCAAAGTCGGTCGCCCCGGAGGAGGCCATTGCCGACCAGAACGACAGTGAGAGATGTAAGTGAACCCAGGCGGCTCGTTTGTGGTACCACGTCGGTGGGAACGGGGCGGTTCCTCCCCCAGTGCCGAGGGAGGTGAGAGGAAACAATACATTTCCGACGGCCCAACGTCTGGGTGCTGGCTGTTCGGAGAACGGGCTGCTCTTGCCACCCTTCCCAGCTGTGGATTGCAAGGCTGGTTGTCCTTTTGAGCGTTGCGGCATCCAGGAGTGAAGCACCTATGAAATGTTTCCTGGCACGCATCTCCTTTTTCCGGAGAAATGCTAGTCCTGTAGTTAGTAATAGTCTGATACAGTAGAGCAGAGGAATGGCGGTGCAAGACCTCCAGCGTAGCAGGTATGTGTTCTGTTTTGTAGCAGGTACGGATACGGGTTTTTGGTAGCAGTGGAATGACACTTGCAGCCAGAGCCAGACCCTCCAGGGTGACAGTCTCCTGTGGGAGGGAGTGGAGAGTACTCGGATTCTCCCTCCAAAGGCAGAGGTTTCGTTCAAATGAGATGAGGGCTGATGAAGGCACCAGAAAGAGGAGCATAATTATTTTCTGTGGCAGGCTTGTTTGCAGTCATTAGGAGTTGACAGCACGCTCCAAGGGCGTGGGATCAACGAGGGCGTTCTTCCTACCAGACGGGGTGTATTCTGTTTTGGAGGCCAAATTGGAGAGAAAGCTAGTGTTTGCCTCGAGTCACACTCTGCGGTCCCATCAGCTGCTCCCCCACTGGGGTTGACTTCGGGCTTTGCCCTCGAGACTTCCTGGGCTAATGAGATGTGTTGGCAGCAAGTGGAGGTCTTTCTGCCGCTTTCTTCAGTGTGCGTGCTTGTGGCCTGTGGCCTGCAGCCTGCTCCGGACCCCAGAAACCTCACCGGTGATGGTGAGTGAGGGCACCTAGGTGAACGTCGAGGACAGGGTGGGCGTGAAATCCTCCTGAGATGGGACAGTTGGGGGTGGTGGACACGTTTGGGAGGCCCAGGCCCTTGGACCCAGTCGTAGGGTCGGCGTTCGCCCGCACGCTTATGTCGTGGGTGCCTGATGCAGTTTGGGAAAATTGTGGTCAGCCACAGCGTGTGCTTCTCTCTGCTGCTTGGAGCACTGCCCTCCCCCAGCTCATCTTTAGGGTCAGACAAAGGCCTGTGGCCAGGGTTCTGGGTAAGCCACACCGGGACCGGTTTGTCCTACGTGGCTCCCGTAGAAGGGGATTTCTGGGGCTAGTCAGTGGCGGCCTTACCCGAGGGATGGGGCTCTTGATGTGCCTGGAGTAGACGATTCCGACCTCCTCCCCCTCGGGATTGGAATGAAAAACGGAGGGTCCAGGCCACCCTGGAGTGAAGCAGCAAGAAGGCCTCCCTCCTTGCCTGTGCTCACAGCTGACACGCAGCCCTTACCCTCCTGAGTGGCCTCATAACTCAGCTCTTGGGGAAGTTTCTCAGAGAGATGTGATAAAAGTGGGCAAGGCCAAGTTCACGGGGATGCACTTTTCTGAGGAGGGGATCTGCCTGTTCCGGGTGGACGGTGAGGGAGGCTGGAGGAAGGGAACGGGCAGTTAACTGGCCTCGAGTCTTCTCGCCCTTTTCTCCAGCAACGTGGCCAAACCCAGGGTGGCCGCTGCCCTTCACGTCTCAGTGGCCTCACCCGCCCTTCTTCCCAGAGACGTTTGCGTGCGTCCTTCCCAGTCTTTCCTGCTGAGCGTGGAGACAAGAACTCGGTGTGGCTGATGGGGAGCAGGGCCTGAGCCCCAGATGATTCCGAAAGCCACCTCCCCCCACCGCCTGCTTCCAATCTCAGACCGACCGACGGGTCTCTTCCTGGAGCACCCGGGACATGGCCCAGTGAGCCATGAATCGCCACCATGGGAGGGCAGGAGAAGGGTTGGGGAAGGTGAGGGGCTCCGTTTGAAAGGTTGGGGCAATGGAGGTGGGTTCCCCACCCACCCTCTGTCTTGTAGAGACGTGGGGTTTGTAACTAGCTGGTCAGGAAAGGTCACCTGAAGGGGCCACTGTTCTTACTGCGGCCTCCACGTCCAAGGCCCAGCAGGTGTTCATTCCATTCAGCTAGATATGAATGGGCCTTCTTGTTCTTGGGCCATCATGTCTTGAGCTGATATGGGCTCAGGTCCTTCTCATGGGTGTCGGTGTGGCCGAGAGCCGAGCTGTGAGCACATGGGAGCTGGGGCGGGGATTTGGGGCGGGCAGGGGTCCCAGAGAGGGTCCAGGACGCCTTCAAGATGCCTTCCCCCTTCTGAGGCAGCCCCTACCCATGGAGGGACCAGGAGCTTCCAAGGTGGTGGGTGCTGTTTGCGTGGCCCTGGTTGTCCTGGTGCGGGTGCATCTTGTTGCTATGGGCTTGTTTAAAGAAAGGAATTAACTTGAAAACACAGTGGCCGAGATACTCATTTATTCTTTATGATCACATGGGTGGCTGAGTGAAATTTTTATTTTGGAAGTTCACCAAATGAGTTGGGAGGTTCCTCAGACTTGGAAGTTCATCACTAGGAACCCTCAGTGGCATTTGAAGATGGGGCGGGGCAAGGAGGCATTGGTCCCTTCCTTCTCAAACTTGGAGTAACCATCTCCCTTGCCAACCACTTGGCTGGGACAGGCCTAGGACCTGCTCAGTGGCAGTGCCTGGCCAGGAGCTGGAGGAAGCCTCAGTCGAGGGGCTTCATGAAACTTCTTTGCTCAGGGAACTTCTCTTCCAGCTGAGCACCTGCACGTGTGTAAACTACTCTGGAACAGAGGTCCCCTGCACCCCTTGTGTAGCGGGTGTAACTTTGAACAAGGTTAGCCCTGACTGGAGGTGCTATAGTTAAGCTACAGAGAAGGGGATTTTAATCCTGGGGAGCCTTCCAGCGACTCAGAACCCTCTCACCTCGTTTAGGCCTCACTGGGCATGGCTCAACAGTGGTGAGGGTGCTTTGCTGCCACAGTGACTTGTAAATGTTGCTGTGGTGATGCTTCTGTGAGGTGATGCTGTGGTACAACCATAATGAATTTGGGATATAGGTGCTGTGAGTCATAGGACCATGCTGCAGGGACCACGTTCACATCTTGCTTAGACTGGGTGACCAAGGGCACATGGCTTCCCACTTTTAGAAGGGCCAAAAGTAGCAATGATGGCAAAGCCTGATGGTTAGGATCCCCGTGTATCTATTTATCTCCCCATCTCCTTTGCCCTCAAGGGTCATCCTCCTGTGGGTCGTGGTTAGAACAGTCTTTGAGAAGCTCCAAGTGACACGGAGCCTCTACCCCATAGCTGGTGGCCATGGGCATCTTGGGCAGTCGGGGTGGGTGTCCTTCAGGGTTATTACTGGCCTGGGTAAGGTCACACTAACGTAAGGTCTTGGGGGGCCTTAGCTGAGGGGAATTGAGATCTTTGCCCTAAAAGGCTCCGGGGTTGGGGGAAGGGTGGATGGACCTAGTTTGGAAAAAGAAACTTTCAAATTGGACGTGGGGGTTCTTAAGGCAGCCCTTCCATTCCTCCATGGATCCCCTCCCACGGAGCTTTTAGGGAAGGCTGATTGGACCAGATTGGACCAGAGAAGTCCAATGGTGTAACCAGCAGGGCTCACCTCTTAAAATTTCCTACATTTCAGGCCTGAGATTCAGGCTGGTCTGAAAGTCTTGGCACCTTTTGGTTAAAGGGATTTTTCCAGCCTTTCTCTGTGCTGAGCCCGGCCCGTGATTATGAAGCCCACCCCTGGAGGGAGGCTAGCAGTAACATTCCCACTTTACAAAGTGAAGGGGGCCGAGTTGTAAAGCGGCGCCATTCCTGCCCGAGTGTTTAAGAGGGTCACAGAGCAGCCGGAGTGAGAGTTGCAGCACGCCGTCTTCACCGGGCCTGCGGTAGCCTGGGCTGCATCACCCGTAAGCACAGGCCAGGAGTTTGGGGTTTCTCCTGCTGCCATGGCAGGAGACCCTCGCGGTTGGGGTGATTCCACCATTCCGGCAAGAGTAGATGGGGATCTCTCCCACCTTGGGATACCCTTGGAGAAAAGCTAAGTGTGTTCCACCATTGAGAGCACAGGTCAGGCTAGCCCAGGCCAGGGTGAGGTTCATCCCCACAACTGGCTGCCATTAAATGCTGGGAATGCCCCCAAGAGAGGCTGATCAGGGGACCAGCCGGCTGGGCAGAAGTGGGAGTGATACTTGAAGTGGTCTAGGGAGCGGAGGAGGAATGCGAGCAGCATGTGAGGGGTGTGTCCATGATTTCATCTAGAAAAACGGGCTGTGGGAGCTTAGCTCAGGTGTTAACGAAATACCAAACTCATACACCCACCCCCACCCCCGGCCGGTGATGGACACAGGGTCATCTTCGGGGAACTCTTTAACAGCACAGTGATCATTATGGAATTCTTTGTGTGTTAGAAACAATGTGACTAGCAAAGCAGTTGAACTGTTTCTTTGGCTAGAGCAAAAGTGAGGAGTGATGTTAGGCTAGGGTGATTGGAGGAAAAGCCCCAAGTGGATGCTAGATTGAGCAGAGGGGGCAGGAGGAACACAGGCGGAGCTGGGGTGTGAGCAGTTCAGCCCTGCCCGCCGCAGCCCCCCACCCCACCCCCATGAAGGGGGTTGGAGTCTTGTCTTTGAAATGTCCTTAGATGCTTGTTGCCTGGGAAGGAAGGCGTGGAGACGTGCCAGGTGGGTGACTGGTGTCACTGAGGGCCTTCTTCCTAGACAGGAAATAGGAGCAGCCCCTCGATGGCAGTGAAATGCTTTTCCCCCCATGGGTGTGGAAAGAGGACAGACGGACTTGTAGCAATCTGGTTGAGTTCTTTGAAATTGCCGTTGACCCTTGTGTGTGCACCAGGAAGCCTTTCCTTTCCCTTTGCCAGGCTCCTCTTGCCTTGGTCTCCCCAGCTTCCCAGCCTCCCACCATTCTTTCCCTACCCTTTTTCTTCACCCTCGCCCCTGCTGACCCAAGTGAACATGGGTGCTATGTCTGTGTAGATGGCAGTTGGGGGCTATTTGGTCTCTTGATGACATCAGCCTTTTTTGTTGACTAGCAGCTGTTTCCATAGTCATTTGTAGCTCTGCCCTGATTGGTTGGATCTTACTGTGAGGTCACTCACCCCCCTTTAAAAGTAAGCCACCTTGGAGAGTTAAGCAGTTAGGGAGTGATCTCACATGCCTATAGAGGGATGGTGTAGATGCCTCACCTTGACCCTTGAAGGATGGATTGTGAGTGGGCTACGCGCCTCATTTTCTGCTTTCTTTGCTGGTTGTGTTCAGCTGTCCTTCCTTTGGGACGTCTTTCTGAGGGTTTTGTGCTTCCGGCGTGTGAGGCCCCTGGTCTCCAAAGGGGGGTGCGTCTGTTGGTAGCAGATTGCCTTGGGCATGGGGGTCCTGCCTGCTCCTGGTGACCTTTGTTCCCTCCTTTCCGGGTTGTCTCCCCTCCCCTAGGGGAGTGTTATGATGGAAGCAAAGCTGACCGCTTTGAAGCCCCAGAAGACAGTGATCTTCCTGAGGACATGGACACGGAGCCCCCCAGAGAGTCCCCCGCCGACCAGGCGGCCCCGGACGCGTCACGCAGCCCCACCCTCCGGCTGAACAGAAAGCGCAAGGTGTCTGCCAATAGGAACCACACTGAGACCACTGTGCTCCCGGAGGACCCTCTGCTGAAAGCCAAGCGGAGACGGGTCTCCAAAGGTGAGCTCGGTTTGGCTTCGGGCCCGCAGGGCACCCTACGGAAGTCCTGGAGCGGAGCAGTGGAAAGTTCCAGTCCCACCCTGGAGCCCTGGGGGGAGCCACTCACACCTCCCCACCCCCCCAAAGCCGGGTGCCGGGGCTGGAGCCCAAAGGTGGCCAAAGGCAAATAGGCCCCCTCCCGAGACTTGGTGACAAGTTCCAGCCATCACAGTGACCACACCCCTCCTCTCCCCCACCCCTGTTAGTGATGTGTAAGACAGTTTGTTCCCCGCCCCCCCGCCCTGGGGGGCTTCTTCATTAATTTGTAGTTATTTCTCCATTAGCTGACTGGCCTGAGAGGGAAATGACAGACAGTTCCTCTAACCACTTAGAAGAGCCACATTATAGTGAGCTGACCAACCTGAGGTGTGAATTGAATTAACAGGGCTCCATTCCAGAAAGCAGCGCCGCTTGCTGCACCTTAGAGGACGGCGGGAGCAGAGAGCAAACCTGGCCGGCATGGCAGGAAGGAAGTGACCCAGGCGGTTCAGCCTGCGGTCACCCCCCAGGGCAATAGCATCTCCAAAGAGAAACCTGGCAGGAAAAGGGCAGAGGCCAAAAGCAACAGCAGCTGGTTGGAGGAGTCCCTTAAATGCAGTGACAATGAACAAGATACGCACGGGACGGGGGGCGCTCCTGGAGGGTGGATCACCCGCCCTCTGTGGGAAACGGCCCTGGAGGGGACCTGAGCGCCATCCAAGTTGACAAGAGTAGCGTGTGGCGAGCGGGGAGTTTTCTTCATGAGGTCCTTTCAGCCTGCACACTTCCTTATGGAATGGACAGTGAGGCGGGAGCTCGACTTCCTGGGCTGCTCCTCATCACCCAGCCCGCGGCTGGGCAGGAAGGGAAGTCTTGGGTGACCTCGGGCGCTTGTCAGTGCCCTCATTCCAGCCTCAGGCTGTCCCCAGTCGCCCTGTCCCGAGCACCCAGGCCCCCCACGGGTGGGGACGGGAGCGCACGAAGGGCTGGCTTCTGCCCTGTCTTGCGGCCCTTTGAAGCGACTTGCCATTTGGCGTTTCGTGGGTTAGCCTATTTGCCGGTTGAATGTGGGATGATTAAAATATTAGTGCTTTGAAAACATAATTGGTATATCTTTAAAAACTGAAGCTGCTCCAACGATCAGTGCTAACAATGGGCTTTTCTTTCCTCACCGGCTACAACTGTGTAACGCCCGCTGCTTCTCCCCCTGACAGATGTGCTGTGCATGGACGAAGAAATGGATCGGCAGCCTTCGCCCCTGCCACAGAAGTACACTGACAACAGCGAGAAACCATCCGGGAAGCGACCGTGTAAAACCAAGCATTTGATCCCTCAGGAGCCCAGGCGGGGCTTGCTGCTGCCACGGACTCCTAGGTGGACAATGCGGATGGCAAGGTACCTCTTGCCCCTGGCTCTCCCCCGCCCCCTGGCCCTATGCAGGCACATCCCGCCTGCCTACTTCTCTGTTTCTGGGGACAAAGCTTTCCTTTTCCTGAACCCCTCCCCCCAAAACGTCCCTGCCCCTTCCTAGGGGACCCGTCTCCTGGGTGGTGGTGAAGTCTCCAGCGAGTAAAAATGCAACCCCTTCCTCGCGCCCCGCCTCCCCCAGACAGAGAGGAGGAAAAGTGCTTTCCTCCACTCAGGTTTGTAACTCAGGGAGGAGGCGAACCAGGCGGGTGGTGGAAGGACAGCCTGAAATGCGTGCGCTGCCTGGTTTCGTGATAGGTGACCGTCCGGAGATTTTGAAAGCGGCCTGAGCCCAGTTCCGACTATGATCTTTCGCCGGCCAAGCAGGACCAGAAGCCCTTGGACCGTTTGCAGCAATTGTTACCAGCTTCCCAGGCCTCGCAGCTGACATGGTCAAGCTCCCCTCCAGAGACCACCCAGTCCCGCCCGATGCCACCGGAAGCGCGGAGACTTATTGTCAATGAGAACGCGGGCGAGACCCTCCTACAGCAGGCCTCCCGGCTTGGCTACGAGGTGAGCATCCTTGTGGGTGCCCCGGATTAGGATCCGCCGGCTGCTGCTCCTTGGGTGGGGGACACACTGGCTGGGGATGGGGGGCGGGTCTCAGAGCCCAGCCCCCTCCACGTGGCGGGCCGGGCTGGGTGTTCCAGCAGGGTGTTTGCGTTGGCCCTGCTCACACTGCGGGCTCTTTGGTGGCTTGTTCAGTCGTGGTGTGAAAAGAAAGGCAGGCCTCTCTGATGTTCCGTTCCCGTTCAGGCAGGTAGGCTGCTTCGGCCAGTCCGGCTCACTTATCTCTGATACAAAATCTGACCTAACCCAGGGCTTGGCAACCAGGGGAATTTTAATGAGCCCTTTTGGATTCTGAATAGCAAGAAGGAGAGTAGTTATTAGCTCTACTAACTTGTGCTATTTGGGGCAGAGTGATGCCCCTGTGGGGTAGCGGGTGGGAAGTGTCTGTGCAGAGTGGGGGTGGGAGTAGGGCAGACCTGAGCAGTCTCTTTCTGAGAGGGCACGGGAGCCGAGGGCTGATGGGCGGGGAGCAGGGGTTGAGCCTTGCACAAGACTCCCTGTCCACACTGCTGTATCCCAACCCAGCACGGCTGATGACAGTGATGGCCTCTATTGCTAGAGCAACATAGAAAGAGAGCTGATATCTGCCTAAGCCCGTGTGATCTGTAGTAACTCCTTTCACCCTTTTAACATCTTCACTTGGGAGTAACGAGTACTAGCCCACTCTCGGATGAGGAAACTGAGCCTCAGAGGGGTTAGCTGATCCCCGTACAGGTAGCAATCCAGCAGTGCTCCACAGCCCACCACGCTCCTCAGCAAGACTGGCTCACACTGGAATTGCCCTTTTTACAGTTCAAAACCTCTGTGAGACAGATGCCTCTCCATGCCCTGTGCAGTTCCCCCACCATACTTGTCAGTAGCAATTGTGATGTGATAGCCCACAGGGCAAAGGCATTTTTCTGTGCTGGCATCAGCCCTCTGGGAGTTGAATGGTGACAGTAAAACGCGGTTCAGCAGGCTGAGCGTGGAGGTGTGGCTGAGCACTGGGGTGGCAGGACCCAGGCTGGCCCGGAGCCCTGGCGCCCACACCCTCAGCCAGCTCTGTGCCCCTGTCCCCCGTCTCCCATCGTGTCCCCCCACCCCGGTCCATAGTGCCGTGAGCCCTTGGAAGTGTGGCTGCCTTGGCCCTAAGACATGACTGTGGGTGGGAAGTTGGAAGCACTAGGGCTATGCTTAGTTTGGGGGTGTTTTTTGTTGTTGTTGTGGGTTGAATGTGCTCTTGTGTATATCTACACGTCTCTTGGAGACCTCTCCATTAGCTAGAGAGCACTTTGTGGTAGTTAGCGCAGTTACTTGCAGGTGAAGTCCAAGGAGCACCCAGTTGGTTTCCCAAGAGCTGAGAGCGGGCGCCTAGGAGGACAGAGCAGATGTTGCACATAGTGTTGAGCTAGACACCCCCGTGGTTGAGAAAATAGTCTCCTTGCTTCCAGCAAACGCTGGAGGTGGGGGGGAGACCCCTAACCCCAACTTTTGGGTTAGGGTTGAGAAAGTAGACTCCCGCTTCCAGCAAATGCTGGAGATGGGGGTGGCGGGGTGCTGCTGCACCCGCCGTGGAGGGCGGGGCTCCGAGCCCCACCTGTGAACTTGGCATCATTTCCAGCAGCCTCCCTTTGGGACCAGAGACGTCAAAAGACCCTCGTTGGTCCTCTAAGACAGTTTCCATTTTGGTTTGGTGGCTCTGAGGCCTGGACCAAGGGGCACTTGATCCATACTTTTTTAGGCTACCTGGCCTTTGATTGCACAGGAAGCCTTGGGAATGTTTACGGTGGGATTTGTTTTTTTCTTCAAATGTAAATTTCAATATGTAGATTCCACAGATCACCAGTGTTGATGCTGAACATTGTGACAAGTAGATGAACGCTTTCAACTTTGAATCCAACTTTCTGGGATTTCTCTGGGCAGAATTTTAAATGTTGGGATGATGGCCCAGTTGGGAGATGTGGCAGCTTCAACCTTTTAAAATTGAAGGACAGTTTGCTTAAGCAGATAAGGGTGTGGTTTGGGAGGGTTTTCCTGAAGTTTTGTCTTTAGCATTCTTGGTTATTTTCTTCTGCTTAGCCAAAGATACCATGTGCAGTACAAAGGCTGTCTGAGCTTTATGTCATTATAATGTGGTTCTGGAAGTTTAGAAACACACTCTGGCTTCAGATCCGTGTTAAATAGATCACTTGCATGGCCAAAGACCTCAAACCTTTCCCTCCTGGGAAAAAGGCTTCTATTTCTTAGGCTAAAACGCCAGTGTGCAACCACATGCTTGTGCCTTTAGCGGTGATGGTTAAATTTTCTATGAATTGAATAAGTCATGTTTTTTAAAAAGTTAATGAGGCATTTAATTAACTAACAACGTCGGGCTTATGGCCTTTATGGTTACATTTTGCGGGTAATGGCATTCGGCTTATAGCCGCTGAACAGAGAGCTGTCCGACAAAAGCAGTTTGACTTTGCTCGGGAATGGCTGGGCTGCCCTTCAGACACTCCCGTTTATTTCTAGCGGAGAAAATAAACCAAGGAATGTGTTGCGTGGACAGACTCGCCCCGCCTCTTCACCTTTCAGTTAGAGAAAGTGTCGGTGGCGATGGTTGCCATCCATTTAGAGGCCATCACCCTCCTAGCTAGGAGAGTGTAGTTAGCCCACTTGACCCCCAACAGAGAAGGCCTGTGGGATGCTCGTCACAGCTGGATTGCATCCCTCTAACTGGGGCCCTCTTGGGCCTTTTGAATCTTCCCAGCTGACCAGGTACCAAAGACCTGAGTTATAGGTCTAGTACTTCATGTTAATTGAACTTGGGGTTTAATATCTCTGGGCCTCAGTTTCCAAGTGTTGAATGAGGATAGTACTACCTTCCTTTCCTGCTATCTCCTGGGTTCCTGTGGGTGACAGAAGACGTCCTCATCTGGGGGAATGGGAACCACTGTGTAAACAGTGGGATCAACGTGGTTGAGTTAGGACAGCCCGTGGCAAAAAGTCTGACCTGGCCGTGGGGCTACTGCTGCCTTTGCTGCCATCTTCCAGGAGAAGAGAGTTGACTTACCCACCAGCTTGGACGGCCTTTCATTTCTAGGTACCCTTGAATCTGCCCTAGTAGTGATGAAGGTTTCCAGGTGAAGGCCATGATTGTCACAGCAAATAAACCCTGGGTTGAGTAAATTGATGTGTGCACAGCAGCTGGTGGCGTTCAGACCTGATCCCAGAGCCACGTGACAGGGCCTCTCCCTGGCTGGGGCACACAACTCATTAGCTTGCAGCCGTCCACTCAAGTCTGGCTAGTGAGGGCCTGCTAAAAGAGCAGCAGCTTCATGCGGTATCCTGGATACCAGGGCTCGGGGCAGGTGGCCTGGGAGCCCAGAGGATTGTGGGCTTTCTGGCAGGTTGGGATGTAAACAGAGAAACGCATTCGTGGGCGTGCCTTTTCTCTTCCTCCTCTTGTTTTGGAAGGGAGCTGCTGCAGTGACCTGAAGTAACAGGGCACTGATGGCCAGGTTTACCAGCATGCCCCATTGGGTTCACGTGGTAAGCAAATGGAACATTCTAGTTCTCTCCCAAGTGAGTGGTCACCTTTGATTGGCGTGTCCTCCAAAGGGCATAAAAGGTTTTACAGAACCCATCTCGCACTTATGGGCGGCTAGAATGACCCCCGTTTTAGGTTTAACAGATGAGTTACCTGAGAGATGTCACAAGGAGGCCTGTTCTGACCCCATCCCATCCCCCCTTACCAGCAGACCATGTGTTGGGCCACATGCATGTTCTGCCTACTCCCAGCTCTCAGAACCTGACAGCTCTCTGCTGGGCACAACTTACCCAGTATAAACAGTATAACGTGTTTTCTGGTGGCAAATGCTTTCGATGTGTCTGAAAACTTTCTTAAGGTAATAAAACATTGAATAAATTCCTGCTCTGCTTACTGGGAGTGGTTCATATTAATATTTTAACAAGCCAAAGAAATAAGGTTAATAACAGTGATTCTAATGCACAGTGTTGACACAGAACATCTCGGGGGGGGGGGGGTTGTGAACGTTTTATTTGATTCTTGAAATGTGGAGGTTGCAGCGTGGTGTATCAGGTTCCTGTCATTAACTTGAGTAAATATGAGAATATTAAGACTGATTCTGCCCCGAGAGGGTGGAGTGAGGCAAAATAGAGGGTGGGGTTATTGGAGGCATTTTGGGTCATTCCTCGAGAATGGAGGGAGAGAGCTTCTCTTTAACTCTACTTAACGTACAGACAAGAGCATCTGAGGCCCAGGTTCTGATTTGGGGTCTTAACAAGGGGCGCGAGGATGTAGCTGACCTGCGTGTCCCTGCTTCTCTAAGCTGGGGAATGTTCTCTGGCTGATTTAAGCTCTCTTTAAGTGTTGGTCATCCATACTTTGATCTAAACTTGTGTTATCGTCCACTGCCACTGACCGAACAGACCCATCAAGTGAGAATGGTCTGTGCTTGGCAATGTGTCATCTAAGATGTTAGCAGCCGTGACACCTCTGTACTGGTCACGTCGGCCCCTGGGCTGAGGGCTCTCATCGTTATCCGAATGCGTCCTCTCAGCAGCCCTGTGGAAGCTTGGAGAAGTTCAAGGGTAACTTGTCCATGGCCAGGCCACTGGTGCAGCAGAGCCTTAGACAACACTGTCTGCATCTCCAAGCCCTTCTCACGCACTCTCGCCCCCCACCAGGATGCCTGCCTTCTGCCCGCGCCATGGTGGGCTTTTGGCCCCAAGGATGTATGCCTTTGAAAGTGGGCACCGCCAAGCTATGGGGAGGTCACCCTTACAAGGTTCACTGTATGGTGGTCTGATGGTATCTCCTCTCCTCTCCTCTCCTCTCCCCGTAGGAAGTGGTCTTGTACTGCCTGGAGAACAAGATTTGTGATGTGAACCACTGCGACAACGCGGGTTACTGTGCCCTGCACGAGGCTTGTGCAAGAGGTTGGCTCAACATCGTACGACACCTCCTTGAATATGGCGCCGATGTCAACTGCAGTGCCCAGGATGGAACCGGGTCAGTGGCGGTCTTGCTCTTGGCCTGGCCCTGCTGGGGCATAGGCAGTGGTTCTCAGGGTGTGCGGGGAACCCCAGAAGGAAAGATGGAGAGTGAGTGCCATGTAAGCACACTGATGGCGGAGTCCTCTAGAATGGAACCGGACAGATCTTTCTGGCAAATTTACATAGAACTTTAAAACTCTGTGACGCTCTTATGGACAGAAGTCCCTGAAAATGTTGAGCCTGCATGAATAATCAGGGGTGTTCTCTTTTAAGACCCTGGACTCTTCACCAGCGTCTGTTGAATCTCAATCTTGAACATATATGTGAGTTGAAAGTCGCAGGAGTACAGACAGGTCCAGTGGCAACTGGCTTGATAGGACCTGCCGTGTCCACCCACATCCCCGGGCCTGGCCCCCACTCTGTCCTTGACCTCGGTTTATTGGCCAGAGGCCCAGGTCTGAGTCAGCCCAAGCATCTTCCCGGTTGTACCTGGGATGCCACCACGAGGCAGGGCACTGGGGCTTTCCTGACAGTCATAAAATGAGCAAAACCGTAAGGTATTTGGTGGTTCGTGGTTTCCAAATAGCATCCTTTCTGGATGGGACTGCGGACAGTGTTCCTGACCCCAGCGGACACGGGCAGGAGGACTCTGTATCCTCCTGAGAACTCGCCCTGCCTGTCGACTGCTTCTGGGCAAGAGGGTTGATCACTCATCTCCAAGTTGGTTTCAGGAGAGGTTCCACTTTGCCCCTAGTTTCTTTTACAAACTGCACTTTTTGGGTTTTGTTTGTAATGGTGTAACAATGGCTTCTCGTATCTGCTTCCTTGATGCTGGGGTTCTTCCCCCCACCCCGCCGTATGTTACCTTCTTACAGTCTGTCACTATTTAAGTTCATTGGAAACGTTTTCATCGTTGTCTGAGTTCCTCCTTGGGCCATGCATTAAGAGAGATTTGCATTGAAGAATTAGGCCTGAGATGGTCCCTTCACCTGTCCCGTAAAGGGTTATGTGTTGAAATAACAGAGTAATTTGTCGCAGCGACCGTACACTCACCTCCTCGGTGAAATAGCGCGCCTACGAGGCTTGGCCACACACGCTCGATTTTGCCCCGTGTCCTTAGAAGCAAGCGTCGCGTGCACAGGTGTAATCCCCCGCACCTCTCCTAGGCCTCTCCACGATGCTGTCAAGAATGATCATCTCGAAATTGTCCGCTTGCTCCTCTCCTACGGTGCTGATCCTACCCTGGCTACGTACTCAGGTAGAACCATCAAGAAAGTGAGCCACAGCGAACTTCTGGAGAAGTTCTTAACAGGTATGGCAGAGGTCAAGACACGGTCTTGTTCAAGCATCTAGACGGTGACTTCACAGCCTTTCACCTGGGTTCCCCCTACCCCCACCCCCCGTTTACTCTAAGTGACCCTTTACTGGGAAAAGCGGCCCAACGTTAGTCTGTCAAAGAAGAGATACATACTTTGAGTTTTGCGAGGTGGGGGGCTGGAAAACTCTTAGCTAGCCAGGCTAGCTTTTGTTTGGCAGGCTGGGGCGGTGAGGCGGGCAGTCCCTCAGGAAGGCGGGTGGACGCGTGGGGAGGTTTCAGTCAGATACCTGGAGGCGTGTGCAGTGGGACTTGTCAGGAGGTGACACCAGCCCCAGCGTGAGATGTTCCCGAACTCCAGCAGCATTTGCCTCTTACCAGCAGGCGTTATCTTGTCCTTGTTTCTGTTTCTCTCTCTCTCTCTCCCCCTCTCTCTGCAGACTGTTTAAATAACCTGCAGGCTCCTGACGACGGTAACCCCGGTTGCTCTTCGGAGTTCTCTGGCAGCTGTGTGTGTGGTGAGCAGCCTTGTTCGTTTCAGTTGGGCTTGTGGGGGTGGGGGTGGGGGTGGTGCTGTGAGCAGGGCTTGCTTGGGAAAGAATTTTTCCAGGGTTCTTTTTGGCGAACAGCTGGAATCTTGCTCCAGCTTACTGACCTCTCTCTTGTTTGCTCCCCCGGTTAGAACCAGATGATGAAAGTGGTTACGATGTTTTAGCAAATCCCCCAGGACCGGAGGACCAGGATGACAGCAACGAGGCCTATGGTGACCTATTGGAATCTGAATTTTCCGAAGACCCCCTTTTGCCGTGTTATAACGTCCAGGTGTCCGTCGCTCAGGGGTGAGCGTGGCCAGCGTGTGGTCGAGAGCCAGCCCAGCTGCTCTGTGGGGTGGCAGGAGTTAGAAATCCCCTTCAGCAGATGAGGGTGGCTGGGTTGGGGGGTGAGTGAATTCCTCACCAAGTGTCCACCGACCTCACATAATGCAGTGGAACTTTTCCAGAAAAGTTTGGGGTGTGGGAGGGTTCCCCAGCCAACTGCCCTCATTGGAACACACCCCTAGAGCCCAAAGGACACGGGAGTCAGCGACTGCAATTGCACAGTTTCAGTAAACTCTTGGGGAAGGGATCCTCCCCAAACGGCTACCATAGGGGCCTTCCAAGGCGCGTGAGGTCCACGGGACGATACTGATGTGTACCCTCTTCTCGTATAAGATTAGAGAAAGCCGTATGTGGCACCTGGGATCTTATGTGTCTTCAGATTTGCTTAGATCGAGTCTTGTCCCCACGGTCGGGCCACTGTGCCCCATGACCAACCCTTCGGAGTGAACACATCAGGAGACCTTGCTCTGCTGTGTGTTGACCCCGTTGCTTAAGGAGTAGCATCCCCCTTGGACTCTGAGGCTGGGAACGTGTCTGCCTTTGTGGTGACATTCTATTTGGGATAGAGATCATAAAGCATGGCAGGGTATCAGGAAGGATTTTACCACCTCCCTTCTCGAAAAAGCCTCACCCCCGGCAGCATTGAGGGGCGGCTTGGAGGTGTGGGAAAGGAAAGGAAAGCCGGGTGACCTCGAGTGTTTCTCATGCTCTCTCCGTGAGGGCCGGAGGAGAGGAGAGGTCAAAGAGGTGTTTGCCATCTCCATTGGGTTGGCATACAGACTGGTTTTCCCCAGTGACTAGAACGGGGTACACTTACTTGGAGAGGGGTGACCTGAGTTGTGGCCAGAGCCAAGGCAGCACTGGGGTGGCCTGCAACGAGGCTCGTTCAGGGGCGCTGCTCCTGCTTTTGTCTAAGTTGGCTGATCCGCCCTAGGTGGTCTCTTAACACATGCACATGAGTCCAGAGTTCCCCCGCTAGAAGTAGATCTTCCGGGCTTCCCTGGTGGCACAGTGGTTAAGAATCCGCCTGCCAGTGCAGGGGACACAGGTTCGAGCCCTGGTCGGGGAAGATCCCACATGCCACGGAGCAACTAAGCCCGTGCGCAGCAACAGGCCCAACGCAGCCAAAAATAAATAAATAAATAAAATTTTAAAAAAAAAAAGAAGAAGTAGATCTTCTAAGGACAGTGAGAAGTGGGGTGGGGGTGGGGTAATCAAAGTGGAAGTAGCAGGCCCTTTCACCGCCAGGAGACGGGTAGTTCATAGTTGGGAGCGCCTCTAATTTTGCCGGAAACTCAAACCACTGTCCTTTCTCTGGTGTAGGCCTCATAACTGGCTGTTGCTCTCAGACCTGCTCAAGAAACTGCAAATGTCCTCCTGCATATTCCGCTGCAATTTCCCAAATGTGGAAATTGTCACCATCGCGGAGGCCGAGATCTACCGGCAAGTGTCAGCAAGTCTCTTATTCTCTTGCCCCAAGGACCTAGAGTCCTTTAATCCAGAAAGTAAGGAGCTCTTAGATCTGGTGGAGTTCATGAACGAGCTTCAGACTCTGCTGGGCTCATCCGTGGAGTGGATCCTCCCCAGAGACCTGGACTCAGACGACGACTGGTGAGCTCGCCGGGGCCCGCCGTGTACAGTGTGTCATGGTGTTAATCCTTGTGTATATGTGTCCTAATACGACTATTTCTGTAAAGAAAGGACACTATGAGACACGACTCCAGTCGGAAGGACTTCAAAACATGTTTTTTTCTTTTTAAAATTTGAAGTCAGTTTTTATGAAGTTGTTAATAAAGTTTCTTTACTTTTCAATGTACACATGCTTTGGAATATGTTTGTTTTTACTCGGAACAATTGTTTCTTTTCTTTTTTAAGGAGAAAAAAAAAAGGCAAAGGAGCTCCACACTTTGACTTAATTTCATACAAAGCTCCGACGACAGAGGCCATAACTGTTGAGAGTTGCTTTTGGGGCAAATTAAACCAGTAAAATTTTAAACTCTTCCTCCATATTAAAGGGATTGAATAAATTGGCCACTTTGGTGCACCTGTGTCCTGCAAATTGTCCAGTTGGAGATGGAGGTTTAGAAAGTGAGTTTCAGTCTTGTTTAAGTCTCTTCCCATCAGACTGGTCTCGTGATTTCCTACACACCATGTTACTTCCTGTCTACCTTTCCTTGGTGTTGTTCATGCCTGGATTGTCTCCTGTACCTGCTCAAACCTTGGTCCATTCTCATTTGTACCATGGAAGTTTGTCATGCTGGATACTGTCAGAACTAATTTTACTTAAGTTTGCGTTAAGGTGCAAAGCACACGTTTTGTATATTTTCTGTTTTTTGTGTTTGTCTATATTTTATGGTTTTGCTTCAAGAAATATTATGGGAAGGGAAATAGCAAGATGTAAAGAGCAAAAAAGTCATCATTCTCTTTCAATTGTTAGAATATCTATCTGCAATCATAATTATGATGCACTGTGGTATGTGTTAAAATAGGAAATACATGTAACGTCCTGTAGGAGCAGCAAACTCAGTGGTGTTGGTGAGGGTGTGTCATGGAAGTAATCACAAAGCAGGTGACTGTTGGTTGGGGTCCTGCAACATTAGTGTGCCTTCCCTGTGTCCAGTAGTGGTCTGGAGGGGTCAGGAAGCCTGCCTTTGAATTTGAGGGAACAGAGGGTTTGAGGTCCTCTCTCTTCCATTGCTCTAGTACACTGCACAGCAGCAGTATACTGGGTTTATAGTTGACGTTGAAATCGCTGATTGATCATTAAGATTGGGATGTATCTTTGGAAATGAAAATAGGAAGAATCGTATGCTTTTTCTTTTTTTTCTTTTTTTTCCTATATCTGAAAAGGTATGTAGTACTTTGCTGAGTGGTTGGGAATAACGTTTGCAGTATTCAGTGTATTCAGTTTTAGTATCTAAATAGAATTAAATTGTTGCTGTAAACTGGAATAGCACTTTGTTACTGACAAGTTTTAGAATGCATCTGTTCGTCAATTACCTGTTTGGAAAGATTGTAGTTAATGATTTTGAGAATGTGGCTATAAACCTCCAACTGACTCAAGAAAAGCAAATAAGTCAAGATTGACAAATGTATAGGCTCTTCATCTTATTGTGTGTGTGGGTTTTTTTTTTTTTCCTTTTAGTTATTTGTCAAGGTATAAAGAATTCTATCACACTTAAGACAAGTTAAGTAAACTTCACGGGGTGTGTTCTGACATGGCATGGAGCAGATCACATGGCCTAGATCTTAAAGGTGATTTTATGTTTAAACTTTCATGAAAACATATGTGATTGAAACACATTAATATATTGATACAGAGGGCAGTTAATTTTTGTCTTTTGTGTGTGTGTGTGTGTGGTACTGTTGTGGCCTCTCCCGTTGCGGAGCACAGGCTCTGGACACGCAGGCTCAGCGGCCATGGCTCACGGGCCTAGCCGCTCTGCGGCATGTGGGATCTTCCCAGCCCGGGGCACAAACCCACGTCCCCTGCATTGGCAGGTGGACTCTCAACCACTGCGCCACCAGGAAGGCCCTAATTTTTGTCTTTTAATACATGTGAGCGCAGCTTTCATTTTGCTGAAAGAATATGACCAGTTTTCAGTTTGGGATTCTACCATTTAGTAAAGATAGTCCACTTAATTTTAGAAATAAGAGATTTAATATATAATACCTAATAATACTTTTATGTATGTTTTTTTACTGAAAACATTTATTGTAATACTGTGAAGAAACTATGCCATTTTAGTCTTCAAGACTTTAAATGAATCAAGTGTTTATTAGCTGTTGTAGTTTTTAAACTAATAAAAGTCAGTACATCAGCAATTTGTAAATACAGTTTTTAAAATAACTTTACAGTGGTTATAATGACTGTATTTAGGCCTAAAGTTAGTTAATAATTTGACATGAAGGCTTTTTAATAGTTTGATGGTGCAGATCAGGGATAGGTAAACTCTGGCTGGTGGGCCAGATCCAGCCCGTCGCCTGGCTTTGTAAAGGAAGTGTTTCTGGAACAGAGTCGCACCCATTGTTTACATGGTAGTTGTGGCTCCTTTCACCCCACACCAGTGGGGCAGAGTAGTTGCAACAGAAACTGTATAGCCCACAAATCTGGAAATGTTTAAATTTAGATTTTAAAAATTGAAAACTTCTTTGAGCCTGTACAGGGCAAGTCCATTGACCCCTGAGGTAGAAAACAGTCAGGAACTTGGGTGCGGAAGCCAAATGGCCTAGGTTCAAATCTCCTTTCTCCCATTTCTTTTTTTTTTTTTTTTTTGAAATTTACAATCAACCATTTTTAAGTATGCAGTTCAGGGACATTAAGTACATGCATAGTGTTGTGCTACCATCACCACCAGCCATCCACAGACTCTTTTAATCATGCAAAACTCTGTACCAATTAAACAGTAATTCTCCATTTCTCCCCCTTTCCCAGCACCTGACAACTACCATTCTTTTTGTCTCTATGAATTTAACTACTCTAGATACCTCATATAATTGGAATCATACAATACTTGTTCTTTTGTGACTGGCTTATTTCTCTTTACATAATGTCCTCAAGGTTCATCCATGTTGTATCATGTGACACAATATCTTTACTTTTTAAGGCTGAATAATGTTCCATTGTATGTGTATACCACATTTTGTTTATCCATTCATCTGTTGATGGACACTTGGGTTGCTTTTGCATTTTGGCTATTGTGAATAATGCTGCCATGAGCATGACTGTGCAAATATCTCTTCGAGAGCCTGCTTCCAGTTCTGGTAGAAGTGATCTGTCAGCCACTTTTGGTAGGAGGATGGCCCACTGTAGACACCAGGAAAATTTTTTCGACCACAGCCATATCCGTAACTGGTAATTCCCATTACAAAATATCGTTTACGTTCTGGTAAGTAGCACATTAATGGTCCACCACTATCACCCCTGCAAGTATCAAAAACTCCATCTTCATCACCTGCACAAAATGAAGTGTAAGGAATTATATCCCCATAGCTCTTGTCAGAATTACAAAAACTTCGAGAAGTATAATGCACTTCTGCTTCGTGTAATTTTTTTGTAATATTACCTTCTTCTTTTGTTCTTCCCCATCCACTTATAAAACACTTTGTGTTTCGGTTCAGTCTTTGGAAAACACCAAAAGGTAGACAGATAGGCTGAATATAATCATTATATCTCACTGCTTTCTTTAAATGAAAAAGCGCAATATCATTTTCATAAGATTCCACATCGAAGTCTGGATGGATAATGATTGCTTTAACTTTCATCATCTTGGAGTGTGGCTGACGCCCATCTATGTTATTAGTTCCAATCACAGCTCTCCACATTACAGGATCTCTATTTTTCATCAACCTTATTTCTCTTTTCAGTTGGGGGTCATCTGTCTTAGTTGTCTGAGATGTAAGGGTTACGGGAGATGTCATCACCACGGTTTGTGGTAGCGAAGTAGCTGAAGGTGTGGTACGGATCTGATATGTCTGCATATCTCCTGATGCAGTTTGTACAACCACCTGGTTGCTGGGCACAAGTATTTGCTGTCCATCAGAGGTCTGTGCATACTGGAGAATTGTTGTACCTTGTTGAGTACTGCCTGAATTTGTCATGGTTAATGTCTGAAGCCCCTGTACTCCATCTGTGCCTGGACTGGCCAGCTGTAAGGCTCCATTTGGGGCAATGGCAATGTACTGTCCGGTGCTAGTCTGATAGATGGGAGTTGGAACAGACATAGAAGTGACAGCAGAGACTCCAGGATTTTCTCCGTCTCCTTTTCTGCCCCGTGTATCTTCAGAAGATAGGTCTTTCAAAATTTTTCTGTAAGATGGGCGCCGTGCTAGGATCCCGTGGGTTTTCTGTGAGGAGCCTATGCTGTCAGATGAGTCCTGAGACTCTTCACTTTCTGATAAAGATGATACCGTTTGCACGTGTGGTGGGTGAATTACAGAAGACTGAGCTGTCTGGATGACCCCCTGAACCTGTACTTGCTCTCCAGGAAGAGGTACAATTGTCACTGGCGCAGATCCTCTTAATGACATCTGTTGAGGAATATGAGAAATATGAGCTCCCTGAACTGTTGAACCAGACTGAGGTGCTGTCTCTGAAGCGTTATTCTTGTGAGAATCTTCCATAATCAACTGCGGTTCCTTTTTGCTTCAGGAGCTCTGTCCCCACTGCTCCCACACGTGTTTTCGGAGGCCAGCACCTGCTCGGGGGGTCAGGAGACCGCTCGGTGTGGGGCAGTTTTCTTCGGTTGGGGCGTCGCACTCAGCCCTTACTTGCTGTGGCCTAGAGGTGTCGTCCTCTCCGGCCTTGATCCACGCCTGACCTGCCCGCCTCTTGTAGACAGAGTGAATTCCTTTCTCCCATTTCATAGCTAGTGACCATGGGCAAATCACTTAACCTCTATGCCTCATTATGAGGTTTAAATGCACTTATTTGTATAAATAGTGCCTGGCACATACTAAGCACTGTGTAAGTGATTGCTGTTGTTTCTGCTTGGAGCTTTAATAAGTTATTGTTAATAGAAAAATGACACTAATGATTTTCCTTTTAGAGTAACAAAGGCACTTTGAGTCTTTTACTTTTTCAGGAATGTAATAAGACTTTTTTCATTTACAGTCAGTGTTCCCTGTTACCAAAATTTACTTTATGAACATAAAGAATTGAATGTCTTCAAGACAGTACTTTTGCTTAAATGTCAAACCATTATTTTCCCAAGGCACATCAAACTGGCTCTGCATAGTCCAGGCCTCTAAAGCTTGTGTGCACACCCAAGGTAGCATGTGAGATACATTTTGTAAATATAGTTTTTTAAATAATGCTTGAGACTTCCCTGGCGGTCCAGCAGTTAACACTATGTGCTCCCAATGTAGGGGGCTTGGGTTCGATCCCTGCTCGAGGAACTAGATCCCACGTGCCTGCCATAACTAAGAGCCCACATGCCACAACTAAAAGATCCGGCATGCTGCAACTAAAGACCCGGCACAGCCAAACAAACAAACAAATAAATAAATACATAAATCTTTATAAAAAAATAAATAAAATAAAATAATGCCTTAGGAGTTAGGAAAAGAAAATATGAGAACATTTTTACCTTTGTATTATTTTTAAAAATCTGTGTAGTTTATCATGTACATAAATTCTATGTATGGAACTTTGTGTATATAATTTGTTAATAAATAAGATGCATATTAAAAAGTTTTCTTATGGTTTGCCCAGTCAGGTGTTTGGAGGCCATTGGAGGACAGGATGATGAAATATAGGGCCTCAGCAAAGATAGGATTTAGAACCAATTCCCTGACTTAGAAGATAAGGAAAATAATTCATAGACTGTAATTGAGTTGTCCAACTTTACATAAGTGTTCAGAAACAGGAAATGCAGTGGCTAGAATCTAATCACTGACCGAGCAGAATCTGGGTCACTGGACTCGTAAACCAGAAGTGACTGTTGAATTTCTCAGGTTGATGCTCCTGGCATATATGCTTGATCTGCGTGTGTGTGTAAATCTCTGACAGAATAAGCCATACTCAGGCACACCCTGTTTCCTTATTCAAGCATCTTAATTTCATCCCATTAAATCTTTGAAGTATCAGACTACCAGAAGGCATGAAGAAACCTGGGCTGAGAGTCTTCATTCCAGGAGACGTGATCTTGACTGCATGACTGGTTTGAGGCGCATCACTCTGAACTGCAACATGCTCATTGGTGACCTGGGTGCAAGTGCTTTGGCAGAATCTCTTAGTGAGGATTTATGGCTTAGAGGGAAATTCTAAAATTGAAAATATTGAATTTTTAATATGAAATATGCTTAGCTTTTGGCATGATACTATTGTGATAGGATTTTTTAAAGCCTCATTGTACTGATAGCTTTTATTTTGCTTTTAAACTTTCTCTAAGAGTTGCATATATCCTTTATAGAAAATACAGAGTAACAAGAGAACAATTACCTATAATTTTAATACCCAGATATAATCACTGTTCATTTTGACGTATATACTTTCAGTCTTTTTTTTTCTACAAATATATATGTACACTTAGGGATTACAAAAATAGAATTGTAGTATACCTGCTATTTCATATTCCTGCTTTTTTCACTTAATGATGTATCATGTAGTATTGTGTCGTATTGATGTCCCATAGTTTAATCGATTCTTTGCAATTCTATTTAGACAGTTTGCTTTTCCCTGTCAGAAACAATGTGAATACGTTGTATATACATCTCTGTGTCCATCGGGATTACTTCTGTAAAATAAGGTACTACAAGTGGAATGACTAAGTGTGACCTATTTTTAAGACATTTGATACACATGGCCAAATTACCACCCAGAAAGGCTATGCCAATTTGTAGTCCACCCCAACAGTAGATGCGAAGCCTGCCTCTCACAAACACTGGCCTGTAGCACTTGTAAAAAAATGTAAAACTAAAAAAATGAGTACCTCTCCATTTTCTATGCAAGTGGGATTACTCCCAATTTTATAACTTTTTTCAATTAATTTAGTATGAGCATTTTAGCAAGTCAGTAAATTTGCATCTCCTGCATCATTTTTTGTGATTGTTCAGTATTCCATTATATGAATATGCCACAGTGCACATAGCTTATCCATTCTTGTATATAAGCTTTGCCCAGTTTTTCAGTTACAAATAGTACTCTGATATATATCCTTACCTATATCTCTGACTGTTTCTTTTGGTTAAATTCTTAGAAGAGAGTTGTTGGATCCAAAGGGTATAGACATTATTTAAAGGCTTTTCTTACAGAATCTTGGCTTCATCTGATAGGAGAATAACCACATTGTGTTTTATTTTGTATTCATTTGATTGACTGGTGAGGTTTACTGGCTGTTTGTATTAATTTGGCTATTTGGTTAATTATACCCTGTGTCCATTCTTCTGTAGTGAGAGCTTGTAAGGGTTGTATCATATCCTGTCAGATCCGTATGTCTGACTTGCTATTTCTGTGTGTCATGGGGGTGTTGAAAGACTCCAGTTATTTTAATGTGATGGTCCACACAACACTTAAACAAAAGACTCATGATAGTTTCCTTTCATGTAATATTTTTTAATCCCTGGGCTTTAGTGATGATCCCTTTGGTTTAAATGAGTAGGTTGTTCAGCCCCAGAACTACTAGAATTCATGATCCGTTTTTCTGGTTTTTGTCTGACCTTTTACTGCGAGGGTTCTTGACCATCATACTTTCATGATAGGTTTTTAGTATGTATTCTGTATTCACACATTGTTGAAAGTTTTTATTATTTGTATCCTCTTAGACTTGTCTTTTTTTCCTCTAAAACTAACAGTTATTACATTTCTTCTATTTTGTTTTCCCCTTTGAACTAGTTTCAAGTGTGATTTGGAGCTGAAGATCATGATCAGAAGAATGCAGTGCATTTCTGAGCTCCACCAGGTTTTGCTTGTGAGGTTTACACGCCCCTGCCGCCCTTGCTAATTATGAACTGAGATTCATTTTGTGATGCTTTTTGCTCATAGGTTATATACAGTTATTCTTCAGTTCTGTAATTGTAAAATATGTTGTCTGATTTATTGTTACTAAAGCCAGGGTTATCATTGCACATCCAAGAAGAGGTTTTTAAATTGGATTATGCATTATGTGTGTGCGTATATGTTTCTGTTTTTTTCCATAGCCAAAATTACAAACCTGCCATGACTTGTCTTGTGCAGGACTCTTCCACACGTGAGAAAATGAGAGTTTTCTATATGTTAAATCTGTAGAGTTAGCAAGTGACCTTTTGTCTTTCATCGAAAAGCACTTGACCTGCAGCAGTGCGGCCTCACCAGTGAAGGAGCAAAGGCTTTCCTAAAGACCCTTGAAACCAACAGAACTCTGCTCGTTCTGGATATAAGAAAAAATCTGCTTGTTGGTATGTGGTCACTTTTTTTAAATTGATAAACACATAGCAAAACAAAAAGAATTTGTTCAGTTATTGACAGTTTTTTAAAACTTAATGTGTTTAACTTTCCTCATCATATCCAGTTGGCCCTTGAACAACGTGGGGTTAGGGGTGTCGACCCCTGCGCAGTTGAAGATCTGGGTATAAGTTTATAGTCAGTGGTTCCACATGTGTGGATTCAACCAACCTTGGATCATGTAGGACGATAGTACATATGTATTGAAAACTATGCGTGTGTCAGTGGACCCGTGAGGTTCAAACCCATGTTGTTCAAGCTTCAACTGTACTTTTCTAGTGTTGCACTTCCCTTATGTTTTTAGCAGCTAAGGTACTAATTAAAGTGAATTATACTTGTCAATTTTTCTTATCTCTACTCTGAATAGAGGTGAACCTAGATACTAAGCCTGCTTCCACCAAGAGCATTCTTTCTTTCCTGTGCAACCTCTGAATTCTTGCCAGGAGTACTTTATTCATTTGTCAGATTCACAAGTAATTTTGTAATCATCTTCTGTGTGCCAGAGACGGGTTTAGGGACTAGGGATAAAGCAGTGAACCAGACAGACAAAAGTCTTGCCCTCATGTAGCTTACATTCTAGTGAAGGAGATCAGATAGAAATGAGTAAATAGATAAGTCATATAATTTTAGAGAGTAGGAAGTGCAAAACTATCTTAATGTAAGGAGAGTGAGGGAGAGCAGGTAGGACTCCATTGGATAGATTTGTTAGGGGACAGCTTCACTGGAGAAGTGGCATTTGAACGGAGACCTGAATGAAGAGAGGAGCAAGCCATGGAAGATGTGGAGTAAGCACATTCCAGGACAAGGAGGCAATGAGTATGTAGGCATGTAGGTGGGTGGAGTATTTAAGGAAAAGCAAGGAGACCAATCTGGGCAGAGTACCGAGTGAAGAAGAGTGTGGTATGACATGAGGTCAAGGAGCTAGCCAGGGGTCTGCTCTTGTAAAGTCTTGAAGGCCAGAGTAAAGATGTGGATTATTCTAAATGAGTAGAGGGGTTTGAACTGGAAAAAGGCATGATGCAAATCGTATCTGAATAAGGTGACCTGGTATAGAGAAGGGACTTGGGAGGATAAAGAAGAGGAACAGGGGGCTTTCCTGGTGGCGCAGTGGTTGAGAATCCGCCTGCCGATGCATGGGACGCGGGTTCGTGCCCCGGTCCGGGAAGATCCCACGTGCCGCGGAACGGCTAGGCCCGTGAGCCATGGCCGCTGAGCCTGCGCGTCCTGAGCCTGTGCTCCGCAACGGGAGAGGCCACAACAGTGAGAGGCCCGTGTACCTCAAAAAAAAAAAAAAAAAGAGGAACAGGGTGACCAGTTAGGAGACTATCCCAGTGCTCCAAATAAGAGATGTTTATGGCCTAGGTTAGGTTGGAAGTTTGCAGCAAGTGAAAAGTGGTTGAATTCAGGTTGTGTTTTGAGGGTGTAGCTATCAAGACCTGCAGATAGATGTGAGGTATGAAAGAAATAGTAACAAGGAGACAAGTCGTTGATGATTATGTGTGCAACTGGGTAGTATCCCTTAGAAGAAGGGGGCTGATGGGAGGAGCAGCTTTTGAGGGAATATCAGGACTTGGTTTGTTATCTTGGATGCCCTGGTTTGATATCTTAGATGCTCTTTAGGTATCTAAGCGTCTGGACGGTGCTCAGACTGTACTTTGTATCCAAAGGTAGCCAAAGCCACTTTAGATGCAAAATGTTTCAAGTTGACCTTTGCTGCTGCCAAAATAGTAGCCACTGTGGGCAGTCTGCAAGATGGCATCTTAGGTTTCTGAGGAAGAAATTAGAATACACAAGGGGAAATAAGTGTATAATTATATAATGTAGATTTCATATTTAAATTTATGGGAAAAGCAATAATTAGTTGGCTTTTGGTTTTAAATGGAAATAGCCACTCACTGGAAAATAATTACTCTAATTTCAATTCATTTTACTTTAGATCATTCTGTGATGAAAACAGTTACCAAAAAAGTTCTCCAGATGGAAGGAGTGCCAAGTCAGAGTTATATAACATGTTTCAGTTCTCTCGGAAGAATTTCTCTTTAATGGCTTGGTTTTCTTTCTTTCTTAAAAGAAAATTATCAAGGTACTTTCTGCCATCTTAAAACTAAGATTTTAGTCAAATCACATGGCTTTTCTGTTTTTGAAAATGTTGTGTGATGCTTTAATTTAGGTTCCCAGATCTGCAGATTGAAAACCTTTTAACTTTTTATTTTCTGTAACATATTATCGTTAGTCACAAATAGTCTTTTTTTTTTGGTGATAAGAATGAATAGCAGGAGCAGCATTTGTGAAACCAAATCTAATATGAAACTGTTTCTTGTGAGTAAATTTGAATTTTGAAACAGCAAAACAATAAGGTTTAATAAAAAGCAAAATAAATTTTTTATTTTTATGATCTGCCAATTTCCCAGAAAGAGTTTTGTGGTGACTTTAGTTATATACCAGATACATTAAAATCACCAGTGGACAGCACATCTTTTATTCAGGTGCCCTCTGAAAGTTTTAAAAATTTGTTGACTTCATATCACAGAACGGTCCACTTTAAAATGGTTAAAATTATAAATTTTCTGTTTTGTGTAGTCTACCACAATTTTAAAAAAATGTGTTGTTTGAAGATTTTTGAGTTTTATAAAGGTATTGTATTAGCATAAAAATGAAAAATTTAAAAGACCACCTCTAATCCCATTATCCTATCAAGCAATATTTACATTTTAGTTTTCTCTTCCTGCTGTCTATAAACATAATTCCACATAGCTTCAATATAATTTGCCATTCTTTTCATACTAAATTTAAATTCTGTGATTCATAGTTATACTTTTTAACATTGCATTCACAAGGTTTCATTGAGTAGGTCAATTTCTTAAATTGGTGAAAAATTGGAAATAACCTCAAATAAACTATTGTAAACATCTTCATAAATACAGCTTTTTTTTTTTATACTTCAAGTTGTATGTTTTTGATTCTCTATTAACTTGCTTGGACAATAGTGTATTAAATAAGTTGTTAAGAGTGTTTATGAAGTCAAAAAACTTTGATCGTCTGCCAATTGTTATTTCAAGAGAGTGATATTTTAATAATCAAATAGTACATTCAAAGAAGTTAAGATTTGTGATATCACACTAATTAGATATTATTATTAAAAATTTATATCCTATGTAAAGCATTCTTAAAATAGCTACATTGACTTTTGCTATGATATTAGAAATGGAAAGATATATAAATAAAACATGTATATGTAAAACATATTAGGAATTCTGTAAAATTAGTACAGAATAATAGGGCATCATGGAATGAGAATAGTTAAACATTTTTTTTTAGTTAACATGATTAAACAAAGTGGAAATGTAACTGAAGTATACAAGCTCATTGAGCTCTTTTAAGAGTAATTTTATTTCTTGGGCTTTTTTTTGTATTTGCCTCAGTTATTTGGAGACATAGAGGTAAGCCAAATCAGTATCTGGGTATATACCTAGATCCAGGTGAGTATAGGAGTGAAATAATGGTGTGAATTGTGTCACATTTGTATTGTACTTATGTATGCCTAATAAAAGATGGGAACTTTTATTAGAAATTTTTTAATCTCCTAACAAGAAAAGTGTAATTTAAAAAAATTTTAATACAAATGTATTTGCATTAGTTTCTGAAAGTAAAGGAAGGGTATACACATAGAAACCGTATGCATACAAACATTTTTTTTGATGGCAATGAAGTTAAAAAACACAATAAAATAGCACAAAATGAACTGAGCTCCTATATATTTTTAAGAGGCATGTAAATCACACAGGATCGTGTGGTGATTATCAATAAGCTACACTCTATGAAATATTTGTCCTATATTACCACATACACTCCATTTTACCCTGCATCCTAATGCTGCTAAAATATAGTAGAAAGCAGCAGCATAGCACAGGGAGATCAGCTTGGTGCTTTGCGATGACCTAGAGGGGTGGGATAGGGAGGGTGGGAGGGAGGCTCAAGAGGGTGGGATATGGGGACATGGGTATGCATATATGGCTGATTCGCTTTGTTGTGTAACAGAAACTAACACAGAATTGTGAAGCAATTATACTCCAATCAAGATCTATTAAAATAAATAAATAAAATAAAATATAGTAGCTTTGAAGGATAAATATAACCATTTTAACCTATGATGTTTGTTTTCAGTAAATTCAAATTAAATATTTAAATGTGAATTTTAATATATGGCTTGTTTTAAGTAAAATATTAACACGTAGGTCTAGTTTCTGCAACCAAATGTTTCACATAAAGATACTTGCCTCTTGGGCCTCCCTGGTGGCGCAAGTGGTTGAGAGTCCGCCTGCCGATGCAGGGGATACGGGTTCGTGCCCCGGTCTGGGAGGATCCCATGTGCCGCGGAGCGGCTGGGCCCGTGAGCCATGGCCGCTGGGCCTGCGCGTCCGGAGCCTGTGCTCCGCAACGGGGGAGGCCACAACAGTGAGAGGCCCGCATACCGCAAAAAGAAAAAAAAAAAAAAAAAAAAGATACTTGCCTCTTTACTACTGAAATATAGGGTAAGTCTCCACATTTCACTTTTTCATCCAGTGGGTTTCATTTGTTTTTTTTGTGTTTTCTATATGAAATCAAAGGAGCAGTGAAGGTTGACAGGCTTATAGGAAGGTAAAATTGACTCACCTACCCCCCAGCAACTTGCAGCCTTATAACTTGTATTGTTTTTACATAGAAAAACTCATCTTAAATTTAACTTTTGGTCTACTTCTGAAGATTCTGTTTGGCAGAAGTCATGGGTATATCTGTGTTTCTGTGTCCTTGAGATTCAGAAATGCCAAAGGTGTTCTACGATTCAGGAAACTTGAGTGTTTCTGCATGATACATAAAATGTATCATACTTTGGGATCTTTTTTTAAACTTTATTTTTGCATTTCTGCACATGTCAATACTTTTGTTTTAGTTAAAATAACTTGTTACTGTAGAGAACTTATATTTTTTAAAAATGCTGGCTTAGGGCTTCCCTGGTGGCGCAGTGGTTGAGAGTCCGCCTGCTGATGCAGGAGACACAGGTTCGTGCCCCGGTCTGGGAAGATCCCACATGCCGCGGAGCGGCTGGGCCCGTGAGCCATGGCCGCTGAGCCTGCGCGTCCGGAGCCTGTGCTCCGCAACGGGAGAGGCCACAACAGTGAGAAGCCCGCGTACCGCAAAAAAAAAAAAAAAAAAAAAAAATGCTGGCTTATGTAAAACCTTTGTACAAAACCGATCCTCTTTTTAAATGGGCTTGGCATCATTGTCAAGTGCCTTTTTGATTCCTTTCGACGTGTGCACGTGTGACAGTTGCTCTGTAGACCTTTGGTGCATCTTGATTCCTTGTTTTCATGCTTTGTCAAACGTAGTCTTGGCCGCAAAGAAGCCTGTAAGTAATGGAAGGAAACACTCTGCTGGTAAAGAATGCTACCCTCCTGAAGCGCTACCACCTGGAGTGTCTGGTTTCCGGCCATTGTGTCCTGCAGAAAGTGCAAAAAGCAACAGGTAAGCTGTTTGCATTCCCTGTCTTTTTCAGTCATTTAGAGTTCTTTATTTTGGAACTTGTATTATGTGGGTGGTCTCTGGTGCTTTGTGTAGAGGAAAAAAGGTAACTCACACATGGCTTGGCTTCTGCCTAATGAGCCCTCTAAGGAAGAAAAATTAAAAGTAATTGGGAGTTTCAAGTTGTTTCTCAAGTGTCACAACAGAGGTAACTCCGTGGGAGTCTTGAGGAGACTAAAATGATCACCAATTGTGCATGTGAGAAAAGTTTGATTAAAGGCAGGTGTAGTTGAGCGAAGCCCTACAGCACAGAAGTAGGAATTTGGATACGTACGAATGGGAAAAAAGACATTTTAGGCATGGGAAATAGTTTAATGCAGAATGGATGAAAAATATGCATTAGAGCTATTCTAAATGAACTGGCTTATTAACTCAGTAAATCAGATTTAGTGAGTCAAACTAGCATTACCTGATTTCTTATCCAGGGGATAGCTGTTCATAGTAATTTTTGTCACAGAACAGTAAATAAAATGGTTGAATTATAGCTTTAGGCTTGCTAAGTGAAATAGATGGCTCTAGATGATCTTCAGGTGACTTACTTGGTAGTAATCAGGAAATTGGGGATTAACAATTGCTTAAGAAAACAAAGAGAATTGATTTTAAATAGTACTTGAAGTAGTTCCTGTGTAAAATATCTGTTCAGTTGCTCATGTTAAATGGATGTTTCTAATCCCCACTGGACAACCGACTACTTTTTTGCAAATGGTAATGTGAATTGCTGTTGCATAAACTATAGTGTTGAATCCCCAGTGTTTGCACTTGAGTTTCACAGCTCTGTGGTTTCCTGTCTTCTTCCTGAGACACTTAATCGCAGGTCCATCCTGGTCACACAGGGGGGTAAATTAGAGAACGATTAATATCACCATTTAAAGAAGAGAGACTGAACTCTCAACCATCCTGAACATAGGAGCTGAAGGGGCCTCTCAGCAGTTCAGAGAGTTATTAGCAAGCCAGTAGGCTGAATTCTGTTGTGTTTTCTCCGTAGCAGAGCCCTCCAGGTCCTTGTTTTGAGCTTATTTATTTTTATACACAATTCTGTATGGATACTGTTCATACTACTAAATAGTTGTATTAACTGGGTTTAACTGGTGATGTATTTACATGAAGATCTAACTTCGTCTTGTTGATATCTTTTTAGGGGCTTTCCATTCATCAAAGCTCGTGATGTATGTAATCAGTTGGTGGTGTGTAGCTATCATATTTATGATATATAGGGCTTGAATTGGGAAAGGTGGATGGTCATTCTTCTTGCTTTTTAAATTGACAGAGCCTTACATGAAGCATTTCCCTCTCTGAAATAAATCCATGTAAAACATGTTTGGTCGCTCTCCCAAGGCAACTGTGTAGTTGTGTGGATTTGGCGCATAAATGGCAGCCTTGTGGTTATGTCTGTAAACAAGGAAGCCTGTTTTCCAGTCCGCAAATCAGCTGTTACCCAGTGAGACGAACTTGACTGCCATTTCTGACCCCTCACATGGAGCTGTCATACTCAAGAATATTCGCATGTTTTCAAGAAACGTTGTTTGCAGGCTATATATACAAATTCCTGATCTGAAAGCCAGTATAAAGCAACACCTCCCAAACCTCTGCTCTCTCACCAAGGCCACACACATTCCCTCGCTTATGGCCTCGTGGCAAGCGAATACTGTCAGTATCAGATTCTCCTTCCCAGTGGTCTTGGGAGACTGCCTAGTTGCTCTGTGAAAGGCACCACTGCTGAGGTTGAGAGAAGAGCATCTTGGGTGTCAGTCCTGGCCTTGCGTTCCCGGAGAGAGGGGTGTGCACCTCGTTCTCCTTTAGGGTTTTCCTAGGCTGCAGGGTTTGCTGCTTGTTGTCAACATGATGTCCTAGTGACTTGTCTTCTGCGTGGTTATATAATCCCAGCACAGTTCTTTATGATGTGTAGACTTTTATGGGGTTGTGGCCAGGTCAGTTTTAAATGTTTGGAAATGTCCTCTTGAACAACACTGCAGTGGCAGTGAAGCTTGCTGGGAGAATTGTTGCCCTAGTTTTGGCTTAAGGGTGGTGAGAAGATGAAATTTTTGATGGGTCAGTTTTAGTTGTGTGTGTGTATGTGAGTTATCTTTTAAAATTCTAATGTCTATTATTCACAGCTTAGATATGTTGACTTTCTGATTATTCATCAGTCCCTTTACTGATGTATTTTCCTCTGAAAAACTACATTTTCTTCCAGACTGGTTTTGTCTGATGGTGAAGAATAAATTTTTCATTTGCAGTATAAAGTTGATCTGAGAAGAAATGTTTACCTTGGATCTTCACTTGGCTTCTGTGAAAGAAACTTAATAAAATAATATGGGCAATTCCCATTACTAATCCTAACCACGTACAACAGAGGTCTGTACAGTAACATAGCAAAAATAAGTTCCTGTACTTTTACTTAGTCATTGCCTATTTTACACTAAAGAGCAGTGAGAGACATTTATAAATAATGATACCTCAGATCACTTTTGTTAAATGTCCTCTAATATTTGGATATTTGGTATCTGGCTTGTGTTGTCTTTTATGCAATCTTGTCTTCTTTCTTTGCACTTTAGTTTAACAACTCTGTGGTTTCCTATCTTCTTCTTGTGACACTCAGGTCCATCAGAATTTCCTGTGACTGTGACAGTAGAGAGTCCTTCCTCCTCAGAAATCGAAGAGGTCGATGATTCCTCAGAACGTGTTCAGGAGGAGCCAGAGAAAATCCGTTTGAAACAAGAAGCATTGCAGGTACAAAGTTATCACTTTAAAGCTATAGTGAAGATTATTTTTCAAACGGAAGGCTGATTGCAACACAGCACAGCTTGTGTGAGGGTTCTGTTTTCTCCTCCCACCTGCATTGTATCCCCTTGAATGGTTCCTTAAGCTTAGACCAAGGTGAATGGTGGACATTTGAACTCTAAGAAACTAAAATCAAAACATGTCGTTAGTAATATATTTTCCTTTCCTTAGAACCTTAGTATATTAGATTTAGGGAGAAGCTTAGTGGTCATAAGATAAGGAAATTGAGTTCTGAATGACTACAGTCAGCTGATTCAGTGCTCTTGTTTTACAGATGAGAAAATTGACAGTTCTAGTTGAACTCTCTTTTTATAAGAGGAAAATATGGCCTCATTTTAAATAAAAATAAAGTTGAAAAAAGTTTTGATGTTGATATTCTCCTTTCCTAAAATCAAAAATATCAAGAAGCTACGTTCTATTACCAAATAAACCTGACCTCTCATGTCATTCCATACTTTTGTTTGTATGGACAGAAAAGAAAAATTGATTTTTATAAGAAATTTTTGCACCTCAAAGTTAATATATTTATTTTATTTCAACCTTAATGCAGAGCTGAACATTTCTAGTAAATAAAGGAACACCATTTCGGGGGGACCTTGTCTTTGTGCTACAAAGTCCACGTTTAATTTTTTAAAATTATTTAATATGATTTTCTCTTCATATGAAACATGACACTTGACAGGTTTCAGAACTAATTATCCCATTATTGTAGGACTACGGGAATTACTCTTTGATTTTGAAAAGAGTTAGTTTTTTATTTTTTAATTAAAATTAATGATAGTATAGAGAAATTTTAAGAAAAGAACTTAGAAAATTATGAAATGTTAGAGTAGGAGAAATCTATAGTTCATGTAGAGTTACTCCCTTTCGTTTTATAAATGAGCACCTACAATTTGTAGAACGTAAGTGGTTTATTAGTAAATGGCAGAGTATGACAAGACCCTAGAGCATCTAACCCGCATTCCTTGTCCTTTTAGTTGTGGTGTATTCATTTCCTTCACGAATAGACCACGAGATTGTATTTGTAAAAGCAGTAATAGACAGTGGGGAAGTCCAAGAAGTTTAAACACTGGGACCACAGAATAGCAGATTCAGAATGCACTGAGAACCCTTTTAGCTCTTCTCTGTTTTGACAAGACACTACAATGATGGTATCAAAGTGTTTAAGTATATATGCCCACAACAATCAAGAGATTTCAACATAGTTTTGAAAGAGAGAAGACAGGTGGAAGAGTGTGAAACTGAAGCAGTAGAACAGAGGAAAAGCATCACCTAGAATATGCACAGGGACCACGTGCAACTGAGGAGGATTCTGACCCCACCTGCAGAAGTAGCTCCGTGCTTTGATGCGCATGTAGGAGAGAGTGTGGAGTTAGTTAAAAGTGTGACTGAAATAGGGGAGCTCATTGAAGGGTTGTGTTTCGAGGAGTGGACTCCCAGCCCTGCCCTCACCCTCCTGAAATGAGATGATTTCATTTTGAAAACAGTGAAACTGGCGAGAACTGGGGCAGCTAGTGTGAGTTTTTACACTCTAGAAAATTGTGTTTGGGGGAGATCCTATTACAGTTACTGCCCGCTTCTTCCTGCATAAGAAGCCTATCAATCGTTGACTTCAGGGAGCTTTCTGCGCTCATTCTTAAATAGAAAATAACTGTCATTTGCCTGTTAGTTGAGTAAAGCTTACAACATGAGAGAGGGGGAAAAAGAGTGAAAGCATATCCTAGTAGGACCAGGGACAATTTAGGGAACAGAATAATTTAAGAAAAAACCCTAATTAGTATCCTGAGAGAGGTTTAAAAAGAGCTAGCAACTATAAAATAAGACTAGGGTATTAATGAAAAGGAGAATGGTCAGAAAGCAAAAGAGTTCTCCTGGAAATGAAAATATGGTTGCTGAAATAAATTCAGTAGGAATTTTAAAAATTTCTCAGTATATAAAAAAGAAAGACACAATGGAAAATGTGATAGAAATATGTTAGAGAGGCTGCATCTGGGAGATCCCACATGTTACTATTAGAAACTCCAGACCCAGAAAAAAAATGGAGGGAAGCTGTCAAAGGGCAACAAAATTCCCCACAGCTGAAAGTAGACATCAGGCCTCAGATTGAAAATAGTTATGCAAGATGAGCAAGAATAGGGGCCTCCCTGGTGGCGCAGTGGTTGAGAGTCCGCCTGCCGATGCAGGGGATTCGGGTTCGTGCCCCGGTCTGGGAGGATCCCATATGCCGCGGAGCGGCTGGGCCTGTGAGCCATGGCCGCTGAGCCTGTGCGTCCGGAGCCTGTGCTCCGCAACGGGAGAGGCCACAACAGTGAGAGGCCCGCGTACAGCAAAAAAAAAAAAAAAGATGAGCAAGAATAGACTCATACCTAGGCACCCTTCCTTGTGAAACTTTCAAATACTGAAAAAATAAATTAAAATAGAATAAAATACTGAGAGGATACATCCATTCCAGAGAGAAAAATACTGGTCTCCTAAAAAAAAAGGTTAAAATCTGACTTTATCATACTTGTCATGAGCACCATGGATCCTGGAAGGCATTAGAAAGATACCTCCAAAGTTTTTCAGGCACATAATTTTCACCCTAGGGGTTTGTATCCAGCCAAACTATCAGTCATACGTGGAGGCTGAAGAAGATATTTTGTACCCAAAGAAATTTGAAAAATTGACTTCCTGTGCTACACCTTAAGCTATTTATAGAAATAATCCAGCAAAATGAGTCAATAAACCAAGAAGGAAGGTAATAGGGGATTCAGTGCAGATTGCAGCTAGTCTAGAATGGAGAGGCTTCTATTGATTGTGTGATTGAGAGCTTCGAAACACCTTGAGGCATATCGTACTTACTAGGTGTTAGGCACTGTTGGAAGGGAGGAAGGAGAGGAAGAGGAGAAGGAACTTGAACTCCAGAGGAGAAAAGGCTCTACGGACATAAACCTGAAGCACACTAGACTATGGTTGATTTTTAACCTACTATTGGTGAGGAAGGGAAGAATCCACTTCAGCTTGACACTATAGATGTCCCCTTTTCAGTGACACACAGGGGTAATGACCACCTATCTAATTTGTTGTCCAAACCGGAACTTGTCCAAACTCCTTACACTTCAACAGTGTAAGGAGGCACTCTAATGCTGTAACATCAGGACAACAGGTATAAACTGGAACAGCCCAAGGCGGCTTGGGGTATGTGGTCACCCTGCACAAGGGCAGTGACACTGGCACAGTATGGAACGAGGTGTAGTCTATACACAGAGACACAGTACATCTGCAGTGGGCAATATTAATTTCATTGTAATAATGGCAATACTGTCTTGGTTTGCAGCTTTTATTGTCAACGTGCATGTAATCACAAATAACTAAAGTAAACAATACTTAGTATGTATGAGTATTAACTTGGTATGTACTGAAATGTATTGTGTAGTAGTATGTACTTAGTATATATTAGGCTCTAAGTGTTTTTGCATATATTAACTCATTTAATCCTCTGAATAGCCTTATGAGGTTGGTGCTAATATCATTCCTACTTTTGAGAACAGGAAGCTAAGACAGGGAAGGAACTTGCCCAGGCTGTACCTAATTTAAGGTTGGATCGAGGCTTTGAGTTTAGGCTCTCTGCCTGTTCTCTTAAACCTTACTCCGTACTGACTCTCAAATAACAGAAGAATTAACTGCACATAGAATAGAATATAAATTTCAACTTTGACAATGTAAGAGCTAGGTTTGGAAGGTAGACAGGAGGTTGAAAAAAGGGAAGATGGTATGAATGTCCTTATTTTACAAAGCGTGACGTTGAGAGAGTTTCTAGTTGATCAACAATGTAGGTTTTTAAGTATATCACTACATGTCAAAGAGATCATGAGCAGTGGAATAACTCATGATGACATAACTTTACTGAGCAGTGTGGACATAGGAAAGAATGTAGAGGAACTAAACCCTTACTTGTTAGTAATTCAGAAAGTGAACAGATAATGCCTCCAATTTAGTGAGAAAATAGTCATGTGAGAGAATTACTTGGAAATGCAGAAGAATTCAAAATGACAATAGTTGGATCTCCCAGGTGGCGCAGTGGTTAAGAAACTGCCTGCCAAGGCAGGGGACATGGGTTCGAGCCCTGGTCTGGGAAGATCCCACATACCACGGAGCAGCGAAGCCCGTGCACCAGAACTACGGAGCCTGTGCTCTAGAGCCCATGAGCCACAACTACTGAGCCCATGTGCCACAACTACTGAAGCCTGCGCACCTAGATCCTGTGCTTCATAACAAGAGAAGCCACCGCAATGAAGAGTAGCCCCCACTCGCCGCAACTAGAGAAAACCTGCACGCAGCAACGAAGACCCAATACAGCCAAAAGTAAATAATAATAATAAAATAATAAAAAATAACAATATTTGACGTAAACCTCATAAAAAAGGAAATCCATACAGCCAGTAAACAGAGAAAAGTGTACAACTTCATTAAGTAATAAGTGAAAAGTGAGTCAAAACCAAGGAAACTACATGTCAATCAGATTGACAAATACATAAATAAAAAGTCTGGTAGTATCAGGTATTGTAGGTCTGAAGTACTATGGGAATCTTCTACCCTGTTTATACTGGAGTATAAATCGACACAACTACTTTGGAAAGCATTTAGCCCTCTCCATCAACTGAAGGTATATAAATAGCCTGTGAGCCAGCAGCCCTCACCCCCGCCCTGTGTAAATGCACCAGAATAACGGGCACAGCAGGATTCCTGTCCATGATTTGCATTAGCACAAACTGAAAACAAACCAAATGTCCATTAAGAGTCAAAAATAAATGATGTGTATTTGTACAGTGGGAAAACTATCCAGCAATAAAATTGAATGAACTAGAGCTACAGGCAGCAATGTGGATGAATTTTTTAAACCAATGTTGAGAGAAAGAAATAAGATAGAAGAGACTTCATATACTATGATCCTGTACATAAAGTTAGATGTTGACACAACTAAACTCTTTTGTTAGGGATGCATGCAGGTTAAAGGAAATGACTGTCAAGAAGTGAGGTTGGTGTTTAACCGGGAAGAGGGAAGGAGCTTGTGATGAGAAAAGGATATGGGGGGTTTTTGCGATGCTGACAAGTATCAATACTTTCAGATTCGAGTAGTGCTTATGTAAGTATTCTCTTTTTATTTGTCACATTCACAGTTTTGTTCTGTGCACTTCTCAGTACCCATATCGTATTTTACAATTAAAAACTGCGTAAAGAATCGGTCGCTTCTTGAGTGCTGGATGTGGGAGTGGGATGAGACCGTTTCATTTTAAGCCCTTCACTACTGTTTGCATTCGCATGTTCATTCATTCAGCATTAATTGCACATATTCTATGTACCAAGCACTCTTCTAATTTTATATGTGTTTTAACTCATGTAATTCTCACAAGAGCTCTGTAATATGGGAGCTTATCTCCATTTTATAGATGAGGAAGTTGAGGCCTAGAGTTATAGAACTTGTCCAAGGTTATGTAGCTAATGGGTAGTGCCAGGCCCATTTGCCTCAGAGAATCTGAATATTTACAATATAATCTAAAAGAGAAATTTAATGACTAATTATAAGCAAAAAAATTGCACACTAAAGAAGATGACAAGTTTTCATCTATCCAGTTAGAGAAAAACACACAGTCTGTCTTTCACACTCGTACATCTTATATGTACGTGTGTGGCAGGGATTTTCCTTATTAAGCAATTATTTATTGACCGTCTACGTTGTGCTAGGCACAGGTGCTGGGGATAAACACTTAATAAAATACACCCCCTATCTTCAAATAACTTGCACTCTAAGTGAGGAAGTAAGCCAACAGTTATAGTAGAGGTTATATACCAAGTGATACATCGCTGATGGCAGTGTAAAATCTCAGAAATCTTTTGGAAAGAAGTCTGGAGGTAGGTACCTCAGAGCCTTAAAAATGTTCATTTGCTTTGATCTCAAACTCATTTTTATGGATTTATTGTAAGAATGTTATTCTCAATATGGAAAAAGGCCTTCATGCATAAAAACGGTTATTTTGTCTGATAATACTGAAAAGTTGGAAAGAATTTAAATGTGTAAAATGGTTAACCAGTAAACCCACTCAGTGGAATATTTTGTAGCCCACACAAAAAAATCAAGGTTATGAATCCCCTGATTATATGAGAAATGCTTGATTTCAATGTTAAATGGAGAAAAGTTGAACATAAAATTTGATATCCAATATGATGGGAGCTTTGTCCCAGAAAAATCACCCTAGCTGGTGTACAGAAGGGTGGAATGGAGAGCAGATGGCAGGAAGGAAAATTATTCCAAAGCCTTATCATTAGTCTTACTTAAGTAATAGAATATCAAGCAATTTTACTTTCTAACTTTTTTGGTTCCATATTTCCATGTAAGGGACATGAATTCTGAATACTTTGTAGGAGGAGGGTACACTTTTTCACAAAAATTGAACACTGTGTTCTAATTCCCTCCATTAGAGGGAGAAACTGTTGCATGTAATTGCACTTTGATGTGCTATTTAGAACCAGTCAGGAATTTTAATCTACCTTCCTCTGACCGTGCTGAGGGTTTTTTGTTTTTTTGTTTATTTGTTTAGAATTTCTTTGAAATCAGTTTTAGAAGATTGATTAAACCATTATATTAAAAGTAGAGGAATTCTGCAATTTTTTTCCCTTTTTCCCCATTGAAAATTTGACTGGCTTTAGTAATGAACCATTAAAGAATTTGAAGTTCTTAGACTCTCAATTTTTTAAACATGTTCTGAATATAAAAATATATGTTCATTGAGCAAATGTTTGAAAACAATGAACTTCTTGAAGGAAATAAAAGCCACCTCTGCATGTACACACACCTAATCTGCTCTTTTGTCTTAAAAAAGTATCCGAAATATTTTGCCATGTCACTAACTACTCTTCTACATCAGAGAATTTGATTAAGCTTATGCATCATCTCCCAGGAAAAACGCACAGATATATTTTGAATGTAGCACTCCTGAAGCCCATTCATGAACTCTGGTTGAGACCTCTTGTCATTCTTAGTGGCTTCATAGCGCATTCCTTCAGACGATGAGCTGTTTTTATTTAAACCAGTCCCAATTCGGAGGCTCTTAGCTTTCTTCTAGGGTTTGGTTATAAACAATCTTATGAAATCATGTTGGTAGATAAATCTTTGCCCACATCTTTGATTTCCTTAGGGTAAACTCCTGATGTAGGATTGTTGTTAGGTACCAAAAGCTACTGTCCAGAAAGTGATACCAGCTCCTCTCCCAATGATGGCATATAATAGAGTTCCTCATTCTTTAAGTGATTGTTCAAAGCAGTTAACATGTATAAATATACCTTACTGTTTTCATAAGTATAGGTATTATGATTGTTTATCACTGCATAAGAAACCACCCCAAAACAGTGGCCTAAAACAATGACAATCATTTATTTTGCTCACGAACCTGGAGGTTGAGTAGAATATTAATTCTTTTACTACACCCTTACTGACTGAAAACAATACCTATTTGACTAGCTCAGACTTCTGTAGGTCAGAAGTCCAGGCACAGCGTGACTGGGCTTCCTGCTCAGATACACATGGGAACATGTGGGTTCCCTCCTGAGAGTGTTAAAGCACATGAAATTTAAGTGTAAGATATTGAGCCCCAAACGTTGGATGTTCACCATAGTTTGTGTGGGCCACAGAGCTGAAATGAAGATGTCAGTCTGGCTGTGTTAGCGTCCAGAGGCTCTGGGAAAGAATGCCTACAGGCTTCTTCCGGCTTGTTGGCATAATTCAGATTCTGCAGTTGCAGGACAGAGGTCCCCATTTCCTTGCTGGCTGTCAGTCGGGGGAGAGTTTCAGCTCCTAGAGGCCTCTCGCTTGCCTTCCCTGCCGCAGCATTGGACCTCTTCAGAGCCAGCAATGGAGAGTCTCCCTCTTGTCCCTTTTGTACTTCAATTCAGGAAGAGTTCAGGTCCTTTTCATGGGGTGCCTGAGTAGGCCACATCCACCTAAAATAATCTCCCTATCTTAAAAGATCAACTGATGTTGAACCTTAATTCCATGTGCAAAATCCCTTCACTACAGCACCTACATTTAGAGTTTGATTGGATAAGTGGAAGGTTTGTGTACTTCAGTAAGTGGTCATCTTGGGGGCTCTGTCAGAATTCTGCCTATTGCAAGCAGTGTCCCCACTTCAAGGACCGAAGTGTCTTAGTTCCTAAAACTCCTAAGATAGTTTATCAGTGTTCATTTTATTTCAGTGACCTTGGTGAAGGGAGGACTACCACCTCCGTGAGCAGGAATGGCAGCCAGCTTCCTGAGTCCACAGTGTGGCTCTGCTACTTAGTGGTGTGACCTCGGCTGTGCTGCTCTACTTACTCTACTTCTCTGCCTCTGTTTCCCTCATCTGTAAAATAACATGGAGTTAGTGATCGTTCTTTCCTCGTAGGGTTTTTTGTTTTATAAATTTATTTTTGGCTGCATTGGGTCTTCGTTGCTGCTCGCCAGCTTTCTCCAGTTGCGTCGAGCGGGGGGCTACTCTTCGTTGCGGTGCGGTGGCTTCTCTTATTGCGGAGCACAGGCTCTAGGCGCGCAGGCTTCAGGAGTTGTGGCACGTGGGTTCTAGAGCGTAGGCTCAGTAGTCGTGACGCACAGGCTTAGTTGCTCTGCGGCATGTGGGTTCTTCCTGGACTAGGGCTCGAACCCGTGTCCCCTGCACTGGCAGGCGGATTCTTAACCACTGTGCCAGTAGGGAAGCCCCCTCTTAGGGTTTTGATGATTCGATTATTTAATACCCAGGGAACTCCAGGAACAGTGCTTGACTGTAAATTGCTTTAAAAGTGATTACTTTTTTAAAACATGCTTTTGAAACTGCAATTATGCAATTCAGGTATGCTAAGCAGGTTCGTTAATAGGACTTCCTGCTATAAAGAGACCCACAAATAAAAATAGAATTTTTCTTTCTTGGTCGTAACTTCTTATTTCTGACTTACTATGTTATATGCATATGCCTTTTATGGTGGGCTGCCACAAATTTATGTTGGAAAGAGTGGAATTTAAATAAATCTTTGCAAATTTGATAGATTTTGATCATTCATTTCACTGGCATGGTATGATATGACCAGTAGCAGACTAAAATCTGAGTTCACTTCTGGCTCTGCCCCTAAATCCTGATGAGACCAATAGCTGGAAAGGCTTTTGGATATTATACTATGAATTAGTTATAATATTGACTCTGTTTGCTTAGGAAACCCTGGAGCAGTGCCTAAAGCAGTTAAAGGAGGAAAGAGTAATAAGACTGAAGGCTGATAGACGAGTCAGTGAGGTAAACACGTTTCATCTGCTTTTGAGAGTGTTTTGGTTTTATTTCGATTTGATTTTAAGCCATATACACATATTTTGTAAGCTTTAGAACTGTAATATGTTGCAAATTGGTGGTATCATATGGACTTTTGCATGTACTGGTATTTAGTGATCATATGATCTATATTCCAGAAAGCATGTTTTTAAAGATGTGAAAATCTGGTTTTGTGTATGTGTGTGTGTTTGTGTGTGCTTTTATATGACATTAGCTTATTTCCTGTTCATGATTCTTTGATTCAAGAAGGCACCTTCTGTGCATGTATTGTATATACAGTAACATAAAAGACATGATGAGACTCTCCTGGCAATGAATTAGGAAAGTGAATCATTGAAATAAATTTAAGATATTGGAAAACTTCTAAGAATGCAATGAAAGATAAAAATATATACTATGAGAATTACATTAGGTAATGTGCATGAAAGCAGGGCATAATCTAAAAAGTTCTATCTAAATATAATTTATCACAGGGTGAGTGTAGGGAGGAATTTTTGAAAGTGCATCCATTGGATTGGCAGACACTCATTCAATAAATGTTGAGCACCTGCTCATGTAAGGCAAAAGGGGCATCATGAACATTAACGGCCTTTCTGAGAAATACGAGAGTTGAGCTTACAGGGGGTTTTAAGTGCGTAGATGATGAGCAGAAGGGGAAGAGTGCACGGGGGTGAATATGTTGAAGAAGCCAAAGAAAATATTGGTGATCGTACATTTAATAAATTGGGTTGGGTATGATTTAGGACTTTTAAACGTAAGCATTAGATATTTTACTCACTAAAGTTAATTCTTAACATTCAGCAGAGTTGTAATATGTTTTGTTCAAATCAGATTCTATAACTCACTTTCTAATTTAAGGGAAACTTAAAGCAGGTCATTTTCTAATGTGGAATGAGGCTCCATTATGAATTGAACCAGTTAGAAATGTGATCTTTTGTGAAAGATCATTAATAAAACGGTAGCTTGGGTTTATTTATATACCACCTAAGTGTTATATAGGAAACTTTGTTGGGTGCCTGTGAGTTTTGGTTATTATGTGATAAGGTCTCTGTCTTTACTGGCGGAGGGTTACATTAATTATAAATTAATTACATTTTGAGTGTTTTAGTTTTGTTCCTTGAAACTAGGCAAGACTACTTTTTGTTTGTTTGTTTGTTGTTTTTTTGGGGTTTTTTTGCGGTATGTGAGCCTCTCACTGTTGTGGCCTCTCCCGTTGCGGAGCACAGACTCCAGACGCACAGGCTCAGCGGCCATGGCTCACGGGCCCAGCCGCTACGCAGCATGTGGGATCTTCCCGGACTGGGGCACGAACCCGTGTCCCCTGCATCGGCAGGCGGACTCGCAACCACTGCGCCACCAGGGAAGCCCAAGGCAAGACTACTTTAGATGACAATGAGAAAAAATCATGTCAGACGTTTTCAGTCTTCTTGTATAGCTGGAACATGAAAATGCCCAGTTAAGAAACACAACTTTCTCTTTGTCTGAAGCCCTTCATGCCCACTCATTGACAAGCATGATCCTGGATGATGAAGGTGTTTTGGGCAGCACTGAGAATTCTTTTCAGAAGTTCCATGCTTTCCTGGTTCTCCTTAAAGATGCTGGGTTAGTTCATTTCTCTTCATGGCATTCTTCTCTTTGCCACTCTAATGGTAGTTTGCTGAGGAACTGGAGCAATTTTCATCACTTACGTGTCTATATTTAGCCAAATTTAGTGTAATTATAGGTAATATAGTTGACGTTTTAAAATGAGGAATTAAATTTTTTAAGAAATGCAAATAGGGAAGCCTGCTTTGGTAGAGTGGGGAGCCCATTATAAAAGAGTAACCTGTAGACAGAGTAATTAGTAGGTATAGTTGTTTTGTAAAGACTAAATTAAAGGCAGTTTTCATTGAAAATAGTCGGGAATGCATAAGAATTTTCCTTTCACTTCTTTTGCTTGTTTGATAAGTTTGAATTAAAGTTATCTTTGCCTTAGACATAAAAATGATTATTAATCTGCAGGGGAGATATAGGTCAGTGGTTCTCAACCAGGAGCAATTTCGCTGAAAGAGGGAAGTGGAGATTGATAGTTGATGGAGTGGTGTTTTGTCAGTGAATGAATTGGTGTTGGTGTTGGGAAGGAAGGAACAAACACATTCTTGGAAACTGGAGGAAAGGTGGTAAAGAAGTGTGGGAATGGAGGTGTGACAGGCAGTGGACAGGGTGCATGGTACATATTGAAGCTGCTAGTGAGACAGTGGGATGTCTCCTAGAGGATGAATCTGGAAAGGGCTGAGGATTTGGGGGAGAGAGAGGCTTGTAGTCTGGAGTAGGATGTTGGCTTTTAAGATTTTAGAAGTAGGGCTTCCCTGGTGGCGGAGTGGTTGAGAGTCCGCCTGCCGATGCAGGGGCTACAGGTTCGTGCCCCGGTCTGGGAGGATCCCGCATGGCGCGGAGCGGCTGGGCCCGTGAGCCATGGCCGCTGAGCCTGCGCGTCCGGAGCCTGTGCTCCGCAACGGGAGAGGCCACAGGAGTGAGAGGCCTGCGTACCGCAGGAAAAAAAAAAAAAAAAAAAAAGATTTTAGAAGTATTTCATGATTGTAGGTCTGGGGAAATCTAAACTGCTCTTCTGTGATTATAATAACCTTTGTCTTTTCTCCTTTCCTCCTCTCGTCTAGGCTTGGGCAGTTGGCCAAAATGGCTGGTATAGATCAGTCAGATTTTCATTTACTAGGTCGTCCCTCGATGAATTCTACTGTTAGTAGTCCACGTAAAGAAGAAAAGAAGGCACTTGAAGAAGGAAAATCAGAATCAAAACAGAGTGCCCCATAACAAATGCAAAATAGCCAAGTAAATGGACAGAACAGCACTTAATGATTCTAAGAGTGATTAGCAAAAAGGAAATGACCAAGTCAGGGAGAAAACAATAATGATCAGTCTCGAATAGTTCACATGCTCGGGAGCTAGAAGACTCTGGAGTCCTTTCCAAATCTGAGATTAGTAAATGTGTGCCCATTTCATGATACTGTACTTTTGTAAATAAGGAGACTGGAAGTTCTTTAGAAAATTTATGAGTTAAAGCAAACTATCCTTAATGAAGAAAGACGACATTAGAGAAAATATTCCAGATTTTAAATTGTATAAATGTCTATTCTGTTCATATTTTATCTAGGTTTCTATTTGTATGCAGTCAGCTTACAATGAAGGAACACTAATGAAGGTACACATACTGATATAATTTTTAAAATAAGTAATCCAGACATAGCTAATAGGTAACATATTAGAGTGAATCACCTGGTTATGGGAATGGGAGGGGAAAACCTGTCAGCTTTTCCTCTAGCCTTACTTGGAGCCCCCATCAGCCAATCTCAGAGTGGTCTTGGGAACTGACAGCTTGAGAACACAGTCTGGTCACAAACTATATACGGTTTACATGTGCCTGGAGGATAGCAAAGAAATTAATTATCTTACAGAATAGGGTTTTATTTTTAGTGAGGGAAAGGAAATGGGTAATAACTACCCCAATCACCAAAGTGTGAAAACGTAGCGGACATAGCCTTGGATATAGCTAGGTTAAGCTGAGAATCACTTGGCAAGATATAATTACAAAAAAAACTGGCTCTGAAATCTTCTGATTAATCAATGGACTGTGTTAATAATAAGATTACAGAGTAACATTGAAGTTTTGAACTCTACTTTTTAATGGTTGGCTTTGTTCATCACTGAACTTTTGTCTTGTCTTTTGTCTTCCCCTCCACTTTCCGAAAATTACAGGTGATGCTAGGATTCCTTTGCCTCTCGACTCCTTCCGTGTCCCAGCGTCTACTCAGGAGGCCTTAGAAACTTCCAAAGACAACCTGGGGGTGCCAGTCACAGAGCAGCGGCAGGAGTCTTTTGAAGATTTCATTGCTAGGACATGTTCTCCTTCAGCAGACGTCATTTCTGGAACTGGAAGTCAAAGAAAAGAAGAGGAATTATCTAGAAATAGCAGGTCTTCTTCAGAGAAAATGAGCAAAGCAGGTGAATAGACCAAAAACTACTCTGCTAAGAAACAACCTGGGAAGGACCTGCATTCCTGCTCTGACTCACCTGTAAAGCAGAAAAGCAAAGGAATTGGGCAAACTAATTCTTTGGTTAATAAACCAATTAAAAGTGAGTCTTCGAAAAAACACATTTCTGTTAAGAAAGAGAGTAGAATAGTGACTGTTTCATCAAAGACAACTAAAAGTAAACTCAGTCTACTAGAACAGTCTGAAAGTGATACTCTTGGATCTGATTGTGAATTTCAAGAAAGCATCCATACTCTATCACGCCTAACGTAGGTCTAAATCTTTTAAAATTATGTTTTTGCCTTCAAATTTTCATAAATTACTTATGTTATTATTATAGCATATGGTGTTTTCAGTTACTTGACTGGAAGCCATTAGAGAAAGATTTTTTTATCTATACTTTTTTATTATAATGAAAGTTTGGGTGTACTTTTCCTTGTAACACTTTGCACCATTCATTCAGCTAGTGTTTACTGAGGGCTTCATATGTACAGTACTTTTCTGGGTGCTGTTGCTTTCAGCAGTGAACAAAATAAAGCCTTTACTCTCCTGGAACTAGCACTCTGTGGTGGCAGAAAACATAAACAACAAAGCAGGCTAAGGGTTAAAAAGAGATGGGAATAATAAATGGAATAATTTTACCATTTGGTTAAACATCAAACTATTATATAAATCACACGGCCAGAAGCCATTGACATATTTTAATTCATAATAACCAGAGAGCCTCAAACATTTACCAAGGCACTTAAGCGTGTTTATGGATTACAGCAACGCTCTGAGGTAGGGAACTCTTACCATCCCCATTTTATAGATGAACAGTCTGAGGAGACATTATGTGAGTTGCCCAGAATTACACAGCTATAAGTAAGTGGGAAGTTGCAATGTGACCCAAACCCATGCTCTTTTTTTTTTTTTAATGTATGGACTTTATTATCTTTCATTTGTTTCTGATTTATGTGAATTTTTTTTTAAAGATTTTTTCTGCTGTCAACCATTTTTAAAGTGTTTATTGCATTTGTTACAGTATTGCTTCTGTTTTATGTTTTGGTTTTTTGGCCTCAAGGCATGTGGGATCTTAGCTCCCCGACCAGGGATTGAACCCTCACCCCCTCCATTGGAAGGCGAAGTCTTAACCACTGGACCACCAGGAAAGTTCCCCTTATGTGACTATTTTTCTGGCAATTTTTTTAAATTTTATTTTTTATTGACATACACTTGAATTACAGTGTTGTGTTAATTACTGCTGTACAGGAAAGTGACTCAGTTACACATTTATGTACATTCTTTTTCATATTCTTTTCCATTATGGTTTATCACAGGATATAGAATATAGTTCCCTGTGCTCTACAGTAGGAACTTTTGGGGGTTTTTTTAAATACATGCACTTTTTAAAAATAAATGCATGTATGCATTTATTTTTGGCTGTGTTTGGCCTTTGTTGCTGCACGCGGGCTTCCTCTAGTTGAGGTGCACATGCTTCTCATTGTGGTGGCTTCTCTTGTTGCAGAGCACGGGCTCTAGGTGCCTGGACTTCAGTAGTTGTGACATCCGGCTTAGTTGCTCTCTGGCATGTGGGATCTTCCCGGACCAGGGCTTGAACCCATGTCCCCTGCATTGGCAGGCGTATTCTTAACCACTGCGCCACCAGGGAAGTCGCATGTAGGACCTTTTTGTTTATCCATCCTGTATATACACCAGTTTGCATCTGCTAATCCCAAACTCCCAATCCAACCCTCTCCCACCCCCTCCTCCTTGGCAACCGCCAGTCTATTCTCTATGTCCTTGGTTATGTTTCTGTTCACACATAGGCTGTAACCAGGCTCTTAATTACTTTGTTATCCTGTTTCCTTGTTAAGAGAAGAAGGGTTTAAGGACGGCACTGAGAGAAGCCAGTGACCAGTAGAAGTGCAAAAACAGTGGGGCTGTCAGAAAGCACACCTGTCTCCTCCCCCATCTGAGCAGAACTTTTAAACGGCAGAGTATGTAAGAGTATGTGATGACACATCTCTGGATTAAATGATGTCTCCCTGGTAAAACATGTACAGATAAGTCTTTAGTTCAATCAGAGTGAAAGGTGAGATCAGAGAAAAGCTGGAGTGTCAGATTTCTGGTAGAAGGTCCTGCCTGATTGTTACTAAGAGGGCTACTACAGTACTAGTTAGTTCCTTAGTCATGGGTTGAGTGTTAGAGGAGTGAAACAACGAGCAAGATGTAGTGTTGGCCCTTTAGCAGTGGAGTGAGAGGGGAAGACGCACAGCAGATGTCTCATCCTGCACGTGACCTGCTGTGACGGGCATATTCAGGGCGTTTAGTCAGTGTTTGTGGAAGAAGAGGGGGAGCCATGAGGCAAAGAAAAGTCATCAAAAGAGGCAGTCCCTAAGCTAAGTCTTAAAGGACTCGTGAGAAACTGGTGAGTCAGCCGGTGAAAGGCAAGGATACTCAAGGCAGAGTGGACAGCGGAAGTCCAGAGCCGTGAGTGTGCGAGGGGTGTGTCACAGAGCCACAGGCACAGGCTCTGGAGGATCAATGCAGTGTCCCCAGGCAGCGGCAAGTGCCCCTAAAGGAGGCAGCGAGGAGGAGGAGAGCAGGTCTTAACCATCCATGTGCGGGGAGCTGGTTTCCTCAGAAAATAGCTAAGGGCTTCCCTGGTGGCGCAGGGGTTGAGAGTCCGCCTGCCGATGCAGGGGACGTGGGTTCGTGCCCTGGTCCGGGAAGATCCCACATGCCGCGGAGTGGCTGGGTCTGTGAGCCATGGCCGCTGAGCCTGCGCGTCCAGAGCCTGTGCTCCGCAACGGGAGAGACCACAACAGTGAGAGGCCCACATACCGCAAAAAAAAAAAAAAAAAAAAAAAAAAAAAAAAAAAAGAAAATAGCTAAGAATGGAAAGGACAAGTTCAGGTGGCATTTTAGACCACTGACGTCAGTATGGATGAGGACTCTGAAGAAGCCTGGAGATAATTATGCCCCACTCTTCTGAGGAGCAGTGCTTTATATTTTCAAGTGGGATTTTCACGCTGCCACCTCCTCTCCTGTCCCTACTGAAAGGTTTATAGGCCGGCAGAAGGGAGAACCTGGCTTAAGTAAAGTTAATCAGGTTCCTTTACTGTACAGCTTCTCGGGGCTGCTGTAGGCTAATGTTCATTCTGGATCGTCACAGCAGGCGTATGGTACACAGCCATCCTCAAAGCTATTTGACCCTAGAGTCCTTTTTTAATAGAATGTCTAACAACTGGTTCCACCAAACAGCAATTTCGTAACTTCTAGACCAGGTAATAGCAAGAAGAAAGGGGTCTGAAATAAGGTATAGATGAAGGGAGGAAATAAGTTCTAATTGTATTTAGGAAATTACCAGCAAGACTTGACCTTGGGAAGTAAGGAAGAAGTAGGAGGCGGAGGCTGAACCCCCATCTGTGTGACTAAGGTTGGGTGGTGGTATCATTGAGTTTGGAAATAGGGGATAAAGAACTGAAGTGGGGAAAAGACTTCAGTTCTGGACATGTAGAATTTGAAAGCACCTGTAGAATTCCGAAGACAAACTGGTAGATAACTGGACATGCACGTGAAGACATGGAAAGATAAAAATTTGAATGTCACCAGCACATAGCAGTCATTAAAATCATGAAAATGGATGAGATTTCAGAGAATTGTGAGTACTGACAACGTTTAAGTAATAAGCAGAGAAAGAATTCTGGGAAGGAGAGAGGTGATAGAGTTTCAAGAAGGAGGAAGTAGATGACAGTGTCATCCTTCAGAGAATGTGAATGTCCATTGGATTTGGGCAGTTAGGTCCCCAGTGACCTTAGAGCAGTGCAGTGAAGTGGTGGACAAAAAGCCAGATGGCAATAAACTGAGGGTGTAGGGCTGCCTGTCGGGGCCAGGCGGGGCTAGTGAGGACAGTGGGAATAGGCTACTCTCAAGGAGTTTGGATGAAAAGAGAAAATAATTAGCAAAAAAGAATTTTTTAGAATGAGGACTTCTATTTTATATGTTGAAATGAAGGAACCAATAAAGGAGATCCTGAAGATGTAGATAATAATTTAGAGAATTGGGGAAACATGGACATATGAATAAGAAAAAAAACCCTTGCACAGTATATAAAAATCACTTGTATCCTTCGAGCTGGATGGATACTGGTAAGTTTGGGAGGAAATAAAGGTAAGAAGAGATAGAAGTTAAAGAAGTTTATACTGATAGCCTCAGTTTTCTTTGACACAGATTTTTCAGAGACACATATATACACATACATAATTACCGTTTGAAAATTCTTTCATAGTTACATGTTTTATTAATCACGTCTGAGAAAAGTCACTGATTTTCATTTTGTACAGCATTATCTTGTAAGGACAAGATACAGTGACAACTTCCATGCTTTTTGCATATCAGAGCTGACACTGAAAGTATCTGCATAATTGAATTTTCACTTCTTATTTGTAATAAGTTTATCCTTAGGAGGATACTTTCATAGTGTTTGATCACAGATGAGTTTGGGCATTGCTATCACTCAATCATGTTAAGCATCTGTCAGGTTCTCTCCTATACTATATATTAATTTTTTGTCCGTTAAGCAAATATTTATTGGCGGTCTGTGGGAATAAGATACACCTAGGTCCTCTTTCCTTGGTATATTCACAAAAGCCTCTGAAACTAAATTTCCAAGTCAGGCCATACTAAGGCCTGGCATAATAAGTTTTCATTGTTAACAGTTTTTTTGTGTTTGTGGGGGTTTTTTGTTTTTATTTTTTTGAAGCAAGGATAAGACACTGTCTTAACTCAGTAGTTGTCCATTCATTAATAAGTCAAAGAAGACATTGATGAAGCATGGTATTTTGAATATCCTTTCCACAGAATAGGTAATGGGCCATCCTGAAACTCAGGTGAGATGCTTATCATTTTCAGATTTTGGAGTGGCTGAGAAAACCCTATTACACCTTGAATTATCACTAGAAACATGAATTCAGCCAAATAAAAACAGTGCCTCTGCCTACTGAGGTGGTCAATTTCCAGCTCAACAAAAGTGACCATTTCTCCTTTAGATTAAAATCAAGAAAATCCCCTCTGTCCAGGATGCAATAATGGGGTGCACGAAAGAGGAAAACTGAAGCTATTCCCTCTTTACACCTGAACAGTGAATTCATTCTGATATCAAATATTTGTTATGATTCTGTTATGACCAGGTGCTTTATTGTTTAGAGATCAAGTTACTGTTCATTCTTGGTAAGTAAGAAAAATCCATGTTTTAGGACTCTGAATAGTAACTTTATATATATATTATATATATATATATATAAAATAAATATGTATATTATATGTAATATATATTCCACCTATTCAACAAAATTGTAACTTTCATCATCTCTTACGAGTGATGAACTGTATTCACTCTTTGGAAAGGGCTTATAGGGAATTAAAGTCTCCATATACTTTTTATATAAGACTGTGGAAACCAAATTCTCAACTGGGAGCAAACTTAGGTTTTGCTCTGAAGGTTTATGCTTGCCTGGCCTTAGAGTGGTAGGCCAGGAACTCAAGTTTTTTTCCTCTAAGTTACTTTCATTGATGCCACCCTGAAAAAATTTGGAGGGAGTATTTTTGAAATAGCTTTATCTCAGTAACCCTTTCAGGGTATGGGGAACATAACTGTCAAAATGTTCAAGCAACTCTTGTTGATGTAAGTGTAATGGATCAGGAGCAATACAGGAAGGAGCTGGGTACAAACGATAAAAGGCGTGAGGCTATTTCATGTATTGTTTTTGGCTTATTGTACAAAACAGAGAAAGTCTCATACACTCGCGCAGCCAAGGTCCCCTACTGTTCTCTCCTTTTAGTAGAAATAAAAGAGAGCTCGTTTCTCAATAGCAGCATTCTATCCTTAAGTGGGTACACAGTGATATTCTGATGGTCTCTGGAGCAGAGAATAATTCCGTGGCAGCTCTGACCTCCAGTCACCGGGTTCTCTGTAACTTAGTCTTTCATGGCCAAGGACTATAATCACTATTTCGATTTATATTTAGCATCTCAAAATGGAAAGGATTCCATGGACAACAAAACAGGAAGTGATTTCATGAAGTGTTTTAGTATGGATAAAACAATAAACTATAAAAATCATCAGTAAAGCTTTTTCTTTCCAGAGAACTATATTCAGAAATTAATGTAAGCCTCTAAGGTGCGCATGTGTGTTTTTTCACCCATGATCATGTTTGTATGTGTGTGCATTCCACTGCTACAGGAGACATGCAAAATGATATCAGATTTGTACTGGTTTCTCCCAAGAACTGTGCGCTCGCAGGGTTCGTTCAGGAAGGTGAGTGCCCTACCACCACATCACAGTCATATCTCATCACCTTCGGCGGGAATAGTTGACACTTTAACCTCACATGCAGGCTTATTAAATTAGTATTACTCATCAGAACTTGCTTACTAATAAAACAAGCTGAATTAGCCACTGCAGAATCATATTTGGAAATTCAATGAAAATTTTACCTTTTTAATAAAGGCCCAGAAATATTATTTCAGAGCAGGTGGTACAGAAAACTGTGGTCAAATTTGACATTCATTCATCATTGAAGTGTGGAACGTGACAGGTGAAAATTGATATTGATTTCTTTCCTCTAATATTTGGAAGAGTTCTAACAGGTAAATCAAATGAGATGACAAGACATATCAAGTCTCACTCATTTCTATGATCACATCCTCCCCACATATCACTCCTTCGCCTGCCATGTCTTGAATAATTCAATGCCCATAGTCTTTCCAGTCCAGTGTATTATAAGACACACTCAAGCTGGGTTTCAATCATATTAGACTGAAAGCTGAACATTTTAGGAAGGATTATTTAAAACCAAATGCGTCTTGAGCCCAACAGCCTTTGAAACCAAACAATCCTGGGAGTTCAGTTGGATTCAGAAAATTCAGTAATCCTATTTGATGTATGTTAACTGTATCAATATTAACAACCTTCTGCTGGATTTCAGCACTGATTTGAGAGCTGAGTTACTACTGGTCTTGTATTTTACCTAGTTGTGAAAGCACTAAGAGAGTTGTTCTTGGGTTGAACTTGACCCGCCTCTGGGAATGCTCTCTGTTCTATCCATCTTGAAAAGCTTTATTCAAGTGCATTTCTCTGCCTGCCTTCTCTTCACTTGCACCCCTTGGGAAAACGAAAGATGCTCAAATATAGATGTGAACACGGCAGGTGCTCTGCTTGGCAATGGTGTCTTTCAGCTTCCCAATAAAAAATTATATTGCTGACCACCCATTTGACTGAAAAGTGACGCATTTTACTGACAGATATCTGGATTGAGGTGCCAAAAGAAATAGGTCATTTCACATTTCCTTTTTAAGTCATAGCTTTGTGTTGCCACACTACTTGTTCAAAACTTAGATCAGGAAGGTTCCTTCCTATGACCTGCAAATAATGAAAATGTTCTTCAACAGGCTCTATGAAAAGCAAGCAGAGGGGCTTCCCTGGTGGCACAGTGGTTGGGAGTCCGCCTGCCGATGCAGGGGACACGGGTTCGTGCCCCGGTCCGGGAGGATCCCACATGCCGCGGAGCGGCTGGGTCCGTGGGCCATGGCCGCTGGGCCCGCGCGTCCAGAGCCTGTGCTCCGCAACGGGAGAGGCCGCAGCAGTGAGAGGCCCGCGTACCGCAACAACAACAACAAAAAAATAAATAAAATAAAGCAAGCAGAATATTCCTAATTATCAATCTTTCTCTTGAGTCATATAGTTCTTGTAATTTCAAGGAAGAGAAACTCAAATGTAAAGTGTTACAATAGCCAAGCACACCAGCACTATTATCTAACCATTCAGCAATTTTCTCTGCCAAGTCACTCTGAACCTTAGACTACTGAGGATGTCTTCTTAATTAATTTTTAAGGTTCTCCTTTTTTGAGTTAAAAAATGGTCACAATTTTATAAGTAAAATTAAAGAAAAATACCAAATAGAACATCTGAGATGTTTCCATTAGGCATTATATATATATACATAAATTTAATAGATATACATATATAAATGCACTGGGATAAATCTCCATCTTCTGTGTCAGTCGGACATAGGTCCGTTTTCTTAGGAATAGGGAACTCCTTTCACAATGGACGTGAGGAAATTGGCAAATGTACACCATATAAGTACTTTTGGATGGTAGTGACCAAGTTCTCAAGACACACACACACACACACACACACACACTGAAGAATATCAGAACACTTAACGTTTCAAAGACACAGGAAGAGAAATGCAAGTTTCCCCTAGAAAGCCTTTTGTTTTTTTGAAGTCAGAATTCTGAAAAGATGTTTTTATCAAGCCAGCTTTTTCTAACTTAACTGCATATGCAATAAAAGAGTCCTATCTTAGTCATTTTTAGGGCAAGATTTTCTTTAAGTCCCAAGAAAGTAAGCACTTGTAAATGTAAATTTTGTATGTACATAAACCTGGCCAGGATATCCGTTGGAAGCTGGAAATCTGTTGTTGTTCCTTTTCCTTTTGTATTGAAAGCTAAGTTCCCCATTCTGAGTTCAATTTGTGAAGATCACTTTTATTTTGACAAACTCTATTAAAGTAGCCAATTCAAGGAAGACAGGTTAGTCTTCCACCTAATTACCCAGTCCAACTTTTACTCAGTGTCTTTCACCTGAGCACCTTTCACCTCAGAGTCTTTCAACTGAGGATAAACCACGCAGTGTCTAAACTGAGCAAGATCTTCCCAGTGTCTTTTAAGTGAGGCTAACCCACTTGAGCAAAAGTCTTCCCAGTGTTTTTCTACCGAGGTTAAGCTCTCAGTGTTTAAACTGAGTAAAAATCTTCCCAGTGTCTTTCACTGAGGATGACCCAGGTACTTCTTCTTGAAACCAAGTTTCAAGGATCACCTACTACTCAAGAGAAGAGTTTAACACCACTGAATAAAACTTAGGATCATCAACCAAAACTGGAGATCCAAGAACCAGGAGATACTCACCCAAATTCGTCTGGACTCTCTGAGAAAGCGGACAGGCCCAAGAAGCCTCTGCTGGTGCCAGGACTCTGGATCCTCATAGAGTTCAGGCAAAGAAGAAAAGTCTGCTCTGGGCCCCTTCATTGGTTGCCAAGACTGCTGACTGAAAAATATGCACAACCCAAAAGGAGAATTATGTTTTATTTGGCAGATTTTCTGAGGACTTAAGCCCAGAACACAGCCTGTCAGATCACTCTGAGGAACTGCTCAGAAGACCTAAGGGAGCAGTCAAGAAAAACCAGGTAGTCAGAACATCAAAAGATTACTATTAATTAAAGAAAACTAGACCTCTCAAGTTAAGGACTTTAGCACTTTTCTATGTATGAGAAGATGAAAGAATCTGGGCTCCGTGAAATCATTCCTTTGATATGCACCTTAACTCTAGAACCAGTACCCTGTTTTTCTCCATCCCGAATCCCCTCAAGGTGCACAGTTGAGGGTTCCTGCTTTGACGTCTGACTTGATGACTGCAACATCCTTTGTCTACTGATATGGCAGGGAACATTTTTCATCCACGGGTAAGAAATTGAGGAGAAAATTAACATAATTCAAGATATAAAACCATTACAATACTAAAAATTCCCAAATGTCAAACAAACATAAGTACCCTTGACCTGTAAAATGGAAGATGCCAAAGAAGGGAAAAAAAGAAACAATAAAGAAAATGTAGAAAATAAAGCATAAAATAAGATGGCAGAAATCAATAACAGTAGAACAATAATTAAATAAATCAAGGTAAATGTTATCATAAGATTTTTAAATTTCAAAAAAAAACCCCATCAAACAAAACATATTGAAAATAAAGTAATATAGAAAATTTAGAGAGCAAATATGAATGCAAAGAAGACCTGTTAGGTAGTTAGTCAGACATTAGCAGCAAGGAGGTGACAGTGGTGAGAAAGACAAGAAGAAGAAATTGAGTCACACCCAGCCATCTGGGGAATCTCCCTTGACTCCACCCAGAACGGGAGAAACTATGGTCGGGTGGTGGGCAGCTTATCCTGATAAAGAGAGGCACAGTAACACAAGGGGACTTCTCCAGGCTGTGCATGCCCAGACCAGACAGGCGTATAACCTATAGTAAATCCAAACTCATTATACCATAATTACAATAAATTACATATGGTTTTGCCCCTCCCCCCACCCAGTAGGCATTTCTTGGGGATTCAAGGATGAGAGCATGCGCAGCAGAAAACTTGTTCCATAGCTCAGGACTGTCAATCAAATAATGATCCTTGTCACTCACCCCCACCTCTCTGCAAAATGCTCCTTAAAAGCGCTCGTAAGCCTTTATAGGAATGCTGCTTTCAATTTGCAGAAACAGTACACCCATCCCCCCCCCACCCCGAGAGTGTACCTTTGCTTCGATATACTTTGCTTTGGGCTTGCTTCACTTCGCTGAAATAGCCTGTTCTCAGAAACAGCCTGCTCTTTCTCTCTCCTTCTCTCTCTCCCTCTCTGAGAGTGTACCTATGCTTAACTAAACTTTGCTTTCTGCTTAAGCTTAACATGGGAGTTTGCGATCCTTTGCTTACTATCATGGAACCAAGATAGCTGGTCCAGGCCTTCCACTGACCTCCTCGGTTGAAGCTATTTTGTTACAAAGCATGTCCACATGGTGACAGACCTAAGTCTAAATTTTGATAAAAGGTTGAATTAAGGTGAGAATATCATATGGGAGGAAAAGACTGTAGGAACAATAGTAGATGTAGGAGATATGTTTGTGAAAGTGCACATTCATGGCAATATAGCCAAATAAACTCACATGCCCACGTTCCCACTAAAACTGTATAAAATTATGACCAACAAGCAGAGAATACACATTATTTTAAAGCCCTCATGGGGCATTAAGACATATTTACCATGTGAATCCTTCAGTGAATCTTGTGTTACTGCTAAGGGATAGGAAGTGGTGTCATAAGGGAATTTTGTGTAAGACTCAAAGCTCCCTTTCTATATGGTTCAGGCTGGACTTGAAGCTTCAGGGGCCTGGGAGGATGGGGCAGGAAAGGCAAGGCACACTCAGAAAAGAGAATACATACATAACACACTAGGGATATCTGAAGAGGCTGCTCAAGACCTGGCTCAGCCCCAAGGGTTTGACCCCTAGTCCTACTCTTCACCCTACAGCCCTTTAGGGTTAGGACCTTGGCTCACCCTAACCCATTCCTAGCTTCCGGGTATAGAATGCGTGCACATGTCTGAATGTTAATGTTCTCTCAAAATTTACATGTTGAAATCCTACCTCTTGAAGATAGGAGGTGGGGCCATGCAAAAGTGCTTATGAGCTTTCATGAATGGGATTAGTGCCTTATAAAAGAGACTCCAGAGATATCTCTAGCCTCCTCCCATCATATGAGGATACAGAGAGAAGGCTCCAGCTGTGAACCAAGAAGAGAGCTCTCACTACGAGGTGGCCATACTGGTGACTTGATCTTGGGCTTCCCAGCCTCCAGAACTGTGATAATAAATGTCTGTTGTCTTTAATCTACCCAGTCTATGGTATATTGTTATAGCAGCCCTAATGGATTCAAAATTTATCTGGAGAGTGGGGACTGTCTTATCGTTGCAAACTAAGAAGTTGGGTTGAGACAACATATGAACGATTTTTTTTAAGTAGAAAATTATGGATTATTGGATTTGAAAGTACTAGATTGGTTAAGGAAAATGAGTACGTGTGTGTGTGCGTGTTTGCAGTGTGTCCCAAAAGTTTTTGTGCAGTTTAAAGGTTTACTAACTCCAGAATTATAAACACTACAAACTTACAAAAATATCATTTGAAGGTTTAACTGTTACCAGATGCAAGTCTGTGTGCCTGATGCACAGTGAGGCTAAATACTGAAACATCAGAGTTTGGAGCAGAGAAAGGTTTACACAGTGCCATGCAAGAAGACACGTGGCTCATGCCCAGGAAAAACCCCAAACTCCCTGAAGGCTTTCAGCAAAGCCTTTTTAAAGGCAAGGTGAGGGAGGGGCATGGCTAATTGTTGCAAATATCTTGGTGTTGGATCCTTTGTTCTAGCAGCTGGCCAGATGGGTCAGATCCTGGTCAGGTCACGTGTTCCTGTAAACCGCCAACAAAACAATTATTCTTCTCTGTTCTGCAACTTTTTATCTCCATGAATGGGCTCTTAAAAGTCAGAGCCTTAGAAACAGGCTTTCCTGTATATTTCAGGCTCTAGGCAACATTGTTTTACAAAAAGTGCAGAGCCAGCCTGGGTCACAGGGATGGACAGAGTTAGCTCAGGCAACAAAGCATAAAGACTAAAGTAAAAAAGATCTGATGTGGAGTCAGATTTGTTCTTCCCTATTATATAACTATTTATAATTCTTTCATACTTATGAATTTTGAAAAATAAATTATTTTAATTTTTGTGTGTAGTTCCCTCTGATAGAAAATGAGGCAAAACATACACTATTCAAAATTCACAAAACTAAATAAGTGTAAAAGAAATTCAAGTTCTATCCCTGGGTTTACACAAGACACAAACATGACGTGGGAAAGTTGGAGCTGAGGACAAAGGAAATCCTGAGTAAAAATGTCTGTGAAACAGCCAGTCTTCCAGGGTCAGCTTAAGATGTTCAAGAGTTATCAAGTTGGTGGGCCTCAAGTAAAGGTCTCTAATGGATGAAGGAACCAGGTTCCAGATGGAATGAACAGAAAATTGACTAAGGTCTCTCTGACAGGATGAGAGTAGTTGGAAGGAGGGATCTGGAAGCCCCAGGAGGGTGCAGGTGTCTGTGGGTCTGGATGGGAAGGAGGGGCAGTGATTCAGCCTCTTTCTCTTATTGCCCCTCCCCCACACTCAGGAGCCCTCTGTGACAAGGCCACAGCTCTGTGATGCAGGCCTGGGGTTCTGCCATCAAGTGAACTCCCAGTGCTCTGTTGCCTGAGGGCAGCAATGCAGTTCAGAAGATGGAGAATCTCTTTTCTTTGAAAAACATTGTTGCTATCTGGCTGAGATCCAGCCCAACTTCCTGGGTGATTGATATCATCCTTGGGTACCTGTGTGGACTGGGGCTCTTCCTAATGTTACTCCCCTGCTTCCAGAGTAATCCATTCTTAGCACCACCTAGGAAACATAGAAGCATCAGGAAGGTAAGAAACCTTTGGCTTAATCCCAGCAGAGATTATCTCTTTTTTTCTTATTCTTATTTCCACTTTTCTTAACCACCTAGAGAGACTCCTGAGATGGGAACTCTCAGAAAAGTATAGAACATGATCCTTCTAGGGAAAAGCCAGGCCAGAGGGGGGTTAGAGTGGGCATGAGGATTTCTAGCCTAAGATCGTAGACCAGGAGTTCAGGTATGGTAGAGGGCTCCAGGGCAAGTCCCCAATGCAGTGACTAATGGTTAAGGACTGGATTACTAAGAGTTCAATCTCTGCAGGAAGGCTGACCCCTGAGCCCTGGTTCACCAGCCACCTTCCCACAGCGGGTGTCTCAAGTGAGACCTTCCTCTGTGTTGGGGCTGATCTAAGGGCAATGCTGAGCCCCTGAGAGCCTGAGAGAAGAGGCTGGAGTAGAGGTCTGGCCTTGGGAAGCAGAATCCTATCTGACAAAGCTCACGTGGGCATTTAGGTCTGAGAATGTGTGTGTTTCTTGATCAGAGGAACAGTGACAGAAGAAATCTATGGTGATTAAAACTTAAAAAATCCTTCTTGGGCTTCCCTGGTGGTGTAGTGGTTGAGAGTCCGCCTGCCAATGCAGGGGACGCGGGTTCGTGCCCCGGTCCGGGAGGATCCCACATGCCGCGGCGCGGCTGGGCCCATGAGCCATGGCCGCTGGGCCTGTGCGTCCGGAGCCTGTGCTCCGCAACGGGAGAGGCCACAACAGTGAGAGGCCCGCGTACCGCAAAAAAAAAAAAATCCTTCTTTGCACTCTTCAAAGAAGAAAAACTGAAAATATTTTTATCCACTTTAAAAATAAGTAAAAGGGGAAAAAACCCCACAGAGTTTTAGTTAAATGTAGAAAGTCATGTTGTTCATGAACACAGCTTGCCTAGATAGATGACAGTGAGAGTTGGGTGCTAGCCCCTCATTTCTTCTTCTCTCTCAGCATCAAGTAGAGCTGAAGGGGAGGAGCAGGAGTAGGAAGAAAAGTGGATCTTTGAAAGGTGAGCCTTTGCCGTTCAGCCCTGCGTGCCCCCGAGAGTTAGCTTCCATCTCTCCTAATCCTGAGGGCCCAGCTTCACGGTCTCTGAGGATGCCAGTGGCAGAGCTTATTCTTCAGGAAACAGAGCCTTGGGAAGGCTCGTTGGAAGGAGATCAGAGCCCAGATACTTCCCAGAAATTTGTGCTTAGAATGAAGCCATGAGGACCTAGAAATGGGGTGTGTGGACTGTGGTGGACCATTGGTGCCTGGGTTGGGAAGTGGGACCTCCAAGTCCAACTGTGGACAAGTTGTTTAACTTTGCTCAGATTCCTCTGTGTGATGACCACTGACCTTTCTCCCCTACACGGCAGTTGTAAGGGCTACAGGGGTTAATTAACGTGAAGGCACTTTGCAAAGGACAAACCCTTTTCAAGTGAGACTTACCATCACTGTCAGGGACATGTGGCCTTGGACACTGATACTTGGGCTCCAGAGTCTAATCCTCCAAAGATTTCCCTTAAAGGGCCATTGCACTCAGCCTCCTGAAAGACTCTTAGGCCTCTGCCTTCACCACCATGACCCAGTCTCCTGATTTCCAGCTTGCAGAGATTGCCTGGAAGAACTGGAGGGGACTCACAACCTGGTTTCACTTCTGCAAAGGTAAAGAATCTTTCCCCTTCTCTCCTGGGTCGTCCTTCCTCCCAGAGCCTATAATGTGACCCCAGCCCTGGGAGGGGGAGCCATGGGAGGGCGTGGCTAAAGCCCTAGGGTGAGGGAGAGCAGGAGCATTATGAAGTCAGTGTGGGGGCAGAGGAGGGTTCTTGGGCTGCAGGTGCCCACCCCTGCCTGTCCTGTCCAGCCATCCTGGCCCCATCTGCTCTCCTATAGCTGCCTGGGGAGGCTTCCTGGCAAGGGCAACTTTCATCAGCTCTCATGTCAAGACCCTCCTGGTGAGACGTGCAAAGCAGTGCCTGCTGGAGCCTGTGGAAGATACTGCTTGAAGGGTTGGGAACCCTGCATGAACACCTCCTGTAGGGTTTCCTTCCTTGATCCAGACACTCGAGAGGTGCTGGAAGCACACATTAGAAGGTTTTGGGTAAAGCACAGGTGGACCCTCCCCCTCAAGGTCCTCAAGCCCATAAATCTCTTGAAGCGGAAAAAGCTCCAACCCTCCACCGTTCTGCAGTTTGCCTCTTCCCCTTCAGCCACCTGTGTGTCTGGGTCCCACTCAACAGTCAAGTGTGCTGAGTTCCTGGAGAAACCTCCTCAGGCTCATTCAGGAGAGAAGGTGATAACAGAAGAGTCAGTTCCTACCCTGAAGAGGCCTCTCCTTGTCCCCTCAACTGTGTGTAAGGAAATCCAGAGTGCCCTGGGAGCGATTCCATCTGCTGACTACCATGGGCCCTCAAAGGCTTCTCTGACTGGACAGGAGGGCAGGCCACCTTCTCAGTCCCTCACACTCAGCCTTGTGGGCAGAACCTGGAAGAGTGAGACTGTGGAATGGGTCAAGAGGGACAGCCTAGAGCCAGGTCCAAGTTCAGCAATGGTCAGGAATGAGCCAACGGAGGAGAGTGGTGGTCAGGCCTCAGGAGACCCCTGCCATAGGGTAACAGTGATGGAGGTGAACTTAGGATCCCAATCTTTGAGAGGTGAAGAGGCCAGGGAGGCTGTGGAGGCCAAGGAGTCTCCTGCTCTTCAACCACAGTCTAGTGTTATCTTGGAAACCAAAGTGTTGACAAAATCCCAAACCACAAATGTACATATGAGGAGTTTAGAGGTGCCAGGGGCCAGTAAACGTTTCCTACTACCTAGAATGTCTGTTTTCCAACATCCAGGTGAGCCATGCCTTAACATGGGGGTTGCCAGTGAGTTTAACTCCAAAGTAAAGGTACAGTCAGACAACCAGCTTCAGGACTTTCCCAAACACATGTTCCTTGCTGCAGACAACTTGGCTTCTCAGGTGCCTCAGTGCCATCCCCAGAGAGTCCCCACCAGAGACAGGTTAGCTTCCCAGGAGCCAAGTGGCCTTATGGAAGCCCAAAGGAGCAACCTAGGGCAGCAGGAGCCCAAAACTTCAAAACTCCAAGACTCATGGAAGAGCCAGAGCAAGATGATTGCCCCTACTTACAAAAGAGAGGACTGTAGGAGGCATAAACCAGGCGAGCATGAAGAAAGGTTTAAAGAATTAGGGACCTCTCAAGCTGGAAGTATGAGCCACCCTGCCCAGGTCAGGGGAATAACAGACTCTATTGGGAGCAGATGTCTCCAGCTCATGCCAGAGAAGAAACATAGCCCTCCAGAAAGCCTCTTCAGAAAAAGGATGAGGCTATTTTTAAAGTGGATTTTCCCCAATAAAAAAGTCAATGGTCGAGATGCTCTGCAAAAATTCAAGCCCATATCAGCCACTGCCCAGAGTCACGGATCAGTCAAAAGCAGATCAATCTTGAAGAGTGAGACTGCTGAGGGTCAGGCACTCATGACAGCTGTTGGACAGATCCCAGAAGAAAAAAGAGCAATTCACCATGGACTTCATGCCACAAAGTTAAATGAACACAAACTGGAATTCCAAGTCCCAGTATGTGGGTGTTTCTGCTGCCATAGGCTTACCTCCTACCCAGAGCAACGGAGAATGATGGGTTATACAGCCTGCAGTCATAAAGCCACCTCCAAGGGCCAGAGTTGTTCTATCAGGGAAAGGAAAGTCAGACACCAACATAGTTTGAAAAGTGTAAGGTTCGACGATGAGCAGCTGGGCCTAAGGTGCCTCCCATCCTTGCCCCCCAAGAAGAGTTTGTTTCCAGTTAGTACCTGCCAGTATGGGCCAAGGATTCCAGGTGCCCCAGCCCGCCATCAACACTGTCCAAGGCACTGTCATCTTTGGGGAGGCGTCTTGCCTGGTCGACAGTAAAATCCTTCTTTAGTCTTCCCTTTAGTAGGAAGACATGTCTCCAAGTAAAAATTCAGTCCATGTAGAGAAAATGATTTTCTCCTTAGCACGTCCAAGGTATTTAATGTTCCCCAATACATGTATATATATATATATATATATATTTTTTTTTTTTTTTCTAATAAAAGCATAGTGTAATGGCTGCTGTCTGTGCCGTGCACTTTGTCTTCTAGAAGGGAGGGGCATGGAGGGAGGTGGACGGTAGCATCACAAGCTTGCTCCTTGTCTCGTGTCCCTTCATTGCACCTTATGATACTGTCATTACACAGACCAAAATTACTCTAGCAATGAGATGGGAAAAACCTATGAAACCCACACCCAAGGATCTGGTTCAACCAGTCTTTCTCCTCCTTCTATGCTACTTTGAACTTTATGCAACTGTAGTGGATAGGTTTACACGATAGGGCCGGACATTCCAATTCAGGCTCCAGGAAGTGTCAGAGCCAAGTGGATGGAAGTTTGGGGGGAATAGAGTATGGGCTCTGAGTTCAGAAACAGGAGAAATCTTGCCCCTGGATCTCTTGGTAGGGAATATACAACATCTGCTCTTAAGAGTTCCTTCTCTCTCTGATGAAGGTTGGGATTGAGGTATGCCCTATGAACCCCTTTTAGCTTAGCCATAATAAAATGTACAGCATCACCCTCCCCCACCTCTGTTTTTCCTACACTTTAGAGCAGCAGCAAGGATGGCATTTCCAGCTCTGTGTGTGTAGGTGGGGGGAGTATCAGGGAGGCTGCTGAGGGCTGTGTTGAGTCCAGTCCCATATAAATGAATGGCTGCGTTCATGGGTCACCTACCTTCCACTCTATGTTAACCCCAGAGAAGGAGTTTTGGATGAATGGAATAGGGGTGTGACTGTGGGTAGTAACTATCTGATGGTCAAACACTGTGAATTTAGGGTGGGATGTAGGTGTAGAAAAATCCTTGGATCCAAGGAAGGAGGCAAAGTGGTACCAGACTCCCATAAATTGCAGTTCTGAAAGAACAGCCCCCTGACATACAACCACCATCTAAAGGCCTAAAGGGGAGGAAAAGTTAAGGGTCCAGTAGCTCACCATGGCCCCACGCCAGGGTCTCTACCCTATTCCAACTCTAAGATCACAGACGTAGAGAAACCACCTTTAGGTCAAAACAGAAGGTCAAACTTAGAGAAGTAAAGCAAATCAGGGAAGGTGAATCTCTTAATACTATATTTAATAAGCTTACACATCATCACCTCTTGACTTTTAGAAAGGATAACTTAACAATAGGTGTAAAAGCCAGGACTAGGGAACTTGGGATGTGACTCCTAGTCTGGTGACCTTCACATAAACACATGGCCCAAGGACTGCTCCAGGGGAGAGGTGGGGACTGGCTTGTGATTGTGTAGTAAGCCTTGCCTGTCTCCCAGTCCTTGATCACCCCAGAGCCTGGCAGGTGAAGAAGCAATCAGACAGGATTCGTGGTGGTGTGGAGGTGACCTGTGCAAAGTGGATGGGGCAGGGTGCAATGCAGGAGTGTTCCACTGATCTGCTTCTGGCGCAGCTTTTCTTGTCTCCTGACCCCCATCCATATGGAAAAGCAGGGAGATGAGGAAGAATTTCTCTAGAGTGATTTGGTGTTTTCTGCCATGTGCAGGGCGCATGGTGGACACAGCTCCAGGTGGTGTCTTTCTCATTGTGGAGATTTCGGTTCCAGCTGATGCCCCTGATCCAGATGACAACAGAAATGGACCCCATCCCCCATCCCTGTCAGGCCCCTCAATACGTGGAAATGCTGTGACCTGGGGTGGAGGGGGCAGAGTGAGCACAGGACTGCTCACACCCCTGGTTTCTCCCTGGAGCCAGGCCCTACCTCTGGGCCCCGATTCCCAAGGCAGCCTCCAGAATGGGCAGAGCAGTGAGAGTGAAGCCAGGACTTGTGGGAGGGGTCGGTACCCAGAGGAGAGAGTTGACAGGGCTGGGACCTGAGCCTGGCTGCTGCTGGGTCCTCTCAGGGGCACCCAGAAGTGAGTTCTGGGAATATGGGGAAGCTGGACTTGGACCCCCCTGGCTCCTGCTGGGAGAGTGCCACAGACAGGTGATGCTGATGGAACAGCAAGAAAACAGAAAGAAGCAAGTCCCTTTGCCCTTCTCTTGCTGCTCCGTCTTCCATAAGGTACAGTAAGACAAGAAATTGAGAGACCAAAAGAAAAAAAGAAATGGAGAGACCCAGAGACAATACACAAAGACTTCACGGACACACCTCTCGAGAGACTTCTCACGCAAACACCTTTCTCAGAGATCACATACTGAGACCTCACACAGGGACCTCATGTTGCTTCACAGACCCTCAGACAGAAACCTAGCACAGATTTAACAGATTTCCCAGAGATACCTTCCAAAGGGACCTCATACAGAGACTTCACACAGAGATCTCACCCAGAGACAACACACAGAGACCTCACATCTATTCTTCAGTATCCATTGACAAGTCTTTCTTAGTGAATATGAAACCACTTAGCAAACTGGCAGCATGATAAATATATTATCAGTTGTGCCCCTCTGAGATCCACCAGACACTCACTGTCAGCATTACTCTAAATGGGGAAATGTTGGAGAAGTTTTGTTCTTTTGGAATGTCACTGCCTCTGAACAAAAGAATTATACATTCCAAATGTAGATTTTCAAATTTCATTCTTAGGTGTTCATTAGCTTGAAGATCACATATTACATTATTTTATTTTTATTTATTTTAGAAGAATGAAGAAAATAATGTTTATTTCTTAGAAATGCATGTAGTACTCTATTTTTTTATTTTAAAAGATTTTTATTGGAGTATAGTTGAGTTACAAATTTGTGTTAGTTTCAGGTGTACAGCAAAGGGAGCCAGTTATACATGTACATATGTCCACTGTTTTTAAAGATTCTTTTCCCATAGAGGCCATTACAGAGTATTGAGTAGAGCTCCCCGTGCTATACAGTAGGTTATTATTACCTATTTTGTATATAGTAGTGTGTATATGTCAATCCCAATCTCCCAATTTATCCTTCCCCCCTTATCTCCTGGTAACCATAAGTTTTCATTTGTACTCTTTTTTTAGGAGAATCACAAATTTTAAGCACAACTAAAACACTGTCAGTCTCCAGTGAGAGAAAATATTTGTCCAGTTTAGTTATCATCCAGTCAAATGGTATCTGGCACATTTTTTACTTTATTGAGGACAGAACTTAAACTTGAGATGGCTTACTTGTTTCCTTTGGAAACATAAGAAAAACCTGCAACAAAGGTACTCTAGGAATGAAATAAACCAAGAAAGAAGCATCCGGACTCACATTCACTTCCCAGAGGGCTGTGTAACTAGCACGTTATTTTGCACATAATAGCTTGCATCAGGTTTGTGGGGTTTGCTTTAGTTTTTAACAGGCCAATAATCATGTGAGGATTTTTCACAAGTCAAATTTCTGGTTTTAAATTTTACATTCTGGCAAAATTATGCTTCTGAATATTATTTTATTTCTTAAAATGTGGTAATGCCCTAAAATGATATTACACAATCATAACGTTCAGCTAACATACTTAAAAAGATGGGCTATTAAGGATTCATTCTTCAATAATTCTATGAAATGCACATTTTCTAAGACATGCAGTTAGGATCCATTTTATATTCATTATAGGGTTAACACATTGCTTTAAAAATTTTTGAAAGATTATAAAATATATGACTTAGCCTATGCTTGACATTATACATGTTACCTCATAAAATTACTGAGGGAAGGATATCTTAATATCTGAATTGAAGGTAGTGTACATTTAATCTACATTTGGCTTATAACCATGAATAATGAAAGGCTTTCATTTATTATATAGCTCACACTTTCCAAAGGGTACACTTCTAAAAGACTACTGATTTCTCACTGCTAATAAGCAACCTATTGTCCTTGCCTTGGTAAAATCTATTTTAATGACAGCTGGTTCTCTCCCAGATTATCCATTGGTATTACAGCGTCACGGTCTTTTTAGAGGAGCAGGGCTGACACGAGGACTCTTTGGGCTTATTTCTACAAGAAATTTAGTTTTTTATTCTCCTAATTAAAAAATGTATAATTATTAATTTTTCACTTTACTCCCTTATGTCGTTGAATCAGAAAACAATGGACTATGGTCATGTATGTCATCTAATACTCTATCAGATCACTTTTTTTTAAATAGTGCAGCTTACTCAGGTAAGTTTACTGATCAGAACAAAATGGAATCAATTAGGAAAAAGTTCATACAGGAAAATATCCTTTTCAAAGTTGACTATTTTAACACAGTTAAATAAGCGATTATTTTTTAATCCTTTGAGTTAAAATTGTTCAGGGTGGCCAAGAAAGTCTGGAAACATGAAAAATGTCCATAAAAGCACTTTATTACTATAATACATTGAATGTGTTGCTCCTCATTATTAATTCACAGTTCATTAAGCTGGGCAAAATTACAACGAACAATGTGCATTAAAGCAAAATTCCCATCAATCATTTTCCATCTGTCATACATTCTGTCAGATGATTTGTGTGTCTAATTTTCATGGAAAAACTTGTACCTTTACTCCAGAATAAGAAATCAAGGGGGATCAATCTATTAAAAAGATATTAATATTCCCAGACTCTGTGGCCTTCAGTATTTTTTTTTAAGAAGATTCACCTAGTGCAAATCTTATAAATATTTTTACCATTTAATATGCCCAGACAAAATGGATACAAAAATTAGATAAAAGAGAAAACAACAAAAACAGATCCCCTTTGTTTTCAAAACATTTGATGTTTACATCAAAATATTTTGTTGAAAATGAAGTGATTTTTAATCTATAGTTAAAAGACACTATAATGATATTTAGAACATATTACAGATCCGGATTTTTACAAATAGATTTTTATTTAAAACAGGTCTCACACTGATATCAATAAACCAGGCACTCTAGAACAAAATGTGGAGAGATGGCAATTATGAGATGACTTCTTAATACTCCAAGGGAAAAAGATTTTTTCCAAAGTAGTCCATCTACAATATTAACCCTTAAGATCTACTCCCCTTGATAGGTTTCAATATTATTTTCTCTTTTATACACATTGACTTTATAATTAACTCCTACAGGAGGACATTTCTGGAAATGTTCCCAGATATCTACAGCCACACTTTCGGTCATGATCACACCATGGAAAAAGTAGGGAACATCCAGATCCTGATGATCCAGGGGTTTCATAATTACCCCTTTGAGGTCAGTCAGAATCATAATCATTCCCAGAACAGGGTCGGTCTTTACATTTGTGCCCCGAGACATGCAGATTGTAACACTACCCACCCAAAGGCAAGTTGTCTTCCTTACTCAGGTTTGCAGGGGCACCACTCACTGTGGTAGCTAGAAGAGTCCGTTGCCCCCAGCCCGGACCTGCATTCTGTACTCTCCACACACACATCGTACTGCAGATATACCAGTGGTGCTGATGAAACTTCCAGAAAGCTATAAAATAATGCGTGCCAGGCACGGTAGATGAGGATTCAGAAAATGCTAACATCTTCTCTAGGAAATAAAGGTGACATACCTATGTGGCTTTAAGCATTTTTGTGCATTAGCTGGCCCCCTGGATCTGGGAAAAAGCATCTGATTTTAAAGTTTCTCAGCCTCATTCTCTGCAGTGAAATCTGAAGCTCTTCCTTCCTTCTCTGAGTCCAGAAGCTGGAATTGATACAGTCTGCTCTCTGTGATTTGTCTCTACCATTTGTTTCCAGTGACCACTTCAACTCAGATATCTCTCAATTCAGGGATCACTCCTAAACTTCAGGACGAAGGTCACTGCCCTTTTCATTCCCACCACAATTTTATGCTAGTAACCCTTTACCGTGTCAATAAATTTATTTTGTAGAATATGCCCCCTGGACTCCACCTGCTAAATCTGTTTTGTGGGCAAATCATTTGTTACTTAGCTAAACAAATTTTATAAAATCATATTTCATAAAATTGTATTTTATAAAATGTTACTTTCTTATTTTATAAAATTGGTAAATCCAGGGATTTAGGCTTAATTATTATTTTTAAAAATGTTGGTACTCATTTTGCCAATTTTTCTCTTTTTACATATATCAGAAAATATGTTAAGAACTCAACTGTGAAGATACCACTATTTTTATTTTTTGTCACTTTTTGTACACAGGAAACAAGAAAGTTTGTTCCTTGGAAAACATCAGTCCTAAGAACGTACTAAGTTAAAGCTTAGCATGTTAGGTCTGCGAGTAGCCTTGTCTTTTTTTTTTTTTTTTTTTTCGGTACGCAGGCCTCTCACTGTTGTGGCCTCTCCCGTTGCAGAGCACAGGCTTCGGACACGCAGGCTCAGCGGTCATGGCTCACGGCTCCAGCCGCTCCGCGGCATGTGGGATCTTCCCGGACCAGGGCACGAACCCGTGTCCCCTGAATCGGCAGGCGGACTCTCAACCACTGCGTCACCAGGGACGCCCCACCTTGTCTTTTTTTTTAATGATGCTTTTTTCTGAATTGGTTAAAAAAAAAAAAAAAAAGAAAAAAGCCTTAAGGCTTAGGAACAGAAGCAAACTGAGAATTAAAATCCAAATCATTCAAATGAAGTTTGTCAGAACAGTTTGTGTGTGGAGAGGACAGCTTCTAGGCACTTCAGAGGAACCAGCAGGACAGAATTGAGAATAGCCAGCACCTTACAGGGCTTCTCACAGAAATGCTTTAATGCAAAGAGGTGACTGGATTTCACAGGGAGACCAGGGAGAGGATGCAGAGATAATTAAATCACATTCAAGCACCTGTTTACCTGGGAGGTAAGTTCCTTCATATTGTGGTCAGATGCTGTTTAGGGGGACACTGGTGCAGGGGAGGTGTTGGGAGGATGAACTCTTTTCTAAGTGATTTTGCAAGTGTGAAAATTCATCCAACAGAGATGCTAGAAAAATTTGCTCCTAGTAGCGAGCGTCCAACATGATATTTTGGGACAAAAATGTGTATTTGGAAGAATTTTTCACAAAAGAGCAGTGATGGGAGGAAAAGATTCATATGGGCCTGGCTAGTAATATTCTTCCTTCACAATTTTCTTGTGGGTTCCTGAGGCCTGTTGTGACTGCTTGGAGACCTGGTCCCCAAGCAATGGCCCTCTTTGTCATACTCAGGGTAACCCAGGAAGTTGCTTGTCTGAAGCAGAAAAGGTTCTCCCTTCCACTCATGTCCTCTTGCTGATCAGATGAACACATGGCATCATCTACAGCTGAGAGGTGTTTGTTAACTACCTTTGTTTCATAGGACACAACTCATATATACTCTACAGTAATGTTTATCACTGTCTTTTATAATCTCAAGGTAAGAAGTAATCAGTGTTAAAATCATTCTACTGGAATAACAAAGCACATGATTTTTTTTCCCTAATAGTGATTGTATTTGTTTGCTAGGGCTGCCATAACAAAAGACCACACTGGCTACTAGGTGGCTTAAACAACAAAAATATATTTTCTCATAGATCTAGAGGCTAGAAGTCCAAGATCAAAGTATCAAGTTTAGTTTCTTTGAGGTCTCTCTCCTTTGATGGCTACCTTCTCGCTGTGTCCTCACATGGTTGCCCCTCAGTCTGTGCATGTCTGTGTTCTAATATTCCCCCCTTATAAAGATACAAGTCATATTGGATTAGAGTCCATCCATATGATCATTTTACCTTAATTTTCTCTTCCAAAGCAGTATTTCCAAGTAGAAGTTAAGCTTACTGTACAAGCAATCAGGTATTTAATTAAAGAGGCATTGCTATGGAGACAAAAAAACAATGGTTAATAATTGAGGCAAATTTCATATCAGTTTTTGAGTTCTGAGGGTAGACAGTTGAGAAGATCTCTAAATGTCAGGGTTAAAGCATCTTTTGTAGTTTGAATGTCCATCAGATGTTCAGGTAAACTTTCTGAGTGGTCCATATAGCAACAGGAACGAAGAAGACTGTCTAAACATGAGCTGCTGTGGAGATTTCTCTGAAGTTTATATTAAGATATCTACCTTCAGTATGCAGGACTTCAGAAAAAAAGGCAGTTTTAGTTTCAATTATTCCAAGTCAAAAGGGTGGGAGAAAATTTGGAAACACTAGTTTGGAGAGTTGTAGTCAGGTAGTGGAGGAAACTAGAAAAATTCAGGATATAGTCCAGTTTTCAGGTAATTAACAAAACTTCAAGGAAAATTAATAGCACTAGAATCTAATATCCACAATATGTATTTTGGTTTCTATCGAAAGATAATTTTTCTCTCTAAAATCACCCTCATTTCTATCAAAGATAGCCAAATTAAGACAAATTTGTTTGCAAAATAAGTCTAGATTCAATAAACTTGGTCTTATTTATATAAGTATAGCAAGGATTGTGACTGACCATATAGGCTTATTTTTTATTTTTATTTTTTGCTTTTATTAAGAGAATTTATTGCCTCTCTCTCCTCCCAATAGCTCAGACATGAAGAAGCAACATCAGAGGAAGACAGACAGACAAATGGCTCTTTGAGTTTGTCCTGCTTGGCACTGGTGAAGGAAGAGGCAGCTTTCTCAAAGTTTTTATCTGCTTAATTGGATGTAGTAGAGAAAGGGAACAAGGAAAGTCAGAGGGTAAGTGAACAGGCTCTGCACCTACCAAGGATGTGTTATCCTCCTAATCGTCCCAGTAGGAATATTCCATTCATGTTCTTTGATCTGATCCTTGCATTGGAAGACACTTCTTTTTTTAATCTCTTTTTTTTAAATTTAATTTTAATTTTATATTGAAGTATAGTTGATTTACAATGTTGAATTAGTTTCAGGTGTACAGCAAAATGATTCAGTTATACATATACATATATCCATTCTTTTTCAGATTCTTTTGCCATATAGGTTATTACAGAATATTGAGTAGAGTTCCCTTTGCTATACAGTAGGGTCTTGTTGATTATCTATTTTATATATAGTAGTGTGTATATGTGAATCCAAACTCCTAATTTATCCCTCCCCATACCTTTTCCCTTTAGTAACCATAAGTTTGTTTTTTAAGTCTGTGAGTCTGTTTCTCTTTTGTAATTAAGTTCATTTGTATCATTTTTTCAGATTCCACAGATAAGTGATATCATATGATATTTGTCTTTCTCTGAATGACTTCACTTAGTATGATAATCTCTATGTCAATTCATGTTACTGCAAATGGCATTATTTCATTCATTTTTATGGCTGAGTAATATTCCATTGTATATATGTACCACATCTTCTTTATCCATTCATCTGTCAATGGACATTTAAATTGCTTTCATATCCTGGTTATTGTGAATAGTGCTGCACTGAACACTGGGGTGCATGTATCTTTTGGAAGTATAATTTTCTCCAGATACATGCCTAAGAGTAGGACTGCTGGATCATATGGTAGTTCTATTTTTAGTTTTTTAAGGAATCCCATAATATTCTCCATAGTGGTTGAACCAATTTACATTCCCACCAACAGTGTAGGAGGACTCCTTTTCTCCACACCCTCTCCAACATTTTTGCAGTCTACAGTTTGTAGACGTTTTGATGATGGTTACTCTGACTGGTGTGAGGTGATACCTCATTGTAGTTTTGATTTGCATTTCTCTAATAATTAGCGATGTTGAGCAGATTTTCATGTGCTTTTTGCCCATCAGTATGTCTTCTTTGGAGAAATGTCTGTTTAGATCTTCTGTCCATTTTTTGATTGGGTTGTTTGCTTTTTTGATATTGAGCTGCATGAGCTATTTGTATACTTTGGAGATTATTCCATTGTCAGTCTCATCATTTGCAAATATTTTCTCCCATTCTGTAGGTTGTCTTTTTGTTTTGTTTATGGTTTCCTTTGCTGTGCAAAAGCTTTTAAGTTTTATTAGGTCCCATTTGTTTATTTTAGTTTTTGTTTTCTTTCCTCTAGGAGGTGGATCCAAAAAGATATTGCTGCTGTGAAAGAGTGTTCTGCCTGGATTTTCCTCTAAGAGTTTTATAATATCCAGTCTTACATTTAGGTCTTTAATGCATTTTGAGTTTATTTTTGTCTGTGGTGTTAGAAAATTGTTCTAATTTCATTTTTTTACATGTAGCTGTCCAGTTTTCCCAGTACCACTTATTGGAGAGACTGTCTTTTCTCCATTGTACAGTCCTGCCTCCTTTGTCATAGATTAATTGACCATAGTTGTGTGGGTTTATTTCTGGGCTTTCTATTCTGTTCCATTGATCTATATTTCTGTTTTTGTGCAAGTACCATACTGATTACTGTAGCTTTGTAATATAGTCTGAAGACAGTGAGCCTGATTCCTCCAGCTCCATTTTTGCTTTCATAGTATGCTTTGGCTATTTGGGGGTTTGTGTTTCTATACAAATTTTAAATTTTTCTGTTCCAGTTCTGTGAAAAATGCCATTGGTGGGGGCTTCCCTGGTGGTCCGGTGGCTGGGACTTCACCTTCCAATGAGGAGGATGCAGGTTCGATCCCTGGTCAGGGAGTTGGGATCCCACATGCAATGCAACCAAAAAACAAAAAAACAAAAAAACAAAAAACAAAAACATAAAACCGAAGCAATATTGTAACAAATTCAATAAAGACTTTAAAAATGGTCCACATGAAAAAAATCTTAAAAACAAAATTCCACTGGTAATTTAATAGGGATTGCATTGAATCTGTAGATTGCCTTAAGTAGTATAGTCATTTTGACAGTATTGATTCTTCCAATCCAAGCACATGGTCTATCTCTCCATCTGTTTGTGTCACTTTCGATTTCTTTCATCAGCATCTTAGAGTTTTCAGAGTACAGGTCTTTTGTCTCCTTAGGTAGATTTATTCATAGGTATTTTTTCTTTTTGATGTGATGGTAAATGGGATTCCTTCCATAATTTCTCTTTCTGATCTTTTGTTTTTAGTGTATAGGAACGAAAGAGATTTCTGTGTATTAATTTTGTATTCTGTAACTTTACTGAATTCATTGATGTGGTGTATCACACTGATTGATATGAGCCTGTGAGCCATGGCCGCTGAGCCTGCGCGTCCGGAGCCTGTGCTCCGCAACGGGAGAGGCCACAACAGTGAGAGGCCCGCGTACCACGAAAAAAAAATCATAAAATGGGGCTTTCCTGGTGGCACAGTGTTTAAGAATCTGCCTGCCAGTGCAGGGGATATGGGTTCAAGCCCTGGTCCAGGAAGATCCCACATGCCGCAGAGCAACTAAGCCCACGTGCCACAACTACTGAGCCTGCGTTCTAGAGCCATTGAGCCACAACTACTAAAGCCCACGAGCCACAACTACTGAAGCCCATGCACCTAGAACCCATGCTCTACAACAAGAGAAGCCACTGCAATGAGAAGCCCACGCACCACAACAAAGAGTAGCTGCCATTCGCTGCAACTAGAGAAAGCCCACACACAGCAACAAAGACCCAATGCAGCCAAAAATAAATAAAATAAATAAATTTATTTTTAAAACCATAAAATATCATAACCATCTTCTTCAGTTTACTTAGTCCCATGTAATTAATTCTTGTTTTGTTTGATCTTTTGTTAGAAGTTTTATGAAACCATCAATTTCTCCATTAGGGTTTTGTAAATTCTTACTCAGTTCAGTGTAATGATTTGAAATTCATCAGAAACTTGTGTTCTAGAATACTTGTTAGATCCTTTTCCATGAATTTCTCTGAACATGAAACACATTTCCAGGAAGCTTTTGTAAAAGCATCTGAGTAAAACCATTGTCTAAGTAATAAAAGACAAATATCCATTACTAAAAATTTGATTCATTCTAATGGAATTGACAAGAAAATTTATCTCTGTGACACAAAACATTTAAGATAATAACTAGAATTATGACTGATAACATTATACTAGGACATATCCAATTTTAGGAATTTCATATACTTTCGAGAACATTTATATTAATAACATTCACCCTTATGATATAACCTAGAGTTTATGATCATTTATTTAGCAATGCTTCCCATGTAAGTAACATACCAAATAAGCCTAATGAGTTTCATAGCTCTCTTTTCTAATAAGATAAAACAAATCTTTTAAGGTGTTCCAAGGGGCCTCTGGAAAACCTGAACGTTATTTCCAGGTCAATAAAACTTCATTTAGAATTTGACTTGGGGGAGAATCTACTTTTTCAAAAATAAAAATGTTTTAAAACACTTTGTCAAATATGATCATATGTCACTGTGAATTAATATTTAGTTATCAATTTAATCAAAGTGACAAAGATTCACATGTAAATACAGATAGTTAAATAGTGTAAAAAGACTTAGCTCTTTTAATATTGAAAGCACTCAGTTTTTCTTCAAAATTATCAAAGACTCATAAAGACAAAATGTACAATATTTGTTTTGCTAGACAGATTACATTGAATGTAAAAAAAAGTCTTTGTTTACAATTTCTCATTAAGAGCAGACCAATAATTAAGAAAATTTTGCAAAAAGAGAGGAAAAACAAATTTTAATTTTCTACCAGCTTACTTTGGATATTAAAACTCAATCACTTTATTAAATTCATTCCAATTTTAGATCTGACTACACATAAAATTCCTTTCTAAAGATTCCTTTTTAACAAACCTCTTACAACTTTCTCTGTCCATTTTGATTTGTCCCTTGTTCTCTTTCCCATTTAGAAGTTATCAGCTTTAGGACAAAAATCACTTAACAAAGTTTTTACATTAACAAAAACATCTCCATACCTTACACTTTTTCTTACCCCCAAATATATTCTAATTTCCTTATAATTCCTAGTAGCTTTAACCACATCTATTATTTACAATTCTTAATCCTTTGAAGCTTTAATTTTTTTATAAAGATAATGTTAAAAATTATGAACTGTGTAAGTATTTTGTGGCTTGGCAAACTTATAAATACATTTCATAATTTCTAGAAACATATTCTACTTCATAGTACAAGCTTTTAATGAAGCACAAGACATGTTTACTAATAGAACCAAACATATTTAGTGTGTAATAAGAGGTCAAAAGTAGGTAAACTTAGGGCCTCCCTGGTGGCGCAGTGGTTGAGAGTCCGCCTGCCGATGCAGGGGATACGGGTTCGTGCCCCGGTCTGGGAGGATCCCATATGCCGCGGAGCGGCTGGGCCCGTGAGCCATGGCCGCTGGGCCTGCGCATCCGGAGCCTGTGCTCCGCAACGGGAGAGGCCACAACAGTGAGAGGCCCGCATACCGCAAAAAAAAAAAAAAAAAAAAAAAAAAAAAAAAGTAGGTAAACTTAGACTCGTTCAGCAATTAATATTTCAGTATTTTGTCTTAGTTGGAAATGATCTAGACATTCAATTCATTTAATTTAACTTAGCAAAACTCTAAGGGTACAATTTATCAAAGACATTTAGAAAACTATTTAAGTTGACATAGCAAAAACAATTATTGCTAAAAAAAGTTTACCTAAAAGAATTCTTATCTTATGTCTATTTAATTAATTTGTTCTTAACAATCCCTCAGATTACTCATGACAATTTCATAAGATGTTAAAGTAGTGTTAGCCATCATCTTAAATTATTATTATTATTACTTTTTTCTGAGAAATTCTGTAAAAGAGATAACATGAGCTTATTTGACTTTTAGTAAAACTACATAGCATAAAGCTATTATACTTAATGCTGATAACTCTTAAGATATGTCTGTATTAATTAAACCATTAAACCTGAACTAGATTTTACTTACCAAAAATTATCCTAGATCATGTGAATTTGAAAAATATTTGTATTCGTTTTTGTTATATTTTTGAGAATTTTTATATTGCTTGTTGGAATAAATTAAGTTTACTCACTCAGATAGCTACAGTCTTTTATTATTTATGGAGAAGACTTTTAAGTCTTCTTGCCCTTTAAGTGTACTTGCCCTTGATAAACAATTTTAAGGAGACTGTGATTTAGAGTTTGAGCAAGAGAGGGTTTTTCTGGTGGTTTTTGTTTAAAAAAAAAACCTCTTTCCTTTTTTTTCTTTAAATTTTAGTTTCAGGTTCTAACAATTGAGATAATCTGGGCTCAGTCTCAGGCAATGTGGCTGTGTTTACATTTCAAAGACATGGTAAGATTTATAAGTTTAAGGGACAGAGAAAAAAGTGTAAATTTTCTTCTGTGAGTTTTGGAGTGTATTTTTCTATTATCATAAGTTTCAGGGTAATTATTATTTTAAAAACTTTTTCTTCTTAAGTACAGGACAATTTTGCTCCAATTATCCTCAACTTTTATAATATCTACAAGAATTTGAGAGGAATAGGTTTCAGGGTTGGTGAAGATAAATGGGCCTTGACTTGTTCCTAAGTTGCATTTCTGGTTTTGTAGAGATTTGGAAGACAAAGATAATTGTTTCTATTAGCTCTTGAATATTGGCTTCCAACTGATCTTTTCCTAATTATTTGTAGGAGGGCCTAAGGAATTGCTGAGGAGATGGGGCAATTTTTAAAATTTTTCTTAAAAAGGGGAATTCATGTTGGATCTTTAATTTCTGTTATTTCATCTTAATAACGATTCCCTAAGGCTAGCTGTTATACATGATTTTTCCTTTCAATTTGATCCTTCCATAAATACCAATATGACAGCTGTTTATGATGAGAGCTCTCAAGAAGGGAATCTTTTAAATACAGCAAACTTAAAGGATCCATCATCTGGCCATTGAGGAGTAAGACCTTTCATTAATTTCAAATAGTGACTCAAATCAGTAAGCCTTTTTATGGAACGACCCAGAGGTAACTTTTCAGGCTTAGAATAAATCCTTACCATGGATGAAATAAGCATACTTTCAGATGGAGAGGGCACGGATGATATAGCCCCTATAATGTGAAAATTCATTTCCAAGGATAACCTAAGAAAGCAAAGGCCTTCATTGCACAGGCAGTAAGGGTGGTATAATGCAAACTGTGTCCCTGGTCTCTCCTGGGAATTTGAGGCACCTCTGATCCCAAACCTACTAATCTGTGACATCAGGCACATGCTGCTGGAATGGGACTTTTCCAACACTAACAAGGCAATGAAGGTTGAAACAACAAAGGCCCCTTATGGACTGGGTCCCCTTAGGACAAACTCCTCTGGCAGCTGGCACAACAAGACTAGAGTGTGCTGTTTATGACTTTGTGTCTCAGAACCCCAGTCAATTCAACTGGTTACCAGATGCACCCCAGTAAATACACCATCCAGATGGTGGAGACCAGAGAGAATATTCTCACTGGACAAAAAGTCAAACTCTCAGGACACAGAAAAATACAGAAGGAAAAATCTCATCCAGTTTTTATATAGAGGACTGACAGCAAAGTTTGTCTTAATAGGCACTGGACTGGAGAGAACTGGTAACTCACCAGTCTGTGAGGCTGTCTCAAACAGCAGGCTTATAGGGCCTATGCCTGTATTCTGCCCTATGGTTCTTTCTTCTTATGAAACACGACTCAGGAGACAGAGACAAAGAAAAACAGTGACTGTCTCTGGGAGGAAAGGATTAAGAAAAACTGAGACGAGATTACTCGTTTCCAAAAACCAGATTTTCTATGTCACAAGGATCTTGCTCCATAAGTATTTTCTTCTGCTAATCTAAATTTAGAGATAGAGAAAAGGAGACTCTTAAGCACTTTCCCTCCCACCAGACCTTACAGGCCTGGGAAGTTGAGGAGAGAAGAAATTTTACCTTCTGCTGGCCTTTGTCATGTGTCCTAGGATCTCTCAGCTGCAGCAGTCTTGTGGTGGGAAGCAGGGTTTAGCCAGCCTCCTGGTTGTCTTGTCAGCTGTTGAGGAGGAAGAAATGTCCCTGCCAACCTTCTTGAGTTAAAGAAGTAACAAGGTTTATACAGCCTTCTTGACCCTGCATTCCCTATCTCTGGTGCTAATGATGTCTTTCTACCTCCTGGTACAGGGAGGGCACCATTCACATGAGATACTAATTTCCTGCTTTCATGGAGACAGATAGGAAGGTCAGTGTGTCTCTCTTGCATCAGTCATTTCTTCAGTAACTTTAATTCAAAGTAATATTCCACTGAGGCATATTTTGGAGCATCCTGCCCTGGGCACCAACAAAGTCAAATGGTTTAGAGAGAAAGCAAGTCCCTTTGTCAGCACTGACCTGTGCTCATGGTGATTGTTATTCCATCTCCACAATACCATTGGGCTGGGTGCTCAAGAAACAGAGCTGTGAAAACATGGCTCCCGTCTCTTATAATTTATAGTACCAATGTTTCAAAGAAAAAATTTTATTTAGTGCCTCCTTTGTGTTAGACAATAATGCTGGTATATTTTCAAGATATACAAATAATAGAAAGAGACATGTATGGCACTTGAATTGTAGTGAGACATTAAAAATTCCCCCCCCAAAAAATCTTTTTCTTTATACTTATAAGAAAAAAAAATGTAGATTCATTTTGGATAAGATAAAGAAAATTTATGAAGTGATAAATCTAACCTGAGAAAGTAGAAAAGAACACAGTACACAGGCTCTGAGCATTCTACTCACAGAAAATATTGTCCTGTTCTTTTGCAATATGGACTTGTTCCCCTGTCCCTATGTCTGTCTCTTCCCCTCTCTGTTTCTGCCCCTCTTTTCTCTCTCCCTCACACATACACACATTCACTCCCCTACAAAAAAACCCATTGACTAAATGCTAATTGGCAGACACTGTGCTCAAACTGAGGCTACAGTGGTGAGTTAAAAACAGAGATAATTTTTCCATCCTCATCAAACGTATATTCCAAGATGGAGAAAGTGAATACTAACCAAAGAGTCACACAACCATAATACTGCAACCACAACGAACAACCATAACCACTGAGTTAAGCTAAGCAAGCCACTATTGTCAGCTTTCTCTCAACCCTCAGTAGAGTGTGTTCCAATAAAGGCCTTGAGTAAGTCACTATTCTGTTGAGAAAATCCAGGACATTTCTCAGTCTTCCACATCTGAAATTATGCAGTTTGGAATGTCAGGAACAAGAGTGAGGGGAAAGGTCATTCAGAACTGCAACTAACCAGTTTCTCTCTTTCTGACTGCTGCAATAACCTCCTGGTCTATCCTGTGTTTACTCCCATTCCTCTGGCCTGTTCACAGAGCTGCCAAAGTGGTCCCTTAAAATTTAAGCCTGATTGTGCCACTCTATACTCAAAATCATCCAGTGAATTCAATTTAATTACAATAAATCCAAAGTTCTCACCAAGGCCTCAAAGTCCTTTTTGATCTGTTCTCCCCTTCTCCCATGTCTCTCTTGGCCTCATTCCTACCACTCTCCCCCTTGTTTTCTGTAATCCAGCCAAACTTGCTTCTTCTCCAGCTTTTACTAAAACACTACTTAGTAGACAAACAATTTAATTTAAATTGGGCAAAAAATTTAATAAGACACTTAACCAAAGAAGATACAGGAATGGTAAATAAGCAACATTTTAAAATGTTCAGCATTATCAGTCATCAAAGAAAAATTAAAACCACAATGCAAATAACTTCACATCTACTAGAATGACTAAAATTAAAAAGATTGATAGCATCAAATGTTAGTAAGGATGGAGAACAACCAGAAGTCTCATACATTCCTGAAGAAAATGTGAAATGATGTACTACTTTGGAAAATAGTTCGGCATTAATACAACCCCCTAATTTCACCCCCTAGGAATTTAAGTTAGAAAAATATGTCCACACAAAATTTGTACATGAACGTTCATAGAAACAACTTTATTCATGATTGTGAAACTGAGTAGGATCCTGTGGGGCCTTCCCAGTGACAGACTCCCAGTGTTCCCTGCTTCTTGTTTGTAGAACAAAGCTTTAGTCTCCTAGGCCTCCCTTGATTTCCAGAGAGCAGTTAATGATTACAGAACTGACAAAATTCAGAAACAAAGGAAAAGCAGTCAAGCAAGAAAAGTAACAATAGATTGAAAAACAGTGTTGTCTATATCCCTTTCTCCTCAAGGGATATAGATAACAGTCTGACACATATCCTTGATGTGGTGCTCCAAGGACAATGGTGCTTCAAGGACAAAGGACAACCCTCTCTGAAAAAGTGTCAGCGTTACACCCCTTATCAGACCCTTAATTGCCCTCCCCACCATGTTGTGATGGTTATGAAATTCCTGAGCCCAGCTGGGCCATGAGACCTGTCCCAAATAAGAAAAGGCATCTTCCCTGTCCCACTGCCACCCTATAGAAGGAAAGTATATGTGCCTCGACCAATTAGTAAACGAAATTTTCACCTTGGAGCATTCCTTTGTTTTCTGGCTATAAAAACTGATCAATAGCACATGTTTGGCATCCACTCCCCCAGACTACTAGGAAGTCAGCCTGCTGTTCTGGCAGAGACACTTTCCTCTAATAAATTCTATCTTCTTTACATTCTGCCTTGTGCCTGGAAATTCTTTTCCAACCCACGTATGGACCACGACACTTGAGCGTTTTTTGTAGACACTAAGGCTCTCCACCTGATGGAGGATTTGACTACATGCTGATCACAAGCATGTAGGTCCCAGACTGGTTGGAACAAGAAGGCTGATGATTAAGGTTCCCAAAATATCACCCTGTCACCTCTCCACCAACTAATCAAAAGAATGTCCATGAACTGATAATTCACCCTGAGACCCTCACTCCTAATGTTGTCTTTAGAAACACTTGCCCAAAAGTCTTCAGGGAGTTTGGGTCTTTTGAGCATTAGCTGCTTGTTATCCTTGCTTCGCATCCTGCAAATAAACACTGTACTTTCCTTCACCACAACTGGTATCAGTAGATTGGCTTTGCTCTGCATTGGGTGAGTGAATCTGTGTTTGGTTTGGCAATAATTTGGGCAACCATGAAGGGGCCACCATCCCTAGTGGGCATCTCAGCCATAGCACACTGGCCCCTGACCAGTGGCAGCTCATGGATACTACTCAGCAGCTGCTTGAGCACCTTTGTCTCAGAGATGGCCCTGAACACTTGCCACTGACCAGGCATCATTGGCCCATGGCACTTTTGATTTCTGTGGTAAAGGGAAAAAGACACATGCTTTGCTGGTTGAGATTTCTCTAGTAAGTAGTGGAACTTGTGTGTGATAATACCAGGGTATTCATTCTCTTAGCCATTTGGGTCTGTCAGTGGCTAACCATTTGTTGGGATTTTCCCTTTTGGGCTGAGGAGTTTGAAACCCTGAGAGACTACATTTGTTTGTTTGTTTGAGATTTTAAGATTACCAGCCATAAACAACTGAGAATGGGTAATCAGAGCTCTGTTTCATCTTATATTCCCTACGGTGTATTTTGCAGAATCGGGAAATTCTTAGCTCTTAGTTTCATGGGCTCGTACCCATGAAAAGGAGAAGGTGATATTTTTCTAAAATCATGTGGTCACGGTATTCTTTAGGCTCTGGAGAATAATGACCCAGATGGGGCACTTTTTGACATTCCAAAACTTGTTTTTGCGAATGAAAAAGCTGGCTTGTTAAAAGTATCTCTTCACTATTCTGACCAGAAGGAAACAAATCTTACTAGGAGGAACTTACATTTTTCCCCCTGTGCCTTTGAAATGTAAATGTTCTACCCTGGGCTCTAATGTACTCTCACTCACTCTTGTCTATACCATCGCCAATTCCTGAGACTGAGGGGGGAAAAAAAGGGAGAAGAGTCCTTTTTAAACTCAGGCAGGAAAACTGTGAGATCTCTGTTTGTCTGGAATGTATGTATGTCCATGTGTACATTATAAATATATCTCTTTTCCTTTGGATGGTATTATCAAAGTTAGTTTGTAAATGAGCTCTATTTAATTGACTTAAAGGAAATTAAGCACTTACAGAAATTCTCAGAAATATAAAAGAAACTAACTTGAAAGAATTTCAGATTCATGTGATCTGAAAAATATTCAATATTAAATTTGGGATAATGGCTGACTTGGTCTAATGTCTCATAAAGTTTTCTTGGGTAATCTAAACATAATTTTTGAGAACAAGTGAATAAAATAGAGGTAAATGAGACAAGAGTTTTTAGGTGAACTCTGGGAATAATTATGTTTTAGGAATGTCTACTTAAAAATAGCTTTTCTGGACGTTTTAGTAACTTGAAATTTTAGAGTTTAACTAAATTAAGCTAAATGATGAGAATTCATTGAATATCGAGGTCTTTTCCAAATAAAATAATATACTGAAATATTAATTACTAAACATTGGCTTCCTTTTACAGAGAAAGTAAAGATATTTAAGACTATTAATAAATATGTTTGGTGTCACACTGAGTCATTTTCCATAAGAAAGCACATATTTTTAGAAATTATAAATAGCATTTATTTATAAATTTGCCAATCTACAGAATGCTAATGTAAAGAACAGCTCATAATTGCTTACTTCTTAATTTTCACTAGGAATTTAGGTTTTTAAGACTTGAGAATTCTAATTAAATATGTAATTAAAGCCACTAGAAATAATGAGAACATTTTAGTATACAGGGTAATAGGATGTGTGTTTTCATTAAAAGAAGGTATGAAGAATAGGAATTTATTTTGTAAAAGAAAAAGGAAGTAATTTTGTCTTAAAGCTGGTTATTTCTAAATAGGAAATAAAATAAAGGGCAAGTTAATATGAATATAGAAAGTTGTAGATTTCTGGGGAAAAAGTAATCTTTAGAAAGAAATTCTATGTGTTGTCAGGACTCACTAAGATTAGAATGAATTTAATTGAGTAAATGAATTTTAAGCTTAAAAGTAAAGTGGTACAAAAACTTAAAATTTTTTTCTCTCTCTGTTAAGAGAAAAAAGTTTTCTTGGAATATTGATTTGCTTTTGATTACAGATGGTAAATTTTCTTTACCTTTTAAATAATCTGTTATAACTTTCTGTACTTGCTTTTAAAATCTTTCATTGTAACTTTGGTTAAATGGATAAGCATTGTTTCACAGTGATCTGTAATCCTATTTGACCAAGTGTCTTGAAACTTTTTAACATTTTGGATAAACTTCTCAAGGATAGAATCCTAATTAAAGATATTTTGACCTCTAGATAGCTTTGGGATGTTTCAGAGGACCCCTAAGTCATCTCAAAGAGAGATATTAAACTAATTAGGATTAGTTGGTATGTTATGGGAGGCACTGTCAATTGATTAGAGATAAATGTATCTCCAACCTTCTTAGGTTATATATTTAGATTATACTAAATATCATTAATATAGATATTCTTATGTTATATGAAATTAAATAAAATTTCTAAAATTTGAATATGTCAAATTTGTATGTTACAGAAGTAAACAAATTTTTTTTTGTCAATTGCATTTTAACCAGCTCTTTAACTGTGTCTTTTTAAGTCTTTTTTATCATTCATAGATGCTTTTGCAAAAATGCTTCATCTTCAGGAAGATTCATACTAAAGACTTTCTGACAAGTGCAGGTTTCTGATAACTTTCAAATCATACCATTGAATTGGGTAAGAAATTAAAGAATTCTAATGGAAATCCCGATGGTTTCATAAAGGTTAAGGCTGCAAACTGTAAACAGCTCAAATGTTCATCTTCAAGTGAATGAGTAATTCACATCAGCAATAAAGGGGAATGAAATATTAATATACATAACATGGATGAATCTCAAAACATGCTGAGTGAAAGAAAACAGGAACCAAATACACACTGTTAGATTCTATTTATGTAAATTTGAGAATGGGAAAACTATAGTCACTGAAAGCAAATCATCATATCACTTTTGTAGGAAGGTGAGGATTGACCACAAAGGAGCCTAAGGAAACTTTCTGGGTAATGGAAATTTTCTGTATCATGATTGTGGTAGTGATTACACAACTGTATATACTTGTCAAAATTTATCTAACTGTGCTGTACACTTAACATGAGTGCTATCAGTTGTATGTAAATTGTACCCCAATGGGGTGATTAAAAGGAAATATATATTATGTATGACATATAAATATATGTTTACATATATTACATATACATCATGACAATAGAATAAAACATGTTCTTAGTGATTAAACTGCCATTTAGCCAACATCCAGAATGCCAAACATCCTTATTTTTTTCTTGTTTTTCCTTTCTCTAACCTTTCAAAAAGCATCATTTTTAATAGTCACATCAACATTGCTGATTAGATTTGCAGTAATTTGAAAACACAGAAGACATTCCTTTTAAAAATATAAACAAAAGCTTCTTTCATCTGCTCTCTAGATCTTTTTATTCTTATGCCACATTCTTTACACCAGTTGACCAACTGAGTTAGGCACTCATTTACTTTTTCACAAATCTTTGTTGTGTTTCTGCTAGTTCTGCATTAGGGACTATTAAGGAGGAAAACCACTGACACAAAGTGGTTTCATTTGTGCTGAAGCCCACGATACCACGCATATATTTAATACCTAACCTACTTGCAATTTCAACCTTCACCAGAAATGTTATCTTAATTCTGAAATCTGGAATCTTCTGGTCAGCACCAATGTGGTAATCTATCACAGGGGCCCTCTCCATCTCCCCCAACCCAAGAAGAAGAGGCAATCTGCAAGATAAAACTCAAGGCTTCCCTTCCCTACAAAGAGAAGATAGTACTGGTCCCAGATAACCTTTTTTTCTTTTGCTAATGACTTTCTTGCCCACCCTCCTTTCTATAAAAACCTTCCACTCTGTGTAACTTCTCAAAGTGCTCTTCTATTTACTAGATGAGATGCTGCCCAATTCATAAAGCATCAAATAAGGCCAATCAGATTTTCGAATTTACTCAGTTGAATTTTGTTTTTTAACAAGACATGACCTTAAACAAGATAAACATTGCCCCTGTTTTCATCTCAGGTGGCCTCAGCCTGCAGCTGCTTGAAGCAGGATTTTGGTTCCTGGCCAGAGATTGAAGTCAGGCCGGGGCAGTGAAAGCACTAAATCCTAGCCACTAGACCACCAGGGACTAGTGGCCAGTGACAAGGTCCTGGCCTGTCTGCTGTGTAGAAATGAATTTCCACAGAGATGGAAAGTAGTGAAACAAGTAAAGTGTTTATTAGGAGGACAAAGAATACATGTGGATAGACACATGGGCGGGCTCAGAGAGAGAGTTGCGCTCGCAGGGTAGTTTGAATCACTTTTATGGGGAATTTCTTCCAGGTTTCCTTTGACCAATCATCTTGCTTTGCCTGGTTCTGAGTCCATATTTGGTATACCTCAGGGTCCTCCTGTGTTCATGTGCATCTCTTAGCCAAGATGGATTCTAGCGAAGAGGCCTATGGGTACTTGACATCACTTACTATGGGGTGGTGCCCTCTCCCTTTTTGACCTCCAAGGAACCCTTCTGCACATGTGTAGCTGGGAAGGTCTCCTTGACTATGAGAATGAGGAACATCTAGTCTTTTATCTCTTATCTGGGCAGGGCACAGCCTCCTTTCTCGATTGCCCTGTTATTGATATTTTGGAGTTTCTGTCCAGAGGGAATGAACTCCTGCTGCTTACCCTGCGGCCCATCTATCTCCTGCCTCACTTTCACAGAACTCACAATCTGCTGTGAGAGACAGTCAGAATATGAGCACATACACACACAAATAATTTTAAAGCCCGATAGATTTGAAGTCAATAGAAAAGACATTGAGGGCTTCCCTGGTGGCACAGTGGTTAAGAATCCGCCTGCCAGTGCAGGGGACACGGGTTCAAGCCCTGGTCCAGGAAGATCCCACATGTCGTGGAGCAACTAAGTCCGCGAGCCACAACTACTGAGCCCGCATGTTGCAACTACTGAAGCCCATGAGCCTAGAGCCCGTGCTGCGCAACAAGAGGAGCCACCAAAATGAGAAGCCCTCACACCGCAACGAACAGAATCCCCTGCTTGCCCCAACTAGAGAAAGCCCACGCGCAGCAACGAAAACCCAATGCAGCCATAAATAAATAAATAAATAAATAATAAATTTAAAAAAAAAAAGAAAAGACATTGAAAAAGAAATGGGCCTCCTTTTGATAAGGAAGTCAGAGGTTTCTCTGTAACTTCTTTTGAGAACAATAAGCCATGTCTTTTCCCTCTTCTACATTTTCTCTCCCCACTGCTGACCCCAACAAAATGCTGAAGACAGAATTTGCACTCAATAGATTACCTTTTAAATTGATGTAAAAGTATAAAGTATATTTAAGTGCATTAAAGTATGGAAGGGCATACATTTGGAGCATAAAAGCTCAGTACCTGCTGGAAATATCACATAATTGATGAATATAAAACTAATTATATAATAGGGAAATTAAAAAGAAATTTCAGGCTGTGTAGAGACTAAATTAAGAGAACAATATCATATATAATAGCTGAATATTTTGGCATTTGAAATTGGAATTTAAAAAATAGATGAGAGGAAGAAATAGGAGTCTTAATTAATAACTGAAGGACAAAGGGGGGATAGGTAGCTTATTTAGCTTATTTCTGCCTTTTTAGTTGCAGAAAATATCAGTTTTGAAACCAGATATGGTTGCAATGTATTAGTTCTGCACAAAGTGCTAGGATGAGTTTCCCCACACCCACAGTTTGGGGATAGTGCTTTACTCATAACTCATCTTTCATGCATTTGCCTAAATTCTTGTGGAATACAGCTGGACTTGCAGCTCATAAATGTGACCTTTGGATGTGTTTTAAACACTACTGAACTCCATTTTAACTTTACATAGTAAAGCCTCTGGGCTCTATTTACTCTTTCATTATATAACATTCATTTATCTTATGAAAAACACTGTGATTCACTGTTGGTCTAGCATTTTTTTTTTTTCACTTATTTGGATGATTTTTAGAATCCAAACTGTATTGTTATTTATCTTGGAAAACAGAAACACTTTCGGGAGTCAGTTCTCTGAGTCCCAAACCCCTCACCTGACACCCTCTTGTGGTGCTGTGCCCTGGGGGGAGGATACAGCAGGATCTGCAGGTGGAGAGGCCTAGAGAGCTGAGGGTATTATGTGTCTGGTTTATCGCCAAGATCAGTCAAGCCCCAAATTATAGTGTTGAGGGAGAAATTTTTCACGTAATGAGGTATGGGGAAGTCATTTAGGCTTATACATGGTTCAGTGTAAACTTTGTGTGAACTGAAAGAGCCTGTCAAGCACACAGCACATCTGCTTTAACCATTAAGGAAAAGAAATGCCTGATTCAAAAAGAAGGATAAGTGACTCCCTTCTTACGATGCCCATGTTCACACCCTCTCGAAGACGAGGCTCCTTTCCCACGTGCCAGGATCCTACTGTCTCACTAGACATGTCCTCAATCTGTCTCTTTTGAAATCTTTAAGGAATAGACCCCTGTCATATCTGATGTATGTTCTTTGTTCTGATAAAGTATAAGACTACCATGCTTCAGTGGAGAAGTCCCTTAGAGCCTTTTGAGGGGCTGCCTCCCAGATTATAGCCCTCAGCTTGGCTCAAATAAAACTATTTTCTGTTCCTATTATAAATTCTTTATTATTTCCCTCCACAGTGTGTTATTCCTTATGAAGTCCAGCTGTTCTAGGCTGACACCAAGCCACCCTGAAGCAGCCATCGTATCTTCATTGCCTCTTTCTCACATCTGGGTCCTTGAAGGTTGCTGAGATCACACTTGCTTGTCTGTGTCCATGGAACCCAGGGCAGAGCCCAGGTCCTCCCACCAGGGCCCTGGATTCTGGTACCAAACCCAGGAGAAGGTGTGCTCTAGTTATATCAGCCTCACCTGGCACCAAGGCCAAGATCGTCATGTGTTTTTTCCCAGACTTCTTCTGTGGGAAAGGGTTTTGGGACGTTTTGTTTTCCCTAGTTCATCCTAGAGAGATGCAAGGAGGAAGTCTGATGCAGATTTTCCAGCTTACAAACATCTGAGGGCTGTGTCTCAGGTCAGGATCAATGTTCCCTTTTCCATGGGCATTCAAGTCAGTGAGGCAGCCTGACTTGAGGGCCAGGACTCTGCCTCTGTAGTCCTGGAGTTGATGGCTGAAGGCTGGGGACAGGGGCGCTGCAGTTCTGCTCAAGGGGAATTAAAGGCCAGAAAGCCCGGGTTTCTGCAGGAGTCTGATTATCGCCTGGAATGTATGCCAGTTAACATATAATTTCTTTATCCTATTTATTCATTATTGTTATCATTGTATCATCATTGTACTTTGGGACTCAATTTTTTATTGTTATAGAAATCCAATGTTTTCAAAGATTCTCCCTCAAGGATTCTACTGTTAACATTTTTCATTAAGAGAAATGCCTGTCTATTCCAATCTTTCTTTCCCTCCATTATTTACTGTGTCTTTTCTAGGTCTTGTCCTTGTCTCCTGGGCCACAGTCAGTAATGTCTCCACTTATGTATTCTGAGTGTGTGATCATTTGGTCCAAGGGATTCTGCTGAATGAAGTATAAATTCTGATATCTTTCTCTTGCAAACTTTCAAAACCTACAAATAAAATGAAGATATGGGCAATATAAAATGAAAATATGATTTTCCATTCTTACTAATATCTATCTCTATATTTCAATAGAATTCAATTATTGGCCCCTGGTGACTATATTTTTCAAAAGAATTCCCTAAATAATTACCAGGAATTCACTACTCCAATGTAATGTAGAAGATATTCTTAGTGTATTCTTCAAATTCATGTTGATGGAATGCTCAAGTTCCCTATATCAAATTGAGCTCCTATATTCCCTCTGAATAATAAAACTAAGATATGTTTGCTAAAGACTGTTGAAAAACAACATTTTAGCTTGACATGGACAGTACAAATACAGTATCACTAAGGGTGAAAATTTAGTATATGTCCTGTGGACTACCAATTTCATGTTCCACAATCACAATCGAACCATTTAAATACAGAATTATTTCCTAATTATCTATTATATAAATCTCATTATAAATAACAAGCATTTTAAAAGCTTTAAATTTTTAACTATAGCTCATTAATTTGTACCTTTTCTCCTCTATCAACAAAAATTGACTTTCATGGTTAACTCAGTTAAAAAATAAAACAGCACAATAGGAAAGAAGTAAAATATCTCCATTGCCTACAATATATAATAATATATATAAATATGCTGATGAAAAAAACATGGGTCTGCTCTCCCATGTGCAGTAAAGCAAATCTACTGACACCAGGTTATGGCGACGGAAAGTGCAGCGTTTATTGAAGGTGCCAGGCAGGGAGTTCAGGTCAGCTAGTGCTCAAAACCCCTGAACCCCCTTTACTGATGGGTTTCATGAAAGCATTTTTAAATACCAGGTGAGAGAGGGGAATCACAGGGTATGTGATCAGCTCCTGCACAATTCTTTGGTTGATGTGAGGTAACAGAGCAGTGTCACAGGGGTTAACGTTATCAATCCTCAGGCTCCAGTAAAAGATCTCCTACTTAAAACAGTTTTGAAAGTTAATAAAAATAAACATTAACTGAGTAGAGGGAAGGTGTCCTCAACTTCAGAACAGTGTAAAGTCAGCAAATATCACAGCTGGTACACCCCTCGAAGAGACTGATCTGGACTGGTTGCAATTTTTAAGAAAACACATTTGGGTAAAATTAACTCTGCACTTAAAAAAACTGACTCACAGGTTTTAGGTTTTCTCAGTGCTCTAAAAGTACTTCTTTTTCCTTTCCAAGAAGGGACTTTCAACCTCCCCCAAAGTAAAAGGGCAGTGCCTCTTGGATTGCTTTGTCTCACTGAACACACCGAAGAAGAATTGCATCATGTTGGTGTCTATCTGAATAATGTGCTCAGGGCTCTCCCTGAGTCATTGCATGGTTCTCATTTGCACGTGGGAGCCAATGGGTCTAAGTGCAGGCCACCACAAGATGTGCCACTATGGCATGTGGATTATTTTGAGCAGAAACCAATCAGGCCCAAAAGACTCAGGAAGAGCCTTTAAACTTCCCCCTTACTGCCTAAAATAATTTAAGACAGGGGGCCTGTCCCAGGAAGAAGCTATCACTAGAGATAAATGTAGTATAATATTAGGTGTGGTAGAACAGGAGGAACATTGAAAAGCCCATTTGATCAAAATCCTCTCTGTGGGGCTTCCCTGGTGGCGCAGTGGTTGAGAGCCCGCCTGCTGATGCCGGGGACACGGGTTCGTGCCCCGGTCTGGGAAGATCCCACGTGCCGCGGAGCGGCTGGGCCCATGAGCCAGGGCTGCTGGGCCTGTGCGTCCGGAGCCTGTGCTCTGCAAGGGGAGAGGCCACAACAGTGAGAGGCACGCGTACCGCAAAAAAAAAATTCTCTCTGTGGCTCATTGTCTTTGGATGGATCAGCAAACATTTGTTTACCAAACATTAACTCTTTTTAACTTCCTGTGAATTACCTTACTTCCCCTTAAAATTTCAGACCCATACCTCCTTCTGATGCCGAAATTTGGCCTCTGTGCACTGGTATGGAATCGAATTCGGGGGCAGAGTTTGGGTGAAGTAGAAAAGAATAGGTTTATTGTGTTGCCAGGCAAAGGGGGACACAGCAGGCTAATGCCCTCAAAACTGTGTGTCCCAACCTGGGGGGACTTGGTGAGGAGTTTTATAGCAATGGTTCAAGGTCAGGGTTGCTGATAAGGATTATGGTGTGTTCAGGGCCTGCAATCCTTTAATCTGGCCTCAGGTGGTCTCCTGATGAGCTTCTATGCTTCTCAAGGTTATCAAACCGTGACCTTCTCTCTAGAATGAAGGATGCTTCATCAAGTAGTTAACATCTTCCATTTGTTGGGGGTTTTAGTTCTGTAGAAGAGCTCAGTTATTGGTATATGCTTCCCTTGAGGCAGAACCAGGATCTTGTCCCAAAGCTGCACTATTGTTTCTTGACAGTTCCTCCCTTGTCTCTGCAGCCCCTCCCTTCCCTGATTAGCAACTATCTGACCCTACCCTTTGGAATTCAGGGAAGGTTGTGGAGGCTGAAGCCTAGTCCCTGCAAACAAGAAATGGGGGACACAGAAAGACTTTAGTGCCCAGGAGCCCCACAGGGTCCTGCTCAGTTTCACTTCTCTTTAGTCAAGAATATATATATGCCACCTTGTCTTGCTGTCTTTGGAATTCTTCATACTTACGTGAATTCCCCATGTGCACATAATAATTTAATTTTCTCTTGTTAATCTGCCTTATGTCATTTTCATTGCCAGCCAAAGAGCTAATGTTACCCAAAAACCTGGGTTTGCCTCTTGGTGGGTGTCAAGCTGAAAGGCACAACAAAAACAAAGATTGGGAGAAGAAAGGATTTGTTACTTGCAGCAAGTAAAGAGAACACCGGGGGTCTTTCCCAAAGTAGTGTCTTCCTGAACAGCAAAATTGGGGAATTTTTAAGCTAAGGGTATATGCATATTCATGAAGGGGTTTGGGTGGTCCACAGAGTCCAAGCTTTAGTGGACTGAAGTCATGAGGGTCAGAAAAGGTCAATATCATCATTCCTTATGTTCCCAGTTGATCAGGCTAATCTTTACCATTGAAAGAGAACTGGGAGTCTTTACAATTATCTTTGTTATTGTTACTTCTTTTACCTGAAAACAGTCCTTAGATTCTGCATTATTTTGTTCCCTTAAGATCATTAATTACTGAGACCCTTTCAACGGCAAGCATCCTGGCCAGGCTTAGGTTGCAAAATGGCTTAGGCCAAAAATGACTCCTAGATGTACATATTATTAAACTTTTGTTTTATTTTCTCCTGTTAATCAGTCTCACGTCAATTTAATTCTTAGACCAGCTGAAAGTGTTACCTGAAACACTTCTTTTGTTGAGCCAAAAGACACAACCAAGCCAAAGGGCAGGAGAAGGAAGGCTTTATTACTTGCAGCAAGTAAGGAGAACACGAGGGATTTTCCCAAAACGGTGGCTCCTTGAACAGCCAAATTGGGAAAGTTTTAAACTGTCAACTGAAAAAAAAAAGCACAAACTGAGAGTTGTGAGTTAAGTTTTATTTGGGGCAAAATGAGGACTATAGCCAAGGAAACAGCCTCTCAGATAGCTCCGAGGAACTGCTCGAAAGAGTTAGGGGGAAGGTCAGCATGTATGTGATTTTGGTGAAGGGGGACACATGGAATCAGGGACACATTTTGGCAGAAATTTGCTGCTAGTCACGAAATGGTGGCTGCTAGTCACAAGGAGCAGATGTCTCCATGAATGATTTTAGTGCTTTTCTAGATATGAGAAGATAAAAGAAACTGGGCTCATAAAATCTTCTGAAAATATCTAACTATCTGAAGGCCTGTTCTGCTGGGTTTTCCCAGAGCATAGACTGCCTCATTCCTGATCTCTGTCCTGAATTTCATTCAGGGTGTGCTGAAGGTTGTGAAACAAAATTTATATTTTATGGCAAGACAAGAGAAATTTAAACATAAACTCTTCTCTGCCCTTTGGTCTCCTCTCTCCCCACACTGTGCATTGTGCATCTGCATTATACATTGACCAAACCTCCCCCATAGGCAGGGACACTTGCTCAACCATAAAGAGCAACATTCTCCTAACATCAACAAGACAACTCCCTCCTTAAGAGATAACATTTCTTCTTGACCTTGTAAGGGGTTACATGACCAGCAGGATGGCACTTAGATCTGAATTATGTAAACGTTCAATAACATGTCATTTGATGTACAGCCCTCGGTCTCAAAAAAAACTTATACACCTCCCTGGGTTTCTAATGGGCAGAACAGTTTTCAGAGTTTTCTGAGATGCTCTTCCCAGGTTATAATCCTCAAATTTGGCTCAAAGAAAAATTTCCAGTTCTCTTTTCGATCAAGTGATTACTTTTTTGTCAAGGTCAGAGACTACAGTGGCTAGTGACTTCATTCTTATAGAACCAGATGGTAAGGGACAATTTTATTTCACAAGATCATTAATTACTGAGACCTGTTCAAGAGCAAGCATCATGACCAGGCTGAGATCACAAATGATTTAGGCTTAAAATGGCTTCTCTTATGTCAAAAAGTTATATTTGATTCTTTTTCTTTGGGGACCCCCTGCTCCATTTGCCTACAGAAGGGCAGAGGAAAAGTTCTTCCTCTCTGACAGTCTTCATGACTGCCTGGAGAAACAATGATGGACTCAGGAGTTCTTCTCAGCCTCGATGTGCACAGAAATCTTTATGCCTATGGTAAAGGGGCATGGAAAGGAGAGGGTTCTCAATGTGTAGAAGTTCAGATGCTTTCAAAGGCAGGCAATGTGCCCTGCACTATAATGCCTGTTGGGCAGGAAGAAAGTTTCCTGTACCCTTCTAGATTTTTCTGGTTAGTCTAGGAATTAAATTGACATGAGACAGATTAAGATTAACTGGAGAAAATCAAACAAAATTTAATAATATGTATACATGGAAGAGACCCAGGAGAACTCAGTAAATCTCCCAAATGGCTGAAATCCTCACCTTAAATACCACTTTCAACTAAAGACAAACATGTTGGGTGTAGTGGTTTGGGACTTCAAAGGGGAGGAAGGCAATTCTTCCCCGGACCTCATACCTGAGGTCACCATTCCTCAAGGGGAAATTCAGCTTGCACTGCAACTTCAACTAAAGAACAGTTCTTCGTGTAACACTGCCGGATACTGGAAGATACACAGGCCCCTCGGCCGACCGAAGGCATTCCTTCATTGAGGCCGTTCGCTAGTCGCAGAACACCCTGCTTTAAAAAGTTGATTCAGTTTAGGGCACAGTGGGTAGCTTGTGTCTCTTTTACTTGTTAGAAAACACACGTATTTAGGCTGCGTGTCAATCTAGACATGGCGTCTATAGCGAAAAGCCTGGTTTTCCCATTTTGAAAGTCCATTCTTGCAGCTGGAAAAAACCTGAAAAACACTGTTGTTGCCGTGTTTCTAGTCCCTGCAGGCATGGCTCTGAGAAAAAAAAGAGTTTTCTCGAAAGAAAGAGGGTGCTTCCGGGTCCTGGGTGGCAGCTCTTCCTGCCCTGCTCTAGAGCTAAGGGGAATCTCAACGGGGGCCCTAGCCTCGACGTAAGGTCTTGATTTGGCATCCAGAAGGGTAGGCGTGAAGCAGGTTCCCTGAGGCATTAGTCGCAGTTCTGCATTCGTTTAACGGCAGTAAGTGTCTAGAGACTCGTGGCCCCGTCGCGTCAGCGCCAGTTTCAGGACAAGAACTCTGAGGACCCGCCGGCTCCCCTGGGCTTGCTGGGCCACACTCAGACCCGTAGGCCCTTCAGGGTGCCCCAGGGTAGGCCGAGGGAAGGGTAACACACTGCAGTCTACCTTGGGGGAGCTAGATGTTGATGTTCCAACTACCGGGTTTGTTTTTTTTTTTTTGCAAAAACCCCTAAATACCCTGTGCCCTCCCTTACCTCTTCAGAACAGTCCCTCAGAGCTATCTGAGAGGCTGTCTCCTGACTTGTCCTCAGTATGTCCTCCAAATAAAACATAATTCTCAACTTTTAGGTTGTGCATTTTTTTTCAGTCAACATTTAATTGTATGGCTCATGTAGGTACTATGCCTACATGTAATGGGATGAGCTGTAAATTATTAAAACTAGATAAATTCTGTCAGCTCTACCATTAGCTGAGATCAGGCTTTCTTCTCTGGATACTTCTGTCATAGACCTTGGCAGATATGGGGTCTGTGTTGGTCTTAAAATTATTCTTAGAATTGTGGGGACTCATTCATTCTTTCAGCAAATTTTACTGCTTATATTCTATGTGTCAGTTACAGCGCTGGGTCTTGAAATACAGAAGTCAACACACGAAAATACAAGGATAAAACACATTTTCTACCATATTAACTTTTTTCATTCATTAATTCATCCTTAAGTCATTCAACACGCATCTTCTTATTGAATACTGATGAGGGATCAAATGCTATGCTAAACACTGAGTATATAACTGCAAATGAGATGGACAGGCCCTGATTTTGATGTCACTACTATCTTTTGTTGTGCCATATAGTGGGACAGCTTCATTATTCCCTTTACCGTAAGTTTTGGTTTTTTTGCGCTACGCGGGCCTCTCACTGTTGTGGCCTCTCCCGTTGCGGACCACAGGCTCTGGACGCGCAGGCTCAGCGGCCATGGCTCATGGGCCCAGCCGCTCCGCGGTATGTGGGATCTTCCCAGACTGGGGCACGGACCTGTGTCCCCTGCATCGGCAGGCAGACTCTCAACCACTGCGCCACCAGGGAAGCCCTACCCTAAGTTTTTATCACAAATTGCTAATGAAAATAAAACTGTTAGTGGAGTTTCAACATGCATAGGTAAATGAGAACACAGAACTCCCCTTTCGCATGCCCCATTCTCCTCCTTCTAACTCCCTATGTGAACTCACTTTGTGCCAAGACCAAGATGTGCCCCAATAAGAACCAAGCTGATTTCCTCTCACTGACAGGGGCTACTGCTCACTTAGAAGACTTGATGCTTAAGTTTGATAAGCAACTAGAAGACCATGGAGACAACCTATAAAAATGATTTGTCTTGGGAGAAAATACTACAAAGGGTTAATGTGCTGTTCCACATGTCTAACCTCCTGGGATTAAACCACAGGCACCAAGGTCACCAAGGGTACTTGGCAACAATGAGCTAAAAATGAAAAAAAAAGCATCATACTGTTATTGTATTCATCTTCCCCCAAGGCACTCTCTGATAAACACCACAACCACTAAGGGAATTGAGAACAGCTTCCTTGTGGGGCAGGTTATATATGCATCTTTTTCCAAGAAGTTAAATCATATCCAGCTATCAGCACACCTTACTTAAGGTGATTGTAATGTATGAGATTAAATGTTCCTACCTGATTGGAAAACTTCTTGTCCTCAATTCATTGGCTATACTGGATTATTTTTCTTGGGTCAGACCTTCAGACTTCTACCAGAAATCGTTCCTTTGGGGAAACCAGGCCTTCCCAGAAACTCAGGAAACTGAAATGGAGACAGAAAGAGAGAAGGAAATTATTTGGACATATAGACCTCAATTGTTTGGTTTTAAGTAAACGTCCCAGCAAACATCTTCTAAATGGTATAATAACTTTAGGGAAATTCACAGTTTATAAGTTTGTGTACTCATAAACTGAACATATTATGATAAGAGTACAGGTTGCATTTTGTGTCTTCAACTCAAGCAAAGACTTCAAAAAAGTCCCAGTTATCCTTTGTTCATTAAGACACAAAGAAAGGGCAAAAAGGGCAAGTTTCTAAGTCTTTTTCTTTAAAATTTACTTCCTTTCTTCAGCCTTCATCAAGATCTTCAGGAAATTAACTTTACTAAAGTTAATTATTCATAAAATAAACATAGGAACCTGCAGAAGACTATTTCACAGAGACCTGTAATGTACAATACCCATTGCATACATGCACCATGAGCTTGTCTTTTCTAGCACTGGCATACACAAAACTCTGTGTGTGTGTGTGGGGGTGTGCACACATGTGTGTCTTTTTTTTGTGATGGAGCCATAGGGAGAAAATAAATCTATTGGCTGCAATTCAGTGATGTAGAAAGATTTAAGGGTAAAGGAAAAGGCTACATCAAGTGAAGCAATAAAGTCATGAGGTTGTGCTTCCATAATAATAACAATAGCAGTCTTCTGTAACAAAGGGACAGGCTCCTCAAATTATAGTCACACCTGTTAGACCATCTGCCCATAAATTTCACACTATCATTAATGGAAAACAAATGGCACTGTCTCTCCTTCCCTTTATCCATTGGCCATTCTCATATAAATGATTTTTCTCTTCAAGGTCGTGCTCTTTCCTATCGGTTTAAAAATATTAGGATTTAGGAGGGGTGATACATAATGTGCCATGCCTTGGTACTTGTACCAGTGATGGCTCTGTAAGGAGCACTGGATTGTTAGGAGGCTATAAATTGAATTCCCCTAGAAGCAGAACCTGAGGCAATAATTTGAATGCAAACTGTTCATCTGGGAGGTGCTTCCAGAAGACTCAGAAGTGGAGTGGGAATTGAGAATGGAGGCATGGAAGGAAGCCAACAGAGGTGCATTACTGAATAAATTACTCCTGCAGGGAACTGCTGCCAGTACTTCAGGGGAGTTCTGTGAAACTCTATAGAACATGTCTCAGAGTTATCCCAAGAATTGGTGAGAAACTTGAAGTACTTATCTTCCAGTCCCCTCTGTCCTTGGTTGAAAGCTACACCCAGATACATTAACTCCTGTACATTTCTGGCCTGCCCTAAGGTGGATAATTGCAGGTGGTAACATGAGTCTATCAGCATATACTGGAATGATGAGTGCTGGGGAGATATGAGTGGAGCATTGAAACCATCTAATACAGTCGGGGAAGGAGGTATTAATTATTGGCTTGCAAGTCCAAATGGGTAACCTTAAATTCCTGGGTTAATGGTTTTACTTTGAGGTATTTAAGCATGATGTATGAGTAAAAATTTCCTCTATTAAATCAAGTTGAAGATCCTAAGTCCCTAATCTTCTGGAAAACTGTGGGTATCTTTTTAACAGATTTTTGAAAAGTAACATGATTAAGATTTCAAACTGACCATCCATTCATTCATTCATTAACTCATTCAACAAGCATTTATTGAACACCTAAAGTATGCCATGGGTTAAACTGGGCACCAGTGTTACTGTTACTAAAATCATTATCGTGCCACCTAGAAGTCAATGTATTGTGACACTCAAATAAGAAAATCCATAGTTACCGTAAAAATTATTACAGAGTGATATAGGAAGACATGGTAAGACCTTAATTCATGCTGTGGACAGTAGTATATGGGGGATATCAGTAGGGCTTCCTGTAGAAGGCAATTGAAATGGATATGTAACATGAAGGAAGGGTGAATTTTTGAGGAAAAGAGAAGATAAATTCATGTTTGCCAGAAAATGAATGGTTAAGGATCAGTCCAGAAAGGAGTTCCATTCATAATCAGTATAAGAAATGTCACTGGGGCTTCCCTGGTGGCGCAGTGGTTGAGAGTCCGCCTGCCGATGCTGGGGACACGGGTTCGTGCCCCGGTCCAGGAAGATCCCACATGCCACGGAGCGGCTGGGCCCGTGAGCCATGGCCGCTGAGCCTGCGCGTCCGGAGCCTGTGCTCCACAACGGGAGAGGCCACAACAGTGAGAGGCCCGCGTACCGCAGAAAAAAAAAAAAAAAAGAAAGAAATGCTCACTGGAGTGTAAGAAAAGAAGACAATGGAGAGGGTGGTAGAAGCCAGACCATGAATGGTCCATGTATGTATACTAAGTGCTATGGTCTAGTCTTTGTGTTTCCCTCCAAATTTATACGTTGAAATCTTAATTTCCGGAGGTGATAGTAGTAGTAGGTGGGGCCTTTGGGAAATGATAAAGGTATTAGTGCTCTTATAAAAGAGACCCCACAGAGCTCCCTAAGCTCTTCTGCCATGTGAGGTTACAATGAGAAGTCTGTGACTCAGAAGAGGGCCCTCATCTGACCATACTGGCACCCTATTCTTGAACTTGCAGCCTCCAGAACTGTGAGAAAAAAATTCCTGTTGTTTATGAGCCACCCAACCTGCAGTATAATCTTACAGCAGCCCAAAAGGACAAAGAGAGTTGGGATGTGAGATTTTACTCCAAGAAAGATGGGAATCCATTGAAGGATTTTAACTGGTAACTTAGAAGAGAGACAAGTTTCATAACACAATCAGGTATTTTTATAAGAAACATTTGTTTCATTTTCAGAACGATCACTCTGGAAATACTGTGACTAGATTTTTGGAGAAGGGTGATGGCAGTCCCGGATATAGAAAGATGAGTTAGTAGTCCATTAATGTAAGTCAAACAAGAAAGTGGAGATAAAAAGTGTGAATTTGTGGCTGAGAGTTCTTTTCTTTTAGCACTTGAAAAATGTTACGTCAATGCTTCTGACTCCAGAGTTTTAGACAAGAAATATGCTGTCATTGGAATTGGTGTTTCTCAATAAGCAATGCATCGTTTCTTCCTGTCCACTTTCGAGATTTTTTTTGTCTCTACTTTTCAGAAGTTTAGTTATGACACGTCTTGGTAAGGATATCTTTGCGTTTTTCCTCTTTGGGTTTGTGCAGATTCTTGAATTTGTGTTTATGTCTTCTAAAAAATTGGGAACTTTTTAGCCATGATTTCTTTGAATACTTTGTCAGTCCTACTTGCTCTCTTTTTTCATTCTGGAACTTTGATGATATGAATGTTAGTGCTTTTGTTACTGTTTACAGGTTCTTGAGATCCTGTTCTTTCTCCCATCTTTAACCCTCAGTCTATTTTTCTCTGTACATTTGGTACATTGTATTGATCTCTTCTAAGTTCATGATTCTATGCTTTGTAATCTCCACTCTATTCTTTTTTTTTTTTTTTTTTTGCGGTACGCAGGCCTCTCACTGTTGTGGCCTCTCCCACTGCGGAGCACAGGCTCCGGACACGCAGGCTCAGCGGCCATGGCTCACAAGCCCAGCCGCTCCGCGGCATGTGGGATCCTCCCGGACCGGGGCACGAACCCGTGTCCCCTGCATCCGCAGGCAGACTCTCAACCACAGCGCCACCAGGGAAGCCCTCGACTCTATTCTTGAGCAATGTTTTTTGATTGTTGTATTTTTCAGTTCTACTGTTCTCATTTGTTTTTATTGTTATAGCTTCTAGTTCTTTGTTTACATTTTCTATTTTTCCCATTTCTGTCAAGGAACACATAATTGCTAACTGAAGCATTTATGTGACAGCTTATTTAAAATCCTTGTCTGATCATTTCAATGGATGTTTTATCTCAGTGTTGGTGTATGTTTATTGTCTTTTCTCATTTATTCTGTGATTTCCTGGTTCTTGGTGTCATGAGTATTTTTCCATTGTATTCTAAACATTGTGAGTTATTATATGATTCTGTAACCCATTTAATTTTATTATTACTTTTTAGAAGGAAGTCATCCTATTTGAGGCGTAGTATGAGGACTGGGGGGTTACGTACAGATTTCCATTGGGCCCTACTGACAATACCCCAGCAAAAGTGGGCACTTACATTGTCTCACTGCAGACAGATCAAGTAGAAGTTCAGCTATCCTACTGGCCCTTCTGACACCTTCCCCCCAAAAGTGGGAACATTAATATCACTGTGTTGCCTTTTAGTAGGAGTGGAAGTTCATCTCCCCAGTAGATTTCTTGACACAGGGGAGGGGAGAAGTGAAGTGTTTGCTCTCCTTCCTCCCACTTCATTCCTTCTTGTTGACGCCGGGTGTGGGTAGAGGGTCAGCTCCCTGCTGGCCCCACTGACGCCAGGGTGAGAGGAAGAGAACTGACGACTCGCCCTGCTCGTGCCGTCTCATTCTGTCTTGTTGCCTCAGGGTGGTTCTGGGGATTCAGCACCCCAGTGGGTCTCACTGACACCATGTGTTGGGGGTTAGTGGGGTGCCTACTCCCGCCAACCTGTAACATCCTATTCTTATTGATGTCCGGGAGAGATGGACGCTAAGTCCCACCATTGGACCCCACGACTGTGTGAGGGCAGCCCAGTGTTAACAAGCCTGTCAGGCACCACTTTTTTTTTTTTTTTTTTAAATAAGTAAATTTATTTATTTATTTGGCTGTGTTGGGTCTTCATTTCTGTGCAAGGGCTTTCTCTAGTTGCGGCGAGCGGGTGCCACTCTTCATCGTGGTGCGCGGGCCTCTCACTGTTGCGGCCTCTCTTGTTGCGGAGCGCAGGCTCAGTAGCTGTGGCTCACGGGCCCAGCTGCTCCGCAGCATGTGGGATCTTCCCAGACCAGGGCTCGAACCTGTGTCCTCTGCATTGGCAGGCAGATTCTCAACCACTGCGCCACCAGGGAAGCCCAGGCACCACCTTTTAAAGTCTGTTTGCTAATGGAAAGGGGTGGAGGCTCAGCTCACCACTGGACCACACTGAAACAACCCTGGTGGGGAATCAGAGCGCTGCCTCTTCTGGAGGGCAGGAGTGGGGTGGTGTGGAAGATCAAATCCTACCTTGGCCCAACTGAAACGACAGGACATAGGGGATGGGTGCAATATTCCGCTGGCACTTGGCTCGAGTAGTGTGTATATTATTGCCCAAATGGTCTTCTGTCTTTAGCAACCCCTTTCCTCATACTTTGGCTAGGGGGAACAGGGTTTTGTGTTTTTTCTGAAGCTTTTTTGTCTGTTGTTCTGTTGGTGGTTATTGATTGGGGGTGCCTGTAATACCCTCTCCAGGATGTATGGGAAGCAACAGGAAACACAGGGGACTCATCACCATGTTATTCCTCAAGTCCCAAAGTCCCTAGTTAAGTCTGCCTTCTCATTTCCACCTTTCAGCGTCTTCCTATGTTTGTTTGTTGTTATGTTCAGGGTTTTAGTTTTAAGTGGGAGAACCTGGGAGAAATGGGCTACTTCATCTTCTTGGAAGCAGAGGTCTGGAGGCCTTTTGATGTTAAAAAGTACTGCTGACTGTAAATTAAAATTTGATGATATACACCTTGCCCTTTAAGAATTATTCTACTAGATGATGTGGCTTCCCAAAGTTGCTACAATTTGATTTTCATACTTTTAAAAGCCAAGTGTTTTGCTGGAGTTGAAATTTAAAGATAAGCAAGAGATGAGGCTAAGATGATCTATGTGGTAACAGATTAAAGTTGGAAACATCAATATACATTCATGTTTAGCTTAATATTGCTTCATATTACCTTAATACACATGGCTATGTAGAGAGATACTTCTAGATATGTGCGTATACATGGGTAATGTACACACATATTATCTCTTTGCTCTGTCAGCTGAGAAGATCTAGAAGCAATGACATCCGAGCAGCAATTAGCACACCCCACACCCAGATCCTGCTGTCAAATACCGTTCTCCACTAAAAAGACCTAGTTATCTTTGAAGAAATAGCTGATTCTAGGACTAGGGCAGTAAATATACAAGATTTATATACAAGACCATCTTATAGTGTCAGAAAGTAAGGAAGTTCCAAAAAAAAACAATACAGGATGGGGATACCTCAGAGTGGCACAAGAACCAACTGAAAAGAGTTCACAAGGGTCAGGACTAGAGCAATTTGAGGAATAAAGTAACTAAAGTAGAATTAGATTATAACCCAAAGTATAAAATAAAAATCCATGAGTTCTTCTGATATAAATATATAATTGGATACATAAATGCAGGAGAATAGATAAATCTCCAGTGCAAAGGAATTCCAAATAGCTTATGTAGTACTCCATCTTAAGCATAACTCCCTATTCCTTAGTTGTGGGCTGAGCATATTGACTTCCTTCCAAAAAAGTACAGTATGAAAAAGGGAAAACAGTCATCTTATGATGGAGAAACCTGAAAAACGCTACCTCAGCCTGGTGATCAAAGTCGACCTCAGCATTCATAATGCATATTCATACTTTGTACACTTGATGTGATCTGACAAAATAACCCTTCTACTCTGTGGTCTTCCTCCCCAAAACACATAATCCCAATATTATCATGAAAAATGCATCAAACAAATTCTAGTAGTGGGCATCCTACAAAACCCTAACTACTCAAAATTGTCAAGGTCACCCAAGGAAAATCTGAGAAGCTATCAAACCCAAGAGGAGCCTAAGGAAACATGGCAACTAAATGTAATGTGATGTTTTGGATGAAATCCTGGAATAGAAAAAGGACATTAGGTAAAAACTAAGGAACTGGACTAATGTATGGACTATAGCAAATGATAATGTATCAATATTTGTTAACTGATTGTAACAATGTAACATACTAATGTAAGTGGATCATCATAGAGGGAAATGGGTCTAGTGTATATGGAAACACTTTACACTATCTTCTCAATTTTTCTGTGAAATTAAAACACTTCTAAAAAATAAAGTCTATAAAAACGCTGTGTTGTCTTGTTTTATGATTATGTGCCTGTATTTCCTAATGAATATGTAAATTTGCTTTACCTTCCTTGATACTGATATTACAGAAAATACTAAGTAACTCTGAAAGAATTTGTAACTCAAGTTCAACAAGCAATAATTCTTGTATTAACTTTTTGGAAGAACCCACTGAATAAATCAAAGCAAATTGTCTTTAAAGGCTGAATTTCTTTTCAGTGTTTAATCTTTTATATGATTAATGCATACCACAAGCAAGATTCTGTTTCAAAGGGCAGAAAACATTGATTGTAGGCGATGTCTAAAGTACAGTGAAATATTAATGCATGATGCTATAACAACTTTAATGTATTTTATGTTTTCAAAATGATGAATTGTTATTTCAGTCAATAAAGTATTCACTTTTATACATTTCCTACCCATCTTTTCCCAAGACACCCACAAGGAAATGATACTATCATCTGACATTAGGTTCATCAATTTAAATTGGAGTTTTTGGTAGCTGTGGTTGCCAATGGTACTGGAATGTGTGATACTTTTACAAATCCTCTCCATGGCAAAATCTGATCCTCACAAGGTAAATCACAGTAGGTGCCTAAAGCCAAATGACATATTGCTTTGTAGCTAGATTACCAAGCATTTTACTTAGAGGCACAATAGAATGTAGAAAAGGCCATTTCTCTTTCTGTCTTTTTCTGCTCAAAGGTCACTCACCATCTTACTTTTTATCAGACATTTCAGAAGTTTTCCATAAATTTAGACTATATAATGTCACTTAATGTGAATGTAGCTCAACATTCTGTTTTAGTACAGCTAATCTCACATTATTTTATTGGTGCTAAATATGTAAATCATCAGCAAATTTTTGTACTTAACTTTTTTTTTTTGGATGTGGACCAATTTTTAAAGTCTGTATTGAATTTGTTACAATATTGCTTCTGTTTTATGTTTTGGTTTCTTGGCTGTGAGGCATGTGGGACCATAGCTCCCCGACTAGGGATTGAACCCACACCCCCTGCATTGGAAGGTGAAGTCTTAACCACTGGACCGCCAGGGAAGTCCCTGTACTTAACTTTTAAAAATAATTAAAATAAGCTATTCAACACATTTTTCCTTAAAAAAAAAAAAAAAAAGCAATTCTCCTTAGGCTGGCCCTGGGCACATATGTGACTTTGCCATTTTTTCCATGGACTATTTTCTTATCTGTTCTACTGTGTCACATTTGTTCTACCTTCTCAAAAAGAAGCATTTAAAAATTCATCTACGTGTTCATGCATTCATACATTTATTAAATAAATCTATTGAACACCTACAGATGGCACAGAAAAAAAGGCAGAAAACTAATCTGGGTTGCACAGAAAGTAATGAACTCAGTTAAAATTTTTGGTGAAAATAGGTATTACTCAATCTACTGGAAATTACATTTCATTATGGGGACTCACAGACTCAAGGAAAACCAAGACCTAAATAATAATAAAGTAATAAAAGCACTAGCCATTTACTGAGTGCCTGCTTGTACCTGACTCTGAAACTCTAAAATCATTACGGATGTTCTGATGATTGTCTGATATAATTGTAATCTCCATTTTACAGATGAAAATAACAAGGTTCAGAGACATTAGGCTACTTGCCTAAAGTGAAGTGGCCCAGAAACTACAGAACTGGAAATTGAACCTTAGACTTCATAATGCCAAAGTCTGTGCTTTTAATCACAATGTGAGAGAGAGAGAGAGAGAGAGAGAGAGACAGACAGAGAAAGAGAGAGAATGTGTTTAATAGAGAACCTCTGAGAAATGGCAAGAAAACTGCCAGGTATCCATAAAACAATAATTTAGGAGCTTCTTACTATACAAGTAATTGTTAATCATAAGGCTGAACTAAGGATCTCTCACTTTTGAACTAAGAAATCAAAAGCTTCCAGAAGTTGAGTCTAAATTTTACACTTACATAAGATACTTCATACAGAATGCTCAAGTATAATAACTAAAGAGCTCTGAAAATACTGGAAGCATTCATATAAGTATGATTTCATAATGTGGATAATAGAGGATTTAAGAAATTGGCAGATGCAACTGCAGACTCATTTGTTATCATTTCTGTGAAGGGCAAGATAAATGAATAAAATGAGAAAAATGAAAAAAGAATGGCTAGCAATTTTAGGTAGTTTGCTGAATCTCCATACTAGGAAAGACTAAGCAAAAAAAAAAATTCTCGAAATATTATTTTGAAAGCACCTACAAGTGTATATGGTCTTTGTATACCAAATAACTTGGAATTATGAAGTGTCAAATAAGTCTAATCTTCTCTGATGATAAAATTGCTGACTTTATTTGAAACTATGGAATGAAAAATGAGGTAATAATCAGAAATTCTTAAGAAAAGGAGTAGAAAAAACAAAATTATAAGAGTTATGTTAAAAAATATTTTGAGGGCCTCCCTGGTGGCGCAGTGGTTGAGAGTCCGCCTGCCGATGCAGGGGATGCGGGTTCGTGCCCCGGTCCGGGAGGATCCCATATGCCGCGGAGCGGCTGGGCCCGTGAGCCATGGCTGCTGAGCCTGCGCGTCCGGAGCCTGTGCTCCACAACGGGAGAGGCCACAGCAGTGAGAGGCCTGCGTACCGCAAAAAAAAAAAAAAATTGAAACAAACATAAAATCCCCATTACTGGTACAGAGCTTTTAAAACTTTATTTTGGTTTTAAGTTTTAATAAATATTTATATGTTTACATAATTACTGACATAAGGAAGACACAATTGTAGGTCAACTTTCTTCATTCTTTCTTTATTAAGCATTATTCTATTTTGCTCCATCATCTTGTAATTATAATAGAGTAACTGTGTAACTTTCTACTAAGTGGATATTTCCTAAACTGTTTTCCTATTGTTAACAATTAAAGGTATTTCCAATTTTTTGTTATTACAAATGACATGACAATGAGCATCTTTATATAATAATTTTCTGGATTATAAATTATTTATTGGCATAAGCTTCCAGAATTAGAATTAATGTGTAAAAAGCTATTAACATTTTTATCTTGCTAGACATTGCCAAGTTACTTGTCAAAAGATGGAACCAAATTATATTGTAAAAATCTTTGCCAACGGAAGACATTATATATAATTTTTGATTTTGCTAAATTAATAAGTTGGAAACCTATGTTCCATTTCTTTGAATTCTTTGATAACAGAGTGCTGCTGGAGACTGGGAGGGCAGCCATGTCCGTGAAGGCTCCCCAGAGTTGGAGCGGGGAAGTGGAAAAAGGTCAAAAAAAAATACGAATTGTATTTTCCCTCCATTGTTATCTCTCACTCTCTTCTGCCTCTGTGTAACTTATATCCAGGTAGCTGGAGAAAAATCATGTGGCAGGGCAAATTGGTATTCCAATAAATTAATAATCACCAGCTTCAAATGGATTTTCAAGACTGGAAATATTGCTCTGACTTACAGTAAGCTCTTTCTATTTATCCTTAAGGACTATTTTCTTAGAAGCTTTACTTAACCTCCATCCTCTCTACTTCCTTCACTCTGAGCTGGTGAGGTGCTTCATAACTCATTAAGAACACAGAGGTCAGTAAATAGTCCACTGCCAAATCCATTAATTCATTAGCATTTGCGTTGACCTTTGTGTTCCCTTTTACTACAGGAGTGAAAGTTACAAGGCCGTGTGCACTACAGACAGAATTTCATTCTCCCTCATCTTCTCAAGTACTTCACAGCCCTGCATCTTCTACAGCCCATCTACTCCTTAGGAAGGATTCTTGCCAAAGTTCAACCTCATTCTAGACTAGTAACTCCACCTTAAAATGTTAAAAACTATACGTGTAACATGAAAGCCTCCCTCCTCCCCTAATCCCTGCGTATCTTCTTTAGCCAATTCATGTCTGAACTTTTCAAAATTGTTATCTTCATATATTGTTTCCATTTCCTCACGTCCCATGTACTCTATAATTTCCATCCATCTGACTTCTCTCACCGTAATCTCACTGCCCACTGTCCTGAAATTTTACTTATGAAGGTCACCAGCGATCCCCATGTCAGTATAGCCAATGAATAGTTTTTGTCCTATTTCTAGGCTCTTTCCTTCTTTAAAAAGGAAAAAGAATTAGAAACACAAAAACCATTTTTTTCTTCTATGCTTTTACACTCTCATCACCTTCTGTCTTGGTATATTTTATTGGCTTTCTGTGTTTAATCTGCTTTCTAACATTCTACTAGTTTCCTTTATCTTCAGTGGAATAAACCAGTATATGAAGGATTATTCTCAACAGGTAGTTCTCATAATAACGGTTCTAGTAGCAGCAGTCAACACTCTGTGATGCTTATCACGTGCCAGACACTATCCTAAGACACCGTTTAAATCCATATATATAGACACACACACACACACATATATGAGGGTTTCCTCACAGGCCTATGAAATAAGCCTATTATTATACCCATGTTACAAATGAGAAAACTGAGGCAATGAGAGGCCAAGGTCACATGATCAGTACTTGGTGAAGCCCCGCCTGAGTTAATGCTGGAACTTTAGAGTAGACAAGTTCATAATGTCTCACAGATTGGCCTTAAATGTGAGCAACATTTAATTAATGACTTGTGAAGTATCAGAAAATAATGGAACATTTTAAATTGATTGGGAACTACTAAGTCATGTATCAGTAACTAAGAAGGACTCTTATTGAATGAAATTATTTTTCATTATTCTTTTGAAAGGAGAATATTCTTGTGTGTTTCAGTTTTTTTTCATTCACATATTTATTCATTTATTAGACACACATTTCCTACACACCTTCTATGTGCCAGTGTCTGCTGCAAGCCTTGGAAGATTCAGTGGTGAGCAAAAAATTACAAAGTCCTTGCTCTTAAGCAAATGTCCAGTGGTGGAGGAAGACGGAGTAAACATGTAAATAAATTTTGTACAGCGACAGAAATACGACTGGACAATGGGACGGAGAGGCAGTGAGGAGGCAGGTCTCTTTGGTCAAGATAGTAGTGGTGGCGTTTGAACCGAGACCTTAATGATCAGAGGGAAATTGGTCTGGGTAGAAGGATTAGCCAATCTAAAGCCGGGAGAGCAAGAAGTAGAGCTTGTTGCATCTGAGGGACTGAAAAAGACAACTGTGCCTCGAACCCCATGAAGGTCAGGGAAAGATGTAGTAAGTGACCAGAGCCCATGGTCCCTGTGAGCCTGGCTAAGTAGCTGAAAATTTAATCTCTTTACAATAGACAGCCTTTAGAGGTCAGAAGCAGTGCAATAATAGCATCTGATTTGTGCTTTTTAAAAGACTACTTTGACTGCTGAGTGTCCTACAAAAGCAAAATACTTGTGTCTCTATGAAGTGCAGATAGTAAATTTTACAAAGCCCAATGAGCTCCTAAGCAGTTGGTTTACTAAGTGTAATCATTTATCTTAACTAGACTTCATTAATATAAGCTTGGTGACCTTGAGGCCCTGGGACATATTAGATTAGGGAAACCCAACTATTTTCAAATAGTGTGATTTGAAAAATTCTCAAAATTGTTGGGGTTCAGGAAGATTATTTTATTGCTGGGCCTGGATGGGAAGTTTAGAATAAGAAAAGAAAGTATGATGGCTGGCTTCCATCTATTCTCCCTTTCTGTGGGAGAAATATTGATGGGGTGACTACTTTGCTGTTGACCCAATGCTTAAATTTCAGAGCTAGTTCAATCCAGTAAATATTTGCTGAACAACTATTATATGTTAGGCACCTAGCTGAAACTGGGAATATAAAGAGAATAATTAATAATAAAAGCAGGTATTACTAACAAGAGACAGGCACTGTGCTAATGCTTAACATGCACCATCTCAAGTTACATTAATTTACACACTAACCATATGAGGTAGATGCATTTATTATACCATTTTCCGGGTGAGAAATCTAATCCCTTTAAGGATTAAGTTACTTCTCCAAGGTTACACAGCTAGTTAGGGGCATAGGCAGGATTTGAACGCAGGTCTGGTATCAGCACCAATTCTCTTAGCCATTATGCTCTATAAGGACCTTACTTGAGAAGTTCAGGATTATACATATATGGGTACAACCAACCCTAAGACCATCTGGCAAAACTGGCTGCTTGAGAAGTCCTGGATTTATGTAAGATGCTCTTGGAATGGAGAAGATCGTGAAGGAGGGTCCCCAAAACACACTCTCTATACTAAAGGACAACAGAAGAGAAAAAGAATTAGCCTACAGCAGTATGATATTGAGGACCAAGAAACAGTGTTTTTCTCTTTTGTGAATAGTTATTAAATTATTTCTACTTCAAAATATCAGAAAGAAATCACAGTACTATGGACAGTTTGCAGAGCCACCCTATCTTAGCGTGAATCCTGGCAGGTGTAGAGTTCATGGTATGACCCTGGCACCTAAGTGTAGTTAAGTAAGCTTTCATTTTTCTTTAGCCTTAAAGCAAAGTAGCTTTCTGATAGGTATAATTTAGGAAAGTCTTCAAAGAAAATATTTAAAGTCCACTATCTCAGAGAAAAGCAATTTTGCAAAAGATCTATCAGCAAAAGCAAGGCCAAACACACCAATTATTTAGTGAGACTTATGTGGTTATATCATTGCTCATGTTGTTTCTTTATGCATTTACCTGGAAGAAGGCTTTTAATGTTCAACAATTCTCAAAGAGATAAAGACCCACACTGATGTGTCAGAAAGAGCTTTGCCCTGGAATTAGATCAGTTTAGGCTTGGCTACTTACTAGAATTAGGTAACATTCTTAATCTTTCTGAACCTGTTTCCTATCTGCAAATAGGGATAACACTATCTATTACAGAGGGATGTGGTTAAATTAAATGACACATGTAAATGAAATATATCCTTCCAGACTGAGAACATACCTAGTAAATGTTAAGTGATCTGCAAATATTCTGCTTTCTTGAAATGGATGAAACCTGTGATCATGTTCTTAACCAATGGTCTAAATATCAAGACAATATTTAGTTAAAAGTTATATTTGTTCTTTCACTGTCCATCTGCATTTTAACATATTCTAACATATTCTCCTTGATCAATTGTGTCAATATTAGTAACATTTGTCATTTAAGCTATTACTGTTCATATGTTTAAAATATTTCAATGCGATATAAGTCATTACTCAAAGGGATGCCTAGCTGGCTTTGTCAAAGATTTACTTTAAGTAAAAATGAAAGACACATTTTTCATTTTCACCAAGCTTTATTGAACAGTGTATTCATTAACTGTATGAACTTTGTGGCCAACCCAATACAGTAGCCAAGACATGGAAACAACCTCAGTGATTTTTGTGGATGAATGGATGAAGAAAATGGGGTGCATACAACCTACTTTTATTCAGCCGTGATAAAGAAGGAAATCTGGCTATTTGTGACCACATGGGTGGATTTGGGGGGCATTATGCTAAATGAAATGTCAGACAGAGAAAGATAAATACTTTAGGATCTCATATGTGAAATCTAAAATACTGAACTCACGATAGAAAGAATGGAATGATGGTTGCCAGAGCTGGGGGCTGGAGGTGAGGAAAATGAGTGAAGATGATCAAAAGATAAAAACTTCTAGTTATAAGATAAGTGAGTAATCGTGATGTCATGTACAGCTTGGTCGCTACAGTTAACAATACCGTATTTTATGTTTGAAAGTTGCTAAGAGAGTAGATCTTGAAAGTTCTCATCACAAAAATAAAATTTGTAATTATGTGAATTAAGGTTAACTAAACTTATTGTGGTAGTCATTTCACACTATATATATATATATCAATCATCACATTGTACACCTTGGACAGATACAATATTATATATCAATTCAATCTCAATAAAACTGGAAAAATCTCATTTATAGTTTAGCATAAATATATCAAATGGGTTTCTTGACAAGATTAATAATAACTATAGATAAAAGGAAATAAGATATTGTTGTTGCTGTTGTTTGCTTTTCCAGAGTGCAAAACACTAAAAAGGGGGGAGGTGAGTATGGGCTTGCAAATGCTGCTTCATGGGCCCTAATGCTATGATACAGACATTTAGTCCAGATCTGAAAGAGAACTTGAGTCATTTCAACAAATCTGCCAAACAGTCATGTTCAAACATGAAGAGATATCAGTAAGTTCTTTTTCACACTGCAAGACATCTGCCTTCAGCTTTCAGCAAAACCTCAGTTTTTGGGTTATGAGGGTAACAGTTCTTAAGCAAGCAGCACAATGCTTCCACCAGTGCTTTCTCCCTATGATGAATAAGTTTTCAGTCTCCCCACCAGTGCTCATCCCTTCTCCCCTTAATGTCTTGGCCAAAATTCAACCATCAGCCCAGAAAACTCCTTCCCAGTTTCACTGACTGTACGTGACCACGTTATTTCAATCACCTTGGCACATTTATATTACCTACTTCCTAAGGTAGGTATTATATATATGAGATTTTAAATAAAAGAATGCCTGTAAAGTACTTAATGCCCAACTCCTAGCACAATATGAATATTCCGTAACTGCTGACCAGCATTATTATTATATCATTTACATGAAAACTAACCTGTACTTTCTTTCACACACCCATGTTCTTTGTCCCCAACTGGGGTAAAGGAAATAAATGAACATTTATTGATTATCTACAGTGAGAGTATAGAATGCAGTGTAGGCTATAGAATTAGTGGTGTTCAAGACTGAAACTGACCTGGATTTGAATTCCAGACCTCTCACTTACTTAGACTTTACGATGCCTCAGTTCCCTTACTGATAATTAGAGATAATAGACATTTTCAGGGACCACGGTAAGGATTAAAAATATTATAATGTTTGGATCCAGAAAGGGCATTCATTACCTCATTTAATGTAAACTCTGATTGAGTTTTGAGAATCTGATAACGGCTCTGCATCCTTTTGCTATTTGCTAACTATTCATAGCATTTTGCATATAATTCCAGGGCTTTGCTAATATGAAAATCAATCAAAGGCTTTAGTTGGCACTAAGAACTCAGAGAAATTGTTATGGGGCAAGAATTAGAATTCTTCTTGAAATACAGACTATCATCCTGGAGAAGAAAGAACAACATTTTAATGGGGTCAAATTTGGGTCAAAACTATGCACTTCCATAATGGTGTTTCTACCAGGTCTTGATTTGACTGGGATTGAAATTTCTGACATTACTGTCCCCATCACAGACTTGAAAACCTGGCAGACAATCAAGTGCAACCTACAGTTAAAGGTCGCTCATCTAAAAAAAAAATGGGTATGTTACTACCATTCTGACAAGAGCATTATGAAGATTAAGAAAAAGCACAAATAAACTCTCCTAACACCTGACAGCCAAGTAATACATCTTTCAGCTCTTTCAATTCTTTTTCCTTCTTACCTGCCTTATTTCCTTCCTTGCTCTGAGTTCTCACTGTTTCATGTCCCACAATGCTGAAGTCATTGTAATGCTTTTACTCAGAAATCTCATTTAACATTTAGCATAGTAAATAAGAAAGCCTAAGAAGTGATTGAGGTAAACTGCCATTATTACATCATTCTGATAACCTGATTTGTCCAGAAATGTAACTATGTGATTCTCCTTTACTTCTAGTTGCTCACCATTCATGGGCACAAATTGAGTGTATATCAGATATATTAAATTCCTGCAAAATTCTCTGTGGTGTGATTTGGGGTTCTATTTGTGTACCACAGCTTTCCTAAAACTAAACTATTATCATTTCTACTCCTCTTCTGTCTGAAAATCCTCAAAACATAATTTCTAATTAATAGTTATACTAATTGGCATTATAGTCATTCTTTTTTGCTTTTTCTCTGATTATAAGTATCTTCTGACGCTTAAGTCAATCAAATGGGTTCTCTACATATGAGGAAGTTCAAAGAGGAAAGTAGGAGGAGTAGGGTAAGAAGACATTCACACATAGAATTAGTGGAAGCCTTAGCAGTAACAAAGCTCGTGAAATTAGAGCTAATTAATTAGCAGTCAGGAAAATTTCATCATGTGTTGTCATTAATTGGTCAACGAGGGTAATTAGGCTTACAAACAATAGAAAGCAAAGAATGGAAAATCTATTGTTTCTGCCAGCTTCTCCTGCTTGTTATAAGCGTAATTTTCTCCTAGTTTATGAAACAATAACAGTTTGGTATTAGAATTTAAATGCCATCAATATAAGATATGGAGATATGTGAAGCCTACTACACTTGCTTCGTAAACTAGTAGTATAGCATCATAAATTCCACAGTAGAATGATTTAGTTGAAAGATAAAATTCATGCGGAGTACACTATTTGTTTAAACTTCAAAAGAATCAAAAAGGATTGCTATATCTTGGCACACTCTTCTTTGTAGAATATGTTAGAGCCGGCCTTTCCTTGATTAAGAGCTACTGTTCTGTAGAGAACACTTTTTTCATATTCATAATCATCAGGCAAATCAAGGATCTGACTTCCTTAGAATCAGTAAGTGTTTTTTTCCTCACTTCTTAACAAAGAACAGAACAGCTGATAAGAAAACTAAAATACCTCTTTTTATTGATGTATAGATGATTTACGATATTATATTAGTTTCAGGTGTACAACATAGTGATTCAATATTTTTATAGATTATACTACATTTAATTATTATAAAATGATGGCTATATTTCCCTGTGCTGAACAATAAAATCCCTCTTTTGTTAAAAAAAATAGCAAATGATGGAATGTTAGAAAATTAATTTATTTCCCATGAATAATGATCAATAACTATGGGACACTGGCCCATGTAAATTAAGAGGCTTCTTTTTCCATGTGATTCTGAATACAAAATGTATCCATATTCAGGAATCGTTTTCAAAGTGAATTTTTTTTGGTACCTTAATAATCATAATGGGTAGTAACATCAATTTGTTTTAACACTTATGTAGATAAGTGTTGAATATAAAATGATAAAACGTAGGGTCTTTTCACTTTTTAATTTTAACTCTGTATATGAGACAAAGAAAACGAACTTCTTTCTATCATACTGTAGTTTTTGCTCAACTACTACGACCAAAATCCTTGAAAGAGAGAATTACCTGTTTGTGTCCTTTCAGAACAACCCCCTTGCATACCAGGGCCATAAAAAAACAATAGCCTTGGGCTTCCCTGGTGGCACAGTGGTTGACAGTCCGCCTGCCGATGCAGGGGACACGGGTTCGTGCCCCGGTCCGGGAGGATCCCACATGCCGCAGACCGGCTGGGCCCGTGAGCCATGGCCGCTGAGCCTGCGCGTCCGGAGCCTGTGCTCCGCAACGGGAGAGGCCACAACAGTGAGAGGCCCGCGTACCACAAAAAAAAACAAAAACAAAAACAAAACAATAGCCTTGAGAGACCATTCAAGGAAATCATTGTTATTGATTCATCCCTCAAATAGGACCCAATTGAGCAACAAAGTGATGCTGAAGTTTATCGTTTCTTCTCAGTGAATTTATAACTCTGGAAGATTTAAATGTCTTTTCCTAGATGACAGAGGTGGCTTCTATACACATACACAACGGACACATACACACAAATAACATCCTCATATCCATTTTACATCTGTCATTCCACTCTGAATTCTCCCTGCCATTAACCAACTCAAATGCCACATTATTCAACTCCTTCCCCTTGCTGGTTGGATTGGGTTCAGGAAACAGGGAGTAATTTTTTTTTTTTTTCTTTTTGCAGTATGCGGGCCTCTCACCGTTGTGGCCTCTCCCGTTGCGGAGCACAGGCTCCGGACGCACAGGCTCAGCGGCCGTGGCTCACGGGCCCAGCCGCTCCGCGGCATATGGGATCCTCCCGGACAGGGGCACGAACCCGCGTCCCCTGCATCGGCAGGCGGACTCTCAACCACTGCGCCACCAGGGAGGCCCAGGGAGTAATTTTAATGTCCTCTTTAGTAAACCTACACCCTATTTATGAACTAAGAGGAAGTAGTTTTGGTTTCTATTTTCTGATATCTTGAGCCTTTCGTATGGTTGCATCTCTCCAACTATATAGCTTGCAGAATTAGTATTATGACTAGAGATGCAGAAAAGTTTTGATGCCTAAAAATGTCTTCTCATCTACTAACTGATGGTTGGCACTCAACTCTCATCCCTTTATCTCGGAATCTCATCCCTTTAGCTTAAATCTTTTTTTCCCATTAAAATTCAAATACTGGTTGTGCTTTAAGATCGTAGTCATTTCTACCTCAGCCTGAATGATCCAAAAGCAAGTTTTGATGATGTGCAAGAGGGAAGAGAACTTGAGGGCATAAGTGTTCTGCAGAGGGTATCAGGGAATAGAGAAGACAGAGCAATAAATAGACTCACAGGGGAAACTCAGAAAGTGGAGCTTGATGAAACAAGCAAACATCACGGTTTTGCTAAGGTCTATTCTAATTAGTTGTTATTCGTGTGTAAAAGTTTGCCTAAAAAGCAGAACCTATGAGTGATTTGTGCCCCTGCATATTACGGATGTATAATATAATTCAAACAGTGCAAGGAACACACAGATTACCACATGGCCTCAGCCATGCTCCATTTTGTAGTCTGCCCACTTTGAGCATCAGAAAATGGATTGTAGAAATCTGGCTCATCTTATTTTAAACTTCTCATTCCCCAAATTTGAAATAGTATTTATTTAAAAACTAGGCTCTTTATAAAGATCGCAAAAACACTATAAAGTATTCATTGAAAAGAACCTAACATTTACTACTGTAGTACATTATGTACAATTTATTGACTATTTCTACTGAATATACATTTATGTATTACATAACCTAACATTTATATTAAGTATAACTATAATATGATTCTTGTGTCAACCTTGACAAAGCTGGTGAAATCCTCTGCTACAAAAATATGTCTCTGCCTTCTATTTTTGTTTCAGTATTAGTTTCCACATTTGCCAGCAAGATACTTTTCATCCTACTAAACTAATAGGCCACTTAGTTGAATACTGGATAAAATACAAATTGCAGAGAATTCTCCATTTTTGTTTATAATTTTAAAAATTTCAACTAAAAGTGCAAAGCTTTTATCAGTTTCTGTAGCTTGCTCTCTTCCTAAACCTACTTGCTTCTTCCATCAATATTTAAGTTTCTGGTTTTAAATAACTGTGACTCTCCTTTAATGTGTTCTCTGTTAAAGGCTTTCTCTCCCTTTAGAATTGTTAGTGGAAGTGGTATTTTTGTGGGAAGAAAACTGCATCTTCTCTACTACTCAGCTGTCAGGACTACAGAGCTACATCCTCAGTTGTATAATCAAAAACCTGGCCTGGCATCAACTAGTGAGATTAAAAACCACTTTTTCAAATTCCTTGCAATTAAAATATTTACATCAACTTCTCTTGGTTTTAACAATAGCATATAGAACCCAGTGTGGGTGTGGCTCATGATTCTGCTTCTCTGACTCATGATCTTAGACTTCTTGCTTCCAACTTCCTAATGAATGTGCCCTTTAGCAATTGCTGGGGGCCAGGTTTGTTTACTGCTACTCCTTTCCAACAGTTCAAGGCCATGAGGCATCTCTTGAATGTATTTCTTTGCTACAAAGTATTTCTCTCCCCTGCCCTCACCCCACTCTCAGGTTCTGTTGCTTATTTAAGATTTGCATCTGTAAAGAGTCCTTTGGGTTTGTTTCCTTGGTGGACTGGCTGTCTTCCAAGATTTTGTTGTTAATATCGTCTGACATTTTAAAGATGACCTTTCGGTGTTGTTATAAAACTTCTCAAGGAAAGGAAAACAGAAGTGCTCATCTAACCCTCTTCTAAAGACTATGCAAAAAAGCCAGTTGTTTTAAAACATTATGGCTGGTGATATAAATGCCTGCAGCATATTATATCTACACCTGCATGTTTTTAACTTCCAGAAACTAAAAATCACCTCTGCAACATGCAATCAGCCATGAAGAAAGAAACAAACAAAAACCCAGTATTGAAAATTTTCTGCCTGATACTTGAATGTATTGGCGAACAAGCCTGCTACTTCTAGTATTTACATAAAGACAGTAGTCAAATAACCAATGCAGTCAAACAAACAATTCTTCTGTGAGAAAAAAGAATGATGCTACTTAAGAGTTGATGGACATGAACTTTAGGAATTTTAGAGCTGAAAATAATCTTGGAGGCCTCCTTTTAGAGATGAGGAATATGAGGTCTATGGTGGTTAAGTGAATTGTCCAAGCCAGAGATGGGACTAGGGTCAAAGTTGAGGTCTTCTGCCAGGATGTTGAGCTTACTCTTTGAACTTGCTGGGTGTTTACATATTGCATCAACAGAGCCCAAATGTACTGGATTTTCTTCCATTTACTAATAGAAGGAAGTTAGTGCCTTTACAGGTATTGTTGTATAAAATCAGCCCATTCAGCCAAAAATTAGTCAATCTAGGAGTCCCAAAGAGACAATGCTTTGCAGGCTTTTTCTTTTCTTTTCTTTTTTTTTTTTTCCACTGGAAATGGGAATTAGATAGATAATGCATGTTTGTGTGTATGTATGTATACATATATATATATATATATATATATACACTTATATCTTGTTCAAATTTAAAAGAATACAATTTTTATAGTCTACTTATGTATGACATAAAAATAGAACATCGTTAATCAAATACATTTGCAGTATTTATTTTTGTAAGTAACTTCCTTTCTTTATATATCTATACAGTTTTAAAGATAATGGGACGACACAGAAATATTATTCATTTTCAAGCTAACACTGATAAATAATGTTTTGTAAGTGCCCTAAATTATGTAAAGACTAAAAGTTCCATTGTTCTATCTATCCTATGGAAAGTGGTTGATGTTTAGCTATGAAATAATGTATCAATCTCAGGAAACAATTCTTAGGTTAAAAAACTCATTTTCCCTATGATGTCCTTTCACAAAGATTTAATTCAAAGAATTTGCCTTTGTAAGATCTCCATCACTTTTCACCATTGTTCCCATGCATGTTCCTGTTAAGAGTGCCTGATTCTGTTGCTAAGCAACCTTGCAGTCTTGTTGGGTCATGATGGTGAACTAATAATTATTTAAAATGTGTGTTTGGATAGGGTCTTTTAAAGAATATCGTGATACTTTTGTGTAAGAGGCTGGGTAAGAGGGTTCTTCATTTCAACTTACAGTTCTACAGGAATATAAGTGATAGAATGATGTTTTCCAGAAGAGGTGGAAGAATGCCAAGAGTACACTAAAAAGCACTAGCTCTTACTTCCTCCTGTTATGCTTTGTTTCTAGAAAAGGGTAAAAGTCAGTCAGATGACAAGTCAAGAAATTTAGCAAAGGATTTCAAAGAAATAAGAGGAACATCAATATTCCTTTTATTGACTAGATTAAATTATTATGTTTTTCCTCCTCATCCCAAATTCTTAAGAAAAATTGTCAAGCCATATTATGTTGAAAAATAAGTCCCATGTAAGTGAGACATGGGTATTTGAATTTTATCAGGCTTCCAGATAAAACTAAATTGTTGATTAAATCCTCTCCATCCTGCTTGCTCTTGTCCCAGACATCCCTCTCCAGTTCAGGAATATCCTCCTTTAAATAGCTTATTTAACCATATGGGACTGATGCCAGTAGCCTTAATATTTTCTGTACGGTATACTGGGATATATAAGGGGACTACCATCATATCTCTAGCATGTAGTGAGAGTTGGTAAATAGCATTCCCAGTGTGTATCTGGAAAAACAAAAAGGTTGTTCCTTTAAACCATCTTTTTTGGTGATAAAGCAAAGAATCAAAGGTATTTCATTACTAAAGAATCAGAGAATGTCCTAACTCTAAGAGAAGAGCACTTCTAACGTCATCTCAATATCCATCCAATCCAGAAGCAGAGCTGATGGTGCCACCAAGAGACAGAGTCTCCTTGTGGTGACACCACCTTCAAAAGTTTTGGAAGGTACCCCCAAACATCACCCGTTTTCTTTACACCCTTGCTTGTCTCTAGTATTTAAAGATACATCTGATACTTATTGATTCTATTTATATTTTGAGGGTGATCCCTTCTTAGGGATATCATCTCATATGCAAAGTTAAAAGTATTGATCATTTTTCTCTCCTAAACTTAAACTATTATAATTTACGTTTAAGGCAGCCACGTTTAATAGCTTTATGACTTGGGGCCATAAAGGTGAGTGTTTCAATCTTGGTTCACTGTTCTGTAGGTGGTATATGGCCACTCCAGGAATCAGTTTTCTTACTTATAAAATAGGGTTTGCAGTGCTTTCTTCACAGATAAACGATTCAATTTGATATGCTAACATAGTGTCTACCATATAGTGTACATTAAATGTGAGCCCTCTTTCCTATCTCCACTGGGTGTGGCCAACTTCTAGTTTTCTAGGATTTACTAGAAAATTTCATACCTTCTAGGAATATATGGCTTCTGATCATATTCCCTTACCATCTTCATTTTACTAAACTAAAGGCTCTTAATTTTTTTGTAATTCCCACATTCTTATTTCCTATCTCAGTTACTTTTCTGTTAATTTTATAGAATTCAGTTTATTTTAGCAGGCATTCATTGAGGTAAGGGGAATTACAGTAGGTCCTATGGTTACAAATGTAAACAGGATCCCTGTTCTCAGGTACCTTACAGTCTAGTGTCAAGAGTAGTAAACAGACAAAAAATTGCAATTTGACCCGATAAATTCTGTGATATTGGTAAGCCTGTGACAACACAAGTGAAAGACCTAAATCAGATTAGGGAGGATGGGAAATTAAAGGTAAAGGAGCTGGTCGTACTTGTAGGCTTTTCTCTAGAGTTGGCAAACATCTGTACCTGTGTTCAAGGTTTAGATTGACCAAGACAGCCTTAACATTCCTTTCAGCTTAATAAAACTTTAGACAGGTTTCTTCCTGACTTATAGGCCCTTGACCTCCCCTTATTGAGAACATTTACTCTAAAAAACATGCAAATTCTTTTTTCACCCCTTTGACACGTAAATCTTCTTCTAGTAATCTTGCCAGATTTACAACCCAGGAATGTCTTTCTCACGGACATGGGAGCCATTTTTCGAAATGTAATCATCAAGAAAGATAGCACCACATTCTCTGTGGGACGGCAAGAGTCTAACTTCAATAAGTGCTGATTAGCAAACACAGATGGCCTAATCACATTAACCAGTCTCCTCCTAATGTCCTCCAGTACCAGTCCACTAGCTCACTCCAGAATTGATAAACTGTCCCACCTTTTGTTTCAGCAGAGTTTAGTCCAATCTCTCTCTCCAACTGCAATCGTTTTCAATAAACTTTCCCTTGCCTGTTTTAAGTCTGTCCTTGGACAGGATGCATCCAGGTTGTGTACAAGGGGAAAAAACGGATTTTTGCCCAATAATCTACTCACTGATGCCTGGCACTTGGTCAACTTTTGTAATTGCTGATTAAAATAAGTCCATCATGTCAATGTCTAGGGGGAAATGTTTTCAATGGCTCTAAACACTTTGAGCAGTGATAAATGAAATCTCTGAGTTCACCATCTTCTAACTGGAACTAGAATTATTTTTCCAAAAATATATTGCTTTACACTTATGCACAAAATGAGCCTCTGCCTCAAAGAGACTCTGAGCAGGCTCAAGTATCCACTCATCCTAATAGCTTTATACTCATTCTTTTGGTATTTCAATTATCTCAAGTGTTCAGAATCATGAATAAAGTTGGGAGCAATTCGTGAGGATGTTAATCAAGTATAAATTACTCAACAAGGGCTCCCCTTATTATACTCTCCATGAAGCTCTCTAGAGGATCAGCTCAGGTACTGGCCTCAGGCACAGTCTAGATTGAGAGAGGATTTCAAATAATTGATGGTTTTAGCCAAAATTTTGAATTCTAAAAATGGATGGAAATTTGGAAATTCTAAATCAATCATAGCAAATTACAAATTATCATCAAGAAAGACTGCATAATAAAAATTTCTAAAGGTTACTGTAGAAATTAAGCTTAAATTCAAATTTCATTCTAAGGTAAATAAAAATATGTATTCCATTTTCTTTTTTCATTATAAAATTTATAAAACCAGAATTTTCCTTCTAATGTGCACATTTGGTGTACTTGCTTTTTATTTCCAAAAAAAGTTTCCCTAACTTAGGGACATATACAACATATGGTACCTTAGAATTAAGGAAATATGGGAGAATGATTTTGATTACCTCCTCATGCTACATGAAAATTCATTACTTCAAACTTTCTTGAACAGTTTTTTTAAAAGATGCCAGTTACCTAACTCATACAAACACCCATATACATATGTACATCTTTCTTGTTGGGGAACAGACTTATATTAGTGTAAATAAGTGGTCATTAAAGTTAATGTGTTCCTTTTATATAGTTATAATTTAAGATATAGTAGAAATTCGTTTGAATATGATATATACCTTTTAAAAATATATTAGAGACTTATAGAACCACCTCACAGTGACTATATTTGTCCATTATGAGGTTTAGAATATACTTTACTACTTAAATGAGTTGAGTATGATATTTTATCATTATACCTTTGCTTTTATCATATATTGTGGATGTAGAGTCTTTGGTCAGAAACATACCCTCTATATTATAAAAACATCATTATAGAAAAATGTAGTATTCTTTTAATATATAATTTAACATGAAACTAGGACAGATTTTCAGCAAAAGAAGGGAGCTGCATATAGTTGGCTTTTACTGGCAGGCCTCTTTCTGCCCAGTAATTACCCAGTCTTTACATACATGTTACAGTTAGTTCAGTGCTTTTAAGGAAATCCAGCTTTCTTTGCTCTCTGATCTTTTCTTCTCACAAAATACTTAGCAAACACATAGCTATTAGCTCCATAGGAACTGGTTGTATACATCAGTATTTTTCACAAGCCCACTTAACCAAGGTACCAAGTAATTTGACTAGAATCCAAACCAAATCAGTTGAAGAGCTAAATGTGCAAAAAATCCTGTAACACACTAGATTCCAATGAGCCACAGTTTTATTAACACTGCATCACTTAGCAAACTCAGATGGGGTCTTTGGGTCTTTATGTTGAGTTTCTTTAATTGGCAAATGCTTAAGAGCACACTTTATTTATTGATTGATTGATTGATTAAAGAATCATCTTTTTTAAAAAATTTATTTATTTTTGGCTGTGTTGGATCTTCGTTGCTGCACGTGGACTTTCTCTAGTTGCGGGGAGTGGGGGCTACTCTTCGTTGTGGTGCGCGGGCTTCTCATTGCGGTGCCTTCTCTTGTTGCAGAGCACGGGCTCTAGGCACGTGGGCATCAGTAGTTGTGGCGCATGGGCTTAGTTGCTCCACGGCATGTGGGATCCTCCCGGACCAGGGCTCGAACCTGTGTCCCCTGCATTGACAGGCGGATTCTTAACCACTGTGCCACCAGGGAAGTCCCTAAGAGCCCACTTTAAATGCAGTTACACAATGACATCATGATAAGAAATGCTATAGGAATATAGGCATAGAAAAAAAATTATCATCACTCACATATGCCCTGAGCATTTTCTGCTGGAGAATCTGAACTTCATAATGAGGGTACTAATATAGTACCTGCTTCTGATAGTAAGTTCTTATCACTTGAGAAATATCATTAAACGTTATATCTCTGCAGCTTAATCCTTCTTAACCTGAAATATACCTTTAGAAATAATATTTTAACAGTTTGAGAAAATTCAGCTATTACATAGCTATTTACCTAAATATTTACGTGAGATAATTATGAAAGCATTCTATTAATAATTTTTTGAAGACATTGTAATAACAATTTAGTCTTAGAATTTTAGAAAAAAAAATAAACCAATAAAGGTACTTCTTCTGGTTCAAACTGTACAAATGAAAATTCTGAAGCTAAGTAAATTGGGCAAAGTATGTTGCTGTTTCATAAGTTAATGAAAGTAAATTTATTTATTAAATTTTTATTTATTTATATTTTCATGGGTTTATAACACATAAGGTTCATGTGTATAATATTATATTTTGACATTTATATAAACTACAGTGTGCTCACCACCAAAAGGTTGTCAACTGTCATCATATTGTTGACCCCCTTTACCCATCTTGCCCTCCCTCCACCCCCTTCTCCTCTGCTAACCACTACTCTGTTCTCTGTATCTACTTGTTTCAGTTTGGTTTCTTCATTCATTTTGTTTTGCTTGTTTTTATATGCCACATATGAGTTAAATCATATGGTATTGGTCTTTCTCCATCTGGTTTATTTCACTTAACGTAATACCCACATGGTCCATCCATGTTGTCCCAAATGCCAAGATTTCATCTTTTTATGGCTATTATTCCATTGTAAGTGTGTGTGTATCTTCTTTATCCATTCATCCATCAGTGGACACTTAGGTTGTCTCCATATCTTGTCTATTCTAAATAATGCTGTGATGAACACAGGGGTGCATATATCTTTTCAGATTAGTGTTTTTGTATTCCTTGGATAAACACCCACAAGCGGAATAGCTACATCACATGATAGTTCTATTCTTAATTTTTTGAGGAATCTCCATGTGATTTACCATAGTGGCTGCACTAATTTACATTCCCACCAAAAGTGCACAAGGGTTCCCTTTTCTTCACTTCCTCTCCAGCACTTATTTCTTGTCTTTTTGATAATAGCCATTCTAATGGGTGTGAAATGATATCTCCCTGTGGTTTTGATTTACATTTCCCTGATAATTAGTGATGTTGAACATTTTTTACATGCTTGTTGGCCATCTATATACCTTCTTTGGAAAAATATCTATTCAGTTTCTCTGCTCATTTTTTAATTGGATTGTTAGCTTTTTTGTTGTTGAGTTGCATGAATTCTTTATCTATTTTGGATATTAGATACATGATTTGCAAATATCTTCTCCCATTTGGTAGGTTTTCATTTTGTTGATGTTTCCTTTGTTGTACAGAAGCTTTTTAGTTTGATAATAGTCCCATTTGTTTAGTTATGCTTTTGTCTCCTTGCCTGAGGAGGCATATGCAGAAAGATAGTGCTAAAACCAAAGTCAAAGCGAATACTGCCTATGTTTTCTTTCAGGAGTTTTATTGTTTCAGATCTTACATTGGAGTCTCTAATCCATTTTGAGTTGATATCTATGTATGGTATAAGATAGTGGTCTAATCTCATTCTTTTGCACGTGGCTATCCAGAAAAACTAAATTTAGATGCTCTCCATCCTTTCATCAAATTTTAAACCCATTCAGATTAATCTGCAAAACTTCATCAAGAGGTTTGAAGGTAGAGAACTTTTTACTCTCTAGCTGATTTTTAAGAGTGATTAGGGCAGATTTAGATATCAAATTACTGCAAAAAACGTTCTGGCTAGTCCATGTCAGTCATTTTCCTAAATTTCAAGGTTATTGATTGCTCAACTTATCTTATGACTTTAAATTTGAAAGCCTCAAATTAGCAACAAGTTTTCATAGGATTCAAAGCAGTAGTGGTTTTACAGAATGATTCTATTAAATTAATCTTTTCCTCATTTGAAACATACATGATTAAGATACATATTAATTTATTCAGAAAAGTCATACATTTTTTCAATGGAAAAACTCTTCCCTTCTGTGCTCCCTAGGGCTATTTGTGTGCAAAATTTAACAAATATTGGTTCAACTCTTTTTTTTTCTGATTCAAAACTTCAGCATGAGTGAGGATTAGTTGGATGGCTAACAGAGACAGTAATCTCCTCAAACATCTTTTAACCCACTTGTACATTCTACATGAAGCAGCAGCTCAGTAACTGTTGAATGAACGAGTGGACAGATCCCACTTACCCAGAAGACAGAATTCTTCTTTAAGAATTTGAGGTTTAATTTTGTGGTCAAATGTTTAGAAATGGAAATCGAACTCAAAGTTCCACTTGACTTATAACGTGACTTCTGTTCTCAGCAGATGGTTAAAAAGGTTAGTTCTACCAGTGGCTTCAGAAAACATACAAAAGGTGTTAGCAGAACCATGATATTTACGGTACATATTTGATTGTTTCAAGAACTGAGCGAACAGGTAGTACTTGTAAGGGCAATCAGGTGCCAGTTTCAATGGTCAGGCCTGAACCGCAGGGGTTTCCCACTCCGCCCGCTGCTTGTGAATTCTGGCTTCACTCATTATGCCTCCTGATGCTGCCACACAGCTTCTTAGTTTGAGGTAACAGGTGATCTGACTATGCTTTTTTGTTTGTTTGTTTCTCTAACGTTACACAGAAAGCTAGAGTCAAAAATGTGTGTGTAGTCTGAGAATGATACTTTGGATATATTGCTATTTATGATAAGCCCAGACTGACATGTTTACCTCGAACTGGAAAAAAATTGCTAACTAGAATATCCCCCGTAAAAGTAATTACTGACAATGTCTTCCTCCTTAAACACATGGACCTATATCAAGGCTGCTTATCTGTGCAAGATACCAAAGTTGTTACCACAGGACTATGCTATCAGAAGCAGATTTTCTGCCAGTGGGCTGGGCCAGCTTTTGCAAACTACAGGAAACCTGGGTTCATAAAATAACCTAAGGGACACTCCTGGTCTCAACTCAAACAGAATGGGCTTAATACATAAATCCTTGCAGGAAGTTTGGACACTGAAATGATCTCTCACTGAGGATGGCGATTCAGCTTAACAAATGAGGCAATGAGACTGATGGAATACGCCCTTTCCAAGGAAGAAGTTACAATGATTTCCGTTGATACTATCAGTATTTCCACAGTCCTGTTTCCAGGAGGTTATATATAGTATCACAGAAGAACCCTGAGAACAGATAATCAAGCCTTTATAAAGAATCAGAGAAATATACTAAATGTCTCTTAACAAGGAGAATTGAACTTTTTTACTTATAATAACCATTATTATCATTATAGAATTATTATATTGTTCTTAATATTTTATTATTAAATAAATATTATCTGCATGGAAGGCAGATTGGCATCACATAAGTGTTACGTCACTGAAAACTAATCAATACACACACACAAAATAATGTGCTAAGGCTACACTAGGGAGTCTCACTACACTAGGGAGTCTCACTTCTGATCTCAAGGTTATGCCAGTTTATCCCAAGTTCTCAACAAAACTCTTTATCAAACTTATTGTATCTTATCCCTCACTGTATCAGAACTGTTTCAAAAGGGATCTTGTTAGTCATTTTCCTTAAAAAAAAAAAAAAGAGAAATCCAAGTCATGCCTTTTCTATGAAATCTTTGGAGGTTGCTATGACAATGTTATTTGTAGCTCAGCCCACAATTCATATTCTTCAGCTTTTACCCAAAGTAACCCGGTTCTGCTTGCTAGGTATCATCTTCTAAGTCTCCAAGAGATATTGCCAAAGTTTTCTCCAGAGACTGGGATTGGAAAAATGACGGCATTATTAAATGCTGCACTTTACAAAAATCATTTCTATTTTGAGCACCCTAACATAGTTATCTTCATTTTGATTAATCCTTTTTTTTTAAACAAGGATGTACATTTTTACATGGTTGCAATTACAGCAAACACAGGGTTTTGTGTTATTCCTTCACTATTTCCAATAACGAAAGCATTTTTCATATATTACAATTGGGGGATTATTTTAATGTTAAAGAATACATGATATTTAATGGATACAATCTATATTTAATTTAATCAGATTCCTATTACTAGCCGTTTGTCTTCATTTTTTCCTTATTACAGATAGATTCACAAATAACATTATTATGAATATTTTTTTCCTCTACAGAATTGTTTCTTTGAATGAGACAGGGGTGATGGTTGTTTGGCTTGTATCGACAGTATTTATAAAAGTGTAAATCTGAATGTGTTTAGGTGAGGCAAGTACAGTAACCTGTATTCCTATTGCCTTCCCCCCCCAGGCCAACATGGCACATTTAGACTACTTGCTTGACCCTGAAAGCATGTGAATTTTTGACTCCTGGATTACTGGGTCAAAGGCATAACTATCTTTATGACTTTCAATAACAATGATCATTTAACTCTTCTAAACCAGTTATACATGTATTTCAATGTCACCAACTTTCATTTATTTGAGTACTTTCCAAACCTTAGGTGCTGTATACGCATTGGGGACACCATGATGAAGACAATGAACAGGGAGTTACAATGCAGTCTGAATTAATAGAACTTAGAATAGGGTACTAAGGGAACCCATAAGAGAGGCAGGAACAAGTCTTCTCCAAATCGGGTCATTACATGGGGAAGTGGTGGCAAGTAGAAGAACGGAGGAAGGAGAGAACTCCAGGCAAAGAGAGCACCACATGCAATGGCCTGGAAAACATAAGGCAAGCATATTTTAAGTATTATGAGAATGTAGAGGGTGAGGTTAGTGTTGAAAGACATGGATATATATGAAAAGGCATATATATATATATGATTTTGTAACGTAGTCATCATTAGGCATCACTTAATAATTTTTTGTCAAATTTATTAACTATATAAACATGTTATACATGTAAAGTAGATTTAATATGCATCACATCTAAGAAAATCCAATTCCTGACATAATCAGCAGAATGAAAAGTGACAGAGATTAGAAAACTCCCCAGCACTTGAGAGAAGAGAGGTTTGTGCAGTTTGATGGCAGCACAGGCCCATGTGTAGGAGAAGGGGAGGTGATGGAGCAGCAGGGATAGCTTAGAACAGTTGGAGTGCCTGGAGGGCCAGGCCAAGGAGTTCACTTTGTATTAACTCAATGGTCAATGAAATTACATAGCAATTTTAGAGGAAACAAAATTATAATTAAAACTGTAGAGGAAACACTAATTCCTTTCACTAAAGCAAAAGTCAGAACATCCTGGTGTCAGCACTGGAAAACAATCTCCAGGTAATTGAAGCAGGAAAACCACATCCATTTAGGGGTTCTCTCATTTTCATTATGACTGCTACCACCATAGCAGCCTCTAGGCCTCCATTCTAACACTTTTGTCCAGGTATGGAGCAATCAAAAACATCTCGCTTTGTTTCACTTTAGTACAAATGATATAGAAAAGACATCAAAAGAATTTATTAAGTGATAAGAGAGAATAACTGGGAAACAGAGGGTGTATGAAATATATAAACAGTCTAGTTTACAAAGAACTACTTTATTCTTTAGAGAACATTGTCAGCCCATAGTCCATGTTATTCTACATTGGACACCAAGTATCTCTTAAACCTATGAAATAATATGTAAGACATTATGTGCATTTATATAGTCTTTGTATAAAGGATGTCATGGAAGAGGACCTCTACCAATAGATAGAAAAGAAATTCTTGCAATTGTCTGTTATGCAAGCCAAAAGCAGATGGGGTAATTTGCCAGAAATAATACTATAAGGGATATAAGTAATTTGGTCCAAGTACACTGCTCTCTGGGTTGCATTATTCAAAAGTAAATTTTAGAACGTCTGGAAGCAGAGGTCTTACCCAGTGTTCGAGACATATGAGGTCTCTGAGAATTTCTCTGAAATCACACTGAACATCTTGTGTACATGTATGTGTGTGTGTATATCTCCTGGGAAGTCTTTAAAAGGCTCATAAGCTCTTTTATGGCACTTCTTCATTTCACTTCTGGGCTGGGCCTCCCCATTTATGAAAGCAGAAGTTTCAGCCTCGGAGACTTTGGGCACAAGTCAGCAGGTGGTGACAGCTTTCTCTTCCAACACTGCATCTTTTAAGCATTCTTAAGAAAGCAAGCAGCCATCAGTTATGAACATCATTCAGGTGACGTGCTGTATGTATGAACTGTATTTGAGATTAAAAGACGGGGAAGAGATGGGAAGTGAGTAGACATGAGACTATTATAGGGCTCAGGAGAAAAGTGGCAGAATCTAATTACGATGGGATGAGTGGGAATACAGAAATGAGGATGGGCAGAGGATGCACATCTTGGTATTTGGTATATGCCGCAGGGTTTTTTTCACCAAGTTGTCATTCTGTGTTTGGAAAACAAAATTGGGGGAAAAATGAAATCAAAGAGTAAGTCAGTGCTTGGCATATAATAGGAATGTAATAAATTTTGGAAAGACTCACACTACCATGGTGAAACTTTTAGTATTAAACATATATTCATTTGCAGAACAGACAGTAGTTGGACTTTTATATTACTAATGCTTACAATACTTCAACTTCTGGTCATCTTATACAAGTTCATTAGACCACTGATCGTTGTTGCAGTAGAGTTCTGAAAGTTTAATTTTGAGATGTGAATGAGAAATAAGGTCATGGCATAGATGCAGACAGGCAATGAAACTATAAAATTGGTAAGCTTGGTCTATGAGAACCTATATGAGCAAAGAATCTGAAAAAGAATAGATATATGTATATGTATAACTGAATCACTTTGCTGTACACCTAAAACTAACACACTGTAAATCAACTATACTTCAATAAAATTAATTTATTTTAATTAATTAAAATTAAAAAATGGTAAGCTTGGTGAACTGTAGTTGACCTCGTTCAGGAAAGTAGAAGCGGGCACTGGTTCTGGAGGATACAGGAGTGGTTTGCATAGAGAGAGGGCCAACTTTACTTCCTAACAGTAAGTTAAAATTAGGGGAATGCAGAGATCATAGAATAATAATCAGAAAGTGGCATAAATGTAAGAAGCAGTCTGGCTCTTCTTATACTAGAGAAAGAGAAAGGTAAATTTGTGGTGGAGATGGTAGGGGAATCATTTGAAACAATCCAGATTTCAATTGAAGTGAAGAGGTCAGAAAATATTAAGGATAAATAAAGCTTAGTTTATTCATTAGGAACATGGAAGTTAGAGTTAGTAAAAACCAGTCTCAAAATGATAATTCTCTAATTTGATAATTCTGAACTAATCAGAAAAAAATATGAACTATAGTGCACATTAAGTCAATGTTGAGGAAAACGATGTATTTATTTGAGTACAATTCAGTTGTTATTTTACAATGCTTTAACAAAAGTACACGTTAAATACATCGAATTTTATATATACTGTAAGTATACTTTTTAGCATAGAAAATTACAAAATTATCTAATCACTTAAAAGAAAATAGCATTATCCTTCTCACAAAGTTCTGAAATTAAAGAAAACAATTATGAAGATATAAACTATTCACTGAAGTTTCTGAAATAATCAGAAAGCTTGAATCAAAGAGAGATTACATTTAAGGAGGATGTGTTATTGTTTAATTCAGTGGTTAAAGAAATAGAAAAATTAAATGGGAGCACTTTTCTGTTAAACTTTCTCCTCTGGCGGCTGGTATAAATAAGGGAGCTAGTATGGACCCTCCATTTCCCTTGAACAGGTGTTAACTTCTTCCTAGAGGGTTTAACTTCATGGTTAAGAGCATGGCCTCTGGGCTCAAATCTTTTGTGCCTGAATCCTAGACATGTCACTTGTTAAGTTTGCAACTTTTGGCAAGTTTCTAACTTTCTCTAAGTCTCAGTATTTAACTGTGTAATGTGGATAATATTTGTGAGGGTTAAATGCCACTGACAAACGGTAATTGGTATACATTTAAGCGCTCAATAAATTTGTCTATCAGGAGGAGTTTGGACATAGAGGGAGATGGTAGATAGATTCTGAAGGGAAATGTGAGAATGCGTTTAGAATGAACAGTTTCGAGGAAGATAACAACTGAAACGGGGGTCCTCCTTCCTATTCAGCTGCTAGAAAAAGAGGTGTGTTTAACAGGACAGAGAAAACAGGTTGAAAACTGGTGGCCCTGTGGGCACTGGAGTAGGGGAAACAGGTTAGAAGTGTTTCACACACAGACTGAAGAAGCTAAATACTACACATCCAGCAGAGCTGTGGATATCTACTTCAGTATGTCTGTGGGTCTATCTGTACAATGTTTCTCTTGAAAAGTCAGCAAGCGCTGTGAAGACAGAGCTCCAATCCTCTCTGACACTTGTTTAGGGGAGGGGCAGCAGCAGAGAAATCTCAGAGTGGAAGACAACCTACAAATACCTGCAGGGACATACATGACTACTTGCCACTTTCCTCCTGGCATCAGAGCTCTCAAAGTAGTTTATCCCCTTTCATTGCCTTATTCATTCCCTTCATGCATCTTCCACAATCAGGCTTCTGTTTCACATTTTTTACTTCATTTTCCTCTGTAATGTTGTCATTGCAAAAATGAAGTGAACTTGCCTCAGTCCTCTTCCTTCTTGTCCTCAATAAACTATGAACTGGTAAATATATATCTTCTCTTTCTCTTATCGAGAAATCCACCCTTTAGGGCGTGAAATCCTACAATGTGTAAGACAAAATTGTTCTCTTATACTTAACTGTGTATATATAAACCTTCGCATTCATTATATACATTTATTATATTCAGTTGTTATTCATAATATATTTATTATATTCATATATATATATATATATATAATGAATGTGAACATCAATATCCCCTTAAATTTAAGCCCTCCAGGTAATAAATATTTTTGTCTTTATGAGCTACATAGGTCTGTAACACATATTCTTTCTTTTTTTCCTTTTTTCTTGTTCTTTTCTGACAACCTTTTCAAAATGTAATAACCATTCTTAGCTCAAGAAGAGATTTCACCTTTAGGCCATAGTTTGCTTACTGATGCTTTAAAATAAATAACTCTGAATTTGAGAAAAATACAACAAAACTCAATAATCAGTTATTCATGTTGGCTATGGTCCACTTTAATGCAAGTGAGCGACAACAAGTACTACGGTGAGAATATGCTTATCAGTTCCCAACACATCTGAGGAGTGAAGGTAAGTTGTGTGAAAGGAAAATAGAAATGGAGTCATTACTGGTAGGGAGAGCTCTCTCACATGGAGCCTCTGAGGAAGCCACTGAGGAAGTGTGACTTAGGCACATCTCAGCCGAGATGGAATCTGAACTTTGACTACCTATTGCTTTGACACAGGCATCCAGAGCATCTGTCCACGTTCCAGAAACTCAAGATACTTACCGGACTCTTACCCTAAAATAACTTGTGACAGAGAATCCCTTAAGGACAAATATTTCCCTTCCTGCGTCACAGTCAATCATAATCCCTGACAGACAGCTTTAACAACCTTGTACCTTTTATCTTTATAAGTCCCTGACTCTTTCTCTTCCACAGAGCATCCCTGGGTTTTACCTGAATCTGTGTCTCCAGGATTGCAATTATCAACACCCCAAATAAAACTTTGTTCTCTGCAGCCTCGATACTGATTATTGTTCCACAGTTGGGCCCCATAGTCTACGAATAAGTGAGACAAGGTCTTATCTTTTGGTTCATGCCTCTGATCTCCTTTTTCTTGTTCAATTTAAATGTTACTTCCTAAGAATGACTGCCTCCTTATATTGAGATAAAGTTCTAATTTTCACCTTAGATCTAGTCATGTGACAAAGGAATTATTTTATTCCTTTGTCACATGACAAAGGAATGAGAAAATATACTCATTTTCTCAATCTCTTAAGGATTGCTTCCACTTTGATACAGCAAAAATGTTACTGTTGAGAAAATTGTTTCTTTTGCCTGTTAATTTGATCCCCTCAACCTTTTCTTGTACATTTTCTATGCTACATTTAATCAATTTACTAATTACTGACAGTTGATTTCCAGGCCTACCGATATACCACTTCTGCCTTTCAATACTCACTCACCTTGTTTCTTTGCACTTCTCTTTTCTGTCATTTTTGCTCCAAATTGCTCATATTTAAAAAGTCCTCTTGCAATATCATGCATAATTCACTCACAGATGTGAGGAGGAACAGCTGTAACATCTTTCTGCCAAGGCATACACTCATTCACAATGCCCAGTGGTTTCTCAGTTGTGTGTAGGGTTTTTCTGCTGGGATGGGTCTTTTATCATCTTCAAACACGCATGACTCAGCCACACATACTAGCTTCACAGAGTCTTCCCAGCTATAAAGTTTAGAACAAGCTTCGACTCCCAAGTATCTGCTATGGTCTGAATGTCTTGTACATTGAATTCCTATGTTGAAATTCCTATGTTGAAACCCTAATGCCCAATGTGATAGTATTAGTAGGTGGACCTTTGGGAAGTGCTTGAGTCGTAACAGTGGAACCATCATGAATGAAATTAATGCCTTACAAGAGGCTCCAGAGAGATCCCCTGCCCTTCCTACCATGTGAGGACACAGGGAGGTGGTGTCAGCTTATGAACCAGGAGGAAGGTCCTCACCAGAAGGCAAACATGCTAGTCTTGGACTTCCCAGCCTCCAGGACTGTGAGCAATAGTTGCTGTTGTTATAATCTACCAGTTGGTGGTATTTTGTTATAGCAACACGACTGGAGTAAGGTCGCATCTTTCTACCCTAGAGGAATAATTCCTAGACTAATTACCTAGTAAAATTTGTGCATTACCTCAGCATACACCAAGTGATGCTGGATGAGGTAAAATCCAGAAACAAGGTTGCTGAAGAGTTCTGTCACGATCTACTCTCACATACTATCACATACCTCAGAGATACTACATATTTACTCGTGTTAGGAGCTTCACATGGCAGTGGTTTTCTCCATGGCAGTGTGAACACCAGCATCACTGCTACTTGCTACTCCTAAAGGAGCTTGAATGCCTCACTCCTCTTCCTTGTTTGAGAGCTATTCCACTTTTCACTTGGCTGACCTTCAAGCTACTTATCATAAGTGCCCATTCTCTTGATTTTCAGGAACACTCATTACTATTATATCCCTCGGGGCAATTTTAGAAGTTTAAAGCAAGGAAGAGTAGCTTCTTATGATAAGAAAAAGAATAAGGTGGATTGTTGTTCATTTATTGATCATTTATGAGTAGTTGTCATATGCCAGGCATTGGCGCATTGTGCTTTTGATGTCAGAAGCAGTCCCTGCTTTCAAGTGGTCTCTGGTAAAGCTGGAAGGAGTTTCAACTGGACAGAATAGTATAACATAATGAGTACATAAGTGCCAGGACAGGGTGCCAGGGTGGGAAGGACGACACAGAGAAAGAACAAGTGTATCATGAAATATTTTTGAAGAACAGGACACCTGATTTGTGTTTTGAAGGAAATGTAGAAGTGTGAAAGACAACAAAAAAGTTTCAGAAATGAACAGCCTAGGCAGAGGCTACAGCAAGATTTAAAAAGCAAGAGGGCACAAACCACAGAGCTGATCTCCCTGTGCTACGTGGCTGCTTCCCACTAGCTATCTATTTCACACTTGGTAGTGAGTGTATATATGTCCTGTGACCACCTAGAGGAGTGGGATAAGGAGGGTGGGAGGGAGACGCAAGAGGGAAGAGATATGGGGATATATGTATATGTATGGCTGATTCACTTTGTTATAAAGCAGAAACTAACACACCATTGTAAAGCAATTATATTCCAATAAAGATGTTAAAAAATAAAATAAAATTTTAAAAAAGACACGAGGGCATACAGAGCAATGGTGGTCCTAAACAACTGCCAATAGGTACGTATGACTGGAGTATAAGATCATTTGAGCAAGTAATGCAAAAGATACCAAAATGTGCAGTGGATAATCTAAGGTCAGGATATATCACCTTTCTTTTTTTCACTCTAGAAATGCTTACTGAGTGACTCTTATGTGCCAATGATTGTTGTAGGTTCTGCAGTGAAAAAATCATGACTCTACCTGCACAGAATTTGCATTCTACCTAGGGAAGAGACCGAAAATAAACCAATACCAAAATATTGATATTGTTTGGCAGACGGGAACAAACATATGGAGAAAACGATATCAGAGATGGAATGGAGCATGTGTAGGTTAATGTGTGCACCTGCATGGGGATGCACAACAGCTGTTTTTTATAGGATGATCAAGGTCTCCCTGATGTGGTGACATCTGACCAGAGACTTGAAGGTAGTCATATCCTATCTATTATCATAACCTCTAGTATCATATTCTATTTATATGTGTATGGATTACTTTTCTAGAACATTTCCAGAAGATGAAATCGTAAATGCAAGGGCCTTTGGATGGGAGAACGTTGAGTGTTGAAAGTACAAACTAAGAGGCTGGTGTTCCTGGTGTGGAAAGAGTGAGAAGAGCAGTGGATAAACTGGAGAGCTGGTGGTGGCGAAGGGGGTGCAGAAAAGATAGGGCTTTTTAGAGTCTCTTTAAGTACTTGTTCCTGTGTGGCTCCCCACCTCTTAGACAGAATCAAGGAAATGTCTAGCCCCAGGCAGTGGAGAATAGGCATTTGGTAGTTTTTGCTAAAGAGTTAAGCTTAAAAGCCTAAAATCTTTATGGACAGAGAGAAATTTTGCTAAATTTCTTCTTTACTACATCAGAGTAATAGATGGATAAATCCAAAGAACTTTCCACAAAGGAAAAGCACCATCAGGATTTGCATAGTTTTTGTTTTGTCTTGTTTTTTAACAAGAGGGAAGGGAAATTACCATTACTATTTTGAATCTGAGAAAGACTGGGGTAAAGAGAGGTTAAATGGCTCATTCACGGCAAACCTGGGCTTAAGAGTAGGACAGTCAAGAGTATTCTACATGATGCCCTCGGCCAATCACTTACTCAGAGGAAGGCCAATTATTATTTTTTTAATTAAATTAAATTTATTTATTTATACAGCAAGTTCTTATTAGTTATCTATTTTCTACATATTAGTGTATACATGTCAATCCCAATCTCCCAATTCATCCCACCACCACCACCCTTGCCCCGCTTTCCCCCCGTGGTGTCCATACGTTTTTTCTCTACATCTATGTCTCTATTTCTGCCTTGCAAACCGGTTCATCTGTACCAGTTTTCTAGATTCTACATATATGTGTTAATTTACGATATTTGTTTTTCTCTTTCTGACTTACTTCACTCTGTATGACAGTCTCTAGGTCCATCCACATCTCTACAAATGACCCAAGTTCATTCCATTTTATATATGTACTACGTCTTTTTTATCCATTCGTCTGTCAGTGGGCATTTAGGTTGCTTCCATAACCTGGCTATTGTAAATAGTGCTGCAATGAACATTGGGGTGCATGTGTCTTTTTGAATTATGGTTTTCTCTGGGTATGTGCCAGCAGTAGTGGGATTGCTGGGTCATATGGTAGTTCTATTTCTAGTTTTTTAAGGAACCTCCATACTGTTCTCCATAGTGGTTGTATCAATTTACATTCCCACCAACAGTGCAAGAGGATTCCCTTTTCTCCACACCCTCTCCAGCATTTGTTGCTTGTAGATTTTCTGATGATGCCCATTCTAATTGGTGTGACTTTCAATACGCTTCCCTGGGGCAGTAGTGATTATCTTCCCAATAGCTTGGGCAGCTTGGTGAAGAAGATCAGAGGCTGACTTCAGCTTTTCATAGCTCTCCATCTTTCTACTTCCTAAATTCCCATTCCGTTTACTTGAGCAGTGGTTCATCAAATATGTAACAGCAGCAGAAGTTTCTCCTAGAAACTTGTTAGAAATGCAAATTCCGAGCTGAGGCTCTGGAAATCATTGTTTTGACAAGCCTTCTGATTCTCCCTAATGCTTGAGACCCCTTGCTCTCCTTCTGATCTGAGAGAGAGGGAGAGGGGGAAAGATAGAGAAAGCCCAGGAAAGAATGCTGGAAAGTAAATTCAGAGAGCTTTTTATAGGGGCTTTTTACTGTGGTAACTCACAAATGGTTGAAAAAACCCCACAAATTGAAACATGTAGCTACTTTAAGCACTCTTTAGCAGAAATCAATCTTATTCCCGATCTATTACTTACTAGGTCATTTCCTCATAGGGATGACTAACAGCAATTCATCAGAAAATGCTTTTTATATTTAAATAACACTTTCTGTTCCAAGATGTCAAAATGTTTGACAAGTGGTCAAAATGCAGCTCACTAATATTCTCAACCCCATGGTAGTAAATAACCCACATCTACCATCACTGCTGTTTACTGGTGATTGCTTGTCTGGGAAAGTTGAAGCGCCTTTGCTATCTCTGTAGAAAGTCAATCACTAAAGGAGAAAACGTCCTTCATCTTGGTTCCCATAGGAAACCAAATTGATAAATTACTCACTGACTTCTATTATTGCATCTCAAGGATAGTTAACAATGCTCATCAAGGAAAAATCCCTAAGAACACTCTTGCCCTATCTCTGATTAAACCTGATTTGGGAAAATCATCTGGCTCAATCTACACTGAATTACAATATGAATGCTACTTAATTCCCTATTACTTCTGATTACACAGGATCAATGCCACTTGAAGAGTAAGAAGCAAAGGTTCACTACATTGGGGTCTCCTTGACAGCCAAGCCTGTGCCTTAGTCATTTTGACTCCCTAGTGACCAGCCTGGTATGTGGAATAGTATATGCGATCAGTAATTATTTCTTGGATGTATGATGTAGGAATGAGTCAAGATATTTTTAGAGTTGGAGTCATGGATCAAGAGGAGAAAACGTGGTTTAAAAGAAACTACTACAGGGCTTCCCTGGTGGCACAGTGGTTGAGAGTCCGCCTGTCGATGCAGGGGACGCGGGTTCGTGCCCCGGTATGGGAGGATCCCACGTGCCGCCGAGTGGCTGGGCCCGTGAGCCATGGCCGCTGGGCCTGCGCGTCCGGAGCCTGTGCTCCGCAAGGGGAGGGGCCACAACAGTGAGAGGCTCGCGTACCGCAAAAAACCCACAAAAAACAAAAAAACTACTACATTCTCAGAATCCGATGCTGCAATGAATGCTAATAACAACTTGACAATGTCCTCTGTCATTGCAAATAATGTGATACCAACATCTACTAATCAATAAAAAAAAAAGACTTTCAGAATTCAAAATTGGATAGGATTTTGAGCTGGGGATTCCTCGCACCCACCTTTTCTTAGGATAAAACTTGGAACTGTAGTGTCAACAGATAATATGCCAGTTTTCCACTTAAAATTGGAAAATTTAATCTAATTTCGGAGGCATGAAATAAAAACTGATGGGCAAATATTTGAATTTCCATCAATGAAAAAGCTTAATTTCTAAAATGCTAAAGGTTAGTTTATCAAAATACTGAAATTGCCTCATATCACAAGTCAAAGCACCCTCTCTTTACTAAATAAGGAGCTATAAAGTTGCACAATTACTGTCCATTTTTTTACTTGGTTTGAAAAAAAGTTGCTTGTTTTAAATAAAACAAAGTTCAACTGAAGTGACTATAATATCATCAGTCTTGTAAAACTCCTTGTGTTAGATTTCTTCTATCCCCAAGATGCCAACCACGCATATTAAACTGACTCTTGTTTTTTGCGTATGATTTCTGTACATCTTTCCTATTGGAATTTTCATGTTAAGTACCCTTGCTTAGAGTGTGGATCGTAACCACTCTGTTTAACACTCTATCACCAGTACCTAGAACAGTGCCTGCCACATAAGAAACACTTCATAAAATTTCTAAATTATCTTGATTAAAATCCATACTCATCCTAGCTTTAAGCACATGAAGACAGAAATAGGTTCCAACTGCATAAGAACACGTGAATAATCCAGAGAAAATGTTAACTGTAAGTACAAATTATCTGTTGATTAAAATACAGAACATGTCTGAGATTTGGAATTACTTCCTAATAACCCTGAGTCAGAGCTGTGGTAAGGGCTTACTGGGGGCATGTTACCATTTTCTGAGGACACACTCAGAAAAGGAAGAAGTGGATGAGAGAGCATGCAAGATTTTCCAGGCTCAAAATGGAACTTGACTCATCTGCATGGAACCATCCGGCGAAACACAGAAGAGCTCACTCTTCTGCTGGATTAAGCTCACCCTGGTGGAACGGAATGGAACAGAAACGAGAGACTGAGGTCTAGGTTTTGAGGATCTTCACTCCACTTACCTGCTTTCACAGGACCAGGCAACGGACAAGAAGAAATGTGCAACTGTTGCTGTGTACCTCTAAACAAATACAGTCACCCTATGTAATAGAATGTGTCCTAAATCTGACCAATTAGAATAATTCCTCCATTCTTGGTGGAGTAGCTCTGATAGAAATGGACAGAGCTGGGCTCGGGGTGGGAAGGGGGTGGTTTCCTTCTGTTACAAGCTCTAAACTTTCTTCAATTTTCCTATGATTTAAGCCTAACTAAAATTTATGGACTTTTGAAAAAGAGTAGGTACTAAAATTAAATAAGCTGAGAGTGTTGAGGGTGAAAAAAATGATAACAAATTTAAGAAAATGTAGAATTATTACTATGAGAATTACCAGAACTGTGTTTGTTCCAAATACGAGCCTGCTGTAGCATTTTAATTAGGAATAGAATTAAACAGAAATTCACTTGCTGTCACCATCTGATAATATTACCAGAGACTTCCCTTAAGGAAATTTAAAATTATTTATTCTATGTAAATCTCTACAAGTCCTTAATTTCAACCTTATTATAAGAAATAACACACAGTATCAACAAGCTGGCAGAATTTTCACAATTCTCCTGCCTCCCTCCATTCCGCCTGCTTTTCCTCTTTCCCTCCCTCCCTTTCCCTCCTCTTCCCTCACTCCCTTTCTTTCCACAAAGCAAGGAAATGGGTATATAGCAAATAGTAGGGATCACACGCTTTCATTACAGGGCTTGGGAATGTGGACTCTCACAAAAACAGACTTGATTTTAAATACTGTATCTGTGCCTTACTAGCTGTGTGACCATGAATAATTTAATCATTCTGTGCCTCAGTTTGTCTGGCTGTAAAATAGGTGCAAACAGTACCTACCTCTTAGGATTGTTGTGAGGGGGGATTCCAACTGGTTTTAAAATAGTATTTAGCACAGAGGAAGCATAATAATTATTATTTTTCACTTCTCTGAATATATAACATTTAGTATTGGGATTCATAGTCTCAAAATCTAACACTCACTGATGTGAATATCTGATTAGCTAAATGGAGAAAAACATTGTTATAGTAATTATTTCTTTAGTTTCTCGTTTTGTTTTTTTAACTGAAAACCAGAATCACAATTTCTTGTTATTATCTGTTATCAATGAACAGTATAAGACTATAATATTATTTTTGACAAGGCACTGAATATTTGAAATGAAGAAAACTAAGAAATAGTAGTAAATAAAACTTTCTTGTGCTAATCCCAAGTGAAAGATGAAATTAATGATGATATATATGTGGAAACTCTGGAGAAGTCATACAGAGAGAACCTCAAGTACTTGAGGCACACTTGAAATTCAAATGACACTAAATGACTTAAGTCTTAAATCAAGAACCCTTCACTAAAATTAAAAACACAAATGCTTTCTTTTTCTTGATTTCTTGTAGGAAGTGAAAGAGTACTTGGTAGGTGTCAGACTATTATAAAAAGCAGGTTATAGAGATGATATTTCAGGAGTGTAAAAATACTAAGGCGGATCTCATAAATGATTGGTATATTATTTAATTCAGGTTAGCATCAGAATTGTCAATGTTTGTTTATTAAGCAATGCAATCCTTTAGGTAGGAAGCATGGTTCTTTGGAGAAGTTGATAGACACAAGATACACAAACTGGAATATGGTGAAAAAACACACAGTATAGATTTTTTTAAATTAAACCTAGGAATTATTTAACATGGCCATTTCTTTGGGTTGAAGAAAGAAATTCATATAGATTTTCCTGGTTCAGGCTCCAGTGAGGTCTATAGGCAAATTTGCAACTAGAGCAAGATTCAGACCTATTTCCATTTTTGTGCTTACGTCTTAAATATGTCCAGTTCCTAGAGCATAGAGGAAAGCACTAGATTGGCCATGGCATGAAACAGGTTAGAATTCTGGCCCTGCCACTTAATAACTGTGTACGGCTTAAATGGGCAATTTGCTAAACTTCATGAATTTCAATTCCCACCCTCCAACCCCCACCCTGGGCAAAATGAGTCTAATCCTTTTGCTACCAACTCTAGAGAGTTAGGATGGTCTGAGGAGAAAATGTACATAAAAGTGCTTTGAAAATTATTTAATGCTTTAAAAATATTATTTATCATTATTATTTCAAGATGAGGGAAAACTCCCCCTCCTCTAATATATTCAGTTTTTTATGGCCAGCTAGATCTTCCAGAAAGCTACATAAAAACTGAACATTTTAACAATACTCGGCAATGTTTAGATGTTAAAAAAAAATTATCCAAACTGGGACATTTCTTCTTAAACGGTTCTAAAAGTAATACATATATATTGCAATGAATTTGGAAATACAGAATGAGAACGGGAGGAAGTAAAGGTCACCCTGACTCTCTTATTTCTTGAGTTAACCATTGATAAATAATTTTTAAATTTTCTTTGGGTCTTTTTTCTCTATGTGTGTGATATTCAAAACCAAGTTGTGAATATGCTATATTTATTATTTAACATTCTTCTCTTCTCACTTGACATTTTACAAAAAACAATGTTAATTTGTTAGTTTCTGTATTGTTTCCGATTCTAAGCATCATAAAATACTTAATAGTGAAGGTTACCTATGAGCTATTATGTAAAAAAAAGTTCAGCATATATAACCTAAATAAATATATTAGAAATTCATATGCTTTAAAGCAGTGATCCCCAACTGTTTTGGAGCTAGGGACCGGTTTCGTGGAAGACAATTTTTCCACCAACAGGGTGGGCGGGGGAGGACAGTTGGTTCAGGCTGTAATGGGAGCGATGGCGAGCCATGGGGAGCAGCAGATGAAACTTCGCTCGCCCGCCCGCCGCCCACCTCCTGCTGTGCGGCCCAGTTCCTAACACAGCCAGGGGGTTGGGGACCCCTGCTTTAAAGGATATCCCTATGTTTTTATGTGATTGACCATTTCAAAAGTTTCATAGACAATTCCAATATTTATATTTAATTAAAGACCATGAAACTTTTTTTTAGTATTTTTAAATAAAAGATAGTTAAAGATTACTTCATTTAAAAGCTAATAACAAACCTCTAGAACACTTCCTTCTACTTAAGTGAGGTGTTAGATTAAAAAAGCACTATAGAAATATAGATTATACTTGACTTTAAATAAAAATCTGAATAAATACTATAGAATTGTTATCTCCCCTTTATTCTGTTAATAATTGGTAATAGGAATATTATGGAGAATGATTGAAGCTTAATAGTCATATGTCAATTACCAAGATCACATCTGTGTGGTACAATGAATTTGCAAAGGTAGACTATCAAATATATTTTATTGTCAAAGGTGGTCTGCCAACTGGCAAGTCATTTAGTAAGTTATGCTCTAAAATATATCATTTACTGATACCCAAGAGACATCTCGGTATGTCATTAATAGTGCAGAAACTCGAAGCCAGGGATATTTTTGTCTTTATAATTAATTTGAGACAGCAGCTAAGAAAAACCAGAATAATAACAGTAATAACCTTCAAATTAATTTTGACCCTAAGCTATAGCAATTTCAACGGAAGTTAGTATATTTACATACAAATTAAAATTCCTAAACTTGTATTACAATTGATGCAATGTTTTTATGAAATACTACCTGTATAATATTTCATTAAAATAATAAAATGAGAACAATATAGAAATGTCATAAATGTTTGTGTCCTAGAAAGTATTTAGAGGGAATTTCTGGTAGTATAAATTAATACATGATTATTATTATTAATCATATTACTTTTATTTATAAAGCATCCAAACATACACATCTGTAATCTTATATGTCTTTACCATCCAGAGAAATATATTCCAGAATTAATTTTAAAAACACTGCTTTTACTGTGCTTATGTTTTCTAGTTGAGAAGTCTGGACTTTAAGCATTTTTAAATTATAGAACTAATCAGAAAGCAGGAGGAAACCAACAATACAACTGATGGCATTTGTTAATATAAACCTTTGTGTAAAAATGTTATGAAACTAAGAATGGAAAAAGAATAGAATTATTCATCAACAAATGGCTATTTTTAAAAATCTAGTTAATAGTATACTACCTGGGTTATTCTCTTACTTGAAAAAATTACAGTATATTAGGTTGTCCTAATTTGGAACTATGTAACTGCCACTCTCATGTTTCTAGTTTTACTAGAAGAGTGCATTTTTTTGGTATAAGCGTAAGGAAAAAAAAAAACCTGGAACATTCCATAGTGCAGTTTCCTTCCTCCCTTTCCCCAACAGAAAAAATAAGAAATACTGTACCTAACCAACAGATCTGATGATTCCAAAAGGGACAAGTCTCTATTCTGAAACACTATTTAAGTCAGAACATTCCAAATTACGATTTTGCGAGACACTGGAAAATTATGGCATGAAAAAGAGAAGAATATTTCTAATGCACTATAAAATGTATTCCTCAAAGCAAAAGAGCTAATGGAAGGCCAGAGCACTTAATGGATAAAATATAATCAAATGAAACAGAAGCATGTTCCAAGCTGAAAGGCAACAATATCACTATTCTCACATAATTGTATAGTAGACATAACCCAGTAAGATCAGGTTTAAAAACATTTAAATATATATAAATACACATATGTATAAATAACATATATAGCACCTGAAGTAAATACATATTCGTATTCATATATTAAAGAATCACTTTGAAATTTAAAAATATTTTTTTAACTATTGAAAAATAAACAGCTAGTGAAAAAATAAGTTTTCTTTGCAAAACTTGACTCTGGAAACAAAGATTCTTCAAATGCTTCTCCAAGAACTTGTCTCTTTATTTTAAATATAACCAAATAAAAAAATAAAAAATATAATCAAATATGTGAAATAGAAGGCAAATGTTCATGAAAGCAGACATATATACATGCACATATATGCATATATATATTTATACACATAATTGGATAATATAATTAATATATATAATACACATAAAACACACATCTTCCTTAACTTACTATGGCATTGCATCCTGATAAACCCATCATCAATTGAAAATATCATAAATTGTAAATGCTTATAGTACACCCAATCTACCAACTGTCATAGTTTAGCCTAGTCTACCTTAAATGTGCTCAGAACACTCACATTAGCCTAAAGTTGGGCAAAATCATCTAACACAAAGCCTATTTTATAATAATCTGTTGAATATCTCATTTGTTTTATTGAATACTGTACTGAAGGTGAAAACCAGAACGGTTGTAAGTGTGTCAGTTGTGATCGAGTCGCTGAGTGGGAGGAGTGGCTTGCTGCTGCTGCCCAGCATCACAAGAGAACATCATGCTGCATATCAGTAGTCTGGGAAAAGTATAGTTTCTACTCTAAATTCAAAGTAGACTTTGAAAAAATGAAAAAATTCAAACTATAGTTTTTACTAAACGAGTATCACTTTCACACCATGGTAAAGTTGAAAAATCGTAAGTCGAACCATTGTAATTCGGGAAATGTCTGTATATAAATTTTTGTATAATATATGTGTATGCACATGTATATTTCAAACAGGAATTTAGACTGTTTGCTACATCTCTTCTTAGAAGCAGACTATGCCCAAAATCTATGCCTCAAGCCTTTGGTGAATAGCTAATGAATTCAGTATTCAAACAGGGATTAAAAATATTGACTTGGAAATTCAGGACAAACTTACTACTAAAAAGGTTTTACACTTTTTACTTAAAAGAACATAGTTAGGTACACATGATTAGACTCTACCAACTGAAATAAATTATTGCCGATTTGGCTAGAGTTGTTGATCACCACAAAATTCTCTCTTGTGGACAACTATGGCTTACATATTAAATGGAAGGCTTTAGGCAGTTTTTGTACTTGTTTCCTTAGACCTAAATGGTCCACATAATGATAAAAAGCCAAATAAGAAAAAAATGTAAAATTATGTGCTTTTCAAGCCCAACAAAATTGTTTTTTTTTTTTTTTTTTTGCATTACGCGGGCCTCTCAGTGTTGGGGCCTCTCCCGTTGCGGAGCACAGGCTCTGGACGCGCAGGCCCAGCAGCCATGGCTCACGGGCCCAGCCGCTCCGCGGCATGTGGGATCCTCCCGGACAGGGGCACGAACCCGCGTCCCCTGCATCGGCAGGCGGACTCTCAACCACTGCGCCACCAGGGAGGCCCCAAAACTGTTCTCATACTAAAGCTCATCCGTGTGCTAACAGTGCAGTTTCCATAGGCAGGTGTTCCTGGTACTAAAGTTTTCACGTTAACTGAGGCTCTATTTCTGATTTCAGTTTAAAGTTGTCGCTAGTGATTGAATCTACTCAGTAGCGCACGGTTATGAATAAGACTCTGAATATTAAAATTCTTACATGTACTCTCTAAATTCATTGAGATTCAGTCAAATAGAAAGATATCATATACCAAGAAGATTCCTTTGTATATGACGTACAATGGAGTAACAGATTAATTTTCCTTTCTGGACAACTTAATGATACTGATTAACATTAAAAAACTTCAACAGTTACATATTTAAAAAAAAAGACTGGGGTACAAGGCAGATAATTAGTAGTATTACCTTTAAAGGCTTTTGTTAGAGGAAGTGAATGTTAACAACTCTTTATAAATTAAAGTTGCCCTCTCCCAGGAACTTCAATACTGTATCAGAAAAAAATAAAATAAAATTGTCAACTATTGCTTTGAAGAAAGGGAACAATTCCCATTTTCTATAACATTACTTCTGAAATCAACACCCTTATTCAACAACCTTGATATCATCTCTGATAATGAGTCAGTGAAAAGAGTGATTAGACAAATGGTACAATTCAGAAAGAAAATAAGATGCAGAAAGAAATTCAGAAAGAAAATAAGATGCCACGTGAGTTCTCCCGGGTCATCCAATCAACTCCTTGCAGAGTTAAAAATAGAAGCTAAGACTAATTCCCACAGCTACTGCCAGATCAGAGCCTGACAACTTTGCATCGTGGTAGCTTCAACCTCTCCTGCTACTGGGATTACCTGCATTGAGACACCTTCCTATGAGGTTCAGTCATTTCAAGGTTTGCTTTAAAATGGAGAGGGGTGGGAAAAGGTTCATAATTTTAGGGAAAATCTGTGGTAATGAGATCTCATTGTAAACTGCTCACGAGAATTAGAAAGATAAAAACTGGAAATGTTTACTAACCCTTACTATGTCTCAAACACTGCAATAAGTTCCCTTTTATGTTATCTTCTTTAATCTTCGCAACAACCCTGTGATTTTCCTGTTTTAAATATCCAGAAACAATTCACAGTGGTTAAGTAACTTACCCTAAGTCATAGAGATAGAAAACAATAGAGGTAGGATTCAAACTAGGTGAGGTTCAAAGTTCAAATTCACTTCCTGATAAACATGATTAGAACATAAATGGTAGCCAAAACTCCCCAAAATAAACTAAAAGATTAAAAGAAAGAGAGAAAGGAGGGGAGGAGGGCCTTGTGAGCTGCATACCTTAAAAATAATGTTTAGACTTTTCGATTGATCTTAAAAATGACCAAAAGCTAGCTGCCTGAGAGCTCTAAGAATAAAATTATTAACAAACTAAACAAAAAACATTGATTTTTATACTCACTTTGAGATCAACCCAATTGCTTTCCTTGCATAACACTGTACTGCCATTTTATTTCATTTTCTATTATATTTATTAAGGGATATTTTAAAGACAAGTATTTTGCCTAACAGGTTAATGATTTTTTTTTTCTTCTAAACAATGACCAAGATGCCAATCCTCCTCCCCTTATTCAATGGACTAATTAGTGTCAGATCATTTTAGGGTCATATTTAATTTTTGTGGTGAAATAGTGATTTCACAAACCCTGTGAAGATGTTACACATCCACTATAACATGCATGCAGGTGGAAAAAATTTTCAACTGATGTAGATTTTGCTTTCTCTATGAGTGTATTCTTCACAATCAATGAGATAGAAAAAGACAGAGATAAGAAAACTGTTGACTAATATTTTCTTATGAAAATCTGTATCTTGGGCTTCCCTGGTGGCGCAGTGGTTAAGAATCTACCTGCCAATGCAGGAGACATGGGTTCGAACCCTGGTCTGGGAAGATCCCACATGCCGCAAAGCAACTAAGCCCATGCGCCACAACTACTGACCCTGTGCTCTAGAGCCCGCGAGCCACAACTACTGAGACCGTGCGTCGCAACTACTGCAGCCGGTGTGCCCTAGAGCCCATGCTCTGCAACAAGAGAAGCCACCGCAATGTGAAGCCCGCGCCGCAGTGAAGAGTAGCCCCAGCTCCCCACAACTAGACAAAGCCCATGCACAGCAACGAAGAACCAACACCACCAGGAATAAATAAATAAATAAATTACTTAAAAACAATAAAATCTGTATCTTGCATTTTCAATTTTCTAAAAGTTCAAATCCATTGTGGTTGAAAAAAGAAGAGTAATGTCATATGTTTTCTTGTCCTGGGAAAATGGACTGTGCTTGGTTGAGTGTGTTTATTTATTTATTTATTTTATTGCCAAAATTTATTTTTTATTATTTTTACATCTACTAGTACTTATTTGAATTCTACTCACTGTTTTTTTTTTTTTTCATCTTTGTTGGAATACAATTGCTTTACAATGGTGTGTTAGTTTCTGGTTTATAACAAAATGAATCAGTTATACATATGTTCCCATATCTCTTCCCTCTTGCATCTCCCTCCCTCCCACCCTCCTTTTCCCACGCCTCTAGGTGGTCCCAAAGCACTGAGCTGATCTCCCTGTGCTATGCGGCTGCTTCCCACTAGCTTCTATTTTACGTTTGGTATATATGTCCATGCCACTCTCTCACTTTGTCACAGCTTACCCTTCTCCCTCTCCATATCCTCAAGGCCATTCTCTAGTAGGTCTGTGTCTTTATTCCCGTCTTACCCCTAAGTTCTTCATGACATTTTTTTTTCTTAGATTCCATATATATGTGTTAGCGTACGGTATTTGTCTTTCTCTTTCTGACTTACTGGTTGAGTGTCTTGAACTGCTCAAACTTTAAGGTCCATCACCTCTAAGTTGCACCTTACCAAAACCTCAGACAAGAAAGAGGAGAAAGGGTAGTGCCATCCATAATTCATTCCCACCACACCTACAAAAATAGTCACAAGGAACTTGTGCAGAATAGCAATTCTTTTGTATTAGAAAGGCAGTTTTCAAAATTAACTGGTATTGGTTCATTTGGTTGTTTAATAAATATCTTGAAAATGCCTATAATAAAGCCAAATACCAAACTGACCATTTAAGTTGCAGGAATTTTTACGGTCTTGATAGTTTACTATTTTAAAGTCACAGTTTACATTTGAGTGCTCACCACAATATATAATACCAATGAGCTCCCGAGAAATCTAAACGTTTATAGAATACACCAAATGCTACTGTCTCATGCCTTGCTTTGCAATCCTGGATTGCTTTCTCCTATGGAGATGATGTAAGAAATATAAGCTAGATATCTCTTCTATGGGATCACCAGCCATGTCTCAACTAACTTTTATCAGTGGAGACTCACATATTTATTTATTATAAAACTCTTCGGTACTGATCATTAGGTAATTCCGGTAAATGTGGGCACGTAATAATAGTTAAGAATGTCAGCCCCATTTCATTTCAGCTTGATCCACTGCAGAAAAGCACAAATTAGATGAAAGCAATTTCCCCAAGAACAACTCACTTCCTTGAGATGAGAGATAGATAAACTTGGATGAACAATGATTTGTCACAATTTATTTTTGAGGGTAGTGGTTTAAAAAAAGTGCTAATGTAATCTTTTCAGAATGAATTCTTTTAAAAATGCATTAATTCTCCAGTGAACATAGCTTATAATTAAAAAGCTAAACATATAATTTTACATTTCTAAATGTTTACATATGACCATATATAATAAATATTGAAATCTTAAAATCTTCGTTATCTTTGAAATTTGATGGCCTTTAAATCTGAATTTGGATTTGGTGAGTCTGACGGATTATTCTTAGTGACTCTATTGGGTACCACCAATTCAGATTCGACGTTATTTCTGCAAGTGTCAGAAGCATTAAGTTGTGTGAGTGGATAGAGGGTATTAGCATCCTGGTGGTCTTTCACTACACTGAGATGACCAGAGAACCTGAGTGTGAAAGAGCATGGAGAGGAGTGTAAGGAATGGCCTAAAGGTATCACTGGCTTCTCTCTATACTCAGACTCCGCAGTGCACAACAGAGGGAACAAAGCGGGTCGTGTTGCTGCCACTGTTGCAATGACCAAGCATCCTCAGTCTCATCGCCATTGCAGTCCATTGTTTAAGATGTGAGCTTGTTGGTGCTTATTCGGCAAAAGTCAGAATGCTTATTTGTTTTATGTCTGTTTTTTAATGAGGGTTTGATGAGACAGCAATAAAGACAAAAGTAAATAGGAGAAATGTTTATTAATAGGTCCCTCCATCCCTATCAACCAAAGAAAAGGCCTACCTTAAAATATTGTAGTGAAATGTCGAGGGTGTGTCTGTCTGTGTTCTTGCCACCCTTCACCTTTAAGTAGCTTTTCAAAACTATGTTATAAACATGTTGCTTCATCCTTGCCCTTTTAGCCTGTTAATGTCTAATTTAAGTAAAGCAGGATGCAATCCCCAGCAAGTTATCTGTTTCTCCTTTCTTGGACCATGCAAATCAAAACAGTCTTCTTCTATGGAGGGTAGTGAAAAGTTGTGCCAATTGTGTTCCTACTTCAGCTATTCCAACATTCTTTAGTTTAGCTTAAATGACACATTCTCATCTTTGGGCTTTAATTATTCTGTTTAAAAATAAATTTTAAAAGATACTGTAAAGAGAAACTAAGAAAAAAAACAAGATAAAAGATTTACCATAATGCAGGTACATAAATATGAACTAAAAATAGTTTTAGATTAAAAATTAATCTTTTTTATTTTAAAAATTAATCTAATTAAAATTTCAGATTAGGCTGGATAGAAATGATCCATTGCTGAAGCTTAAAAAAAAACTAGCTATAAATGTTACTAGTTTTCTACACTGTTGTTACAAGACTTGACTGACATCCGTGATGTACTCCGCAATATTTTTGAAATGATGAAATGTGTGATCCAGAGACTTGAAATATTTCAATACTTGTGTATAGGAATTTTCTTCCATGAACTAGAAATGAAAAAAGTGAGAATGTTTCCTTGCTCAAATCACATGAAGTGGATTCCCTTATATTACTTGCATTCATTTTTAAGATGGTCATAAATGGTTACATAAATTACAGGAATATTATCTGTTGAAGAAGTTGATGGTTTTTATAGTCAATGTATGTATTCAAATGATAAATGTTTCTGCATAATCTCTGACCTAACAATACCATTCCATGCCACTCCAAGAATTCTTCCATCAAAAGTAAAAGCTCCAGCACATAAAGACATGAACCTCTATGTCCATTACCACATTTCTTGAAATCATAAAACTGTTTGGAACTTAATAAATGTTTATCAATGGGTTTTGACTGAATGAAATTATGGCTCACTCATAGTACACATTACTGGGCATCTACTAAAGGTAATATGGTAGTGATATATGCTAGATATCATTAATATAATAGAAACATAATGTACTAAAAGTGTTTTGCAACTAAAAATCACTATACATTGTATGGCTTTAAAAAGGAATGAAATGCTGCTACATGCTATAACATGGATACACTTTGAAAACACTATGTTAAGTGAAAGAAGCCAGACACAAAAGGACAACTATTGTATGATTCCACTTATATGAGGTAGTTAGAATAGGCAAATTATAAACTCAGAAAACAGAATAGAGTTAACCAGAGGCTAAGGGGAGGGGAGAAATAAGGGGTTATTGTTTAGTGAGTACAGTTTCTGTTGGGGATAATAAGAAAGGTCTTAAAATGGATAATGGTCATGGTTGCTCAACATTGTGAATGTACTTAATACCAATAAATGATACACTTAAAAATGGTTAAAATGGTAAATTTTACATTATGGGACATTTTACCAAAATAAAAAATAAAAATATACTATAAAATAAAGTAAAAATTTACCTCCTACTAGGCATACTATGAAGTTTGCATAAAATTGCACTTATTTTAGGAGCTTATATGGTTATTATCATATCTGGGGACATGTAAAGAAAGCAACAGCTTAAGTAGTCCTCTTGAGTTCTTTCTCTCCATCTTTCCAACCCAGTTTCTTCCAGATTAATGGTTTTGTCACGCCTCTCTTTGAATACTAGCATCAGTAGGAATGCTAGCTAGTACTGGTTTCCTTAAGTATCAGCGAAAAATTTTAATGTATTTTTATGCTGGTAATTGTTTTAGAACCTGGGAGGGATGTCATTGTTTTCTTAACTTGGCAAAAGCAAATATATTACTGTAGACAGCATTACTAGAAAGAAATAGTAACTTTGAAGTAGACATATGTCCATCCTAAGAAAACTGAATATATTTCAAAGCAGACCACACCACTCAACTGCTGGCAATGTTCTTCCACGTACTTGGCAGTATACTACTCGAAGTCTGAGAACTGTTTCTTTTTTGTAAAAATGATTTTGATTGGAAAACCCTGAATAAATCCTTTGGAATGTGTAACGTTTAGAGCTCCTTCTGGGATTCCTTTTCCATGAATCAAGGTTCTTTGATTCACTATCCTCCTTGGCACTTGCTTCCTAGTCATCTCAGCAGCCTTTGTGCCAGTGCTAAGGAAGAGCTCCCATTTTAGGTCCTAAAGCAGGGAGAACAATAAAAGGAGAACCTCATTTCAAGTACCAGAAATGTCTGGGCTATAAAGAACACACATATTGTCAAGGTAAGCCCAGAGTGGGGTGACATCACCAAGGTCATTCCTGGCTCCGCGTCCCCCCCCCAGGAGGAACAACTAACAATTATTTGGAAACAGGACACTAGTTGAGAGAATCCTAGAACGTGGAGGTGAGGCTGAAGCACCCCCGTACACCACAGAGACCAAGACAGACTGCATTCGAAGGGTGAGAGAAGGAGCTACACGTTGACCACGCTGCCCCTCCCCCAGGCCAGTGGAGCACCATGGGTGAGGCCTCCCGTGAACCTCTGGTTCCTCCAGTAGGAGAAGAGAACTGGGGGACGGCAAGCTCCACCACTAGCATCGGGGCTGCTTTGTGGGAGCCGCTGCTCTAACCTGCTCCACTGGGGCTGCAGGGGAGTCTGCAGGGCTTGACCACTACAAGTCGGGCTGTGATGAAGGGGGAAGGGGCATGCAGCAGCCAGCACGTGGATTGTGACCGATGGAATTCATACCTGCAGTGCCCAAGTAGGGATCACAACGGGCACCTTTGCTTATCTACAGAGCCAGGTTGGCGGGGCACTACAACCAGGGAACTCAGGCTACAGATCCACCTGATACGCACCTGGCCCTTGAACCTGGTTTGCCCATAGCCAGGGAAAGAGCAGAGTCACAGCCCACCCACTGTGGACAGTGTCTTCTGGCCATCTGACCAAAAGGGCTGGCAATAAATCCTGGAAGCTATTTGGCCCAGTCGTGCTCCAGCCAAGAGGCAGGCAGCCAGAGCTCATCACTGGCTCTGGTACAAAGCAGAGCCAGTATCAGGTGTGGAGGGATCCGGTACCATGCACAGGCACAGAGATTAATTCATATCCAAGGCTGAGAGGAGCTCCCAGCTCCTCCCAACTGGGGAGCCTGTTTGAGAAATTAAGAGTTTCCTAGAGCGGCCCCTCCTCATCCCACCCAGGCAAAGGAACTGGGACTAGCCCCATCCCATCTGCTGTGGAGAGTGTCTTCCTGGCCCATCTGACTAGAAGGATTGGTGACAACTCCTAGAAACTGTGCGGCCCAGCAGTGCTCAAGCCTAGAGAAGGGTAGGCAGAGCTGACAGTCTGCAAAGCAAAGCCAGTGGCCTTGTTCAGCCACAGAACGTGGAGTGTGGATCAGCTTGAGTTAAGACAACAAAGAGCTTTACTGGCTTTAGAGCTGCTTCTCCTGCTGCACCCAGGCAGGAAATCTAATTCATAGCCCTACTCATCACTGAATACAGCCTTCAGCATGTCCAACTGGGGAACCTAACCAGAGAACATGGGAAGCTGTACAGCCCATTAAACAGCCCTAGATACAGTGGCACTTGAACACACAGCACAGCCTGTGGCCTCCCCCATCTGCAGGGCAAAACCAGTGCCCTCACCTGACCAGGGAATTAAGTGCACACTCTGGCCTGATTTGGGTTCCCAAACAATGAACTATACAGGCTCTGGGTCCTGTCCAGAGCCAGGTCCTATACAAGCTCTGATTCTCTGCCAGGAAACTAATTCATAGCCCCATCTACTACTACTACTGAATATAATACCCAGTAAAGTCTGGAGGAAGAGCCCAATTACTCAGATATGCAGATACCAAAGTAAGGAATCAAGGATCACAAAAATTAGGCAAATATGACACCACCAAAGGAAACTAATAAAACTCCAATAACTGACCTTAAAAAAATAAAGATCTGGGCTTCCCTGGTGGCGCAGTGGTTGAGAGTCTGCTTGCCGATGCAGGGGACGCGGGTTCGTGCCCCGGTCCGGGAGGATCCCACATGCCACAGAGCGGGCTGGACCCGTGAGCCATGGCCGCTGAGCCTGCACGTCCGGAGCCTGTGCTCCGCAACGGGAGAGGCCACAACAGTGAGAGGCCCACACACCGCAAAAAAAAAAAAAAAAAAAAAAAAAAAAGAGTATCTATGAACTGTCAAAGAATTCAGAATAATCCGCCTAAGGAAGTTTAGTGAACTACAAGAAAGCACAGACAGCTAAGTGAAATTAGGAAAACAATGCATGAACAAGACAAGAAGTTTGACAAGGAAATAGCAACATCAAAAAAACAGGAGCACTAGATTTTAAAAATACAATAACTGAACTGAAGAATTCAATAAAAAGTTTCAAAGGTAGATTCAACCATGCAGAAGAAAGAATCAGCAAACTGGAGGATAGAACTTTAGAAATTACCCAGTGAAAGGAACAAAAAGGAAAAGAATAAAAAGAGTGAAGAAAGCCTATGGAAATTATGGGACACAACAAAGTAAACAATGTTCATGTTATGGGAATTCCAGAAAAAGAAAAGAGAGAGAGAAAGGGAAAAAAAGTATATTTAAAGCAATAATGGATGAAACCTTCCCAAACCTAGGATGAGAAATGGACATCCATATCCATGAAGCCCAAACAAGCCCAAACAGGTTGAACTCAAATAGGGCTACTCTGAGACACATTGCAATTAAATCACCAAAAGTCAAAAACAAAGAAAGAATTTTAAGACCAGCAAGAGAAAAGAGAGAAGTTACATACGAGGGAACCCTGGGATAATTGGATATTCACATGTAAAAGAATGAAATTGGACCAATATCTTATACCACTCACAAAACTAACTTGAACTGGATTAAAGACTCAAATGTAAGACCTGAAACTATGCAACTGCCAGAAGAAAACATAGGAATAAAGCTCATTACATGGGTTTGGTAATGACTTTTTGGATATGACACTGAAAACACAAACGACAAAATAAAAAATAAACAAATGGAACTACATCAAACTAAAAAGCTTCTGCACAGCAAACAAAAACAAAAACAAATCAACAAACTGATTGAAAAGACAACCTATAGAATGGGAAAAACGTATTTGTAAACCATATATCTGATAATGGTTAATATCCAAAATAAATTAAAAATTCATACAAATCAATAGCAAAAAAAAAAAAATTACCCAATTAAAAAAATGAGCAAAGGACCCGAATAGACATTCCTCCAAAGAAGACACACGAAAAGCCAACAGGTACATGAAAAGATGCTCAATACCACTAGTCATTAGGGAAATGCACATTAAAACCACATTGAGATAATACTTCACACCTGTTAGAACGGTCATCCTCAAAAATGTCAAGAGATAACAAATGCTCGTGAGGATGTGGAGAAAAGGGAACCCTTGTGCTGTTGGTGGGATTGTAAATTGGTAAAGCCAGTATGGAAAACAGTATGGAGGAGCCTCAAAAATTAACACTAGAACTACATATATCTAGCAACTCCACTTCTAGGAATATATCCAAAGAAAATGAAAACACTAACTCAAAAAGATATCTGCACCCCCATGTTCATAGCAGCATTATTTATAATAGCCAAGACATGGAAACAATCTAAGTGCCCATTGATGGACAAGTGGGTAAAGAGGTTGTTTTATATATTTATAGGTATATACATATTATAGGTATACACACACACACACACACACTGAAATATTATTCATCTGTAAGAAAACAAAGAAATGCTACCATTTGAGACAACAGAAATGGACCTTGAAGGCTTTATGCTAAGTTAAATAAGTCAGAGAAAGAAAGGCAAACACTATATGATCTCACTTATGAGTGGAACCTAAAAAAAAAGAAAACAATCATAGAAAAAGAGATCAGACCTGTGGTTACAGGAGACAGAGGGTCAGGGGAGGGGAAGTTGGAGGAAGACGGTCAAAGGTACAAGCTTCCAATTGTAAGATAAATACATACTATGGACATAATGTACAACATGATGACTATAGCTAACACTGACGTGTGATATATAGAAAAATTGTTAAGAATAAATTCTAAGCATTCTCTTCACAGAAAAGTATTATTTGATCTCATTTATATAAATGTGTGTGTTTGTGTGAGAGAGGACAGAATACAAAAATGCAAAAAGAAAAGTTGTAAAGTACGAAGCTGCTTAGGTTTATACCTCAACTATAACAGATAATAATTTGTTTAATTTTAATAGGTACAAAAATAAATGTTAAGCATAGAACAAGCAAAAAGAAAAACTGAGCCCAGCGTAGATGTCCTTAAAGCATTTGCAAAGGAGGGCTTTATTAGGTCCGCAAACACCTGCAATTACAGGCAAAATTCTGTGTATGTGTGTTGTGTATGTACTTGGGGAGTGGATGCATAGCCTTTATTGAATTATTAAAGGGGATGTTAAGACCCAAAAGTTTAAAAAGCACTGGAAAGCCTGATCACAAAACCATTTTAAACTACTCTGATTATGTTTTATAGTTTTCCTTCACTCGTTAACACTTCAAAGAACAGCATGTGAATGTGGAAAGAATCTCTGCCATTTAGGTAAGATCTCTGAGTCTCAGCGTAAAATTAGCATATAGTAGCAGGATGAAGTTATACACCATAGATGAAAGTACCTAGCAGAGCGCTTTAAGACTAGTACTTACTTATGCAAGACATCTTCCCCTGCTTACTTGTTTTCAGTAGAATGAAAGCATACTGAAAGCTGGTACAATGTCTTCTTTGAAGTTTTCTTTTGTAATGCTTACTATGCTTTTTGATACGGATGAGCCAATATCCACTTAAGGGCATGTAAGCTCACAATAACTTTTGTTGAATATAACTGAATGTACTTTCACTATATTATTATATAGGGATTTTAAACTAAAATGTACTTGCACACATTATTTAGAGCCTAACTTGGATATCAGAGTAGGTGGATATACACCCCTGGAAAATAATAGCTAATTTCTTCACTAACATCAGACTGCTGAACATCTACTTTGCATATACATAGCTAGGCACTGTATTATGAGTTGCAGGTAATAAAAAGTCGTTAGTCAAAGACTCTGCTCTCTAGGGTTATTTTACAACAGCAAATCATGTTCAAACTAAAGGATAGACCAAAATAGGAAGTGCCATAGGAATTTAGACAAGGGAGAAACACATCTGAAATGAGAAGGAAGGTGGGTATGGGGAAGGGTTCATGGAAGAGGCAGTGTATGCTGTGAGCAAGGTTTCAACGTGTAGCAGGGTGAGTGAAAGGAACAAATGAAGACATATAGTCATGATATCATGAGGCACAAACTAGAAATAAACAGCACTTGTTTTAGGCTGGTCATGAGGTAATTTAAGGGGATTAGTGAGAAACTAGATAAAGAGATATCTCTTTATATATTACTTATTAACAATACTTTTGAACACAAGTATTTAATTTAAAAAAAAGAACAATATAGGGATAGGAGATTAGGAGGTACAAACTATTATTATAAAATGAGCTATAAGGATATATTGCATAGCACAGAAAATATAGCCAATATTTTAGAATAACTATAAATGGAGTATAACCTTTAAACATTGTGAGTCACTATATTTTACACCTGTAACTTATATAATATTACACATCAACTCTACTTCAATTAAAAATGCTATTTTAGTGAATAAAACACTAAGCAGTAAAATTTTTAAAAAAGAACTTAGAAGAGAACTTAAAAATAAAGACATAAAGAGCAGGTTGAAACAGCGCAGAAATCTGGCGATTAAGAGGCCATTGATAACTTTCAAAATAGCACTTTTTCTACCCATTCTCAGTGGAGGCAAAGCCTTATTAATCCTACTATTTCTTTTTCTGTTTTTCAAAATCTCAGGATAAGTCTATTTCAATTGTAGCTAATGGCAGTAATGCAGCACCAGAAAATGCCTTTTGTAAGGAGAAGCAACTTTGAATCCTAAATCGGTACTCAAGTCTTAAATTACTGATAACACTGACCACCCACCAGACTAAATGTTTTTTTTTTACGTGATTGGAAAGCAACAGATTGATTTCAATTCTATCTTGTCAAATCTACAAAAAAGTTCCCACAGTTCATTTAGCAACTAATAGCGTACATCCTTCTATTTGGTATTACTCCTCCTCCTTAACACCGGGCAATTAATTTTGCCTTTCTCTGGGAAACGTTTTTAACAAAGGAAATAGAGTCATAAATCAGTTTCGGATAGGAAATCATACAACTATTTCTACCTAGGGCTTTGAATTTAGAAACTTTCCTCAGAAATTGTTGAAATATAACAAAGTCCAAACTCAGAAATAACTTAAATTTAATTATCTTAGTTGCACTAAAATAACAAATTCTATTTTCTATCTTGTTTTCTTTCTTCCCCAGAAGGCTTCTCCAACCCTAATCCATAACTTAATGCATTCATCTCACCTATAAAATCACTGGCAGGTATGATGCCGGCTTTGGCGGCTCCAGTCCCCTAATCCTGACCCATTTCTTGCCAAAGAATTCAGTTTCTTCAGAAACCAAGTAACAGACATTTCAATTTCTAACCATCATTAGCATATTTTCATGTACTAATACTCAACATAAAAACACCTTTTAAAATTACAGAAATTTTTACTGTACTTAAGATCAATTGCACTAACCTGTATTTCATAAACCTTGGGCTACTTTCTTAAAAATGAATTATTATTTTAATATGTTTTTCACTTATTATTCAGAATAATTATTCATATAATTAAATATTTTACAATTAGGTAAGAAAGGTGGAAAATAGTTTTGCTATTCTTGTTCTTTGTTCTCTCTTCTACTTGGTGTGCCTGAGTCAAAATTTTAGAATATTGAAAATTTAATCTTTCAAACCCAAACCAAATTTAAAGGTAATAATAACAACCAGCCAAAACAATTTCGGTCCAGAGCTTTGCATGGTCCGGGGAACAGTTCTCTGAGTGGGCCATTTGGAGTGGGATTTGCCCACCCGCCTCCACTCCTTCTGCCTCATATACTGAAGATAGAGACAAAGAAACCAACTCAAGTCTTTCCAAAGTGTATTTATAAATAGAGAATTTGTAATCAGAAAAACAATAACGATATATAATAGAAGTAACATGATTCTTCAGAACCAGTATCTTGTTCTAAAGCAATATTTAAAAAAGAAGGTAAGGGGCTTCCCTGGTGGCGTAGTGGTTGAGAGTCCGTCTGCCGATGCAGGGGACACGGGTTCGTGCCCCAGTCCGGGGAAATCCCACATGCCGCGGAGCGACTGGGCCCGTGAGCCATGGCCGCTGAGCCTGCGCGTCCGGAGCCTGTGCTCCGCAACGGGAGAGGCCACAACAGGGAGAGGCCCGCATACCGCAAAACAAAACAAAACAAAAAAACAAAAACAAAAAACCTAAGAAGGTTAGCTATAAACCCTGGCCCTCTTTTTTATTGATCTCCTATTTTAATTTGTTAAAATAAAATCCATGGCCTTTTGAGTCAAACCGTCTCTTTAATTTCAGATTTAAAGATAACAAGCCTCTTTTTAAATGGAATATTGGCACACAGACACCACACAGTCTGGCTTATTACAACTGTTCTCTGTTGGTGAAGTGGCACATTTGCAATCCCCACCATAGCAATCTTCACCATTTCACAGAATATCATTCAATTGTACATCCCTAGGTGAGCAACAAGAATGGGCACTTGAGCTCAGGAGCAAAGCGTTTGTGGGGAAATCCTAGGTCAGAACCCCTAAAAGGGGAGACTAACTTGAGGATGCCCAAATAACCTGAGGTTTACCTTGGCCACCTCCCCTGGCTTTCTGACTGCCTGGGGGAAAAGTCTCTCTGGAAACTCTTTTGAGGTTATTGGGGGAATCCTAGGACAAACACACTGCTTGCTTTTGCAGGAGGACTTGCCCCATACCCTACCCAGCTAGCTGTCTCACAACCTAGCTGGACTAAAAAACCTTCAAGAAAAACGGGATAGACTGACATTTGCATTTCTACTTCCACCTATTCTTATGCACAAAATATGTAGGTAGAGCCCTCTTTCTCACACCCCAATAGATTCTGCTGTCCTTGAAACCCATCTGGTAGCTGCAGTGACTACAATGAAGGGAGTTATCGGAAACCATATTGGTACTGGGCTTAAAGGATTTTTCATGCCATGCATTTTGGGGAAGGACACAGATAACAGTCCAAACGTGGTATAAGGCAATGCCCTTTCTGGGTCCTTGAAAAATCAGTCACGGAACACAGGTGGTGGACAGGAGCTGACAAGAGCTGGTTTGTTAATGAGCACAGCATCCCCGGCGGGGGGGGGGGGGAATCAATGAAATGATTGACAAGAGAAGATGGTAAATGAAGGGAGAAGTGGGGACAAGTGCTGCTCAACCCAAGCTGAACTCCAGGAGGTAAATTTCTCCTCTAATTTGAGATTCTTTCTAAAGGTTCAGTATTGAAGTGGATGTTTGACGTTGAAATGTGCAGACCCATTCTGATAACTGGAAAGGGAGGAGGCTGAGGAACGCAAAAGGAGAAGGAAGATTTCCGATTACTTCTCCAGGCTGCTGACAAGAACCTGCTGCTCGCAAACCACAAATTAACCAAGCGAAGGTTGAAGGTAGCAACGTAAAAGTGCAACTCAAATTATTTTACATTCGGAATCCTCTTCAATATCTAAGCGAGTGTAGCACAGCAATGGTTGATTATCTTAAGATTACAGAGGCTGACCGCCTTCTTTGTTTGCCCAGTAACACCGCTCCTCCAATAATCTCAAGCACTTGGCTGATTAACATTTCAATTTCAGTTGTTGCTCCTTTTCCCATTGCAGAAGGCGGCAGGGATATTCCCCTTCTTCCCTCTGTATTACAAACCCCATTACTAACCAAGCAGAAAGCACCGCGCAGTGTGGCCGAGGCTAATAATAGCCGGGCTGCTTACCTTCTCCGGAGGGATCGAATCAGCGCATGTCCCCGGCGCCGGCTGCCCGGGGGCCGCAGTGCCGCCGCGCCGCGTCTGTGTGTGGCCAGCTCGGCCGGCCCCCACCCCACCTGCCAGCTGCAGCAGCTGCTCCCGGCGCTGAGCTCCGGCCGCCGGAAGTCATCCCCCGCCCCTGGCCGGATCGCCACATTCCGCGCCAGCCGCGGGGGGAGAGGGGCCTCTCCCGGCTGCGGGCACCGGCTCCTGCAAACTGCGCTCAACGATCGCTACCCTTCCCGGTTGTAGGGTTATTTTCTAGGAATGCTTTTACAGAAGAAGCGTCGCCGGCTGGTGGACCGAGAGAGAAGAGCCAGAGTGACTTTCCCTGCAGAGCGCCTTTCCTCTGAGCGCTCCCCTGTCACTCCCGCGGCATGGACGGCTCCATTCCGCTGTGTGGGTTTTCCACCCTCTTCATCTTCCTTATCTGTATTGTTCATTTCGCTGAATTTGAGAGTGGGATTAGCTCTTAAGATATTCAAACACTCCGAAAATATTTTAAATTGGCGACTAGTTTTTCTAAGCCCCTTGTAGCGAGCTCCACTCCCCCCCCCACACACACACAGTCACTCGCACGTACACACCCAGCCAAACCACTCACAATTAGGAAAGCTGGGACCTCTCGCCCTCTTGCTTACGTAATGGAACAGGAAACTCCCAAAGGAGTGGGGAAGTAGGACCGGCTAGCGAAAGCACTCGAGGAAAGAGAGAGGGGTCGCCCCAAGATTTTGTTGCTGTTTAGTGGTGTCCTTAGTGGACAGATGTTCCCCCTCTAACCCCCTGGCCTCGCCCCAAGTGGAATGGCTGGTCTGGTGACAGCTGTAACATCTGAAAACAAAGAAGCTGAAGCCACATTAACAGATGGCTGCATCTCTTTCTTTCCCGAAGGATTGATCAGAATTGGCTTTAAGAATCATATTAGCATATACGTATATAATAAGCCCTTTCCTTCTCTCTTTAAATTGGCACCAGCTATTAACAGGTTTCTCTCTCTCTCTCATCTTCCGCCCTCCCTCCTTCCCTCCCTCCCTCTCCTAAGCTGACCAGATCATCAGTTTCCGGATTTAAGGGGGAAAAAAGGCCAAGGATGTGCTCTCTTTACAGCTGAACCAGGGTTTATTTTCCCAGTGTTGAGCCATTCCCAAGTAGAGAGGCTCTTTGACACTAGGGTTCTCTGAGTGAACTTCTCACATTCAGCTTGCTTTTGGAATTGCCCATCACTAGGTCCAGGCCAGTTTTATCCTTGGATTTGTCCAGCAACCTAAACAGTATAATTGCACAAGGCCAAGGCAGTACTTTTACTCTAGGAAGCCTTCCCAACTCTCTGTTTAGCAGTTCCAAAATTAGGAGGTAGTGTAGCAAACAGTTTCAACAAGGCTCAGTAAGAATTCTTGACCCTAGAATGCGGGCTTTTTAAAAGCTGGAACAACCTAATTCATCTCTCTGTGTTTCACTTTCATAAAATTAGACCTCACCAAAGAGCAGGGGATTCTTAATATGTATCAAAGTGTATGTGGAATCTGGATGGGAATATTACATCTTTAATTTCACTAACCTCTAACTGCAATTTAGTATTTAGCATGTCCTTTAAATCTAAATGCAGACAACAAACCACAATAATATTAGGAGTACCTGTGCCTATATCCCCAGCAGATATCACAGACAATTTCCTAAGGCAGTTTTATAGATATCTCAAAGTATCACTACTCTGATGTCACAATCAAATCATTACCTTTTTTGTTTTATCTAATAGACTATATCTATTTTAGAATGGTTTTAGATATACAGAAAAATTAAGGGGATAATACAGAGTTCTTATATATCTCATTCCCAATTTCCTCTATTATTGACACCGTACACTAGTGTGGTACCTTTTTTACAATTAATGAGCCAATATTAATAAAATAATATTAACCAGAGTCTGTACTTTATTCAGATTTCCTTGGCTTTTGCCTAGTGTCCTTAATTCCATTTCAGGCTTCCATCCAGGACACCACATTACATTTAGTTATCAAGCCCTCTTAGGCTCCTCTGGGCTGTGGTAGTTTCTCAGGCTTTTCTTGTTTTTGATAACCTTGACAGTTATTTATTTATTTATTTATGGCTGTGTTGGGTGTTCGTTGCTGCGCGCGGGCTTTCTCTAGTTGCAGAGAGCGGGGGTTACTCTTTGTTGCAGTGCGCCGGCCTCTGATTGAAGTGGCCTCTCTCGTTGTGGAGCACGGGCTGTAGGCGCCTGGGCCTCCGTAGTTGCAGCACATGGGCTCAGTAGTTGTGGCTCACGGGTTTAGTTGCTCCCTGGCATGTGGGATCTTCCCAGGCCAGTGCTCGAACCCGTGTCCCCTGCATTGGCAGGTGGGCTCTCAACCACTGCGCCACCAGGGAAGCCCCAACCTTGACGGTTTTGAGGAGCAGTGATCAAGTGTTTTGTAGCATACCTCACTAATGTAAACTGTCCAATGCTTTTCTCATGGTAAGGCTGGGATTATGGTTTATTGGGAGGACAACCAGATAAAGTGCCTTTTTTATAACATCTTATCAAGGGTCCATGCTATCCACGTGATTTGACTGTTGATGTTGACCTTGATAACCTGGCTGAGGTCGTGTCTCAGATTTCTCCACTGGAAAGTCACTCCTCCACCCCTTCCACACTACACTTGTTGGAAGGAAGTCACTATGTGAAGCACAAACCCAAAGAGTGGAGAGTTATGATCCACCTCCTTGAGGACAGAGTATGTACATAAAATATTTGGAATTCTTCCACACAGAGTTGTCTATTTCCCCCCAAATATTAATTTATTCAATTATTGATATTTATTTATATCAGTATAGACTCGTGGATATCTATTTTATCCTTTGGGTTATAATCCAATACTACTTTATTTTGTTGTTTGAATTGTTCCAGCTTTGGCCATTGGGGGCTTTTGCTTTTGGCGCCTGTGCTCCTTTGACATACTCCCTTTGGGGTGTGTGAGTTTGTGTGTGTCTGTGTATCTGTGTGTATATGTGTTTAGCATGCATGTTTGTGTGTGTGTTTAACACTTCCTGACTTTCTGGTACCACAAGGTGCTCCAGGCTCATTTTGTGTATTTCCTGCCCCAGTCCTAGAATCAGTCGTTTCTCTGAGGAGCCCTGATTCCTTCTATTGGAGAGTAGTAACAGAAACCAAGAGCTGGGCTCTAGATGTGCTGTTGCTAATGGGGTATTATTTGATTAGGCTCTCTTAACGGAGAGAACAAAGAAATAGATATGTATAGTAACCCATGTATATACACATATCAGTAAACATTTCTATATATAACTATCTATATCTATATTGAGCTGAGTGTATACTGATGTCTGCAACTATAATCCATTAATGCTGAGATTAGTTTAGCTTTTTCCTCGTTTATCTGTAAATTCATACTTCAATATTGAGAAATGTGGCTACCACCATCCACCATCTATTTATTTAATTGTTCAATTTCAGTACACATGTATCAGAATTGTTAACCCATCACCCCAACATCACTATTTTTAACTATAGTAGTTAGTAGAGTCTCTGTTATATCTTGCTATTTAATGAGTTTAAATACCCATTCGTTTCTATATCACAAATTTGCTTTTTAAAATATTCTAATGACTGCATTTAAAACATAGTAACTAGTTTCTTTTGAGATTCTATGTATTATATTTTATGAATTTAAAAGTGTTATTTTAAGACTATTTAAATGGGCTACTCCATATTGTCAAAGGGATCCACAGTAAAAAGAAGGTTAGGATCTCAACCTCACAAAGATTATTGTCAGTTTATAAGGAGATGATATGAAATTGTCTGGTGCAAATGTTGGGAGCTCATGCTTGATAGGTGTTAGCTTTGTCCACTTGGGCAGGCTTCTTTCTCCTTTAAAGTTCTAAATACCTTGGAAGAGAGAACATGCTAAACCTTATGGTTAATAATTTATAATGTAGTGGAAGGATTTGCTAGGTATCAGTGTTGGAGGTAAAGGTCCATATAAGGTTGACAGAGGATGAGAAGAAGACAAGGATGACCCTGAAGGTCAGGGGTTTTGTAGTTGAACAGACTGGGGATTGGATCCTTCCATTCACAGCCTGACTTTGTCTCATTTTTGAAATAAGGAGAACAATGGCTATTACATAGGCTTGTCCTTAAGAGTGAAAGTAGATGTTTAATCTTTTCTTTCAATTTGTTTGAAACAGTGGGGATTAAGTGTGGCGATTTGGGACAGTTACATAACATATTGGATTGTCCTTCCTTGTATAGTTTTCACTCTGTGAAGCCAGACTCACTGGAGGTATAGATAGTTTCTCATGATAATTCAGGCTCCTTCATCCATGAAAGTACTCTTGCCAGGTGCTTTTTACTCATAGAAGACAATCAATGTTGATGGTGCTTGGGATAAAACAAAAATTAAAGATATTAAATGGCAGGAATTAACTGCTTCAGATGCTATACCATGGCGAGAGACATAGGGGAAAGAGAAAGAAAAGAAATGAAATGAGAAATGTCTTACGTCAACATGTATGGTTTGAATCTATCTGCTTGGAACTTGACATACACCAGTATGCCAGATAATTTAATTTAATGAATAGTGGCTAGGGTGAGGTGAAATAGATCAGTTTTTTAATCTATGACTTTTCATTGAAGAACCCTTTTTTAAAAAACAATCTTCGGATCATGACTTTGAGGTCTGCAGTAATTCCTTTCTGATATTCTGGAATTACAGATCAAATGGCCTCATGATATCATGCGTCTCCGCAAAGGACAATATGAAAACCTGAGCCAGAGGCCCTGGGTGCCTGAAGCTGTCAGCATTAGGACCACTCCTTTGGTTTAAGGAGTCCTTCCAGAAAGGACTCATTTAAATGCAAATATACTATCAAGAGGGGTAACCATGTATCCAGTATCTGATTAGCAGCCATTAACAATTTAGCAGAGATTAGCTTCTCAGATTTATTATGGAGAGGAGTTGTCAGGGTGATTTGGCCCAGGCATCTGTCATCCACTGACTGCCAGGTCTCCTGCCCTCTTCACTACATAGGGATCTGCCTAAAGCTGGGAATTTAGTTTACTAGGAAAGAATTGGGCACTCACCGCATGACAATCAATATTGTTTTACATAATTTTGACTTATGAGAAAGGGTAGGAGGAGAATTTCTATAATAATAGTACCTTTGTGTGTGTGTGTGTGTGTGTGTGTGTGTGGTAGCTGCTCAGCTTAGGTTGATTAATCATACTCTACAGAAATCTTAAAATTTTATGATAATCATCTACCCTTTCAATGAGGCCAGAAATTATATCATGTAAAATATGCACAAATGTAGTCTAGGGATGGCAAAGCTATAGTAATAGAAATAGAATTGCGTTCAAGTAATTATAGCTGGACTAAAAATTTCCTGCATTAATATGAAAGCACGGATACAAGAGTACAAGAAAATGATCATTCATATGAAGATTGATATTTCATATTGAATATCTGTAACAGAAATAGGAAAATGGAAGAAGGGAAATGACTACAAACAGAACAGTAACGGTTTCTTTAGACATCGCTAAGAATTCACCTTGTTTTTACTGGCAAGGAGTTCACATATAATACCAGACCTATATAATACAGGTAGTATTCTATAATTGGAAGCCTAGATTTAATTGAGAAATGTATGTGTACTTAAGTGAGATGCTTGGTAAATGGCATATGATACATTCAATAGTGTGGTGTAAGTAATTCTCAAATAAACCCTTTTAAAAATAAATCATCGGGCTTCCCTGGTGGCGCAGTGGTTGGGAGTCCGCCTGCCAATGCAGGGGACACGGGTTCGTGCCCCAGTCTGGGAGGATCCCACATGCCGCAGAGCGGCAAGGCCCGTGAGCCATGGCCGCTGGGCCTGTGCGTCCGGAGCCTGTGCTCCGCAACGGGAGAGGCCACAACAGTGAGAGGCCCGCGTACCGCAAAAAAAAAAAAATAATAAATAAATAAATAAATAAATAAATCATCATGTAGAAGTCATGAAATAAAACAATGTACTTAGGCATTGCTCTTTAAATTTTTTAACCTTAAGTTTTTAAAGAATCTAAGAAAACCAAAAAATCCTTTCTGGAGAAAGGTATACTTTGAATAAAACTTTTGCATTGTAATGAATAGATTATTAAATAGTATTTATAAAGAATTATGTCTCTATAATTATTCATTTTTTAATAAAAATGAATATTCAACTTTTCAAATCAAATTTAAGCTTATAAGAAGAGGAAATTGAAATTTGATTAAAAAGTAAGTTTCAATGAACTGTGTTTGGTCATCAGGCAAGTGGATGTTCATCCATTCAGCAGATATTGATGGAGTGTCTAATATGTGCCGCTGTTCTAGGCACTAGAGCAGTAGGCTCTAGGAGTGAACAAATAAATCTCTTCTTTATGGATCTTATGTTCCAGTGGAAGGAGACCACCATAAATACATAAATATAGCATGTTAGTGGAAGGACCATGAAGGAGCAGCGTAATGATGCAAGGTTTAGGGCAAGTATATAGGGTGGTCAGGGAACATTTGAGCGGAGATTTGAAAGAAGTATGGGAGCAAACCGTATGAATACACTGAAAGAGAGGCTTGGTGTATGCAGGTGGGTGGGCTTATACTTTATGTGTTCCAAAGACTAGGAGGTTAGTTGGTTTGTAGTGAAATGATCAAAAGGGAAATTGTTAGAAGATAAGGTTAGAAAGCTAGGTTAGCGAAAAATCACTTAGGGTCTTTTAGGCGATGGTCAAGAGAGAACTTTAGAGGATTAAGAATTTGTTTTTGGACATACTAAATTTGTGATGGCATGTGTGGACATGTGAAGTAGACAACTGGATATACTAGTCTGAATTTCAGCAGCAAGAGATTATCATGGCTGTAGATGAAAATTGGTAAATCATCATGGTATTTAAAGTCTCTAGATTTACAGATGAAATCACTTTATAAGTAGGCATAGGCAGAGAATACATGATGTTGAAGGACTGAGCCAGGAGACACTCCATCCTCTAGAGGATTCGGCAAAGGATATAAGAAGTGAGCAGGGAGATAAGACGAACTGTCTCATGAGCCAAGTGGTAGGTGTTAGAAGGAAGAGGGAGTTATTATTAATCCTACTGGTAGATTAAGATGAGAACTGATCACTTAATCTAGGACTTGGCAACATAGAATAGATATCACTAATAACCTTAAGAAGAGTAGTTTCTGTGTAGTGGAGAGGACAAAAATAGGTAAGTGGGAGATAAGGAAATGAAACGTTAAGTAGAGCTGTGTTGTTTGAGTCGTTTTGCTCTAAAGAGGAGCAGAGCAATGGGGCAATGGTTAGAATTGGACATGGGAAGAGAGAAAGACTTTTTCCCTTTAAGAGGAGAGGTATTAGACCTTTGCATGCTAATGAAAGCATCTGGTAGAGAGCAAATAATGGAAGATACAGGGAAGAGGAGACACAGTAGAAGAGAAATCCCTGATTCGGCCAGAAGGGAGGTATCCAGTGCAGAGTAGAGGGTTCAGCCTTAGAACAGAGGACAAACATTTCTTCTGCCAAAGGAAGAAGGAAGGCAGCACACGTGGTTTCAGATAGATCCAGGTAGGATGGTAGACTTGGTGTTTGGAGTTCACGGATATTCTATTTTGATCCCTCCTGTATTCTCAGTGAATTAGGAAGCAGCTGAGAATTTAGAGGAAGATATGTTATAGACGTAAAGAAAGAGGAGTTATGAAATTGTTCTCTAGGACAGAAGAGAATTGATTCAGCAATCAGTTTTCTAGTAAGTACTAAGAGTTCACATGGGGTAAAATGATTATGAATTTAAATGAGGCAAATTAGAAAGGCTGCTCATTTTTTTCTCCAGCCATGTTTAGTTGTTTGGCCCAGACGCTGAATTGGCATAAGTTCTATTTCACTAGGGCTGGCATTTTGCACTGCCAATATGACTAAGAGTGAGGGCCAAGGGACTTCACAGTGTCTCTGCAAAAGAGTGCTTCTAATGACAGACCATGGGCTCTAATCAGGGTAAGCAGAGAACTGAGGAATTACGCCTTGAGCGCTACACTTGATTTTAACTGCAGGTTGGAACACAAAACTGAAAATCTTGACTGATAATGGTATGGTAAGGGCAAACACAGATAGAACCTCCACATTTCACTCTGTTACACAGGAATTCTCCATGTTTCTTTCAGCTGAATTCCTGTCTCTCATTTCTTGATCCTTAATTCAGTGACATTATCTGAGGGGAGGTATGCATTTTTGATAAAGTCTTTCAGAAATGCATTTTACAAGACTACTTTTAATTTTAAAGTTGTTAGACTAGAAATAAGTTTAACAGAACTTGCAATGTTTTCAAGTGCTTTTCTTTTCTCTAAAGAGACATTTGTTTGACTATTACACCGAATACCATCCTTCAGGTGTTCTTCCTGGCATTGAAAATAGGAGTAAAATGTAACAATTAAACAAACATCTTATCTTCAAACAGATATGGATCACTGTTTTCTTTCTAATATGGGCCAAATCTTGCTATTGACACCATGTCCATTTTTTCCCCAGTGTAACTAGTTTTCCCTTCATTGTGTGTATGAGACATGTTTGCCCCCTCATGGATGAATCTGGAACTGTCACCGTGAACTTTTTCTTGTTTTTATAGGGAAAAATAGACTGAAAGTATAGATATTGTGGTCAATGGGAATTATTTTTGAAGGAAATGTTGAGGCTGACCAAAAGAGGTTGAAATCACTAGATGTTTAACCTTCAATTAGTTTCAGAACTTGGGATTATGTTAAGAACCACACTTTAAGTGAATCTGGAAGAAGATGATAGACAAAAAAGTTTAAATTTTGACATCCTTTAAAAATATGAGGACACAGAATTGTGAAGAAAGCTAGTCTCACTCTTATTTAAATATTAAAATGCTTAATGTTTGTAACTTAACTCAGAAGGATGAGATGGCTTTTCTTAAATTAGTTTAAGATTATATAAATATAAATGAAGGAAAACCTGCCATTGATTAATCTTCACTTGTTACATATAGAATTATACAAGTTATGAGAAAGTCCATTCTTAGGACTGTGGGAACAACAATGAATCTGACTTTCCCTTAAGTGTTTTCCCTAACATTCTAGAAAAAATAACTTCAATGTGCCGATTTAGACATTTATGACTTATTTGCTTGTCACTGTTTCCGTTTCTAGGAATAAGACCCAGTTTCTTTCCTCAAAAGAGTTGCAAGTTGATATAGAGCCAAAAATTGCAATCAAGTGTAATCAATTCCACTGCAGAAGTTTGTACTTGATATAAATTAATAGAAGTGCAAGCAATGTATTTGAAGTTCATTCTAGAGGAGTAGTTCAGAATAGCTTCATAGAGGAGAAGACCTGAGCTATCTTGGGAGATGTTGAAACAGATGAGGCGTGGAGCCGGAGTTGGGAAGGCAAAGGCAGTGTAGCCTTAGAGTGCAAATGTTCACAGACATGATCTTGTGGCTTATTCACCATTCTTACCGACCTAAGAAGGACACCTGCTGGTAGCTTCATCATCATCATCATCACCATCATGTTAATAAAGAATGGATATTTTTGTCAGGTAGTCAAACAAGCTCTTTACAGGTAGCACCTAGATGTTTTCTACGATCCACCTTATGAGTTCAATCATTGTAATTATTCTCATTTTTCACATACAAAAATGAAGACTTAGAGAGATTAAGTAATTTGTTCAAATCTTGGTGTGTGCCCTTTCAACTCCATGCTCTGTACCTCTGTGCTTAACAGGCTAGGATGATTTGCCCATATTAAGGGCTCAGATATTGGTTGATAAGTATAATAATCTCATAAAAGGTAAAGTGAAGTAATCTGCTTTGATGTTTATGATGCAGTTTGGTGAATGCACTTAAGTGCCAATAGATGAATAATAAAAGTTAGAAACACACAAAACATAGAGAATAAAAATTCATATATGTATGTCTGTTGGGAACAAAAAATCCTCTTGAATGTCTAACTTCTTAGTAAATATCAGGATATCACATACACATCATTAGGCAGCATCAATGGAGTATCCTCTGTACCCTGCAAGAGGGCACTGTTACAGATGCACAGAAAGAAAATTCATATTTCCTGCACATTATAAATAAGGACATACTATGATCACTCTTTAAGAATGAAGTAATTTGAATTTTTAACATTTCCTTATCAATTGGTGTATATGAATCATGTTAGGTGAAGAATTATTGGTTGATTGGACATTTTATGTTTTAATTCTTTTCAGAAAACAGTAAACAAATCCCTTTAGGATCAAAATATCACATTCAGCAAATCAGCTATTATACTGAAGAAAGTGATGAATTCAGTAAAGTGTCTGCAATCTAAAATATTGTTATAGAAGAAGTAATTGAAGGAACTGGGAATAGATGACATGAAGCAAGACCAGGAGAGAAGTAGGTGGTCGCTCTAAACTATTTTAGGAGTTGTCCTATGAAAAAGGGTTTAGACTGTCCCACACTGAAGATTTTAGACCAAGTAGACAGGTTTAGGTTGATAAAAGGATGAATATTTTGACAAGTAGAACCTTTCAACTCTAAAATGGACCGACTGCATTTTAAACTCAAGAACTCCCTGTTACTGAAGTGCTTTAACAGAGGTTGAAGTTAAGCAGTTGGAAAAGGAAGAGGCTTTACAGTGAGAAAATTCTATGATTCTATGGTTTTCAACTCATAAATTTGTGTAGTTCATCCATTTTATTCATTGTATACACTTAAGTATATTGTTCCTTGAAATGGCCAAAGTTGTTTCCTGTGCCACACACTATGAATGCTAGGGTTGGTCCTGTGTAAATCTTACCCCCATTGAATTAGTATTGACCCTAAACAAGCAGCTTTCTTCCATAAGGAAACAAGAAAAGAGGTTCAGAAATGTCCAAACTAAGTTTCTATAAAACGGTGTTATCAAATCTTATTTATCAAAAAACTTCAAACAGGGGCTTCCCTGGTGGCGCAGTGGTTGAAAGTCCACCTGCCGATGCAGGGGACACGGGTTCGTGCCCTGGTCCAGGAAGGTCCCACATGCCGGGTAGCGGCTAGGCCCGTGAGCCATGGCCGCTGAGCCTGCACGTCCGGAGCTTGTGCTCCACAACGGAAGAGGCCACAACAGTGAGAGGCCCGCGTACCGCAAAAAAAAAAAAAAAAAAAAAAAAAAAAAAAGGGAAGATGCAGACCTGTATGCTTCAGGATTTTCTCACCAAAACCCCACACAATTTCTTTACTATTCCAGCCAAGTATGGCCTAGCCCTACCCTCATCCCTGTTTTTCTTGGTTTAGTAATAAAGAAAGAGATGGAAATAAAGAAGAGATATTAGGTAGAAAGATATAAAATAGTGGGGAAAATAATATAAGTGAAGTCATGTACCACCACCATTTACTAGAAGTGAACTTTCAGCACCAACATTAATATTTTTTCCTGTTATATCTGTAAATGATAATAACTAATATGTGCATAACAATTTTCAATTTAATCAAATCTTATTTTTATAACTAACTACTTCGCAACAAGTAACACGCTAAGGCAACATCAATAGATGAAAAAAGGTAGTCCCTGGCCCCAAGGAATGTTGCCCAGGAGAACACAGATATATGTAAAAAATACAATCACAATACAGTGTAGCGAGTGCAACAACCAGGAATGAAGAAGTGCAAGGGTAGCAAAAAGGAGCGTGTGATCACAACACTAAAAAGAAGACTGCACAAAAGACATAATATGTAAACTGAGGTTTGAAAAATGAAGTGGGTTGCCCAGGTACCCCATAGGGAGAAAGGAATTCTTGGAGGAGGGAAAAGCATAAATGAAGACAGTGAATTGTTCATATAATCCAGAAGTGAAGTAGGCAATGGTAGGAGAAATGATTGGACACAGGCGTCATGAATACTTGCAGGTCTGCATTTTAGCAAGTCCATTCTAAAGGAAACTTTGAGGATCAACTCGGGGGTGGGGGGCCGCGGTGGGGACAGAACTAGTCATTCCTGCAAGAAACACTGGAACCAGTTTCTACCAACCCACCAATAGAATGACTTCAAAGGCAACATGGTATCACAGAAAGGGTTTGTTTTTTTGTTTGTTTGTTTTTAGTTCATTAGGCCTCACTTAAAATTCTGATTCCACAATGCGTTTGCTTTGGGATCTTGAACAACACTCATAACCTCTGCAAGTCTCAGTGTAGTAAGTTTATGTGATTACCTTCATCTGTAATATCTCTGCGATGCAATTTTAATGGAAACTCAAGTTCAGGTCAAAGGCAAGTTTCTCTGTAACTTCTCCTCCGAATTGATTCAAAAGCCGTCTCTCCCGTCCTCATTTGGCTTCTCTTATGGAATCTCATAAAAACTTCTAAGACCTCTTTGGGTTTTTGTTGTTGTTGTCTGTTTGTTTGTTTTTTAATTTAAGTATAGTTGATTTACAATGTTGTGTTACTTTCAGGTGTACAGCACAGTGATTCCTTTTTCACATTCTTTTCCCTTATAAGTTATTACAAAATATTGAGTAGAGTTCCCTGTGCCATAGAGGAGATCCTTGTTGTATCTATTCTACGCCTTCTTTGAATGACCACAGCACTTGTTGTCTGTATCAGTTTTATGTCTCTGGTTGCTTTGTGACTGAAAATGAAAAAGTTCTATTTGTTCATGTCCTGGCCCTTCCTTAAAAATCTGTTCATTTATGTATTTCATATTTATTGACTACATCTTAGACACCGTGTTAACTGCTGGTTCTAGATGTTAGTAAAATATAGACCTTCCTGCTCAAAAGGTCACAGTATTTGTGGGAAAACAAAAAAATGAACAACCTATGTCTCAAAGAGCTTTGTACTTCCCAAAGAGAACACACCTAGTAGGTACAATAAATACATGTATCATACATAAATGTATAAATAGTTAATGGGATTAAAAACTAGAGATAACTGCTTTTCGATTCTGAGGAAATGATGATTATATTTCACCAGGAGCTCAACACCACTCTGAGAATGAGGGCTTAACCCCCGTCCTCACTCACTGCATCGCTTTTCTGTATAAAAACACACAAGTCTGTACATACACTCTAGAAAAAGGCTTATCTGGCATGAATTTCAGATAGCAAGAAGAAAACTTCAAGAGGTTCAGAGAAGCATCCGGAAGCTCACGTGATTATCTGGCACTAATACAACTTGCTTGACAGGAAAATAGAGCTGTAAATCTCACAAAATTAGATCATCTTTGAAGAATTTCAAAACCTCCTGCTATTAATTGGAAATCCTAGAAGAACCGCTTCTTTTAAAGCACACTGATAATATGCTTTACAGCTTAATATTCAGAAGCCTATGTTTTGGCTAAGTGAGCTTCAGGAAAGAAGGAAACTTGAGGTTCAGTTCCGTCTACTCTGGAACCTCTGGTCAAGACATCTACTTCTGTGCTCAGCCATCTTATCACCTGTAAAATGGAGGCAACTCTAAGAACACATAGTTACACAGATGTTGCACAGTTTCACGTGTCATTGTCCTCATTTGTTTCAGAAAAACCAATAACATCGAAGCTACGACTGCAAAGAGTGCAGTGTTCCTTGGGGTCATCTAGTGCAGCTCTGTCAAAGGAAAGAAAAGGAAAGGGGCCTAGAATAACTATAATTTTCCCAAGAGGACACTATTATTTTATGGTAAATCTGAGTCAGGAACCCTGATCTCTTTGATGCCATTCCATTGTTCTTTCATTAGGTTGTGAACAACCCAGAGAAAGAAAGAGAAATAAAACTCCTATGTGCTGTGTCACTGGTACAGGACGTGACAAGATTGGAATTGGAGAACTACATATTAACAGGTATTTGGGAAATTCTTCAAACTAATTAAGATATATACCAGGTCCATAAAAAACAGTATGTTTTCTCAAGATGATTCTGTAGAATGAACAGAACTGGTAACTGAAGGTGTCTGTGTGCTGCAGTTCCAAACAGGATGGGTGAATGCTTGTTTTCTGGCACCTTGAAGACTCCACCGCAACATACACATTAAAATAAAATTAACATTTCACCTGGGTCGTATTTAATTCTGCATGTTCTTGTAAGTCAGCAAAATATTTCATATATCATTTAAGTTGTCACTCAGTTTTTTTTTTTGTGGTACGCGGGCCTCTCAGTGTTGTGGCCTCTCCCGCTGTGGAGCACAGGCTCCGGACGTGCAGGCTTAGCGGCCATGGCTCACGGGCCTAGCCGCTCCGTGGCATGTGGGATCTTCCCGGACCGGGGCACGAACCCGTGTCCCCTGCATCGGCAGGCGGACTGTCAACCACTGCGCCACCAGGGAAGCCCCTATCCATTCATCTCTTGATGACACTTAGGTTGCTTCCATATCTGGGTAATTGTAAATAATGACGCTCTGAACATTGGGGTGCATGTATCTTTTCAAATACATGTTTTTGAAAACACGTGTTTTTGTTTTTTTCGGATTTATACCCAGGAGTTGAGTTTCGAGGTCATATGGTAGTTCTATTTTTAGTTTTCTGAGAACCCTCCATACTGTTTTCCACAGTGGCTGTGCCAGTTTACATTCCTACCAACACTGTACCAGGGTTCCATTTTCTCTAAAAATTGTAAATTTTCTTCCTAGGTGTAATTGAGATGGTAGTTCAATAATAACATAAGATCAGGTGATGTCTAAAGAAATTTTAGAAAACCTGGATAAAGTAAGAAAACATCTGTTCGCTGGCATCTGACTGTTAGAGAGACACCAAGACATGTGGGCCAAGTTCTGGAGAGAAGGGAAACACAGACGCAAGCTTGACATTGGGTGCAGCTTTTCTCCTTGGGGAATTTGCGGATTCAAATCTTACAGCCTAGGAGCTGAAAAGTCAAGGAGTTCAAAAGACTCTAACCACAGAAGCTGCTGGCATCCCTTGACTTGTAGGTGCAGCACTCTAGTCCTGCCTCTGTGGTCACTGCCTCCGCCTCTTCTTTGTATATAATCTCCTCCTGTCTCTCACTTATAAGTACACTTACAGATGGCACTTAGGGCGAGGATAGTCTCAACTCAAAATCCTTATATCTGCAAAACTTTACCTTGTAAGGTAACATTCTCAGGTCCCAGGGATTAGAGCCTGAGATCTTTGGGGCCACCAGTCAGCCCACTGTAAGCCCTAAACGTCTTCTCTCCTGAGGAAGGTCTAGGCTGGGCAGAAACCCCGACAGACATCTACCAGAGGCCAGATTGAGAGCCCTTTTAGAAGGTCATTTCTCAGCTCATTTGGAACCTTGCTATTGCCCTTTTTTTTTTTTCTTTTCTTTTCGGTACGTGGGTCTCTCACTGTTGCGGCCTCTACCGCTGCGGAGCACAGGCTCTGGACGCACAGGCTCAGCAGCCATGGCTCACGGGCCCAGCCGCTCGGTGGCATGTGAGATCCTCCCGGACTGGAGCACGAACCCGTGTCCCCTGCACTGGCAGGCGGACTCTCAACCACTGCGCCACCAAGGAAGCCCTGCCCTTTCTTTTTTCCTCCTGTTTGTCCTCAACAGGGGGAAGCATTAAGAGTAAATGAGGGGCTTCCCTGGTGGTGCAGTGGTTAAGAATCCGCCTGCCAATGCAGGGGACACAGGCTCGAGCCCTGGTCCAGGAAGATCCCACATGCCGCGGAGCAACTAAGCCCGTGCGCCACAACTACTGAGCCTGCGTTCTTGAGCCTGCGAGCCACAACTACTGAAGCCTCCATGCCTAGAGCCTGTGCTCCGCAACAAGAGAAGGCCATGGAATGAGAAGCCCGCGCAATGCAACAAACAGTAGCCCCTGCTCGACACAACTAGAGAAAGCCCGGGCGCAGCAACGAAGACCCAATGCAGCCATAAATTTTAAAAATAATAATAATAATAATAAAATAAATGCATTAGCAGATTTTGGGTTTCCTCTCATCGTTAGTGTATTGCTTTCATTCCTAAGACGCTAAAAAATTGGAAACCACTCCACTTACCAGGAACACACTTTGCAACACGGATCCAGGGGAAGCTGTTTTCTTCCATAGACACTTCATGACCCCAGTTTCCACAACAGCAGGCACTGCTGGCTCTGCCAAGTTGCTGGAGAAGGGCACCTTATCTGCAAAGTCACGAATCCAAATGGGCCCCCATTGGCAAGGGTGGAAGGAAGTTGTTTGGCTTAGCTTCTTGGGGGATCAGAAGATTGGGAGTTCTGGTGGGGGGACTGCAGGTACCTTGCTGTCCCTTGGTACAATGTCAGGGGAAAGAAAGGTCGCTGGTAGCTTCTCAGAGCTACCAGTTGGGGCTGTGCAGAGCGTCTTAGTAAATGCCATTTTGGTTGCAAATAACAGAAACTCAAACCGGCTGAAGCAAAAAAGGGGACATCTACGGGGAAGAAAAGATGGCTCCTGCCTGTCCAGACTCCTCAGCTTTGCTTGCCCGTTGATTCTCTAACCTTCCGCATTTCCTTTCAGTAAACTCCTTTTCTGTTTAAGTTAGCCACAGGAGATTTCTGTTGGTTGCAACCAGAGAATCTTGAGTGATACAAAAAGTCCTAGTGGAACCCAAGGGCAGGCATTAGAATGGGCCTTTCCAAGGAAAGAAACCAAGAACCAGAAAGTCATCAGGAATCAGGGCAACTTTCTGCATCAGTTGGAAAGCCTTCAGCTTTTTTTTTTTTTTTTCCTTCATGGAGCTCATAATCCATTCATTTATTCAATAAGCAATTATTGAGTGTCTACCCTGTGCCAGGCACCCTGCTAGGTCTTAGAGTTCCATACAGGTGTAAAATATGCCAAGACCCCTGCCCTCAAGTAGCTCACATTCTAGTGAAGATAAGACATGTGAGCACATAGAGTATATTCACAACACAGAATAAGAAGAGCTATGCCATGGACACATATACACCAGCAAACATAAAATAGATAGCTAGTGGGAAGCAGCCGCACAGCACAGGGAGATCAGCTCGGCGCCCCGCGACCACCTAGAGGGGTGGGACAGGGAGGGCGGGAGGGAGGGAGACGCAAGAGGGAAGAGACATGGGAACACATGCACATGCATAACTGATTCACCCTGCCACAAAGCAGAAACCGACACACCATTGTAAAGCAACTACACTCCAACAAAGATGCAAAAAAAAAAAAAAAACAAGAGCTATGCCAAAGGGATGAAGCATGACTGTCTTCATAGACCTAGAAAGCACAGATGCAATTATCCTGGTAGAGAGGGCCTGGGCAGAGAATCGCAGGTAGGTGAACCTGTGTGCACAGAGAACATGGTGTGTATGAGAAGCTGCAAGTTTGCAACATCCGTGGAGCAAAAGAGTTCTTGCAAAAGTAGTGGGAGACGTGGCTGAAGAAATTGGTTGAGGATGAAGCATAAAAAACCCACTGAAGTGTGATCTTTTTTTCCTGAGGAGGCATGGGGGAGCCATGGAAGACTTTTAAGCTGTTTGAGGACATGGTCAATTCTCTGGGTTTCAGAAAAGTCCCTCTGGAGTCTGGAATGTGGTGAAAGCTGGGCTGGACCTTTCACCAGCGGGCATGCTCAGTCGCTCAGGAAAGGTTTTTGCTCTGCCTTGGGAAATTTTTCACGCCGCTCTGGCAGCGGGAGCTCGCCCCGCCCACGGCTTCTCCTCACTGGATTGGTTGAACTCAGGGAGGCTACCAGGAGGCCCAGTTGACCTCCCAACTCCACACCCCCGCCCCCGCCCGTTAACGCTCTGGGC